>NC_086239.1:21473750-22765000 GCF_036321145.2 Pelmatolapia mariae
TTACTGACTTTGCATGTATTGACAAGTGAAAAGGGTTTTGTTGTTCAACTGTTTGAGTGACAAATTCCTTAACTGTTTTGAGAACTGCTTTAAGAGTGGTGAGAGTAACGTTCCCAATGTGAGAGCAACGGGTTATGGCAGATGGCTTTCCTCATTCTGCCAGAGGTTTCTTTCTTTCTTTTAAAAGAGAGTTTTTCCTTGCCACTGTTGTCAAGTGCTTTCTCATAGCGCACCAGGTTAAACTGAACTGACTTAAAAAATAATCATGTTTGTGACAGAAAGACCTATATGCAGGATTTTCAGTCAAAAATTAGAAAAACAAAACTTTTATTTAGGTGGAAAGAACTGAAGTCCATAAAAACCAAAAAGAAAATTCATTGTAGAGATCAAAATCTTCCTTTAGCTCCAGAAGCACAAATTAGTGTAAGATAAATAGATTAAAGGGACCTTAGTAAATGAATTCAGAGTTCAAAAAGCCCAAAGCTGATGGTTCTGAATGCAGCATGTTGAACCACAATCTAGTAAATTTTCCCTTTATATCATTTTGAAAGACTTATTTGTGGGTTTTTAGGTTATTTTATTCCCAGCTACTTGGTTCCACTGTAATTATTCCTGCACTAGAGTTTCTCTTGCTTCTTTGTGATATGATAGATTTTTATACACCATGTGTTGATGTAAAACGCTTTGAAACCCTGTTTTTGATATCTCAGATCAGGTTGTCATATCTTTAAAAAAAATTAAATTAATGAAATAAATAAAAAATAACAAAATAACATACAATGAGTCCAGGGCTCAGTCTGATGATCTGGTGAAATGTGTGCGTATTGGTTGTAAATACAATTGTTTTTCTTATTTACCTCATTTTGGAAATTCTTTAAAACTGTGTTGACCTACATTCATATCACAAAGAGGTCAGCCCTATGTAAGCAGTTAAACCACACCCCGACGCGATAAAACGATGTGAGTCATAACCCCCACCAGCCACTCGATCCAGACACATCAGACATATCTCCTTGCCAATAATTCATAATTCTCATCTACTACAAGTTGACAAAGAGGACCAAATGGAAATTGGACAAACTCGTGCTCCTCCTCCATCCTATCTTGGATGGTCTTACTTCAGTGCTCTTTGTTGCTGTCTGCCTCTTGGGGCTTTTGCCATTCGTTACTCTAAGAAGGTAGGTAACATTTGCTGAACTTGTTTTTCTCATTGATTCTCTTTATTCTGATGCACAGCTTAAAAACACATTTTGTGTTTTACAAAGATGATTTTTATTTAAATTAAACTGTCAATGTAAAATCATTAAAATATACAGCAAATTCTAAGAAATCCAGTCAGATTCATGAGTATTCAATTAATGCTTACTGATTATATAATAAGAAGTTCTAAACAGGTATACTGTATGTTACACTTTAATCATGTCCTACAACTGAAATCGAAAAAATTGAATTGCTTATAGCAAACATTTCACTGATGATTTTCATACACTCTTCTTCTCACATCTTTAATTGCATGTAAAATGAAACTGAGCTTTGATTATTAAAAACTTTAAAGGTGAAAGCTGCAAACGAACGGGGAGAAATAGCTCTAGCTGAGGATGCATCACAAACTGCCATGGCCTTGAACATCGCTTCAGTCATCCTGGGAAGCATTTTCATCACCATCTTTGTTATTTACAAAGTCCAAGAAATTCAGGAATTAAAAAAACAACATTGAAGGTCCTTGCTTTGGGAAGAAGACACACCACAACTTTACTGTCTGCGTTCTCTCTTCAGCATCCATCTCTAAATACAAAGTAATACCTTTATATGCTTGTTCACTTCTGTGTATTGCTTTAATTGGTTGTCAATACAAATAACAAAAGAATGCCTTGACCTCCACATGGTACATGCCAAAAATATGTTATATTATGTGTTCTGTTAAACTAATTAAATGATTTTTGCTTTGTTTTATTTTGTAATGAGTGATCTGAACCTAATATGACAGTCATGATATGTTTTCTTGACCAGCAACTCACTTTCACATTATTAAAATGACATAAAGACTCTAATTAGTTTAGTTTAGTTTATTGACTGCAGCAGTGCATCAGCTACTCTTCCTGGGGTAGCACATATTTACACTTTGACAATGCATTGTAAGACAGACGCATATACAATATAACATTCTGACATGACAAACTTCATATACACACAACAAAACAGTTCTGTACAACACAAATAAGGTCTCCTATCAGGGTAAGGATTGATAACCTCACATTTGCACAACATTATATTCATAATTCACTACATTGCTTTAATGAAGACATTTACTAACCTAACCTTAGGATAGAAAAAAATTCACCATCACCTTCTTTCTTTGCCAAGAAAAGGAGGAAACTTTTCTTCATGATGATTTACTTCACTAATCTTTACTAAACCAAATAAGAGATGATAATAGCCACTGCCCGCAGCAAGAGCAGATACTGAATCAACAAAATTGATTTACCAATTTATTTTGATTAATCCACAGACGATCGACAAATGTTGCTGAGATTTCTTTAAGATGTTGCTGCAGAAACCATTTTTCTATATCTTAATAATAAATTCCTCTTTGAAATCATCTTTGAAAATAACAATAGATTGATTTTCTCTAAAATACCAGTTTTTCCTAGTGCACACAGCACAGCAAAACACAACTACCAAAACTCACCTGCTCACCCAAACTTTTATTTTGTGTATGAAAAGTGACTGAAAGAGTATAAACAAAGAAATCCTCACCAAGTCGCTGCTTAATGTAAACCACTCTCTCCTTCAGAAGAGAGCAACAGGGTGAAAGGCAGACAACACAATAAGGTGATAGTAGTTTTTGTTACACAGACACAAAGATAGTGGGAAGTGGCAGACACAGAAAGAAACAACAACGGTGAGAAAGACTGTGTGCATGTGTTTATCTGGAAAGTGTTGTGGGTATGTTGATGGCAGGCTCTAAAGACTGTGTATGTAATTTTAACACCTAAGTGAGCATGTGGTTAGACAAACTACTGTGCCTGCCAGTGTTAAAAACACAATGCTGCAAAATTGTCAGAACCACTGCTTTTGACTTATTTATAGAAAAGTAATTAATGTTATTATAACCACAGGAAGGAGTGAGAAATGACTAGCACAAAAAGAGAAAAGGTGTGAGCAACTGGATTCAGGATTATTAACTTGGGTCTTGGCCGAGCAGCATGACTTCATCATCTGATCCTCCCACACTTTCCTGCTCAGTGTGTCAAATGTTTAGCTACTCCTCAGTCTTTACTCAGTCAGTTGAAGATCTGGCTCTGCAACCTTGAAAATTTTGAAAAGCCAGGCCTCTGTAGTTGGTGCGAAGGCCGCGTAGCCACAGTTAGCTAGAGAGTTAGAGTTAGAGACACCTGCAACCAATGTAGACTGTTGTCCAGGGGCCATGGTAGGACACTGAATGAACCCTGAAATTGCTTGCCAACGATAATGTTGACTTAGTAAAATAATAATTTGTGTCGGCACCAATACATGATGAATATGAAATTCATATTGGTGGGTCAATTTGCACAACACTGTCAGACTCTGTACTTTACTCTGGTCCCCTCCCCAATCAGACTGGAGTGACATGTTTAGTGGCATGTTTTCCTTAAATTGCTGATGTCCATTAAAACAATGTGGGGTTTTTAGATAATTGGGAAACTTTTGGGGAGAAACGTGGTCTTGTTAGGAGTGATGGCATCTCACTTTGGAAGGAACAGCTCTCATTTCTACAAATCTACTTCTATTGAGGTTGATTATCTTGTTAACAATGTTACATCAGGAAGGCAAGCTCTGTGGTCGGCATGAAGCTGGACACTCTGGTGTCAGTGGCAGAGAAAAGGACACTAAAAAAACTGCTGGACATTATGGACAATGCTGGGCATCCTCTGCACACGGCCATAAACAACCAGAAGAGTCTGTTCAGTGACAGGTTGCTCTTCCCAAAGACAAGAACCAACAGACTTAAAAACTCCTTTGTCCCACACGCCATCAAACTGTTTAACTCCTCTCTGGAGGGGAGAGGGAGGGGAAACAGGAGGACAAAGGAGGGGGGAACAACTAAGCTGTAGTGCCTCTTCACTTCACTGTGCAATACTTTTTGTGCAATACTTTTTGTTAATAGTCAACGGTGCAATAGACTTCAATACTTGAAATGTGCAATTCACTTGTATTCTTATTCCTATTTATTCTATTTATCCCCTTTGTATATTTTATTTATATATGTCTCTGTATTTATATATGTGTATATATATAATATTCTGCTCACGTTCTATAACTTCTGTCGGTGCTGTGCTTTTGGAAACCGAATTTCCCAGAGGAACCCACCCGAGGGATTAATAAAGTTTTATCTTATCTTATCTTATCTTATCTTATCTTATCTTATCTTATCTTATCTTATCTTATCTTATCTTATCTTATCTTATCTTATCTTATCTTACATCTTCACTGCACACTGCCCTGGATGCTGTGGCTCAAGAAGCCTCAAACCAAAAGTTCTTGGCTCCCTGGTACAGCTCTCAAATGCATGCCTTAAAGCAAATAACCTATAAGCTGAAGAGGAAATTGTCATGGTTCCCCGTGTCTCCCCAGCGAGCAATCTCATCTAAGATCGCAGTGTTGTTGTTGTTCTCTCTCTTTCTCTCGCCAGTGCGGAACTCATTGCGGGTTCTCACCTGCAAACAATCACGCACCTGCTGCTCATTGTCCTGACACCATCTAATACTTAAGGCGACAGCTCAGTGTTTCTCATCACTGGATCGTTGTGCGACAGTCAGCGTAGCCTTGGCTCTTTCCTGTGTATTCTCATTCCTAGCGTTTTTCCTGGCTTCTAATTTTGCTTTCATGTACATGGATCATCCTGGCCCGTCCCAATTTCCACCCTTGGAGTGACCTGTGAGCATGAGTGTTTTTGCTCAGTGTCATGTGTGTGACCGAACTGGAGCGTGGTGTGTGTGACCGAAGAAGAGTGCGGTTTTCCCCCTGGATTTCCTGAAGCCCCTTTTCCGGTCACACTTTGTGATTGTGTAAATAAACTATCATTGTTGCAACATCAACAGAGTCCTGCACTTGAGTCTGCTCATTCTTATGATGGAAATTAAATTTCTCTAAATTAGATTATAATTGTACCTGGAAAAAAAGAAAAAAAATCCCAAGATATAGCTAGGTCTTCTTTCTTCATCACTGATTAAAGAAAGTAAGAATAACCCCAGGTTTCTTTTTAGCACTGTAGCCAAAGTCAGACTATTCCTTTAACCTTAATGCATAATAACTTCATGAATTTCTTCACAAATAACATTTTAACCATTAGAGAAAATGTTATTCACATTCATCTCAAAGAGTTATGTACAGCTATTTTCAACACTATTGATATTTATTAAGTCTCTCTGATTGACCATTCCGAGCTAACGTCAGTAATTACTTCCGCTTAACCTTTGAGGTGTCTAATAGAACCCATTCCTACAAGACTGCTAAAAAAAAAAGTCAAGCCATGAATTAATGCTTTGATTACAAGAAAAATATATCTCTATTGATTGGCTAGGTATGGTGGCAATATCATTTAAAAACCCATCACTTGAGCCAGAGACTCAACCACCAAGTGTCCTGGCAGCTCTTGACCTTGAGAGCCCTGCCCCTGCTTCTGTGCCAAGTGCACTGCAGGCTGGTAGGCCTGCAGTGGGTCCTGTGATCAAATATTGACCACACAAGTTAAGCACACAGGATGGCAGGTACAACTACAGCAAAAGTCTGGAGGCTGGGCTAGCTCAACCTAGCAATAGTGGCTGGGCTGCAACAATTGTGATGATGAAAAAGAAGGATCTAAGTCTCAGACTGTGTATGGACACCCTGGACACGCTGTCCACTACCAAGTACTTCAGTACACTAGAATTAATGTCAGGATACTGGCAGATGACCCTCAGAGCCCGAAAAGCAGCTTCATGTTGTACATGAAAGGGATTATTCAAGTGGAATATGATGCCTTTTGGACTGTGAAATACACCAGCTTCATTTCAAAGACTTATGAACTGTGTGGTCCCTAGGATTTTTAGTCCATCCTCTGATTAAAAAAAACCTACTCTTGATCCCATGGTTTTTGCAAATTACAGGCCTTTCTCCAAACTACCTTTTCTTTCTAAAATCCTTAAAAAGATAGCACTGAATCATCAACTGGCTCTGAAATATTTAAGGACTTAACACCAGATTAGGGGGGCGTGTTTGCGGTCACGTCCAGCGTGTGTGTGGGCGGGAGCGTGACACAGTCGCTCCACCTCAAGTCACTACTGCTCAGACTCTGGCTCCAAAAATGGAAGATGGCAGCCTCCACAAGCGGGATATTTGCGCAATTGGAGGAGGTGCTGTCGCGTTGTCCATGTTTCTACAGTCATTGGTAGAAACAGATACACATCAGAGAATCAACATGCATCGGCCTATCTAAATGCAAATGGAAAAATGACAAAAATCAAAATATAAATAAGTTTCAGATTACTAAAGCTATTTAGTAATCAATGGATCCACAGTTCCCACAGTGAAAACACATTTATATTATGTTCAAGTCAGTTGTTATCCAATTTTAAAACTATAAAATAGAATAAAGACAATTTTTAGTTTAATTTGTTAATAAAGAAATTTCTTAGAATTTTCAGAAAAACTAACGTTATAACTAACCTTTTAAAGATAAAAATCACAGAGTGCTTCACAGAGAAACTAAAACATAAAAAATAACCACAAGCAAGTTTTAAAAGATGAGTTTTTAGCTGTTTTTTAAAAGAGATCACTGAGTCCCTAGATCCCAAGCTCAAAGGGAGAGAGTTCCAGACTCTGGGGGCCACAGTTTCAAAAGCTCTGTCACCTTTTGTTTTCAGCCTCGTATAATGGACAACCAGCAAGCCCTGATCACATGATCTCAGTGACCTGCTGGGGTTGTATGTATTTTAGAGATCTCTAATATATGTCGGTGCCTGTTCATCCAGACCTAAATTTTCCATAACCTTGGGCACAAATTTATCGGGAGCACAAACAAGGACTTTGGTTTTCTCCTCATTAAGTTGAAGAACATCCAACCTCTAATGGAGTCTATGCGCCTATGCAAAAATCTGTAGTTTCGAAACACCTTGGGGCTTAAAGGAGATATACAATTGAATATCATCTGTATAGTAGTGATAAGAAATGTCCTTAAGAGTGCTCAGAAGGTGCTGAAGAGGAAGTAATTACAACAAAAACAATAAAGGTCCCAAACAGAACCCTGTGGCACACCTGGCTGTAGCTCAAGCAGGTAGAGCAGGTCATACTGATTGGAAGTTGGTGGTTCGATTCCTGGCTTCCCACTAGTCTACATGCCAAATATCCTTGGGCAAGATACTAACCCATTACATTGCATTTGCGCATTCATCAATGCACTAACAGTGCGTTCACACCGAACGCGATAGACGCGACCAAAAAGCGCCAGACGCCCCTAGCTGGTTGCGTGCACATTCGCACCTCAACATATTTTGAAGTGCGAATTGGTCGCACTTTGTAGTGATACTCAGAAGGTCTATCTTATGAAGTCCTTATTTTGTTTTATTTAGACCTGGTTTAATTCTGGCCGTTGCAAGGCCTGGGTCATGTAGCAGCCAACAACTCCTCCAGAGAGGCTGTCCTGGTGAGGGAGAAGTTCGTGGCCCACTTCTCGGCAGAGGGAGCAGTGTCTTGGCAGCCAAAAGAAAGTCCCAGTGACTTCCCTCACAAACCTCTAGAGCGTTCCTGCCTTTTTTTTAAATTTTCTTAATAAATGGAGCTTGCCTCCAAAATAAACTAACCTCTCTTTATTCTCTTAAATAATTGGTCTTCACTATGTTCCTATATAGTAGTATATTTTTTCATTAGTATAATATGAAATAAAATCTACATGTGTCAAGTTGTGTGCCAATATTTGCTGTGTAGTAGAACTGAGACATTAGTCATTTCAAAAATGTATTTGAAATAATATTACAATTCTCAAACAGAAAAACATTAAACATAAATATATAAAATATAACTATTTACAGAGAGACAGGAATAAAAAGAACCCAGCTTGAAGTGGAAGAGAAGGCTGGACCTGCCCCTTTGAACTAGGTCAGAGCATCACGTCACCAGGCTCCTGATTGGTTGTCGCAGCATGACTTGAAGCTGGAGTTCAGATTTTTCCAACTCGAGCAGTATACGCGATACGCGCGAATGCACAAAATGTGCCACACAAACTGCCGCTCGTATTTGTATTTGTGCTTCAAACGCGTCAGTCGCGCTACTTGCTCCCGTTTTCGCGACGCAAATCTGCTTCTGAATTTTCGCGGGACCCCCAGTCGCACTTCATCGCCCTCCTCCATTGACTTTACATGTAAACCTGACGCTCTGGTCGTATCTATCGCATTCGGTGTGAACGCACCGAAACAGCTTAGGAAAGAGTGCTTGTGTGATTGGGTGAATGAATTAGTTGTATAAAGCACTTTGAGTGCTCAGATAGAGTAGAAATGCGCTACATAAGAACCAGTCCATTTACCATAGGTAAGAGAAGTTGAAAAGGACCTATATATTTAGAGATGTGAACTAATCCAAAGCAGACCCAGATACACCCACCCAGTGTCTCAGCCTATCCAGCAAAATGTATAGTAAAAAAAACCACACACACACACATATCTCTTTAGGCCTAAACTGACAGTGCCAATACACTGGAAAAAAGGGATTGGCCATCTCTTGGATTTATGTAAGCATCTTGCGTGTATTTAACACAATTGCCTCATGCTTTAAAGTTAAGTGTAACTATATAGTGTAGAAACTACATGATATGCAGAACAGGTAGATTAAATTGTTCATATCATGTTCGAGTGGAGTAAGTCAATAATATAGCAATGTTAACTCTCACGACACCGCACGGTATTTTAGTCTTGTGCGCTTTGGATCATGGTTTGAGGAAGGCATCCATCTCAGTCAAGTCGAGCAGCCACCCGTACTTTTTTCAGTATACCAAAAAAAGTAAATTGGGTGGTTGTTACATTAAAAAAGTCTACCTTGTAATTTGAACACAAAAATGTCATGTTTCTATCTTGAACGTAATTAAATCATGTAGGATCTGTATGAAATTCAACAACTTAATTTGTCCTGGTTGAGATGACATGATACAATCTAGGAAGAGTGGTTAGTTTGTAGACTCATGAAATTCACAAGATCGCACGAGATTTCAAACTGCAAGAAAATTACTGGAGTTATAGGAGGCAGACAACTACACACACACACCACCTGTATGCTATTGCTATTTATTGTGGTTTAACCTATCAAGGACAAAAATGTACAGAAAATTCTGCATCAAGCCTTGAAATCATAGCTCCAGGCCTACTTTCGTTAAGCTTGGATTGCTGTTGCCTCACAGCAAGAAGGGCCTGGGTTCACATCCACAGTCTGGCTAGTTTGCATCGGTTTCTCTCTGGGTTCTCATTCTGGTTTCCTCCTACTGTTAAAAGTCATGCAGTTGTTAGAGTTGGGTTAGGTTAATTGATGATTCTAAATTACATATGAGTGTGAGGTTGTTTGTCTCTATGTGATAGACTGGTGAGCTGTCCAGGGTGTACCCTGCCTCTTACCCCATCACTTCTGGGTTATGCCCCAGCCCCCCTGCAACCCAGATAAAGATAGGAGGATGGTAGTTGTTCAATAGATCCATTTAAATTTTTTGGTAACCAGACTCTAAACTTTGTTGAACATTATGTAATATGAAGACAACATGTAGTATTTAAGTGACCAAGTAGTACTGGACTAAACGTTATTGAATAGTGTTGAAGTAAAATGACAACATTGCGAAGGATTAAAATATTCCAAGAGCTCACCTTACTTCATCTAAACATGTTTCAATCATGTTTTATCAACACAAAATGCACAGGTTTATTGAATCCAACATGGCCTTTTTTTCAGTGTACCACACATTCAGACACAGTAGTAGATGGTGTTTTTAATACTATATGTGCTATTCTAATTTGCTTGTATGAAGTCTACATTGATCTTTTGTATCGTAAGTTATAATAGTTGCACAGCCAATACAGCTTCTGAATAATTTTATGGTTTTTCTCCCTCTGCTTGCTTCTTACTGTCTTTGAGGCTCAGGACCAGCACTCCACACATTACATCAAACTCTTACAAGTCTAGAAAAGGAGTTGTTGGACAGAAAGACATCAAGTGAGTGGTAAGGATTTTGGTTTTCCAATATATTAGCAACTGACAGTGACATTTATCTTAATCAGACTGAACTTTAATCATACTTTAAATCAACCTGTTTTACTTATTGTTTCATTTGTACTTTGGTTTGGGGAAGTTGTTTCTTTACTGATCTTTTCCTGTCTTCTGTTATTAGTCTTGAGATATGACTGCACTATGCTGTAAATTCTACAAGACACGCTGTGTAAGTAAACAAACAACGACAGTTTGGTCTGCATTTCTTGAAACATCATATCCCACAAACTTAGTTTAGAGGGTCCACACTGTCTACACCGTATATAGTGAAGTCTGCAAGTTTTTGAACAGTGAAATTTGTTTTGTGCCCAAATCATTTTACACATCATCAGAATGAAAGTTATTGGCCATGTTTGCATAGCCCTTTTTAAAATGATGCATTCATGACATTATTGTATGTTGGGTGGTGGACAGGGCTATCCAGACTGACAAGTGGGACATTGAATGTCACCTCTCCAGTAGGGAGGGAGCCTGAGATTGTCTAAATTGGGGTCTGTTCTATAGTAAATGCAGAAAGAAATGTTTTAAGAAAGCAAATATGTTGGTTTTCTAAAAAAATATGATTGTTTGCTTGCAGGACACCAGGAGAGATGAGTCCTCCTTCACAGATGGTGTGGTCAGTGAAGACGGTCGCCTGCAGGTTCAAGCTCATTGCATCTCCAACCCACATCCTCTGCCACTGTACTTAAGGGAAGTTAAAGACTTTCTTCTGCACTTACATTTGGATCACCTAAGTCCATGACAGTCATTCAGGCAGTAATACCTGGACTGGAAGCAAGCCATCCTAAAAATTTTACAACATCCTATTGAATGCAAAACAAATGTGTTATTTAAACTAGAGACTGCAGTTGTGACTGAACAATAAATACATTTTATTTTGATTATATAAGTAATGTAAGTACAAAACAAAGTTGTGGAAAGCCTAAACTTAGTTCCAGAATCATTAAATCTGAGACTTTGTTTCATTGTAAGATTATAACAGTGATGGCAATATAATTGTTTGTTGTTCAGCAGAACAGTGTCCAGTATGTTGACTATTATACTTTTTTTGCATTTGAAAATAAAAGTTGTGCTGATTTTAACATCATTACAAAAAGTGTTGTTAATTATTTTTTAATCATAATCAGATTACCACAAATTGTTCTTTTTAATTTAGTTGAACTTGAAATGTTTATCAGTGGGTAAACAATTAGTATTGTACAGTCAGAAACATCAAGTTATTCTTAATACTGCAGACTTGCAATGAATAAGTTGTCCTAACAATCATCTTAAGTAAGCTTTACTTAGTTTTTTTGAGGCAACGAGTTTGCATAGTTTTTTTTTGAGTTATGTGAACTAATTAGATTTTGCAGTGTACAGTGTTTTCGGTTTGGCACCAACGTTCTGTCCAACTTTCCAGCTGATTCCCCTCTCCCATCACCAGCTCCCAGTGTCACTAAAAAGGGAGAGACCTGATTACACAAATAAGCTACCCCATCAGCCTTCCTGCCACTTAACCCTGCTGCACCCCTCCCCTGCAGTGGTGCCAAAAACCACATCAGGCCATGACCCTCTCCTGAGTTTTACACTCTGTTGCAGACTGCAGCAGATGAAGCGAGCAACAGACACATTTGGTGACTGGGCCAGTCATTAGGGCTAGAATACCCAAACTGAGTCAGGGTGTAGGCAGCTTGCTGCCCTGCTCAGGTATTTCAAAAACAAACAAAAAGGTGTTGTCAGTGTTAGTGATGTTAGGAGAGATAAGGGTGCTGTAGATTAAACTGTTCTTGTGTCAGGGTGCTGGGTCAGAAGACCCCACATTTTGAGTTTATGGTGTTTTTGTGAGTCTTTTGCATTATAATCGCTTAACTACAAATTTTAAAGTTTAATCTTGCTTTTAATTTTTAGTTTTTTATGGCTCTAAGTTTATTTGTATTTTGGGTTAATGTTTTGTTGCTGTCTCATCCCTGTCTCTCCTATGAGAGTCTGTGTATGTGTCTTAAGTCATGTCTATGTCTCCCCCCATGTCTCGTCTCCCTTATCAGTCCCTATGTTCCCCTCCTTGTGTTTCATTTCAGGTCCCCTCTGTTTGTCATGTGCATCCATGTGTGTTCTTCCCAGCGACCTTGTCAATCTCCTCAGTCTGTTTGTCCTCATGTTAAACATGATATATAAGTCACTTAGATAATCTAAAATTGTTATTGTTTGACTTTTTTCAGTGTTTTATTTGTTCCTGAGTAAATCGGTTTGGCTGAGATTAAAGTTATTAGATTAGATTAGATTAGATTAGATTAAATAAAACTTTATTAATCCCTCGGGAGGGTTTCTCCGGGGTTTTCACACAGCTGAATAAACATCAAACAGAAAACTGATTAAACAGAAGTGTGAGATGGTCGAGAATTTACGCCAGCATCCGGTTATATTTAGATAGCAAGGAGCAGACGGGAGAGTTTCACTCCACCGAGAGAGCTCGTGACATAATTCTGAAGGCTAGACCATCACAGTCGCTCACTTCCGGCCTACCCGGCTTTCGGAGGCCCACTTAGACCACGAAGGCTGGGTCCTCAGGTGTTTGTATCAGTTTTTTGTATATGTGTATGTATATGTATTCCTACCCCCCCACCACCACCACACCCCTTTTAAATGTCTCCCTAATTCTGAGGTCTCAAGGTTGGCAAGTATGCAAAATATACTCCCAAAATATAACAGTAAAACACACACACACACACACACACACACACACACACACACACACACACACACACACACATATTTAAAACAAACACTAAAAAGTAAACAAGCCTAGTAATTTGCACCCCTAGGTGAACTGTCCCCTGCATCAATTCAATTGTACTTGGTATGATATTTGATCCTAGCGCATACCAGAAAGGTACTGCCATATATATAGCGCTCTCTGTGGCAACTGGAGCGAATCGAACGTGCAGGTACAAATATCACTGTAAACAAACACCAGCAAAAGAGAGAGAGAGAGAGAGAGAGAGAGAGAGAGAGAGAGAGAGAGAGAGAGAGAGAGTAGCTCATCTGGCTGCACAAGGTATGGACAGTTGTTTACGTCAAGACCGTCTTGACATTCATGGACTGTAGGGAAGTGGCTGTTATTAGTTAATGCTTTCATAGAATGTCATATGTTTCCTAGTGCACATGAAAATTAACAAATTAGGGATTTCTTTTACAGCTAATTTACCTTTCAGTCCCTAATTTAAACTGTGCAACAAGGATGCACAGAATGCATTCTTCTACCAACCATTCTCCTCTGCCAGAATCAAAAAATCAATAGAAAAATCTGCCACGTGTTGCTTCCCGTACCTGAGAATAAATAGCCTATGAGCTGCACCGTCAGGTTTAGAGCTCCTGTCACTCTGAATTTTGTTTAAAACTCCTCAAAACAGATCTGGGTGTGACTTCAACCAGGTCCTCGGCAGCTCTATCATGACAGCGCTCTTTGAACAATCTAAGAAACTCAGGCCGAGTCCCGCTTCTGACCAAAAACCAAAGCACACACACACCTACACACACACACACACACACACACACACACACACACACACACACACACACACACACACACAAGATAGACAGAGGAGAGGTACAACGGGACAGAGCCACATGAAGGACCCTGGTTCTGCGGGAGTTTTCTTCCAGTTAAAAGGGAGTTTTTCGTTGCTACTGTTGCCAGGGGGGCGTCTGAATGTTGAGGTTTTCTCTGTATTGACATAAGATCTTTACCTTAAAGCACAACTGCTGTTGTGATTTGAAACTTTATAAATAAAACTGAATGGAATTGAACTGAACTGAAATCACTGAATGTGGGAAATGACCATTTGAATTATCTTCCTTCGTGGTTTGATCAACTTAAATAACGATAGAACACATATGAAGAAACAGTCGAAAGACAGAAAGTAACAATATACTCATATTTAACACGTGTTTGGTAAACTTAAAGCCAGGCGCTATGAAAAACAAGTTGACTAAAGCTTACGAGGTTTGAGGAACACCCTGTAATAAATCCGATGTATCAAGGGCTCAGTGTAATAGGTCATAATTGTGCATATTAAATATGTATGTGTGTGTGTGTGTGGGGGGGGGGGGAGACATCCTTCGGGCTGTCTTCGCTGTGATATGTCATCATCATCATATCACAATGATGAAGATAATACAGTTCATTCGTCAACACTGAATATTCACTCAAACCACACCCTGCACCTACCCTGATAAAATGATGCGAGTCACAACCCGCACCAGCCATTTAATACAGACATTTGCCAGTGAATCATAGTTCTCATCAACTTGAAGTTGACAGAGGGATACAATGGAAATACGCCAAACTCGTCCTCCTCCTTCATCCTATCTTGGATGGTCCATCTTTAATACTTTTTGCTGTTGTCTGCCTCTCGGGATTGCAGCTATTATCTATTCTAACAAGGTAGGTAATATATACTGAACACTAAACTTTTTTATATGTACTCCTGCACTATGATGCGCAGCATTCCAACCAGTTTTTAGTATTCTGCAGAATAATATATTTTTTAATAAAGATATATTGAAAGTGGACGGAAAAATAATTTAAATTTTATTTTAAAAAAATATTACTGGGGCATCGATTTAAAAAAAAGTCTGGTTTGTTGGGATTAAACAACTGTTACTTCAGTTGTGTCCCAAAAGTAAAACTGAATTGCTCAGCAGCAGAAATTTTACTTTAATTTTTTACTTCAAGTGAACTCTCTTCTAGAAAATTGAAATTAAATTGAATCGTTTTGATTGCTGTCTTTTAAAGGTAGAGTCGGCAAATGGACGCGGAGACATTGACAGAGCTCAAGATGCATCACAAACAGCCAAGACGCTGAACATCGCCGGACTCATCTGTGGAATAATTATTATCATCATTTGTGTCGCCATCCAATTAATTTGACAAAAGTGAAGGTTCTGGTATTTCCCAGAAGGCGCACTGCAATCCCAGCCGTTTTATGCCCACTGCTTTCGCTTTTCAACATTCACCATATGGACTGACGTCTTTATGTGTGGCGTTTACGTTACCAATAAAAGCAGAACAATTATTTGCTTTCACGGTGAAAGAACAAATGAGAAACCTCAATTGAGTTTTGATTTTCATGTGCATAAACTTGATTTTTGCTTTTATTGCTTAATTTGCTTAGTTTTTTTTATAATCTCTTAAAGAAAGCTGAGAAGGAAAATAAACAAATATTTAACCCCCCAAAATTTGGCGTCATAAAACAAAATATGAACTTTTTATTGTTTTATTGTTGATACTGCTGTTGTTGGTCTCATTGCATTTATCGTTTACAATTTTATTTTTGGAGATTTGTTTTTCTGTTTGTACAACTCCTTCAGACTGCATTATAATAAAAGCACAGTTTGTCAGACACATAATAAATTTTGTCTGTCTTTATTGTATTTATTTCTTAAATAGAGATTTTCCTATATATTTAACATTTTCATGAAAACGTGAAACCCATGCACTATGTTCAACCAGGCTGGTCTTCAGCTTTTTCTGTGGCTTCAGAACTCTTCTCTCTCAGAAGTTCTTCAAGATGAGAGAATAAAGATGTTTCCCTGTGCTTCCTCTGAAGTTTCTCAACTTCCTGTTTGTATAAATCAAAATCAGACACAAAAAAAAAAAAACAAAGTCACTCACTCACTCACTCAGACAGACAGATAGATTATATACTTACATCTTCAGATAGCAATCCTCTGATTGGTTTGTGAAGTCTCTGAAGCAGTGAGGCAGCATGAGAACCACACCAAGTCTCATTCATGTTCCTTGTTGAAGCATCTTGGTTCTGATACCAAACACACAAACTGGCATCCTGTTCAGATGAAGAGGCACCCAGTCTAGCCTGAAAGAGCTCACCCAGACATTCCTGGAGTACCTATGACATGGCATGAAGTAAAGTAAATTAGTTTAATTAATTCCAACAAACACTGTCATAGAGCAAAAGTCATCCAATCTAGAATCAAACAATAGGTAACCTGAAATGTAAAGTTTGGCTTTAAAGCCAAATCAAAGCTCATTACAGGCCTTTTTTTTAATATCAAAAAGAAAAAAAACCATTTAATTCAATTCAATTCAATTCAATTTTATTTATATAGCGTCAAATCACAACAAAAGTCGCCTCAAGGCGCTTCATAGGTACAGAGAAAAACCCAACAATCATATGGCCCCCTATGAGCAAGCACTTTGGCGACAGTGGGAAGGAAAAACTCCCTTTTAACAGGAAGAAACTTCCGGCAGAACCAGGCTCAGGGAGGGGCGGCCATCTGCTGCGACCGGTTGGGGTGAGAGAAGGAAAACAGGATGAAAGACATGCTGTGGAAGAGAGACAGAGGTTAATAACAGATATGATTCAATGCAGAGAGGTCTATTAACACATACTGAGTGAAAAAGGTGACTGGAAAGGAAAAACTCAATGCATCATGGGAATCCCCGGCAGTCTACGTCTATTGCAGCATAACTAAGGGAGGATTCAGGGTCACCTGGTCCAGCCCTAACTATATGCTTTAGCAAAAAGGAAAGTTTTAAGCCTAATCTTAAAAGTAGAGATAGTGTCTGTCTCCCGAATCCAAACTGGAAGCTGGTTCCACAGAAGAGGGGCCTGAAAACTGAAGGCTCTCCCTCCCATTCTACTTTTAAATACTCTAGGAACAACAAGTAGGCCTGCAGTGCGAGAGCAAAGTGCTCTAATAGGGTGATATGGTACTACAAGGTCATTAAGATAAGATGGGGCCTGATTATTTAAGACCTTGTATGTGAGGAGCAGGATTTTGAATTCAATTCTGGATTTAACAGGAAGCCAATGAAGGGAAGCCAAAACAGGAGAAATCTGCTCTCTCTTTCTAGTCCCTCACAGTACTCTTGCTGCAGCATTTTGGATTAACTGAAGGCTTTTCAGTGAGTTTTTAGGACATCCTGATAATAATGAATTACAGTAGTCCAGCCTGGAAGTAATAAATGCATGAACTAGTTTTTCAGCGTCACTAAGAGACAGGATATTTCTAATTTTAGAGATGTTGCGCAAATGGAAGAAAGCAGTCTTACATATTTGTTTAATATGTGCATTGAAGGACATGTCCTGGTCAAAAATCACTCCAAGGTTCCTCACAGCGTTACTGGAGGCCAAGGTAATGCCATCCAGAGTAAGAATCTGGTTAGATACCATATTTCTAAGATTTTCAGGGCCGAGTACAATAACCTCAGTTTTATCTGAATTAAGAAGCAGAAAGTTAGCGGCCATCCAGGTCTTTATGTCTTTAAAACATTCCTGCAGTTTAACTAATTGGTGTGTGTTATCTGGCTTCATGGATAGATAGAGCTGGGTGTCATCTGCATAGCAGTGAAAATTTATGCTATGTCTTCTAATGATACTGCCTAAGGGAAGCATGTATAATGTAAACAGAATTGGTCCTAGCACTGAACCCTGTGGAACACCATAATTGACCTTAGTGTGTGAAGAGGACTCTCCATTTACTTGAACAAATTGGAGTCTATTAGATAGATATGATACAAACCACTGCAGCGCAGTACCTGTAATACCTACAGCATGTTCTAATCGCTCTAATAGGATATTATGATCAACAGTATCAAACGCTGCACTGAGGTCTAGCAGGACAAGCACAGAGATGAGTCCACTGTCAGAGGCCATAAGAAGATCATTTGTAACCTTCGCTAAAGCTGTTTCTGTACTGTGATGAGCTCTGAAACCTGACTGAAACTCTTCAAATAAGCCATTCCTCTGCAGATGATCTGTTAGCTGTTTGACAACTACTCTTTCAAGGATTTTTGATATGAAAGGAAGGTTGGAGATTGGCCTATAATTAGCTTAGACTGCTGGGTCTAGAGATGGCTTTTTGAGTAAAGGTTTAACTACAGCCAGCTTGAAGGCCTGTGGTACATAGCCGATTATTAGAGATAGGTTGATCAGATTTAAGATTGAAGCATTAATTAATGGTAGGACTTCTTTGAGCAGTTTTGTAGGAATGGGGTCTAAAAGACACGTTGATGGTTTGGAGGAAGTAATTATTAAAGTTAACTCAGAAAGATCAATTGGAGAAAAAGAGTCTAACTTAACATCAATGGTACTAAGAGTAGCTGTAGATGATATTACATCTGTGGGATGATTATTGGTAATTTTTTCTCTAATGATAAGAATTTTATTTGTGAAGAAGTTCATGAAGTCATTACTAGTTAACATTAAAGGGATGGTTGGCTCAAAAGAGCTCTGACTTTTTGTCAGCCTGGCTACAGTGCTGAAGAGAAACCTATGGTTGTTCTTATTTTCTTCAATCAGTGACGAATAGTAAGATGTTCTGGCTTTGCGGAGGGCTTTCTTATAAATCAGCAAACTATTTCTCCAGGCTAAATGATGATCCTCTAAATTTGTGACACTCCATTTCCTCTCCAGCTTACGAGTAATCTGCTTTAGGCTACGTGTTTGAGAATTATACCATGGAGTCAGGTACTTCTGATTTGAGGCCTTAGTTTTCACAGGAGCTACAGTATCCAGAGTCGTACGTAGTGAGGAGGTAAAATTATTAACAAGATAATCGACCTCTGTTGGGGTAGCGTTCAGATAGCTGCTCTGCTCTATGTTGGTACAGGGCATTGAAAATGATAACAGTGGGTGGATTATATTCTTAAACTTAGTTACAGCGCTTTCAGAAAGACATCTACTGTGATAAAGTCTACTCTCCACTGCTGCGTAATCAATTATTGTAAATGTAAATGTTATCAGGAAATGATCAGAAAGGAGAGGGTTTTCAGGAAACACTGTTAAATGTTCAGTTTCTATGCCATATGTTAAAACAAGATCCAGAGTGTGATTAAAGTGGTGGGTGGGTTCTTTTACATTTTGAGAGAAGCCAATTGAGTCTAATAACAGATTAAATGCCATGTTGAGGCTGTCATTTTTAGCATCTACATGGATGTTAAAATCACCCACAATAATTATTTTATCTGAGCTGAGCACTAAATCAGATAAAAAGTCTGAGAAATCAGAGAGAAACTCTGTGTAAGGCCCAGGTGGACGATATATTATAACAAGTAAGACTGGTTTCTGAGTTTTACAGCTGGGGTGGACAAGGCTAAGCATCAGGCTTTCAAATGAATTAAAAGTCTGTCTTGGTCTTTCGTTAATTAACGAAATCATGCACACTTAGTGTGGTTGCACCTTGAAAAAAAGTCTCTGGAAGGCAGAACTGGAGTCAGAGCTCATGTCTTTAATTTTGATATGGGACAGACAATGGAGTAGCAGGAGAGAGAAGCCTCCAACTGAGAGCAGCCTCTGGCGACGGACAAAGAGAGTTTCTGTGGCTTCCTGTCAACATACATCAGAGATTTACACTCTAAACTACATTTCATTAGAAAATGTAACATATATATATATAGATAGATAGATAGATAGATAGATAGATAGATAGATAGATAGATAGATAGATAGATAGATAGATAGATAGATACATATATATAGATATAGATATATATAGATATATTATATAGTTCTAAGTTTACCTGATAAAAGAAGGAATTTCTGAAGGCATTGTTGAAATAGGTGTTGTTTGGGAGACTAGATGCTATCTCGATTGAAATGACTGGAGTCTGTTAAAAAAGAACAATTTTATTTTCCTATAACATTCCAGCTTAAGTTCAGGCCACACTAATGTTAAAAAAAGACATTCAGACAAATGTATGCATGGATTCAAATATATCCAGTATATAATTAATAACTGAACATATAATAGATAAATAGCTATATTGAGGCGAAAGGAAAAGATATGAAAAAAACAAAACAGCAAGGTTGAGATTTCTGGACAACAGTCACTGACAATAAGAAAATCACAATGTCTAGCCCACGTAGGATACAGCTTCTGTCTGCTGCCTTGAGCTTTTTCTCCTATATTATAAAGAGGATAAGAATAATGAGGATAAGATGGTGCGTTTTCCCAGCACACCTTCAAACCATGCTCTTTTTATGCCCAGTTGGTGATTTGAGTTGAGTTATATTCAAAAACACACATTTTATGAGGTCCCAGTGACCCTGACCTTAGACCAATATTTTTTTAATCCTTTCATCCACAAGAAAACATTTGTGCCATTTGTAAGGAAATCCCGTTGTGATTTTCCTGACATATCAAATGGTATAGACATGATTTCACATAACAAAGTGCCAAAGACTACAGCTTTTAGTTGTTTAACAGTACGCAACAGAATGAGAGTGAAGCTTTGACACTAACCAGTTTTAGCTTATGCAGAGTGTGCATCAGGAACAGTCCATGCTGATAGACAAGGAACTCTCTGGGCTTCAGGACTGACAGCTCCAAAGGAATCAGCTCACCTTCACATTGCCACTGACCATCAAGGACATCGACAAAACCTTTGCCTCTGTCTAGGCACCACACAAAAAACAGTACATTGCATTTTAGTGGATATAGTTAGAAAACAAGAACAACCAAGGTTGTGTTTCCCCCCAGATTCATTCTGCAAGTGACACATGATAAGGGAAAGGAAAAGAAATCAATACCCCAAACCCCGAAATGAAAGCTATCTGAAAATATTGTTTTGTATGTGTGAGTTCTTGATGTCAATTAGAAGACTTTTTTTTTTATGGTTAGGTTTAATTTAGTTCTATATGTGAATTTCGATAAGCACATTCAGTGGTTAGCAGATCATCTGTAGATGATGTTTGTCAGGTCTTGGAATCTTCTGCTTAACCTCAACAAAACCACACCTGCAAAATTTCCCGTATAAGTCATATTGTGAATGCAGACTGCACGCACATCAAAGAACACGTCTCAAATACCTTTATGTGTGAAGATAATTTAATCAAACTGTTCAAATATAACTCTGATTCAGGAGGTCTTTCTTCTGTTATTTGTTTTTGTTTTTGTTTTTGACATTGAATGAACATTCTCACAATAACAAAATAATCTTGCCTGATGTACAAAAGGATTTTATGCAACTTGCCAGTAAAACATGCTAGTGTGATTTTGAGCCATCGAGATCTTTCAATCAGACTTTAATTCAAACAAATTTTAATTTATTGAAGTCATCACATTATATTTAAAGAGAAAACAGAATAATTTTGAAATGAGTTTAATATGTATGGTGCTTAAAACACATCATTTGTACTCAATCTTTGATGAAGGAACAACTCAAAGTAAGAATTTATGAATTCATCTATGAATAGATGAAATTATAACCCCTAAAATATAAGATTGTATAATTGTTCATGTTATTTTTTTTGTCTAAATACTGTTCATAACTGTTCATAACTGACAGTTAAAGTCAGTCATGATCACTAATGTGACGCTTGTCAAGTTAAACGCACTGTAGAATCTTCAGCATCACTTATTAAATGTTTTAAGTGAGTGTATCTATATATTTGAACCTTGATCCATACTTTCTCTTGATTAGAGAAAATCCTAAATGAATTCAGACTTGTGAACCCAATTCTGGGTTGTTTTTTGTTTGTTTGTATTGTTTTGTTTTTCATCTGCTGAAACACAGGACAAGAGGAGGTAACAGCACGGTCGAGACTTCTGAGATGTATGATGCTCACAAGGCAATCCAAGAGGGGAAGAAAAGCCCATTGGCCAGACAATGGATGGTACAGCTTTGGCGCACCACAATTTAATGTAGACTGTGATGGTTTTGTCTTTTTGTTAGTAGTAT
The DNA here is from genome assembly GCF_036321145.2 of Pelmatolapia mariae. Classification (NCBI taxonomy): domain Eukaryota; kingdom Metazoa; phylum Chordata; class Actinopteri; order Cichliformes; family Cichlidae; genus Pelmatolapia; species Pelmatolapia mariae. The sequence continues at coordinate 21,495,694 of NC_086239.1, forward strand.
AAAAATAATAAGTGAAGCTTTGACAGCAACCAGGTTTAGTCTATGTAATGTTTGTAAAAGTCCATGTTGGAAGTCCTGAAAATCTGTGGGTGTCACAACTGACAGGTCCAATAGGAAGTTTTCCCTCTCTTTGAATACAACACAAGAATTTTAGTAACTATAGTTTGAAGACAAGAAGGAACAAGCTTGTACTTTCCCTATACTCCTTCTGCAAGAAAACAGACCGCGAGGGAAAAGACAAGAAGACTGAGAGAGAAAATAAACACTTTCTTCCAAAGACTGAACTGCTGTCTAAAACATAATTTAATGTGTTTAAACTGTCTTATCTCATTTAGAATGCCTTTTTTTGGTTTGGTTCAATCTCAACACTGTGCATACATTGTGCTGCAGACTGTATTTTTAGCACAAGACATCAATAGGTGTTACTTGTCAGTTATTGGAATCTTCTGCTAAACCCCAAAAACCACATCTGCAGTTTCGTATCATTTTGTGTTGTGTGAAAATGTGTGTTGTTTCAGCAATGGAAAAAAAATCAACCAGAATATATATGACATCAGTGTTTGTTCAATGAATAAACATTCTAACAACACCAGGTTTAACTGTTAAACTGGCCGTATTTCTGGGCTACTATAACAAGCTTACCAGCTCACAGCAGTAGACACCTATTTATATTTAACAAGAGAATTAAAGTCGACAGATGTCAACACAGTCACTATGCAAGAAACATCTCCTGGATGCACTGTCATGCATTTTCACTCATGTATAATGGGGTCATCAGGTGTTTCGGGTCTCGCAACATGATACACCCTCGCCCAGGCGACGTGGTCGGCGGTGATCAGGCCCCGACTTGCACCATTAGCTACAGCATTTAAAACCTAAACCATGGCAGCTCTGTTTTTGCTGTCATTTAAACACATGACAGCAAAAAAAGACTGTAAGAATGAACTTTACTTTTTTCATGTAACTGTCCACCGATATAACTAATTACTGTTTTAAATATTATTTATTCCTTGAATGTACAACGAACATCAAAACAAAGTACCTCAAGTATAAAAATGATAATGTATTATTTTTATTATTATTATTATCATTGTGCAGAATTACCTATTTCCAATTATATTATATTAGAATATATTATATTATATTAGAATCAAATGCATGTTTTGATCCAGAGGGTTCTAACAGACTTATTATCTGATTTATTTTCAAAATTAATAATCTAAATTGCAACACAGCCAGTAACAAAACCTTAGAAATGTAGGCGAGCAGAAAGTACAATATTATCAATCACAAAACACTGTTTAAGTAATGAACTTAGAAACTTAAAAACATATTTATTATAACATAATGCTGGAAACATATAGTTGTCCTTACAGAACCTGATAGGTGATGTATCATGTCGTCATCATCTCTCTTTTTGCATTTCCTGTCCTCCTTTATTTGTACAGAGTAAGAAATCCACTTGTCTGATCTTGGTGGCAGTGCCATTTCCTGTTGTCAGTACAGAGGGGGCTGCAGCTACCTCTTCTTGTATGCAGATGTTTTCACACCTGCCTTTTTGAGTTCGCACCTATTGCTTTTTCTCACGCTATATTTCTTCCAAGCCCACATACACAAACAGATATTGAAGTAGTATTTATGATCATTTGTTTTCAGAAATAAGTACTATAGTGTCTTTTACAAATGTGCATACCGACGACCCCTCCTCCTAACCAATAACACACACATCAGCAGCTTGTCACAGTGGTTAGGATTAGGGATGGGTATCGTTTAGGTTTTATCCGATACCGGTGCCAAATCGGTACTTTTGAAACGGTGCCGGTGCTTAAACGGTGCTCGAACCGGTGCTCGAACCGGTGCTTAAAGAATGGAGAACACAAACTTTGTCCAAAAACCTCTCATGTTTTTATTTTTAGCAGTCTCTTTTTTTCTGCAAAATGATAAGAACTGTAACAACATATAAACATCATCTGTGCAAAGATTTATGTTTTGTTTTTTTTTTAACTTTTTATTTTGTACTTTTCCAAATTTATAGTACACGCAAACAAAAATATGAAAAAGGAACACAAAAGAAACAAACTAAAAGTTATAAAACACACCTAATCTGTGGGGAAAAGAAAACAAAGAATAATTATACACATATATATAGAGATGGGGCCAGGGAATACCCAAAGTACTGTCTTATCGGTCCCGTCCCAAAAACACCATCCACCCAGCCCCTTACACCCATATGAGGACTGCCAAACGAAGCCCGAATTCCGGTCCTCTCACCGGCAGGTCCGGTTCCATCCACAATCATAACATATTTGAACCCAAAGTGGGGAATAGAAGGACCCCATTCTCTCAGGGCCCATATGCTCCATATGCTTCCATTTTGAGGTGTAATCCGGTGAACACCAGTAAACAATATATCTCAGCTGGGCTGCATAGAAATATTCCTTGAAATTCGGGAGGGCAAGTCCTCCTTTTTCTTTTCTTAATTGGAGTATTTTAAATCTTATTCTTGGCTTTGCCCCTTTCCAAATAAATCTACTAACTAATTTTTCCCATCTAACAAATTGTGCATCTGGTATATGGACTGGCAATGAAGTAAATAGAGGAAGCACATTCATTTTTATTACCTCTATTCTTGAGCTGAGGTCCATGACAAGTGGAGCCCATTTAATCAAATCTCTTTGAATTGTATTACTAATCTTTACATAATTTGCCTCGTATAGTGTACTTATTTCGCTAGTTAGATAGACACCTAAATATTTGATCTTATTTGAGTCCCATTTTAATTTATATTCGTTTTGAATTGAATCTTTGGGGAAATAATTCAGACAAAGTACTTGAGTCTTTAAGATATTTAGTTTATACCCTGAATTTTTGCCAAAATATTTTAATGCTTTAATCAATCGAGGAAAAGTCGTATCAGGATCCTGTAGGTATATAATTATATCATCAGCGAAGAGACCTATTCGTTGTTCAATTTTAGAAACTGAAACCCCTTTTAAGTCTGCACTTTGCCGTATATACTGAGCCAAAGGCTCGATATACAGAGCAAAAATGGCTGGACTCAGGCAGCAACCCTGCCTGGTTCCTCTGAAGAGCTCAAAACTGTCTGTCAGGTCCCCATTTATTTTAACTCTAGCCATTGGCCTGTGGTACAAGGATAGTATACACTCGATGAAGATACTGTTAAAGCCCATTCTTTTCAAAACAGCAAAAAGAAACATCCAAGAAACTCTATCAAAGGCCTTTTCAGCATCTAAGCTCACTAAGGCTGTTGGGATTTTCTCTTTATTAACTTTGTTAATTATATGCAATGTGCGTCGTATATTATCTTGTGTCTGTCGCCCCTTAATGAATCCTGTCTGGTCTTCATCCACCAAATCTGGGAGAAACAGCTCTAAGCGTCTTGTGATTATGGATGTAAATAATTATAATCCACATTTAAGATGGAGATTGGGCGATAAGACTCACAGTTTTCCTTGTTTTTACCTTGGTTTGGTAAGACTGATATAATGGCCTCTTTCCAAGAGGGTGGAATTTTAGCATGTTTTAGTGTCCAGTTAAAAGAATCCATCAAAATAGGAGCCAAGTCCTCTTTAAAAGTCTTATACCACTCATTGGGGTATCCCTGGACTTTTATTAGATTTCAATCTCCTTATTGCCTTATCCAGTTCTTCCTTAGTGATTGGTTTAGTTAAAAATTCATTTTGAGTTGTCCCAATAGAAGGAAGGTCTAACTGATCCAAGTACTCTTCAATTTCTTGTCTGTTTTTCTGGTCGGGTTGGTTATACAATGTTTTATAGTATTTTTGAAAGGCATTTTTTATCTGTGTTGGTTCATATAGTAGTTCCTTAGTGTTTGGATCTCTAATCTTATTAACTGCATTACTTATTTGTATAGATTTTAACCGTTTAGCCAGTATTTTGGTTGCTTTGGAACCAGACTCATAAAATGTTTGTTTTGTGAATCTCAGTTTCTTTTCTATTTCCTCCATAGACAGATCGCTTAGTTGTTTTCTTACATCTTTAATGCTTTCAGCCAAGTCGGCACTCAAATCTGTATGCTGTTTTTTTTCTAAATCTCTTAATTGTTGTTCTAATTTGAATTGTGTGAGCTTTTTCATTTTTTTGATATGGGTAGTCCTTGATATCAGATACCCTCGGATTACTGCTTTAACAGTATCCCAAATTATTGTTGGATCCATCTGTTCATCCTTGTTGTCAGCAATACAGACTTGTAATTCTTTTTTAATCTCTTGTACCACAGATTCATTGTTAAGAATACCAGTATTTAATTTCCACAGTGATTTCTTATTCTGATTATATAAGTGAATAGTCAAGTGTATGGCGTTGTGATCTGACAGATCAGCTATACCGATACTACAATCTATGACTCTATGTTTATCGCTTCTATTTATCAAAAAGAAATCTATCCTTGAGTGTACCTTATGGGCTACTGAATAATGTGTATAGTCTTTCTCCAGAGGGTGTAATTCTCTCCATACATCGCAAAGATCCACTTCCTTTATAAGTAAATTAAGAGCCTTAGATTTATTATTTTTGCGTCTTTTTAAGCTTGTAGTATCTTTAGCATGATTTAATACACAGTTCCAGTCACCCCCACATATCAGAGTCCCTTCACTAAAACTAATAATTTTTTCAGATAGTTTTTGATAGAATTTTGGGTTGCCCTCTGGAGGGGCATACACATTTATCAGAGATACCACATTATTATTAATCCTCCCTTTAACAGCAACGTATCTACCATCCTTGTCACAGGCTTCCTCTAACATTTCAAAATTAACCGTATTAGAAATTAAAGTTATAACTCCTCTTCGTCTGCTATTCTTACATGAGCTGTAAAAGGAATTTACATAGCCAAACTTTTTAAATTGTTCATGTTCTTCTTTTGACATATGAGTTTCTTGAATGAATATAATCTGCGCCTTGTGTCGTTTCAATTTAGATAACAACCTACTCCTTTTAACCGGATTTCCCAGACCGTTGATATTGATTGAGATAATGTTTATTTTACCTACACAACTCATGACTTGTACAATGTGCAGTGACCATCCCCTCAGATTTGAAAAAACAAAAAACAATATTACTAAACATAAAACAAAAAATGATCAAAAACTTGTGACTCCCAATCAGTAGGAAAGGGCAATGTCCCACCATGACCCCGTTGGTAGGTCTAGGGGTCATGGTCTAGATTTATGTTTTTAAAGTGAAACAGTGAAAAATTACAGTGCTGTCAATACATGAATATCCAGACGTTGTACAAAAATGTCCAATTCTGGCACACAACTGGACACCATGCCAGTTTTTTTAGGTATTTAAGAGCAGATATTAATTAATTTTATTAACATGCCTAAAAATGCTTTTTTCAAAAATACGTTTTTGAAGAATTAACCACACATTTACATGGTAATGGGCCTTTTCTGCCATGGAGCGCTTAATTGGCCTCTTTAAACTCTGAGGGGCTGTAACTTTGGTTTCTTTTGGTCAATTTGCATGATTGACACCTCTTTTTAATTGTTTGAGCCAATAGTCACAGTAACGATGCCACGTTCACGTTACTTCAACCAATCAGACGTTCCAAGGCCAAAACCCACGAGGGCCCAAATTTACTGCATGTGACGTCTGTCCAGTCACGTGTCTATAGGTGGGTCTAAAATGGAGGTTGTTGACGGAAAACGACTCTGATGCGGCTAGGTAGGCGTGGTAACTGCTGATAATCACATGGCTACCAGCTACCGACGGTAAGCCAATTTCTTATATTAGTGCATTTGCGCCGCTGTGTGTTTTTGTAGTCTTCTTTTGCGGCTCATTCAGTGAATTTTGGTCAGAGTGTGGTGAAAATGGTGTTTGGAATTGGTGATAGCTCTGGAAGATAACCAGCTTTTCTTTAGCCGGTTAAATGAAGTCTGGAGAATTTCTGGTTCGCCTTGTTTGTTTAGCGGACTTGTGCGCATTTACATAACTGCTCGTTTAATCATGGCTTGTTTTCGTTGAGTTTGGTGGTTGTAGAAATGGTTTATATGACATTTTAGCTGAGATTCAGAGGTTTCTGTGGATACCACACATGTCTGGACTTATATTTCTCACCCCCTGTTATAACCGATTAAACGTGATCTCCTCCTTTTTGCTCGTGGTACCGGGGGCGTGGGGCTTAAAGCACTTGTTGCAGGCTGCTGAGTTTGCATCTTTTGCTGTGAAGTACAGCCAGACTTTTGACCGCTTCGCCTTGGGCATTTTTAATCTGTAGCTCTGCTCTAAAAGAACATACGTACCTGGGCCTGCCTACTATCCTTGTAAAGGTAAAATGATTGGCTAGAATCCAAAGTGTATGACATCTCAAGAAAAAAAAAAAGCACCGAAATAAAGCACCGAAATGTGCACTGCTTTTCGGTCTGGTTACTACCGTTTCCCTAGTTAGGATAGAGATACTGCCTTTTCAGAAATAAGTATTGTAAGCTGGTACTAACGCACATAGCTGTGCTTATGTGGTAACCTCCATTTGTACCTCAGTGGTTACTTTGGGTTGCACTTGACTTGATGTAGGTATGTGTGTGTCAAGCACCGCCATGCGCATGTCCCTTCTAGTATTAGCAAATACACTTCCTTCTTCTAGTATAGTCCTGTGATCCATTTTACCTAATGTATGTTATTATTCACTAAATGTACTTATTGTACTACAGTCTGTGATCTTCTTTTGTTTTTGCCTGTCCTGTCATAGTGCAAGTGACCCTAAGAACCGCACTTCGCAGCTCTAAGTCTCAGATCCTCTTTAGGACGTTATCATGCAATGCCATCTGTTGACTGGCACCATAGTAAAGAAGCTCAGCTGAAGCTATGAAGGGAGGTTGATATCCATGATATACTCCTGTTATCTGTCAGTTACATGAAGGTGATTATCAACTTGATAGAACAACCCAAGCTTTTCCACAGAAACACAGCTGCTGTTAGCTAACAGCTAGCTAACCTTGATGTAAATCCAACAAGCTTTGTTTTATGATCTTAAATAAAAGGTTATAGAACAATAAAAATGTTTAGAGTTTCTTTATAGTTATAAAAATATCAATTTTGATGTCACAATGTTTCTGCAAAAGAGGTCTGATGGGAGTTTCTTAATTAAATGGCGTTGTCCTAGAAGCCAAACACACTAACATATGGAGAAAATCTCTCCCATCTGGGCTTCATTAAATAGCAACTAAAACACATGTGGGCACTGATGAAATCCTATCAACTGTTTAATATCAACCTACCTGAGTCACATTATCTGTAACATTTTAGATAAAGTATGTGACACACTAGCTAGCTGCACAGCAATGATCCAAATGATCTGCACATCTTATTCTTCAAACATGATGGTTGCTTCATCTAAAAATATCTAGTTGACTCTACCACCTGAGCTACGCCCACATGCATAAAAACTTCATTTATAGTTTACCTTTCTGATTAAAATCAGGTCAGTTAAAGATTAGCTCTCATCTCTTCAGTGCTTGAATGTCTATAAATTACAATTAATGATTATGCTATCTAAAAGTGTCCTAATGTGAGCTGCTGCATACAGTTGGTGACTGTAATTGAAACAAAAAACTCAAATCTTTCCAACTTACTCGCTAGCTCTCCTGCAAGAAGCCCTGCCTTGGAGGCCCAACCCTTTAGCTGCAGCTCCACACCCTTCAACAGCTGGAACAGAGGAGAGAGCTCCAGCAGCCTTGTCCACTCCTCCTCTAAGAAACAAAAGAAGAATGGATGGCGGTTGGTATGTCTTATGCCTTGAACATTTAAACTGTCCTATTATGGCATCATATCATAAATACCTGGAACTGTGGGAACAGCGATGTGTGTCGACTGAGTGGATTCTTTCATATGCTGGCTCTCTATAAGAGTAAATTAAAACACAATAGTCATTATTTTGTGACTATTTTTAATTCACCTTCTGACTGAAAATTTTAAAAGGAAGTTGTTAGCATTCTCTGATCTGTGTAGTATGAGGCCAGTATGTGTGTTGTCTCACCCTGGGAGTGAATGCCAGAAGATCCAGTGTGTCTCTGCGAGTTGTGTGTCACTGCTGAGCTGGCTTGTAGGCCGGTGTCCTGAGATTGAGCAATGTTCACAGTCTCCCTGAAAGACTGGGTTGAGATTCCTTTGAGAACGCACAAAGAAACGTGTTGAACCATGTATTTAAGCTGCAGAGGTTTAATATGCAAGTGGCTTGCACATTATCTCAGGGTGTGAAAAAAAACAAAAATGAAATCTTGACTAAAAAAGCAAGAATATTATGAGCGAAGATGAAAAGGCCACAAAAATTACTGATAAATTCCTCAGTCGACTTCACCTTTGTGTGAACACATTGCTGATGTTCGGGTAAGGGACGCCTGATAAGGAACTGGTAAACTAAACTTGCTTCATAGGAATACCCCAAGTATTTGGGGGGGGGGGCTATTGTTCCTAACCCTGGACATAATATTTTTACATAAAATGACCTAGTAATAAAGTTCCCTTTAAAAGAATCATCTTAGTTTAATCGTTTGTATTTCTAGTTCTGTGTTTCTTGTTCATTTAGTTTGTTCCCTCTTGTGGCTCCATGTTTAGTCGACATGTCGATCATGTATGTTACATTCTGGCTCCCGTGTTTGTGTCTCGCTTCCTCTGTTCTGTTCTGTGTCTTAGTGTGTGTGTCTCATGTTTCCTGTTTTGAAAGGTTCTTGTCCTGTGTTCAGTGTATTCCGTTTTGCTTCCTCTCTGTCCCATTATGTAGGTCTGATCCAGCTGTTTCTCATTCCCTTGTTACCCTCTGTGTATTCAGTCTTCTGTCTTTCTCTGCATGTTGTCACGCCATCTCACATTGCTGTGTATTCTCCTTTGTTCCTTATGGTCTTTGTGTTTTCAAGCCTCCTCCCTAGCTCCTTGTCCTTGTTCTTGTTCCTAGTTCCTTGTTCTCAGTTTCCAATGTTAGGTTTTGTTTTCATGCATTTAGTTTGGAGCGTTTCGTTACAGCAAATAAAAGCTGCTTCTTTCAGTTATGCCTTTTGTGTTCTGAGTCTTGTGTTTGGGTCCAATTCCTTCCAACATCTCGTGACATCCATAGCATATAGGCTTAAAATAAAATATTAAATAAAATAAATACAAAATCAAAGGGGAAGCCATGACGAAAAATGTTTTAGTATCTTAGTGTCTTCTCTTTTTGGGCAAAGATTAGTCCAGAACCTTTGGTTTTGGAGGTAGATTTTTTTTCACTACTTTAACTGCTTTAATGTGCTTTTTGGCAGTGAACACAGTTGAACTTCTTGTATGCTTTCTGTCTATATGCACTATTTCTACATATACACTCATATGTCACATACCTTTCACGACAGGCACAGAGGCTGTCCAGACTCTAGATGCACTCTCCAAACCATATGCCTGCTTTGTTGATAAATCTACAACATTAAAAATCCAACTTTAGAAGTCTATACGGTTTTGAACAATGGCACAGTTGTGCTAGAGTGCTCCGGTCCACACAGAAGATGCAAGTGAAGAGAACAGCATGAGATAAGTATGCAAAACCAAAAGAAATTCTCACAGAGCCATTAAAAACTTTAGGAGTGCCTAAATCAATAATCTGGTACCTTATTTAGAAAAAAAGAACACACTGGTCAGCTCAGCAACACCAAAATGCCAGAAACACAACAAAAGACAACTAAAGTGAATGATGGCAGAGTTATTTCCATGGTTATTAAAAGAGCCAGGTGATACAGTGAGACATCTAGCAGGAGGTAGATGTACCACTGTCAGATTCTACAGTTAAGAGATGCTCTCATTAATGCAAATACAGAGCAAAAGACTTTCATCAAGTATTCAAGTAAAAAACTGATATTTAAAACTTAGAACTTGGAAAGAAAAAGCGTCTGGACTTCTTTAAGTTGCTTGTAGACGTTTCACCTCTTATCTGAGATTTCTGAGGTCAGATGGCCCAGGATGTGAGTGGGCGTTAAGGTGTCTGGGAAGGGACGCCTTAGCACCCACTCACATCCTAAGCCATCTGACCTCAGAAATCACATGATAGTGTGGGACTAGGTTTCACAATGAGCTCATCCGAAACCTTGGCTGATTGTGACCTACACTCGTTTTCACACCTTGGTTCATGAGATTAGGTAGAGGATCATTAGGGGGTCCATTGTCCCTTTGGGGGGGACACTCCCACAGGGCTTAAATCTGGGGCTGTCCACCATTCGACCCAAGAACTGAAGAAGCTTCTCGGATGAGAGGTGAAACATCTTCAAGCAACTTAAAGAAGTCCAGACGCTTTTCTTTCCAAGCTCCTTAGACTACGATGACCTGGATGACTGAGAACCTTCAAAGACAAACCCATCAGCCTAACTGTAGAATATATCATCTAGTTTTCTTTTTATCGAGTCCCATGGTATGATCCTACTAACTGGACTTTAGTGTTAGGCACATACACTCGTTTTATTTTTAACTTTTGCTGTGTTATTATTTAAGGTGTCAATTTTTATGTCTTGGAAATATCCTTGAGTGTTTGAAATGCAGAGATCTTATTTGTTATTATTGTTATTAACATAAAATGTTGATTTCATTGCTTGTTAAGTTCAATGTATTACAGAGAAATAAGGCTGTCTCAAAGGCCTCTGTTGTTTTTTAGAAAATTTTTAAAATGTGGGAGTTAAAATAAACATGGGCTCTGGAGATTGTCATGATTGATTGTCATGGCTTGTGGTCATGTGACCAGTCACAGGCGATTTAAGATCCCTGATTTAAGATGATGAGAGCAGGTGTGCTCAAAATGTCACACACTGCTAAGATACAGGAAATAAGTTGATTGGAGTTCTGCAGTATGCTTTTTTGTGTCCTTATATTTTTTTTGGCCCAGTATTTAACTCACATATTTGTGAGTGCATGGATGTTTTTTTGTTTTTTATGCAGACTTTGTATACAAACATCTTAAACTGGCACATCCAATGGCATGGAGAAAAGCAGAAAATTGCAGAAAATAACTGGAAATTGTGCTTTCTTCAGGGCAATCTGTAGTATATATTATGTACCAGAGATGCGCTGATTGCATGTGTTGGAGGAGAATCCAGCTGGCTGTTTTTCTTCAAGGAGCTGGTTCAGTCTCTCGAGCAGAGGCAAAGCCTTCTGCTGAAGCAAACCCATGATCTTCACATTCGGTTTGTATCCACTGTACTGCACCAGGCCATATTCCTTGAACCAAAACGTCCCACACAGTACAGCCTAGACAGTCGAGCAGAAAAAGATAACTGTTACACAATCCATGCATTTATACAACAAGAGTGCAATCTTAAACCAAGGCACCTCACTGTCTTACTTTTACCTTCTAGTTTACCTTGAAGACCTAGAAGGATTTTAATGGATTTTTAAAATGACCCCACAGTACACTCCTACAAAGTTTTTTAAAGATTTATCAGAATTGATTTAAAAGTTTATGAGTTACCATGCAAACTCTACCAGCAAAGCCATAACTTTGATGGTGAAGGGATTAAGCTTGCTTTCACCTCACTTTGGCTGTTTACTAAAGGTTCAAACAAAACTGAGAGCAAAATAAAAGACAAAAATATCCATTCTGTTTTCTGCTATTTTTATTTCTTTTACGGGGTTTATTTATATTCAGTGTTCTTTATTTACCTGAGCAGTGTCTGCACGGAGCAGCGAAAGGTGTCTGATAAAGTGAAGTGGATTAAGAGCGGCCTCCAACTCAGTCTGTCTGGAACAACACTGCTCCACCAGCTCTCTCTGTCTCAACTCTCTGTCCTGCAGGAAAAATAATGACAGCCTTGTTATTTACAGTGTTAGAAAGTGCTGTTCACAGCAAAGAGCTGGCGTTAAAGTTTAACTACAAGATGTTCCAAACCTCTTTATAGCATACATTTTTTACTGCTGGCATAAAAGAGGAAGTGAACTCCTGGCCTAACGGTGTCACTCCCTTACACAGCTGAAGTGATAGCAATAAACCATAAAGCAACTGTTCTTACTGTAGCATGAATGTTTGTAGACCAATCTCCTGCCTGTGCCATCCATTTTTCCTGGTCCTCTTGCAGCTGATCCATATACATGTCCAATTTATCAAGGCCAGAGAGGAGCTCTGAATGCCAAACACACTGCTGATCCCATTCCTCCTCATCACCTGTTCCCACAGATGAAAGAAACATAAGCTTAAACACCCGCCAAACCAAATAAAAAGAAAAATAATATTTTAATTAATTAGTGTGCTGTGAGACACTGGCATGAAACCACTCTCCTTTGGAAAGCTATAAATATAAGTGCACTGCAGGTCATGACTATAATTTCCTTCGTGCTTTCATTCATTCCCACCAGCTTGCCAAATAATTTACCTAACGTGAGGATGTGCAGAACAAGTGGAGGGAGGATCAGAGCCAAGCAGGAGTGCTGAGCTGCTCTCCTCTGGGCCTCTGTCTGTGCTGAATCCTGCAGCTCCATGGCTGCTTCCCTCAGCTGCTTCCCAGACCACTGGGCCTGAAACAGAGTACAGACACTGTGAATGAGAAAAAGATGCACATATTTGCACAATGACACTAAAAAGCCAAATGCATGCACATATCTCCATTCTAAGGTGCAGCGAACAGACACACACTTTCATATCTTCATGTAGAGGAACATTGAGGAGGAGGAACATTTTCACTTGCAGTGCAGGGAAAGAAATGGAAAACTTTATTTTCCAGTGTTTGCTCCCGATTCATTTGCATTATTTGTAAATGTTAAAACAGCTCAACCCTTTTGAATTTCTTGCTCTATACTTTGAGTTAAGGCTCTATAAGATATTTAGAACCAGAAAGGAAACTGCTCCTGCTGACCTGATAAGAGTTTACGTCTGTGACTCTAAAGAAACACTGGGACAGAGTCGAGTCCAGATCAGTTAGAATATCTTCCTCCCGCTGCTTTTGCTGCTGCCAGTAACCGTTTCGCACACACACCTCTCTTTGAAGTGCCTCCACCTGGCATACAACAGGAAGTAACAAAAAAAATATATATTACCGAGAAGAGGGGGGCATTTGTGAAAACATCTATCTGTTACCTGCACACTGTCAGTTTGAGCTCTAATCATTAACCAGTAGGAAGTTGTAACTGGCACAACATTTTTTCTAGATGCGTCCAGCCTTGCACCGACGACTGGGGCCAATAGCCCTGTCACTGGGTCAACAGTCTGAGATCCATAACGGATCGCCACCAGTCCTGTGAAGTATAACAGCATCAGTAAGCAGAACTTCCACAATGCTGTAATGTTTAACAGAATTTAATTGGAGATCATTTATCTGGATTTCCTGATTAGGACTAAACTGTGCCGGTTCTTGGTTTAGATACGATTCACCTGCACTACAAGCTGTTAGTTCTCATTGTCATGCCCCACCCTTCTTTTTTCAGTTCCTCTGTCATTAGTACATAGGGATCCGCCAGGCCCAGGAGCCGCTGCCAGTCTCCTCTGAAGCCTTCCCCAAACTGCAGCCTCAGTTCATACTCACGCCACCTGCCATTATCTCCTAGACATGCTATCAAACCTAAATGAGGATGCAGTCCTAGCTAGTGAAAAGCCAATTAGACAAGATTAGGTTTTATACTATATATCAAAAGCATGTTTTCACAATACCTTTTCCATTTGGGTCTTCCATGGTCCCTGTCAGTGGTATTGTTTTCCCAGAAACAAGATCAGTCTGAAATCCCAGGATCGGTACACTAAGGCCAGATCCTAAAGGATCAGGATACTCCATCCCTAGCAAAGCCGGTACACATATATCTGAACCTGGCAGAGGCATCTCTCCTGGTATGAACAAAACAGGAGCGTGTTATAGAAGAAGAAACAAATGCAATCATTCAAGTTCTGTCAACTAACATATTTCTATCAAGGCTTTTTAACCAGTTTTAAAAAGAATGAATTTTTACATTCATTACACATAAATGCAGACAAAACCTTTTTTAAATGAAACATGATCATGATTTCTCGAAACATCTTATAAAACATGTTAAACATCATGAGAAGTGAACCTAATCATCTTAATGATTATCAAGCAAAAAAGGTCGAACACTGCAGTTGTGGCAACTACAATGGGAAAGTCAAAGGAACTCACTGAAGATCTACGAAAAACTGTAGATTTATACAAGTTGGGAAGCTCTCTTGGAGCCATTTCAAGCAGCTGTAGATTTCAAGACTTCAACAACTGTAGACACAAACAATTGTACATAAGAGGAAATAAAACAGCTCCACCCAGAGGAAATTGGTTTGTTCAGAAACCACAAAGGCTCAACCATGCCATGAACTGGAAACTTCTGGAACACCAGCATAACTGTTTCCAGTCAATCACAGTGGTGGTAGCATCATGCTGTGGGGTTGTTTTGCTGCCAGTGGTACTGGTACATTGCACAAAGTAAATGAAATACTGAAGGATGGTTACTTCAAATTCTTTAACTTCACCTCAAATCAACAGCTAAGTGGCTGAAACACGGGGGAATATGTATATATTTGAGCCTGAATATATTTTTGACAATGTGTGGATGTCAAAGGCCAATTCTTGTTTTTTAAAGTTATTAAAAATGTATGCTGTATAATAGTTCCACTGTGGAAAAGGAAAAATTGAAAAAAATAATTAAAAATGCCAAAGTACCGTGTTATTCGAAAGTGTATATAAACTTCTGACCACAACTGTTTATGGGCAGTTGCACAGATATTGAAATCCATGCCATAAAGTTCCCAGTGCACAGTTTCTGTGCTGATGTTAACATCAGAGAAGGTTTGGAGCTGTGCAGTTATTGAGCGAGCAGTAAGTAGCTCACCACTTAAAGACCTCGTTCTGTAAGTTGACATGGTCTGACACTTCATGACTGTGTTGTTGTGGTTGTGGTACACTAATGCGACTTACAGTTTGTCATATCTAGGGGGAAAGAAATGTCTTGTTGCCACCATGCCATCCCGTTAATGTAAACTATTCAAATTCAGTAAACTCTTTATAAAATCCCATTCCTTTATTAGCATTTCTGTAGGTGCTTCATTTTATGAAGCTGTGAGTGTGGGACTGAAAAACATCTGAATTCAAAGATTAACATGTAAAGGTCAGAACTCTATGCAAAGCCTTTCTGGAATTTCTTAATACGCATAGTTTCTTATTGTGCAGGAAACTGTTGAACTCTCTCACAAAGGCTGCCTTTTGGTTTTTGGCCTAACACTCTCTCTGGTTACCAATCAGCTATTTCTAATTACTTGAATTCAGGACTTTGTACTACTGGAGAAACACGTTTCCATGCCTGCAGGAGACTGCAATGCAAACTATGTAAATCAAAACTGGATTATTTCTGGCTCTTGTGCATACGGAATTATAAATATGCTTTATCTGCAGCTAAGGTAATATGTTTCTTTTACATAACCAATAGCAACAAAAAGTCAAGCATACTTCTCGGTGCAGCAGCCAAATTTAGCTTAGAGGTTTAAGATTACTTAGGTTAACTAGAGGCTGGCCTGTCTGCTGTAAAAAGTTAAATGTCTCTTAATTTCCGGCTGAAAAAAACAGACACTGGCCATTAAACTAACAGTTACTTTGATTTCTCAAATTGTGAAAAATCTGTTATGTTTGATTCTAACCGTTCTCTAATAATCAACACATGAACATATCAACAAAACACTTTTTCACCTGATCTAAAGATATGTTTGCTGGGAATGTTTATGTTCCCCAAGTAATAAATCACCAATGTTGGTGAAATAGTGGAATTAACTATAAAATGGAGATAAGGTTTTTTAGGTCAAGGTCTTTTAATTCAGGCTGTTTTCTGTGTCAGAAAAAGGTCATATGGAAAAAGTGAGGCAGGAGTCGTTCTCCTTGGGCTAATGACTCATTTCCAAAAGCCATATGACGCTTCAAATTTTATGGGTTATTAACATTGGAGCCAATAACTCAAAGACATACTCAGTCCCTAGCAAATGCTTTGTGTATTATATATATATATATATATATATATATATATAGGGTTAGGGTTATTTTATTTATCATATTGTATTCCCATGTACAATATGATAAATAAAATGGCTACATCTTCCTGTTTTCAAAAGCATTGACATAGCCTTCACTTTGAGGGGTGCGTATCACAATGGGCTGTGCAAAAATAAATGTGGGTTGAGCAAGATTCATTTTATGCACCTATAATTTGGAATTGAGCGTGACACAGGCCCCCCACACCTTGCAAACCTATGATTCACACCACCACCATTATTTCATATTTGTGACATGATGGTAGCGATGATTCACACCACTAACAACAGTTCACAGTTATATGAAGTCATTTGTCACAGAAGAAAAAGTGTGACAATGTGAATTGTATTGCCTGTGTGACGTTAACCCCTGGTGGGACAAAGGGTTATCAGAATTCAAGTTTTTCCTAATTAATAAATCAAAGAAACTTTCTTTCTTATTGTTGTTTTGTCAAGATTCAAATCTACTCCATTACAAATTACTGGTAACAAATTGAAAAAAAAACTACTATGTTGTTTTTTGTATTATTTTTTTGGACACTTTTACTTCTATGATTATCAGAGTTCCTAACTATACTCTCATGTATTTTAAGGATGAATTACACTATTATGATGATACCTTTAAAATCAACAGTTCACTGTTAATGGTGCCAATTAATATCCAAACCATTGATTTTTGCAGTAAATACATTAGGCTTTGCATGTCTCTGTGTTCTACTTCTACTAATGTGCAACACTTTTCTGCTTTGGTCTTAAAAGTACGTTAGCTCATGAGTTTCATTTTTGCACACTTGGGGAAATCCAAGCTGTGGAGCCTAAATATCCTTTGACTTGTTTTCACATTTACAGTTTATGGTCCCAGCGTTTATGGGTCAGCACCTGCTTCTTTGTATTTGCTCCCACTTTATCTCTCAGTTTCATTTTCTTTGTAAATACTTCCCCTGACATGCAATTATGAGATATTTCTCTTCACTGCTACGCTGACGATACTCTGCTGCACCTGGATGTTAAAGCCTGTGACCTTAGCATGCTGAGATCACTAAATGACTCACAAGATTATATCAAAAACAGAATGTCTCAGAAATTTTCTGCAGCTTATTATATCAGGAAATAAATCCTGTGTTTTGCTGACTCTCTGATGGCTCACATTAAGCCCCCTACAAACAATCATAGGTCTTGCTATTTACATCAATTTTCAAAAGTAAATACAAAATAGAAATAAATCTATATTTACAAGATATAAAGGCCTTTTCACATGTCTTTGTCTCCTCATCCCTCAAATATTTCAACAGCCTCTTCCCCTGCCTCAATTAAAAACTCATTAATTGCCTCCTGAATGTACCGAACTTGGCTGCCATGACTACTGAACAAAAACCAAAAGCAATGACAACATTTTATCAGTACTTACACTTTTGGTGATTTTTTTAACCATGTTCATCAATTATGAGCATTTTGATTGTTTTATGTTTTCAATATCTTGTGATCAGAGATGGGCAATAACGTGTTTCTGTAATCCGATTACTTTTTAAAGTAAAGTAAGAAAAAGTAATTAGATTACTGTTACTTTCTCATAAACAGGCTGCGTTTATGATAGATGTAAGAGTGACAGGATTTTGTGCTGTGGAATCTTTGGTTTTATTTATTTTTTGCTGTCTTTTACTTGCATCTATTTGAAAGAGTGAGTATAAACACAAAACATTATTTTATTTTATATGCTCGAATATGCAGAAAATAGGTTTAAATGTTAAACAAATTTCTTCAGGTCAAAGACTGTTGCGTATAATTTAATTTTTGCTTGATGCAGTGTGCATAAAGTTAAAAATTAAAACTCATAAAACAAGTTTTAAAAATAGACTTTTTCATTTGATTCAATTTTATATGATGGATTATGCAGAAAAAATAGAATTGGGCTGAAAGCTCTATTGCTTTATTACATATTCTGGTTGTGCATCACATTTTTTTAAAGTAACTAAGTAATAAGTAATTTATTACTTTTGAAAATAAGTAATCAGTAAAGTAACAGGATTACTTTCTTGGAGATGTAATCAGTAATTAGTAACTATTACTTCTTGTATTCTTGTGTAGGTTGTAGAAATAAAAGTAAAACTGTATGCTTATGCAACCTTCGGTTGTTCTTGGCCTCTGCACAGAACTGTGTATTTCAGCTTTCTTACCATTTATATTTGCTCCAATATCAAGTCTGAATCTCTCTTCTCTGAGAAATGACTTCATCAAACTTTCTGAAGTTAGTAATAAGTGCATTTCAGTAGGCTGAGTAATAGACCAACACCTCGTAATTTTTCCTTTCAGCAACCAGACTGTTTGTGGTAGATGGTGAGCAAAGCTTAAGATGAAAAGCTAAAAGGAGAAAGAAATGCTAACTTTTTTTTCCATGTGGGGAAATGTATTTTTAGTAAACTTAGAGAAGCTAAACTTTTAGAGAGCACCTAAAGGTGAAAGATAAGAGCTTCTCAAGAGAGAAAGAAGCACAAAAAAAGGAGAGAAGAAATTTCTTTTTTTTTTTTTTTAAACAAACTGTTTTGTACTGCCCAAAACAAACTATTCAAGCATTTCCTCACCCAGAGTCCC
This sequence comes from Pelmatolapia mariae, assembly GCF_036321145.2. Classification (NCBI taxonomy): domain Eukaryota; kingdom Metazoa; phylum Chordata; class Actinopteri; order Cichliformes; family Cichlidae; genus Pelmatolapia; species Pelmatolapia mariae. The sequence continues at coordinate 21,514,277 of NC_086239.1, forward strand.
TCCATCCTGCTGCAGACCCATGGTCCACTCCTGCAGGATCTCCAACCTGGTCTGCAGCTGTAGTTGACAGTGCAAGCTCCTCCCCCAGGCCTGCTGGAGCTCTTTGGCTGCAGTGAGAAGATGATCTTGTTGACTACTCCCTCTGTCACTGCCAGGTTGGGACTGCACATGTTGCAAACTTTGATCTGAACCCCACTCTTCAGTTAGTGGCTTCAGCACATTCAGTACTTTGAACATTGCTGCCAGAACCTGTGAGACACAAATCTTACTCTGACTCCAAAAATGTTTTTATTTTTGAATCAAACATCTGCTATTATCTGTTTAATTTGTTTTGTTACATAGAAATAGTTACATTTTATCATATCGATACTCATTATGTAAATGCAACCAAAAGCAATCAGTCTAATTAAGCACCTTGCTGTCTAATAAAGTTTGATATCCTCCTGCATGGGGCACTAGTTGTCCAGCCCGTATGGTTGCTCCTCCAACTCTCACCATCTGCCCACTCAGTGGTTCAACAAAGGGCTCACCCAGCAGGACTCCACCTACTGGCAGCACATCTCCTACAGAGGCATACAGAACAAGTTTGCCTGACTGAAGGTATAACTCTAAAGTGTAACAGGAACTCCAGCAGCTCTAACCTGTTATTGGATCCAAGCTCACCCCGACGGTGAGCACAATGTTCCCTGTCCTGGAGTCCAGCATAGGATAACCAATCTGTATAGGCTGTGGTAAGCGGGTGAGAGGACAGACATGGACTCTTCCCAGAGGGTAGACTAACCCAGTTTGGGGGTGAATGGTTACTGCCAGAATAGGTACTGGTACCCCTTTGTCAGGGTCTGCCATGGGAATCCCCAGCTGCAGTCTCTGGCCTGGTCGGAGGCCTCTGAGGTGAGTGCTGGGGAGAGGCTGGTCTGAGTGGCAAGAGGTCGGGTAAGGAATGAAAGGAAGGAGAGGACTATCCCACTTCCTGTTATCATCTGGAATCATTTAAAAACAGCACATAATTGCTTTTTAATGCAGAGGTTGGTCCTTGGAACCTATCTCAGACATGTTTCATGAACCATATGAGCCCTTCTTCAATAATCTTTAATGCGTGTCATAAGTTATTTTCCATGAGATGAGCTATTTTAGCATAAAACGGTTATATTCATTTTGATTCAGTTCATTACTGCTTAAAATGACCATGATCCCAGTGTATTAGGCTTTCTATTTGTAGAAACACCATGTTTTGGTCAAGTTGTTCTTCTTTAGTAATTGTATTCTAATAGCACGGTTTTAAAAATCACTCTTGGTGAATTTAGATTTATTCATCTCTAAAATACAAAAGATTGCCATTGGTGTTTTGTGTTTATTGAGCATAAACACAAGATTGATTGATTGGGCTCTTTATTTTTTTTTTTTTTTTTAAAAAGTCTGAACTAAGTTCACATGAAATCTTTTTTCTTTGACTGTTTTATTTAGCATTGCCCTCCTCAGTAACCCACAGACAATTCATACCTGTACAATGGTCAGTTGTGCAAACTAATATAGAGCTGGCAGGATCATAGGCCACGTTTCCAGCAATGGGCAGAACTCTACCGGTGTGTGGATGAACAAAGAAATTAGGTGGCACTGCCATCGTGTGGCCGCTGCTCAGCAGCACATGGCTGTGAGCATTTGGCCTTATGAGGCCTGTGACTGAATCACAATAAACAGCCCCAGAGACACGGACGGACCCATCAGGATCTGGAGTTAAGCAGAAGAGGAGATTATTGTGATCAATCATCTAAATAAAATGTTCATTTAAACCCATTCACACTATTTGTAAATTTAAATCCCCAGCAGTTTTTCAGCTATGTTTGATTTACAACAAAAACATACAGTGTATATTTTATTGGATACATCATCTAACATTTGGCAAATTAATAATGGCCTGTAAATGGCCTGTATTTGTATAGCGCTTTACTTAGTCCCTAAGGACCCCAAAGCGCTTTACACTACATTCAGTTATCCACCCATTCACACACACATTCACACAACAATGTATTCTAACCCAGCTTTTCTCAGCAATAGTCAGTCTGCATGTTGCAGTGCACCTAATAAGCCTCAGATGGTGTAGTTTCTTTAAGAAACATAGGCGCAGATAAACAAATGAAAGAGTTTTGACTCACCAAAGATGTCGTCTTTGGTAAGGACAGTTCCAGTATCAGGGCACAACAGTTTGGCTCCTATACCATCGCCCAACAAGCCCCAAGACCCCTGACGGTGGCACTCTGCTGACAGTAGATCTCCCATCTCATCAACCAGTGATGTTAACCTCTGGATCAAACTGAAGATGGGAGACAGCAAATTGAATATTCAAGGGAATTTAAACTCTTAAACTCTAAGGTTCCTCATTACTACAGTCATGTGGAAAAAGAACGTTTTCACAGGACTCTATGCATGTGAAAAACGACATACATCCCATGATTCAAAAGCTTGTAGAATCACTTTTTAACTTGAATAAATCGATTGTTAATAATTGAGTATTCATTTATGGACAGCTCTTTTAAGGTCCCACCATTGTATTTCACTAAGAACTTTGATTTGCCAACTGTACCGCCTTCTTTGCTTTTTCATCCAATTTCTTGTACCTTTGCTGCTGCACTGAAAATCATTGTCCCGTTATGTTACCCAATTTCAGCCATTTATGTTACCATCTAGAGTCTACTCAAAGACTGCAACTTGCCTAGGTCCTGTTGGTGCAAAGCAAGCCCAATTATCACCCCTCCACCCCTGTCCTTGACAGTTAGTATCAGATGATTGTGCTGATATGCTGTGTTTGGTTTCCACCAAACATGGTGCTGAGCATTATGTCCAAACATCACTACTTTGGACTCATCAGTCCAAAGGACAGTCAGTCAGTCTTATAGAGCCAGTCTTTTTTTTTAATTGTGCTGTCATAAACTTTAACATTTAACATGCCAATTGAGGCCTGTAGAGTCTGATATGTGGCTCCTGGGTTTTTCAGTCAGGGGTGGATTGTTGGGAGCTCCACTGTTGGGGTACTGAGTAAACACACACCTGACTCTTTCTTTTTCACATGGCTGTACTTGAATAACTGAACAAATGAAAGCTTTACATTTGTTGGAACAGTTCAGTGGAAGTCTGGTTGTTACTATAAAGCTTAGACAGTAGTCTGGTGCACTCTCTGAGCCGAGATGTGAACACACTGTGGATCCTCCACTGGGCCTGCTGCTCTCGCCTCAGAACCTGAAGAAAACCAGTCATACTTGATCACGTATACCTTGCTAATGCAATAATTTTACATCTGAAAGTATATACTTGTTAAGCGATGCTATATAAATATACTTTACTCAAACTGATGCTACACTTGCTATTAAACCTTTTATTAAAAATTTGAATATAATTTGACATGTATATGCAGCTTAATAAAATGTAAACCTTCAGCTGACTGTCAAGTAGTGTCCTCAGCTGTGAGGCCAAAGATTTTCGTCGCACCACCTCTCGTTCAATCTCCCTCCTCAACATCTCATAACCTTCCCCTGGCTTTTCCTCAGCGATCATACGCGGATGGAGTATTTGCAGTTTCCCAAGCACTCCTTGGTATAGCTCTTTTACCTAGATGAACACATATTTTGGAGACAAAAAGAAAACATTAAGTGTTTGTCATAACCAGATAATCTATTGACAGCCCAAAGTAACAACCACACATTTAAATAGCACTAGTGAGAAATGCAAGCTGCAAGAAGTGCATCAGTGCAAAATGTTCCATCTCCACTTACATCTTTAACACCTGAGCTGTCCTGAGGGCTGTAACCAAAATCTGTTTTTGTTTTAATAAATTAACTTTGCGTGGTGTTGGGAGAAATGTTTTCCAAACATTCCCAAGTTGCTCTTTCTCAAATTTACAACACAAAAATAAGATTCTCTCTTCCAAATGTTTACTACAGCAAATATTCTGTTTTGGCATGAGATGGTTCCCAAAGCGTGCTGGATGTAGAATGGCACATGTATGCTGTAAATTCTCCACAAAATGTCCTGTTCAATGGGGCATTACTGAAAGTTTGTACTCGGGAGCTGTCAGGTTTTCCAGTCAGACTGAATCAGACATTTGTGTTCTTCCCTGCAAAGAAGCTTCATTTTAAAAAAAGAAAAAAAAAGACACCTGAGGGCTAAATTATTTATTGCCTATTCATAAACCAATAATATAGGCATATTCAATATGCAGCTTTTATTTTAAGAGTGCAAAAGAGAATACTCTTTTGTCTGGTGTGTTTCTTGAGAGAATAAGCATGAGTGTGTGTGAGTGAGACAAGAGAGTAAGCGTTTATCATTTGACATGCTTTGTGATTGATTGGCATTTAAACTAACAGCTGTAGACCTCAGTGGTGAGCTGTCCCAGTCGTGTAGTGACAGACAGGCTCTGCTTGAGCAGGAGGCTGTAAAAGGTGTTGCTGTTGAATGCCTCCAGATCCACCTGGTGTTCATAATCCCAGAACTCCTCCGAGGCGTCTGTGGAGGCTGTAAAAAACACACCGTCACAAAGAAAAGGATCACAACAATATAAAAAACTCATCCCTATTCCATAACTTATCTCAAGGTGAACTTTGATGGGTTATAGCATTATATGATCTTTTGAAACACGTAAGCATGTTTTGCAACATCCTCTCTACTGTTCATTTACAGACACACAGAAGCCTTGCTAAACATTTCACATTTTACAAGCATGTAGCAGGTACTTATTTCTCCCTTTTAACAGATATTTTAATATGAAAATGTAACATTTTGTGGCATAAGAATTAATTTTAAATGAAGTAATAAAGATCACTGATGTCCATGGACAAGCTGTTCCTGGTAGCTTGCCCCCAAATTGTGGAATGATCTCCCTGCCCATGTTACGTTGCTACCCCTGTTTGTCTGTTTTTTAAAACACATTTTACAATTTATTTTTATTCCTTAACTTTTAATTCAAAATAAGCCTTTACCTGCTATTTGTTCATATTATTATTCTAGTTTTTGTTGTATTGTCACATTGATTTGGGGGCTACTCTGGTACTTTGTCAAAACTGTGTTTTTTAAAAGGGCTCTATAAATAGATTGAATTGGATGTGGGCTGTTTTCATTTTACTATCAATGAGAAATCAGGCATGTAAAGGGTTTTTTTTTTCAGCAGTGATTGGTTGGAAATTTCACCTTAGGGTCATTGTCGGTGCTACATAAGATGTTACAAGGGTTCTCAACGTGTCAGTGTGTCGTTTCATGTTCATTCAAGTGCCATATGTGTACACTCTGCAGGTGCATTAGTTGAAGTGGAGAAAACCATGTTATTTATGTAATGTATTGGGCTTTAGGGTTTCCACGAATGAGTAAAGTGTCAAAGTGTTTACATCTACAATGTTCCACCTGGCTGAATGGAGCCTTGAGTCGTTCTCGATTGTTGGTTTCGATGAGTCTTTCTCTGTGAGATCACCCTTGAACCTTTTGACGAGTAGTCATCCATTTGGTAGGCCAGCTGCAGCGAGCGGTACCGTGCTTTGATTGGCTCCTTCTCCGGCCATCCATATTCACGAAATAGGATCTACATATTACAGACTCATCAATTAGAGTGATACTTTTATATTTCATATATACTTGTGTATGTAGACTAACCATCATTGTCACACATAAACAGAGGATGACCACAGCTCCAAACATTATTCCTACGGTCACCAGCCAGTCTGGCCGGAGTAACAGGTTGCGTCTCCTACTGATTCCCAACCTGGTCACGTGACGTGGGATGGTAGGGAAGAAGGAGCCAGGCTCATAGCACTGGCCACCTGCGGGCATCACTCGTACATACTGAATAATGAAAAATAAGTAGTTAGAGTATCGTGGCATAGCAGAAAGAGAGAGAGGATTTGTGTAAATTTACATTTACTGTATACTGACTATTTGCGACATCAAGGAAGTTATCATGTTTGGCTTCACTGATTGGGATTTGTTTATTAAACTACCTACATTACGTTGTATAAGAGAGGTAAAGACGAGAGTGTAAGTAGGGTGGATTTATGACAGCAACAAGAATGCCACAGAGAGTTTACAAGATAGTAGTGAGAACTGCTATGATGCACATTTTGGAGATAGTGGCACTGGCAAAGAAGCAGGAGGCCAAGCTGGAGGTGGTGAAGCTGCTCAGACAGGATTGTAAATGAGTACATCACAGGGAAAGCTTAAGTTCAGCATCTTAGAGACAAGATGGAGTTGGACATGGACGTGCAGAGGGTTGATGTGACGGAAGAGGATGTAAGGGATAGAGAAAGTGGAGCAGCCAAAAGAAGAAGAAGACTTAAATTTCCTTGTTTGATGGAGCAAACATGTGGATTATCTACTAGCTATTTACTAACAAGGTGTAGCTGTTTATAACACTAGCTTCAGGGGGTATGCTTAATGAATACAGCTGTGGTCAGAAGCTAACATCCACTCATCATGTGCATAAATGTCATGGCAATTTGGGCTTTTAATAATTTCTTTGAACTGTTCTTTTCCAGGGTGAAATGACAGTACAGCATACATGTTTAATGACTTTAAAAACGAAGAATTTGGTGCACAAGCTTGAATTTCTTTTGGGTTGTCTCTAATCCACACAGCGTCAAAAGCATACATACGACTTCAAATATGTACATACACCCACACTGCTATTTGGTTCATTGTCCCTTAGTAAATTGCACCTGAAGCTTTTGGTAGCCAACAGCAAGCGTATGGCATTTTTCCCTCTGGATATTTGACCTCTCTTCTTGGAAGAATAGTTAATTTAGACTGGATGGTTTCCTGTCGGAAACAAGCTTTTAATATATTCCACAAATGTTCAATAGAGTTGAGGTTGGGGCTTTGGGAAGGTCATTGCAGAAGCTTAATGTTAGCCTGCCTTATCCATATCAAACCCAGTTCTGATGTGTGTTTGGGGTCATTATCCTGTTGGAGCACTCGACTCTGTTCAAGTTTCAACCATCTAGCTCAGGGGTGGGCAATCTCAGTCCACGAGGGCCGGTGTCCCTGCAGGTTTTAGATCTCACCTTGGGTCAACACACCTGAATCACATGATTAGTTCATTACCAGGCCTCTGGAGAACTTCAGGACATGTTGAGGAGCTAATTTAGCCATTTAAATCAGCTGTGTTGGTTCGAGGACACATCTAAAACCTGCAGGGACACCGGCCCTCGTGGACTGAGATTGCCCACCCCTGATCTAGCTGCTGATCTGAGGTGAGGTTGAAGACTTTGGAGGTAATCCTACTCTTCACAATCAGTTCAAAGAAATCATTAAAAAATCCCCCAAATAACCATGAGTATGATGAGTCCTTAAACATCTGAGCATAACTGTGTATTTTTGTAAAGTTTGTTACCAAATGTTTGTGCTGATGGCTGCTCAGTGTAAAGACATATACTCCCGGCTGGCTAAAGACCACAGCAAAGCAGCTAGGAGGAGTCCATGACAATGTCAGCTCTTCTTTTAACTGTCTGAATGCACCCCAGTCAAAGTCAGTGTTTGTGTTGTACAAGTTGTCACTGAAAGACATAAATAAGAGAGTTGGGAGAAAATGTACAAACAGAGAAATGGCAGGAGAAAATGGGCATGAAAACAAGTATCCGGCTTACATGTCATACTGGGGATAGTGACGTGGGCTGACAGTGAAGAGTATTACATCACCCAAATGGAGACATGCTGTCGGGTTCAAAACGCCACTTATGCTTGACCTTCTTCCTTTTCCATTAATATCAGCCTTATCTCCTCTCTCCATTTCTGTGTCTCCATGACTGATGTTTCTAATACTGACATAATGTTTCCCTGAAAATCCACAATGCGGTGCCCTCATTATTGCAGCAATTACTTGGGTAAAATTGCTCATGCATTCATTTGTGTTTTCATGATGTGAAAAGATTGTTTTATTATGGCACACCAGCTGAGCTCTGAGAATCCTGTTGAGCGGTGTCAGGAAACAGTTGCTCAAGTTCCTTTGGGAGGCCGCTGAGGAGGCCAAGGAAGCCTGCATCTGCAATCAGACAGGAAGAAGACAGATAGATGGGGGAGGGGGGTATTAGAGAGAGAAAGAGAGGGGGAGTCGCAAAGCGATAAAGTGCAGGACATAAAAGGCATTGTGTGCGACTGCGTCTCCACCTGTTGTTTGAACAATGTAGACAGGACGTGATGACTGGATCTGGCTGCTGCACTGCAGGTTCCCTTGGGAGTCCCACTGTTTAAAAATTGTCTCTAGCACACTGCCTGAGACGCTCGACACCTGAACACATACAATAAGAGTGTTTGCCATTAATAGGTCACTGCAGCACTGTCTGCAGCTTTCTCTTTTGGAGAAATAAAGAGGTTTTTGCATAGATGCGTGCATATTGTACCTAAAAACTGTCCATCATCTGATAGTTTCAGTGCAAATGTTACATTACATAGTTATCACACAGTTTTTGTGCTTCGGTGCATGAACCTGCAATTTCCTTTCTTCACCTGATTGTCATAGCTCCACACCAGTCCCATTTCCCCATTGGTCTCACACTGGAGCTTCAGTTCAGTAGCTGGCCTGCTCCTGCAAAGGCCTCCACATGCAGCTCTGCCAGGAGGCTCTCTACAAATACACAGGCCCAGCTCCCCATCAAAACCCCGGTAGTCCTCTGCAGTATGGCACACCTGCAGGAAAAAGGCAGAGCAAGAATCAGCTCACAGTTTTTAGTGGTCTCATTTCTAAACAGAAAGAACAGTGAAAGCATTGCTAATGAAGTTAGAGTTTCATGCAGTAGTTAATGGTCAAATGCTAAGTGGACTTAATATGAGTCTGTGCTAGGTAAACTATTGTCAGGTTCATGTAAGAGAGGGCAAAGACATCTGGGTTGTACTCATTAGCCTTGCTTAATATGTTTAGTCAGTGTGTTCTGTAAACAGACTGCAGTTTAAAACTGAACTTGTGTCACATATCTTGAGCACGAGTTTCCTCTCTAATGTCATTTTGTGGCGGAACCTTTGCCCTACTTTGACTGTATACATCTGAGTATGACATGATTGCACAATGCATAACCTGCTGACTACAGTGAAATGACCACTGGTGTCTGTCCAGGCAGTCTCCATACTGTGTACGAGTTTTTCCGTCTCTGCAGACATCGTGCTGTTGTTGTACACATATGTCTCCGTTTCCGGTGGTTTGATAGCCGATGGTGCAGTGGCAACGTCCATCACTGGCCTGTGGAAAACTCAGGGGGATAGCAGTTCATGCTGTGGTCAGTTTGTTACCTAATATTCCAAAGTGCTCATTCATTCATTCCTTCATTCATTTACACACACAGACACACTGCACATTGAACCTTACTACATATCAGAGTATTATTATTGCTCAGTCTGAACATTGATTTTCCTGTCCTTCCTTTTTTAATACAACTGTATACACAAACACCGATATGACAGCGACACAAATCTCATATCTGTTAGTCTGAGCTGATGAAAGAATATCTCAACACCTGCACGCACTGCAGCAGGCTAGGAAATTTGACCCTGAAGTGAGGAAACTTGATCAGAAGCTATTGAGCTTGAAGCTACAGATTGTTCTGTCGAATGCTTCAGAGGGAAAGTGAGGAAGATACTCTACTGACTATAAAAGTGTTCACACTGGAACAGGGCTTTCCTAACACAAAAAAATACAGGCTTGAGAAATTTGAGCTCTTCCTTGGGTTTCATTTATAATGGACGAACTCACAAGACAATAAAGGAAGTGTGTAACTAGCGCTGTCGAAAGCTGTGATGTGTCAGATGAAGTCAAATTAAAACAATGGGGAGAACACATAGATACACTTAACCCACAATCTGCACAATCTGAAAAACACTTCAACAAAACAAACCAGTGAACAACACCTGAAAACTCTGTCCCTCTTCTGGACAGATGCAAGTGTCCTGGCCAGGCACAGGCTGCTGAGTCACTGGACCACAGGGAAGGGGGGAATACAAGCCTGGTCTAGGGCAGTAGTGATGGGCAGGACACTTCAGACAGCTGTCCATGGACACAGCTCCAGCATGTGGACCATATGTTCCTTTAGGACAGGGGACTGGAGTGGGGCTCCCCAGTGGGCAGTAGAAACCTAATAGAAACAATAACGTCGTGTCACACACACACACACTATAAAACAAATCTTTTGTCATCCATTTTTCCTTATTCTGTTTATTTTTGTTGCGTTGTTGTAATGTTTTCCAGAATAATGCCACTTTATTATGCACTCAAAACAGCCTACCTGGCTGACAGCGTGGCCTCTCTTGGTTATGTCCACTGAAGTTGTTTCCGCGAGTCACAGTTAGCAGCACAGAAGCAAACAGCCACCGCAGAGAAGCTAACCCCATGCATTTGCATGTTTGCTGCATTGTTAATATGTCCACCATTGAAGTAAAAAACAGGTGAACATCAATCCCAACTCTATTCCAGACTGTGGAAGGAAAAAATGAATAGAGTTTAATCCACGATCCTTGTTTTCATCATAGACTGGAAAGTACTTCTAGAGATGCTGCAAACCCACAGAGATGCAAGGTGAGTAGTGTGCTAGTTAATCTGCATAACTTTCAATGGCTTGCTGAAAAATTTATAAGGCCAGTAAGGTAAGGTGACAGTAAGAGTGGAGTGACTGGTCACTGGTGGAAAGCAGCAAGGAAAAACAGAATGATGCTGCCTGATCACATTACTGCTTTTGTTCTTCTCAATGCTACCATGATACTGATTAATGATTTGGCTCCTGATGTACAACAACGCAGCTTTGCTTTTTTAGAGGAGTCTACTGAGAACGAGGTGCGTCTCATCTAAGAGAGGACATCAATAAGATTTTTGTATAGAAATGCCACTGCAGATTCTGCTTACAGGTCAAATTCTTTATTGATTTCCTTATTGATTCCTGAAAAAATATAAGTCTACATGATTTTTCAGGGTCATCTCAGCTTCATTATCTCTGAGTTAAAAACAGCGTGGAAACACATAAGAATAAAGGCTTCCAAGAAACTGGGATGTACAAAAGCTCCACTGCTCGGAGTTTCACGTCATTGTTTTGTGACGTGAGACTGTCAGAAAAACACACCAGCACTGATAAAAGGAACAGAGAATCCAGAATCCTGTTATTTCCAGAATCTTTTTAGCTTGTAACCAGTTCTCAAATACCATTCCCATTCACAGAGGTAACTTTTAAGTTCACATAGTATGACAAGTATGGTATGGATGACTGATCAGATCAAGAGTCTGTCATTGTGCAAGCTTTAGCTTCACCTGCCGATGAACCAGTCTCACAAACCTGTCAAATGCTGCGTTGTCCGTTTGTGTTTACTTTCTGATAGCTGCTGCAAATTAGCTGAAAGTGGAATGAAACTAAGGTCAAGGTCTGTGTGGCTCAAAAGTGACAGATCATTTGCATCAATAAATGCCACTTTTATCTGTGAACTGATTAAATTGCCCATTGATCACCAGTAATCCAGGTTGTTGTTATATAAAGTGTAATGATCTGACGAGTTATTTCCATGCAATTTTATGTAATGTTAAACAATATCATCATTTTCTAGAAATATAAACTCGTGGTTATACATGCATGTGCCCTCAGCTCACCATATACGTGTGACAAGAGTCACATATGCTCAAACTCTTCAGTGCAAAGAGGAGTCAGCAGGTCTGTTTTTGTGTACAATAACCAAAGTCTTTCTCACTCTGTGCTGTTTTTGTAGTGAAATAGATATTGGACTTTAGATAATACGAATAACCTAGATATTCCACTAGGGTAGCCATGAACTATGATCTTCCGATGGCTACTCGCAATTTATCTAACCGAGCAGCGTTCAACTTTCACCCACATACGCGTGTCACTGGTGGAAAAAGCCTGCACATTTCACTTACCAAAAAACAGTAAACATAGCCAACAAAGAACTGCTAAATAATATCACAGATTTTATTACCAGCAGCATAAAAATATAAAAAGCAAAAGCAACTCAAAAATTTAAAAGGACCTCAGCGCTGTTTACATGAGTTGTTTTTTTCTGTTCTTACTAGCAGCACAAACACTGATGAGTAAACTCTTCTCTGTCAAGCATCCAAAGCAATCCATGATAAACCAAAGCTTGGTGAGCTGGTCCAAAACACATTTCGTTGAACTGTTACACAATTTAAAGACTACAAAACACACAACAAACAACTTTTTGTCGAGAATGATGCATAAAAAGCCATAACCTTGACTGCAAGTCAAACAAGTTACTCAGTGCAAATATTCACGTAGTCTGGGTTCTTGTAAAATGGGCCTTTGACGTAAAAAGACAGAAATCAGGCCAAAGTTCACATGTGTCTGCGAATGAACTTGTTAAACTTGTTTGGGTCACCCTAATAAATCCAAACCCCTGCAAGAATTCAAGGTAAAATCTCCACATTTGGGAGGAATGAGACCTTTCCATGAACTATAGACTCACATTTACCTCTTGCACAGATTACCCAACTTTCTTCCTCTTTTTGCTTTTTAGCATGGAGGTGAGGACAAAGACATTTTAAGGCCTTTTAGAACAAAAGAATGAAAGAGGTACTAAGCAAAGAGCAGATTCTTCGTCTAAAATATCCACTATTCTTCATTTGTACATCATCTGTGCCAACCATCTCAACCTTGCCTCTCTAACTTTGTCTGTCAATCTGTGATAGACTCATCCTGGTCATGTCCTCATTTTTGGCATCTGCAGCTCAACCTCCTGTGAAGTGAATCTAAAAAAAAGTGCCACAAAAAAGAGGTTGTTTATCCATCTTTAAAGAAGTGGATACAGCCACTGTGATACCAATCAGTGGCAACTGGTTGTGCATGAATGAACAACCAGTTAATTCATGCACAACCAGACTAGTATAACCAGTTAAACTAACATGCATGTATTTGAATTCTGGGATGAAGCCTGAGTACCTGGAAGAACCCGTGCTAGCACAGGGAGAATGTGCCAAATAGCGCTAGGCGGTCGGTGGCTCAAACTCCAGCACACCCCTGTGCTCTCCTTTCATTAAACAACATGTAGTCATGCAATCTGAACTAGTTCATTATAATGTGAACTTTGAGCTAGCTGCCTCTTGTGCAGTGTAAACTTACCCACTGGGTTTGTAGGCTTTGTTTTTGCATTTTGATAATTACCCTTTTCTTGCTGGGGGTTGTAACCAGGAGTGAAAATATTTTTACAAAAGGGGGTAGATGGACTGAAACAAGAGATCCTGTCTAAACTTTGCATGCAAACGCTAAGGTATAGGTTGAAACTAGCACTAGCTAGCTTGGGTGAAAAGGTTTTCATGTAATTCATAAAATGAACATCAGACTTCTTTAAGTATAATCTTCAAAGCTGCGTTTAGGTGCTCCAAATGTTATCAGTTATCTCCCGTGACAGTGTAGAAGGGGCAAAGGTACAAAACGCTGCCATAAATAGGCCAGGCTACACCTTTGTTACTTGAAATAATGGCTTCTCAATCACAAGGTAGCCACAACCTATAGCATACACATCTTACTTACATTTTTCTGCTATAAATCCAACTATAGTATGCAAATTGCATCCCACACTGTATTGAAATGGGTGTCTGAGGCCAGAAGCTACTGTGGTATCAAATCAAATGAGAACGAGAATGAGTTCAGTACAGTCAGACTCTTTATTTTTTCTTTTCACTAGTGGAGTCAGGCTTTGCTGGCTATTAGGGTTACAAGTGTAATACACTTTCAAGCATTTGCAGACGTGAAGGCCACTTCTTCTGTGCAGGGTGTGTTTCTAACTTACTTTAGGCTTTTTTTCACTCAAAATTCCAAAGGTGTTGTTGAGCTTTGCTGGAAACATTTTTATTCTTATTTTTTTAATTCTTTAATCCTCTCCAATCCTTCAATCCTAATTTCATTTCAATAATGCGACGTTTTATAACAGCTAAACAGTTAGAGGCATGACATCACCTTGTGTGTATGTGTGTGTGTGTGTGTGTGTGTGTGTGTGTGTGTGTGTGTGTATGTATGTTGTTCTATCATCAATGTGACCCTCCACGTGTTGACTGTTGACATAAGCAGAGTTGGGGCGGCTGCTCTGATAACAAGGACTTTATAAGTCAGATGAGATGAGCAGTCAGTCCACACACCCCTGATACTCAGGTAAAGACATACTTACATGCATAATGTGCTTATTTTTGTACTGGGAGAAGAATATATTGAAAAGTTCTTATAGTTATATGTTTTGAGGGTAAAATTTAAATATATTTCTATCATCTGTCCTTCTACAGAAAGATGAACATGTATTTAAAAGTTGTAATCTTTGCTGTGTCCTTCCTGACAACTTCAGGTATGTTTATCTTCTCCTTTCCTCCTTTTTCTTCATTTTGCCGTGTGATTCTTTATTTATGTAGATTTATGCTTTTTTTTTTTAAACTATAGGATACCCACTACACAGTGACAGCAGAGAGCCAACTTGGTCTGATGGAAAGACCAACCAAGCTCATGACAAGGCAGACCTCACAAAAGATTTGCAGTAAGTTGTCTTCATGAACGACCATATCTTCAGTGTCTAAATACATGTGCAAATATAAATACTTGCTCACTACTATCTTGTAGCATATAACCTGTCTTCACACGTTATAATTCAGTTCTTCCTTCTTGATTTCTGCAGAAAGGTTTACAAGAGCAGCATAGACAGCAGTGCACTTTACAACCAGGAACATGATGACAACCCTGTGGCAGAGGAAATGCAGCGCAAGCTCGCCATGGAGTCGGAGCGCCTGCGCATCCGTCTGCGTCAAGAGCTGGTGGAGCTGCGAGAGAGGCTGTCCCCATCTTCGGCGCATCTCAGTTCCCGTCTGGCCAGCATGAGGGAACGCTTAACTCCCCTGACTCAGCAGCTCCAAGGCTCTCTTAGTAGCAACAGCCAAGATCTGTGCAGCCAGCTGAGTCTCTATCTACAGGCTTTAGAAACAGCTGAGGCTCAGGAGGAGGCCAGTCCGTCTCTGTATCAGGAAGCCTTCGAGTTAATGAGCCAATCCCTGGAGCACAGCAGTTTTAAGTTTGCTAACACCATCAGTGACTTTTATACCAAAGCAAGTGGAGTGATTGAACATCTGAAACAGACTAGTGATCATGAAGAAGAGCCAAGCACATCAAATGTATGGCTGGAAATGAGCTCCAAGTTGGGACAGGAAGTGAGTTCACTTAAAGAGGAGGCACAGAACAGGGTGGAGGCCCTGAAAGTACAGCTTTCTGCAGTGCTACAATCTGCACAACCTCATACAGCAGAAGTGAGAGGTAGCATAGAGCAGTCCTGCCAAAATGCATCCATGGAGGTCCAAGTGCTTCAAGCCCGAATGCAAAGGCTGTTTACAGGGCTGGAAAAGGAGCTCGTGGTCCCAAGAGCCTCCAGCACGACTTCTTCTTCATTTACACTCCAAAGTGGCTCTTTGCGGGAGGACTTCTCAGTTAAGCTCTCAGCTCTGATCCAGGACATTATGCAGTCAATGCAGTGACTACAGAAATCTGTATTCCTTTTCATTTATTTGTTTGTTTGTTGCCATTGTAGCAGCACAGTGAGTATGTTGTAAATATGTCTGAATGTGTGAATTTGATGCATTTGTTTCATTCTGTATGTGACCGAGTGAGGAATTGTCAATATGTATATATGTATATATATCGCTGCCTTTTGGGAGTAAAGGTATTCATGACACTGTACAAATGACCCTTTCTTTCTGTTAATTAATTATTGCATGTCAGTCACAGAGTCACTGAGTTTCTTTGTTTGTTTGTGTTTATTTAAAGCATACACTTCATTTGCTTATAAGCAGTTGAGATTCTAAGACATCTTACAGAAAAAAAAATCATGTAGACAAGTATTATCAAAATTTATTTCTACTGCCATAAAATATCAGAATTACTTGTTTTTTAATTGCTTTTACAGTTCAAGTTTGGCTTTCCCTTCACAACTGACAACTAAGTATGGATACAAAATTATATTTAATAGAATGAAAACTACAACATTATCAGATTTTACCTCACAATCTACAGCACTATGCAGCTTCAGCATTGTGCAAGGTGACAATGCAAAGAGAACTGGCTGGTTGATCTGTCAGTCCAGTGCAATTAAACAGCTTCAGAACAAACCAGCCACCAAGACCCAGCAGGACAGCAGGCGCACAGTCAGGCCTGTCATGTTATGGCCATCGCTGCCTGAAGTCACGGTATTACCTGATGCACACAAGAACAGATGAATTAAGTTTGCTTTTTGAATTATGAAACAATATTAAAATGTATTTATGAGTCTAACTAAAGTATACTCACTGTCTTCTGCATTGGGAGAGTCTTTAATAAAGTAAAAGAAAAATGGAAAGTGAGAAACTTTCTAACTTAAGTATTCTTGGAAAATCGCAAGAAACGAATAAAAATATGTTTCAAACCTTTAGCCGTGTAAAGAGGTCCGACTGAAATGGTAGTTGATTCGCTGCTTTCTTTACCAAAAGGAACCAAAGACCTTTTTCTTCTGTTATTAGCACAATTCTGAAAATATTTAACACAAAACATGTGGAAACTATGGATTTATAATATACATGTTAAGATAGGGATAAGCATACAGCCCCAGGGATTTAGTGGCCCAATTTACTTGAAATTACCTGAATTTGTTGACATTTGCTCGGCTCACAGAGTCTCAGCATGCAGTGCACATAGATGCTGGACTTTGCCTGGTCACGGTCCTGAACAAAGCGGAAGGCCTCAAAGTTAAACCGGGCAACCTTGGAGACGCCATTGCTCGTCACAGTCGTCCTGTTACCTATATAGCAGCTGGTGGAAAGCGTTGTTTTTTTTTATTAGAGACATGAAAATATCTTAATGTAAAGTTACACTGTGCTTGTGTGTTCTTTCTTACCCAGTGAAGAAGTCATACTGCACGCTCTGTGGCATATTGTAAGGAGTAGGAGTAGCAAAACAACGATCCAAGAGTAAATTGAAACTAAAAAAAAGACAACACTGAATCAACAGGAATGAAGTCTGATGAGTTCGTTACGAGCATCCGTAAGGCATTTACTTACTTTTGTGTCAGATTATCAGCCTTGACCTCCACATATATCTTGGTTCGCAGCTCAAGTCCTGTTGGAGGCACCACTAACGGATAGTTATAGTTAGAGTCCTAGAAAAAGAGTGTCAGAGTAAACCAAGTCATTGGAAACACATTTGATTTGTGTCCTCATGAGCTGACTGATAACTTATACCTACGTTAAAAACACTCATTTTGAGTGAATCGATGAAGGTCCCATTATTGTTGCTGGTTGCCACAGAGACTGAGGAGCTAGAAAAATAAGTGAAAACATGCAAAACAGACAGAGACAGATATGGTAACTTTTAGATTCGCTGTATAAATGCGCAATAAGAAACATATCTCTGGAGTAAGTATATCTGGTTCCTCACGCTGTAATCTGTGTATTGTTCAAAAGGTATTCCAGTGGATATCGGCAGGAGAAGTGGTAATAGAGATCTGTGGAGTAGCTGATCAGCCCCTGGTCAGATCTAGGTGTGTCAATGTATCCTGTAACAATAACTGCCTGGATACTCAAGAAGTTGCTGAAGGGACCTGTGGGGTCTGGCTTTTCATCTACAATCTAAGAAAGATAGAAAGAGATACGATTGTGGTTCATATATGCTGCTAAACAGTTTCCCAAAAAGCAGCCGGATAACTAACATCTGGCAGCTCCATTTTCCAGATATGTGTCATTTTTCGCCCATTTCTCCATTCTCCAATATCCAATAACCTGCAGAGACTGGCGACAGGAGTTATCCTGACTCTGGTTGACAGGAAGCTGGAAATGGATGACCGGAGGGTTCACACTGGTGTCTACAGAGCCCTGGCATGCTGTATTACTATACTGCCCATTCAGTGCTAGCTCTGTGGCATTGAAGCCAGCCCACTGAACTGTGCATAGGTTGATGTCCAGGGTAATCATGCTGGTACCACATTGAACCATTAGGTCTGAGTTTTCTGCGAAAAAAAGAAATTTTAAAAACCCTGGGAGTTAAATAGTTGTTTAATTTTATATATTAATACTGTGATTTTTTTTTTTAAAATTAAAATATTAAATGATTATGATTTAGTGGCTGCCATGTTTAAAGCCTAAATCTTGTACAGCTAAATGAATGTCTACCAAAATTGGCCAAAAAGTTTTAAAAAGAGCATTATTTTTGTTTTCTTAATAGCACTGATATTTTATTTGTTGAAAGTCACACAAAACATACCTGGGGTCCTTTGATATTCAGAGGAGCAGTTATAGAGGCACTGAACAGGCTGCAAAAGCATCACCAGCAGAGGGAGACAAAGGTAAAGAGCCATAATGGCAGTTCCTGTAAAAGGAGTAAAACAACAGTAGCAACAGTTATTTTTATTATTTTATGTGAAAAATGTGTAAATAAGTTGCTGTTTTTCTGCTAGTTCGCACATCAAAGCAACAAACATTTAATTTATGCCCCTATTTTCTTACATGCAAGTATGATTCCAATGTTTATAATAAGGTCTACAATCATGTGGAAAGGTCCGGAGCCACACTTCATTTCTTTAGAGAAGCCAGACACTTTTGTAATTTCTTTTTAAGTGGTCTTGAGCAGTTTTCTGGGTTAGGGTTAGCTTTCTTATGCTTGTTTTTTTTTTTTCTTTTAATTTCACTGACCTATGATAATAGTAGATAACTTATCGGAGAGCCAATTTTAAATTGTATCATGCCTGGTATATCACAGTATGCAGTCCTTAAAAAATCCGAGGAGGACAAAAGAAGAAGTGGTAGGCCTAAAAGACTATCTACAGCACATGAACAAAATCTGAAAATAATGTCCTTAAGAAATTGGATAAACACAGCAACGACCTGACATAGGACCTGAGAGATGCATCTGGCCCTTTAGCGCATTCATCTACTGTTCACTGAAGCCTCATCAGAAATGGTCTCAGTCGAATTGTGGCTCTCAAGAAACCATTCTCAAGGAAGGAAACAGGGAGAAAAGGATGCTTGCCAATTTACACAAGAACTGGACTGAAAATCAGTGGCATCTTGACATGGAGCTGACCAACAGGCAACCAACATCCAAAGAAAAGCTTTGAGCTTCAAGAAGCCTGGAGAACTATTCTTGAAGACTACTTAACAATAAATGTATCGTTGCACCCATTTCCATATTACTGTATTTTTTAAAAATGACAATTGATTCAATCCTTTTTCACAGTACTGCATATAATTCTTTATTTTAGGCAGAGACCTATGCAACAACCAGAAGAGGGTCTTACCTTGGAGATACCTGAGCAGGTGCTTGTCACAGTATTTGAGATATATGGCTTATATAGTATTCAGGATACCTACCACAGTTGCGTGACTCAGTAGCCCTCCCTTTGTCTAATTTTAGACCCCTACACACACACACACACACACACACATACACACACACACACACACACACACACACACAAACACACACACGTTCCCCTATCTTTGTGTACTGTGACTTGTGTGACACAGCTCCCGCAGGTTAGCTGCAACTGTTGTTTCGGGTTTCTTCCATCAGAAATCATTATCAAAGAACAGAAGTTAGATATAGCTGTCGGCTGTCGCACCTTCCTGCAATGAGGCAAGTGGGGTTTAAACCTTGATGCAGTGTGCATATTTGGTTGTCAAACTTTTCTACTGACTTCAGGCATAGTGAGCCACGGACACATTTCTCCCTTACTTAATTTTCCACTATAATTTCTTACAAAAATCAGGCAACATTACTGAAGACCTGCAGGTTTTTCATTATCATATTGCAGCTAATGTTTCTGATAAAACAATGCCTGAAACACATCCAGAGCAAATGCATTTTACAAAGCAGAACCCAGGCCAACGCATAAATTTAATAACTGAGATCCTCCATCGACTTGCAAATAATTCAAGAATCAGATTTCAAAACCAAAAGCAAAAAAACAAAAAGACTAAATTTACATGCTTCAAGAGTGGCTTTATCTCTTGAGAATTATGCACAATGAATGCTTGAAAGGTGATCTTGCCACAACAGCCTATTAAAAACTTGCTGTTATTTCCCCTTGCGTGTCAGACTTATTTCAATCTCGATAGAACTGCATTGCCTATAGACTAGATACCTATAGGCCACAACTGTTACAACTCTATTGAGAACACCCATTGTTCACTAGTAATATAGAAGAAAAGGAGCTTAGTGTTCTGATAAAGAGCCCAAGGTGAAAGAAAACATTTGTCACTCTATCCAGTGTCACTCTGTCCTGATTTTTACCTCAGAGGTGTTTAGAAAAAATTCACAGGCCATTCTTCCACTCCTTAGTCATTGTGTTGTTGTTTTTTTTTTTTCCTCCAAAGACCTTGACTGCAAAGTGATCAGTGAATTATGCAAGTAGAATGATTCAGTTCAAATCAGTTTTATTTATATAGCGCCAAATTACAACAACAGTTGCCTCAGCACATTTTATATTGCAAGGTAAAGCCCCTATAATAATATACAGAAAACAGAGAACATGATGGTCACATGTCCAGAGGTTAATGGGTCAGCTTTAGCCACCAATATCTCAAACACTGGACATGTGTGGCTTAATCTTAATATTTAATAGTTAATCTTAATACTTAATGTTTATCTTTATAAAGATTAAGATTAGGTATCAAACCCATTTTGTTTGATAAGCTTAACAGAAGCACTTCCACTGTAAAATATGTGAATTTTACAGTGAAATGAACTTGCCTGATGCATCGATATATTGCTCCCAGAACAGGGGGCTGAAATCAACTGTAGTGTCACCATCTTTAGCAGGGTATGTTTCACAGACCACACAGGATTATCATGACAGTGAGCTCCAACAATGATTTGTGCGCAGCTTTAATGGCTCCTTTCACCAAGAACTATAATGATTACTGACATACAATCACACTAGAAAAGTATAAAACCAGGGCACAAGAGAAGGCAAGGATTTAGATTTGGAGGAAAGAAGATACACTGGGAAGCTTGTGAGAAATTGGTACTGTACTCTGCAGACATGTACAGCAGAGAAAATCCCCACTGTTACAAATAACCCCTCTGGGTGGGAATATAGAATATCACTTGGACAAGAAACTGAGAAACCTGTGTGTTTAATAACATTTGTAATACTCGTAGTTGGAGAGGGTTCATTTTTTATTTATTTTGACAACTTGTAATAAATACATAGATAATTGCTCCTATGACATAATGCTGTAATCATCTTACACTGTAAAACAAATCCTGAATGGGTTTCAGATGCTTTTGATGATAACAGATATTGTGTTACTCACATCAAGTGGCCGAAGAAGAAGCATGAGTAAAACTACCAAAGCAGTGATCCCACTAGAAAATTCATATTATTAAACAGTACTTAAAGTAAACAAAAGTAAAAGCATTTGTTCTACATAAAAAAATCCTCTGCAACAAATATGTGATTTCAGGAATGGCTGATGGTTTGTTACTAGAAACCCACAACTCTCAAGTTTAACCACATGTTAATGCAGTATTAAATCCAGTTCTACCAAATAAATGTAAAAGTTTTTTTTAAATTTTCTGTAATGTGTTACTTTTTTTGTAACGTACAAGAAAATATAATTATTTACATAAATAAATCATTTTTCATAAATAATAATAAATATGGACCTTTTATAGATTACAAACTGCTTTACAAGATCGGGTAAATGAAACTCAAGTAATAAATGTATGAGATAAAAAAGACCGTTCAAATTAAAGACTGCAGTGTCCCCTTTAGTTTTCAGTCAAGGCAGGAAGTGGTGCTGCAAAAATAATCAGTACAATCTTAAAATCAATTCCAACACATACTGATGCGATCCCATATCTTTGCTCTAGTTAAAATCATGGCACCTGAGTTCTGTATAGTCTGCACTGAAAAAAAGGGATTGGCCAGCTCTTGGATTTTTGTAAGCATCTTGCGTGTATTTAACACAATTGCCTCATGCTTTAAAGTTAAGTGTAACTATATAGTGTAGAAACTATATGATATGCAGAGAGGCTAGATTAAATTGTTCATATCATGTTTAAGTGAAGTAAGTCAATAATATAGCAATGTTAAATCCCGCGACACTGCATGGGTTTCAGTCTCGCACTCTTTGGATCGGGGTTTCAGGAAGGCATCCATCTCAGTCAAGTCGAGCAGCCACCTCTACTTTTTTTGGTATACCTAAAAAGGAAATTGGGTGGTTGTTACATTAAAAAAGTCTAACTTGTAATTGAACACAATAATTTCATGTTTCTATGAACGTAATTAAATCATGAAGGATCTGTACGAAATTCAACAACTTAATTTGTTCTTGTTGAGATGACATGATACAATCTAGTGGTTAGTTACTGAACTCATGAAATTAGCAAGATTACATGAGATTTCAAACTGCAGGAAAATCACTGGAGTTATAAGAGGCAGACAACTACACCCACAATGTGTATGCTATTGCTATTTATTGTGGATTAACCTGTCAAGGACAAAAACAAAAAAATTCTGCATGAAATACAGGAAATCATAGCTTTCCTGTATTTCCTAGATTGTTGGCATGGTGGTTAGTGCTGTTGCTTCACAGTAAGAAGAGCCTGGGTTCAAATCCACAATCTGGCTAGTTTGCACTGGTTTCTCTCTGGGTATTCTGGTTTCTTCCCACAGTTAAAACTCATGCAGTTGTTAGAGTTAGTTTAATTGGTGATTCTAATTTACCTGTCAATGGTTGTTTGTGAGCTGTCCAGGGTGTACCCTGCCTTGTAACCCATCACTTCAGGGTTATTTCCCAGCCCCCCTGCAACCAGGATAAAGATAGGAGGATGGTAGTTGTTGTAGATCCATTCGGTTTTTATGGTAACCAGACTCTAGACTTTGTTGAACATTATGTAATATGAAGACAACATGTAGTATTTAAGTGACCAAGTAGTATTGGGGTAAAAGTTATTGAATAGTGTTGAAATAAAATGACAAAATTGTGAAGGATTAAAATATTCCAAGAGCTCAACTTACTTCATCTAAACATGTTTCAATCACGTTTTATGAACACAAAATGCACAGGTTTATTGAATATGAAAAAGTTGTGTTGATTTAACTCAATTGTTTAAGTTTCTGCCAAAGCAAAACATTTGTGTGCAACCAATGTCCACTACTGAATCAAGTAAATCCAACATGGCCTTTCTTTCAGTGTGCAGTCATTCAGTAGGTTAGGAAGTAAAACAGTAATTGTAGTAATCTAGATGTTAAGAGACAAAAGCATGTAAAATAGTCTGTGTCTTTAACCTTCTAGGACTTGGCGTCCACATATGTGGACATCACATTTTGGGTTATTTAGACCAAAATACTAAATCTTGCTCTACAAGGGCCTGATATCCCCTTACAAGGACATTATACTGCCACTGTTCTATCAAAATTTTAAATGAATATCCTCATATGTGGCTCTCATTTTTCTTAGAAACAAAAATCAGGTAAAAAAAAAAAAAAAAAAAAATCTGATAATTCTTTGTTTTTACATTCATCAGGTCCCAATCATCCCAAATATCAAAGAGAAATTAAAAATGCATGCCACGAAAGAGTTCGGGTCTTAGGAGGATAAATATTAAAATAGGTCTTACTTTTGAAATATTTCCATAAGTAAAGATTAAAACATGACTGTGTTAGTTTACAGGCTTAAAAGTAAATAGTTGTCAGAAAAAAATGAGTGTAGTTGGTAAGTAAGGATAATATTTTCTATTTTAAGTTCGGTATCCAAAGTAAAGAAAAAAAGCTGAATACCTGAGTTGATGTGAGTCATTACTTTCTGGACACTTAAACAGTTTAAACCATGAATGGGAGTGGCTGTTTAACCTTACTTCTGTGTGGTTTGGTGTCATCTGCTGGGCAAAATTAAACAGAGTTCAAATGCTTCGTTGTTGTTGGGTCTGGGTTACAACTCGTGATTTGCCAGAACTGAAGAGTTCAAACCAAGAGATGCAACTTCCACTCCAGCAGAGTCACTCAGAAATAAATAAAGCAATATGTGAAAAATTCAGGTACAATTTTTTTTAATGAAGTTTACATTAGTGGATTCATTATGTTTGTCTTGCTTATTACGAGCTGTGCAAAGCAGTGAAATCCACAGGTTTATTTATTTTATTGTATGGATTTAATTGGCACTTTGAAATAGGCTTAGTATCGCCTAACATGATGATGGATTTAAGGTGGATCCTGAGCTCGAGGTGTTGTAGTTGTAAGTTGTATTTTATGCAGCTTTGCTATTAAAATAGTCCCTCCTATATTATTTTCATGTTTACAAACTTAAAAGATGAATTTGCCAGTGTCTCTGCAATAATCCTGAAGGAGTTGTTTGCAAAATAACAATTCTGGTTTACAGTCTAGCATTTGAGTCCTCTCATGAAGTTATCCACGATGCATTCCTGTGCTGAGCAAATAAGATTTGAGCCTGTTGCCCGATAATAAACTCAATGATGATGTGAGGAGAGGCTCAACAGTGGCAGGGTTTATAACACACAGTCACAGCTCTTCATCACATGACAAACGTTTGCCTGCACCAGCCAATAATCAAATTTACTGCACCGGCAGCAAAAGACCAAAATGAAGGAGAGGAAATCAGTCCAGAGGCTCAGTCTCTCTAGAGATACCCACATGACCAGCTGTGTCACCAACAAAGAGACAGCCAGCGAGACTGCTTGATCCCAGGTAGCAGATCACATGCCTTACTAACCTATGATTATCTGTCCTCTCTCAGCTCTCCACAGAATGGTATTTTTACTCCACTTCCAAGGTCATGTGTTGATAGCTGTTATTAGAGGACATGCAAGACAACAGGCTGAAGCCAACATCTGTGTTGTGAGTCTATGTGAGTGTCTTTATGTCTTAAAAATGTCTCAGATTCTTTCAGCATATCTCCACCAAAAGAATTTTAACTCGTCAGAATTACAGTACAAGCAAGTACAAGCCTTTGATGGATAAACTCTGGAAATTAGTCTGGAAGACCTAAGAAGAGGGTCTTTCTATTTTTCCTATATTTTTCCCATCCATCCATACAGATAAACTGTTTTCTTTATGTGTGTTTGTATATGTTTCCAATAGAAGAACTGTAGTGGAAATATGCCATTATGTTACTACAACTTAGGTTGAAATGTGCAGTTTTTTGTGTACAATTATCCAAAATGTTATGATGGAATTTACATGAAATATTTACCAAACGTGGGACTTTAGAGGTGCAATTTAGAGGATTTTGTGTTGGGAAGCAGGTACATTGCGCGTCATATGTTAACAAATACTTGTGAAATCAAAATAAGACAAAATGGGGGGCACTATCAAAATATTCTTAAGAAAAGATCAAAATGCATGTCCAGATATGCTTCTTGATGCAAGGACTCATCTGATGCAGGTGCAGATTGGGCACTTGTCTTGTGATCAATAAGTGAAGATAGCAAACAGATGGGTGACTATGTATGCAGTCTTCAGTTGGTTTTATGGCTGCAAAGGCCAGTGCACATAATTCAGTCCACTCAGTTCCTCTTGATCAGAGAAAGACCCCCACCCTGGAAATGACCACTGACTTCACATTCATTTAGAATAGTGATGAAATAATTTGGCCAGAAAGAAAAATATCTGGTGGAGCTGGCGTTGAAATTTGATTTATTTTCATTGCATAATTCATGTCTGATCCAGACAGTCTAACCTCAGTCATTTCTACTCTGAAAATTAAGGAAACCAGACCAAAGCAATGAACAGGAAGTGCGGGTCTAAAAAAATACTTTCCTCTTCCTCCACTGCCTGTTTTCCTGTTTTATGGGCAATCCCTCGCTCTCTTCCACCCAATTCCTCTTTATTTTTTACTCTGTAATAATCTTACTTTGTGTCCTTACTGTTTCTCTCTCTTTGAATGTTGTTTTCACAGTGTGGTCTAAATCATTTTCCTCTAAACGTATTACTTACTGACGCATTTCTTTTAGTTGTGATCAGTATGTTTTTAAATAAATAAAATACAAAAAGCAGCATAATATCAAATCAACCTGTTTATCAGAAAGACACAATGAAAAACTGAATTCTACTATTAACGAGCAACACAACATTTTGAAGTAAACCTGTTTTTTTCTCCTCTGAGCTGTTTTTTCCCTGGACATGGCACTCAGCCAGGAAGAATGAAAGATACTCATTAACAGTTTTAATACAACGCGCATGATATGCACAAAGAACTCTATTCATCCTATCATGGCATCAGTATATATGAAATGGGACTCTGCATTGTTGATTAAGAACTGCACGGACTTATACCTCAGTGATTACAGCTAAAAAGAACACCAACTCTGTTTTTTCTTGCGACATATGTACTTTTTTTCTTTTTCTTTTCTTTCTTTTTTTTCAAAAATCTGCTCTGTCTATCCCTCCTGATTTTTTTTTCTTTTTTCCGCCTCAGCAGACGGCATATGCACGCCTTCAGCAAGACGACCCACTTTTAGGCTGAATAGACTATTCTGCTGCTCCTTCTGTGTCATCACTGTGTTTACCACGGAGGTCTGAAGCTCAAGCTCATATCCCAACTCCCTAGTTTACACCTTATTTACGATTCCAGCACACGAGGTGAACATGTAGAGATGGATTTTATGAAGCTGTTTGGCACTGTTATCGCCGTTTTGTTCCACCCTGGATCCGCTTCTAAACTTAATGGTAAGAATTTCCTTCGAAGTGGGGAAAACTCCCTTAAAAAAAACAAAAAAAAACTTATAGTAGTTTTATTTCCGAAGTGTACGAGTTTTGTTGTTTTTGTTTTGTTTTTCGCCGAGAAAGCTTCGATAATATCTGAATGACAGGACCATGAGTTGCATTTGTGTTGTTGTTAATGTTTAAGTTAACGGGCTTAAACCAGAACCGCTGGAAAACTTGTCCTCGTTGTGCGTGTGCGTGTGTGTGCGCTATAATCATAAACAGACAGCAGTCAAACTCACAGCACAGCAGCATGTGATTAGGTGGACGAACTCATTTAATATGAGGAAGAATTATAATTTAACACCTTTAACTGTACTATAGCGCATCAGTAGGACTAAAAGGATACAATAATGCTGCTAACTATAGGCCTATTCACAACAATAGCCATAACTACGCCAACATAATGTAAATCCCTATGCAGTATTGTGTTTTTTCCCCTTCACAGTCTCCGCTGCGAGCCAGTCTGAAGGTATTTCGAGCCCATGGTTTGATCCCTTGTCTCTCCCAGGCTAGCTTAAGTGATGTGCAGCAAGTAGCTAACTAGGATCAATTGATTGTGAAAAGCTGAAGAGACTGGGACAGTTGCAACACTTTTTGCACTTCTCTCAGTCACTCTGGGGATGTTTGGCTTACTTCTAGTCTGGGCAGACGTTGATATCTTGGTCATGTTTCCCTTGAAAGAGATATTGATCTCAAGGGATTTCCTGGTTAAATAATGCCAGTGATCAAAAGAGACTAGCCAGACTGCTTTGATTTGATAGGAAAACAACAGTAACTCAAATACCAACTCCTTACACCAAGATATGCAGAAGAGCATCTCTGAACACACAGTACATCAAAGCCTTGAAGATGATGGGCAGCAGCAAAAGACCACACCAGGTGCCACTGCTGTCTAATAAAAGCAATGGAAACTGAAGTTTGCATGGGGTTTGCAAGATTATAAAAACATCGCCTGGTCTGATGAGTCTTGATTTGTCCTGTGACATTGGGTTTGCAGTGTTAGGATTTGGTGTAAACAGCAGGAAAGGATCCATTCTGCCTTGTGTCAGTGGGTCAGACTTGTGGTGCTGGTGTAAAGGTGTGGGGGGCATTTTCTTGACTCGCTCTGGGTCCCTTTGTACCAACTGAGTGTTGTTTAAATGCCACAGTCTACCTAACTGTTGGTGACCATGTCCATCCTTTAATGACTGTAGTGCCTAATGAAGGTTCTGGTTAGTGTGTATGATGTATCACTCAAAATCTTGATGTGACTTTTGAGAAAGTCAGAAGTTGCACATGACCCAGTCTCAGAGGACGTTTGCACCATGAAGAAACTTGATTACATTTGACTAATTAATTAATTGCATAACTACTATTACTTAATGATAATTCTAAAATAGCAATGACTTTGCTGATCTTGATTTAACTTGCAGATTCTACTGAAGACAAGTTCTGTATGTTTTTATTTTAGTTAGATTTATCAGCACACAATGTCATTTAATTCAGATTTTACCCTTTTTTAAAGTTTGGTTCTTAGTTTTACTTCAGTTTTACTAAAATTGTTTATTCTTTAGTTTAATTTTAGCAAACTTCAACAACCTTGCACTGCAGCGAAACACAGCCACGTGTTTTCGATTGTTCTTGGGAATGTATAGGCAATCAGATTTGGCAATCAGAACACAACAAATTCAATTGTGCATTTTAATATAAGAAAATAGAAACAAGGGAGGTTTTTTAGCCTGTCTCACATGGGCTCATATTTCTTCATTCTTTTCATCAGATGCAATAGGATAAAGTGCGCGTAAACTAACCAAAAATCTAGAAAACCTAGAAAAACATTATTCTGATGGCTGCTTTGATATGGTTGCCCTGCTCTCTCCCATGACAAAATATCATGTACCAGCCTGACACACTAAGTTTGACGGATGTGGAAGTCAGAAAAACAGTGATTAAAACTAAGTCTGGACATACAGATGGTTGAGACAGCAAATTTTGAAATGTGAAAAAATGAGAGTAAAATAATTTTTACTGGAGTGAGACTGATGTAGAAAAAAAAACTTTTTTAAGCCCTTGAAAGTAAAGGTATAAATATCAGTACCATCTGGTTGACTCTGCCCACATTGCAGTGGAAAGAATTTGGCAATGCAACCCAAACATTCTGGTTCCTATTTTTTGTCTGTGACACTGTAAGCAGCTTAAAATCTTCCTGCCACACAGATACCACAGGAAGAGTTCAGAAAACAAAAACCCTGCATTTATCATCTTGTTTTCTCCTCAATGCTCCCGGTTGGTGTCCAGGGCAAAGAATATGCCGGAGCGGGACACAGCGTCCGTGTTACAAGGCGTCCTACATCCACGACAGCAGGCGAAGGCTGACCTTTGAGGATGCCAGACAGGCCTGCAGGTTGGACGGAGGCGAGCTGCTAAGCATCGAGACGGAAAGTGAGCAGCAACTGATGGAGAGGTACATACAAAAGCTGACCAATAGAGATGGCGACTTCTGGATCGGGCTCCGTCGCAGCCCGCAACGTTACAGTGTCGGGACGTCAAGCCCAGGTTGCCCCTCGCAGTATTACTGGTTGGATGGAAGCAAGGCTAAGTTCAGGTTTTTCCCTCTTTGTTTTAAAATATATTTTTCATCTGTGTAAATGTTTCAGCTGCATCTGTGAAAACAGTAAGAGCAGCCCCCCGAGACACAGTGTGCTGCAGATGGAAGTGGAAAAAGGCTGTATTCAATGATGACTCAGAAAAAAATATTGGATTAGGTGATGTTTGTGTGGGAGCGAAGGAATGTCTAATGTCCTTTGCAAGAATTTGGGATTAAGATAGAAATAAATGACACACCGTGTTTGAGCTCAGGACAGCACGATGGTGTGGTGGTTAGCATTGCTGCCACACAGTAAGTGGGTCCTGTGTTTGAATCCAGCATCCAACAGTGGAGTTTGCATGCTCTCGTTATATCTGAGTCCATTCTCTCGAGGTACCATAGGTTTCTCTCACAGACCAGACACATGCAGTTTAATGAGGTTTGTGTTAGGTAATTGGTGATTGTAAATTGCCCATAGGTGTGAGTAAGAATAGTCATCTGTCTCTGTCAGCAGTCGAATGAAAGAAAATTGATATATAGTCTAAACTTGTGCATCTTATTTGTTGCAGGAACTGGCACTGGGATGAGCCATCGTGCGGGAAGGAAATGTGCGTGGTTTTGTATCACCAGCCCTCTGAAACACCTGAGGGTCGTTTCCTGTTCAAGTGGAATGATGACAACTGCAGCTCCAAGAACAACTTTGTCTGCAAATACGCAGAAGGTGAGCTGGTATACCTCACAAATACTAGTGATCTAGCTGGCTTAAGAGTGCTGGAAAATGTTAAAATTTGGTACTCTTGGTTGTTTTTTTTTAGTTCCTAAATCTACAAAAACTAGAATTTTATTGTCTAGGGATCGCTGCTACAATGTATCCACTGCTGCCAGCAGCTAAAACTAAACAGAAAGAGTTTTAATGCTATGTTTTCTTACAACCGACATTAAAATATAGCTGATTACATGAAAAGAGGGGAAAAAATGACTCATTTCTTTCCATAAAGCAACCTTTAGTAGTCTCACCCATGTATTGCTTTCTTCCTATGAATAACACTAATTTATTTCCCTGTTCTGCAGAAAAAGTACCAGTATTTACCGAGGACAGAAACACAGCATATGCAGGTACTTGTCAGCTTAGAAATGCTAATATTAGAACATGATACACCTCTGTACTCACGTCTGCTGTGTGCTGTGCATTCTGAAAACAACCATGTATTCCATGTAATGTGATCGTATGAAAATTGTTATATTATACATAATATTATGTATGTTCGATTAAATTTTGTTTATTGTCCTTTGAGACAACCAACACCTGCAGGAAGCATCCTAATCAGATGCCTGAACCACTTCGACTGGCTCCTTTCAATGTGGAGGAGCAGCAGCTCTACTCCAAATCCATTTTTAATAACCAAGCTCTTCACCATTACTTTAAGGGAGAGCTCAGCCACCCTTTTCATTGCTTATATCTGCAGCCTCATTCTTTTGGGTATTACTACAGTCTTCATAAATACATAAAAGGTTAAAGACAATTTATACATGCTTGTGAACTCTTTTAAACACTTTTTCTGCGAGAAACATGGTAAATGGGCTACATACTACATGTGTCATTCACCCATGCACACCTATTCAAAAAGCACTTTTTTCTACTCATAAATCCTTTCTAGCTAAATTTCACACACATTCATACTCCGATAAATGCATTGGAGAGCAACCTGAGGTTCAGTATCTTGCCTAAGCATATTTGGTATGCAGACTGGAGCAGCCAAGGATCCAGCCACCAACCATATAAAGATAAAACATGAAGAACACACAGATACAAAACGTATTCTCTGGAGAACTCTATTTTTTTTAACTGCGAAATTTTCTAGAAATTAAAATGCAACTGTCCTCTGCAGTAGAACATATGCGTCAGCTGTAATAGTCTATCTATGGGTGAGTTTAGTGAAATCATACATTATGTGATAACAATATATATATATATATATATATATATATATATATATATTATGGACTAATCGAATCATTTAAAATATTTTTCACATGCACCTGTTGATTTTGTTTTCTGGTTTCTCTAGCTCCATCTTTGATTCCAAGCATATTGTCAACCACAGAAAGTAACGAAAGGATAAAAATAGCACTACCTGAATCCTCTGGTAAGAAAGGAAAGAAAATATTCTTGATACTCGGAGTCAGCACAGTATGTTTTGGGAAACTATGGAAAACCACTGTGTCACAAGCAAAGTTCTTTTGTTCGCAGTATCTTTCTCTGGCAACACCCTCAACATTTCCTACATCCTTTATGCGACTATCCCTGCGCTACTATTGCTGTTGTTTGCAGCTGCTGGTTTCTTTTGCTACAAACAGCATGCTAAGAGGTAAAACAGACAGCTATAAGAGAATTTTTTTTAAATGCATTTGATTATATGAGTATGTCCTGTTGATTTTAACTTTGGCCCTCTTTCATATTTAGGAGGAAGACAGAAACAGAAAGCTATCCCAGCAGATCAAAACAGTGGGTGCTAGCAACAGCTTCATCTTGCCCTGTGCAAGGACCTTATGCCTACAGTGACATTACCAAACTGCCTCACACTGCTCTGGACAGCAGGATAGCAGCAGAAATCATGACAAAGTACTCCGGTTCTCCGTCCCATGACTCCCTGTGCAACGATTATGAGAATGTGTCGTGTGTGGACAACGAGAGCGGCTTTGTCACCAATGACATTTACGAGCCCTGCAGAGCTCAAAGCCGGCGCTGCCGCAGTCAGACTGGATGGGTGGAAAATGAGATCTATGGATAACACCGGTGTCTGCAAATGTCCGTCAACCACAGACAGACTACAGTTACACTGTGCGGTGCAGGATTTCTAAACAGCTTGGCCATATCTGCACAGGTTTCATTCAATTTTCTAGTCCTGCATGTAGAATATACTGTCTGCAAATCAGTGTATTCCATAAAACAGGGATTCTTAATGTTTTGTCCATGACTCGGTATTCACCTACACATGACTTTATATTTCTGATGTTTTAATAAAAATGTGTTACAGTCAGACCAATGGCACTGTTAACTCCGTGAATCACTGTGATAGCATGCTGATAGATGTAGACACATTGTTTTCCATATTCACCATCGTAGTATGGATGCCCAAAATTGCAGACTAGTTCCACACACTATATAAAGCTGAAGCTGATCGAATCTGATTGAAAAAGAAAAGGATGAGAAGTTAAAGGATTGCCAAAGTGATTCTGATGAGGGCACAAATGTGTGTATACAATTTCATAATAATCCATCCAACAGCTGTTGAGACCCTTATTGTAATCCACTAATCTTATAGTGGCACTTACTACATTACAGGCTATGCACTGAAATGCAAAGGCTGGAAACTGCAAAAATACAAAACCAAATCATGCCATAAAGGTTCCAAGATTTCATAAGGTTAATGAAAAGTGGGTGAAGATATTACAGAAAAGTTAAAGTGAAACATCAAAAGCATTAGTCTATTTATCGCCTGGGGAGAATGCACAAATTTTCAAGGCAAATTTTGGTCCTGTATTAAAGTAATTTAGGCTAAAGAGGCAGGCCATCTGATAGACTGCTGATAATGCTGTCCTTAAAAATTGTGTTATATTTTAAGTTAACTGAATAAATGGTAAGACCAGTTCATCAAGCAGCTAAAGATGCAGGTCATGTATGCACAGGTCTCTAAGCTAAGCTAACAGAATGGGCTTTTTTTTTTTTCAACTCAAAGAAAAACACATTTTTGTGCCCACTTATTTCCTTTGTTCAGTTTAAACCTTCGGCTCTAATAAATTATGCAACATTACAGCAGCACTAAAGTTTTTAGAGGTTTTAGGAGGCATTAATGAAACCAAAGAAGCATTAATAGTTCAGGTCAGCTTGGTGGTGCAGCAGCACTGCTGAATCTGACATAACAGATTATGCAATTAGCCTAATCCTGCAATATTGCACCCCCACAGAGTTACTCATTTTGTAAACAATTGCACATTAAACTACTCAGCTTCTCTTTTTAAAATAATGTCAAAGGATATGATGAGTCAGAAGACAGAGACGGTTTGCTTGTTGGCTTGCTGCTGTGATGGAGACTCCAACCCAGGGACTTTTTTGACCTTTTCTCTAAACTTGAACTTTGGTGTCATCCCTGTGTAAGGCTTCCTGTTTGGTCTCTGATGTCAGAGCCCAGCAGAGAACATGAGGAAACACCGATGGCTGAACTGCTGTGGCCAAAATAAACCTCAAAGTTGTGCAGTTTCCTGACTCCACCTGATTGTACACGAGGTTCAACTTTCCCACTGATCTGACAGAAACGTGAGGCCAGTTTAGAATATATCACACCGTTAATCAATGCATGTGCATTTCCATGTTCATTTTTAAAGATCACTCTTTACGTTACATATACAAATGTCTGTGTTTTTTTCTAAACGTGCACTGAGTGGGTGTTGGATCGGTGTCTTGGAAAGATGTAGCAAGCCCAGTAAGGAGAGGCTGAGTGTGTTCTTGGAGAATGTTAGACAGGAAATGCCAAAAGCACATCTGGAACTCTTACATTCAGGAAGTCAATGCGTGACAGCGGAGGCCTTCGGAGCGCTGCTCTGCCTGCCTGCTTAGCAATCCACTGTTCTCCGTTTGACTGTCACTACACAACAGAAGAAAAGCAGTGCCAGTTGCAGAGCTGTGCTGTAATTCAGACATGAAGATTGCTTCTTTTTCTGATGTGTAGTTAAGATATTTTGGCTGCATTCTTTGTTTAATAATAATATAGATATACTGGTGGGATCTGCTTGAAAGCGGCTTGAAAGCATGAAGCGTGATCAGTCAAGCACTGAGGAAAAGGAAAATATGGAGCCTCGCTTCAGTTTTCTACTTTTGCCAACAGATGGTGCTGTCATGTAGCTGACAAAAGTGTCTTTGTGGCTGATAAAATGTCTGATTTTATATGAGGCTCTGCATATTCCATTATGTAATGTTATAGATTAGATATGCATGTTGCATAGCTGGATTAATCAGCTATATACATACATACATACATATATATATATATATATATATGTATATAAAGCACAACTAGCTGTTTGTTTTTTTGCTTCTTAAATTATTTTTGTTTTTACTTTTTTTGCAGACCTCACTCTGGAGGCTTTCAGGCCGGTTCAGACCGCTTTTAGCCCCTGTCTCCCCCTGCATTTTTCACTCTCAGCCGACAAAAGCTTATTAAACACCTGCAGGGCAAAAACTTCAAAGTTACCTATGCGTGCAATCAAGAAGGGCAGGCGAGCAAACAGATTTCAGAATAGCAATTTTACCGGTTGACGTAAGAGGTGGGTCTGGTTGTCCTGGCAACCAATTGGCACTGAAGTGTGGAGCGGCTCGGTGGCCCCGCCCCCTGTACAAATACCCCTATGGCTTTGACGTCAATACACGTCAACCAGAGAACATGATGCCTCTTTGCAAGTCAACTCGTGTGCTCTGTCGCTGATAGAGGCGCCTCAAGCTGAAATATTATAGCTCTATTGTACTGAAGAACGTGGTGTGACAGCCCGCGGGCTCAGCAAATGGCCAGCTTCGTATCGCCACACTAGCGGACAGGGTCGCCACAGTGGCGTTCAGGCTGCCGAGGGCGACACAGAAATCAACTTTGTGTATTTTAATGGACACGCTTCGAGCGGCGGCGGCGGCAGCAGCGGCGGTGGCGGGCGGTTTGTTTTCCTTTCGTCTTTATCTCGAGCTGCTCAAGTAAGCCCCAGTCTGCCCCTCGTGTGTCCCTGCACGTCTGGCTGCCTCCTACTCTTCCACTCAACAGTCCCGTTTTAGAACAGCATGGTCATGGCTGACAGTGTCCAAAAACCGCTGATCCGGGGTCCGGTCCGAGTGGGCTTCTACGACATCGAGCGCACTTTAGGAAAGGGCAATTTCGCTGTGGTGAAGTTGGCCCGACACCGCATAACCAAGACGGAGGTGAGTGTGTGAGCAAACTAGTTAGCCCGAAAGCTAACTTGTGCTACTGTTTTAGCGGAGTTATATAACTTTTATGCACAAGTTGACACCCCTAGATAGCGAAATGCTCTCCAGCACCGTGCACTAAATAGCATCTTTGGATCACATAACTACCGGCCACTTGGACTGCTCCGGTTCGAGCAACAGCTGGTGTGCCTGAAAGCTTGCAGGTACAGGAGCAGTGAATGACTGCACGTTCACCCCTCTCAGCTGACATCACTGCCAGTACAAAAAAAAAAAAGGTCTGACCACTAGCGCTGCTGGGAAACACAAACTGTGAACATGCATGCTTTATTATTATTATTATTATTATTATTTATTTGTTTTTCTGCACATGCATCCGTTTGGTTAATGACCCAGACGGTAGCCAAAGTGTACCTACTCAAGAGTGGCTGGTGCCGTATCTGGGGCATGCAGCATGGGTCGGTGGTCCCCTTATGTAATTCAAGTAATGATGTGATTTTTTTTTTTTTTTTAGTTGTTTCTTATCCCAGCACTGCTCAGAGCTTTGTGATGAGGAGGGTATGTCATGCCAGATATGCTGTAATTGGAAAGCAAAGTATTTTGCATGCAGACACTGCTTTTTAGGGGGGTGGGGGGTCGAGGGTCTTAACTAAGCTTGGAGTGATATTACAAACATTGCACACTCTTAGGTAATGCAGCATGAGAGCAGAGGGAACAGGGCTCGGGGTTTGTTTGAGTGTACTTCTGGTTTAATGTCATCTTTGTGCAGAAGGGCCCTTTCTCAACCAGTACCACGGAGTGCCACAACTTTCTGCTGTAATGACAGAGACACAAGGAATTTGCTGTGAAGAGTGTTCAGTTAGAAAAAGATAAGGGGCAAAGAAAAAAAAATAAAATAAAAGCTGTATTGTGTGAGACAGTGATAAGACTGGAGAGTTGCTGCACACTTTGATCTCTGGAGCCTCCAACTGATTACACCGTACAGAAAAAAAAAAACATAGATTTACATCATCCAGGCGAGACCCTTGGTAGGTTTAATGAATAACAAGGCAACAAAATGGCTCTGTAGACTCTTATCTTGTTACTCTGGTTATTAAAGCACGCAAAGTGGCACAGCATTAGTCTAGCCAGGTAATCTGCACCGTGTAACATTAACAGCTCTGTGAATGCAGGTTTTAATTTCAGGCAAACGTTACACCAGGTGATTTCAGTAAGCGACTACACCTCTCCCTCAGCTGGAGTGGTATTAAAGATGAATGAAAACATGGGTTGTTTTTTAGGCTGGGTTTGGTAGAGGTCACTCAGTGATGGTCAGTATGGAGAACAAATGCAGCTGCCTAGCTCTGGCAGTGGGCCTGGCACTGCTGGTTTTTTAATTTTTTTATTTTACAGCAGCCAAGGTCGGCCGGAGTGGCAGGCTATTAACTTATGTGATGCCATCTGCCTTGAGAATTTGCCCGGGCACAAGCGATATTAGCATAGTGTAAAGAAAACCAGTGTACTGACACATGAAACAGCAGATGTGGTGCGACGATGTGAATGTGTGGGCATATTCCCGGACAGGTTTATCTCTGTGTAAATAACCTACTTTTTCTGTGCGTGGCCCCTGCATGTGATACTGACCCATTCATCCCAGTAAGTACATATTGCAGCTTGTGGCTTTACATACTGTTGAGCCATTCCCTTCTGGTCTTGTGTGTCCGCTCAGCAAGTAGTACATCTCTCCATATCTGATTATAGCATCATCATGTCTTTCTGCTTTCATTGTATGAGCTAAATTCCCCTCTAACTCATTGTCCTCCAGTGACCTTGTGCCAGCACAGTTCACGAGAAGTCTTGTGTGCTGTGTGTGGGTTTAGTTTTGTTGACAATGTAATCAGCTAGCACAGATCTTTTCATGTTAGGTGCTCTGTTGTCCCTCTGTAGCAGAACAAAGATTTTGAATCTCATGCCCGAAGGGTCTGCACAGGTAGCTTGAGTGCCATTAAAAGATTTCGATTTAATCCTGAATTGAACACCTGCCCGTACGTAACTAGGGAGATGATAATGGAAAGTGTTAAACCTATCAAAATACCCATTGCTACTCATCTGTAAGTCCAAACTGTTAATATGTTAAAGGCAGGTCAATAAGTTACAGATCTGTCGTTAAAATTAAAAGCTGTGCTCATGCTCCGCGCAAGAGAATGCATTACATTTCCTTGACTTATTTGAATAATACCGCTTCACTGACATAGTGGGCTTGAACCTAAAAAAAAACAAAATATGCAGTGCGCTGTGATAGTCGATCACTGCAACTTTCCTGATGAAAATTTTAGTAATGTGAAAAGAATCTGCTGTTTATATGATCGTCACGCTACAGACAAAATGCCTGTGATAAGTGCCCGGATGAAAATCCAGTGTCAGACAGTGTTATTTTGGAATCAGATAAATCCTCAAACCACATGGCTCTGTAACCCAACTTGCCTTTCTAAGATAGTACCCTATAGTCTGTGCTGCCACATTCTTGTTTTGTCTAAGCAGTTCCAGAAGTCAAATTTATTCAGTTTTATATCATGGAAGAATTGGAAAAATGTTGAATATTCACGTTTCTGAAGCAGTAACTAGATGCTTTTTAGAGATATTTGCTTAAAATGAACTTGAATAAATAGCCACTATTTTGATAGCTGATTAGCTTTTCCCCCCACTCAGAATTAAGAATTTCTTTTTTGCCCTCATAATTCTGTGTGGGTGGGTAAATTAAAAAAAAATAAATCAAAGTCTAATAAATTCTTTGAAAATCTAAATTCTGACTCAGAATTCTGAATAAAACATTTAAATCTAAAAACTTGATGTTTCAGCTCAGTGCTTTAAAATCCTGCCCTCAGCTGAGTTTTCTAGCTCAGTCTAACGGTGGTGTGATTGCCGGGGTCCCCTGTTGTTTACTCGTTCAGCTTTGCTCACAGATGCTTGGAGCACTTCTGATGAAATGCTGTTTATGAGACAGTCTAAAGATGAGATGTTAATGTTGCTCTGCTCCTTCCCGGCCAATGTTAATCAAAGCCAAGCGTGTTGGAAGTTTTGCGTGTGTGATTTACACTTGTTCGTGTCATTGTGGCCGTGTGTATATCCAGTAAAGCAGGTGGTTGCATCAGTGGGATCTCCGATGTAATTTTTCATTATTTGAAGACTGTTTACGGAGGTTTTGGTACAAGCTGTATTTATCTCACGAACAGTTTTCTCATTTCCACAAAAAAAAAGGCACAAAGAAACCCCGAAGAGGAGCAGACTGTCCGCCTTTGTTGCTTGGAGAACATTAAATTCCTGTCTCCACTAGTGTTTGCGTAAATCTGGGGAGCTCCTTGTCATTGTCCATCAAACTCTGATGAGCTTTAACAATGACTCCGTTGTGTGTTATTAAGAAACTGATTGTTTACAGTTGTGTTGTTGATGCTTGATTCTGCAGGTGGCCATTAAGATCATCGACAAGACCCAGCTGGATGCCGTCAACCTGGAGAAGATCTACAGAGAAGTTCAGATCATGAAAATGCTGGACCACCCCCACATTATTAAGCTCTACCAGGTGAGTCTCTGGCTTCATTGTGTGTAGCGCAGCATCTTTTGAGTGCCAGATGGGGACTAAACGATTAATCATTTTGGATGTGCTGATTTCATCTTTCTACTTTGATTTGGACTACAGCATGGCATGCTTTTTTTTCTAGTCTCTGGTGCATTTTATGTCTCTCCCAAAAGGAAATATTTGTTAATTGTTATTCCCCTGTGTTGCAATGCTGTGAAGATAAGTAGTCTAGTGTCATTTTTTTAAATTTAGCGTTTGTCTCCCACTTGACAAGCCTTGATCAAGACTTTTTCCAGAGATTTATTTCTGTCTTGAGTGCTTAGATCTGACTTTTTCTTTAACCCGTCCAATCCTAATCTCTTGCGATTTCTCACAGACACTGTACAGGGTGGGCCATTTATATGGATACACCGTAATAAAATGGGAATGGTTGGTGATATTAAAGTCCTGTTTGTGGCACATTAGTATATGTGAGGGGCAAACTCCTCAAGATGGGTGGTGACCATGGTGGCCATTTAGAAGTCGGCCATCTTGGATACAACTTTTGTTTTTTCAATAGGAAGAGGGCCATGTGACACATCAAACTTATTGGTAATGTCACAAGAAAAACAATGGTGTGCTTGGTTTCAACGTAACTTTATTCTTTCATGAGTTATTTACAAGTTTCTGACCACTTATAAAATGTGTTCAATGTGCTGCCCATTGTGTTGGATTGTCAATGCAACCCTCTTCTCCCACTCTTCACACACTGATAGCAACACCGCAGGAGACATGCCATCACAGGCATCCAGTATCCGTAGTTTCAGGTGCTGCACATCTCGTATCTTCACACCATAGACAATTGCCTTCAGATGACCCCAAAGATAAAAGTCTAAGGGGGTCAGATCGGGAGACCTTGGGGGGCCATTCAACTGGCCCACGGCGACCAATCCACTTTCCAGGAAACTGTTCATCTAGGAATGCTCGGACCTGGCACCCATAATGTGGTGGTGCACTATCTTGCTGGAAAAACTCAGGGAACGTGCCAGCTTAAATGCATAAAGAGGGAAACACATAATCATGTAGCAATTTCAAATATCCAGTGGCCTTGAGGTTTCCATTGATGAAGAATGGACCCACTATCGTTGTACCCCATATACCACACCAAACCATCACTTTTGTTGGTCCAACAATCTTGGAGGGATCCATCCAATGTGGGTTAGTGTCAGACCAATAGCGGTGGTTTTGTTTGTTAACTTCACCATTCACATAAAAGTTTGCCTCATCACTGAACAAAATCTTCTGCGTGAACTGAGGGTCCTGTTCCAATTTTTGTTTTGCCCATTCTGCAAATTCTGTGCACCGATCTGGGTCATCCTCGTTGAGATGCTGCAGTAGCTGGAGTTTGTAAGGGTGCCATTTGTGAGT
This sequence comes from Pelmatolapia mariae, assembly GCF_036321145.2. NCBI lineage: Eukaryota > Metazoa > Chordata > Actinopteri > Cichliformes > Cichlidae > Pelmatolapia > Pelmatolapia mariae. The sequence continues at coordinate 21,554,468 of NC_086239.1, forward strand.
AGCTAATATCCGTCGAAGGGATGTTCGACTAATGCCACTCTCCAGTGACATGCGGCGAGTGCTACGCTGTGGGCTCTTGCTGAATGAAGCTAGGACAGCCACTGATGTTTCTTCATTAGTGACAGTTTTCTTGCGTCCACATTTTGGCAAATCCAACACTGAACCAGTTTCACGAAACTTAGCAAGCAGTTTGCTAACTGTAGCATGGGAGATGGGTGGTCTCGTAGGGTGTCTTGCATTGAAATCTGCTGCAATGACCCGGTTACTGCGTTCACCAGACATCAACACAATTTCGATCCGCTCCTCACGTGTTAACCTCTTCGACATGTCAATGGCTGTGAACAAAGAGAAACTTGTAAATAACTCATGAAATAATAAAGTTACGTTGAAACTAAGCACACCATTGTTTTTCTTGTGACATTACCAATAAGTTTGATGTGTCACATGGCCCTCTTCCTATTGAAAAAACAAAAGTTGTATCCAAGATGGCCGACTTCTAAATGGCCACCATGGTCACCACCCATCTTGAGGAGTTTGCCCCTCACATATACTAATGTGCCACAAACAGGACTTTAATATCACCAACCATTCCCATGTTATTACGGTGTATCCATATAAATGGCCCACCCTGTAGAGGTGATGTTGGAAGAATGCCCAGAGTACTGCATATATTTAAACAAGAATTTAACAGTTTACGAAAAAGTTTGTCAAAATTTATTAAAAGCGTCATCACACGGGCCCAAATTAACACGTGCCCTTAGAGTGTTTTCTAATGTAAACTGCTGTAATGGGTGCTCTGGGTTAGTCTTTATCATCAATCAGCCCTAACTGTGCAAACAGTCTCACAGAAAAGACAGAAAGAGAACATCATGGGTCAATATTTGTGGTTGGGAAACAATGTTTTCGGGTGAGTAAGGATAACAAGCTTCAGAGTGTGGAGTAATTTGTTGAAAATGTACATTGATGAGGACATTATGAGTCTTTTTTTTTTTTTTCACCCAGAAAAGATTTCTGGAGCCTGTTGATATTACTTTCGTCTTTTGAATGAATACGTGCACTTTTCCACGTCTCCAGTCAAAGTTTATCTTTGTGAAGGCAGGGGCGAGACTGTAATGTGTAACATGCATTGACTGTGTGGACCCAAAGTAACAGCTGTTGAAGGGCCCAAGAATTTGCAAGGAGACAGTTATGTGGAGGAGAGCTTGCTGTAGTAGTAGTAGTAGTAGCAGTAATAGTAGTGTGAAAACGCAGGAGCAGTCCAGGTCATTTTCTAATGCATAAGCAAACAACCATGGCCTAGCAGAACCTGCCACTGCAGTTACAGATATGAGAGCATAGTTAATGACTGACTGGCTCTCTGCACTTATTTCATCTCTGTATGTGTTGCACACTGTATGAAGATACCAGCGGCAGAAATTTAACAAACTAATTTTGGATTCATCATATGTAACGTGTGTTTTAAAATGAGTTGTAACTGACTGCTCGACTCCAGCACGAGTCACCACGTCAGTTTGTATTTGCTAAAACAAACTGAAACCACAAATGTTCCGTCAGACTTTGATTCACCATCTGGCAACAGCTTTATTTTTCAGCATGCACTGCCAGTGCAGTAAAAGCATACCTGGATTTAAAAACCACAAAACACACACACACTTTGTAGCACTATCATTCATAGATTGGCCTCCCCATAGTCTTGAATTGTGCGGCACATGAATGTCCTTCAAGAAGCCTGGAGAACTATTCCCAAAGACTACTTAAAGAAATTACAAGAAAGTTTGCATAAGAGTTCAGGCTGTGTTGAAAAATAAAAAGGTTTTTACTTCCAGCTTCAAGCTTGCCTTGTGTACTTTTTTTTTTTTTATTTAAGTTTGCACATATTCTTAAATTTTGTGGGCACCATCAGCAAACAATGCCAGTTTGGTGTTTTCTTTGGTTTTTTAATTTGCAGTAAAATGTCTCTTTGCCTTGAGCTGAGATTGTTTTTTAGATGAAGTACGTTTCAGTGGTTTCTTCACCAAGTTTATTTTTTGGACAATATCATGAGCACAAACCATTAAATAGACAAGAATGCTGAAGAACATGAACTTTTTTCTTTTTTTCTTCCCCCTCTGCACACAGAGGAGCCAGTATGTTATACTTCAGTATTATACTGGTTTACATCTGAATGCACGAGACACAGTCCAGAGTTTGATAATTGGACATTTAAAGGTGAACTCTGGTATTGCTCCTTTCCCCACAGGTTTTCTTGTCTGAAGACATCCTGACATGTTGCAGTAGAAAATCACTGGGTACATAAGGAAAATTAATGTTGGCTATGTTCCCTTCAGAGTTAGAGTCCTGGTGTTGTGCGTGTGGTTCGTTGTCAACCTGTCATGAGATACTGGGACGCTTGAATAGATTATAGCTGCTGTTAATGTTATTATTAAGAGCTTTATTTCTTTTTCCTCCTATGGAAAGTTAAAAAGTATGTTGTTGAACAAGTATATTTCACTTTGTACACACCTTTTTTTTTCTTCTTTTTGATCGCATGCTGCTAATTGGGGTGAATGTGATTTTATTTTATTTTAAATGTGGTACTATTAATGCTATTAGTTCATTATTAATATTAAACCAGAGCACATTATTAGCAGTATGAGCATATACTGAAAATATTTCAGGGAAATAAATCCTGCAACTAAATAATTTCCCATGTGCCACCTGGGCACTTTTACAGCATTCAAATAAATTTAGTCGACTCACAAAATAGTTTTTTCTAAAGTGAACAATCTTGATTGTTGGACTCTATTGGCATTTTAGACAGCCGAAGGTAAACTCATTTCACATAGTTACCATGATGGCCGCTGCTTTTCATAAAATAACCCTAACCACTGATAACTCAACAGTTTTGGTGATTCAGTTGTATTACATAAGCCTTTGGGTCCTGTTACATTTACTGTGTAGGAAAAGTAAATGAGTGTTCATTATCATTACACAACCATGTGGCACTGTTCCAGCTTTCTGTTGAGTTATTTTGGTGCGTATCATTATTTCCAGCAGCCTAACCATCCAATCAGCGCCGGTCAATTAGTGATTTCCTTTCCAATCTCATAAACTAGGATTGGCTCTGTGGCCCAGAGGAAAGCCTTAGCCAATGAAGGCAAACAAAGATACAGAACAGCGGATCCGGACTCTAGTTTTTCATGTGTTATGTAGCCTTTTCTTGTATTGGCCCCTGATCTGACTATCAAACTTTTTGGTCCATCTTTTAATCCTCTGGCTGTTTTTAGGGCTTCAGCTCTCTGCTTTCGCTCTTATTCTAGTCGATGTTATTTTTTGAAAGAGGTTTTGTAATATTGAGAGTAATGCCAGTACAATGTGAGTGCTTCATTTGAATATGAGTCATACTAAAGAAAAATGATTGAATCCATTAAGGATAGTATTGGATTGACCCTGACCCCATGTCAGTACACCGAACACTGCAATCAATGGTTGGTGTGAAAACCCATTCAGTTCATTACATTTAAAGCTATAAATCACTATTTCACAGTGCTTTTATTAAAACAATATACTGTAATGTGATTAATACTAGAGAGGTAGCAGCTGCAATTATTATGTTATTTATTTATTTATTGGGGGGGTTCCTATCTAACTACAGTTAGAGGTAACTATAACTGACAGCTTATGCAAGCCAAACATCTTTAGTTTTTAGGTTTGTCAACTAAACTTTTTATTTTCATACTAAAATAAATTTTTAAACTTCAGTTTCCCCCAAAACTACAATAAGTTATTACTGAAACTGCTGGAAATAAAGTGCTCTTTCACTGGAAAGATGTACAGATGATTAGTTGAAAATGACCTTCTGCACACCCACCTTTACCTGACACATTTTACCTTACCAAACAAAAGCATGCGCAACACGGTTATATAACCAAAAAAACTTAATTTTCCAGTGTGCTGATTACGTCACCAGATAACAGGATATCAGACTTTTTTTTCACTCAGTGCTATTATTTTCCTAATAACTGCTTTAATCCTTTGCTTATAACAAGCCTGCTGTCTTGTCACAAAGATTTAGCTACTTACTGGCTTTGTTAGCTTCTTTAAGCTAACAATCTTCTGAAGGTGACTGAAGTGTCTAATTAGATTGATTGATTGTTAGGTTTTCCACATGTTGGTGAACTTGTCTTCATCGCACGCATGAAAAGGTCCAGCTCATCATCAAGCATAAGTGAAGCTGACCAGCCGATCACCGAGTCCCGAGTCGAGGATGTTGAAAATCAGCAGATTCATGTCATTGTCGGGTCAATAAGTCCCTTAATTAACAGAGGAAATTAGAGGTGCTCTTTATCACAGTCTGATACTTAAAGTAGACAGTATCTAAAATAATGTTTAATTGATCTTCAAACCTTCTCGTGAAGTTATCTCAAAGGACAGCCAAAGCCAGCCCACAAGCACTAACACACAGTGCATTTCCATTTATTGGTTTTTAAAATTCTAACTATGAATTATCTCAGAATTTACTGCATGCCATTAAACCTCACAAGCAGGACTGGCTATATCAAACCCCTGTAATTTTTTTTTTTTGTCATGAATTATTCATTGTCTTGTTTACTTACTTTGATCAGAAGGTCCTGATGATGAAAATTGCCTTGCTTTTTATTATTTCCACCACTTAGACTGTTAATGTTGTGCTTGTGATAGTTTTGTTTGTTTGTTTGTTTGTTTGTTTTTGTCACAGGTGTCAAAAATCATTCCCTGCAGTTGCACAAGAGCATCACTCTTGTTGACTAATGTGCATTACCTCTAAAATTAAAGTAGAAGAATAAACTGTTGATTTTTATCACATGGCAATGTTGGCACTTCTTGAAGATGTTGCCCAAAAGATCTTCTGCATCTGTCAGCCCTTAGCTCTGCTGTCTTCCCAGATGTATGAACTTTAGAAAAAGACCAACAATATAGGAAGGTAGCAATCCCGTGTTTGTGTTATTCATGCGCAGGAGAAACTGTGAGATCAGCCACAGAATAAAAACTGCTCTCTCCCACAGTGGGCATTTTATCTTGTCAAACACGGGTGATTTAATATCATTAATAATGACTACATCTACTCAGGTGGGGCCAGTGCCAGGGCCCCACTACTCTCCATGCTGGTTTACTGGCACGCCGACATGAAACAGAGCCATCGTTAATACTATTAGTTACACCTGTGCTTTTCCTGCTGCGCCGGGTCAAAATGTCTGCTGTGAAAAGGTTTATTTTCCATTAGATGCTGTATTGGCTCTCAACAGAGTACCAATACCCAGATTTAATTCATCAATCGGTTGTAAACAGAGGACAGAGAATGTGTTTGTTACAAAACGAAGACCAACCAAAAAAAGAGGAAGAAAAAGGCTTTAATTTCCTAAATCCATGAATCGGTCAGTGTAACAGATGGAAAATTGATCATAAACAATGAGCGTGGGATTTCTAGTGTGAATGTCTGGCTCGCTGTGTCTGATTCATCCTCTTCTCTTCATCTGACTCTCCCCTCCGCATTTAATTCTATTCATCTCCTGAGTGTTTCTGCTTCTAAATCGGTTCTCCTCCTCCTACACAACACAGCACCGGGTGAGGATGGAAAGGTTTTAAGTACCATTCAGATATACTCAACAACACCAACCGTCCACCTCCATTCTTTTACATGGTTGCCATATTTAGACCCGTGCCATTCATGCATTTAGTTTTTCTCACAATTTTACGAACGCCAGACACTGCAGTTTAAACACACATTGAGCCCTGTAGTCAATTGTGTGATATTTCTGGTTATTTTTATTTTTTGGGGTTTTTTTAACTACTACTACTTCCTTCTTTTTCTTTTTTTTACATTTATTTTTACTTAATCTAATTCTTTTTGTGTGTCTCTTTTCCCCCTCCCCCCTCGGCCCTGTTCCTTCATCCTCTCCCTCTCTCAGGTGATGGAGACGAAGAACATGCTTTATTTAGTCACGGAGTATGCCAAGAGTGGGGAGATCTTTGGTGAGTGATCTTTTCAAGTATACGATCAGTCTGCCCATTGCTATTTGCGTTCTTCCCATATCAACTGAAAAAAAAATGTACTCTGTTGCGTCAATAAGGTTTTTGACAAACAAGGAAGTATCAAAGTCTTGTTGAGCTTGAGTTGCTATTACGGTTATCCCAGCCTCAATCTCAAAGGTCATATGATTGATGCAAATCTGACACGAGTATCCTGTGACCCTTGTCATGTGCTGCTGGTAATTGTTGCAGTAAATGTGCTGACATTTCTTTCCTGCTGTATAAAATGACGTCACCCCAGGCCTGTAAAAGCTGCCGGAGGGCAGCCTCAAAGGGAAATAAGTTCGATTTATTACTATCTGTACTGCAGAATCGCCCACACTGGACTGGTTTACTGCTCAAATGTTGAGATAATGCATGTCAAGGAGATAAGATTCCTTTCTTTGTCCTGGCAAGCAACATGTCATTCCTCCTCTTTCATTAAGATGGTACTTAGATTAATTTTCAGTGCTCCCTTTGTTCAACTCCGGTGGGATGTTTAAGAGCATTTGTCATATACTTGTACAGGTACAAGAATGGTTTCAATTTCTTTTCTTTTTTCCTTTATTTTGTTTTTTTGCACCATACAAATAGTAATATACCAGAAACCAAGGTTTTATAGGCGAATCTTCCTTTCAGAATCTGTAAGTCAGAGTGAGTCCTTGCAGCTAGTTTTGTGCAACCAAGTTTCCAAAATCCAAAGAGAATTATTTTACTATCACTGAGAGAAAAAAAAAGTTTCACATTGAAATCCTTTTTGTTTTCTGTTGATCAGCAGATTTATTTACCTAACTGCTGCAACTGCATTAAAGTTTCCTCTTACAAAACAGATCGGCGCACGATTTTAGAAGCTAAAGCTGTAACCAGACTTAATACGTTGTTCTTGATCTTTCAGACGAGCAACAGTCGTAAATTTAGTTTTCACTTAAAATGTGGCTGTGCCTGACTGGATGATTGTGGTTTGCAGCTTTGTTTAAAACTGCATAGTGAGTAAAATAAAGTTAATTTTAGACCAAATAACAGAAGAACTCATCAAGGTTATTTCAGAATGACTCAGCATTGTCTTCTTCCACCTAGCTTGAAATTCTTTGGAATTGCTGATCCTGAAATAGCTGTTGGCCAAAAGACCAAAGCCCAAACATACAGAGATTTCTTCATTTACTCGTCAGATGAATGGTGAACAATTCGGATTTCTAAGTCTGAAAGAAAACCAGAAGGCTCAAATGTGAAGGCTAGATAGATTAGGAATGTGCCAATCAAAAAGTTTATCTGTTTCCTGCTGTCATGGTCTTGGATATCCGCCCACACTGACCTGATCGTGGTCTTATATTAATAGACTGAGGAAGAATCTTTCTTTCATGACAAGCTGTCTTGTCATTTCTTCAAGTAGTCTTCATAAATAGTTTTCCAGGATTCTTGAAAGATATTCAAAGCTCTTCTTCGATGTTGGCTGCCTTTTGTTCCATTGTCTGTCAAGATGATCCCCCACTGCTCCAATAATGTTGAGGTCTGGGCTCTGGGGAGGCCAATCCATGACTGATGGTGTTCCATTATGTGTTTTTCTGTCCAGGTATGCTTTTACTGCATTGACACTTGGTTGGGTATCATTGTCATGTTGAAAAATGAAGCTGTTGCCCACTTTCCACATGGGATTGCATGGTGGATCAAAATCTATTGGTACCTTTCTCCATTCATAATTCAATCTGTTTTAACAAGGTCCCACTGGCTGAAATGGAGCCCTAAACCATGACAGAGCCTCCACCATGTGTTACAGATTGCTGTAGACACTGTTGTACCTTTCTCATCACCTCCTGTGTCAGTTTTAACCAAAAGTTTCACATTTGGATTCATCACTCCATAAGACCCTGTTGCCACTATGTTTTTTTTCCAGTCCTGTTCTGGAGTAATTTGACACTCTTCCAGTGAAACCATTTCTCATGAGATTTTTGTGAACAGTAGATGGATCAAGTGCCAGATCCATCTCTCATGTCCTGTGTCAGGTCTTTGTTGGATATGTTTTTTTCTTAATGACTTGACATGGCAAATGCTGGTCATCTGCTATAGATGGTTCATTAAGTTATCAGTTTATTTTAGGTTTGCCACTTCTTTAGTCCTCTGCTCATCCAGTTTCCACAAATGTTTTTAAGGTCACACTGCACACCATGCTGAGATATGCTAAGTGTTCAGCTAACAGCTCTTTGGGAATCATCTTGTTGGTACAAAAATACTATATTATATCTGAAATGTATTTTGTGAATAAAGAAAGCTAAATGTTTTGCTGTTAGCTTCCTTCATACTGTCTTAGCTCTCCAACCAGCAACCAGTGCACTGCTGCTTATATGCGGCGCACTGAAAACAAACAACTATAGAGACCAACTAGTATGTAGGTTTATATTTGGCATTTAATGTCTGAATCTAGAAGATACAATAAAATGTTTTTTAAAGTGAGTTTATTAAATTATTCTCTGTTTTTGTCAGAATCACAAACAAAATACACTGGTGCTGGAAAGGACAGACAAGTCAGAACATATCGAAAATAGTACACGAAGATAAGAAGTTATCTCAGTCGACCATAGCACCACACGCACTATATCGCTGCACAACACACACACTCAGTTTGTACACTTTGTACAGACTACAATCTTCAATCCAGGTTGCTGGACACGAGCCCATAGGCATTTCAGTTTGTTGCATTAATTTCTGGATTTTTAATATTTAGGTAAATATAACCAATATAGTCTTTTTAAAGGATTCTGGAAAAATTCTAATTCAGAAAAAATAATGTAATACAAGTAATTAAAGAATTATGAACATAAGTGTAGGCCTGTCTAATGTGGACAACCTGTAAGTGGCTCATGATCCAGATAGATTAATGGCCTCACCTGTTAGACAGTCTGAGAATGCTTGCCCTTAGCCTGCTTCCAGACACGGGAATTGATAGGATTAGTCAAGCAGTAGCCTATGATAAGCTTAATAGTCATGTCTTATGTGTGAGTGTATGTTGTTGTTTTGTTTATTGTTTTAGTGTCTTTGTAATTCGAAGAGCAGACCAGTGTTCCACTTGTGATGTTGACTCAGCAGCAACAACTACTGCCTCTGTGACCTAGAGAGAGCGGGGAAGCAGACCCAGAAAAACATGAATGAAATGAGTGTGGTTTAAAAACAAGGAGGAAGTACAGAAGTGTACAGCAATAAGGATGGAGAGGCTCACATGGTGTTGCAACTAAAACTTGCAATTTGAGCAAACGGCAGTTTCTGCTAAGAGAGTTAAAGGGCGTAGCAACAGGAATTATCCGATTTCAAAAGGCTTTTTAAGCCAAAAGACTATTTTTTTTCTTTAAGTAATGGGCATAGAAGCTTTCAGCAAATTTAAATTACATGGCTAAATATTAAAATTTTACATAAAAACATACGATGTTCATATGGACATATGCTATGTGTTCCCCTCTAGACACATAGAATTTTCCATACGATAGTCAAACTCGTCCCATACTGGAGCGACTGCTGTTGTTTCAAATAAGAACTTAATCTTATGTACAACTCATTTGAGCCAAAAGCTTTGGATTCAGACTGCTCTCAATGCTCAGTTTCCCGTAGGTTTTTCCACTTATGGCTCTGTTAGATGTCATTGAATCTGTACCTGCCTGATACCTGCTGTTCAAGCCTCATGTTTTCAAACCGCAGGACTGTCGATCGGAGGGAAGCCGGCCTCAAAGAAGGGTGGACTATAAAAGCATAATAGGTTAATTTTAAGCTAGGGTAGGCAATTAATTTGTTCAAGAAGCCACAGGAGAAAACTGGGACTGTTGTTGAAGATCGTACCAATAAACTGAACTCAGTTCATTTCAATATTAATTTTATCAGTTTATAAACTGCTGCTGGTAGGAGTACATGTTACAATTAGGTCTTAATTGTGGCCTAATTGCCCACCCCTGTTTTAAGCCCCCTTCTGTGTGCAGCTACTCAAAATAATAGCAGCACAAATGATAATTGCTTGCATTTCAATAATTTAGTTTCTTTTAAATATGAATCAGGAGCCAGGAAACTGTTAGGCTTGCTTAGCAGAAAGACTGAGAAATGACTAATGTGGCATAAAATCTTGCGGTTATAAATAAATTGTTTTAAAAGCGTTGGTATGGGTGGGTGCTTTTGGACACAGTCGACCTAGCCAGTTTTCTCTAGTTTCCTTCTATTAGTATTATTATTTTTATCGTCTAATTGTGTCCTGGCTGTAGAGAGTGGTGTCAGTTTAATCATCCAGCTATGAGCAAGAGTTTGCGCAATTCCCAAAATGTCAACCTATCCCTTTAAATAACCGATCATGATGATGGGTCAGCCTCATTTTCTGTAATCCATAGATGTTCTCATGGATCATCTCCTGGTATTATAAAACCATTGTGTCCTGATTCCTCAGACCCCTCTGCCCTGATTGCACAATGTAATGTAGTTATGTAAGACATTTATATGTCATCATCAGCCACAGCAATAGCAGCTTTGACTCAGCCAGGCAGACAACAACTGGTATCTGCAGCACTAGACTAGTATTACAGTATTCAATCTCGTGAAATTGAACAATCATTTCAGATTTCCAAATACACTTTGTGGAGGTGGATCAAGTCATGATGCACTCAGACAAATGGATAAGCTGCCAAGCCAGATCTCCAGTCTCTTCCTCCACAATCACCCTCCAGAGAGTTGCCTCCGCTTTGCTGACATGATGAATATCTTAGGTCTGTTCCTGGCCATAGGTTATAAAGAGCGGAATTTGTGAAGTTGTAGTGTAGTGCATGCCGTTACAGCCAGTCAGTGAAACGAAGGATGAGCCTGCAGTTCTGTCTTCAGACCAAATAGTAAATGGTGCTGTGGAGGAGCAGGAGGGGGTAGCATGTTTGTGTCTGGAGCCGCAAAGACAAAGAAGCGGATCTGGGTTTGGCACCAAGAGGGGGAGAGTGATGGGTTCATTCTTGCGAAAGGGTGGGTGGGCACAGCATAGGCATCGATGCCAGCTCGCTGATGTGCTTTGTGTCTGTCTGTCAGTCAGTCAGTCTGCTGCTCCACAGTCTGCCTCGACACCACAGGATGGATCAAACCTGGAAATTGGGTCAACCACAAATAAAGCAGAGTTGCAGAGAGCAGAAGCAGTAAGGGAGAGGAGGCAGAAGAGAATGGAGGCGAGAGCAGGGGACATCCATTTGAATTTGGAAGGTGGTGGGGAAATGTAGGGCATGCATATTTAAGAAAGCACTGCTGGAGAGAGGGGAGTATAATAGCTGGCAGTGAGTAAAATCACTCATGCAGATCTCTGTCTGGGTGTTGGGAAGGGAATGAGATACAGAGTGTGTTGACTTCAAAGGAGTACTCAGGCTATTTTTGAAAAACAGTTACTTAGACTGTCAATTTCAATTTCTCCATGAGCCATCCTTCATATTGCTTGGTCACTTTTCAGCAGATCTGTCAACCATCAGAAGCTTGGACTTCAGTGACATCAAAAGACAAACGGATGGCTTAAAGAAAACTAGAAGTACTTGCAAGCTTTGAAGGCAAAAATATACCTTATACAAGTCTGTATATAGATCTTTCAGATACATATGGTACAAAGCCTAAACTATAGCTATTTCCTCAATAAAATTAGAAATAATAAAGAAAGAATAAAAAGAAGATATGCAGGGACATTTAATTCTACAGTTCTACAAAGACTTTTCAAGGTCATCTCACCAGCTGCTCTTCGATCAACTAATTAGTGTCGGGGTGGCTTCTCAAAAGTTTTAAGTATGCATTACTTATTTGTACGCTCCAAAAAGCATACTTTCCACAAAGAGCACAGCTAACTTGTTACTATACATGTGACATTACTCCACAACATCACCTGAGATGCATTGCTATGTAATTGCTGGTTAACAGTACAGCGTAATTATGCCCACATGTCAACACAAATTCATGTTAAAGGTGATTCTTGCCAAACAAATGTCTCTGTACCTTTCTGCATTTTATTTTCCAAATACACTGTCAGTGGTCAGGTGATTGTTACTTGAGAACATATGAAAATATGCATATATGCATTAATACACTCTTATACTCTGCCCATAATGGCAATGCACTGCATTTCAATTAAATCTGACCACAGTAATTTGTTATCCCCAACACTGCAGCTAACCAAACTGAAGCTACGCAATTAATGCAGTCAGTACCAGTGCTTTCCATTATGTAGAAAGCACTAAATAGATAAAGAGATGTCTTGTATATATACTTTATAAATGGGAATGGGACTTCTATTTGGTGTTCTTACTTGACTTAAAGGTTGTGTTTGAATAGTGTACCTCCCATCCCATGGAGTTATTTCATAGCTTTGTGAAAGTGCATTCAGATTCTTTTAGCAATGTGTTTCTCCTTTCTTATGTCCTCATGAATTCCTCCACGTCTTTGCTTGACCTCCGTAAGACTTTCCATTGAGGTCAAGGAGGGTATTTTGGAGAAGCCCTGGAACTTTGTGTGACAAGTATACCACAATTTCAAGTACTGTTCATGTAGACTAGTTAAACCAACCTCTGCATTGTGCAGATAATATATGGAAAGTCAAAGAAGCGCATTCTACTTGTGTGTGTGAATGTAATCATTGCTATCTAAATTCCAGTAGATAAGGTAATATATATGGCTTTTTGAACAGGGATGGGGGTTAAGCATGAGGTTGCTGACTTCCTGTGTTTTGAAAGAAGTAATCCAAAGTATTTTTAGTTGAGCGACAGGCAGATTTTTCCACAGAAGTTTTCAAGGAGCCAAAAAAAAGGAATAAATAATAATAATAGTAAAAAAAAATGTTAGAAGAAAAATGTGCCAGACTTCACCTGATATGTTTGTCTGCATTTGAGCTCAGCTAATTTGCTCCTGTCTTCAGTGTGAGTTCAGACATTTGAAAGCAATGTAAGTTTTAGTGATTGATAAAACAGAACATATATATATAATATAATCTTTTAGATGTGTGCATTTTCACACCAAGTACAGGTGTTGCCATCACAGCTTTAACACCTCACTCTGATTACTTTACAAGCTCACCTTCATATTTTATATTTATCTCAACAGTAGTTTATCATTTTTAATGGCACTGCTATTAATCATCTAGGTAACACGCTAGCAAGGCTAATGTGAGCTACATGATCTTGTATGTCAAACATCAGTGTCAGAACTCCTTTTAATGTGTTTCATTTTTTTCTTTTTAGGGTCTTGGAACCCTCACTCAAAATACACATGATTGACAGACTACAGCATACCTGAATACAGCTTTATTTTTCATCAAGTAAATATGCTCACAGGCCTATGTAGAGTCAGGTGTTAGCGCTATAAAATCCCTTTTGATGAAGCTCTTTCTACAGACTTTGCCCTCGTCATGAAATATCAGCATACAACGATATGGCAGAATGTTATTTTTATGGGTCATTTATATGTCGAGGCTTTCAAAACAACATATTCTAGCTCATCTCACTCTCGGGTCACATGAAGACATGTGTAAGTAAAATCCCAGCTCCAGATAAAAAGTAACGTAGATATTGCATGCTATACATTTGTATGTGAATGTTAAAGTATGTCAAGATGGATTTATTTATGCGTGATTCAGTATCCTTGACTTCTAAATGCCTCTCATGTGGCTGCAACTAATTGCCGTTTTTCTTGTGGATTAGTCTGCCGTTGCTTTTTAGATTTGTTATAATTGTCAGAATGTAGTCTGACGTGTTGAAATGTTAGTGTTATCTGACCACCGAACCCACTACAGTATAGAAGAAACTACTTCTGGGTTCTGCCTCATTCACAAGGGGTTGCCAGAGTGGGTATCTTCATGTGTTTTGGGGTGTATTTTCACCAGCTGCCCTTCCTGACTCAAGATCAGAGGGATTTATATCTACTCCCGGGATCAAACCGGGAGTCTTTCCGTTTTAGACAATGTGTAAATCACTATACCAGGGATGTCTTACTCATTTTACATCCTGGGCCATAGACAGTCCACTTTGAACTTAAGTGGGCTAGACCAGTGAAACCTGCCTTTTTTTCCCATGTAAAGAAGTCTAATTACATATTTAATCCCTGAGATGTTTTAATATAAGAAAAAAGAAGTGCAGTTTCACAGTACATCTGTTTTTCTACTTTATAAAATGCCATAGTAAATAAAAAGTCTGTCAACATGAGTCTGAGAAAGAAATGTCCTTTTTACCCCTCATTAGTAAATTGTCGTCACCCTGCTGGGCAGGCGGGCAAACAGCGTGGACACCTAAGTTTGAGAACAAGGTGATGTAGGATTTTGAAATGATACCATAGGTGCAGCTACTGAAAATCTCAGAAAAGCTTGAATCTCGTTGACCCTTGACCTTGAGGTCAAGGTCAGAGGTCTAGTTTGCTGAAAATCTTGTGAATGGGATAACTCGAACGCAGCGATGTAGGATTTTCAAATTGTGTGTCTACTAGGAGATTCGCATTGGCAATCACCAGCAATTATTACTGTAAAAAGCATAAATTTGTATAGTGTATATAGTGAAAACCAAGAAACCTTCTTTTATTTTATTGTTTATTTGTTACTTATTTACCATGGTGTAGTATGAATGGCCATGAGGGAGCGCTTTATCAGTCAGAGAAGCTGCAAAACCCGTGAAAATACACTTAAAAGTCCAAATTTATGCCCTTCTTCACATTTTCCAAAGCCGCCAAACGGGTTAGATTGGAGTCTTTGACAACCGATTCTGGCCCCAGGCCTTTTATTTGACACCCCTGCACAGCACTATGGAGCCATTCAAAGGGTACTTCAAAATGCACATACCTACATTTTTGATTTTTGTTTTTTTTTTAAGGTAATTCCAACAAATGTAGGTATAAAAGTTTGTTTCTTCCTTTTAAAAATAAGTATTGGAATAAAGGATTACCAAGACAGTGGTATCACTTGATCACCTAATCCAACCCTGAATGTGTTTTTAAAAACACATGCCCTAGTTAAATAACCAGTAAGTTTCAATGGGAGGGGCTTACAGTAAATAGGTGGAGTATGTAGGTTTAAGATGTGGGCTTTGTTTCTCCAGATAAAACAGAGGTGTTATTTTTATGTGTGTATTTATAAGTATCCAAAGAAGGACAAGTGAGGTCAACTATAACCACCAGTAGCTGCAGTTGATGTTTGGCTGATTGGTACTTGGATGACATGGCATTGCTCTGTTCCAATTGGCTCTGTTCCCCTTTAACCCCTTTGGTGTGCCAGTATTAAATCAACACAAGCATCCATCACCATGCATATAGATGTGACTTTAATGAGGCCGTCGTATTTAAGTGGTTAGGGTATCAGTTACTGATGTGGAAACGGAGTGTGCGACCATGTGGCCCATGTCCTCTGCGCTCACACACACTCGCATGTATACACGCTCCCAGCGCCTGGCCCACGGTGTTATCTGAAGTCTGTCCAACAAGCCGGTCTGTACCCATGATGTTTGTCCCCTTCAAACCTGAGCAGCTGTTAAGAGATTTAGCTCCTCACGCAGCTCTCAGCAGAAGTGGAACACAGTGGCTTTTGAGCTGTTCCCTAATACCCCTATGATTCATACTTGTTCTGTTCGCTTTCCCAGAATGCCACTCTGCATGCCTCACTGTGCTGAGGTCCTTACCCTCACCAACATTGTATCAGTGGATTACTCATCCTTCCACTGGGGCAACATGCTGCATACTCTGTGTGTGAGTGTGTGTGTGTTGTACAGTGTTGTTTGCTTAAACAGTAATGGCTTGTTTTTCCAGTGTGACTGTAGAACAAGCAGTAGCAACACCGTGCTGCTGTTCATACAGAGCTAAGATACGCTTTAGTGTTCAGCGTTTGGTTTGTTGAGCATTTCAGTGTAAAAGCAGTCAGGCGGTGTTCTTTCCAGAGCTGCAAACAATAGTCAGTTGATCAAGCAGTCATTGAGAGAAATTAATCTGCAGCTGTTTTAGGCTTTAAATTGATTTCTTTCTCTTTTTTTCTCTTTAACAAAATTACTTTTACACCAGGTTTTGCATGAAGAAGAGGGTGCAACACCACATGAAAAATAGAAGTCTTACCTCTCTCTGTGATGGCTGCAAGAAACCCTGCTTTAACTCTTTACCCCATAAAGATGACCTTTTGACACCTAAGTGTGTGTATGTGTGTGTGTGTAGATAGATAGATAGATAGATATAGATGTGGTTTGGCCAACCATTAGAATAGTTTCTGTGCTTTTCCAAGGGTAGCTACACAGGCGCAGACAACCCTCACTAACCTCTGATGCAAACCTCATCATTTTTGTTTTATAAGCAGGCCTGAAATGTGAGAGAAAAGACCTTCAGTGTATCCCTAGTTGGTTTTCAAGGGGTAAAGAGTTAAACCAACCACTTTGTACAATGTTAGGCTCTGTAACAGTATGGCGAGTATTTATGTTGACCCATAAAGAAGGCTTTAAAGACCAAGAAAAGGAGAGGTTATGTCCTGAAACGGTTTTTATTTTAGATTGCTGTTTTCCACAGGTGCAACCTTGGACCTGCCCAACACATTCCCCTCCCCAGTGTGTTTTTTGATTAGCACCATTGCTTGAAAATTCCCCACGTTCATTAAAGAGACCTACTCTTATGGAATTTGTCAGCCACTCGCTAATAAGGTTTTCTCATTCTGTTGCTATCTATCACACACAATTTTAATATCGGGGCTTTGAGATGCAGGGCTGTGTAGATGAGGTGTAGTGTGATGCACAATGGTGGCCTCAACACGTATACTTTGAATATTTTATGTTTAGTTGACTGCCCACATCTGAAAAAAATGTGCAATCAACTAAATTGGCTTTTAGAGAGGCTTAGTATGACTTTGCTGTGCCTGTAAGTAGTTTGTGTGCACACCACTGAAATGACAGCGATATGAAAAGGAAAGCATATCAGGTATGTCTAACGAGTTAAAAGACAAAAGCAAAATATTGTTTTTATTGTCTCGATCAAATCAAGCTGCCGGTCTGCATCTGCTTCCTGATTACAAAAATGCTCTCTTATGAAACTGACCTAGTGGGTCTTCCCATAATTACATTCCTCATGATTTTGTGTTGGTGGGGTTTGTTGTGGTTGTTGTGCATTGTTGTCAGGTTTAGTTGGTGGTCTGTAACCATGCCAGCTGGAAGGACAGGCAGCAGAGTGTCCTATCTTGTTTGCCACTGAGTGTGAATTGAAGAGTTAGCAAGCTATCTGGACAGAGAGGTGTGAAGAGGAGCCCTGCCGACAGCAACAAACGCCACACTTTTCAAAGTTCACAGGGCTGTAAAAAAGAAAAAAAAAATCATACATCTTGTAAAATAATCTGTCGAGACAAACTTCACACAAACAGTAAGGGCAGAGGGAGAGCACACCATGAGAGAAAGGTCAGCGATCTGAGCGCTTAGAAATAGACGACGGCAAAATTTATGACTGTGGCTCTCCAGAGAAAGAATCGACTCTGGTTTCTTGTGTCTTTCTAAACAACCACAAACTCACTCTTTGGTCCTGCTGTGTGCAGAGTGTGTGCTAAGCAGATAAACTGCTAAATCCAGTGTTTTTGCTTCTCATTGGAAAAAGAGCTCAGTTTGTATTTATTTCAGTATCCTATTAAACCGACCCCCAACTTACAAGCTGAGCAGTGTGCGCTAAACTAGGCATTATATAGCAGAAGACCTGTTCTCGGAAAACTTCTGTCTCCACTTTCCTCATTCTGCTATGACAACACGGTGCATTCTTCGCCATCAGCCAATGCCTACTCACGCATGCACGCGCGGGGCTAGAGCAGGGGTCTCCAAAGAAAAAATACATTTTGCATCTTGCACTGAATGAGTTCACAAAACACGCTGTAATGTAGAGCAGCTGTAAGCTACCACTGGCACCAAGCCCGCACCTCATCAAAACCTATTATATTTTCAGCACAACCACTCGGTTGAATGAAGAAATTCAACTTTTATTGCATTCTTTTCAACTGTATAGTGATACCTTAATACGTGTTCGGAAGGCCTGTAGAGCCAGGTTATGTAATCAATTAAAAAAATGATATAGACTTAAAGTTCTAACATGACACGTCACCTCTTTCCAATGTCTGCAGACTATCTGGCAAAGCATGGCCGTCTCAGTGAGCTAGAGGCCAGGAGGAAGTTCTGGCAGATCCTGTCAGCGGTTGAGTACTGCCACAACCGGAACATCGTTCACAGAGACCTGAAGGCTGAGAATCTGCTGCTGGATGGCCATATGAACATCAAGATTGCAGGTAACACATTGCACAGGGGACTCATAAACTCAGTAGATGAAAAATCCAGGATCTCCGCATGAGTTTTTGATGTATTGCCTGTCATGATCTCAGCGCTCGTGGAGTTCAGAAATGTCTTCACTGCCTGCTTAGGTCATTTTTGCAGTGTTGAGAATTGGTCAGAGGTTGCTTGCAAGATAGCTGTTTGCCGACACATCCCATGACAGACATCTTAAAAGCTTAAAGGCCTGTGTTACTTTTTCAAAACAGATGATCAGAGGAACTTAAAAATGCTTCCCTGGTGACTCTTGAGTTTAAAAACATGAAAGATGGAGGACAAAGAGAAGAACGGACCCAGAGGCAGATATTTGAGGCTAAGCTGGAAGTCTGTAGTACAGGCATCAAAGTGTGATTATTAAGCAGCTGGTGTTTAGAGCTAGCTTGTGGGAATGTCACCCTGCTGCCTTGTCCCGGAGCGGAGAAGGGGAAGGCTGGGGTAGTCGCAGGGACGTCCTTAGGTTTAATGGAAGAGGAGCTAGGGTGATGGGATTGACTAGCTACTTTGGAGACAGAGTATCGGATAAGGGGATGAAGGAAGAATGATAAGGAGCGTGCATAGCAGGGTGGCAGGCCTTCAGGACCATGCTATGAGCGAGACTGAGGTTTATCTGAGGCTTAATTCAGAGCTGATACTGAAATCCATCTAAGGTGAGCTGATCACATGAGAGCAGCTAAAAATACGAGTGTGAAAGGATACCAGACCCTGAATATGTGCTAGAGAAGGAAATGGCTTCCTGTCCTCAAAGGACTTCATATCATCAGCTTCAGGTAGTTGAATCAAATCCTTGTTTATTGGTGTGATAAATGCACCTTATTTTTTCTTCTGATACCAGAAAAGGGCAAAGCGGACAGAACTACAGAATAACTGTTTTCGTTGCATCATTACTCACATCATCCTGTCCACGGTTTCTCAGAAGGGTCCAAGATGATAACCTGGAGATGTTATTACCCGAGCAGTAATTTTCACAAACATGTCTGACTCACAGCTGATTGTCCACACAGCAGATTAGATTTGATGCAGGAAAACAATGAACAGAACATTACCTGGCTTGTGATTAGTGAAAATTTCTCTGGGGAGGACATCATCTCCAAGGTACACGCCGTGCTCCTCTTGACTACAACATGCTCGAACAAGTTTGGTAAATGGCACATGAAGTTTGGATGAGTACAGGTGTCAGATTTGCACTGTACATGGGATCGACTCGTGTCGAGAGAGTTATAGATGTACTGTTTTTTGTACTCGTGCTGAAACGTAATGGTTATGTTTCGTTGTTAAGTAATCAGATTATTTTCAGATCTTAAGGGAAAATGTGCTAGGCCTTCTGCTATCAGGGCGCTATTGATTGAACCATTAGTTTGTTCATAAAATGTCCTCAGTTTAGTAACATTCAGACGAACCTTTTTCACAGTCTTAAGCAGGGCAGTGCATCGTAGTCTTCTGTACAAGGACAAGTTATATTGGTGAAATACACTCTGTAGTCACAATATGAATCAAAACAGTGAAGGTCGTGAGACTGATTTCTAAAGAAAACGTTGCTTAAGTAGTTTTGGGGAAATTACACTTTATCTTGCTTTTAATGGTGTTTCTGTTATTTCTTTTTATTTAAAATCTTAGTTATTGTGTTATTAAATGTTATTTTGTAAATGGGTCTTCAAGATTAACACAAAAGATTAAAATGAAATTAATATTTATAATAATAAACATTAATCGTAATGCAGTGGTTGTATAGGTTTAAAATAGAGGTTGAAAGGTATTTTTAACTGACCACACACTCGCTGTCAATCAGAAGCCCATTTAGCCTTTCTGAATCCTGACATGCATTCGTCAGACATTTCATTAGGTATACCTTGCTAGTACCAGGTTGGACCCACTTTTGCTTTCAGAGCTGCTTTATTTCTTCGTGGCATAGATTTAAGAAGGTGCTGGAAACAGTCCTTGTGGGTTTTGGTCCATATTGACACGGTAGCATCACGTAGCTGCTGCAGATTTTCCAGCTGCATCTATGATGTGAATCACCTGTTCCACTACATCACAAAGGTGCTCTATTGGATTGAGATCTGGTGATTATGAAGCCTATCGGAGTACACCGTTACACCGCTACCATCAGCGTGAACTGTTTATAAAAGGCAGGAAGGAGCCACGACCACATCTACGTGTCTAAAGGCACTGAGTTGCTGTCATGCGGTTGGCTGATCACATATTTGCATTAATGAGCAGTTGAGCAAGTGTTTGGTATTTTTGCTTGATAAAATAAACGGCTAATTAAATCTTAACATAATCAATTCTTTTTCTATTTGTCGGCTAAATCCGTTTTGGCACTACTCTGAATGTGTACATCCAGACAAAGTGCCAATGCTTCTGGGTTTTTCTCTTCTGTCCAGTGGTGGATTCGTGGCTTCTAAAGGCCACCTCTGGTCAGTCTGTATGTACCTTAACAGGCGGTCAGTCAAAGAAAGGTCATTCTCCTGGTGGCTGCAGAGGAAAGAGGAACAGGAGCAGCGGGGAGTGCCCTTAATGTTTTCACTTCAAACAGCCCCTTTACATTCGAGTTGACAGATTGAAAGCAATGGAAAGAGAGGAGGAGGAATAACAATAACAAAAGCAGGCATTGGCTGCTGGTTCAGAGTAGGCGAGAACGCCGCCATTGTGGTTAAGCAGGGAAATGCACGTGTACAGTGCAGTGTATACATTTCCTGTTTTTGAGCTTTATTCACTTCATGTGTTTTGATCACATTATCCAATACATGTTGTCATATCACTAAAATGCTTTCAGCAGCCATTTACAGCTTCATTATTTGAAGTTTTCATGTTGAAAGTATCCACAATGACGTTGCTAAAAGTGCACCACACCCTAAAGGTGTTTCATGTCTACCTCCAGATCAGAATCACCACTCTAAATGCTTTTTGACAAGAATCTGTTTAATTAATATTAAACATTAAATTAATAACAATGTAAAAAATATATGAAAAGTCTAATAGCTGCATAATTAAGACTGTTTTCCCAGCTGAGGAAAGCACACCAAATTTTACATTGTATGTCAGATTCTCAAAATTTCAACTGCGAAGTAAGTTGAAGGAAGAAATGTTCTTTTCTTCACATGCTACATAGAAACTTACAACATGCTTCATTTCAATTCATCAAGTTTAATCATGGGAGGAAAGTTAAAGGGTGAAAAATGTTGTTGTGAAGGAAGCAATAAGAAGGTTCAAGAATCAAGAGTTCAGTGTTTTGGAAAACCTGATGTAGAAGAAAAAGGAGGATAAAGAAAAGCAGCTGCAGCCACAAGTTTACTGATGCTCCATACAAGTGTGCCATCCTCTAACTGCATCATCATACTCTTATTTTGTTTTACACGTGCAGTCTTATAAACCTTCATAGGTTCTTGCCTGTAATCTTTTAGCTAATAATATGTTAATGTTGCCGTGCGCGACACACGCCCGCTCGTGCCCCGCCCTTGCTGTAGAGCTGGGACTGCTGTTAGTAGCCTGCAGCATGCTGGAGTGTTTGACGTCAACCAGTCTGTTCAGTATTCAGCTCCATGAAATGGGTCACAGCTTCTGACGATAAACCAGCTGCACTGCTCCGCTCAGCTCTGCCTGCATCTCACATCTCGCATCTCACCTTCGCAGCAGCATCAGACAGCAAACATACTTGTAATAAACCCACAGTGTCACGCTGCTTTAGCTCTCATTTTATTCCAGCCGCACCTGCTGCTACCTGCATTGCAGTAATTAAACGGTTCAGCTACACACGCTCACGTACACACTCAAAGAGCCGCTCAGCTCTGTTCAGGAGTTTACCCTTTGCTAATTACTTAAACTTGATTCCTACAGGTATTTAAGCTATAATGTGCTGCAGCTTTCCTTGTGTGTGCAAAAAACAAAAACAAAAAAACATTTGACAGCCTGGATTCTTCATCGTCTTCTTTATTTTTAAGCATTTTGCCTTTTAGAGGCACCATGCAGCAAAGTTTGCTGTAGAAATGGCCAGTCTGATCACATTTTATGATGTAACTCTTGACTATCAGACCTCTGTACACCCACACAGCCTCAGTTTTTAACACTAAAACAATTTGTCACTACACAGAAAAAAGCGAAACCCCTAATAATTTACTTACCATTGTGTTTCTAGCGTTCTAAATCTGACTGAGTCATACAGATTCAAACTACTAAAAACTAGGTCTGTCCAGCTTATTTGTGAGCGTTTGCTCAAAGATCCCCAGTGCGAGATCAGGAGGAGAGACAGACCCAGCCTCCGGAGGTCACAAGTTAGTGCACTCCTAAGTGCTGGTGCCAAGCCCGGGAGGGGTTTCTGGAAGGGTATAAAATCTGTGCCAAATCAAATATGCGGATCCATCCGCTGTGTCGACCCTTCGGGAAATAAGGGAGCAGCCGAAAGTACCTCTCACCTATTAAAGTTAGAAATGGATACTTGGTTTGGTCTGGTTTTGATTTTTGTGAAGAACACAACAGAACAAAACAAAAAATAAACTTTAGAGAAAATTGTGTTTCCACAATTCTCTGAACACATGGAGCTGACACAGCAAAAAATACAAATTTGTTGATAATTAAAAGTCACATGATCCGTTCTGATTGTCTCGTCAGTTTGAATTTGGCTTAAATTGGTCGATAGTTTCTTTTACATGAACTGCAAAGGATCGTGTTGAGGAATAGGGGGTTTGGGTCGCACACTGCTCATTGTGTTGTTTGTGTCTTTGCGTGTGTGTGTGAACCCACATCACCTCCAGCCCCATTATGTAAGCCAGATTTTTTTTAATCTCTTATTTATTTGTTTTGCAATACATTTTTGGTGTTTATGTAACTGTTTCGAATTATGGAAAAACGGTGGGGGTGGAGGGCTAAGTGAGCGTGATTGTCTGCTCCTGTGGCTGTCAGGCTCCGTGACGCCTTCCCATTGATAATGAACTAACTAAGCATGAAATTATTTATCCATTGTTATTTTTCCGTTTCTCTTTTTTTTTTTTTTTTTTCTTTTGATAGAGCAAAGGGTATTAACAATTCAATCCAGTCTCCAAGTTGATAAATAAAAATCAAATTCTCAAAACTAAGAAGCTATTTTTTTTTTATTTGTATAAACTGAATTAGAACAAACTAATCTTTTAGTTGAAAGGACCTGAGGGATGAGAAGAAGAGAACATAGGTGAAAGTCATATTGACTCATAAGAAAATAGGTTAGCTGAGTGATTGCAGGCACACATGTTGGCTCAGTGCAATTTGTCCGATTATGCTGCAACATTTAGTTGGATGGTAATGAAAGGCAGACATGAACTTCCCATAATTTTGTGTCCATTTGTTCACATTTTTTTTTCTTCTGAAGATTAAAATCTGACTTTTAGCCATTCTAGAGGGAACCAATCAGAGAACAGCACCGATTACCTCATGTCAGTCTCCAGGGGAGGTTACCTCATACAAAGGTCCATTTCGTAAATGTACAAATATGTGGATCACACATTGCGTTATACAAAACTTGCATGAACACACAAAACTATGAACTGCTACTCTGAGTTTTGTGTCTTCATGCTGAATTTGATAAACTATTTATAGTTTTCCCATTTCAACATATCACATCCACACTGTTTATGGTCTCTAAGTGCCTGAACTCTTTTTAAAAAAAATGTTTTCTTTACTTTTACGGTCACAGGGCAGAAACTGCTGGACAACAGCAGGATTTCTGTGTGCCATTACCAACTCTACAAGCCTAAATGTCTGAAACGATCTTTAATCTACTTACCGCCCTGATGTTTCGCCTTCTGCAGATTTTGGATTTGGCAACTTTTTCCAGCCCGGGAAGCCTCTGGCCACATGGTGTGGCAGCCCGCCCTATGCTGCTCCAGAGGTCTTTGAGGGACAACAGTATGAAGGCCCACAGCTGGATATCTGGGTAAAATGGCTGATTGCATAAATCGGACATCTCTTTAACACTTTATTTTTAATAATTCCTTGTAACTGCATACCCGTGGATTGAATTTCCCTGTAATATCTTCTCAGCTCTATTGCTGAGATTTTAAGCACCGTTTGCTTTAGTAAGCCACGTGAAATCATCGGATGCAGCTCATTTCTGAAAACGTTTCGTATTCATATATTAGTGGAAACAAAGTTTTGATTTCCTACAGTCAGCAGGTTTGGTTCCTGTCATGTCGTTCTGCGGTTATGTGGAATGTGATTTCCCAACCACAGTTTGTAGCCTCCTATATATCGCAATCATTTACCATAAAGTCGTGTGTGGACTCGTGCTTTAGTGGGACACGTGTGTCTGAGTTGTTTACATTTACATACCTAAGATTGATTAATCTACTGGTTTTTCTTCACTCCTGTCCTCACCTTGTTTTCTTGTGTGTGCATTTTTTCATGTCTCCAGAGTATGGGGGTGGTGCTTTACGTGCTGGTGTGTGGTGCATTGCCGTTTGATGGGCCCACTCTGCCTGACCTCCGGCAGAGAGTACTAGAGGGAAGGTTTCGCATCCCCTACTTCATGACTGAAGGTAAGAGGAGACGGCCTTGCTTTTTCCTGCAGGCACCAATGCGTTTGGTGTAATAGTGAAAAACTTTCGGGTCTTCTATACAACAGCACGTAGTCAAATTGAGGGAAAAAAAGTCATTAAAGTTCTTGGTAGGAACACTGACGCACAGACGAATAGATCACGCTTTCCTATTTGAGTCACTCCTGCAGCTATAACCAGTCAAGAGGTCAGTCAGCATTCCACCGATTTGAAGGGGATACAATATGAAGCACAGCAGTGTGTGTGTGTGTGTGTGTGTGTGTGTGTGCGCGCCTGTGTGTTTATGTGAGCATTCAGGCTGCAGAGTGAGTCAGTTCGGCTAACGGTCTCAAGCAGCCCTGCTGTTAGCGGCTGTGCTGGCTGGCTGGCTGTAGATTGAGTCCAGAGCTGGAGCTGTTTATGTAACCTGGGGAAGAGCCAGTGAAGCCCTCCAGCAGCTTGCCTGTCTGTCCCTCTGTCTGTTAGTATGTCTGCCTGACTCATACCCTCTGTGAGACAGCTTCCTGTCCGTCTGTAGCCCTGTCTGTTTCTTCTGTCTTGTTTCTCTGTGTCCCATCTGCACGTCTGAAGCAACTTCTCCGCAGGGGGGTGTGGTTAGAGAGTCGACCAGACTTTTTTTTTTTTTTTTCCTCCTCCTCCTTCTTGCTGTTCGGGACCTTGAAACAATTAAGACATACGGGGAATGTAGGAGTGTAATGTCAGCTCCCTGGCCAGACTGACACTCGAACCCGCCTACCCACCCCCAGTCCAGCCCCTGTTCTGCGAACAAGGAGAACATAGTGTGCTGATTTCTTTATCCAGAAACGGTCCGTCTTATTTCCTCCAGTTGCTCGCACTGGCCGACACTATAGTGCACAGCACAGGCTTGGACCACACACTGTACATGCTGTGGTTAACCCCACAGCCAGCGACTTACTTAGTGACTTAATAACTGTAAAAGACGTCATTTTTTTAAGGCTTGTTGGCTTGTTTGAGTATTCTTTGGTCAGCAAAAACTAAGGTCATCTTTTAAAAGCTAGGTTTAGAGGGCTATCATATTTACATGTAATAGCTACCTATGTGTAGCTGCTTCCCTTTCTTTAGGGCAGAACACCATTGAGCAGAGGAATGTGTGTATGCTGGGGTAATTACTACAGCAGCCTGTAATCATTCTGTATGTTCAGTCATGTTTGATGGTGGTTAAAATATTGGGATATTACCTGTGAGATAAAAATCAATGATATCTAAAACGATTACTTGCTCTTAAATCCATTGCAGTTCCTCTTTATTGGAAACTCTACACAACTCCAGCACTGCAAGTGTTAAAACTGGGATTGTTCTGTGGTTAAGTCATGGTGGTGTAAGGCACTGGATAAGAACAGACTGTGGATCAGGCAGTCAGCTACATGGGCATGCATTCTCACCCCCTTTACATGTAGTCTGACCTTTCCTGGTGGTTAGCAGAAGCTCACCTTCAACTGTTCTTATAAACAGGGCTGTAGCAACAAGCAGAGACTCAGACAAATTGTAGTGCATTGTGCCGCGTTTTATTCAAAAGGAATTTGTAACTTAGCAGCTGCACAAGCTGCTAAGTGGCCACAGCGTGTAGTAGAAGTGCATTGAAGGACGTGCTGGTTATGCACATAACGAGGAGAAAATTGAGTTGGCTGCACTACCAGGCACAAGGTAGAGGGGAAAAAAAGTGTGATGTAAGCAGATGTTAGTAGATCAGCAGGGCAACTGAGAAGAATGTGCAGCAGGGAGTTAATGTTAGCAGACAGGTCCTTGGGCTCTGTGTTTATGAACTGCTGAGGGTCTCTCTCTTCACAGGATATCTGCTGAAGGTGATGCACGGAGGAAAATGTTCCGAAAATCAAATTCTCTTTGAAAACTCGATTTTGGCATATTTGTATCTGAGATGTTTGTTTGCTAAAGTAAAAAGATAATATGACGACTACTCCTGAGAACGTGAAAAACTTCACTTTTTTTTTTTATAAATGCTACAAAATAGGAGTGATTAATTTCAAAAATAATATGTGACCAATTGCAGGGCTTATTTGATGAAAGCTTGCCTGTTTTGCTTTAAGATTACTGCAGTCAAGTAAATGTGTAACGTTGCTGTCTGGTAGGCAGGAATGCACTGCAGGCAGTAGGGGTGCAGTCAGGCCAAAGCAGAACAGCCAGGGGAGCTGTAATCCTGTTAAGAACCCAGCTGTGTCTGACGTCAAACTCATCTAGCCTCTAACTAGAGGTGAGGAGCTCTCATTAGGAGGGAAGGAAAGTAGAAAGGAGTGTAGTCACGCTGTTCAGATGTGACGGCAGGAGAACCTAAGAAAAGAACTTAGCAGATTTTAAGCTCTTAAAGTGTTATTTCTGCCCCACTTCATCTGGGCTACTTTGATAAGGGCATGAGGCTTTGAGGCTTTGTCTGCGTCATTATATTTACAAGAAGTACTTAGCATTAAGCAAACATAAAGGAACATTTTCTGATCATAAAAAAAAAATCCTGACTGATTGCTCTTCCCATCCCTCGCAGACTGTGAGCACCTGATCCGCAGAATGTTGGTCCTGGACCCGTCAAAGCGTCTCTCTGTGGCCCAGATTAAGGAACACAAGTGGATGACTCTGGATGTTCCTATACAGAGGCCAGTACTGTACCAACAGCCTCTGTCTTCTGACGGTGAGGCCGGTGTAGGAGAATACAGTGAACAGGTCCTTCGGTTGATGCACAGCCTTGGTATCGACCAGCACAAGACTATAGAGGTGAGAACAGAGCAAGAAGGAAGTTTGTGTTTTTTTTTCTTTAAGTTGAATTATAGTGTAAATGTGTGAGGTTTAAAGGTCATGTCTTTAGACTGTGGAGGAGGCGATAATAATGATAGTGGACAATAGATAAGCATAACTCTAACTTTGCAGGTAACAGGTATATTTCACTGGGCTGCATGATAAAGCTGAGAGTTCAGCAGTAAACTACTTAAACTGATAAAAGTAGGGGGGGAAAGGGTTCCTCATTGTGATCCAAGGAAAGATTTAATAGTGAGTCCATAATTGGGTATTTTGGGTAGTTGCCTATCTCGACTAAATGGTATAATTTCATTGCGATCCTCTCTTCAACCCTTCTCTTGCTAAGAAATTAAATTTATCAATTACTTCATTGGCGTAAAGAACATGCACACTTCTGAACTAATTTTCCACTATTCAGCAGTCACAGTACAGTTGTGTTAAGGCATTCACACACATTCATCATGGGCATAAATGCTATTGCTAATTTTGTGCTTTTAATCATTTCTTTAAACTGTTCTTTTTTTTCCTTGATGGAATGATTGTACAGCATACATCTTAAATGACCTTAAAAACAAGAATTGGGAGCACAAGTTTGAATTTATTCTGGATTTTTTCTAATCCACCCATGTTCAAAATTATTTAGGCTCAAATACACAAATACAGCACTACTAATATGTGGTTAAATGTCCCTTAGCAACTTGCGACTCGACCAGAAGCTTTTGGTAGCCATCAACAAGCACATCAACAACTTCTTGGCAGAATTAGTAGAGTTCAATTAAATTGTTTGTTTTCCTGGAACAGACCTGGCTTTAAAGCACAGTCTGCAAATTTTTAATAGAGTTGCGGTCGGGTCTTTGGGAAGTTCCGTCCCAGATGATTAATGCGGACCTGCTTTATCCATTCCAAAACCAGTTTTTAATGTGTACTGAAGAATTTGGAAGAAGTCCTTCTTCATTATTCCATCTACTTTGTGCAATGTATCAGTACCAATGGCTACAAAACAGCACCAGAGCATGATGCTACCACCACTTTACTTAACAGTTAGTGCAGTGTTCTTAGGTTTGAAAGCCTCACCTTTACTCCTCAAAACATACCTCTTGTCAGTTTGGCCAGACAGCTCGAGCTTCGTCTCGTCTGACCATAAAACATTCCCCAGAAGGTATTTGGCTTGTCCATGGGGACAGCTGCAAATTTCAGTTGAAGATGTCAATTTTGTGGCACTTATTAATAAGAATACAATTTTATTTCTGAAATCATCATTGAGTTCTGTGGACTTTCCCATTGCTCAGAGTATTGGTCAGTACAATGAGTCAAACAAATCCATGTTATCACAAAGAGAAAATACCAGATGTAGTCGATTATGATCACTAACCAGAAGTTAATAGAACTTGTAAAGTGATGATATTTTAGAAACTCAAAGCACTTAAAAAAACAAGAATTAGGTGCACAGGTTTGAATTTATTTAAGTCCTTAAAGATGTGTGCTGTACAATCATTCCATCCTGGAAAACAAACCATTAAAAGATATCATTAAAAAGCCCATGTAAATGTGTATGTAAACTTCTGGCCACGACTCCATGTAAATATTTTACAGCCCTGATTGAAAGAGATTCTTTTTACTCTCGAGGAATCAAAACCACTTTTTGAACTACTAAATCGAGTTGTGATTAAAGTGAAACTTATCTGAACTGCTGTATATAATGTATGCTGCCTTGTCAGCTTCCATATTCTCTGCATTGTATTTTTATCAACACTCCGCTCTTCAGCTGCTGCAATAACCCAGTTTCATACAGGGATAATTAAAGAATTATCTCACCATATCTTAAGAGCTGTCACAGTCAAGTCATCCTCATAACTTCCATCACAGACACTACCATTTATATTGTCTGTCATCCTCCAGTCTCTGCAGAACAAAAGCTACAACCACTTTGCTGCTATCTATTACCTGCTGGTGGAGCGGCTAAAGGCCCATCGCTGCAGCTTCCCCGTCGAACAGAGGCTCGACGCCCGCCAGCGACGACCCAGCACCATCGCCGAACAGACTGTCGTCAAGGTAACTTCAGGGCATTGAGGCGTTTCTGAATAATGCGTTTAGATTATTTTCCACGCCTCCCTGATCAA
Organism: Pelmatolapia mariae; assembly: GCF_036321145.2. Classification (NCBI taxonomy): domain Eukaryota; kingdom Metazoa; phylum Chordata; class Actinopteri; order Cichliformes; family Cichlidae; genus Pelmatolapia; species Pelmatolapia mariae. The sequence continues at coordinate 21,584,183 of NC_086239.1, forward strand.
AGCGCTGTTATTCACACCTGCACCCAGGAACAAACAAACGGAAAGACATGGCCCATCCATTTATTTGTCCGTGTCTTCGTGTGCTCTCTTGCGGTCTTTTCTACCCAGCCTTGATCTTAATGCCTTTCCCTTGGTTGCATTATTCATGTTTTTCTTTTCTCTGCCTACGGCCTCTTCTTACCAGCACTGTGCAATTCCTCTCTCATTTCTATCACCATGTAGGACCTAGCTTTCCTTTCTGGTTGGCGTTGTAAAGGCAAAAATTTACAGCCCCTCGTATTTTGTCGCAGTTACATGTTTAAGAAGGATATTGTTATGAGCTGGTCTTAAATTAAGGGGTTTTGATGTAATTTCTAAGACTTATCTTTATTTTTTCCCTCTCCACAGTCGACCAGTGTTTCCGCCCAGGTGGGTTTGCTCCAGCAGGGCGGTCGTTTGTTGCGTTCTCCTGCTGTGCCTCAAGCGTCCTCTGATGCTTTCGCCTTCCCCCAGACTGCATCTCCCCTGGAGCAGACTTTCATGGTGGAGGATGTCAACACACCCAAAGTATGTTCAACACTAGTAAAAACAAGTTGTGTCTTTGTAAATAGGGATGTATTTTTGTTTTGTTGTGCATCTCCTTGTTTGTTCACTGTCCTTGTTTTACAGCTCGCTCACACGAGACGACTTAGTCGCTGAATTTGTAGTTATTACGGTCATTATCAGCTGCTGCAAGTATCATCCCAATAAGCTTGCCATGCTTTGATGAGCATGCCCGCTCGCTGTAAATCAGAAATGTCTCTCTACACCTCAGAGTGTGTGTGTGTGTGTGTGTGTGTGTGTGTGCGCGCGCGCACCAGACTCCTTTGAAGTTTTGAGCATCTGCAGCCTGGCAGTGTTGGGGCTAGGCGATTAAAAGACATTTTATTTTCAGTTACAATCCTGGCTTCCAATGACTTTGGGGAAAAAAATAAATGCAGCACAATAATCATACAGGTATATTCCCCCCCCCAGTCTTCTGGCTCATGTTATAAATCCAGATCATCCCTTTTTCTTTAAAGCAGTGTGCTTTGATCCCCTTCCTAAAAGGCCAGACTTGCTCACAGTTTAGTTCAGCTCGAGTCAGCATGATGGAAAGAAAGCCTTCGGTCAACAAAGGTCTATCTGGAGGAAGTTTCCATACCTTTGGAAATGCTATGTTGCTCTCCGGTGGCTTCGTGCAGATCTCCCGAGACCTGCAATTCTCTCCGGGCCTCTTGTAATTCTTGTGAGAAGAGATTCGCAGTCAGAAATCCCCACCTGCCTGTGCCTTACCTCCACCACATCAACCCTGAGTTCTATACCACCTGCACCTTTTTTTTTTTACTAGATTTTTAATAAAATTTAAATGTAATGAAAAGTACAGCTTTCAGCATAATTATTGAGTAATCATGTCAAATCGCTGTGATTTTAGTGTTAACCGCGGATAACACAGATTCCAATTTTTGCAATTAACAAGCTGCCAGAGTGCAGCTGACAATATCCTCTTATGTAAGTACTCAACCAGCACTCACATCAGACAGGACAGCTGCTTGTCCTGCAAGGCTCCTTGACAGAACACACACACACACACGCACACACACACAAACTGCTCTTCCTCTTTCTTTATTCATCTGAGCTAACCAACGGCACTTTCCTACATGCCTGTTGTTAGGAACCCCCATAGCCCCCACCTAACAACAGGCATTCAGGAAGAACAACTACAGATACATGCAGTATCGGTCAAAATTTCTTATCCATCCCACCTGCACGCCTGGCTCCAATAAAGAATGATTTGTGCGTGTGAGACAGTCTGTGGTAACAGAACAGGGCAGAGAGTCAGAGTGCGTGTTATCTGCGTGAATGGAGTGCAGTTATGTAAGCGGTCCTGTGATGATGATGTGACCTAATGCAGAACTGAGTGAACACACATGGACAGGAAGCTTCTGCACTGCTCCAGCGATCTCGCCGCCCAGACTTCCTACCCATCCGCAGACAGCTCATCTCTTCTTTTTTAAGCTTCTGTCTTTCTTTATCCTTCTCTGTTTCTGGTTCACTCTTTTCTTTTCCTTTTAGCTTCATGTCTCTCCCCTCTTCATCGTAACCTCCACACACACGCACACACTTTTGCCTGTTTCTCAGTCTAGTTTTCCCCTCTTGTCCTCTGTGTGTGAGTGTGTCTGTTGAGCAATAGCATTCCTATCCCAGCACACTACAGAAAGCAGATGGAGAACTGGGCAAAGCTGCTCTTACTAGACCAACACCAGGCATTCCAGTTATTGCAGCAAATCATGCAGATGATCTATGAGTGTGATTTTATCCCTCTGTGTATGTGTGCGTGTGTCAGTTTCACTGAATCGAAGCTTGCTTCCTGGCACTGCATTCCTTACCCTCCACCTCTAGGCCAACACATACAGGCCTGTGTGCTGCAACAAACACACACTCCCATCATTGTGAGTGGAAGGAAAACAGTTTTCAGCACAGTGATCGGCTTTCTTATACCCAAGTTTTTATTGCAGCTGAAGGTTTTGTCATGTTTGTGTGTGTCTGTGTGTGTGAACCTTGTGCATATTTAAGAAGCGTGATTTTAACTGATAACTTCAGTTTTTGAGTGGTTTTAAGTCAATAATCCAGAATTTTCTCTCTTTTGCTATCTAGGTTAACGGCTGCCTGCTGGACCCTCTACCTCCCCCCACTGTCCTGCGCAAGTCCTCCACCTCGTCGCCTAGCAACATGATGGAGACATCCATTGATGAGGGCATTGAAACAGAGGAGCCCGACACAGATGATGATCCGCCTCACCTGCTCTCTGCCTATCAGATAGCTCGATTTGGCCAGCGGCGACACACCTTGTCTGAGGTCACCAACCAGCCAGGGCCTTCGAACCAGGGTATGATTGGCCTTTGGTAGCAGACACACAGTGTTCAGATGAAACCGTTTATCACGATCTCTGTAATGATGTGGAAAAAATATTTCGTCCCTCAGGTAAATTATTCACTTTAGGCCAAAATCCTTCCATGGGTAGCGTGGACTCGGACATTGGCTACGACATGGGCTCGATGCACAGCGATCTCGGTCTGCTGGAGGATCCTCCCTCTCTGAGTGAAGTCGTTCCGCCCAACAGCTCTCCCCCTGGTGTTACCCCTACGTCTTTCTTGAGTGCCAGGCCTGCCAACCCAGCTATGGCTGCACTGACTTCCCAGCATAGGGAGACCCACAACCGTTCCCCAATCAGCTTCAGGGAAGGGCGCCGTGCCTCCGACACCTCCCTCACCCAAGGTCAGAAGCAGTTGGATTTCTTTCTTTTTCTTTGTTTTTTTAAAACCATTATTTAGTGATCTGTATCCTTTGAGAAGCAGATTCTCTTTTAAACAGTCGTGAGCTAAAGTAGGCAGCCATAACTTTGACTTAACTTGCTTCATAAAAGATTAAATACAGTGTATATTCCTTGTTAAATGCATGCACCCAAACTCAGGTCACCTGAGTATTTATGTAGCCAACCTACCTTAATATAAGGTTTTGCTGCACTTTGCACTTTTAACTGCAGCTTCGTGTGCAGCAGAAAAACAGTCCAGTGCCCCTTTAAGGTGGATTTAAATCCTTCTGCATATTCAGATGCAGTATGTGTTTAAGTGTTTGGCCCATGTTTCCTGATTTTTCCTGGTATACTACCAGAATGGAATAAAAATGAAGCAATCAACATCTGATTTAAATGGAGACTGTGAGCTTTAATCCAAAGGTTTTATCAAAAATTTTCTGCTAACCTTTTAAGGAGTCAAAGCCATTTTTTACAACGTCATTCCATTTTCACAGGCTCTGTAGAAGCTGTACAAACTAAGACAATTATAAATATAAGGGTTATTTTTTTCTACTTGGACTCAAATATTAGGTCTGGAACATTACCAGCTGAGTTTCCTCCATGTGAAGCTTTGCCAGGTCTTTATTGCAGTTTCCTTCAATAGCTGCTTGTTGTTTTTTTGTTGGTTTTTTTCCCTCACTTTCGTCCTCAGTAATTGAAGCAGCTCGGCTGGGTTAAGGTCAGGTGACTGACTCAGACATTTAACAACATCCCTTTTATTTATTTATTTTAGTTTTGCAGCGCTCTCCGATTGCTTTTGCAGTATTCTTTTGGACAGTTTTTCATGTGTGCGATGAAACCCCTGCGGCATTTGACTGAAACAGAGCAGACAATATAGCTCCTGTTAAACTGGTACTCTTGCATTCCCATGTTGCAAACACAGCCTCCACCATGTTTTACAGAAGCTGTTGTACGCATTGTAGATTTTATTGATTGACTGATTGCAGGACTGGGCAGGCTTGTTTAATGGTTTTCAAGAAAATCTGATCTAGTCTTTCTTTTTAGCGCCGCCAGTTGTTTCCATGTTGAGGTAAACCCTCTATTTACTTCTTGACTGTAGACTTCCCTAAAAGAATGTGCCAAATTGTTTGTTTGGCGACTCCTTAAGCATCTGCCATTTCTCTCAGAGGCCTGTTTGATTTTACAAAGCCCAGTGATGACGACCTCCTTTACTTGCTTTGGAATCCACTGGGACTACAACATTAAAAGCACTTGCCTAATATTCAGCAGCTCTGACCTGTTTGACTTCATAAGACCTCTGAAGGTTTTACTTTCACTTTACATAACTCTCATCTAGCCTGCACTTCGACAGGTGCCACAGTCATGAGATTCTCTGTCGTATCTGATTGGTATATACTGCTTTAAGATAAAAGTGCTTCACTATCCCCCACCCTCCCCCCCTTTTCACACACACTCCCCCCTCCCCTCCCCCCAATCTCTCTGATGACTACAATGGTGATGATTCACCTTATGAATCAGAGACAGATATTTGAAGGTTTCAGCCCACATATCCCCCCTCCTCCCTCCCTCCCCTCCTCAGTCATTTTCGCTCTCTTTCTCCCTCTTCACATACTCGTTCCCTGGCTTGTTTTTCTTTCTCTATTCAAAGTTTCAGTCTGCGGCAGGCAGGATTTGTTTCCCCTTCACATCAAAGAGAAGCCAAAATATAAGAGAGAATGTTAAACAACTATCTACCTCTCAGTTTCTCGCCCCCCCTCCTCCACCCTTCGCTGCTACTTTATTCTGTTCCTGCTGGTTATAAATCACCTGCACTTTAGCCCAGTAGAATCTATAATTACATTTCAGAAATGTGTGTTTCTTCCCTGGCTCCACGGTGACAGTCTGTACCGCGCGCTCCCACTTGGTTGTGTCAGTTATTTATTTATTTTTCGTAATCCTCTTTGGAGAGTGTTGATGTGGTGGATTCTTTTGCGTCAGACTGCTGACTCTGGTTTTAAATAACTCCCACCATCACAGTGAGTCAGGTCCTATCGTTCGCAGCCACAGCTCGTCACCACTGGATGGGTCTTATCTGAGCTACTTGCCGTTGCGCACACACAAGCGCTCACACGGAGATGCTGTCATATATGTGCATACACAAATGCACAGGAGCCGCAGCTTGTGACGTGCATGCAAGCACAATATTCGTAAGGGCTATGAAAAGCGCTAACCAGTCAACCAGCTTGCTTGCGTCAGTGACTGTTAAGCCTGGCTCTGAGAAAGGCTAGAAACTTTGACTTCCTGTTGTGGAAATAAAAAAAAGAGTGATTCTATTGATCACAAATCAATGCTGACTCTGTTTTGTGGGGATTCGTCTGTGCTCTCAGGTCTAGTCGCATTTCGGCAGCACCTTCAGAACTTGGCGAGGACCAAAGGCATCCTGGAGCTGAACAAAGTCCAGCTGCTGGTGGAGCAGATGGGCTCTGGGGATGGGGTCACCATGGACCCCTTGGGACCACAGCACCACTTGCACAACCTCCTCGAGGTTAGTCCTGCTGCATAATCACGCACAAACATACACACAGTTCCTTCTCTTTCAAAACCTGTTGTCACATTCAGCCTCATCTACTGTCCTGACCCCATGTCACCAAAAAAACAAACAAAAAAAAAAAAGAAAAAGCGCACCCAGGCTGTTGTGTAACCCCAGGAGAGGCAGCCAACTGTGGCTTGTTTACTGTCTCCTGTCCCCCTGGGGCCTGGAGCCTGGAGCCTTGGCTAAAATGAATACAGCCATTGTTGCAGTCGGCCAGACGTACCCATAGTAGTGGCTGGAACTGCACTGACACAAAAAGACAGGCACACATTGATACTAAATGATACAAGCACAGTGTAATAATGCAAGGGGGGAAAAAGCAAGCAAAATTAGTCGTACTGGCCGACAAGATCTAGTAGTTTTCCTTTTGTCCACCTCTCATAATGCAATGAAGCAGCTCTTTGTTGGTTATGATGCTCAGGCCCCATCATCCTTTTAATTTGCTTTCATTTCATTTACCTAATGTGTAATCCCAATGGTGCATGCCATTTAGAGCAAGGCATCTGGCTGATCAGTCACCACACAGGCATTTGGGCAGGAGACAGCAAAGATAATTCACTTAAAGCTTTATTAACCGGCAGCAGAGGGGATCTGGGCCCTTGTCCTAATGCTTCATATTTTTGATTGAAGGGTGAAGCATGCAAGCAGCAGGAAGGCCTAGCGTTATACCAAGGTGGGCCGCAGCCGCCTCTGCTGTCCCGCAGACAGAGTTTGGAGACACATTACCTCACACACAGACTACAGGTACAGTCTCCTACCACCTACTCTCATTATGCCTGTATTTATACCTGATACAGACGTTTCTTATCAAGCCAAATGACTGTTTTGCGTAACGTTCAGTGATATCATTTGTAAAGTTAAGATCGTTACCAAGGTATTTATCTCAAACCCAATCATCAGTCCAAATCTCTCTTGTACCCAGAAGGCCAACGTCTTGGCTAACAGTCCTGCTAGCTGCCAGGTTTTCTGTAAGGAGACTCCTCGAAGTTTAGAGCAACAGCTGCAGGAACACAGGTAAATGGCACTGGAAAATGTTTTTCACTGTATGAAATATTATCAGGGATTTTTTTTTATTTCTGTTGTGTTAGCGTAGCTGTGGTGGTCTTTCCCTGTTGAGATTTGAAGCAAAAATAATTTTCAATCTAAATTTTTAAACTTCTTTTGTTTTAAAAACAAGGAATCCAGGAATATAGCTTTTTTTTGTTTTGTTTTCCTGGACTTTTTCTGTAGTTGGATAAGGCGGGTTGCACTGTTAGTAAGAAAAGTAGGACTTGTCATACCTTTTAAGTAGACAATTTCTACTGCCACACTGATCTCATCCATGCTTCCAACCATTTTTCTTTTGCTATTTTTCATGTATCCAGCTATATAGAGACACGGTGTCTTCTGTGTGCCATCTACTAAGCTCAGATTGCTTGATTGGTTTTTCAACTGTCACCAAATACAGCCGATCATTTTGATTTGATTAACAAATCGTGACGCATGAGCAATAATGATTCGATGTTTAACTTGAGATGTTTTATCATTTCATAACAACATATTGGCTCATTCTTAATTTGATGGTTGCAACGTTGGTGATATGAGGAAACAAAAGGCTGGAAAAGTAAATAGTGCTTTAAAAAACAGCTTGAGGAGCATTTTGCAACAATTTCAGCTAAATGTCAGCAGGTCAGTCACATGATTGGGCATAAAAAGAACATTTTAGATAGGTTGAGTAAAGATCAGCATCTAAAACGGCATCTAAAAACTGTGGAACAATTTCAGAATAATCTTTCTCAGTGTAGAAATTTGGAAACTTCATATCTCATCATAGAGTACATATTGTCTTCAAAAGACGCACAGAGATCTGGAAAAATCTCTGTGCACAAGAGATGAGTTTTGGGCCCCAGATGATGGCACTGCATTAAAAACAGGCCTGATTCTGTCATGAAAATCACTGCATAGGCTCACAGACAATGATAACCCGGAAACCATTGTCCATGAACACAGTTCACCATGCAATCCTCAAATGCATCATACAAAGACGAAGCAATACGTGAGAGTTTTATTAGCGTTGCATCTCTGATAGTATGCATCAGTTCCTCTGGAATGATCAGCTTGCACATCTGGAAAGGCAACGTCAGTGCTGAAGGTATATACAGGCTTTTGAGCAACATGTGCCTTCAGTATTTCAGTCAGATGATGCTAAACTACATTCTGCATCTATTACAACAGCGTCACTTCATAGCAGATGAGTCCAGGTGCTGCCTGCAGTCGAGACTTTTCATTGGTTAAAAACCTTTGACACATCAGGAAACAATAAATACAACAAAGTAGACCGAGGACTGTTGAGCAGCTAAAATCCTGTGTCAATCAAGAACAGGACAACATTCCTGTCCCAAACGTCCAGCAGCTGTGTTCCTCAGTTCCCATATGTTTGCTGACTGTTGCTGAAAGAAGAGTAGATGCTACACAGTGGTAAACATGGCCCTGTCCCAGCTTTGAGACATGTTTCAGCCATCAAATTCAAAATGAACTAATATTTTTCTCTTAAAGTGGTACATTTGATATGTTTTATATGATCTGCTGTGAATAAAATATGGGTTTATGAGATCTGGAAATCATTGCATTCTGTTTTTTAGATTCTACCCGGTGCGCCATCATTTTTGGGGGAATTGGGGGTTTTATATTTTGTGCTCTGGAAAAAAATTTTTTAAACTTGTCTTGATTCAAAGTGTTATCTTGCTTGAAGTGAGTTACACCTGTTCTCCCGGCAGACTGCATCAGAAGAGGATGTACCTGCAGCAGCAATCACAGGGCATGGGGCTGCAGACCTACTTCAACCAGATGCAGATTGATGAAGGATCCTACCCAACAGGCAGCCCTCCGCTGGACCCAGCGGCATCCCAAAGTTCCCCTCAGGGCTCCCCCATGTCAGCCACCCACCAGCCTCAGGCCCAGCAGCAGGGCAGCCCTCAGGCCTCACCTCCATTCAGCCACGCTCATAACCTGAGCCCTGTGATGGAACCAGGCGAGGCCCTGGGTTATGATGCCTACATGACCCATCACCACTACACCCAACATCTGCCTCCAGGATCTCACCTCCACCACCAGTTCCATCATCCTCAGCCTCATGAAGCTGCTGCCAGCAGCCTGGGCTTCAGCTACCCTGGAAGCTGCGAGCAGCAGGCCCTGGGGCCCTCCACTGAGGCTCTTCTGCCAGAGCAGTACGAGTTCTCACTGGATCCCGCCTGCCTGCCCCCACCTGCTGGAGGAGAGGTTAATACCGGAGCTATGGGTGGAGTTTTGGCTGCTTCTGGGCAGTCTGACGGCTTGGGCTTGCCTGAGCTGCAGGGCTCCCTCTTGGACAGTGAGATGATGGAGACTGTGGACTCGCAGCATGGCTTTGTACTGGTCAACTAAAGCCAGCTGAGGGGCTTTATAGAAAGCAGTATTAAGAAATGAGAATCCACACAGCATTGAGAGCAGAGAGAATGGAGATGTAAGTGGAGGCCATAAGCGTAGCAACAGGGGAAGGAAGTGTTAATTTTTGTGCAACTAATACAAACTTCATTTCTTAGTTGTGACGAACCTCGACCTTTCTACCAGAATCCTCCCTTAACCTACCTCCCTTTCTCCCTCGTCTCCTCTGTTCTCGTTCTCATCAGCCCTGTGAGGCAGGAACAGGCCCGGTATGTGGCACAGCGGGAGTTTCACCGTACTGACTCGGCGAGGCTGCTGTTGTCACGTACGTTGTGTGAGGACTGCGCCGTGCAGCCCAAGGGGGGGGTTGGGATGCCGCACATCCCGGAGGCCGATGGAGCGCAGCGAGTCACCTATGGTTTGGAAGCGAACTCATTTAAGACCCGACTGCGTGGCAACCAAAAGCACAATGGCTGGCAGTGCTTTTTGTATTTAAAATAGGACACCATCAACAACAATAGACTGGTTCTCAAAACACTTTGACTTTATTTTTGTCCTTCTAAGAAACCGGTAGTTTAAAAAAAACAAAATTGTAAAAAAAAAAAGAGAGAAATTGGCCCTCATTTATCACGGTACCATGAAGATGCCCACAGTGTTTTTGGCTTTTTTGCAGTTATAGAAGTTATTTAAACACTAATGTACAAAGCCCAACATGGCTCTCATGCATAGGCTCCAACACTATCATTATACATTAAACCTCTCAGTACCTAAACACGTACCCTAAACCTGCTACATTTTTGCTTTTAACCATGTCTCCAAGCTATTACGTGGGTTGACTAATGAGAATATTAATGTAAGCTATGTGTGATATGCATTTTTTTTAGCTCATTGTAACTACTGATCCTGATTTTTCTCACACTACTGAACTGCTTTTTCATCGTTCAATCCAGCTGCACACAGCTGCCAGCTCCAGCTGTTATTGTACTGGCGAAGATGACCACCAGTTTTTGCGACGAAATGGCTACACCTTTGTTTAACAGTTGAATTGTGGGTCATGCGTGTGCCTGATAAATGAGGGCTGACGTAATTAAAACGTTAGGATCAGGAAGCTGCGATGTGAAACAGTCGATATTACTCTGTCTTGTTTTTTGTTTTTGTGGCAATACTGAAGCAATATTAATCCTTAATATGGAGGGGGATTTGTGAATGAAAATAGCCTCACCAGTACAGCCAGCTCTGATTGGTTCCTGGGGCCCTCCGTGTTGTCAGAAGTGACATCACTTGAGCCGATGATGTAACCAGGAGATAATCTCTCGCTTACTTTCCACAGAAGTGCAGAGACGAACTCGGAAACAGCTGTTTGGATGGTACTGTGCAAAAGTTTTAGGCTCTTAAAAAAAAAGGTGAGTTTAAATCGGGTTTGAGCGCCCTCGACCTTTAAAACAGAACTGATTCTCTTTGGTACACTCGCACGCAACCTTCCCAGGTACTTGGCAGGTAGGTTGTTGCGAGCATCTTGGAGAACGCGATGACTTTTTATGTCAGACTGATTCAGCGATGGAGATCAGGGCCGCCCTGCTGGTAAAGAAACGAAGCAATTGAATTGAAAGTTCCTGAAACCTTTTGCACAGTACTCGGTGTAAATGTGTGCGTGCGTGTGCGTTGGTGTGTTTGCACAATCCAGAATTCATCATTTTCACAGCATTTGTTATCATTGCTGAACTAGACAAACACTGTATTGACGGCTTTATTCAGAATAACACAGTGCAGTAGTAGCTTTTAGATTAATTCTGGTTTACATCCTTAATGCTCCAGTCATGCCGCTGTGTTGTTTTTAATCATGGATGATGTTTATAACAATGAAACGACCCCTGAAAGAGCCCCCTGTGTTAGATTTTATTAAAGAATGTGTTCTCTCTTACGCTAAGGCTTCTGTTAGCAGAACATCAGTCAGCACACACTGGATCTTGACTGTTGGCTCACCACCACTCTGACTGACAGCAAGCCAGCAACAAGAATGAGAGATTATATTTTGTTTTGTTTTTAATTTCTTCACAGCACTCGGACTGTGTTCAATCTACTTGAAAAACACAGACGCATCTTCTCTGACAGATGATTATGATGATTTTTTTGAAAAATGATCACAATAATAGAGAATAGGACTGTGACCATCTGCTACACTGTCACCTTCAGTGGTCATATGAGTTAGCCTTTAGAAGTGTTTGTAGACGAGGCAGACCCCTCGCGTTGTAGACGGCATTGACCCGGAGTGAAGAAGGTGGTTTGACAGTTAACAGTTTTCAGTGAAGGGAAAATAATGTGGACCAACTGGGGCTGCAGTTTTGGTTAAGACTGAAAGGAAAATCCAACCTAAAATGCTTTAACACTGTTCCACAGCAGATCATCTGTAATTAATTAACCAATTAAACAATCTGCTGATTATTTCATTGGCCATCTAAGTTGTTTGTTTTTTTTGAGTGGCAGTGGAAAAATGCTCATCTTTAAGCTTTAAGTATCACGACCCAGCTCATTGATATTTCTCATCAACAGTCCAAAACTAAAATATTATTGAGGTTTTACCAGATACTGACATTAACCTGTCACTGTGACAATCATGGTCCAGTGACTAGGCCGTCATTCACTCAGGTTTTGAGACGTTTCAGTTAGCCAGTGAGCGTTACTAAGGAAAAATGTACATGCCCTGACCAAAGCTTTGCGATTGTTTTGGCTGCTAGCAGGTTACCACGGTCGCCTGTAGTTTGCATGGTACACGGCAAATTGTCTACAGATGCTCGCCAGCTGCAGGTGCGATGCAGACCAGAAAAGGAGACAGTTTGCCTCTTGAAACACGATGGCTTTCACTTTGAAGGCAAAATATTCCCCATTTCTTGTTTGCATCTTACATCTTCCCGCTTAAGTAGGCCTCAGCTGGTAGTGGGTATTTGCAGACATGTCTGCGTCAGAGACCGCTGCAGTCTACTAGCAACAAAACCAACCATGAGGACGTTTTTAATGCAGTTGACTTGATTGATCTAATGCAGGGAATGCAATCACGCCCCCCACGCAACCTGTGGTCATAGAACATTTAACATGACTGGCAGCGTTCAAGTAATGAGGGTGACAAACCTCATTACTTTAACTCATTCTCTGGTTCTCGCAGTAGAATTGTGGTGTATCGTTAAAAAAAAGAGCACCACTGATGTGGACAAGCCTCATTCCCTCCCACATTTTGTTTTAGCCAGTAGAAGCTCCGAAAGACTCTGACACAACACATCTGTCATGAAGTCACCTCTCTCAGGTTGCAACGACCTGTTCTTGCTGCTAGGTAGCTTGGCTTATTAGCCTGTGAGGAGAAATGAGTCACCCAACATCGTCCAGCGAAACCAAGATCAGACTGAATAAAATGGTGTTGGCGTCCTTGGCCACAAAATTTTGAGAACCCTTTACTTGAATAATGCCACCTCTATAGCAAACACTGTAGTCGAGTTCTGAGGTCAGTCCCTCAGGATTTAAGAGAGAGAAAGCTTAGTAAGTCACCATTTTCCACATTTAACAGTCAAATGAGCAAAGATATCACCTTCAGAAACAATGGCCTCAATAGACCAGAGTGCACTGAAGCTAGAAGACCTGTTGCAAAACAAGTCTTGTGGTTGCATTAACAGTTCCACCCTTGACTTTACAAAACTAGTCCGTGAGCTGGATGTGTTTATGGTGTTATCTGCCCACATTTTATTGACGCAAATAAGCTCACACCCAGTTTGTGGGTCATGCTGAAATTGTCCTTTAGAAAGAATGAAGTCCGCTGAAGTGTGTGAGCTTTCTTTACAATGAAATAATTACTCTGAGGTTTGAAGAGCATTAGATTGTTAATAATGGTGGTGCAAGAGCATTAAAGGGTGGATTTCTCCTTGAAGTGAATATTGCGCTAATTGTTTTTCATTTTGTCAACGGCTACAGGATGTTCTGTGGAAGTTTTAAATACTGGAGCACTTTGACAGCAAAGGGGAAGAAGAGATGTAGCGAGAGAGGAGGAGGTGGGAAGGGTTCGTTTTTGCTCTGCTTGTTTTTTCCCCAGCAGATTAAAAACGAACCGCAGATCTGTAAGGAAACACCTTTTTCTCCGCTCTCTTCCCCAACAATAATGGAAACAAAATGACAACGGAAAAAAAACGCTTTCAAAAAAAGACCTGATGTAGTAACACTTTATTCAAATGTTGTTTTTAATTCAAGAAAAAGCAACACGTTTGAGTTTATTATGACGTGTTCTGTGTACAGATTAGGGGTGTAATGAATCGTCGGTGCGCGCTCAGTTTGCACCGAATTTTGTGTTGAACGTGAATAGTGTTCAGTGTGCCTTTTACTTTTTCGTGTTTTCAGTCTACATTGATTTTGAAATAGCACCAATACTTCCTGTCGGACCCTTTTTTTGTTGTTTATTTTACGATGATTATTTCTTTCTCTTCTGTATTATTTTCTTCTTTTCTTTTCTGAAAGTAAGTAGAGCCAGGTTTTACAAAGGTACAAAACCAAAGTCGCTCAGAAGTTTCCCTGTACGACCCACCGTGTGGAGTTTTGGAGCTTCTTTGTCAGCTTCTCTACCTTGCTTTTTTTTTTTCTTATTGGTCAATCAGTGTATGCCATTTAAAAGTATTATAGCAATATTTCTCTAGTGGAAGACTACAGTCATGAAGATTCTAGTTGATGTGTTTCCAAGTATAATTTCACCTCCTGCTGACAACAAAAAATCTATCAATAGAAATCCAGTTTTATATTTACCTTCATTGATGTTGACCACACATAAGCTAACTTGCTGTTGAGATTAAAAAGGTTTATTGAACAGAAGAGCCTTGTGTTTGTGTGTGAGTGTCTCTTTGCAACAATGCCGTTCATCCTGGTAGTTGGAGAGTTTTCTCCACCTAGTCCAGTTGTCCTATAACTTCACACTGCAGCCGACTGATAGTGCCCCACAGTGGTGCGGCGGAGGCGTGGGTTAATGAATCACGCTCAGCGCTCTGTATAAGCACTTGAGTCATACCTGAACCTGAAACCGCTTCAACCAGAGCTAATCTTCTCAAGGTGGACAATTTAGCAGAAGCCACAAAACCGGTTCAGGTGCAGCATTAAAATTTATATTCTCCAGTGTGAGACTTGCCAAGTAAAACTTTCTTGATACCAGTGAACACTTTCGTTGTTGGCAGGAACGTTGTAAAAGAGAAACACTCAAAGAATCCTGAACTGAGATTAATAGGAGAAATGTATAACACGCTTTTGAAATACTTGCAGGCATTTTTTGTATTTTTGTGATGTGTCCCAAATTTAAAATGATAATCTAGATCGATCTCTAATCCCTAAACCTACCCAAGAAAGGAAAATGGCAGATTTGCCTGGGTAAAAGACCGAAAGTTGAGGCACACAACGATGTGTGCTGCTGGCAAAGTTTCTGGGCTGCCTTTCCTCGTAACAGCCATCCCTCAAGAGTGTCTCCATCTAAAGCAATGCATTATCAGGGACTGTAACATCTAGTCCTTTTAACTGAATTAATCAAAGTTGACAATTGATTATATATGTGAAGGATTTATGTCCTAGTGATGATTGAAATTAAAGGTAATATAACCCACTGGCCACTTTATTAAGTACACCTGTTTGGCTTGACTTTAAAACATGGCCAAGTCAGTCCAAGTATTTCAGAAACTGCTGATCTACTGGGATTTTCCCACATGACCATCTCTAGGGTTTACAGAGAATAGTTTTTATTTGAAAAATGAGCAAACACTGTGGCAACAGTGGGAAGGAAAAACTTCTTTTTAACAGGAAGGAACCTCCAGCAGAACAAGACACAGGGAGGGGAAACCTTCTGCTGATACCGGCTGAGGGGAAGAGGACGGGACAGAAACACTGGAAGAGAGCCACAGTTTAATAATAATTAGTGATTAAAACCAGAGTGCTCTACAAGGACATATTGAATGGAAAAGGTGATCGAAGAAGAAACAGTTCATTGTGGGAGGCCACCAGCAGACTAGGCCTATTGCCTAGGAACTATCTCGACTAGGAACTATATGCTTTATCAAAAAGGACATTTTTAAGACTAAGGGGGGAAGAAATATAGTAAGGAAGAAATTGCCAGAATCTGAAAATATAAGACATCCTCCTGCTCCTCTCCTTTCTCTAAGCCCCTCCCCCCAGACAGTCACATTCACGTGCACATACTTCATGCAGGTTAAAAATAACACAGGAATCCAGACCTGCAAGCCCACTACTGAACCCATTTCTTTCTAATATTGTAGGGTCTTTACTTTACAATATAAAAGTGCCTTGGGGCAACTCTTGAATTGGCGCTATATAAATAAAAGTGAATTGAATTGTGCCACCACATCCTCCATCCTAAGAGGGGTTTTTTGTTTTGGGGTTTGTTTGTTTTTTTTGCTTTTTATACAAGTCATGTAATCAGGTCTGAAAAGACCTACGATTGGTCAAAATCTTTTCTCACGGGCTAGGTTTTCCAAAGCCTGTAAACAAAGCCCCAAGAAGATACAGGGGTCTAGTTTCACCATAGAGTACTTTTGTTTTATTCTGATGTGACACCTTTATCCCTAACTCATTTCCTCAAAGTCAAACGCTTTAAAGGAACTGTGTATTCCTCCATTCCCAACAACAGAAGTGTTTAAAATCTAATATACTGAGTGGTCACTAACGAGAGCAGGCCTGGAGTTAAACTGTTCAGCTCTTTGAAGCAACAAACACGCTTTTTCATTCTCATCTGCCTTTAAAGAGACATTATAATGCTAAAGATAATCAACTTAACACTGACAGACAAGACTATATTTGATATTACTGCCGATAATCCAGCATAGATTGCAATGAAAGGGAAAGTCTGTGCATTTCAGGTGCTCACTGATTTTAAAAAAACAAAAACAAATTAGCTACACCTTGATCACTGCGCAGTCATTCATTTTCTCCCCAGTACTTAGAGTCCATGAACTAATCACCAACAGGTGCATCAACAGTTTTAAAAGGCCCATTACCCCAAAATAAATGGCAGAACTTCTTATTTCAAAGAGCTGCAACAAGGCAGACAAACAGGTGACATCATGGAGTAAAAATATCTGCTTCCTTAAATACTTTTTTGTGTTCCTTGGGAGTCATTAACTATAAATACTGAATGCACATTTATCTGATTAAAACACCACAACCACATATCAATTAGACAACAAACTCACACTCTGCCTCTCTGTTGTACAACCAGCTGTGAGCCACTGCAGCGATTTTGCACGTCTCTTTTACGCTCAGCCTTAACGGAGCAGGAGAGGCTGAATAATTCATCACCAATGATGCGACCCAAAGCCCCGACCAGTGAGAGAGATCACTGCTCTCATATCACATTTAGTCCATCTCCATGGCAATCATCTGTCAATATTTAGCAAACTGCATGAAACTCAAACACCTTTTTTGTTCTGATAGTAAAGTGCACCTAAGGGGGGGGGGGGGGTCCCGAGAAGAGCTCCGATTGGCTGACCTCAGCTGCGGATCTCCAGCCTGTAAACACATTTGGAGCAAAATATGCTTCGAGAAAGCAGAAGAAGTTCTCAAAGCTGTTTGACTGCAGGGGCTCGCTCCCTCTTGAGTGGAAAGGGATCATGTAGAGAGACCACGTCAATCCAATCAGCCCACTCAGACAGAGAACAGCTAATCCCACTAATACACCACCAGAGGTAGGTGATGTGGGTGGAGGGCAGCAGGGGGGAGGGGAAGGGGGGGGGTCAATCTGTTCATGGAAACCAGGGTCTCACTTCTTTTCCTGGGATCAGACCATGTGCACAACATGCTGCTGGTACTGCTGAGTCAAACTCATGTTTCATCTGTGAGCTCTGCATTACAGGAGATGACAACACCGGGCTATTTTGATGCGCTTTTAATTTCGCCTTTGAAAAGTGCAACCTCGCCGGCAAATTTCCCTAAAAGACGGCACCATTTTCCAGTCAAACGTGGGTATTTATAGAACGTATTCACCAGCACAGTGGAATGCTGCTGAGACCTCCAGCAGGCTGCCTGTGACAGACAGAGAAAAGAAGGCTGATACAATAACAGACAGTGTAATCTTTTTTTTTCCTCCCCTCAGTAAAATATTACAATATCAGAAGCCTGTTCACTCATCAGGCCAAAGTATACTGTAATGACATCAATGGTTGTCATGACAACGGGAGGAGGGTGGATGACAACATCCTACTGCGTCTTTTAGAGCAGGAGATCACAGCACTGTTCAGGATTAGAGATGCACCAAAAAAAAGAGAGAGAGACAAATACTCTCTCAAATGCAGAGGAGAAACTAAACTTCTGTAACAAGCGATGCATTTTCTTTTCTTCATAATGTAATTCATCCAAAAAATAAATAAATGTATTAATAAAAACCTCTAAAAGCCCACTGCAGGCTTTGTAGTAAGTGGGTTTGAGGTAAATGCTATAGCTCTGCAGGGCGTCTGCCGAAGATTTTCTTCTATAAAATGATCTCCTGTTCGAAGGAAGGTCACGCAGCGCTCCCATTTCCTCCTCCACTGAATGCACACTGATCACATGCTAGCCAGCAGATGGACAGAGTCAGAAAATCCCAGCACACATGACCCAGTAGTGCCTGGAAAAATCAGGTCCTGCAGGGGCTCTGAGCTGGATGTTACAGCCGAGCCAAGTGTGAACCACACACTTGCTTGAGCGTTCTTCGTGTGTGCTTGGATATTATTTAAGGGCGGGGTGTGGGGGGGAGAAAAAAAAAGTTTGTACAGCTTATAAACCCCATGATAAAAGACGACAGAATAGAAGAGAAGGAGGAGGGAGCGCTGAGATGACAAGGTGACTTGAGGAGGGAAGAAAAAAAAAAGAAAAATGAGTGGGCCAACGTTCCTCTTCTCCCAACTGATATTTGTCATTTGTCACCCTGAGAGCGTCTGACCTCACTCGTGTGTGTGTGTGTGTGTGTGTGTGTGTGTGTGTGTGTGTGTGTGTGTGTGTGTGTGTGTGTGTGTGTGTGTGTGTGTGTGTGTGTGTGTGTGTGAGCCATGCTGTGTGGGGGCTTTGCTTGACTCCTTTCATTATAAATGACATGGTCCTGGGAGGCAGCTGCATTGACGTCAGGGCTCTCAGCTCTGTCAAGGGTTCTAGCTGCTGAAAATCCCCCCGAATAACAGGATCTAAATAGATAGGAATAGGTTGCTGCTGTTTCATTACTGCCTCATGAACTCAAGTGGATTTAGAGGGCGGATTAGCCCTTGTCCTCAAGTAATCGTGTTTTAATGAAGATTTGTGGCTGTAATGGGGAAAAAAAATGTGCTTCAAAGCTTCTAGATCATCAGATACTTTTGAAAGAAAAAAAAAACCTTCATTATCTCATATATGTCAAGCCATGTCTGAGGTATGGTTTGGCTCTTGTTATCAGTCTCACAGGTTCCATCTACCATCAAGCCTCCTCCTTCTCCTCCTACTACTTCACACCATTTCTTGAAAAGCACATCCTGCCTTTAAGCTGCTATATTCTCAATGGCTCTCGAGTGGGTCCTGCTGTAGCAGAATGTGCTGACACGCAGCAGCCACACCAGGCTGTGCATTACAGTATGTGTGCATAATGTGCTCCGGAAATTAGGGCTGGGTGGAGGATAGGGAGAGCACACAGCTCCAAGGAGGGCTGATGGAAGATTTGAGGCGATTAAAAAAAAAAAAAGTAAGGGTTGGGATTCTCATAAAGATCCCTGCCATGTGATTCATTGCCTCAAAGCTCTCTGCTGACTCCTCATTTGGAATGAACAGAAACGATGGGGCATCTCGGATGTGCTGCACATAGCATATGCATAACAAGAAAGTGGCATGTTATTCATACGCTTGCTTACAGCGCATGTCCACTTCTCAGCCGAGCCCTTATTTTGCAGTCTCCCTCTCCACAGTAGTAGTCGAGATGAGGGCAGGTGTCAGCTGCAGACCCTGCCCCTGCTCTGCGTGGTTCCCCGTGGCCAAAACAGCCCGCAGGACCTTCGCTTTCATCTCTGAACAGCTGCCTACCAGGTCAGAACTGAGCAAATATGAGACCAGGTGAAATTAATGCCACATTTTCCTCCAGACGTTTACAGGCTGAGAAGCACTCCTTCCAAATCGAACAAAGAGCATTTAAATCACAAGGACAAAATTGTATCTTTCTGCTTGTGACCAACTTTTCTAGTTGTTGATTAGACTTAAATATACAGATACATAAATCTACAATCTTCTTGTAGTGGCAAAGAGACAGTGTGTTAGAACGCCTGTCTTCGTCATAAATGGGGGGGGGGTTAGACGTTGTCCTTTAACCAGAAATATGTGATCATGAACCCCTGCTACTTCTGGGAATGCTGATGAACGAGGAGGAGCATAACCTGCAACACCATCACAGAACTGTGATCAGACTCAACTTCACTGCAAGAAAACAGGTTCAATCATTAAGCCAAAGTGACACAAGTGATTTTAACACCATGTTAAATCAGAATGGGCAAGTCCCAGCCTTGAGCCACTGCTTTTTCTTTCTTTTCCTTTGATGCCTCACTTGCTTTCAATTACTTCAACTCCTTCAGGCACATTTAACCGATACGTCAACTCGACTCAGAACTTAAGACCAGAAACCCTCCAAATTCATCCAGTGCACATCGCCAGAAACTTCAGCTGTTTTCTCTCACTGATTGCATTCTGACTCACTGACTTCTTTCACTGGTGAAATCATTTCAAGTACTATATCGGGAAATTTCAAGCAGAAAAGCTGAAAGTCATTCTTGATTATTATGGTAGCACTTTGATGCCCTTCTCATAGGGCCAAAATCATAATGAGTGACCCGCCAATTGTCAAAGCAGGCCACCATTATGATGCCTTTTGTTTTTTAAGGGGGTGGAACAGGTGTTTTCTATAAAATCTTTCCATGGGCATAGCCATAGCCCATAAACACACACATATATATATACACATATATACATATACATGTGTATACACACACACACACATACGTATGTATACATATGTAGCAATTAATGACCTTTAATAAAAAAAACAAAAAAAACAGCAAAGTATGCCCTCAAAGTTAAACTTAATATCAGTTCTATTAACCTCCTAAGACCCGAACTCTTCCATGGCATGCATTTTTAATTTCTCTTTGATATTTGGGCATATTGGGGCCCGATGAATGTAAAAACAAAGAATTACCAGAATTTTTTTTTTTACCTTATTTTTGTTATTATGAAAAATAAGAGCCACATATGAGGATATTCGTTTAAAATTTTGATAGAACAGTAGCAGTATAATGTCCTCGTAAGTGGATATCAGGCCCTTGTAGAGCAAAATTGAGTATTTTGGTCTAAATAACCCAAAATATGATGTCCACATATGTGGACGCCAGGTCCTAGGAGGTTAAGTTACTTATCTTCAGTTTGCTGCAAAATCAGATTGTCAAGCATAGAAACACTAAAACCTGCCATAAGACAGAGTCAATTAGTCTGTAGTGAATAGGGTCGTGTTGGCAACTGCTTGCAATCTGTTTCTGATAATACAGCAATTAACCACTATAAATCATCAAAAATCAAACATCTGTCTTATAAGACAGATATATGATACGACATATCTGTCTTATCTTAATTTATTTAACTTTTGTATTTGGTGTCCCTGTAATGTAATAATATTGCACTATTATGTATCAATACCCACCCCATACTTTCTATCCAGATGGAAACTGCCTCTTGGGAGAAACCAGTGTTGTGGATGTTTTCTACAGCCCCCTATGCAGATGGCACAAGGGACCAATGGCTATGACTTCAGTCACAGGTCCTCCATCCAGTGGAGTACACTGTAGAACAAAGTGGTAGACATCTCTCTTCTTTCCTATCATCAAAACACCAGATGAGGAATATCTCTGGGAAGAATGGTTCCATCCATCCAGCAGGGGTTTGTAAATACAAAGAGACCCCCCAAAAGACAGCTTTTACTGGTTTTTCCTTTGTCACCATTTTTAATAGTAATTTGTATATAAGAAGCTAAACATCCACAGCAGGCCTGTGATTTGATGTCAATACAATTTATATTTCAAGAATATTTTATAGTGGTTCGTCTGTTATTCTCCAAATTGTTTTAATTGGATGATTCCTGTCTTCACCCTGAAGTGGCCAATTATACTGACAAAAAGGACTTAATGTCCTAACTGCGAAGTTACAAAAGAAGGGTACACTGGCTCCTCTGTGTTACTTTATTCAGATCAAGATACAGTAGTACAGCATCCCAATTTAGAAGAGAATTCAAAACAAAAATAAAAGCGCAGTCTTCGTGATACAGGACAATCAACAATCAAGGTTTATTCAAGAACAAAATGAGGAAGGAGGGAGGGGAGAAGAGAGGAGAAGGGAATGGCATAAGGAGTTCAGGGAAAGACAAAAGTTCCTTTTATCAGCACAGACGATACATTTATTCAATCCGCCCATAACCACCCCAGCTCCCACCCCGTAATAAAACATTATGCAGCCTTACGTACACATGCTCCCTGCTCCCCTTCCCACTTTCTTTCAAAGCATGCACTTGTTCTCCATTGTGTAGAGGTTTTTAAGCAACGATTAAAAGTGATGGCCCTTAACGTTTATTGAAAGGCTTTTAAACCTCCTGTTCAGTGAGGAGGGGAGGGGAGAGGGGGCACCCAAACATGGATTTAAGGAAAAAATTGATCGGCTCTAGAGCGCATGGACTGCTGTGGTTGTGCGCTAGCCCCGATAGCTGTAGTCAATTAAGTTGTACGATCCCATTACCGTCAAGACTAATAGTGTCGCTTCCAGAAAACAATGCTGTCTTTTTACACAACATGGCAGGCGAAAACGGTTTACCGGCATATTAAAAGAAAACACAGCTGCTTTCTAAAGTCATTGGCACAAAGATTAAGAGCAATGCCGACAATATACTACAGAACATTACTTCCCATCCTTCCACGCGTACCAAAAATTACTAATTTGGATGTGGGACAGTTATGAGCAACAATTTACAACTGATCTGGCCCCTCTCCATTACTGACCAACTCAGAGCACAGCAGTCTGGTGGATGAGGAATTACACAGG
This sequence comes from Pelmatolapia mariae, assembly GCF_036321145.2. Lineage (NCBI taxonomy): Eukaryota > Metazoa > Chordata > Actinopteri > Cichliformes > Cichlidae > Pelmatolapia > Pelmatolapia mariae. Next base: position 21,606,562 of record NC_086239.1, read on the forward strand.
ACATCATTTCTTTAAAACCTTGTAGATTCTAATTCTGTGAAGGATTTCAGAGGAGAGGGGGTTGATTTGGTGACAAAAACAAAAAAAATATTCCATAACACCTTGAAAGACCTTTTAATTTCTACTTCTCTGTAGAGCTGCATCTCTGGGAAAAGGGGGCTGTTTCAAGACGAAGCTCAGGGAAAAAAATTAACAGCTTGTTGCACCATCTGCTGCTAAAAGTTTCCATCTAACACTGGGAGAAAAAGTGCTGCAGCACAGACAGTTAGCACAGTCCTAGGTAGCTAACAGAGACGTGGTACGGTGCGATGACTGCGGCTCAAGTACAACAGCGGCCAAGGGCATAAAAAGGGAGGAATGTGAGGGGGGTACTGGTTAGCAATGACTAGCGAGTACAGTAGCACATTAGTCAGCATGCACCACTTATTTCAGTTTCATCAACACTTTGCCTTTGTAGAAGCACCCATTTACAGCAAAGCGAAAGGTTAACAAAGAAGCCTATGTGCTATGCTTGGACATGGACACCCATTGGACAGTAAAAAAAAAAGAAAGAAAGAAAGAAAAAGGAATAAACATAGGGAAAAAGAAACAAAAAATAAAACTGTTGACAGCTTTCTCTATACATTAACCAGTTGATCCTGAACATCAATAAATATCTTGTAAAAGTGTTGCCTTGACTCAGGTGGGTATCTGGTTAACCCATGTCGGGCTGGCCGGTTATGCTAGCGCCAGAACTGTGTACAAAAGAGAAGATAAGAATTGCAATTTTAGTAATTTTTAAATATATGTCAAATATCACTCAATCTGTTAAATGGTGATAGGAAATGACAGGAAAGCTTACCACTAATGGCCTCCTGGGCAAAGTATTTAACATCCATGTCTGTGTCTGAAGCCAGCTTCTCCAGCACTGGCTTCACTTCTGTTTGAAGGGCACTGGAAGGGACAAGGTGAGGACAACATTTATTAGACTCAAAGTTCGTTCTGGATTTCAGACTTTAGTCGAATTTCTCCCTCCACTGTGCAGACAAAGCACTGAGTGCTCAAATTCCAGACAACATACTTGCTGTCGAGGATAGGGCCAATCTTCTGAAGGGATTTCGCCACATTGAAGCGGACGTTGGCCACTTGGTCATTGGACATCTTGAGGACCACGGGTAGCATCTGCTTAGTGGTGATCTCCTGGCCACATGCCTTTGACAAAGCCTGAGACAGAGAATGCAGGAGTTACCAAGATGACAAAATCTACATGTAAGTGATTTATTTTTTAAGAAGCTTATACACTTCTTTCCTAATAGTGACTGCTGCCTTCGTTTACCTTAAGTGAAGAAGGTAGGTGATCCAGATAAGTATACTTGGGTCATATTTTAGTACAGAGCTTAGCTTGCCCTGTTAAAGTTACTGCATTTATACTAATAAAACAAACCCTTAATTCCTAAACTGGGCTTTTCCCATGTGCAGTGCAATAAAGTGGATCAGCATTATTGAATCTAGCTTCAATACTGCGAGTCTGAAACCTTTAAGACATAACAGGTACTCAAAGAGTGCCAAAGAAAAACAAGTTATGTTGAGGCGCTTTGTAACAGAAGGCAAAGCTGCCACAACAAAACAGAAACCTCACGGTCTAACGATCCACTACGAGAAAGCACTTGGCGACAGCTGGTAGTATAAGAAAAACAACTAATCTCTGCTTTTTATTAGCGAGACTAGAGTCATTTTAGATGGATCAGTACAGAAAATAAGCCCTTCAAACAAACTCCAAAGGCCGTCATGTGCATTCAAGCATATAGAATAAAGTTCTGTCGACTCACATTGATGCAGAACAGAGTGGTCATCCTGTGGAGGTAATTGGGATCGTTGGCCATACCCAGCACTTTGGGCACGATGGTGTTCTGGGCCCACTCTGCTCCAAACTTCTCCACGAGCTTCATTAGGTTACAGGTCGCTGCCTCACGGATGGCATACACTAGAAAAAACACACAACAGCATTCTGTGTGAAAGGTCTGTGTGTGCCATGTCTCCCTTTCCAGGTCTCTGTGAATGAGTTTGATGGGTAGCTCTTTCCAAATCTGGAGGACAAATTTTCTGCAAAAGCGCACATGTGAGGTGTGTAATGGCATCAACACTTTGCTAACATACTGCTTGTTTTACACCTCTTTAACAGACAGAGCGGCTGTGCTGGGATCAGAGTGTGGCCCTGTGCTTACACAGGACACATTCAGGTTCAACAATGACTGTGGGTCAACACATGCTTCAGGTTATATATAAACATCCATGTAGTGTGACAAAATATGCCATGCACACAGTTGTACTGATTTCAGTGGGAGTGAGTGCGTCTATTAGTGTGTGAGATGGCCGACTTAAAAAGGTGACTGAAATTCTCTCTGGGCACTGGTATAAACTGCAGAGCCCTGAGGCAAACAAGACTCATCATACTGAACCAATTTGGTCAAGGGAACAGCAAGAGCAGTTTGCTTGCGAACATCTTCGAGCTGGACAATAAAAATCAGGGCGATAATTGCACGCACACACAAGCCAGAAAAACACGCCCTCAAAACACATTATTATGTGATGACTAACTTACTATAATTGTATCTATTCTGTTTTGGTTATATCTCATCTGGACAGTCATCCTTTTAAGGCCAGAGGGTTACTCAGCCAACACATGCAGGCCATTGTCTTCTCTGTGACAACTTAGATCTTTGTTACTGAAGGAGCCTTCTTTTGATTTATCCATCTCATTACATATTTTAAGTCTGTAGCCAGGAAATGTAAATACAGCTGCCAATCTTGTTATAAATACACCCAAGAGCATTTCTGCAGTTGCGTTGTTGGGCAAAGGTTATCCTACACTGGTTGTGAAGAGAATCTTCATGTCTCACAACCACAACATCCATGAAGATTTGTTTACATGCGTGTCCATCAGTGAAGTCTGACATACGTTTTAAAGTTACTGTAATGAAAGTACAAAATGTCCCATCCATTGTTTTACCCCCTGATTTTATCCCATTGTTAGGATATATGCAGTATCTACATCCATTCAACAAAAATTACATATTTTATTTATCAGCATTATTTACAATTATGACACTACATCTTTGACCTCAAATAGAATTTAGAGCAATAAAGCGACAAATAGAAGAACTCACTGTTAGAAATTAGATTAATGGTATTTGTATGCTGTGTGAAAAAAAAAAAAAAAAGGAAAATACACAAATAATTTTCTCTGTAATTAAGCCAGTGAGGGAAAGATTCTGGGCTGATTCCTGTGCTCCCGTCTTTCTCTGAAGGGCTTACGTAAGTGTGGCACAGCCCTAACCCCAGCCACACACACACACACACACACACACACACACACACACACACACACACACACACACACACACACACACACACACACACGTAGAGAAACTCACACCAGCAGCATTCCAATGATGTAACCCAGCTGGCCCTTTGTCCTCAACAGAGAGCGTGTCTCTCTCTAATTGGAAAACTCAATGTCAAAAGAACACTACATACTCAGTGAAAACTTAATGCATACCACAAATATTCTAGGTTATAAATACAGTTGGGTGTGTTGTGAAGTTCTAAGGATAAACAGCTCTTTCAGCGTTTGAATAAGGATGATTGTTTCGCAGAACCGTTTAAAACTACCGGGAAGAGAAAGACCCCAGGGCAAACATGCACAGATAAACACACACAGACTCACTCAGTGACCCAACAGGGATTTTAAAGTCCATTAACAACAGTATAAATCCAAAGCTAGAACTGCAGGCTGTTGTATAGAAAAACAAGGTTAACTGACGTAACAAAGTATGACAGAGTGGCTGAACTGTTCTATGGGGATGCAAACAGCGAAGGGTGACAGCATCGCGTGGACAGAGTAAAATGCTGCTACAGCTAGGAGGGTCTGAGGGCAGGCTCTCCTGGGAGCAAATTATCAGAGAAATTCTCTTTACAGGCTTTCTGTGTGTTACATAAAACACAATGTGAATCAATAACAGTGGGAGATAAATACATCAACAAGACATGTTTAAAAAATATACTGGAAATAACCGTATACAATTATCCATCAGGATAAAATTATTAAAAGTTTCCAACAGGACACTGTTTACCTCATTTATGTGTATTTGCTTCAATTTCCAGTCAGTGCAAGTCTTTGTGCCGACAACTGTTTTCACTCAAGGTTCTAGATTCTCTTTTTCTTTGTTTTCTGTTTCACTGACTGCGTGCAGCTACTCCCACAAAGCAGAGTGAACGGAGAAGATGGGTTAAGATAACGTTTCTTAAATTGACTGAAACTTGCTACGTGACTGAGTGCAATGAAAGAGGAGCCCTTTAACTGTGCAGACGAGCTGAAAAACCAATAGAAGAACTGCCGTGATTAACACAACGTAGCAACTCGAGATCACCCAAGATCTGCACAAATGTAGATGACTCCTTCATGTGTCAAAATGGAAATGAGAGGGTCCATATACAGTTCTATTATGACACAAGATCTGACAACTTCTCAAACACCATTGTACTAGATGATTTAGTTCTTTGCTGATTACAGCTGTACTACTCTACAGATGGAGAGTCTCCAATGGTATGTATAAAACAAAACACCTCCATCTCATCCCTTCTTTACCCTGAAACTTCTTCACTTCCACCCTCTAAGCTTATTAGTCTCTTCTCTCCAACAGTCTCTCTGACCTGGTCATAAAATAGTATCAGACTGGTAAGAGGACCTCTCTAAACTGCGTGCAAAGTTCAGTTAGAGAAATTAAAGAGAGAATCAAAATACAACCGTGTGGATATGTAATGGTGAAAATAAATCATAAAGGAATAAGCAGTGCCTACTTATGTTAAAAAGAAAAGAAAAGAAAAAAAAAAGAGCTAGTGTATGATGAAGGTATCAGAGTGCTACCGAGCACTGACAGCCAAAGCAAATAAAATGCCACTGGGAAGAGGCGAGAGAATTAGGGGCATTGCCACAGTAAGTGCAACCCTCCTGCAGCGAAAACTAGAAAACGAGGACAATTTTCAGGCTAAGATTTGTATTCATAGGATAAAGGGGGTGTTGCAAAGAAAGCATCTGTTTAAGCAGCGTCTCATAAGTTCGCCAAGTTGGCAACAATGAGGTGAGCTGAAGTGTGAAGACCACTGCTGTGAGTGAGAAGGGTGTCAGGCACCAAAGCTGACTGTATGCATTTACATAAAATATATGAACAAATATCCAAATCCCAAAATTGAAAACCAAATACCTCCCCAACAAACAAATATGCAAACAGTCAAATACTCAGCTCCACCTTAAGACCCAACAGATAAAGTATCATCCTATGACGATGATATTACATCAAATTGACAAACTTTGAAACCCATAACAGCACCTTACCATGGTCAATAAGCCAGGCCATACAAAGGGTATTGAGCTTCTCATCAAAGAACTCGACTCCCTGCAGGAAAAAGGATAAAATATAATCACAACCATTTCCTGGTTATCTACAGTCAAATCGGGCCTGATAGCATTTTAGCTAATATTGGTGTTTTTACACATGGTGTTAATTAAGGATGACATTTAAAACATGTTATATGGCTTGCAGCTGTCTTTCCTAGACTCCACGACTCACCAGCTGTCCTGCCAGCAAGGGCATGTACTCTATGATGGCAAGGCGAACCCTCCACTTTGCATCTTCTGCCAACTCCACAATGGCCGGCAGCAGTGACTGAGAGAGCTGTCGTATGCCAATCACCTCGTTCACACAGTCAAGGTTGGAGATGATGTTCAGACGCACCTCAGGGCACTAAAACAGACGAATTACGAGGGATAGGTTAAGGTCATGCCAGCCTACTGTCATCAAATTCTGATTCATTTCAAACCCGATATAATCGAAAATGTAAAACTTTTTAACCTATATATTTTACACTTAGTGAAAAAAAAAAGAAAAAAAAAAAAGACCAATCACATATTATGTATCCAACTACGCCAACCCCATCAAAAAAGGCCAGACTGCCAAGAGGTTATGTCTTACAAAGTGGAACCAATGTTTATTATAAAGAGCCTGAAATTAAGGCTTGCGTTTGTTCAGCTTTGAACAGGATATTAACTGGAACAGCAAAAGTACACAGCTAAACTTTTTAAATTAACATACTTTAAACTCCAGAAGCCACAAATTGAAGAATGATTTGACACATTCAGTCACACTAACTTAAGCTGGGACAGAGCAGTAGCTGAACAGGCCACAGAAACTATCTGAAATCTGTACAGTGTCTCCCTTTTCTCAGATAAATGGACTTTGATTTGAAATTTGCAAGTCAAAGCTGTCAGTTTAGACGTTAATCTAATTAGTCACTTAGTCTTGTGTTTGTGCCGTGAGGAAAATGGGCCGTCTTTAAATAGGACTAGGGGAAGAGAGTTGAGGAACTTAAAGCATAAGCCTTCCAAAACATTGATACACGTTTGTCTTCAACCTGCCAAACTTGTGTCTGATCTCAATATTCACTAATGTAATGGGACAATGTATTGTGGGAAGATGTGAGTGAGCTATTCTTCAACATGAACCTAACACACTTAGAGGAACAATGTAAATCAATATTCAGGAGCTAAAACACGGCTCACATTAACCTAATACAGAATCAGGACTGCTCTACAATTTGATTCTTGCAGCAGCTTCTTTGAAAAATGATTACAAAAGTAATACTGACAGTTGCAAAAATAACTCGGATGTTAGACACACAACCCTACCTCCTTTAATCAGCAAATATCCACAATTATTCCTTATTACTGAAAATACAATCAGAATGCATCAAGCAGTAACCCATTTGGCTAAGCTGTGTCTGACTTAATTATGCTTTCTTTCAGACAGCAGCCAATCAGTCTTCCAATTGTAAGGTCTCAGTTAGGCTGCCAACTGCATGAATCATCCTCCTACCCAGCCAGGTGGCAGCCAGGTACATCTGGTGGCTGCGGCTAAGTGGCTTTGCTGTCTCAGACGTGCTGATCACAGAAGGCCAAAGAACTTGGTCAAATTGGGCTGCCTTGTAAGCAGCGTTTGTTTACAGTGGTACCAAACCACAACCGTGCCTTGTGGATTTCCAAAGCCAGCTGTCTAATATAAAGAAACTGTGGTCCACAATTAAAAATCTGCATTTCCTTTACCTCGTCCTTGAGCTGAGCCAGAAATAGAGGCAGTAAGTGCTCTATTGTGTTGTCCTTGCCCAGGATGGTTGAAAGTCCCATAATGACTGAGGCCAGAGCCGATTTCACATGCTGGTTGGTGTCTGAAACAAGTTCCTAATGGAGGACGGGAAACACAGGAGACAGAGAGATCAGCCCAAACAAATAGTTAAGACAAAGTATGTAAATAAACATCAAGACCACTGCAATGGCTCATATTTGCAACGCAGCACACAAGGAGCCTATAATCGACCTGTGTGTAAATACATGGTAAAGTGAACTTAATACCAGTGAGAATTACAGTCATTGCATCTAACAACTGTGCGTGGAAAAACTTAAAATGTGATGTAGACAGAAACAGAAATGGGTGTACATAAACAAGCAAAGAAATCGCTTGTTATCTAAATGCTCATGTTTACTTGTGTTTTCAAACCAGTATTACATGGAAGCCTCTAATGAACTATAAAACCTTTGAAAAATTATTTTTCCTTTCCCAGAACATACAAATATATCAGCACACCAGGCATTTCAATCTACCAATAAAATCAACTCTGCAGTGGGAGTGATGGTATGTGTGTGCCAAGTGCCCGTGCTATGACGTTTATTACATTTTTCCAGGGAAGTGTGTTTGTTGCTACCTGGATGGCTTTTCCCACTGCTGTATGTATGTTTACAGGACAAACACAGACTTCTTATGACAGTCATGCAGCTTGCTCTCTTTCAAACACACACACACAAAAAAAAAAAAAGTACAGTTCCAGGAATTCCACTGTGAGGTTACCTGTATTTCCACTACCCTTAGTGACACAATAGTTAGTTACAACACAATAGTGCCACCTGCTGCTTAAAACTTGAACAACACTGGCATGTATAGTCTATACAACATAACCGCAAAACATAAGGCCTTGACGTCAATTTAAAGGAATTCAGAGATTTGCTTCCAATAAATGATAAAATGTTTTAGAAAAGTGCTATAAATGAGAAAAACCTGAATTATTTATTACTAGATTGAGGAAATTAATCTCTTATATTCTAGAGAATATAAGAGATATGGATGCCACCTTTTCAACATCATGACTTCATGACAGTGTAACCATATTTAACAATGATCTGCCCCAAACATTACATTATAAGATCTAGAGCTCATTATAATTAGATTCTCCTGCTATTCTTACAGGCTACGGCTTTACTGTTAACTATGTCTTTGTCTGAGAAATGGATCTTCCCTGCAAAAACAGCTCGGTGCTCTTATTCAAAATTCTTAGGCTTACACAAACAAATGTTTTACTTTTTGTGAAGGTGATGGCAGACTAAGGGTCACCAACCAAACATGTCTGCTCAGTGAACACTTTATACAAGATAGTCTCTTTTTTTTTTCCCTCCCTCCACAGGAGACAACTAAGATTCAAGGATTATCCACACTTTAAATCTGAATGTAGCTGAACCGACTACATCCTTCCCCATCCTGCCAGGTGATACAGCTGGCAAGGTATACATGCAGCCAGGCATCAAAGACAGTTCATATCTACACTGTGCACCCAGCCAGTTTGGGCGAAAGAACTTAAGTTTGTATATTTAGGCTGGTCAGAGAGCTGACAATTACTCCTTTAGCAGACACGCCCCTAGTACTTTAGAGGATTTTTTTTCCCTGAAACCATTATTATTATCATCATCATTTCTGTTGCTGCTCCCACATGTGACTGTGTGGTTTAAATCACATTTTCTGTGGTTTGACCAACTCAGAACACATTTATTAATCCTTCACAAAGACTTTAAAAGTTCTCTTGGTTAAAGAAGTTAGTGGGCATCTTTGAGCATCTCATGGTCTGCTGCCCCTACAGATTGCAGTCACACAACGGGCGCTTTGTTTTCTGCATGTGGATGCTGTCCATTTGATTTGCGTTTATGGTGTAGTCTGATCAAAGCACACCATATTTACAATGTGTCAATTCTCCTTTTGATCCAAATATTTGTGGGAAAGGTTTATTTTCATAGTTTTGAACACATGTAAAAATCTCATCAATTGCTAAAATCTGGGGAGAAGCTGGGAAAAATTCAGTCTTTAAGGGTACGCTTGCAGCTTTAAACATGCATTCAATTTTAAGAGGACCTTGGAGGCTCCACTGCCCTACCAGAGTCCTAATAAGCACATTTATCTACAGCAAGGACACTTTAGTGTATAACAATGCTGTTAAAGTCGGGGTTTATTCAAAACCCATGTTCTCGCCAAGCTCCAGACCAATGTCAGCAATGGCACTGGTCAACCCCCCCCCCCCCCCCCCCCCCAAAATAAATAAATAAATATGGACAAAATAAGACAAGCAGGTACTGCAACATCATATGCATTCGAAAATGCTTCAAGGGAACAATGAAAAGGTAAGCTTTTATTTGTTTTTCTTTCTTTACCAGTGAACACAAAACTCTTGTCTTACTGACAAGAAATATCACACTGCAGCTGACAGAAAAGTTTATTTATTTATATTTTTTTTTACCTTGACGCAGGGCAAGATGTGAGTCATGATGATCTGCTCACGATTGTCCTCTGGAAGGTTCTCGCAGAATTCTAACAAAGGGAAAAATACATCATCAAAATATAGAAAGCAGTGGTCAAGAGGCTGAATCATGTTCGGCCAGTGCGATTCATTTTAAGAAAATCTCCTACCTTTGACTTTGTTGGCTGCAGCCGCACGGACCTCAGCTTCACAGTCCTTCAGAAGATTCTGGAAAGCTGGGACCAGGTCGTTCTTTGTGATCTCTGGGCCCACTGCTTTCTGGAGCTACATTCAGACAGAAATCAATTAATCTCCATTTACTAAGTAAGCCCATCCATTCGCTTCCGCTTATCCTTTTCAGGGTTGCGGGGGGCGCTGGAGCCTATCCCAGTTGTCATAGGGCGAGAGGCGGGGGTACACCCTGGACAGGTCGCCAGTCTGTCGCAGGGCTAACACACAGAGACAGACAACCATTCGCACTCACATTCACTCCCGCATTCATACCTATGGGCAATTTAGACTAATCAATTAACCTATCCCCACAAACTGCATGTCTTTGGACGGTGGGAGGAAGCCGGAGTGCCCGGAGGGAACCCACGCATTGTCTCACATGCTTACTTAGCATGTGAGACAATTCCCAGTGTCTTCCAGTAAAAAGGTTACTGGAAGATACTGGGAGGTTATAATGTGGCTAAAAGTTCACATTGTGATATTATGAGCAAACAACCTGACTCAAAATTCTCAACACTGATAGTTAAGAGGTTTCAATGAATATTAAGATGGAAATAAACTTTAAGATTTCTATGTATAAACCAGAATTATTATTATTATTTTTTTAATGTACGTGCCATGGCCTGGGTCTATCACCTGGCACCTTATCCTCTTGATTTTGCTGACCCTGTATAGCCGTGTATTGCATGGATGCATGTCAAAGCTGCAGTCTTGCTAAATCTTCGGCTAGACTGGAAACTGACTTTTTAAAATGTACAATACTTAAATCTTTTCTGATGCTACTTATAATCTGATTTATTTGCACAGACACAGGTAAAACTCAAAATGGCCTCTGAAATAGGCCTGTTCAAGCTAATAAATATTTACTACGCATTTTTCCTTATATCACAACTGTTTTGTTGCAAATAAAAACACGTTTTTTATTAGCTCTAGAACTTACTAAATACGTCAAAACCATGGTGTTATTGTAATGAAAATGCAAAGATAAAGCTCCAAATATTACAAATCTTAATTAAAGCCCACTGGTAAAAGATTTTAATTACCTATTAGTAATGTTTGTGGGCTAATTTAAACTTGTGTCACCTTCATAATAAAGCTCAATAGAGTTTTGCAGCTGCATAGATTCTTTTGATCAAAAATGGCTCAATGACCTAGTTGAATGCATGTGATTAGTTGTGCCCACGGCAGCATGGCAACAAAGAACTTTAATCCAGCTCAAGTCTAAGAGAGCCACCTTGAAATCTCTCCATCCTGTTTTTGCTCTTAGTATTTTTTCTGAAAGTTCTGACAGGAAGTTAAGATTTTAATCTCAGCTACTTGTTTGAGGATGTTGGGTTTGTTAATCATTATTATTCCAATGACACCTTTGCTCAGTAAATGTGCAGCACAAATGTTTGGACAGGGGTGGTTTATTTAATGGTGTGATGTCAAACAATTCTTTGAAAGCACTACATGTGTCTAAACTAAGATTACTAACATTTATCAAAGACATACAGCAGGTTAACAATGAAATGTATGAACCTTTTATTGTTGTTGGTTTTATATCCAGTAAAAGAAAAACAGTCAACTCCACTTCAGAATTACTCTATATCAAAAAAGTGCCCTATTTAAAGTTAGCTTTAAACAGAATTTCCAAAATGTTAATTCTACATTTAAATCAAAGAAGTTGTTTTTCAGTTTACCTCAGAGAACTTGTCAGCAACCATGTAACGGACCCTCCAGGACTTATCTTCTGCAGCCTGACGTAGGGTTGGCATCACCAGGGTCTCCAGATCCTCCTGAGGCAGCAGAGTGGCAATACTGACACAAGCCTCCACTGCAAGCAGCCGCACTGAGTCCTGATGAAGAAAGATGGGATCGGTTTGGCCTCCCAACAGGCAACGACACCAAGAATGGACTACCCAAAAAAAGAACACTGCAGTTCAATGGATTTTTTTTTGGATGGATGTTCATACCTGCTCATCAGAGGCCAGGGCAGTGAAAAGGGAAATTATGTCACTTTTTACATACTCCAGCTCCAGGACTTTGGCAAATTCCCCCAGTTTGGATGCTGCAGCACGACGCACCATAGGAGTGTCATCTGAGCACAAGGTGCGAAAATGCCTAGAAATAACAACAAACATCAAATGAAACCTTGTTAGAAGACTAAAACAACCACCAAGTGACTCATTACAAGCAAATAAGTTAAGAAAAAAGGATTTGGAGCAATTTAAAAATCTGTCCCCTTTTCAAGAAGCCACTTACTGGCGAATCTCAGCCTTGACGGTGCTGGAGACACGAGGATAACACACGCTAAAGAGGCCACAGGCAGATGTGCGAGAAGTGAACCAGTCGCCACTGGCCAACCGCTTCACCAAAGGCTCAAAGTGGACCTCCAGGTCAACTGGAGAGTGCTCCTGAGAGATCTTTCGCAGGGACTCTACAGCTTTGTCTCTGACTACTGTCTCTTCCACTGTAGCTAGGCTTTCCAGAGGAGGCTAAACATCAAGAAGAAATAAGTGGAGAAAACTTAATCCACACTGATGATGGAAAAGCATCACAAACAAACATCTCACAAAAACTCTATATAGCAAATATGATACAATAGGCATTAAGGGGTTACTCACAATGAATCTCTAGATGCTACATAAACACTAAAAAATGACTGGCTGTATAGGATTGCTTACAGTCTGAATTTAGAAAATGTACCTTTCAACAAACTGAAAATTTATACAAGGTTGTGATATAACAATTGTATAGAATATGATGTACTGCTAATTCTAAATTTAAAATCTCTTTACAATGAACAAAGGAAAGTTAACAAAATCATCAAATCTGAAGAGCTGAAATGTCAGTCGATTACTTTTATTTTTGTCGTCACAAACATGATCATCTTTGATCCTAAGTCCACAGGTCAGTCCTATGTTGAAATTGTTAAGCTGAGGGACTGATGTAATTGTGTCAACAGTTTGTTATTACTAGTCTAAAACCAGTAAATGAACTCTGTGTGGGTTAAGATGTGTTTAGATACTACCTTTTGTGTCCTAGTGCAACCTAATATAATGTTAGTATTTGGTACACTTGTGAAAAATACGTTGTTGATGCAAAGTTCATGAAAACACTATGTGTAATAAATTGACTTTTACATAAACTAGCTAATTCTAAGGAAATATCATTACAGAGGTCTGAAAGATTTAATATAATGGGGAATGCATCTCCTTGCAAGCATGTGTTTACAAAAACTATCATCTGAAGCTTGTAGACTTACCAGAAGACAGTGGACATACTCTGGACCTCCCACCAGCATAGTGAAATTGCCAAGCTGTTCAGCCAATGCCAAAAGCACCTCATCTTCATCATAGATGGTGTCTGAGGGTGAGAGAAGGACTGTAAATCTACATGTGGATTACTGGCAGCCTCAGCAACTACAAGGCCCAGTTTAAAGTGCAACACATTCAGCGCTTTATTATAAAACTGCTTTTATTACCTGTGAGGAAAGGTAGGAGCTCAGTGCGGGTCCTCTCTACACCCAGGGCCAGAGCAATAGTGGACAGCTTCTTGATGCTGTTCAGACGCAACTGGAAGCAAAATGGAAAACAATTAGTGATGGATTCAGAAACCCTGAGCCAATAACAAAATAAATAAATAAATAAATAAATAAATACAACCCTATAATTCATACTGCTAACCCAAGAAAGCGTATTACTGTTATCATCTGGTTTAAAATTGCGTCACAAGTTGCTAGCTAAAGCTACCCAGCGTTTCAAATTGCTTGCTAGAAGGCAAAGCTTTCCACTGACTGATAGGAATAAATTGCGTGATCAGCCGTGATCTATACCCACTGCGGCCTCAAACGCCCCGCTGTTGTGATTCCTCATTCGGCTAGCTTGGCTAGACATTAGCTAGCAGCTAAATGAATGACCTAGTTTGTCAATCTTCGTGATAATATATTAAAATGTACATCTGCGTAAAAACCAACTCAAAGAGCGGTATATTACTGTCGACAACAAACTAGACTAGCCGGGTAGGGTGGGCCCGGCAGAAAATTCCTGATAGGCCCAGACCGGGAACGTTACTTAGCATATTTGCTAGATAGCTAGCTAACAATCTGACGACTAAGAAATTATGCCTAACGCTTTGGTCTTTAATATAAAAAATCAATAATATCAAAATCAGGGTTCCTACCTGAACGTCCTCATTTCGCAGTTCATCAATAAGAACGGCGATAGGGTAAAGAGAATCGTCTCCATCAGCTCCTGCCATTTTGGATACTGTTGCAGTTACCGAATGGCGCTGCAGTGATACACTACGGGGTTTCTGCCAGAAAGCAGCAGCTGCAGGGCCCTCCCCTCCTCGGAACTTGCTTCTTCTTCTACCTTTGGCGACTTTCAAACCAGCCTAGATGTGTTTTATCGCCACCTACTGGACTGGAGAATATTACAATAAACTAGGGCTATGTCCACACGTACCCGGGTATTTTTGAAAACGCAGATTTTTCTATGCGTTTGCACCTTTCGTCCACACGTAAACGGCGTTTTCGGTCACTGAAAACGGAGATTTCTAAAAACTCCTGCCAGGGTGGATATTTTCTAAAACTCCGTTTTTGCATTTACGTGTGGACGAGAAAAACGGAGAAAACGCAGCGTCAAAGGTGTGCGCCTTTTTTGACGTCACAGTGTGCGCCACGTTGTTGTTTGGGTGAAATGAATTTCTACAATACTGTTACTGTTAATTGTACTCTCTGCAGTGTTTAAATGCTTACATATACACACACAGTTACTGTCCCTCCACACATACGACTCAGTTCTGCTTCTATGCCCCAGCTTTGTTTACTATTTCCCACCGAGGCTTCTAGACTTCTGATTGGCCAACATTTCTACACGGTTAGGAATATAGCGCCACCTGCTGCTTTGGCATGTTCCTAGCAGCGTTTTCCTTCATTTCTGCCTTTACGTGTGGACGGGATTATTTTTTAAAACGAAAACGGAAAATCTCCGTTTTCAAAAATACCCGTGTACGTGTGGACATAGCCTAGAGTTTTTTTTTTTTTTTAGCTGAATCAATGGCTGTGTCCCAATTCAGGGTATGCACGCTTGAAGTACGCATTTCAAGTGCGAATACGTCACCGCCACGCGACGACGGCTGTCCCAATTCAAAGTGTACTTCAAATGCATACTCCAAATGCGCCGTCGATTTCCCCAAATATCAAGCGTGGTCCGGTGCACGCTTCGTGGTCCCATATATCCCACAATTCATAGCGCAGCGGTGGGTGTGGATAATTTTGCCGCAAAATACGGCAGAAGGGAGCGGCCGAAGAGTGAACTGGCAAAAGTAAGTATTGAATATCACTTATTTATGTGCGAATGTTTAATGACTGTGGCCAACATGACTGTTGGCCACATGTCGGCAAAGTTATGTGACATTAGTGATGTTTGAACTTTCAGCGTTAACTTGGTTTTAAAGCCTCTACTTCTATATGTATATATATGTATATATATATATATATATTTACAGTCCCGTGGTCTCAGCCTCAGATACTCAACTAATCAAAGTGATGTCATGACAAAAATGAATGACCAACAGAACATTTTTTTCTCCTTCATTTCTGTCACACACTGCTGTATGACACGTTTCTCGCGGTTAGTATCATGGTTGCTAGGCAACCTGAACAGCGCGACGAAGGCTAGACCGTCCCATTTCACAAGCCTCTCACTTCCGCATTTCCCGTACTTATAGTACGCACCGTCCGTAGTACGCGTAGTGTGCGTACTTCAAGCGTGCATACCCTGAATTGGGACACAGCCTATCTCTCTTTCCTCCCCTTAAAGACCTCTTTCTTCTTCTTTAAACTGCTTATTTAGGAGGCGGATCACCTGCCTCCATATCACCCTATCCTCAGCATCTCTCATCATTACATCCACGAATCTCTGAGGTCTTCCTTATTTGTTCCTGCTTTGCAAAGCCTGTAATTTTTTTAAAGTCATTCATACAATCATTGGTATATGTACAGAAAATACATTAAATATTGCAAAATAAAAATTGTATTTTTATGTAAATGAACAAAGAACCACGGAAAACAAACTAAAGTATTATTACAATTAATAAAAACAGTATCTCTGGGAATGAATAAGGTTGTACATGTATTTCAAAATAATCAAGACTGTACAACAGCGTATTAGGGCCACAGAAGGTAGGAAAAAACTAAGGGACAGGGCGTGGGGAGTGTAAAAAACAACAACTTTTTTTACATTAAAGTGGCAAATTGACACACAAAAGCTATCACCTAACCTAAATGAGTCTGTTATTTTCTTCTGAATGGACCCATTTCATTACAAGGTCTCTTCAAAGTCTGGAAGTTTATAATAATGTGGTGACTCTGTGCTAAAATATCAAGTATTTGTTTGTTGCTTAATCCAATTAAAATGTATAATATAAGGTGCCGCTTTAATATATAAAATTTTGAGGGGTTTTTTGTTGTTTTTTTAATTTATTTTATACTCCTCCCTGCCCTCTTCCTTCAGTGGCCTTCTTAAGAATTACTTTTATTTTGAAAATTATAGAACCGGATATTTTTCCGGATATTCTAGTCACAGCAGAACAAGATGGCGTCTCAGCAGCCGCAACCAGGAGGGTCGATGTCTCAGCCCGGATTACAACAACAGTCTGCTTCAATGCAGCAACAACAACAGCAGCAACAACAACAGCAACAGCAACAGCAACTGAGTCAACAGCAAGACTTTGACCCAGTTCAGAGATTTAAGATGCTTATACCGCAGCTAAAGGAGAGCTTACAGGTAAGTGCTGCGCATGTAGCTGGCTGAAGATTGAATAGCTTAACTTGCTAACGATTTCCCATCCCAGACAGTGAAATCTACAACCCTCACCTCACCTCACCTCACCTCACCTCACATACTGTTCGTTTTGACATTTAACAGCAGTAAAAAACAAAAACAAAACAAATTTAATTCTTTTAGCCTGAAATTTGATAACTTTCCCGAAAGTCACTCAGTATGCATAAAAATATATTTTATAATTTGATACTGTTGTACAGGTGCTTCAAATTTTTTGTACAATGACGTTAATCCCGATCTATTGAGGTGGATTTTAGATCCACCAGTGTGGTTCTACTTAAATTAAACTGTGATTTTAGTGAATATTGAAATCGTGAAACTGTACATCCCACGCCTCTTGATGTGTATTTTTATTATTTTTATTGGACAGTGGTGACGGAGGTCAAAGGGGACTTTCACACTGCCATGGGAACTGCCTGCCTCCCACCATATTTGGCCGGGTCCTGTAAAGTCCTGTGTAAATGTGTAGTTAAACAGCCAATCAGTTCTAGAATTATCTTGACATTTTTCCTTTGAATAAAATATATTTAAATCGTTTTGACTGTCATGTAAAACCTAAAAATATACTATCTTCCTGTTCTTTGAAACATTAATAAGGATCGTTAGTCACTAATTCACTATTATTCAAAATCTGTTGTAGACACTTAGGAAGGGATTCTTTGCCTGGCTCAATATTGATCTGAAACATACTGTGAATTTACTTTACTTCTTTCCAATGCAGAATGTAATGAGAATCGCCTCCCTGAATTTGGCATATAACACGACGATTGACAACGGCATGTAAGTAGCGTGGTTTGTGGCAACCTCTGATCTGTATGTCTGTGTCAAGCAGCCTTCTGATTCATTTCTATGTGTGTCTTTTTTTTCCTTTTGTTTTAGCAAAACCAGCGACACTTCAGTGACAGTTCAGCGCTTTGACAAAAGCCTGGAGGAGTTTTATGCCCTTTGCGATCAACTTGAGCTGTGTTTGGTAAGATTCAAACAAACAAATAATCCATCATGGAATAAAAACGGACATCCGCACAAATTTATGTGTTGATTTTTGTGAGTGTTTTGCCATTTCTGTAGGAGATCATAACTGTACCCCTAAAAACTAAATATGACTGTAGACCTTTTTTCTTACAAAACATTACAAATATTTAAATTGTGTTAAACCAATCTCATTGTGATATGTTTTAATGACTTAAATGGATGAAAAAGAACTTAACTCAAGACTGACTATTGACAAAAGCATTAAAATTAAAGAAGAGTTATCAGTCAAATCTAAAAGGGTTTAATTGTGTTGAACAAATCTAGCATGTACAGTGGTCCCTAGCTATAATGTGGTTCACCTTTCCCAGCCTCGCTGTTTCGCAGATTTTTTTTGTGCAATTTTCCATGTTTTTTTTTTTTTTGTTTCGTTTTTTTCTTTTTTTTACTTTACAGTGTCATTGTGTTCTGCGTCCTGTCAAATTTACATAAATCTTCGATCGCTAGCAGTGTACCTCTGAGGTGCTGCACTGTATGTTTGTAAGTTTTCTTCCCAACAAACACAATAATGTCGACAAAACGTTTTGCACCATTAAAGGCAACCGCGGGTGACTTTGGTTTCATTCTATAATACTGAACTTATTTTTCTATGAAGGTTTGAAATTTGAGAGTGTTTAAACAAGAGAGAAAAGTGTGAAAATGTTCATGCCTGTCAGAGAAAATTGTATAAAGTGTGTAGTGAGGGGTTTTACAGCCTTAAAACATCTATAATAATTGTAAAAAAATAAAGCTGGCTACTTTCTGGCTGATTTCACCTATCGCGGGTTATTTTTTAGAATGTAACTCCCACGATAAACAAGGGACCACTGTACTGTATCTACACTTAAGATTTCTTCCACAAACTGAAATTTTCTCTTCTCTATGCAGCGACTAGCATATGAGTGCCTCTCACAGAGCATCGACAGTGCCAAACACTCACCCAACCTGGTCCCGACAGCCACCAAGCCAGACACCGTCCAGACAGAGTCCATGTCATATGCCCAGTACCTCGGCATGATCAAATCTCAGATCTCCTGTGCCAAAGATATCCACAACGCTTTGCTGGAGTGTTCTAAGAAGATTGCAGGAAAGGGACAGCCTCAAGGAATCATGTAGATTTGGACTGATGGTTACAGCTCTTTATGCACCAGGTGTTTTGTAAAAGGTGACAGAATTGTAAAATATTTACTTCTCACTTTCATGCTACATTGGTCATGATGATGATTTATGTCAGCAGGTCAAAAGGTCATGTATATTTGGTGGAGTGTGAAGTTGTGTTTTTGCCACCACTTAGTAAATAATTCTGACAGACGTTATGTTGGAAGATGACCAGCAGGTGGCGGCAGAGGCGCAGGTGAAGTCTTTTATAACACATTTGTATTCCTAATAAAATCTTTCTACTTATGTTTTCTGTTTATTCAAGGTGCACAATTGGGGAAGGGGGGGTTGTCATTTATTAGCATATTATGTATTTATGTAATGAACAGATCAGCTGTGCATGCAGGAGCCATAATGACTGTAGAAAAAGATTCTAAAAACAGCAAATGGATTACAGCGTATTTTAACTTTGTCTTCAGTAAAGTGCTTTGATAAGGAAATAAAGATAAAGAGCCACTGGGATAAAATGACCGTCCTAAAGATGCTCACATTCAGCGAGTAAAAGCTGAGGTCTCTGTGCTCTAAGGACAGAATGGTAGCTTATTCTAAATAGTTTATTTATTTATTTAAATAGGAATAGTTCTCCAGGCTTCTTGAAGGACATTTAAAGCTCTGCTCCTTTGCTCAGTTCCCTGTCAAGATGATTCCCACACTGGTGTGGTTGTAGCACAAATCATCTACTAACTGGAAGGTTTGTGGTTTGTTCCTTAGCTTCTCTGGTCTGTGCCAAAGTATCCTTGGGCAAGATGCTGAACCCTAAGTTGCTCTCTGAATGTGTGTGAATGTTGGTTACAAAGCACTTACGTGTAGAAAGATGTTTTTGTGTGAATGAGTAAGTATAAATGAACAAGTCCATCCAGTTATCTATTTGGGATCATTGTCATGCTGAAAAATGAAGATGTTGCCCATCAGGTGTTTTCCACATGGTGGATCAAAATCTAGTGGCATATTCCTGTGCTCAGAAGTCCATTAATTTTTGCAGTATTCTCAACACCACTGCTGAACTATAGCCCCAAACCGCGACACACCTCAGACTAACCATGTTTTACAGATGGCGAGGGCGCTCACTGATGTACCTCTCCCCTGACCTCCCCTGTTCATAGTCACAATGATTTGTACCAAACATTTGCTGAAATTTTTCATGTTTCTTAAGGATGTGACTTTCAGATACCGTTCCTCTGCTGCAATTAGTTTTTTTAAGCTTGTCACTTCTTCTTTTGTCTCTCACTTATCCAGTTTCCTAATTTTTTGAAGGACAAGCTGGACACAATGCAGAAATATGCAAGTTTTCTGCTAATATATCTTTGGGAATCACTTTGTTGGTGAAAAAATAGTATTTAATGTCAACATATGTTATTGTTGGGGTTTTTCATAAATTCAGCTAAAGAAATGTGAATAAATTATGTGTTTTTATGACAGGCTGCTAATGACAAAGCGTCTAAAGATAATATTTAAAATTGTTTTGCTCATTTGTCTGTGAAGGCTCAAACATGGTTCATCCCTTGAATATGGTGCCTTTATGCTTGAATAAGTCAGTGTTAAGTGGCTTAATAAAAAAAGCACTTCTAAAAAAATGGTTCAGGCATAAGGACTGGACTGAAAATGATTGAAAAAGCAGCCAATGTACAGAGCTCTTCAGTAAAGGTCTGAGTCATTAGAAGCAAAATATAATGAAATGAAAGGTGTCTCAAGACTTTTGCACAGCACTCTATATTTACATACCATCATGCTCTTTTGGCCCTTGTGCTGTGTATTCAGAGGGGGAATGAGGACTTTGTTAACAGGTCAGGTTTCTGCAGCTTCTTCCAATTGTAGCTGAATCTCTGGGATGTATGCAGTCTGATATAGAAACATGTGAGAGGCACGCTTGCAGCTGTGTAACATCTCAGACCGATCTGAGCTACTGACAAGTGCTTAGATCCAAAAATACCACCCCAGGTCACTCCTAGAGACAAGGGGTTCATTACGACACTGGCTTATGGTCGTGAACCTTTTGTAGTGCTACACCAAACATACATATTTTTTTCTAGTTATTCAGTATTCAGACTGACTTCCAAATATTGAGGATAACCTTTGTATATAGTTAAAAAAAAACCCAACAGATTAGTCTTATCATTTTTATTTTCAGTTGATACATTTTCTTCACTGTTAAAGCTCGTAAAAATACACAAATCACTGAGAAAAATTCACACGTCGACAGTTTGTGCAATGCAGAACGGAGTTCATCAGATGAAAAGCGAGACAACACCAAATTAACAATATAAAAAGAGAAGGGTAATAGTTCTTTTTACATAGATTACAGCAGATAAAGTTCATATCTATCGCATCAGGTACAAGACAACATAATCTCAAACAAAACAGGTATGATCTAAGTGCATTAGCGCATTCCACACAGCTCAGTAATTCACTATGTTCTCTCCGGTCTGGCTGCATGACAATATTAAAAAAGACAATACGAGAAACTGATGAAATCAACTGCGTATTGAATGTGTTACCCCAATATGATGACATCACTACATCCACAAGGAAAAAAAATATAATGAAACCAAGCATATTCAAAGTGCACTATAACTGCTTTTGCAATTTCAATGCATTACATTTCTATATCATTAATGCCCCAGAGATATAAACATTTTCTAGTTTTTAATAATTCTTTTGTCTCGTGTAGTGCCAAACGCCTTACCATTTATGTGTAGTAAATAGTGCACCGATTCAAACTAAGTGCTGAAAAAGTTTAGCATTCTCATAGTTGTGCAGCATGTTTCAGAAAATGTGCAGCAGTAGTGTGAAATGTAAGTAACTGAGCCAAAATATTGAAAAACCAGACACAGCTTGACCTTTTAAAATCCAGGTCAGTGGTTTGACTGTGTTTGTGGGTAAGAAGGGCACCAGTTTGTACTGTATGCTGTTTAAAAACAAACAACTTTATTGCACACTGCTTCGTCGTCCCTGAGCTCTCACTTTTTCTGTTTTCCTTTAGCCTTGCTCCTTGGTTGGTCTCTGCAGGAAACACAAAAACAAAGACAAAAATTAAATACGTATCTTCCATATGTTTGTCATTTGATGCTGATCTGGAGTTTCTCAACTGTCTGCAGCACTACATAATAATCCAACCTGTGGGCCTGCTCAGGACCGGTGAGGGCTGCCTGGTGAACAACACGGGGTTGTGGTTCGTTCAAGCGAGACATGGGCCCGGTTTGCTGAAACTTGGACACTTCCTGCTGCCACTCATCATCAAAAGACTGTGCTTCAGCTGAGGAATTATTATCGTGTTAGGCAGACTCAGGGCCTAGAAAGACCTAAACACTGGCATTTCATAGTAGTATAACATTTTTATCTGAATGTTTTTTAAACATAAAGTTTTCATGGAACTTGTTGGTAACGCTTTATAATACCGCCCGCTACTAAGGACAGATTGAATTAAAAATGTAAAGACAAGCTGGTCATCTCCTGGAGTTCTGTGCCCTCAAATTTGGCGTTGTAAAAGCCTTTTACATTTCTTCACCCGAAACGTTCTGATCACTTTAAACAACTGTTGTGTAGAATTCAGTGACATCTAGTAAAGCTACAGGCTGAGACCAATTAAGTGTACCTCCTTCGCTGTTTTTAATCATTTAGATGAGACTATAGGGCGATGTGTGCAGGATGTACGCTGCCTCTCACCCTATGACAGCTTGGGAAAAACTCTGACCTTGAACTGGAATACCAGAAGTAAATTGATGGATGGACTGAAGGATGGGTCTATGGTATAGGTCAGATTTTGTGTCAACATTAAAATGTAAAAGTCCCTACAGAAAGTGTTTGATTTATCTGTACATCTACCAAGTAAACACAAAGAGCTCTTATTAAGCAATCCTGTTATTACGTAGCATTATGAACACTGCATTCCAGTTTAGCTGATACATATCCATCCCTACACACCTGCCCTTTAAGACTTTACACGACTCAGCTGGCATGTTATTAATTAAAATAAAAAAAATTAAAAATGAGAAAAAAAACAAAAAACTAAGGACATAATTACCCTGTAATTAAATGGAATTTCAGTATATGTTTTATGGAATTACAATGTATTTTATTTACCTACAGATACTTCAAGGTAGACACACAATAACAACAAGTCAGATTCTTTTTAAAGAAAATAAAGAAATAATTACATTGTAAGTAATTTTAAGTAATGGATAAGTAATGTTATAAAAGATGTAAGGGGCCAAGATGAATCCACTCCATTACAAATTTGTAATGTTGTTTGTTGTTCCACAAAATTATGATAAAATTACACACAAAATTGCTTACACTGTACTAAAATTACTTGAAGTATATTTTATGTCTCATTTCCTGTAAAATAACTGACGTTACATAATACTTAAAAATACTTATGCATTAAGCAAAATTACTTACATTTACTTAGTGTATAGTTTTTTCTTTGTTTCTTGTAAAAATCTGACTTGTTGCCGCCTTACTGTAGTGTACCTACTTTTAACTTTTTGTATAAGTAAAATGACATTGTAATTTCAAATAAAATACACGGAAATTCCATTAAATTACAGGGGAATTACGCCCTTAGTCGTGGGTCGTATTATAAAGTGTTACCAACTTATCCAAACATATCATAAAACTATGGTGGCACGCTTAAAAAAATTGAGGGAGAATACATTTTTGCAGTCTTTACATACAGAAATAGTAAAGTTATAACATACATTCATCCATATTTTGAAAGTCCTGGTTGAACTCCTTCTCTCCTGTTTTCTTGTTGTATTTCTTCTCAACAACATGCCCCCTGTCCTGGATGTGGTGTCCGATTTTCATCTTCTCAAGACCACTCTCAGAGTCTCTGATTGCTTGCCGGGTCTCCTTGATCTGGGGCGTGTTAAAAATAAGCACATATCATTAAAGTCATGTGACATAGGAGTTACAAGGAAAGCTGTAATAATAATAATAAAAAATGTAATAAAACAAGCTCATATTGAGAGTATATGACAGTCAAAGTGTAGACGTTTCTCATGTTGGACTGGAAACTTACAGCACTAACATGCATTTAGTTTTGATATAATATAGTGCAGTAATACATCCACAGGGTTACTTACCCCTCCTGGGGCACAGCGTGTTGACGCAGTTGCTTGGTAGACCTTGGGAGGCTCATTTCCAACCTTTGAATATGTCATTACTGATGAGGAGCTAAATGAGTGGGTGTTTGAATCTGCGGACATATTCTCCTGAAACACACAGAAACAAATACTGTCAGGCAATCGCCTTTTGTATAACATAATTTTCAATATCAATTCAGTTTTAGTTAAATCGTTCCAAATCACAACAATAGTTGCCTCAAGGCACTTTATATTGTAAGTTAATAGAGAGAAAACACCAACAATCGGACAACCCACTATTAGCAACCACTTGGCAACAGTGGGAAGGAAAAACTCCTTTTAACAGGAAGAAACTGCCAAGAGAAACAGGCTCAGGGAGGCGACTGTTTCAGACTGAGGGCAGGTGAGTCTGAGAAAGCCAAGAAGGAAGAGGCTGCACGTAAACTCACAAGGTTTCTGTGCATTCCCTCCATCCTATTTCTCATGCTGGCCATCATGTTGTCAAACACACCGAAAGGGTTTCTCATCAAGTCCTGTGCAGACACAACGGGAAAATAATAACAGTCATTTGATGGCTGGGCTCACATGCCACTGGGTCACAAAACATTTTCAGCTCATAAACAGCTGCAGCATGCGTACAAACATACATTTAGCGCAGTGAAGTCCGTACATGTATCTTACACATTTGCTGCCTGGGACACATTTTATCACTTCACAATACTGTATCACGTTACCTCCTGGCATTCGTGACAAAAGTTTAAGCAAGTACAGCAGAGGATTCCTTAATCTGGATTTTCCTTGCATAGATATATTAAAAGTGGATAACTTCAAATGTTTCTGTGCTGCTTTTGTCAAGCCGGGTTTTCCCCTAATTAAATGAACCCAGATCTTACAGAAACAGACGCATCATCAGCCTTGTACTTCAGAAACTGCAAACCACTATGGTTACATCCTTATAACTTCTCAGAGTAAGACAAAGACCAAGCACATTTTTTAAACTACTATACATAGCTAAGACATAATCTTAATTGTGCCAAACAACGACGATGATGCCATAGTTGAGACCATTACAAACTAGATTATGTAAAACTACTAAAGCAACCCGCCAGTCATTCCACATACTGGTCACAGAGTTTTCATAGGAATTATTCTTTGTATTTTTTTCAGAAGTTTAAAAATAGACTCTGCCTTCATGTATTCTGAGTATTGTTACAAGTAATGTATGTGTTTGGGTGTAATCTAGCACCACAATAATATTTATGTTACTAATCATCTCCCAAACACCATTTCATGATTAACTTTGACTTTAAAGTGTTAAAGCCTTGAAAGAGTAATGTGATAGTATAAATTTGGAGTTCAATTCAGTTTTACTTCTTGCTTAATATTTTAAGGTAACCAACCTACAACATTAGGGAGAAACCCCAAACAATACGTTATGAGGAAATACTCAGGGTTTAGGGGACTGGTGAGGAACCATCCATTACAACTGGTTACAGGGTAAGGGAAAACAGAAGAGAAAAAAGGAGAGCATAAAGAGACAAGGACAAGACATTTTTGCAGAGAGTTGGCAGAAGTTAATAGCATGGAGTAGTGGCATATAAATGGATCAGAAGAAATGGTCGATGAGTGCTGGTTCCTGGACAAACAGTAGTGGACAGAACTAGTTACAGACTTAGGAGCACACACATAGCCTATATATGAGAAAGTCACATGAGTTTTAATGAACAAAAGAGAACTCTACTGACCGTACTGTCAATCCCACCAAACGGCAACAACGACCGGCTCATATCCTGAGGAGTCAAACTACACCAGTTTAGCAACACAACTTCACACATAATATTTGAATAATTTGGAACAATAATAGTAAAAATGTCTGCATTATACACTTGTGATCATAAGTTCACATGTACTTGCCCTCATCAAGTTGAAAGACATTGTAGAACCTTTAGCACTACTCATTAAATGATTTACGTTAGTGTATGTATTTATTTGAGCCTATATGCTTCCTTTTGACTCAATGTGGGTTAGAGAAAATCTGTATGCTGTACAATCATTTTAACCTGAAAAAAAAAAACAGTTCAAACAAATCATTAAAAGCATGACATTAGCAATTAGCATGACATTGATGCCCATGATGAGTGTGTGTAAACTTTGGACAACTGTACATACATGTTCTAGCTCAGTGATATGTTGCTACATACAAAAACTGTAGACTTTCCATGTGTTTGCTGTGGTTATTGCCAGTAGCTGTTAGATTTTCGTACATCAGTAAGTAAGCCCTTGACACGGTCACACACAACTCCCCACATAGCTCAAAGCACAGGCGTTCAAGGCCTTGAATCTTCTGGAAGTGTAAGGAGTGAGAAACCAGGAGGGGCCAGCCTGCAGGCTTCATTCAGAGTCTGTGTTCCCTCGGCCAAAATCACAGGTGTTTGTGACCCTTTGACCCTGGATAAACATCTCAACTGCCATCATGATGTGTGCCAATGGATTTTCATTGAGTGTGATGCACAGTGGTATTGTGCGTGATCAGTGGGGTGTTGAGTGACTTGTGTTCCAAGTGTAATTGGGTCGCATTGCCAGAGATTAGTGTGGCTTGAACACTGAAACTGAGCTTCATTCTAGGAAGGCTTCAGTGGGCAGGGTGGACCACTGAGGACAGGAATCTCACAGCGGTCCCAGAGTCCAAGGCTGCTCTCTCAGCTCTTTTCAAAGGTCAAGCTGATGTAAAATGCTCCTGACCCGTATCTATGAGGCCCCCACAGCCATTTTTATCCCACAGTGGCATCTATGAACTAATAAATGCCAGTTACATATCTGCCAGCATTATATTTAGACCAGGGTTGAGCAGAGGAGAGACTGAGGGTGAAAAATAATGTGGTCTACATGTTACACATTATTTTTGGCTGGTGGATAGCTGAAAATTGATCTTTTCTGTCTGTCAGTTTGATATTAAACCTACAACTTTGCATCCCGAGGCAGGCTGCAGGAACCAAAGAAGTTATAAATCACCAGAAAGTTTTCTGTTAAATTTGTTCTCTCAGAGCTAAACGACTACAGAGAAGGTAAAGAGGCTCTGAGTCAGGTGATTAACAATAGGCGAATAAAGTTAACTTCCTACATTTTTATAGATTTTTTTATTCAGTGTAAACAGAATATTAATCAGCAACAAAAAAAAGAGCTCACACCAGCTCTTTCGCTGGTAGTTACCACATCTCTTTGTAACCCTAACTAAACAGAACCAACTGTAGAATTACAGTGAGGCTTGATTGTCAGTGATACTTTTGTAAACAAATGCCTAGATGAAGACGTGTTTTGAAATGTAATATAAACCCGGTGGTTGATATTGGCAAGCGACAGAGAAATGTGAGTACTCAAAGCAGCCATGGAAGGTAAGGCAGGACTTATTGTCCTGCTGAGAATCTAATGCTTGGTAAGCGAATACAAGAAGTACAAGTCTTCCAGCATTTATGTTGTCAGTGTGTGTATCATTGCATCCATGTTACTTTGTAAGCTGCGACTACGCCTAATTATGCTTGCGAAGATGTTTTAATGATGTATTTTTGCGTGCACATTTGTGCCTGTGATATTGGAGAACAGTTAGAGGGAGAGAGTGAGCTGTCTGTCGTGCAGCCGCTAATTGCGGCAGCATTGCCAAGGCACATTCTGCCAAACAGATGGATGAAAAGAGCAACAATGAATAAGCTGAGTGTCCGTGACATCTGTACATACAAGCCACTGCAAAGACAATAACACAGCTGCACAGCTTCAGACCACTCTTGGGCGGCATTTCTCCTTATCTTCAGATAAATGAGGCAAAGCAGAGACTTCATTTCATATGTCTTACCACACAGTAGGTCTTCTGATTGTTGTTTTAACAAAACAGTGTAAGAGAACCCTAACACAACAGGTTTCTGTAAACCATATTTGCTGTTAAAGGAAACAACAGAGCAGCACAACAGCTTTCAGTGTAGCCCCTTTCTTGTCCTTGACTTGAAGGAGGAAGTGTCTGTTCTGTTATGTGTAGACTATAACAGGGTGAATGAAGATCCACCGTTCGATGTTTATTCAGTGCCCCAGGCTGATGAGCTCCTGGACCTGTTAGGCTTTTCAAAACCCTGTGTTTGGAACACTGTCAGATTTGACATCTCAGCAGAGTACAAGCTGAAAGCCACTTCTTTAGTCTGTCAGTTTGTGGTACTTCCTTCTAACTTTTCTGGGTCTCCATGATGTGTTGTATCCACATGCAGCATACACTGCACATATCTGGATGATGGTAGGATTCCAAGCAAATGCTGGGAGAAACATGACATGGTGCATGATGGGCTCCAAACCAGCGCGTGAGGTAGGGCACAGCGAGATGCAATTACTTGACCAAAGAAGAAATCTTCTAGAAACTATAAGCCAGTCTTACCACTTGGCTGTCATCTTGTGGTCGATTATTGGGAAGCATTATCCAAAGTTAAAGTTAACTCCAGTAGTCACTGGGAAATAAAAAAAAGTCTGATTAAAAAAAAAAAGGAAGGTTTTTAAAAGATTTGTTTCTGGATGCTATACTTATATTCTCCCACAGACCTAAATTCAAGAAGCTTGAAGGGCCATGTTTGTGTTCCTGGGATTTGTAAGTTATGAGTGGGTGTTTTTTCCCTGAACTGCACAGCTCTAACAAGGCCCCTGACCAACCTAACTAAGATTGACTCAGATCTGGTGAAGCAGCCACTCTGTAGAGAACCACACCTCCGCTCACCTTACCTCTCTCCTATTTATTCTGCAGGCTGAAGCTTTAAACAAGAGGGTGAAGCAGTGCAGAGCAATCCGTCAGTCCCACTTTCTAGGATTTGCCTTGTGTCCATGACCCCCTGCAGTGCCTCCACTGCTTGAAGGAAACCCAGATCACCTGGTGGTTCTGTCTTTTCAGTGTTTTAAGCTCAAGGTGGTCTATAGGCTGTGCGTGCAGATAGTTGTGGCAGACTTCCTCTCCCACTCTCATTAGACAAGTAGTCAGAGCTTCCCTCTCAGCTGGCATTAGATAGTTAAAGGTATGGTGCTAATAAAGAGAAAGCAGACAGCTGGCGATTGAGGGCAGGCTTCTGATGTAAGTCATTATCAAGGATATAAATACAGGCTCTCATGAGGTAGTGGGATTAAAGCAGGTGACGGGAACTAAGTTTGACTAAAAGTAGGCAGTGGAGGGGCGATTTGGAAAAGGTTAACGGGTGCAGTAGCAGGTCTAAACTAACCCCTCCCTGGCCTATCTACTCGTTATTTCATTACATCGAGGACAGTTAACATCAAAAAGTTCCGGTCATCTGGTCAATGAATACTGTCTAACCATCATATCTTGAGGAAATATGTTGCAAAGCCATGGCCTTAAGCTCAGGGTATAAGACAAATTGCATGAAATAAAAGATTATTGGGATATGACTTGCATTTAATGATGACAGACCAGGTAAAGTAATATCTAAATAAACACTTATCTTCAGCAGAGAAAAGCAGAATTCTTTGGGGTCATATGCCTTGGAGTTTTCAAGCTTTAAGACTGTGCATGTTTTTGCAAGAAAGCAGTGTGTCAGTGGAACAATGCACTATAAATAGGGCTCTTCAGGGCTAGATATAACTGTCCAGAGAGGCCAAGGGGGTTGCCCTTTCACAAAACCAAAGACTCACATGGCCCCATACCTCAGTGAGAGGTGCCAGTGGCAGGCTTCCAGTATAGCCTTAGTAAACTCAAAATACCAGCCATCTGTGGTTATAAACTCACAGATCATAAGTGTTACACTTAAGCAGAGGCTTCATTCATTTCCCTTGTAGAGCTAAACTGGTGGTGTCTATTACATGTTAGCTGAGTTTACAAGTTGACGAAACACTTTCTCACCCTGTGTTCGTTTCTCAGTGGATGGGATGAACTAGGATGTTCTATCATCTCGTGGCCACGGTTTCTCCCATCCATTAGACTTGGCATAAGGGCCCCACCGAAAGGCTCGGAGAAGCTACGCATCATCTGCCGCATATGCTCCCTATGTGCACGGAAAGGATCCCTGTGGGAAAGGAAGAAGTAGTAAAGACAAAGTGCATCTCAATATTCGCTAAGGAAAAGAAAAGAAAAAGAAAAGAGAAATAAAAAAAGATTTATGTTTACATGTCAGAATGACTTACATCTTTTAGTTACATGAGCTTGAAACACATTATAGACAAAGTCTTTACTGAAGACAACACACTGAAATACGAAGGACTCCTAATATAATTTTAGCCACCTTTAACACTTGCCTTAAAAGTCGGGTCAAGTGTGGCTGCCCTAACTAAGTGATAGCACAGTGCCAGTGTAGACACTATACTACACTTTCTGCAAACTGCACTGGCTCTTCCTTATAATGATAGAAAGCTGCATCAAAAACAAATATGGACACAAAGTAACGCCCTTGTATTTATTTTTAACAAGTAAAGGGGTTCACATTAAAACCAACTATAACAACTTAAACTTATTAAAAACTGTGTCATATCACAGTTACTGTGTTTAGTGCAAAATGGCAGTAACATAACTAAGTCAAAGAAAACTATCAGGCTGCTATTATCTTGTATATTACACATCTAATTAACCGAACAACAGATAATACAGTCAATTTAGTTAGGTCTAATGTGCCAATGACAGATTTTATTAAAAACAATATTCCCACTGCTGTTCACTTGCGTGATAAATTGACAAATACACACACGAATGCAGAGACTTAGCAAGACTTCCAAACTGAAAACCCAACAGATTTGAACAGTGA
The DNA here is from genome assembly GCF_036321145.2 of Pelmatolapia mariae. Lineage (NCBI taxonomy): Eukaryota > Metazoa > Chordata > Actinopteri > Cichliformes > Cichlidae > Pelmatolapia > Pelmatolapia mariae. Next base: position 21,637,291 of record NC_086239.1, read on the forward strand.
CAGCTCTTCAGAAACATTTAACACACTGGTTCAGTTACTCACGAGACGAACGGATCTTCATCAAACTCCCTGAGACTGCTGTTGAACATTTTCAGGTGTTTTCGAAGCGGTAAAGTTTTTCTAGAAAAAATCCGCCACAGGTGTCCGGAGCCCGCCGCTCAGCCTCGGTATCGTTACTATGGAGGCGATGACAGGCAACCTTATGTTAAAAGCAAAGTCGCGCTGACGGCAGACCACGTGGTACGAATCCGTCCCTCGAATTGGCTGGGTCATCATGGGGGTTCGAACGGGTTCTCTCCGCGCGCTGTGTTGTGACTGGCTGCTATGGCAACGCAACTCTCGAAATATCTTGGAAAACTGAAGTTTCTTATCCTGTTAATGTACGTTGCTGCAAAAAGTTGAAGTGTGTTTATCCGACTTATTCACACAAGGAGCTGTTACATTCATACAGTAAGCTATGCCACTAAATAACAAAAAAAGTAGACATATCGGTGACATGAGGGAACTCTCTGGAGCATCTGCTGGAGTGATTCTTGGAAGACATTTCTAAGAGTGGCTCTGTTTAAACAGTAACCCTATCCCAGAACATGCCAGGAGGCCATGCACACAAGTAAAAGTTGTACTTAACCCCATGCAAGCGCCCACACAGGCAAGCTTAATTTTGTCGCTTAGTTAATCACACATTCTTATTTATTATTTCATCGCAACACTCACTATTTGGAGAGTACTTGAGTGACACAGTGGATCCTAGAAGCAATATAGATTACCATCTGGCAGTTCCACAAATAGACCTGAGTGTAGACTCAGCCCTGACTTGGATCCAATCTTGCTGAAACATGGATACAGCACTAAAAACAAACACAAACATAAATAACTAAGAAGCACACATCTGATATATATATGTGTGTGTTATCTATATATATATTTAGGCCCTAGGCAGATGAGAAGTCATCTGTTTCATTCTTATGCAACCCTCCATGGTGTAATTTGGAGCCTTACAAATAAAATGCAAAATGTCACAAGTTCGTATTGTTTCTTTCATGTCACGTCCAATTCTACTTCATTCACACCAAAGCACAAGACAGCTTTCATTTGCACAAACACACAGAGCACTGTGTAGCTCACCCCTCACTTCTTTTTATTTTACTTCCAAGGCTCCAGGCTTCCTTGGATTTTTTTTAAGTGGTCTTGATCAGTAGTTCTCCGTGCTTTCAGATGCTCTCTCAAAGTTTTCCTTTGGGGTGGTTAGCTGCTTTTTCCACTTACTTTCAGTCAGGTACCTAACTCAAGGGATGAACCAGTGTTGGGTCCAGTGGTACACATAAATGACTCAGCAAAGACAGTAAGTATCTACAGCAATCTTCAAAACATGGTGGTGCTGTCATTGTGTGGTGCTGCATTTCAGCCGGTGGTGTTGGAGATATTGCAAAAAGTTGATGGAAAAATTTTGATCGATGCTGAAATAACATGTGGAAAGCACCTGACTGGCAACAGTGTGATTTTTCAGAATAACAATGATCCCAAACACACTACCAGTAAAAGCATATCTGGATAGGGAAAAAACAAACAAAAAAAACCCCAAACCAGACACACAAACACAAACAGCCATAGTTTGGCCTCTCCAGAGCCTGGAGCTCAGTTAAGGTAGTTAGAGCTTGGACCTTAACTGACAGTAAGATTTCCCTTCATTAAATATGAAATGTGTAAAAACAAAAGAAAAACGCTGATCTTAACAAAAACACACACAAACAGCACACATTGAAACCAAAAAATGTTTATTTGTACAAAGTCTCACTAGTCTGTATAATTGCTAAGAGAAATTAGAGGAAGGGGGATAAAAACATATTGTGATGTCCTGAAATATGAGAAAATATGACATGTGCTAAAAGAAAATAACACCAAACATGACTACATGAATGAGATTCAAACGTAGACTGAAACTGTCCTGGGAACAGGAAAGACCTCTCGGGTCACCGATGCTGCTCAGGGCACAGGGCTTCCCATCAGCCTCTCCTGTCGCAGCGAGATCAGCCTTAGCAGCCACAGCTCCTCAGCCTTCTCCTTGTCCAAAAACAACTGCAGACCAACAAAGAGAGGACATGTTAGTAAACACAAAGACAAAAGGCACATCTGTACTATGGACTGCTATGAAACCACACAATCTTTTCTTTAAAAAAATTGATTTGAACAATCCATCAAATACACAAATATTTAAGAGTTAAATCTATATTAAAGCAGCATCTTTAAAAAAAGAAAAGTGATATGGAAGCAATCCCCCTCAATGATCACATAATCCAGTGTATGAAATGTGTGGCAGTGGATTTATTTGAATTGACCCTGACATGCTGTTATTAAAGATAGCTTGTTTTATCTAAGGCTACATTGCAAAAGTGAAGCCATTCCTCTGTTTGAGAGAACTACCCATGCCTTTATTTTGTCTCGACTTCATTATTGTACTCTTCTTTATTCAGGTGTTAGCCAAGTACAGCTGGTCCAAAACACTGCAGCACGGTTATTAACTGACTACATATCTCCTATACTAGCATCCCTACACTGACTGCCAGTCAGTTTTCAAATCAATTTTGAAAATTGTATTAATTGTTTTTAAGCCACTGGATTAGCGTCCTAGTACATCTCCGATCTTTTAAGTTGGCTCATTCCTTAAAGATCACTGATGTCTGCGGAGCAAATGCTCCTAGCTGTGCTAAGGTCCAGATTAAAGCACACAGGAGATTGGGCCTGATTCAGCTTTTGTCTGGCAGAAAATATGTCTATGTATCTAATCTAATATTCTAATATGTAGAGCCCTACAAAAAAAGAATCACATTGCCATGTAGCTAAATATGCTTAATTAAAAAAAAACAAAAAAAACAGGTGATATTTAATGCCAACTGCAACATGCAACATCTAGCCAAAAAGCTTCCACCTGGATTTAGCTAAGAAAGCAGGAAGGAACTTTAAACACTCTGAAACAAACATGCTGGAAGACACTAGCATACACTGAAAAATCTCTTGCCAAACTACTAAAATTGTGTTATGACCTTGTTCACTGTCTTGTTCAAAGAATAAATGTGGTCATTAAAAAAATCTAATGATCTGAGAAAGCTATGTTTAATGGTGAAAGTAAGCACTTTTCCACAGACACCATGTGAAGAAAACTCACTAAACAGCTGTGTGGTATTAAAAAAAAAAACACGCTTATCAGTGAGGCTAAGACTTTGATTTGGTATGAAGCATAAAGATTGGATTCTGCAGCAAAGAAAAAGGTCAGATGGTTGGATGAGTCCAGATGTTCCTGCTTCCAGATTGGTGGGTGCATGGGGTAAGGAGAGAAATATCATGCCTCATGGCTACTGTACATGCCTGTAGGGGGCAGTGTTATGATTGGGGGTTGTTCCAGTTGGTTAGATCTGGGTAGAGCAGCATCGCGCATCCAAATAAAATGAGATCAGCTGAAAACCTGAATTTAGTGAAGGACAAGGATTTTTCTATCAATTGATTTTTTTTTCTGTCATATTCCAAGATGGAAAAAAAAACAGGATTTATTAGCCTAAAATTATGAAAGAGGGGTTCAGGAAGCATGAAATAATTTTCACACATGGATTGGCCACCACAGAATCCAGAATCCATCAATCAATCATAACATAGTCACCAGCTCCAGGTGACCCTACATCCTGAATGAAAATAAATCAGAAATAAATCAGTTAAGTTTCCCTGTAAGTAAGAGAGCACGACATGGAGTAGTCTGTGCTGCTCGCTGAGACCCATGTGGACAGATTAATGATGCTGAAATACAACAGTGAAGTCTCGGGCACCTTACACATCTTATCAGTCCTTTTCTATCTACTCAGCCCTAAATGCACATAGGAAAAACCTTAAAAAAACAAACAAAAAAAACATGTAACTCTCCTCTTGTCCCATAGGCCTAGGTGGATGTAAAAGCCTGGTGATAGAAAAGACCAACGACTTGCATTCACCTCAGTACTTCACCAGCAGTAATGATACTGATTGCAAGTGGGGTATAAAAACTGCTGCTGCAAGTGCCTGATGAATGAAGGCATCTGTTTATTACAAAGTAACATAATGACTGTGAGGCTGTGAAGCAAGGCGCTGAGACATAGGGGGAAAATTGGAAGATCATTTCTATATTCACTGCATGTGTTTGTGTGAGGGTGAGAGATAATGTTGACATGCTGACTACGTGTACATACTGTACATCTATGTGGTGATATGTGTCCATTATTATGCAGATTGCAGCGCAAACCCCGGGCATGCCAATCCTTCATTCCTAACCTACGCTGCTTACAGCTGCACTGCATGTTGGCTCCGTGTTAGATTCAGCACCAGTGAGTTCTTGTCTGTCGGCCCTGCGCTGGTGTCACGGTGCTAATGAGGCTGTGTGTGTGGGATGACAGTATCTGAGCTGGGCTAATGGGACTCATCTGTTCTAATTGGAAGTAGAGCTGGAGCTGGAGCTGGGGCTGGGGCCCGCCTGGGGCATATTGCTACCATACATCAGCCTGTCTAAGGGTGTGTATGTGTGCGGATTAGGCTGGGGGGCACTGTGTGCGTATGTAAGAGTGTGTGTGTGTGTGTGACGGGGGTTATCTGCATACATCAGAACATAACTTAGTTTCCCCAGTGGAGATAGATGACTGGGAAGCCCCAGGGAGCATTATTGGAGTTTAAAGTTTTCCTTCTCGTTTTTCATCGTTGGTCGGCAGAAGAGGAGGAGGTGGTGATGCAAGGCGGCACTAAACTGCTGTAGCACAGTGTCCTGCTTGCTATATGCAGGAGTGGTGTATCTAGTGGTGATGACAGCAGCAGCATTTTTAACATAAAAACTTTACAAAGTTTGTCCACAAATCGATAAATTCAAGCGACACAAATGACAAGATCAACTTCAGCGATGCCTCAGGATTAGAAACTCCTCACTGGCTCGGAGGCTGTTAAAAAGTTGGCTGTTATGGAGAAGAACGACAGCTTGTGGGTCATACTGTAGCAGAGGAAAACAGCAGAAGGGTTTGCCTGGTGAGAACTTACACTTGGATGAGCAAGTGTGTCAGTGTCGCTGTATACTATTGACATGGGAAGTGTGACGTCCTCCGAATATGCCCTCTCTGGCTCCTGCTTCACCTCAGGCAGCTCAGTCTGTATTTACAGGAATACACAAAAGCACACACACAAAATTTAAAATGAGCACAGAGACTTGCCTCAGTGTACAAATAAAGTTCAATGAATTACAAAAGTTCCAGCAAGGTCCAGAGGACTAAAACAAAAACTTTCACAACTGCAGTTTCAGGATTCCCGCAAACAATGTAAAAAAAAAAAACACTATATAGATTTGAATATACACAACATGTACAGACTATATATGCACAATTGTGTGATAGAAAACAATCATTAAATGCAATATGTTACTTCTCCAGCAGATGGCAGTGAAACCCTGGCCTAATGCAGTATATCTGAGGAAAGCAGAGTACTGATAAGCATCAGCTTGTATCCTGAATGCAATACATTTATCTGTGCATGTAATAAGGCAGTGTGATATCTTATATATTCATCTGAGGATGTCAGCCAGCTTGTGTCTTGTGTGAGGTATCAAATAAGCAGAAAGACAAGTCCACGTAGGTCTATTAAGCTCTTTTTATGCTGGTGATTACTGAAGTTTAAAATCTGGAAATATAAAAATATTAAAACACAGCTTTGTGACAGGTGAGCTTGGCCAGTCAAACAGCAACAACACACGCATGTTGTTAATTTTGTTGCAGTTACAGACACGTAACGTACACGGATTAGGACGGAGGCTCTCTACTAGATTTTCATCTGTACAGTCAAAGCTGATAGAAGGAAATGTGACATTTTAAAATGACTATCTATTTACTTAAAGCTGTTGTCCTTGTTGTTAATATGACATGTCAAAATGTTTGCATTGCAAAGTCCATTCATGTTTCAAACACTTCTAATACCAGTCTCAGAGCAAAGGTTTACCCAGCTGGAAAGATCCATTTCACAATAATTTGGCAGGATAAACAAATCCAAGCGAGATCTAAAACATGCCGATTAATAAGCACCATGCCGTGCCAAATATCTGATAGTAAAAGCAGTCATTATATTTTCCAGGGAACAATATGCTGAATTCACATTTTTACTCAATGAAACTTGCTTAAAAGGGGAGAAATATTTCTGATGAGCTACGGGAGCAGATGTTTAAGGTTTCACTGGGCTCTCCTCATTAACAGCTAATTATATATCATTAATAAACTCAACTCACAGATACACTACTATAAATACCAAATCCACTTCACAAGAGGGAGCGAAGATATGCCGAAATACATTTCAGTTATGGGCAAACATATTTGGAGATTTTGGGACAACATAGTTTAAATGGGTCAATTATCTGTGTATTTAAAAGAACAGTATATATATCTATATCTATCTATCTATCTATCTATCTATCTATCTATATATATATATATATGTATAGCCAAAATACACATAAATAATATGAATTATTAAGATCTATCAGTAATACTTGACTCATAATACAACTAAAACCTGAGTGTTTTTAAAAACGCAACTCATTAAAGAAACATTTTCTTTAGCAATTTAAATAAAATATTGTTGTTCATCTTTTAAAAATGTATCCCTGATCCTGGTAAATTTATGTGAAAGGCGCTCAAAACAGAAAGCATACTTTGCATGTGCAACCTGTGCAGCCCGCTGGTGCCAGAGCACGCTGGCTTAGTCCATTTCAAATTGCAACCACACAGGTCTTGACCTTTGTCAGACTCACCAAGCTATGTCACAAAAGTCTGTGCAGGCTTGCTGTCACATGTTGTCGCCTATCTTTTCAAAAGAGCCATGAGCCCCAACAAATCGAATTCCTGCTCCTTTGGAGACACGAACATTTCAATAATGACTTCTGTGTTTTGTCTGCATCTGCACAACCAGAGGGGGGAGAAAGAAACAGAGAGAGGGAGACAGAGGATGGCTGTTGCCTGCTGTGGCTTTTGTGTGGGTGCTGCCGCTTTGGAGGCGGCAGAACAGTGGAGCGTCTGATGAAACCGTCTCAGGTCGGAACAAACGGCACTGAATGGGAATGTTTGATTTGGTCTGGGCTGTCTCTGGACAGACGGCACAGCATTGCAGAGAGGGAAATTCAATAAGAGACGGAGTGAAAAGCTAGAGACAGTGAGGGGCAGGGAGAGAAAGACAGACAAAACGCACCTTTATTTCATCCCTGGATGATTTGAAAGCCTGAGGAACAAAAGAATCACTCTCGATGGCCTCAATGTCCTTTATCCTTCGCACTTGCTCCTCCAGAGAAGTTCCCTCTGAAACACATGTAACACAGACAGAAGATATGAACAAAAGCACGCACACACATGTACACAGACAGACACGTGTGTGTCAGCCAATCCTTGTCATGTTCTGAAAGGCACCAGATTTCATGTGGATTGGGCTATGGCTCTTTATAATGCCCTTTGACACATACAATATCAAATATCTGATATTCCCCTATTTTAATCTTGGCCTCCATGAAAAAAAGGAGTCTTGGCTTAGCCAAGGGCAAAGAGTTCCTACAAAAGCCAGCGGGAAAAAAAAAAATACTAACAGGATAATAGCCAGACAGTGAATTACACTCAGATAATGCATTCTAAAATAATCAAAAATATGAACACAAACTCATTGCAATGGAATTTCATTATGGAGACTAAATGTGATTAGGTTTCATACAGTTTTCATGCATCAGAAAGTATTTTGCTCGGGCTTGTCCAATCAAACAAAGAGACACAAAGGGTTTCAATAAATTACTCTTGGATATAAACACACCAGGATTCTGCATATCAGATAATAAAATCATTTCAAGAATTCGAGAGCAGTCTTTGTAGCGTAGGAGGGCAAAAATAGGTGTGCCGGGAAAGTTAGCGACAGAAAAAAAAAGAAGAAGAAAAAAAAGAGAAAGTCTGAATGCCGCTATTATTCTCTGCCTGTCAATCTTTCTACTGATCAGTCAATATTCATCCCTCTCTCCCCCATCCATCCGTCCTCTCCTGCACTCTCCCATCTCTCTATCTGTCAATCCAGCAGACATCCATGTTTCTCTGCAGCACTGATGTAGGCTGTGTCGTGAAAAGAAGTACACAAATGTGAACACACACACACACACACACACACACACACACACACACACATACACAGAACGGGATACAAGTGCTTCCGCATGCATAGGTGTTCGCAAACTTACATACTTACACTTGTGGCTTGCATAAATCTGTCCATACTACACACTCGCTCACACACACTCTCACTTTGTGCATTTGGAGCTAATAGCGGGAATTAATTCAATCCATTAGCAGCTACAGAAAGGGTGTCACAACAGATATTCATGGCCCTGGTGTTTAATGAATAAATGAATATTTGTTCCAGCTTTCACAGCAAAGCATCACACGCTATCAAACACACACACATACATACACAGGCAAACATGCGCACACACACACACCCTATTAAAGTTCATAATAGCACTCAAACAAACTCGGTTTTGATTTTAATGCAGTGCAGAATTGGACAAGTGAGTGACAAGTGGAATTAAGCCTTCCTATATGACAGACTATCAGCTTGTCATCCTGTGCGGGAAGATGCGAGCATAGACGCACTGCACAGCAGCTCCAAAAATAGTCATTACCTTGACTGGGCTGCTAGATGAAGTCTGAACACTGGCCCAATATCCTCTTCAAGACTGTGGCCTGTCCTTCACATCACTATCACACCACAGCTCGCTGCACGGGCATCCGCGCGCTCGCATAAAAACTAATGCCTGTGAATGGCCGACAATTAATTCAGCACATTAATTCGCTTTTTTTTAATTACCCCTTCTCTATTGTCCTTTGAGCATGAATGCCCTATATAAACAATCACCACACAAACAGCCACACTGACATGTATCCACACACATACACACACTCCATATCTGCTAGCATCTCCTTGGCAGGCCCGTCTGTTGCTGGGCTGTCCGTGCGCGCTGCAGGAATCCATTAAGAGCTCAGACTTTTTGACAAACACATTATTGGTAGATAAAATGACTTCCATATGCTGTTTGTCAGATGTCAGCGGGAAAAGATATGTATTTCATGAGAAAATCCAAAATAATGGACTTTGAGTGCGGGCCTAGCAAGCTCAGAGGCAGACAAAAATCAATACTCTAGCTGGGTGAACGCACTCTGCAGCTTGGAGAGGTCAAAGTTGATATTTAATATTGACACATTATCTGGCAAATTAATTTAACAGGTCGACTCGATTGTCACCGCATTAGGAACGCGTCTCTGTCAGCGATGAGAGGAGGATGAAGTGAAAGCAGATAGAGAGAAAACAGATGCAGAAAATGAGACGGGAAGGAGAAGGAACAAAAGTAGACACAATTAAATGCACAGTATGCACTGCTTTAAATTAAGTTATTTCTTTATCTCTCGGTGGCATCTGTCTGGATTCTCAAATGCACTCCAACCATTACTTTGACCGAGGAAATGAAATAAAAATCAGTCAATAAACTTTTCTTATGCATCTGCAGATTTGAATAATGGATAGTGACAAACCAATGTATGTCAGCATGCGTTTGTGTCCTTGCATGATTACATCCACACGTGTGTGTGGGCGCTCTTAGGAGTCAGAAAACTAACTTACCGTCTCATTACTGAAATTAGTTAGATAGACAGCAGTGCTGATGAGTGGCTCAGAATCAATAGGCTATTGTTCGCTCTAAATAGCTGTTTGTCCACTTCATTGATTAAGACCCAAAGACGGGGAGAGAAAATCAAACCAGCAAATGGAAGCAGATTTCCGCTCATCTCCATCAGCCTTGAAGACGAGAGCGCTAAGCAGCAGTTGCGCTTCACTGCCAGAAGAGGGGACTCTTCAACAACACATGCCCACATGAGAGTCGAAGCCCTGGGCTATGGCAGCATTGTCTTTGTATACTTGACTTCGGTCTGCTGTTTGTCAATCAGGAACAGCGGAGCTGAATATATTACTGCTGCTGATTAATTCCAGTAATTGACTGACCTAGCGTGTCTGCCAAAGCACCATAGAACTTGTTTTGTAAATAAATAAATAAAAAGGAAAACAAAATGCTTGTTTAATTGCATTGTTGTAAACTGTGGCAAATCTTTGGAATAATATGGCAGGGAAATTAAAGGCGGTTAATGATTTTATTAAAATCAATAGGCCAAAGCAAAGGCAAACCGAGCTCCTGTGTTTATGATGGGTAGTATAATGTGAGAAGAGCAATACATGTATTTGTGATCTGCCTAATAAAAAAAAAGTCCATTATAATTTTTAATATTTAATCAACAAATAAAGCATTTTAAAAAAGATTCAAATTGACACAAAGTAAATGTTATCCCGGTTTATTTTTTGACACAACAGTTATTTCCTGTGTATTGCAAACTCAAATCCCTACAAGACGTCTGGATAAACATTTATCCAACTTTTGTATCCCGTGCCCGACTTTCAGATGTGCACGTACACGTGCTTGCACATCACAGCATCTCTCAGTGTCCCAGGTTTCAATAATGCGCCTCTCTCTCCTCTGCCCCCCTGCACCGCACTAAAGATGTGTAATTCAATGCTCAATTTAGGCCTGTCTCGGTGGAGATTTTTTTGCCTGCTAATTGATAGAAATTAAGCCATTAATCAAGCCACTAGCCATCATTCAACCCAGGGAAGATGAATACAAACTTTCATAATAACCACCTTCCCCATTTTAGCCCTCATTAGCATTAATTTTTAATGTAATTATGCTATTCTTTTACACTGAGCTCATAAATTACTGCTCTTTTGTTGCTGGCTGGCCTTGTAAAATCCAAAGTAATGCTTTGTAGTCTGATCTTTAAGGCAATTACTGGCTTCTTCACTCTTTTATCTCCCTGCATTTCCAATAACCTGCTCTCTAATGATTTATCTCCGCTGCACCCCCCCTCCCTCCCCCACCATCATCCCCTTCCTCGCTCTCTCTCGCTCTGCACCAGCGGCCAAATGCCCAGCTGCCAGCCTACGCCTCCAATCCCCCATCCGCCCACATTCTCCCCATCTCTTTTCAGCAGCCCCAGATACATTTGGGGATGCACAAAAACACATGCACGGATGCTTGCCTCCGCCAGCTTAACTGTATTAACGCACCACACTCACACGTATATGAGGACATCCAGACAGTGTGTGTGTATGCGTGTGTGTGTGCGCGTGCAGCAACTTTGTTTACTATCTCCTTAAAGTAATTTTCCATCTCACCCTTCATTAGTAAATATCCAGCTCCACATGGCGACAACACCCAGGGAATGCCAAGGTAAGAGACTGCCGCTGCATCTCTCTCTCTCTCGGCTGGTCTCCTGTGGGTCTTACCTGTAGGCTAACTGCTCTTGTTTATGTAACCCCTGAGCTGAGCAAACTCACACATGATCGCATGCACGCACACAGGCACACACTCGCCGAGCTTGGCATCAAACAGCTGAGTTAAGCTTAGCAGGGCTGTGTGCTGGGGGCGATAGAGGGGCTCCGGTCTGGCCCTGTTCTCAGCAGCAGCATCCTGGCTGCATCAAAGTCTTTACTGTATGATTCTCCGGGCCCAAACAACAGGCTGCTCCGATGCATGACTGGGAATTGGACTAAATAACAACAACAGGAAAAAAATAAATAACCAAAAGGTTACTTATTAAAATCGTCGGCACAAATTGACTGTCTGGAAGACGTTTTGCTTTGCGGATGGGGATATTGGTGTTGCTGCTAATGAGATATTTTGTCCTGTCCTGCTCGGGACCAGAAGCACAGACTCAGACCTATTGTTTCACTTACGGATGGAAAGCAAAACAAGCAGCTTAGGTTATTAAAAAAGGCGTCCTGTGTGGGCCTTGGTTGGGTAATACTTTTAGACTGTATCGATTACAGAACACTGACAGGTTCTTATGTTAGCCCTGGAAATGTATCAAGTGGCTAATGAGCAGCTATTAGACCCATCGATTTGCTGATTTCAATTGATAGCTAGCAGGCCAAAGCTGCACGTCAATATTTGCATAACTAATACCCTGCAGCTTAAGGCACCAAAAAAAAAAAAGAGAGAGAGAGAACTCTATGAGTGAGGAGGACAGAAAAGAAAGACAGAACAAGAGAAATGAAGAGACATACTGAAAGCGAGAAAGCGTGGAAATGAGGATAATGAGAAATGACAAAAATAGATCAGCAACATCCTCTGTGTGAATTTGTTGATTATAAGGCAGCAGACCACCAAATGTGGCGTTACAACAATGACAAAATGTGATGCTGATGCCTGTCTGATGCCTGTGGCAGCCTGGGGTCAACAGGTTAAAAAAAAAAGAAAAGGAAAATTGTGACACTCTGAGCCAGATGTCCCGAGTCTGTCCCTGGGGGTGTGTGCGTATATGTATATATGAGTTTGTAAGTGAGCAGGGAGATGTCCACTGACAGAGCAGGTGGCTAAGCTAGTCTAATGTGGTTTCCCATGAGACCACACACACAAAATGCAGTCACTCATATGTTACCCCCCACCACCCCCTTTCAAAAAAAGCCACATGTCTTTATAAACCCATGTCCTCCAACAATGCGCCATCCACCACAGTACAAACACAGGCCAAGTGATCCCCTGCGGTGCTCAACTTGTTATCAGTGTCGACCAGTCTCTGTGGAGTTTTCTGTCCTGTCAGCTCCTGTCACAGTCATCAAGAGCCTGTCACACATCACTAATACTCAGCTGTCTGACTAAAACCACCCTGATAGAAACACTAAGGTGAAACTTAGCAAACCATATATGATTGTTTGCTTTGGATCAAACAGCATCGAATAAAATTTGACCTTGGCATTACATGTGATATGTTTATATGATCTTATGTGATATCTATTTGGCACGAGGAAATGAAGAGCAGCTGGTGACTGAGTGTCTCTCTTTCTCACACACACACACACACACACTTTGTAGCGTCTCCTGCTGATAGTGATCTCCCACTCTCCAGTCAATAAAGGTCTGAATGATGAATTAAAGACCCAAACAACCTGCTAATGACAGGATGACATGGCAGCCACGCGCCACGCTTGGCTATCTCCTTCCACATCTCCATTCCTCCCTCTATACTCACCCATCTCTCCTCTGCCATTCAACCCCCATTCTGCTCATCTATCCTTTTAACTTCCTTTCCTCAACTGACCCGGCTGTCTATATAATGTACTGTATAATCCTGCTGCTACGATTAATTTTATGTGTTTAGCCTCTTTTGGTGGTCTCTGCCTATAATGAAACAGACAGATTACAGTCTATGTTTCTGTCCATGCATCAATCATGCTGCGATGCGCATTGACTTTAATTATAAGGAATGATGCTGCATCTACTTGTTTGATTCTAGAATTAAGTGAATGCTCATAAAAACCTACACAATGTTTGTTTTTATGTGTGTATGTGATTTTGCCTTCAGAGCGGCCTCCACACCACTACACCACCATTGTGGATATAAGGTAGGATGGCTCCACGCTTCTGTTGTTTACACCAAATTCTGACCCTACCATCCAAGAAACTCATCAGATCAGGCAACAATTATCATTTTTGCCAAACAACAAACAACTGGAGCTTTAGTTTGATCTTCTCATCTGACAGGAGTGGCACCCAGCATAGTCATCTGCTGCTGTAGCGCATCTGCATCGAGGTTCAATACGTTGTGCATTCAGAGATGTTCTCTTACACACCTCACTTGTAACGATTTGAGTTATTGCTGCATTTTCTCACAGAGAACTGCTGTTGACTAGATATTTTCTCTTTTACAGACCGCCCTGTGTAAACCTTTGAGATGGTTGTGCATAAAAAGTCCCAGAAGATTGGTGGTTTCTGAAATACTCAGACCAGCTCTGACGCCAACAACCATGTCACATTCACAGTCATTTAAATCACCTCTCTTCCTCACTCTGATGCTCGTTTGAACTTCAGCAGGTAATCTTAGCCATGTCTACATGCCTATATGCATCAAGTTCCTGCCATGTGATTGGCTGATTATATATTTGTGCTAATATCAAAGTGGTTATTAGTGTTTGTACATGTATGTCATGCAATCCCAGTATCATTCAAAACACTATCATAACTAAAAAAAACGCTTTGAAAAAAGTAGAAAGGTGTTAAATTAATACCCACCCATTAACAATTTTCTGAGAATTCATAATATTAATGAAAAACATCTCAAAAAATATCTCAATCATAAAATACTTACATTTACTTTGGCAATTAAACTTTAATCAGAGAATTAGAGGAGAATGTTTTTTTATTGTTGACATTACACCTTTCCCTCTCGAGGTTGTAACTTTTATTTTGTAAGACAGATCTTTAAAAAATGTGCTAATATGTTAGCTATTTATCTGAAATACCTAATCAAGTCCTGCAGGTTCCTGCTGACTTGACTATGCAATGCTGGTACAAACAAAGTGCAATAACTAAAACCAGGTGAGTGCTTTTCTCTTGTTGTGAGTGTGCGTGTTAGTGAGGGAAAAAAAATAGTGTGAGTGTTAGTCGATGTTCTGAGTCTGGGCAGCATCACAGAATCTCATTAAATAGTGAAGCTTTCACAGGCTGACTGGTGAAATCTTCAAGATCACTGCCACTTTCTCTGCTGTCAGTCCCATATGGGGGGTGGGGGGTGGGGGGGGGGGGATTGGTGGCATTCCTAAAAATTTTGTCTCAATCAGTTTATCACAGAATTTAGGACTATGCTGCTTGTATGGACTTTGCTATTTTGGGGATATTGTCAGCATAGTGTATAAAAGGATTTCCCAAGAAACTTGGCGATGTAGTTAGTGAGGAAAAATGAATTTAAGACCATACTCGGATGAAAACGCATTCAACAAACACTGTATCTCTACTGAATATAGAACAGGAGGTAGACATGTAAATATAATTACATATATATATATATCTATCTATATATATAGATATATATATTACATATATATCTATATATATATATATATATATAGAGAGAGAGAGAGAGAGAGATGAAGGCCTGTATACTTTAAATATATTTCAAATGTTTTTCATTTCGTACTTTTCAGTAACCGTGAGTAGAATAATTGCCAATCCATCTGTGAGTCTCAAGCGCTTTATTAAGCACAGTGCTGTTTTAGTGTGATTAGAAATACAGAGTCCCGCCCTGCCCTTTACCAGAAATAACAAGGATTTGACTGCATTAACTTGATTTTAAACTAGAATGTGTGTGTGCATGTGTGTGTGTGTGTGTGTCGAAAAAAAGTGCAGCGCTCTCCATTTTTCAATCCCAGGCTGGTCAGCAGCTCTTTTATGAACAACTCTATAATTACAGAAACACCAAGCAACTAATTACTTAATTGGAGCAAGGTCTTTAAAATGAAAGTGATGTAATCAGAATCCTGGAAACAGACTCAAACACTGGTACATGACCACATGACCACACACACACACACACACACACACACACACACACACACACACACACACACACGTGACCTACAGTGTTCTTGACATGTAGCCATCAAGCAAGCAGCTCTTTTCCCTTAGTTGAGTTGTAATGGAGTCTCCGTTTGAGTCTGCTGGCTATAGCTCTGTGTGTGTGTGTGTGTGTGTGTGTGTGTGTGTGTGTGTGTGTGTGTGTGTCACAGGAAAAGGGACAGGGTCCTGTTTGTGTGGTCTGCTACAAACTATATTAGTAAAGGTCATGGCAGTGTGTGTATGTGTGTGTGAGTGTGTCTGAGTAGCAATTAATTAGGCAAATGTCCTCCTACCTCCTCCTCTCTTGACCTCAGTTGTAGACTAATAACCTTGGCACTGTGTAGAGCATTACTCTCCTTTATTCCACATTATTGGAGGGAATCATGCAAAATAACTAAACAAAAGTGACATTATCATTTCGAAGTACATCCCAAACCCCTCGCTGTATATGACTCTAATTAGCTAAATTAAAGGAAGGAAATGCATGAATAGATTTCTGACTCTAGTGTCTAGTCAATTCGAGATTTCTATAAACAGATACCTGCATATGACCAATTTTAATTTTACTGAAAGCTTTCTCATTTCTCTTTGTAGTCCGAGTAGTATTTACCAATTCGTGTCTCAGTGGGATTTAGGAACATGCAAGCAAATGGTCTCTTAGCTTTTTAAATTTATCTACATTTATATTCAGACATTTAGACACACACTGTGCAGCAAGTCTTGGCACAGACAGCAGTTATCTGTTGTGTAGATATCCGCTGGATACACTGTAAAACCCACGAAACTGGCCATAGACAGACACAAAAGCGGTCTGTTGTCCTGATTAAGTCAATCCTAAAATGTTTAATACCTGTCAGCTATATAGTGTGAGTAAGGGGTTAGAGAGACAATTCCCCTGTATTATCTACAGTGCACCGAGCCCCATGTCTCACCAGTCTAAAGCTGTCCTGATGCTAATGGGGAAAAATGTCGCTAAATGAGCTACAGGAGCAAGACTATCACCAAACCATGCCACCCTGTTTTTCTCATAGACCAATAATAATAATAATAATAATAATAATGATAATAATAATATGTTCCAGACACCGTCCTGGTGCATGATTGATTATAGCCAATGGCAACTAAAGGGCTTGTCAAAAAATAATGAAAAAACTGTTAAAAATAGGAATTTCAAGAGGTCAGTAAAGCTCCTGTTTCAACTGTTTCATTAAACTATTAAACATAAATGCTGACCTGGCCGGCGCGCATTATTAGCAACTGCCTGATAGCCACATTAGCTTTCTGCTCAGTTAAGGTAGCAGCTATGGCTAATAATAAAATGACAACAAATAATGTAGGAGCTATGTAGCAAAGCTTATGTATGTAATGTTAATTTAAAAGGATAACACAATTATCTGGGCCTAAATTATTTGACCTCTATAAACACTCTCCAGCTGAGTTTATGATCTCAGTCATTGATGGTGTGTTCCTGAATAAGTGGGAATTTCCAAGTTAACAGTCGGAATTTGAATCTGGAATGCCCCCTCAACTCGGAAATAAATAAAAGACAGACAGAAACTGATCAATATTAAAAATGACTGCTGAATTACAAACACAGCCTCTCCCCTCACTAGCAGCTGCAACCTCCCCAGCAACCGCTGAGTTAACAGTCCAATATGGCGACAGTGTTCGTAAACAGCAGTAAAACTGTAAAACTTATGTTTCCTGCCACTGTTGTGTATTTGTAACTCACAAATTAAGCACTGATCAGGCTCTATCAATGAATGTGTTTGCATGCACACCAAAACAAGTATTATGCTGCATTTCCAGTGATACCTGAATGGCTGCTTAATAACCAAAATAAATCCTGTTTTCCCTCGTTTTTTCTTTTTCGGGAATGGCATCACTCCTTACTTCCAACCTCAGAGTTCAGAGGCATCTGAACATTATTTTAGGTTACGCTGAATATAAAATTTTTGAAATTCTATTTTGAAAATCTTGGACATACTATGTTTCAAACTGGTAGATTATCAGTGCATGAAACCACACAAGTGTCATTGACTAATGACTTGTCAATCACAAGTCGCTCGACAGTCATTCAGTTTGACAGTCAGACCTGCCCCTCCTCATCACATCCAGGTTTTCACTCCTCATGAGTTTGTGGGCCGATATTGTTTTAATTAAAAAATTTAATTCATTCTGTAAACCGCAAACAAACTATGTTTCAAAATGGAGAATTACCTGTGGTATGCTCATTAATTAACGACTTATAACTGACCAGCTCCTAGCCAATAAGCAAACAATATCATAGGAAGACCCGCCTCTCCTCATCACAACTGTTCTTTTTTATTGTTTTAAACCAAGATGGCGACTGTGGAAATGCTAATCTCAAAACTTCAAAACGAGAATTCAGAAACCAGCGGATGATGTCACAGCAGCTACATCCATCTTTTATGCCTTTTATGCAAGCAGCTATACAAAAACAGTGGCAGCCTACCTTATCAGCTCTATCAGAAACAAAAACATGATGCCAAGTCACCAGAAGCCCATCACTACATCAGACAACCTAAAAATACAGTTGGGTTTCATATTTTTGCTTAGAAAATGTGCCAGATGTATATCTTAGTTATGTTCATGAATTCTTTGCGCTACTTCAAAAAACATACAAATAGTGTTGTGATTGATGTTATAGTTTGCATTTTTCTAATCTTTACATATATATATATATTAAAAAACAAACAAACTGATTTTTTCCTGTAGTATTGAAAATTATATCAAGTTTATTCATCAGTTTATTATTACATCACTATTTTGCTGACTATGTTGCTTTCTTTGCAGACAAATATATGCTCGCCCTAAAAACACCTATCACTCACACCCACCGGACTGCCATGACTTCATTCCAGGTATTTCAAAAGCACAATCGCTCACACTACATTTATAAAATGATACGCCCACAGCCACATATTAGAGCTTCCCTAAACAGAACACACAAGCACACTTAAGTGACCTCTGATGTCAATGACAAACCTTGCAGGAGCAACCAAATGTCCACAGCCACCCAGGATGCCAGCATTTTGACCGGTAGGGTGTGACTAATCACAGCACTCTGACCACCCTGTTAGACTGTGTGTGATCATGTCCAGACATACACTTGTACGTGTGTGTGTGTGTGTGTGTGTGTGTGTGTGTGTGTGTGTGTGTGTGTGTGTGTGTGTGTGTGTGTGTGTGTGTGTGTGTGCGCGCTGAGAAGTCGTTTTCACATACTAGGAATGTTATTAGTTATGGGGTCAAACTGCTGGTGTAATGCTAACCCAGTGTTCTTATACCTGGGCCAAAATGTTCATATCACTTCTCATTTTTTAATCAAACTGTGTAAAATTACTCTTAATCACCAAAATCATTTGCAGGATCCTGATTAAATATGTGAGTGTTACGCCAGTTTTTAATTTTAATTTAATCAAGAAAGAAGTCCACATTAAGTGTCTTAATTTTCAACAAATTTTCCCAAAGCTGTCATTAATCTAAATGGAAAGGAGAGGAAATCTGGAATAAATATCAAGCCTGTGACTCAATGCAAAGTTGCTGAACGTACATTGGTTTACTGGCAGCGGGTTAATTGATAAGGGTGACCCGAGAAACGATTACCAATCACGGAGGGCAGCAGGGTGCTGTCAATCATCTGTCTGCCTGACCTGAATGAACAGAGGATGGAAGCCTGCATGGTCAATTTCTGTCGTAATCTAGCCTACGGCAGAGACAGCCCGGCCGCTATCGAGTCAAACATGTCATTCCATAGATATCCTTATAGAAATGATTAGGTTGTAGGCTCCATAGCTGCCATTTAACAGCCACACTGGGCGGCATCAGCATCCCATTACCCTGGGACAACAAGGGGTCAAACGGGGTTAGCAGAATTCGGCATTCACCTCCACACCTCTCCGGCGACCAGCAGCGCTTAGGACAGGCGGGTCACCTAATCACCTTCCTGAGCCACTGCTCAGCGAAAAATGGGGGGAGCGAGAGGTAGATGGAGGTGGGAGGGGGGGGGAGGGGAAAAAAATCAACTTTAAATTTGCAGTGATGAAAAATCAATAAAGCAGTAATTGCTTGGCTTATCACCATGTAATGAAACAAATTGGGAGGAGAAGGAAGGCAAGGAGAGGGCTGGCTTGCATGCTGCACGCCAGGGCTTTTTTGGCTGCAGAGTGTGGAGCTCAGAGTAGAACGGGAGAAAGAAAGAGAGAGAGAGGAGACGGGTTTGGGCTTCAGTGGGCCAAGGCAAGGAAAAAAGGTCTCCTCGTGATAATTAAATCTTCTCACACTGATTTTCTGCCAAATTTATTTCCCCGGGGACCATAACTCTGATTCAGTGCTTACAAGCCTTGCATAACTAATCATTTCAACGTGGGGGGAACCACAAACCTGAATGAATAGGGAGGAGAGAGGAGCAAATAAAAGAGATGGCTGGAGTGAGGCACTGTAGCACTATTCATCTCCAAATCAATCATTATTTAGGCAGGATAAAAAAAATAAAAAGTGGAACATTCTTCTGTAGGACAGTGTTTGAAAAAGACCTTTAAAGTGAAGGTGTAATTGATTGTCAATATGCTCTCTTTTTCCACTTTCAATGTGGCGCTATACTGGCAGAAAACATCCTTTAATTCCTGGAACAAATGGAGCCCATGAAGCCAATGAAGTGTCGGTTCAATATTCCTCTGACTGTTCCTGGCATGATTGTGTTGAACATAATAACACAACAAATAAGGCCATTTATCTGAAGTAACGACAGGAGATGAGGCTAACTCCGCTGATCAATACCGAATCGATACAAACCAGATTTTCTTACATCAAAATCACTGAGATGGATCTTCCTTCAGTGCAAAGTGCACAAGAGCAATACAGCGCCTCCCTCGAGTCCTCGGGTAGATCATATAGCCGGTGGAAAGAACACAGGTTAAAAAAAAAATTACAAATAAAGTATGATGTCTACTCTGAGGGAGAATGCTAGGAACTATAATTATAGCCTGGCAAAATTCCTCCTATCGGATCCTTATGTTGTAGTTAATACGATAAGATCACGGACACCAGATCACTCGTGTTTACCAGCAGTTGAATTTCACCGCTTGTCCTTCAAGTGACGCTGCTCGGTGAGGTAGCGTGGCACGCCACACCACACCACGGCACCGGTAATTAAAACATTTAAAGCAGAGGCAGCCCCCCATGCACCGAGGGTGTGATATGGGGGTCACGCGCCTGTAGATTCTAATTTGCGCGCCATTTGTATTCATGACAGGCACGTGCTAAATATTTAACAGCAGCCTGGCAGGAGTTTTGTATTGTTAGGCTTTCCAGGTCAAATAATTTGATTTCAAGGCAGATTACATTAAGCGTCAATGTCCAAGCCACCACTCTCACTTGCCTCTCATTTCCTGTCTTTTATTACAGCCGAGATAGGCCAGAACTGAAGGGATATGGCTTTGGATTATACAAGAGCTTGTTATCCATGGATTAGTTATTATTTTCAATTAGAAAAAGGGATCACATCATTTATTATGGACACCCACACCAGTGCTGCATGAAGAGGTTTGCATGCAGAGTTGAAATTTTAGCTGACTGCCAAATTGTTTAGGATGGTATGTAATCATACCTAAAAAGAGAGATATTATATCAGACAAATTACAGTGAAGGCATATTCACCCTTAATGATTCGGTTATATTGATTGTCCTTGACTGAGGTATCCTTCAGTTAGAAAGGCTGTTTATTCTCATTCACTCTTTTTTTTCTATATGTAGAACAAGTAAGACAGGAAACCAAATCCAGACATTTTCTGTTTCAACCGAGGCCCTGTGGTGATTGACAACAGAGCTAGTTAAATGGTGATGAGGCGTTAATGGATGCTGGGTCGAGGGAGGGTTGGGGCTGGAGCGGGGGGGCTGTGGTTGAATATTTAATGGTCATATAATTCCTGAACGCAGACACACTCACAGACAGGTACACACCCAACTCGTGACCTGTCCTACACACAGCGTAATTAGGGAAACAGTCCTTTCGTTTAACTGCCAAAAGAGCAAACGGTAGGTATATATTCCCCTAATGATATGGGTTAAAGAGCTATTATACGTCTCATTAAAATATATGATCTCCCAATCTGGTGGTGGATTGAGGTAATGGGGAAAGTGCAGGTTCGGGGCTAAAATACCATCTGCAGGCTATAGGCTAGTGTCCAATCCACAATTACATAAATGTTGAAGAATGGCTGCGCGAATGAAAAAATGTTTCTATCAGAGCTTGATAAAAAGACACGCACGACCCAGATTTCACGAGACAATAGTGTTGAGAGTGCGCTGTTTTTGGAGGCTTTTCAAACAGCATGTCAGTCTGAACGAATTAATCGGGGTCACTGAGAATTTGACACAAATTTTAATGTCAGCTAGTCAATGTGTTACCTCTTTTTTTGGTTACACAAAAGCAAGAGCTGACATAACATCTTAATTAAACCTAATGAGGCTAGGTATAATGAAAAACATTACTGCAATGGAGGCTTTCTCATTATGTTTTAAGCACACCATCAAAGTTTTCCAGATCGGAGCATACACCTGCAGAGACCGTGCCTGAAACTGAACAGTTTATGCTGTTTAGCAGAAGCTATGCAGATTTAAACAGAGATATGTATTTGAAATAAACTATAAATACAGTACTGCGCAAAGGTCTTTAGCGATCCCTCATTTCTTTATATTTTGCCAGGAAAATGAAAAATCCGGGCAGAAAACGAACTGAAACATGAAAACATACATGGAAATGCATATAATGCATAAACAGAGCTTGTACAATATTTGGTAAGACCACCTTTATTCTTCAACATAGCCTGAACTCTCTTAGGCAAGCTGTTTTGCAATTTTTGGAAGGTCACTCAAACCTCTTCTTTGGCTGCCGTTCTCTGTCAGGACGATCTCACACTGCTTCAGTAACGCTGAGGTCTGGGCACTGACGAGACCAATCCATGTCTGATAGAGTTGTGTTGTGTGTTTCTATCCAGGGATGCTTTTACTGCAATGGCGGCGTGTTTGGGATCACTGTCATGCTAAAATACTTAACAGATGGTACTGCATGGTGGTTCAAAACCTGATGGTACTTCCATCAATATTGACTAGCTCCCCAACAGCACTGGCTAAAATGACGCCCCAAACCATGAGCCTTCACTGTGTTTTACTCCCGACTACAATTTGAACCAAAAATTTCTAATTTGGATTCATTTTACCGCAAGACCTGTTGCCACTGACTTTCAACTTGGCATACCTCAAACATCTCTTCCTCTTTCCCTTCCTTAAGCATAGCTACTTGTCAGCAACCCTTCTACTAATAACAAAATCCCTAAACATACCATTTAAAAACTGGTTGTTTGCCCTTAATATCCGCAGATATTACTATTGGGAATATGATTTAAAATTGACATATTCAAAAAATAATTTAAATATGCAAATCATAATAACTATATTTTACACTTCTACACATTTGATTTTATCTCATTTGATCTACCCGTGAACATTGGTATGAATGAATTACTAGATAGAGTTTTGTCAGTGTTGTTTGTAGTGAAAGACATTTCCAGTAAATTACAACAGGCACACAGCAGTGTAACAGGTACACCCGGTGTAAAGACCTCACGGAAAGACGGACAAGTTTTGAAAAGATTCATAATGGCTGTAATTTAACATACTGTCCAGCCGGACATATAGTTCTACTACACAGGCTGACTCTGGTTATAGAAGTGCCAGCTGATAGTACAGTCCACACACACACACACACACACACACACACACACACACACACACACACACATACGTACACACAAACACACCGAACAGTCAGTCCATCTTATTATAGCTGGACTCACCACGCTAGCTAAAAGCCCCCTGGGCAAACAAACAGCATCTCTCAGCTTTAATAGCCTAAACAAGGCATGCAACTAACAAAGGAATCATCCACCCCTCTCATTCTCACACCCTTTCATATCATATGTTTCCTTTTTCAACCGCTAGCATCATCTGGCTGCCCTTAACCAGAGAGCCAAACACTCCTTTTAAGTGGAAACTACTTTGTTAACTGATGACCACAGGGCCAGTTATTGATCCTCTCCTTCCTCTCTGTCAGTAAACCCTGCTGATAAAAACCCCTCTCTTCTCTCAGGGCTCCGCAGTATGCAGCCACAGTTCGCTACAATAATAGCTTGCATATCATAGCATCCACATGAATCAGATCTCGATGGTTTCGATTAGGGCTAAACTAACTCAAACACATTGCCAGTCTAGGATGTGAATCTATTTATGAACGAGGAGTGTAGGTGGTAGTGTTCTTCACTTCTCCCCTCCATTCTGTTTAAACGGTTTTCTCATTTCAGTTGACTTAGCGGTTCAAGTGTAAACTTTCTAGTTGTGTTGACCTCTGAGAGCCCCTGCAGGGAATCAGGAGAACTTTGGTGATCTGCTGTTTAGCAGCATCAGTGGCCCACCTCCATTTTTCAATGTGCTGGAAGGAAAGGCAGAAAAAGATGGAGCTAGCCGACACCGCTTGTGCATACGTGCTTGTGTGTATTTGTGACGGCGGCTCCTATTGGTGCCGAGACAAGGGCGAGTCGTCAGGGCCACTTTGTCGTGACTCTGATCTCACTTCTTGTGTCCCTGTGCAGGGGGAAACGAATAAAATGATCATCCTCCAAGGCAGTGCCTGTTCAGTATGCTGTACTGCACCGCTCCACTACAGTCGAGCACAACACCTTCTTTTTTTTTCTCCACGCAAAAAGAACAGTTGGAGTGAGGGTAGAGGGAGCTTTGAGCAAAGGGGAGAACGAGTCAACTGATTCTAAAAAGAGGCAACGGTGCAGTGTGAACTTTGCTTAAGAAAGCTATTTGACTGGGAGCCTTGATCTGTTGCCCCAAGCAAGACACTTAGTCACCACTTTGGCAATGCATCCACACAGAGATGTGAAAAAACAGAAAGAAAGACACAGAAAGAGAGCTGGAGGTGCAGGTGATGAGGGCAAATGGAGACAAGGAAAGGAAAGGAATGAAAAGGAAAGGATAGGAAAGGAAAGGTAGAGACAGTGCACTAGACCAGAAAAAAAAGAGTAATATGAACATGAAAAAAGAGACGCTGAATAAAACAAACAAACAAAAACAAAAAAAGGACAAAAACATTGTGCAATACAGAGGAGGAAGGAATCAATTCCTCCCACTACTGGGCGACTAAAGTAAGAGTGCAGGGCTAATTAGTTTCTGATGGCTGGACTTTCATTTGGCTAAAAGGTCAGCTAACTTTAAAGGTCACACTGCCATGCATCCTTGACGTAAACAAAAAAAATTATACAAGAAGAAAAGTGGGAGAGTCCAGAAATATAAAACATCAGAAAAAAGAAATGACACGACTACACAAGTCTGTGTGTGCATGTACACATAAACATACACAGTTTGTTGATAACATTTGATATTCTCATTTATATCGTGCTGGTCAGAAAGGGACCAGGGTCATTATTCTATCTAAGGACTTTTATTAGTGTTAGCACATCCACTGCAAATTACTCTTGACTTAATTTGAATGTGTATTGAGATAATGTGTGGGTCTGTGAGTGTGTGTGTGTGTCTGCTTGTCCTTTGCTGGTGGTAGTGGGGGTTTTGGGATAGATTTATTGCCTGTAATGCTGTGTGTATTTCTACTTTTCTACCAGCGTTTTTCATGTAAATTACAGCTGTCCTAATAAAAACTAATCAGCAGCTCAGAATCCATGTTTTGCAAAGTATAGATGGTGTGTGAAAGCATAAGACGGGTTGCTGATCTGTTAATGTAAACACATTAGATGAGTAACACTGTAAAATCCCCAATTCTGCAGAGCGCGGAGGGATTTCTTGCTATAAGAATGAGCACTATATTTCCTGCTCTTTCACTTCATAGCATTTCAAGTGTTTGCTTTTTTTACGTGCCACTAAGCTTTACAAAATATGTCTGAACACACATGCAACAATTTTGCCTTTTTGTTGTTTACCAGTTACACCTGATCCTGCTGATTTTAGACAAACGTGTAGAAACTGAAGTTGAGCAACAGATGTCTTACAGCCCACAATTTTGTCTGTTTTTTGTTTCATGTTTACCACTCCTCAAAATTAATATTGATGGCTCTTAATAGAGAACAAAATATGAACAAAGATTACTAGTAATATAATTAGAATGAACTATTTTATTATTTCCACTGCTCAATCTTGCCGACGTCTCTAATTTTGCAGTTTTGCTATAGTTAATGGTTCAGGCTTTGATTTTTTTTCTATTTTTCTTTGAACTTGCCTTGCCAAATTAAAACTGGTTTGGTATTGGTGCCGATATTAACGTGAACACAAAAGCACACAAACTCTTTTCACTCACCTTCTTCTAGCTTCTTCCGGGCCTCCTCCTCTCTTTTGGCAACTTTGGCCTTCAGGACTTCATCAGTCTTAGCTGAAAGGAAAGACGTATATCATTTTAATAATCAATTAAACAATTAATAATAATATTAAAGGTATATGATCATTTTGTGTCCTGTAAAAAAATAGAAATAAATTCAGTCCAAACCCCTTTTTTCAAATAAATCTGAGCACCTCTAAAATAAATACATCTCTTTGTGGCCTTTTTTCTGTATTTTGAAACAAACGTGCTCATCGGAGAGGAAATGCAGGCAATTTTCACAGAATTCGTCACTGAATAAACAGTATGCCTGGAAATACACAAAATATGAATGATGCCTTATCCTCCTCTCCATATCAGGCAGCACCCCTTCACTGCTTTCCCTTTATGCTGCTGTAAAAGTCAGCATTTCTTCCTGAGAGGTGTTTATCGTCTTGGTATAATGAAAAGCTTAAGAGAAAGTGAGGCAGCGGGAGTAAACACTCGTCAGGGCATTTTACGCATGTCTCATCATGAATCGTGTTGTCTCCGCTCCCTTTTCCGCCACCTTTTCCCCCTGAATAATCAAGATGTTAAGCCACATTAAAGAATATAATGCCGTGTATGGCAGGACTATCAATACTGCCTCTAAATTAATTACATTTCCGTTGCGGCGCATCATTTATTTTGCAGCGTTAGGGCCTCAGCGGAGCCATTCGCCTTTATTGCTATCTCACTTGGTTGATGAGTGAGCTATGTAAAATTGAGTCTCCAATATCATTACACTTAATGAGTTTAAACTTTGAGAAAAAAAAGGAAAAAAAAGAGGGAGAGAAACAGAAGAAGAGAGTGAGTCGACGAGAGGGAAGGGGGAGGAAGAGAATGAGAGCGCTGCACTGTTTTTGGGGAAGTTAATACAATATAAGAGTGGGTGTAAGTGTTTGTGAGCGCTTACAGCATGTTTGTGTCAGGGCACAGCTGTGGGTGTCCAAATGTGGTTTATTGTACTGCTCGAGGTGTCTGCATATGCATGTGTGCTCAGCGCACGCTTCTCATTTTGTGCCTGACTTTGTGTATTAGTTAGACTGCAAGTAAATATGTTACATAAAAATACAATACATAGGCCCGTGTACGTGTCTGTGTGTGTTTGGATGCAGGAGGCCATGGGTTGTGCCAGTCTCTCTGTGACTGCGCTGCTGTTTTTGTTCAGTAATTGGCGTAGACAAAGAACCCGTCACACTGCTGTTACGGCTGGTTAAGTCTGGAGGTTCCGCATCTTTACTAACAATGACTCTACATGGATGACTGAACCCTCCACTACCTCCCTCAGCTATGGCGGGTGCATGTATGTGTATGCGCATGGGAGCAAGCCTAACCAAATCAACAACAGCCAATCTATTTCTCTTAGCAAACACAGTCATAATTTAGTAAGTTTGTGTCTGTGTGAATGTGCCAAATGAAAAAAAGAGAGGGGGAAAAAAAGACGATGTGCAACATCCTTCACAAGTTTGCTTGCCTGTGTGCACAGATGTGCATGCGTGTGTTTTTGTATGTGTGTGTGAACTCCTCTGTGTTCTTCAGTTCACTCTTTGCTCGGGGCTACCGAGAGGCAGGTAGGAGACAGAGAGGTATTGGTGGTGTGATGGAGTGGAAGGGAGACGGGGAGAAAGAGGAGGGAAAAAAGGGAGAGGGAGATCGGCAGATATACGGGGGCCATGTACGATAAAGGAGGAACTAAAACAGCACGGGAAACAGACAAACAAGCAAAAATAAGAGGCAAAGCTTCGCCTCTGTGCACACAAACGTGTACACAAAACAACAGGAGTGATTTGTCGCCTCTTTTTCTTTGCATGTTTATCCTCCACCTCTATCCCTTCATCCCTCCCCCAATAGGTTCTCTTATCCTCTTGCTCGCTTCTCTCCTTCTGTTTTGCCCTATCCCACCCCTCCTCGTTTTTAATGCTTTCTCTTCCTTCTCTTGCTCATCTCTCCAGTACACTGCGCCTGGGGGCGATAGCAGAAAATCAAACTGTTTATCCATCTCTCATCAGTGCACTGCCTCACGGGGCTCCTGCCCCCTCAAAACAATGAAAGTAGGCCTGAGCGCTGAGCCAGGGATATGATTTAATTACATCAATAAGTAGCTCTGCTTTAAAAAAAAAAGATTAACTACAGAAAAATACATTAAAGCAACATACTTTGCTGCACTAGCATGAAAAGCCTGTTAACATTACAGGTGCAAAACGCATGTAAAATGAATTAACGTACATAGGCGCATCTGCGCGTAGATGTTGCTTATTGGAAGTATCTTTCTCGGCAACTTAGCGGCTCCAGTTCATTGTCGGATAATTCTGTGATGGACTTTTATTAAAGCAGGTAATAAACGGCCGGCTGTTGGGAGAGGAGAGGCCTTTCACTTCATTTAGACTTCGTTCAGTCTTGGCTGCAGGGGTGGAGGGAAAAAGGAGGGAAGGCAGCGGGAAGGGGCGGAGAGTGTCAGTGAAATCGCATTGTGATTATGAGTGTAATTGCAGCTCAGGGGCCCAGGGGCTATGTAGCTGTGATGGCGCTGGAAGATGTTTTATGCGCGGCAACAGAAAGGAAGAAAGTGTGAAAGAGAGAAGGCAGGAGAGTGGGAGGTAGATGGAGGATGCCAGGATGGATCTTTTTTTTTCTTCTTTTTTTTTTTTAAACCCTCTTCTATCTCTTTCCTCCTCCCTACTTTTTCTTTTTTCTTCTCTTCCTCCCCCAACATTTTCCTTCACTCCTCTCTTTACTATTCTCTTCTTTTCTCCCCTCTTCTGTTCTCCTCCCTTGGCAGGATTAGCTGGGTCTCGTTAGAGGGGAAATGTAATAATGCTCCCACCAGGTGGAATCGGGCCCGCTCCATTATCAGCCGGGAGATGGATGGGCCGTGTAGGGCCGGCGGGGGCCAAGCGCGCACGCAATTTAGATTCAATAAACTGGCAAAGCAAGACCCCCAATCTGATTTATCTCTTACACGCCGCCAATGCTTGCTGCTACGATGCTGATTCCCTATTACCGCTCAGAGAAGGACTATTCATTGGATGTAAGGCACGGCAGTCAGAGAGCCTTGTCGGGCCCCCGGGACGGCAGCAAAACAGATACAGCAGAGGGTTAATACGTTTACACACAGATAAGCAATTAAATCTAAGGCTGAGGTGAGTTATAGAGTTATTAAGGAGGGATGGGGAGCAGAGGGGGTGGAGGTGGCGGTTATTCAACGCAAGAGTATGCTAGCTTGGGCCTTAGGCCGCGTGCAGTAAGTGAGCATTAAAAGTGAGAAAGGCTAGCATATTATAGAGTTCGTGGGGTGAAGGAACAACAAAAGAGCAGCAGTCTGCCCACATTGTTCGATAAACTCAATACAACACTTACAAACTAGCGTGCAGAAGACAGAGTTCATAACTCTGCTCAGACTCTGTGTATTTGTGCAAGTTTATGAGTGAGTTTATGTATGCAAGTGCATGTCTTCAAGTGTAAGTGGGAATGTGTTGGTGGAATAGGCATATTCATATCCACTGCGTACCTGGCTGCGAGTATGCAGAGCATCACATTTGACTATCTGTGTTTGTGTGTGTGTGTGTGAGAGAGAATGTGCGTGCAAACGCTGTAGTGGTGTTTCAGTGTTGGAAGTGGTGGGTGTCATTCTGTCCAGCCGCCAATCAAAGTGAATCTGAATGTCAGCAGCAGAGGGGGCGTGATAAATCAGCCTCACACCCAACGACAAACAGAATATTAGAGGCAGCGCGGCGCCATTGGAAAAATGTCCCTTCCAATCAGCCGAGCACTTTACAGTGAAGCTCGGCAGCTGGGCCTCCAACCAACACAGCACACTGAAGAGACAGCTAAGACAATAAATAAATAAATAATACACAGACAGGCTGGAGGACAGGCAGACAGACACGTTGACACACTGACGGATAACGGCACTGACAGGCAGAAAGGCGAGAATAAGAAACTTAAGAAAACAATGGGGATGGCAAACAGACATGTGGCATACCGGCAGATGCATAACAGGCCGGGCAGGCATGGAAGACAAGACAGACGGGACAGACCGACATGCTAATCAGTGGAGAACAGTATACTGTTACATTTAAAAATACAAAGCATATTAGTGTTAGAGCTACTTCTGTTTTGGAATTACTGTATTAGGACCACTTTATCGTTAAATCTGTAACAGCTTGGAAAACCCAAATAGCTGTGTAGCTAATGTAGCTTGTTACAAAGTCAGATCACCATTTGATGAGGAAGAAATATTTTGGAGGCTTTGGAGGAAGAATTCAAACACCACAAAAAAGAGACGATATTTCAGTTTAATACCAAAGCCTCACTGGGCTGACATTTCACAAAAGGCAAGAGAGAGAACTTTTGAACTTTTCTCTAACTGTTAAAAAAATATGAATTCAGGAAATACTAAGAAAAAGCCTGTAACACATGACACATGAGGACGAAGAAAAAAAACAGACTTTGGCTATCTATGAGACATCTATCTGAAGGAGCAATGTGATTATGCACTGCAGGTTTGGAGGTGAGAGTGATCATGGGAAGACGCAATATCCCGAGCGACCACTAGGTGGCACAGTCCACAGTCAACACAGGCAGAATGCTTTATCCAGGCCTGGATTTTATGTGCATGTCTGAGTTGACATGCAGGTGCCTGTGGGTCTATCAAAACCAGCTCACTTAGACCTCATAGCTGTAAACTGTAATTTGATATGATTGGATGGGCAGAGATGAAACGATACTACATAAAGTCATTTAAATATTTAACACCAGAACGCATGAAATTATACAAGGGGGAGGTTTTACTACGGCAACAGATAATTTTTGGTATTTGGGCCTTGAAAAAGGCCTTCAGGTCACAATAACGTGAACAAAATCGTAATCAATTCACAAAATTCCTGTTTATGAATGAGTGCGACTCAATCAGATGTCTCTAAAAGCCATTCGAGAACAAATCTTTTAGGCACTGAACTTCGATGATCTTTATCACAAGCTTCTCTTAGCTTCTGTCGTCAATCTGAATTAATGACGCACATGAAATATTTACAAACTAAACAATTAGAGAACGATATCTTACAAAAAAATCAATGAATTATTCATCTGCAGTCGTCTGAAAAGCTTTTTTTTATTTTGCTGCTATATCGTGATGCTGGGGGGGGGATGCATCAATTAGGTCTTCTGTTCCTGTGGTGTAATGGATGCTTCAGTGAAGAGTTATTGTCTAAATGACGGAGCCAGATGTAAGATGCCGGTTCTGTAATGCTGCCATGTTGTTGTGACAGATTGACATGCTGATCTCTACACTATGAAGTCATAAGGACTATTTGGATCATTCATCTCAGTATGTGAAGAATTTTGACTTTCCCTACTTTTCACAGTGTCAGACTCAACACCCAAAACTCTCCTCCTCCTCCTCTTCTCAACATTTGTTCTTTCATTTTTTAAAAACAGCCTCTTAACTCCAGACACCTGGGCTCCATGTTTGTATTTTCATTTCAGTGATCACGCTGAGATTGCATCTGTCAAACTCAGAGGAAAGGAATTAAGAGGAGTTTTAGCTAAAGGAAAAACTCTGGATCGAGTTTATATCTTTGCATACTGAGAACAAAAGCTCGAGGGAACTGATATATGCAGTAAATCTCAAAACAAAAAGTCCAACATCTTCCTTTTCACAGCCTATTTCCCAAGATACAGAGTACCCAGGCCAAAACTTTGATCTTTCACACTGCAACCCTTTGTCCACATCACATAGAAAGATTTATTTCAAAGCTGAAATGATTAAAAACAATGATTTTCATCACAAATGAATTACATGGAGTAATTTTTAATGTAAAAATGCCAAAAATTTATTGACTAATAAATGAAAATTATTTGCCTATGCTGACAGATCAGTATACATCAGTGGGGCTTTAACTCCAACAGATCCAGAAACCACGGGATTAAAAAAAAATGTAATAAAACTGCTATTTATCTATGTTATGTGGACTTTATCACAGCTCAGTGTCAGAGCATCGTCTTCCTGAGCAGCAAATAACAGATGACAGTTGCTGTTATGGCACCATGTGTAGCTTCAGATCTTGAATATATTGTTTAGCATTAATGGTGCCTTCACAAATGTGCAAGCTACACAAAGTGTGGACTACTGCACCCCCTTATTAGCATTGATGCTTTGGTTTTAACTGTGTGCTTTTTGCTTTAGCCTCCAAAATGCAATGTGCATCCAGCTATTTTTTTCTGTGCATAGTAGAGTTTAATTTGCATTTGAGAATGCAGTGGGAAGCTGTGTTGAATTATGGTGTTTTTCTGAGTACATGCAGTAATTTCCACTACAGAATCCTGTCTGTTTTTAATGCAGTGCTGCCTGACAGCCTGAAGATCACAACCGTTAGCCTAACACACAACAGTATCTCCAGACTCTCTGAATCGTTCTTTGATATTATGTAGTATAGATGATGAAATCTTCAAATTCTTAAAATTTTTATATTAAGAAACCTTATTCTTAAATAGTTCAACTGTTTGCCGACATGGTCTTTCACAGAATATTGAATCCCTCTCCAATTTTACTTCGCTGATGGCCGATTTATACCCAGTTATGTCACTTACCTGTGGTCACTTAATCTTCTTAGTCGTTTGATTAAGTCAATATTTTACTGGTGCAAAACCGGTCTTTTGCCCCATGAGTCCCAACTTTTTTGAGAGGTATTGAAAAAAAAAAACTAAGTTTCAACATCTCATATGTTGCCTTTTTAATTAAATAACAGTTTTAAATGACAGTGTCACTGCATTCATGAAAAAGGGCTTGAATGAATGTGTGAAAACAGGTGAATGAGATGTGTTGTTTAAAGCCCTTTGAGTGCTCAAGCAGAATGGGAAACCACTATATAAGAACTAGTAGATTTACCAAATTAATTGCACATTTAAAATAATTTATAAGTGAGGCTTAATAATAAGGTTGATCAATACAAACACCATGTTTGCCCCAGTGGGGTCCAGGTCTTATTTCCTTTGGGCAAAATCTTTCACAGGAGGTCTGCCGATGAGCACCGGCTTCATTAAGGCCAGGCGAGGAAATAACAAGGTAAGCAGTGGGGTCTTCCTGATGCATGTGGGTGGCTTGGACCAGTCACCCCACCTTGCCCTTTAGACTCAAGGGTGAAAATGTATATCAGGATTCGCGAGATAACAGGCCCTGGACCCTGGACCAGAAAGGAGAATTGCTGAAAACCTTGGGATGAACAGAGGCCTGCAGCGGTCAGGGAGATCAGAAAGGGACGTTACTCTAAGGACCATACACTGCCACAGGCTGTTCACACACATGCACACATAAACACACCTTAAGGAAAACACACGGCTGGACATGAGACACACACAGAAGTGCCTCATATACACATACAGGCCTTGGGGGGGGGAGGCTAACAACAAAGCCTCTATATGATAGTTACAAGGTCAAACAAAGTTCAACCTTGAAACCTCAGTATGGAAATCTCATATATACATTGCAAATACTTTAAGTGCTTCCGGTGCATACTAAAATATCCCATTTATATGTGTGCCTCTAATATTTAAAATGACAGATTTTGTGGTTTCATAAGAGGGCGGGAATGTCTTTGAGACAAATACAAAAGTTTTGTAATTAAGAACTTTGCACTAAGATGTGTGGGTAAGTGCATAACAGAGGTCTTGAGAGGGCAATCAGACCAATCCATAATGCAGCGATCACACGGTGAAATATTAAGCATCCCGGGGCCTCTGAATGACATCTCACCCTCAACTTCAACCCTGCCACTTCTACAAATGCCATCGTCTCCCCTTTACAGATGTCTAGTTTTTCCTTTCTTCTTCGTCATGTGCTCTCTTCTCCTCTGCGATCTCTCCCTAACCTTTTCCACTCTCCTGCCCCTTTTCTATTTTTTAACCTTTCAACGTATTTGTGCACTTGATTCATTTCATCTTGAGATGTTATGTCAACATCACGATTTAATTTTTTTTTTAAACTGGCCATAGTAATGACTTTTTTAGGAAATGGATAGGTAGTGACGTAAGTTTCCATCACTAAATACCGTGTACCCCTGAGCTCACACTGGCAGCAACTTAGCTGTGTCAGCAAGTACCTTTCACTTGTTGGAAACGACCAATTTTTAGGGGAAAACACACAAAGCAGAGCCAGTTGCTGGTAAGTTTGCAATAAACCGATGATCCTGGATGTCATTAATTATTTCTCATGTTCTCAATTTAAAAAAAGTTCAGTTATTTTGTGAAGAAAAAGCAGGAAATAATTGGTATTCTTACATTTTTGATCAAAAAGGAAACCTAAAAGACCCAAGACCTAATACCTAAGACAAGTTATAAAAAAGTAGAACCTAATGTAATTTATGCATGTTTCATATGCTCTTTGTTACAATAAACACTACAACCAAATGTGGGATCCCTCTGCCAGCTGTTGCTCCACTGTGTTGCTTCACACTCAGGTGATCCCGGTCTTAGAACGCACATTCAAAAATTAAAGGAGCACAGCTAATGATTTTTACCTCTCCACTGAGGTGGTCCAGCAGTCCCACCATGTGTGTCTGCACAAGTTTATGCTTTACCTTTTTGCACATACGAGTGGCTCACAGTCACACTTTTTGTTGTGCCCAATTGGCAACCGTCCCTCTGACATGTGGTTTTCTTGAGTTGCTGCGTGCCAGTAGCGGCAGTATCTCTGGACACTTCATAACAGACTCTACAGATGGGAAGTCACTACATAAACTAACGATCTCAGAGCTCGCCTAATCCAAAAATATATATAAGCACAATTCAAATGCATGTGTTCAAATCTGAGTGTCTGTCTTTACAAATAAATTTGGAGCCCTTGTCAGCAAGAATGCATGTAAATTATACAGATTTAATCCTGTCTTGTAGTTTGCCTCTAAAGACCAGAATAGAAATTATTACAACAGTAGTGCAATTATTGTTGAGTCTGTTGATTGCAAAATTTCATTTTTCCCAAATTAAACAAGGATGCCATAAGTCCAGAACAGCTGCACAAGAAACAGAAACAATTCATTTGCAAAAGCATTGAGTGTGATTATGAATTTGTGTGCTCTACAATGTCAGGGCCAAAATATTCTTGCCTAGTGTGTGTGTCTGTGCGTCTGTGTGTTTATATCTGCTCATTTATTCCTGTGTGAATGCACTTCAGCATGCTGTTGAATGGCAGAGAATAGGCTCTGGTTCCCATGCTGAAAGCCTGTTGGATGCCATTGTAATGGCACACCACTGAGTGTGTGTCTCATGTGTGTGCAGGCGGTTACAAAGGGGGTAGATGGGACTAAATCTATGAGGACCCCCGCACATGAAAGGTAAACTCAAGCCGCTAATCGCAGCGCTGACACAAGGAGGTTCAAAAGGGCGGCCACTTAGAAAAAAGACAGGAGAGGCGGGACCCTGCCAGCATCAATAGGACCCAGCACAACTGACCACATTACAGGAACAAACACACACTACAGAAAAGACATACAAACTTGGTGGTCTCGGGTACTCCCAGTCCACTCTTTGGTCTGGACTTCATGAATGATGAGTGTGTGTGTGTTCGTGTGCACGTGGTTCTCCTCAGAAAGATTATTTAATTTCATGTCACAAATTCTGTCGAGCCACAGTCTGACAGACAGTGCCCTCAGTGTAGCTGGCTACAGCGATTTCTTTTCTTTCTTACAGGAAAAAAAAAATTAATAAGTGATTACAATCCTAAATTATGCACTCTGAGACACAAGATGACTGATAGCAGCAAATCATCAGAGACAAAACTGAAGGTGAGAGCGAAGAAATAAAGTGCAGCATTGCAATACGAGTCCAGGAACATATTTGACAATTAACGCTGAAATATCAGCTCATAAGTCATGATTAAGGAAAACCAAAAGGAGGAATGCATTAAAAAAAAGTAGAGGGGGGTAATGAGGGAGACAGCCTGGCCGCGGGAGCAGCAGACGCAAGAGAGAGGGAGAGAAAGAAGGAGGTAGACTGGACAAATGACAGCCCCCCCCCCCACCCCCCCTTTTAAGGCACTGTTCTGCACTCTCTTTCCTCTTTCTCATCTCTTAATGCTTATTTTCATCACTTTGCTTAAAATATTGATAATCAATTAGCACTACGTCTGTTTTGCTACAGAATCTGTGTCACGGTCTATCACTCTGTCAGAGCCAATTCGCCACTCATTCAAAGTTCATTTTTCCTTGGCGGCTCTGTGCCTTTGGAGGAGTCATTACGCGGGGAACATAGCCCGGGGTGCAATCACCTATTCTCTTTCATTACTGGGGAGATGGAGAAGGTGAGAGAGATTATTAGAACTTTGGAATGATCACAAAGCTTCACGCCGCCTGTCAGATCCCCCCTACGTGTAATTCATCTGGCCTCCCTCCCTCCCTCCAACCCCCGACTTACCCCCTTCCCTTCCCTTCCCCTCTCCCTCATCCCACTATCCCTCCTCCCCCAGCCTCAGCCAGGGGTTTGGCCACAGACATTATTCATGAACATCTGCAGCGCACTGAATATTCCACAGCTTCTGCCGTGATGAAAAGGGAGCTGCCCCTTTGACTCGAAAATTAACATGCCGGCACAGAGATTATGGACGTGCCGCTTCATTCCAAGCCGAGCTGGGCCACGCTGCGACCGGCCAAGCTGACGGTTCAGGCTGGGCTGAGCAGAGCAGAATAAACGACGCAGGTGGAAGAATTTGCTCTTTGTAACGGTGTGCTGTCAGTTTCAGTGGTTAACAGAGGAAACAATCAAGTTATTAAAATTATTATTTTATTTCAAAGGGATGAGAGCGACCGTGGTCTTGGCGCACAAACATGAACTGTCATGAAAACACACTCAAACCTGACGCTCCTAGGAGAGAAGCCCTCAACTTTGTAGACTAGAGCCTTCATTATCTCAGGTACAATTTAATAGATATAACTGCAGTTCTATGAGAAACACAATACGATTTTCTATAAGCTATTAGCCTGTTATTTATCAAATATTTTCATTTTGTGTATGTAATATGCAGGATAAAATACAATGTACTAACCCAGAGACACTGACCTGAATAGGTTTGATCAAAAACAACAAATATCAAAAGATTTGGCAATGTGTGTTCAACTAATTGATTAATCGAGTAATAACAGCTGCAGCTCCATTTCAAAGACCGGCGATAAAGCTGGGTCAAAGCTAAAATGTTCCCCGGTAAACACCTCGTTGCACACTCTCACCTCTGCGCATCTCTTGCTTTCATTCTCTCATAGGCATCTCTACATGAAAGCTCAGCCAGAGCACGGAGACCCTTCCTCCCTCACACCAGGAGCACCACTGCTGGAAAGAAGCCAAGCATCCTCCCTCTTTCTGTCTCTCTTATGTTCGTGTGTGCCGTCCCTCGCCCTCCCTATGTGACATAACACAATGTGTTAAAAAGACCCATTTCAATCACTTTTTGGTTAAGAAGTTGGATCCAAACACGGGTGCTCTAAGGTAAACCTCTACACTACCTCATAACTACGCAATTTGTACATGATTCCTTGATATGATGCCAAAAAACTAGGAGACTAAGGAATTCCCTGTTGAGTGGAATTACCTTGCCATAACTTAATCATCTTCCCATACGGCAGCAGCCTATCAGAACAATCTTCACTATTACCACAAATGTTATAAACACGCAATGTGCAAACCAGGAAAATGCAATAAAAGCAGACTAACTACCTAAATTTTCTAACCATAAGAATATGCGTTACATGCCTATAAACATCTCTAAATACACCAGGCAGTCTTATCACCAAAGTAAATGTACAAACTGGACCACAAAGGCAGAAAACAGAAGAAAAGATCAAGAATATAAGCAGCGAAACATAATGTAAAGAGAGAAAATGCACTTTAACACATGTGAAAAGGGGAGCAGTTGGAGGGTTCTGACACGGGCTGGAGCGAGACTTTGCACTGCCTCTTGTTGATTGTGAATGGCAGAGCAAGTTTACTCTGGCAGTTGGATCCAAAATGGAGTCTGACAGCTTTGTCAGGGAGTTTGAGCAGCTCAGTGGCAGGGCAGGAATCGGGATGAATCCATCCCTTTCATCTCCAAATCGCCGGCGTACGTTCGTGAAACCTCCACGGTAATAAAAAAAAAAAAAGAGGGGGAAAAAGAAAACCAGCCTGGCATAGCGTCGGGGATGACAAGCGATTTTTTCGAAACACTTGTCAAAATGGAACACAGAAATAAAGCCCAAAAAAGGGAGCAAAGAACGGGAGAAATGGCAGACCAAAGTCTGAACGAGCCAGACGCAGAACAAACATGTCAGGAAATGTTAGCACTCACCTCAAAAAAACACCAGTATTAATAATCCTAACAGTCATTCCTACCTTTTCTTTCTCTTCCCCTTTCATTTCCTTTTTGTAAATTGCTTCACAAGATACTTCTGCATTAAAACCCTCTGTGTACCATAACTCTGGCCTCTATACAATGTGACCACCTTTGCAACCTTTGAGTCTCTTATTTCTTTTATAACAGATCTAAAAATATAACGACTGTCAGGAACTTTAAATGCTCTCATGGCCTGTTTATTTTCTCTTTTAGTTTCACGAACAGTTCATTCTCCAAATTCTTTACTTTTCTTCAGGAGAGTCTGAGGAGAAACAGCTGAGAAATGTAAAGACAAGCCTATAGCTTGTGCTTGAGAGGAGAATAAAGGAAGTCTTACTCGTACTGCTTTGTACTGTTACGCTCCCATATCTTTATCCCTCTGATCCCTCCTGCCTCTATCTGCCTGCCTCGGGTTTTTTTTTCTTTTTCAATTTACAGGATTTGTCTCTGTGTGTCTGACAGTGAGAAGGATGAGGTATAAAATTAATCTTTATCCCCGTTTTGTTGTGTTTCCTCCTCGTCGACAATGCATGTCAGTAATTAGCTGGCCAGTTTGGTTCCAGGCTTTTCGATGGGTGCCTCCGTTTGCCAACTTCTGCCTTTTGTTCTTGCCACACAATACCGCCCACTCGCCCTCGGTGTCTCTCTCCCTCTCTCCCCTCCCTGCCTCACACCCACACAGGGCGTTACACAATCTATCCAAATGTGCTTCGCTTTAAAACCCCATTACTTAGCCCCTCTTGTTTTGTTCAACACAATTAAAAGAACAGACCATTCATGAGAACTTAGCGAGCCGCGCTCTGCCCGTCTTCCCTCTCCTCTCTTCTGTGGTTCAACGTTGGCCGAGGAGTTACTGTGAACAGGCCAGCTTAGTTCCCCTAATTCCCTGGGTTTTGTTTGCATATAGGCTTAGTTTGGTTCCATTTGAAACTACTCAATGCCATGCCTCACCCCCTGGCTGTAACCAGACCAGTGAGCAACTTTAAAGATCAGCCAGCAGAATGGAAACAGGGAAGTCTGCACACAGACACACAGCTGACGAGCCCTTACAAGGTCAAAGGGCACCAGCATCTAAGCACTGACACACTTCAAAAGGGTGGCAAACTCAGTAATGACAACCTGGCCAGAGTTTGGCAGAGGGTTTGTTAGTAATTGTAGGCTGCTGGCATCTACACAAGTGTGTTAGCCTTACAAGACAGGTTTAACTCAAAGATAAGTCTATGGGTTAGTTGTAGCCAGAAGGTCCAATCTGATCTACAGTGTGATTTAAAGAGGCATCCATAGAAAGTATGAAAGTACAACTACGTTTCCAAAAACACTGGGACTCTGCAAATAAAAACAGAATGCAATCATTTGTAAGCCATTCAAACCCTTAAAAATCTTAAAACAGTGATGTTTTATTTATTATTTGATGATATTAACATCTTTCAAGAACTTTGTGACAAAGGTCATCAGATTCTAAAAACATCTGGTGGAACATCTGCCAGCAATTCTTTTATTGTGATACTAAATTTACTGTTTGTACAAAATGTCACAATAGGCTTTTAGAAAATTAAAATTGTACTGCTTACTGAAGCCTCAGACATTTTTTTTTGGTAATAAACATTTTTGGTTTAGTTAAGTTTGGCATTTTCTTGTGTTGAATGTAAAAATATAAATGGTCTTTCCAGGACACACTAATTAAAATTTCAGAACAATAAATTTATCTTTTTCCAAGAAGCTGAAGATGATTACACTCTGTAAACTGACAATAATGACAGGATAAGTTTAACAATTTCAAAAAGATTTATTCACCACAAACACAGAGAAACATCAGCTCAATGTTATGCTGTTATTTGTCAAGCTGAAGGCCTCAAACTGAATTACATGATCACCTGAACGTGCATGTGTCTAAATACAGTAGATACAGAGGTCTGCATTTAGCCAGTGCTCTCTGCCTTTGTTACAGAGGAAGGCTGGCCCTGCCCACCAAATGACAGGCGTGATGCTATGGGCGAGTTGTCTCAAGTTGGAGAAGGCTCTATATTTTACCCCTGACAAGGCTTTTAAGAACAAACACGAATAATAGCTTTAAAGTAGAAACCAGGAAACTGTTAATGTGTGCGTGCTGGCTCCTGACAGCGAGCACAGCAAACATCCACCTTGTTTCTTTTTTTTACCCCCAAACAGCAACACAGAGGAAATACAATCATCTAAGAATGCTAAACATGTGCAAAATGCTGGGAAGAATCAGCAAAATTTAGACTTTCCATTAG
Organism: Pelmatolapia mariae; assembly: GCF_036321145.2. Taxonomy (NCBI): domain Eukaryota; kingdom Metazoa; phylum Chordata; class Actinopteri; order Cichliformes; family Cichlidae; genus Pelmatolapia; species Pelmatolapia mariae. The sequence continues at coordinate 21,677,838 of NC_086239.1, forward strand.
CATTCATAATCAGACATCTGAGCCATGTTTTCCTCCTGTTGCATCACAGTGCAAGAACCAAGTTAATCACCTCAATCTGACAGCGACACATATCAGTATCACTAGTGTGCATTTAATGAACCAAAATCCCAAATAGTTCTGCTTCACACAACACAGCTTGGCTGTATTTGTGCTCACTGGATGAGAGCTCTTTGTTGTGGTTAGGAAATTAGGTTTAACTCATTTTGTCGTTGAAAATCGGTAACAACACCAAAGATAGTTTGTATTAATCATTTGACCATTTGCATTCGGGCAATCCTGTTTAAGCTTAAACCACTTAATCATGTTAATTAATAAAACAACCCTTTCCTAATAAGATAACACCAAACTTACATATATTAATGTGATGGATTGTGTGTAAGAAATTGAATTGTTTTGGGAAGATTTTAATTGCTTTGACTTAATATTCATAGTTATCCAAACAGCAGCAACTGTTGCAAGTTTGGAGAGAAGGCAGTGTAAGCGTTTTTCAGTCCATGTAACTACTACCGCTAGTACGAACGCTTCCCTGTTTCTGTTAATGTAACCCTTTGTGTGAGTTGATATTGATGTTCCTTCAAATATAATCCCCCCCGCCCTCAAAAAGGGGAAAAAACACAGATAGAAGAATAAAACTGGCTTAAAACCACTAATTACATCAATGCTGAAAGGAAATCATTGATCAACGGTATTATGGGAAATTAAACTGCTCCCCAAAACTGGATCAAAGTGAATGAAGTGGCTTAGTGGGGTTTCACTTGGGCTCTACAGATGGGAGACAGGATTATCACCCCCAGACACACACACTCACACACCAAAACACACACCATTATACTGATACTGTAGTATGTTACAGGCTCAAATGATGGACACATGTTTTCCAATGCTGTAGTCGTTCACACTTGCATGCAAACCAAAGTTTGCTTGCTTTTATCAACATGAGCCTTCAATCAGTCCACGCTAAATCATCCAAACTCTACAAAAACCCAAACTTTACATGCTCTGTCAACACAGTTACTTCAACACAATGATGCAAAGAAAAATAACTGTTTTAAAATGCAGGCCTGGGCTGGTGTGCACAGGCCTTCTGTGGGGTCGTCCACTGGGAGAATGAATAAAAGAAAGGGGCCCCTGCTGGTTCATCTATCCATCTATTAGTGCCCCGAGACCAAAGTAATCTGTTTCTCCCGTCCCAACAGCTTCACCACTGGCCCCTTAAGGGCGCCTGGCCTGCTGCTAAGAGACCTCTCTAAGTGTAATTAGTGGCTCCCAAAGCTGCAACACACATACAAAGAAATAATTCTGGTACTTTTCAGACCACTGATTATGTTTACGTGGCCTGCAGTTTTTCAGATATTTACTTGATTAAGAAAAGATTTCCTGATTTTGCCTACCACTCTAATAATAGATACATTGTGACAATATGTGTGATTCATGTACACAACCCAGCACCTAGAGGAGCTAAAAATTAATCTACGTTTAAGCTTAAATACTTTATAGAAAGAGGGATATGACTGGGAATCTTTAACTTTTGCGTCTTCCCTATTTTGACTTTTGTATAGAAAGTGCACACCAACATGTGTGAGTAATACAGTACAACAACAGTTGGACACTTATAGTCCCTTAACAACAGGAGAAGTCAAGGGTTAATAAGATGAAGGTATTAGAGCTGGCCTTCGCTTGAAGCAAACTAGTACTTAAGGGAGGCCAACTGTTTAAATGGAGATAAGGGTTCACACTTTCCATTGGCTTATGGTCACTTCAGGTTTTCCATATGAAAAGTGAAGTGACAAGAGCAAGCATTCAACAAGAGACACTCTGAGAAAGTTAGAGACACACTGATTGACCAGCCAGGGACTGGAACCATTTTCTACCATCTAGCTGATTTCTGGCCTAGATTTATTTCTGTTCAATTATGAGCCAGTCCGTTTTATGCATGTGCAAGACGGGCACAGCAGCACCAGCAAATTGTCACACACACACTCACAGTTGCATGCTAAATTGTGTTTAGCATGTAAGCTAAGACATAATTTTTGTGACAACAAACCTAATCAGGCATTTAATTCACCTTCACCCAGGAGAACAATGACATTTTAAAGAAGCTAACAAAGGCAAAGTGGCTAAAGTTAACGCTATCCAGTGCTCACAGCCAGTCACAAGCCAGCAGCCTCGGTATGAGCAAAGGATTAAAGCAGCTACAAGGATAATCATGTAGACGAGTAAAAAAGATAAAAGTAACACTGCAAAAAGATGCAAGTAACTGACATTTTTTGCGTTACATAAATCAGTTGCACCTGCTTTTGTTCGGTAAGTTCAAATGTGTCAGGTAAAGGTGCGTTCACAGCAGCTCATTTTCAGTTAATTATTTGTAGCTCTTTCTAGTAGCAGAGCATTTTCTTTTCTTCTTTTTTTTAACATACTTAGTGCAGTTTTGAGAAATTTTTTAAGTTTAGTTGTTTTATTTTTTTAATAAAAATAATATTTCATGTTTAAAAAAAAAGATGTTTTTGTTGTATGTATTTGCTGTCGGTTATTTACTCCATCACTTTTAAACACCTGTCTAATAGCAAACTATGTGGACATGATGACGACAATAGTAGGAGCTCTATTATCATCATCAAAGGATCAATATAAATGGATCAATATTGATCCGATTAGTTCTGAAATCATTCGGACCAATTTTGAAATAAAAACCCTGAAAAATATATAACCAACATGTACACTTCCAAATATATAAGACATGAAAACAGAGCCCCTGAATACAACTTCTGCGCCTAAAATGATGTGTCATCAAAAAAATTGTGACTCAGCTGCTGGATTATATGTTACTTAAGGCTTCTCCCTTACTGCCCAAGGGGTTCGCCACAGTAGATGGATCTGCATGTTTGATTTGGCATAGATTTTAAGCCAGATACCCTTCCTGACACAATCCTCTCATTTATCTGGGATTGGGACTGGGAGGAGGCATGGAAGATGATGAGGAGGCATGGTGGTGCAATGAGGGAGTACAGGAAAGTATTCCAAGGAAGAGGTTAGCAAAGAAAAAGTGGGATAGTTAGGGAGATGAAGAAGTAGACAGGAGGTGCGACATATAGCAAAGAGAGAGGTGGAAAAGGCTCAGTGAGTTACTGTGTGAGAAAAAAATACTTAAGAAAAAAGACCAATTACCAAGGCAGAGAGCTGGAAAGCTGGAAAGGATGTGCAGCAGGTTAGTTTAAATAAAGGATAGAGATGGAAATGTATTAACAAGTGAAGATAGTGTGTTTGAAGATAGAAGCGATACTTTGAGGACCTGATGAATGAAGAAAATGAAAGAGAGAGGAAGATGGATGGATGGATGATAGTTACTGAATCGGGAAGTGTGGAGAATTAGCGTAACATACCTGTGGACGTATGGAGATGCCTGGGAGTGAGGGCAGTGAATTTTTGACTAGACTGTTTAACGTAATCTTGGAGAGCTGGAGAACGCCCAACCAGTACAGAAGTGGTACAGATTTTTAAGAACAAGGGTGCAGAGATGTAGCACCTACAGAGGGATAATGCTGATGAACCATACCATGAAGATATGGAAAACGAATTGTTGAAGCTAGGCTAAGAAGAGAGGTGATGACCAGTGAGCAGCAATAGGGTTTCATGCTAAGAAAGAGCACTACAGATGTGATGTTTGTTTTAAGAGTATTGATGAAAAAGTATTGGGATGGTATTGGCACTGTATCATTGTGGATTTAGAGAGAGCATATGCTAGGGTGCCAAGAGAGGAAAGCCAGCTCAGACTTGATTGATCAGTAGAACTTGAAATCAATGTGGAGACTAGAAAACCTTGAAATTGTTCTTAATACTCACTTTTTGGATATCTGTTTATAGCAATTAGTGTGTGACAAATAACGCTTTTATAATTAGATTTCATGTGGGAAACTTTGCACTTGTTCTAATACTGTATTTACTATGACAATGCGATTTGTGAGTGGTGTTTTCATGGTCAGCAGTTAAAATATTATACCCCTTAAACCTTGTTCAGATTCTAAATCATGTGCATAAACATCTACTGATAAGAACTTTTGGCTCAGTCAGTACTACCTCTCCAAAGGTAACCCCAAAACCACCTCAGTGGTTCCAGCAGCTGCAGCCAGTTACAGCAAAAATCTATGAAAACTCAACAATGACAGAGAGGAGCTCACACGAAAACACAGCAAGCAGCCACTTAGTACAAAGTTAGCTACATCAACTCCACTTGTACTTACATTGTGCCCCAATCTACTTACACTGGCAAATCCAGGGCTTACATTATGCAGAAATAAGCACTGGATATTGGCAGAATGGGCTTACCCAGTCATTGTTTTAACTGGGCTTTTCTGAGAGAATTTTCAGGCCTACTGTTTAAAAAAGAAAATATTGAGGACAAAAATAAAGTAGTTGTTGGCCACCGTCTTCAGGAGATGGAGTTCAGGGGATTCAGAGGGTGTTAAGATGATTTGGAGGCCTTTTCTCCTATCAGATCATCTAAAATGTAAGTGATTACACCGGTAATCAGCTGCAAGCCCACACTGGCACAGTCTGTGTTTAAGAGATAAAGGCAGAGAGAGAGAGAGTTAAGAATGAAGAGAGAGCCAGAAAATGAGAGACCTATGAGATACACAACGGAAAGAAAGAGAAGAGGAGTAAGAAGGTGGCAGATTATTTCTCAATATTATCACATGCCAGGATGGCCATTCTCCCTCTACTTCAGCTTTCTCTCTCACACTCTTGCTATTCAGAGATTCATTTGTGCTTGGCCAAACAAATAGCTGACACTGGCTCATCAAAGCTTTGGATTGGCAGTCTGGGCCAAGTGGGGCTGTTGACAAGCGAGGGCAGTGAAAGCAGAGGAGGAGAGGAAAGAGCAAGACAGAAAGAGAAACAACAGAAATCCCTACTGTAATTCCCCAAACTGTAATCCATTGGGTTTAATGGTGTATGTGTGTGTGCGGGGATTATACATTTATCATCAGTGCTCATCCCTACTCTCATACCGTTGTGTGTGTGTGTGTTGGTGTGTATGACAGGAGAAAAGCCAACTTGTATAGAAGGCCCAACAATGCCAGTAGAGGGATTTAATCCCTCACGCTCTATCATATAACCACATATCTTGGCCAATTCAGAATAACAACTACCCTATTCACGGTGGCTGATCCCACCGATTAGCCCTGAGATGGAGACAACCCCCAAAACACACACACACACACACGCTTACTTACTTTCCTCCGCATCTCTACCACTACTCAAACATACTGCACATTTTGTCAAAAGTGAGGATCCCCCCCTCCCTCTTGCTACTGTGTGTCCATCAGTCTTTCACAACTCATCTGTTTCTCACTATTAGTAAACTGGTTCCAGAAGGAGTAATCAAGACTCCCATAAGCTTGTTGAAGTCCATAACCTCCATCAACTCAAGGTCAAAGGTTACACCTGGGTGTGTAAAACCCTGGCAGGTTTTTTAACGCAGAAAGGCGACTTAAAGGTTTGCTGCCGTTAGAAACAAGATTACACATTTAATTCACCGATGCAGCAACAAACGATCTCAGATATATAGATTGTATACAAACCTCTCTCTTTCTCACACACATGGATTAGGTGTGTGTTTAGGTCTCCTTTAGAGACACAGGAAATCAGAGGTTTACAGTATTAGCAAAGCAGACTACAAAAATAGGTGACGCTAGTGAGGTTAACTCACATCTGCAGGATTTTCAAGCCACACAGAGGCTTCTCTTGGCTCAAAATGGACCTTTGGAGGGGAACTATACAAAGCGCCGAGTATGATTGGTATGAACGGTAAATGCAAGTAAAGACTATCCCCTTATTAGACATCAGGCTACTTGATAAACAATCATGTGTAGAATGTTTCCTTGAATAAAAAGCCTAATTATTTTCATAACAACATTCAAGGCGGGAGGTTATGAGGGTGGATGAAAGCTTTTTGAAAGGGGCACCAAAAATCTTTCTATCCAGGGAAAAACTGCATCTTCAACTAGTGCAAAACACCCAAAACACTTGTACTTGATTTATGCTTTTGTAGGGAATCTACGTCATAATTTGTGATTCAAGGAGGAGAACCTCCTTTTCACCCTACGCCATAACCTTCCACATCACCTGACCTGCACCTCCCAAGAAACGTAATTACACGTTAGGTTGACTCAGCCCACAATGATGGAATGGTGTGGAAAGTTGCAGTGTAAAGTTAAGAGGGGTTTCTGGCTCCGTTGTAAGTTAGGATGTAGATTTCCAGCAGAAGTCTAAATCAAGCTTTAGAGCCAGATTTACTAAGGAGTTGCACCAGCGCAAACTGGGTTTTAAAGCATAAAAAAATACTGTCTGTATTAACAAAGAGTGTGCAATGACAAGATTGCGTGTACAAGGTGGGAACTCTGACAACTGACCCTGTTACATATGTATTACGGTTAAAATACAGGGAGAGGAAACCTGATTTGCTAAATTTTGCAATTCACAATTTACTGCTAATTACGCCAATATTTTATGCCTAAAATAGGCATATTTTATTTTTTTTGTACTTAATATTAAAATGAACTGAATGCGCATGCATTTAAAAACAGCACAAAATTTGTAAACCCGTGAAAGTAATCACACGTATGAGCACTATCTGAGGATTGCACTTTTACGCTTTTTAGTAAATAGCTTGAAGTAAGAATGAATCAACATAATATGCATAAGTATGAGTATCTGACCACCTGCGGTTGAATATTTTGAGTAGTTAGTGGAAAAGCCTTACTTGTTGATCAAAAGAGTGATCATTCATGCCTCTATGTTTAAGTATTTTGCAGATAATTTGTATTATACAGTAGCCAGTCGCCAGTTCACTGGTCAAAGCCAGCCAAAACTAGCACTGCCGCACACAAAACACTATCAAACAGTAAATCATGCCTTCATGAAGTGTGCAGTCTCCAGTTTTGGTTGAAACTGGTGATTAAATGTTGATTCAGGGAGAGAAGTATTTCTGTTCTTTAGTTGAACCTCGCTTAGTTCAACAGTGAGAAAAAACATAAAAACAGATAAAGAAATCTGCATTAGCAGAATAAGGATTTGTTACTGAACCAAAAATTCTACCTCCCTGAATCAAATCCTTTCCAAATGAAAACTGTACATCAGCACTTTGATGTGAAATTTATGCATTACTGCAGCATTTGGTTACAGGACTACAAAGTAACGAAGACATCATGATAACCCCCCATTAGACACAACAACCAGAGCAGATCTTTCTCATAGTGCAGAGATTTGGACTCTAAGTAACCCTTTATATGTCACACTGAACCATGTTGCATCCTTCAAAATTCACGGGCTGTTTTTGCCCATTTACTCCTTCAAATTGAGGACTCAAGTTTAACTATGAAATTTAACCATCTAAATGTGCTGAGTGTTACTGAACTGTATATGATGACAAATGCCGAATAATGGTACGAGGAATGCAAAATGCTGCATTAAACAAATAACTCAGTGGAACACACTAAGTCCTAAACTTTAACCCGTTGAGTCGTTTGTCGATTTAGATACATTAGCGGTGTAGGTGTTGAGACCAAAGCATCCTTGGCCGTCGTGACCTCTCAGGTATGCGACTGTCACTAAAACCCCTGGGCCATTTGGGGATTTTGAATGTGGCGTCTAGATAGCTAAAACATGTCCATAAAGCTGCAGCTCAAGATTGCTTTCCTTTGAGTATGAACAGAGCTGATCGCATCAATCTCTGCTCTGGAGCTCTGTGGCTCGGATTGGCTTCGGCTTTTGTCCACTGGCTCTAAAAGGACATGAATCAAACTGAGGGAGACAGATTAGCCTTTGGTAACAAGGGATAATGTTCAGCACATCAGAAAAACATACTTTCACCATCAGCAGATACAGGCCCAGACATCTTTCTTTTAAGCTAACACACTCTAATTCATGGCACGCTGACACTCACACAAATGTACATACACTCAACATGTGTCCTGCAGATGTAGTAGCTATGAAACAAGGCCCTGTTCTCTGTGTGTATATGAGAGAAAGTGCGAGGGGGAAAGAGAGCAAGAGAAACAGAGAGAGAGACAAGAAATACCTGAAGAATGCAAATATATGAGGGGAAGAAAGAAGGGAAATTAAATGAACATTAATTCTCCCACAGCAATTCCCTCTCCTCAGCACAAGGAGATGAAAGAGCAGCAATGCACTTTCTGATATTTATTTCTCCTAAAACACACGGCTGGAGTTCTGTTCTGGTACACTGGGCCTTGCTTGAGAGGATAGGGGCACCCAGGGGCCCCTTAGTGCCTGGTTTACTAATTAGACTTAAATATGCAAGATTGAGCCAATTGAGGATTAATTAACTGTTTATTTCTCTTCACTCCTTCTACTGGACCCACTAGACTTGGGTAGGATGAGCATAAGAAGGAGCGCTGGGTGTGGCTGCTTGGACAAGTGAGCAGTTTAGATGAGTGCATGTATGGGTGTGCGTGGCCCACTGTAAATAGTGTGGCGGTAATGCCTTTTTGAATGAGTGTGGGTGGATGTCTCTGTCATCGGCCACACAGTGGAGAGCTGTTCAAGTTGTTATGTCTGCGTGTGGATTGCAAATGACTACAAGACGGTGGCATGAGGGGACAGTAAGGGAAAACCTGAGGAGCAGCTGTAGCTGAAATATGATGAGTAGCTAAAAAAGGGCGTCAGAGGAAGAAAGACAGGAAAAACAAAAAAAAAAACCCTCTATATATAGATGTGGGTGACACGACAACAGAGCGAGACAGAAGCATGTAAAAGGATACAGGAGAGAGAACTAATAAGGTGAGTGTGTGTGTGTCAGTTGGGATTGTTGTAGCAGCACAATCTGTACACAATTAGGTCTCCATTAGAAGTTTAAAACAACTCATGACTTCCATCTGTTCCTGAGGCCTGGAACGTGAGATTGGAGACGACAGGTGTCTAAATGTTTATCAGCCATGCTGCATTTATTCCTGTGTCTCTGAGTTAGGAGGAAAAATGACCCACACTAATCTAATTCAAACTAACATTCACTTTGGAAGGTTGCTGGTGTGGCAGGAATAAAACACATGCTGTTCAAAACCACTCCAGTCGGTACAGTATGAACATTGGCATGTGCTATTTAACTCAGCCTCGTGAGAATAAACACATGCGCACATGCTGATGCATCAATCTTACAAAATGAAGTCAAAATACGTAGCTAACACTTAGAAAGTCAGGGCGTTAAAAACATGTTGCAGCCCATTTAGCTACAAATCTGAAATCAGCAGAAGGAATAAGCAGGTAGTACACGCAGCGACTCTGGCTAATAACATTCAGCTGAATGGCAGGGAGAAAACGGTTAAGTGTACACTTAAGCATCTGAGCAATTTGAAAATCTCTGTTGGTGGAAACTCCATGGAAAAGTACAGTAAGCTACACAATGTAAGAGTCCCAACTTTTGACTGCACCACTATACTTTACACAGTAATTGTCACATTTCAAGCCTGTGACTAGATTCCTGCTAATCAGATCAGGCTAATCAAGTTCAGGCAACACATACAAAGGTTACACACTTTATTTGCCCTTCAGCTCCTGGTTATATTTGAACACACAACCTGAAAAAAGTACCAAGGCTGATCTTAGATTTGAGATGGTTTTATGTCAGTAGTAGAAGAATTGTATGAGAAACAGTGATCGTCTTGAATTTCACATTTTACATCATTAAGTTATTTATAAAATAGTTTCCCTTGCTGCAGTGCTACTGTTGAAAGAAGGGGGCAGTAAAGCACCTACAACACCAAGAAACAACAAGAAGAGAAGAACGACATGCTAATAAAGATCAGGCCTCAAACTGACAAAGTGTGCAAATAAAATCAGGAAAAACATGCAAAGCAAGCCAACGACAGCTGTTAAAAAGATCTGCGTGGAGGACTAAACAAAGGCGAGCTCCAGCACAAACAGTGCCAGGTAAAGCTAGCATGCTGCAAGTCTGCCACAAGTCTGCCACAGCCAATGACCACGTGGTCATTTGAGAGCAGCATATGGATGACTTGCTTAAAAAGCCCATCCTAAGAAAAAATAACAGACTTTAAACACAATGCCCAAATACAAAAGTATAAAAGTATTCGGAAATGTGGCTATTCAATGTTTCTGAAGCAGATTCTTCTTGCATCATTATTTTCTTATGCTAATTCACATTGATATTCAATTTGCATGAGTATAAATGAGATAAATGCACACACGAAAAGGAGATGATGCAAAAAAAAAATAAAAATCTTACAGGTATTAAAGTTTTGCTAAATCAAAAGAAACCAAGAATACTTTAATGTGCATGTATGTGTTTTCTTAGTCATATGTATGTACAGTACATCATCACAGTAGTTGTTGCAGTATGGCAAGATTGCTCAAGTGTTAACAATTTGCTTTTAGAATGATTTAATATAAAATGTATCCAAAATTAAACAAATAAAATACACAAACATAACCGCTCTTACAGAAGACATTCACCACAGCCTGTAATGCCGTTTTCCTCTTAAATTAAAAGCAAAGCAAAAGCAATTTATTTGAAATTATTTTAAGTTTAGAAAAAATGAAAGAAGAAACTACAAGAAAAAAAGATAAACAGACAAAAGTAATATTCAGTTATCTTCATGCAGTAAACAACAGGTTAACAGATTTAGCTAGATTTTGTGTTTTATAGAATAAAATCTGAAGCATTGCTGGGTCATTTAACAAGAGCAGCAAATAAAAGTGAATAACAGACAGCAGCTAACTGTAGGCGTTAAGCTTGACATAATTTAATTGGTCCTGAGTCGGGATGTAAACATTAATACCAATGACAATCTTCTTATTTCTCAAGTCGATTATATCGCGACAAGTTATTTTATCGGTGTGTGCCGCGGGACATCGGCCATTAATCCACGAGCTACATCATAATCTCCCTCTGCTGGCCATTAAACCCCCTAGCTTTTCCTGATCTGTAAATCAGCCCCTTTCCTTGATACACCTCCACATTTTGGTCCCCTGGGGGAAGCCGTTGCTCACTGTTTAGGAGTTTTACACCGATTTGTTGCCAATTTGTTGCTTTCCAGAGGAAAAAAGTAAATGTAATAATGAGGGGGGAGAAATTCATTAAACGTGCAGAAAATACTTTTCAAGAACAAGAAAAAGATTCACGGGGATGTTCGTGCGGCGCATAATCATGCCTCTGTCTGCTTGGCCCGCAACTGCATAAAACATTGAATCTGGGGATGAACACGTTCTGCTGCTTTCATTCTCTCTTTGGACCCTCTTCCTCTAAACACTCCATCCCCACTCCTTATTTTCCTCCCTCCCAAATCCCTCTATCTTCCTTTCTATCCCTCTCCCCCCCTCTCTCTCTCTCTCTCTCTCGAGATCTTTCTCTGCGACTGCCAGAAACCACAATCATAAAATTATTAAAATGCTGTTTGGCTGCCATTAATCAGTAATGGTGATAAATCCTTGTGTGGGAAGTGACAGAGCATTAGTTACATACCTCTTGGCCTCAAAGACAGAGAGTAATGAGCCACGAGCCGGACCGGGTCAATCATAAACTCATCAAATGCGTCATTTAATTTCTTCATTTAGACAAACACAATTTGTTTATGGGAAAGATATCAGGTGTTGTGGAATGAGAAACAGCGCTGAAACGCTGGTACATTAATCAGGGCTTGATTACACGCGACTCTGCGGTTGTTTATCCTAATTTCATTCATTTCCATCAACAAAGCAAACACAGACGAACACAGCCATTAGTGATGGTTGGGGATGGCACAATTACAGCCTCGTATTAAATAAAGTGATGATGAATGGTCCAATACAAACTAAAACAAAGGGGTTTTTATTACTTCAATTCCATCCCAGCCTCGCCTTCCTGTGTATGTGTGTGTGTGTCTGTGAAGCTTCGCCGGTGTGAAAGGAGAGAAGCTGTTTCAAATTTATTACCAGAGGAGGACATATTGATGAGAGAAAAAGAAAAGGGAAAAATAAAAAAAAACTTTCAGAAGTAGTGACTCGTTTCAATTGGCTGTTGGTTGCATATGATAGCAAAGGACAGCGTTATATACAGCAAATCCTCTGTTACCGCTTCTAATTGAAATTGGTGGGTGAGCTTGTTACAGAAGCAGCTCAACCCCAGAAAGTAACACACAGACACACGCATTTATCTATACACACACAAACACTAGTTTAGCATAAACTCGAGTGTACGCGTACTACCAAACAACCCCCCTACACAAGCTGATAAAGATGAAAAAACTAACAGCAAAGTTGGATATTTTTCTTGATCATGTAAAGCTTCAAGAAGCTCAACCAGCATGTCTGCGGCTTGTTGATGCCGGCTTGCGAAAAGCTACAGAACCGCACGCGGTGTTTTTCTCCAAACCACTCACTGTTAGCCATAACAACACCCGACACCTCCTTTAAATATAGCTGTAAAATTAGCCATGTGTAATTGTATAATGCTGCACTCGTTTCAACAATATCATAATTATGCACTTGCGTGATTTGTAAACCTCTCACAGAGCAGAGGCACATTCTGGGGAGTACAGTAGATACTCAGTTTCTTGCCTGCAGCCATGAAAACACAACTTGTTTTTACACTTTTACATATTAAATGAGATATAATTTGTTTGTTTGTGAGCTTTGGAGGCGCTGGTAGGCAGATTCGGTTACATTTACACAAAGCTTGACTAGCATTTGCTTGGATTTACATTTGTCATTTCCTGTGACTCAGTCATGCAGGACTGTAGCACAACAGCTGAGGCTCTACATGCTGGCATGAAGAGATGCATGATGTGTGGTCTTGGACTTGATCTTCATTAAGAAAATACCTAAGCTTGGACATTATCAGTCAAAATAAAAACAAACAATTATCTAAATTTGAGCTTAACAAGCTCTGGAGTTTTTGCCACTGATAAAGGCACCTTTGTTCCTCTAGCCTGTATATGTATTTATCCATATTGAGACAGCTCCTGAAGAAATGTCTTTCTTCTCCTAAGATCTCAGTCACAAATGTCTAGAGACCAGTCGACAACCTCCTGCCAACCGCCAGTTGCTGTGGGAAAATATGCATTTCTAAACCAGTCCTTGAGCGTCTGCTTGAGGTTGTTGCAATAAAAACTTGCTTCCATCATGGGAGACAGAGTTGTCTGCACTTGCCAACAACTAACAAGTCTCTAGCAATGTGTGACTGGAGCCCAACTTACAGTTTAGATTAGATTTAAGTGACATCAAACAACCCTTGACGCTTGTTCCTTTGACCTGTAGTGCTACTTATCGAATGCACTGTTACCCAGTCTTGGAAAAAGCCACTGTAGGCATGTCTGCCTTCTCTTAATCTAATTCAGCAATATTTCCTTCCATAAATCATGACACTGTTAACCATAAAATCATGCTGTAAGCTGTTTCAGCCATTTTCTTTTCACTGACAAATCATATCAGCCTGGTTTCGAATCTACTTTTGATGACGATACAAACATTAAAGTATCTCCAAAACGGGACATTTCACCAAAACAATCTACATGGATAAATACCATTACAGGCCAGAGGAAAAATAATACACCTTATCTATTCAATTACCAAAACGGCTATCAAAAGAATGCAGCTGGATGTGTACAAAATCCAAGGTTGTTTCAGCCTCCCATCCGAACATTCATTCAGCCATTTTCTGTATCTGCTTATTTGTATTCACGGTCACAGTTGGGCTGCGGCTTGCACTGGGCAGAAGGCAGCGAAACATCACAAACACACACATTCAGGCCTATGAGCGTTTTTAATTTCAAACACACCTCACCTGTGAACCTTTTCTGGCCTGTGATACGAGACCAGCCGAGGCTACAGACAGGCTACACATCGGTCCAACTGGACAGTTTTGTTGCCGATTCAAATCACACAAATAACCTGCATGAAATTTCAACACAGCCGATCTTCATTTAAACAATTACGCTCATTCCAAAGTTGGAATGATGACTAGAAAAAAAAAAAAAGTGGTTGAATATTTCCATGTGAAAATTGGAGAGTGTTAAAATCTGACCATATATATACATGATTCATCAAATGGCAAATGCTTAGTAACATGGTGATGCTATTAATGACATCACAGAGTTTGTTTCTCCTCAGTTCATAGCAGAGGGGGAGGGGGTTTGTGGGTAAAGTACTTTTCAAAAACCCAGCACGCATGTAGAGCCATGTTGCCGAAGTAGCACTATCCCACTCTGCATAAATTCACCGAGACCAACAATCATGATTAACAACCACGGCTACAGTAACAGCCAAAACACGATTGCATTTCTGGCATAATTGTATGGCCCCGGCCTTAACATGAAGAATAGTGTGTCACAGGGTGGAAATGATTCCAAATCACGAAAGCAGGAATGCACAGGTCAACACTTTGCTGCAATCCATTTATATCTAATCCAGGGCCAATTGGACAGCTACATCTATTAAACGCCTGCAGAAATATTTACAAACACAAAGTGAGGAGATGGGGCGATCCTAAAAACCACATGATATCACAGTACGACTTGCTAAAAGATTCACCTCTTCACCGTCTTCCCTTGCAAGAAGAAAAAAAATGCCCTAGACACAAAATCTTTTGCAGCAATACCTTTCACATGGTGAGAATTCGAGTACTGCTGCTACACACGGTCTTTATTCTTTCCTTCTAATCTTTCTCTCACGCTCTGCATTCTTTGCATTCAGCCTCCCTTCTCCACCATCTTCCAAAAAAAGCCCTGAGTGCCTGCCAGTGGTCCAAGGTAATTAAATTACTTAGCAAAGTTTACTTAACAGTAAATGGTTAGCAAAATTTAAGGTGATTGCAAATTTGCTTTCATTTCACTTCAATGGCTGGCCTGTTTAAGGCTCGTCTGCAAATAATTAGCACATACATTTGCATCAAAATCGTTTAAACCATATGTTGCAAAATTATGGAAAGCAGCAAATTAAAAATATTCCTTTTCTGTTATGGAAATGCCTACATGTTGAGAGGAGAGAAAGAGAGTTAGAGCGGGAGGGAGGAGGGAAAGATATCACCATGTGTCTCCAAACACCAACAACAAGGAGGGGAGAAAAAGAAAAGGAGGAGGAAGGAGGGTGCAATAATGATTCAGTTTGGATTTGAACACACTCATAACGGTCTTTTTCAAGAGCTCACCAGATGCTGTTTGAAATCTGCCCACAGAAGAAAAACAAAGCTTTCCTCAATCTCTTACTCGCCTTCTCTTTCTCTCTCTCTCTCACACACTCTCACACACACACAAAGAATCAGAGAACTTCCTCTAAGTGGCTCTGTCTGGTACAGTATATACTACTCCCTAAGGCAGGGCAAGTAAAGCTGTACATTAATTTGACAAGTAGTATCGACAACCTGAACCCTCAATATCACAGAGAAGGATAAGTAAGGCTAAAATAAGTGACAATAAATAAGGCGATTGTGGACCCCAGCATCCAAATAACCTCATATTTTCTCAACTAATGAAGTAATTATTTAGTCAGTACAATTCCAGAAAGTAAAAGAAGAAAACCTCAAATGTTTTGTCCAACCCACACCCTCCTCAAACCCAAAAATATTGAATATATAATGATGTTAAGATAGAGAAACGCAGCAAATCTCGATGTTTTGAAAGCTTTAACCAGCATGTGTTTCACGTCAATAAACAGAGTTATCAAAATAATTGACAAGTGAATATCTGCTGATCCACTCGTCAGTTAATCTCCCCTGTAGCCAATTATTTTTAGTTACCGCTGCATCTACCAGTTATTTGCATGACGGGTTTGTTGAAAATATTGTTTGATTAAATGTTTGACAACAAAATATTGACAACTTGTGAAAAATGTCCACAGTTTGCAAGGGGTGCAAACTGACAATGAAATGACTCAAAAAGCCAGCGCAGATTCCTGTTTAAAGACTGCACCGATAATCAAAAAAGCTGCAGATACATTTTACTTAAATGAACAATTAATACAGTGTATGGATTCCTTTTAAATAAAAAATTATAATAATTAAAGCACAATAAAAACTATGAATAAGATGAAAACATTACACAAAGCTCTGGACCGATTGATGAACAGCTTCCTGTTAAAATAAGTGAAATTCAAGTTGATAAACTTATTGTAGAGCAGCAGTCACGAGGACCAAATTCTCCTCAAAATCCTTAAATGTTTATTCTTTAAAGGTGGAGAGCACTCATCATTTAGCCAAAGTTAAGACTGCTTTAGCGTTTTGCAGTGTTGCTGTTGAATTTTTGCCGTAGCTTTAATGTTAAATCAGCTAAACTGTTCCCGTACCATGGCAATGCAGGAAAAGCAAGAAAGCAGGACATGAAAAAGCGTAGGATGCAGCCGGACCTGCGTTTATTATACCCATAAAACAAACCAAAAATCAATTGGCACATAAACCTCGTATCTGTGCAGTCATTTGCTCAATCATACCCCCCTCCCCACGACTGACAAATGCCTGACCTGAAAGACTTCCTATTGAAAGTAGAGATTACTTGTAAGTATAGATGAACGCAGATAGAGTTCTTTTTAAAATTCACACACAACCTTAAAATGTGCACTTCTTTCGAGAGGGTTTTGTGGAAAGTGAGCTTGACAAACCCTTCCACCCATCACATGGCTATCAGTGTGTGTTAGGGGCTGTTTGTTAAAAATCTTATTCAGGTATTGGGGTCTTGTATAAGTGGAGGCCCCATACTCACTCTCTCTCGCTCCCTCTCCCTCAGAGACATAATTACGAGTGTTGACTGGAACAGTGAGGTAATGGCACATAAATCCAGCTGATCAATGGTTACGGAGACTAAATTACAGGACACTCTTGTCCCATTATCCTCTCAGAGGACAACAGGAGATGCATTCCTGCAGAGATGCAAAGGGGATTTCTGCTGCAGTTGTGTAATTGTTTCCTTTATTTGAATATGCTGGAAGCAATGTTGTTACCTTTCTAGCTTTATGATCACACAAACAGGAAACCAAACTGTATATCAAACTACACTCTCTGTAATTCCACTAAACTAATACAATGTTATGGTAAGGCTTTTAAAACAGGTGCAATTATCACTTAGGAAGCTATATTAATACTTATCCTTTTTTTTTCTTTATTCTTTGACCAAACTTTTATTGTTAAATTAGGAAAGCAAAACATGACTGTTATAACAAGAGAGTAAATTACAAAAAGCATATAGTGTTGTCTTTAAATAAAACCATCATGTCTAATTGTTTACAATGTTTTAATCCAAGAGATTCCCTGATTCTGATTACAGAGCACCCTGGTCATAGTAAACAGGCATACATTTAGACTGAATGCGAGCAAGGGGGAATGTGTAGTTAGGGGTTATTACAGGGTAATTCCCTTGTGTTTTAACAGAGAAAATCCCCTTTGAAATGAAGGTCATCACTTGTGTTTGTGACAATCATTTCAGTCATGTCATACAAAGAGTGCTGCCACAACAGGAGTGACAGCAAGGTGATGAAGATGGATAATGGGATAACTGTAATTCGCCACCTAACAAATCCTGTGCTGCAATCGCGTGAAGATTGCTCAATCTAAGTAGATGGCAATAACAGTAGAGATAATAAAAACCGAAGAAAGACAAAGTTTATAAAAAAAAGTATGTATTTGAGCGAGGCAAACAAAAAAAAAGAAAGAAAAAGGACTAGGTCTCGCCTCCGTCGCCCAGTCCCCGTCACCTCTTATCCTATCAGAACAAAGGGTGGCAGCCTCCTAAATGCGGCGCATTAGCCCTTTAGTTCCAGAGGGGGTAAGGTGACACCCTCCATGTATGTGGTCTGTTCAGCACACATCTGTCAGGGCCTAAGGGGGTGGGCAGGAGGGGGTGGGAGGGACAGCAGGACCTAGAAGCACAAGGAAGACGGAGGAAAGCAGGAGAAAGCTCAAGAAAAAGGGTGTGTGTGTTTTTGGGAACCCTGCTGCGACCAAGAAGCCTAATACCCTGTATTTACTCTGGATGAATTAGTCCTATCGTATGATGCTGCTAAGCTTTGCTGATCACGCAACGCTTTGCCTCTTCAGTAAAAGACACACAAACCCAAACAGAAGAGACTGAGACACTTCAACAGACAAGCTGATAAAAATGAATAAATGTGCACCATCATACCCTGGTAGCTGTGGTAGTGATATTTATTAAAACTGAGTTAAACATGTCATGCTGAACGACTGGTCTCTGAGACTTCAATAGGACTTGTTCTCCGTCTCGCCTCTTACTAATTTTTTTTTTTTTTTACAGAACGCCATGAAAGCAAACGTAAACACGGGATTTCAACTGACATGAACAGATATCAACAGTGAATTTATCGGTTACTCTTACTGACTCAATACATCAAGATTTTTCCTTGTTAAAAATAATGCTACTTGACTTGGAATGTAACATAATTTCATAAAAAGGCAATAAGCTTTAGAATAATTAGTATGAAGAATTTGGACTATATTTAAACTTGACTGGACTGATGATGAACAGTCCAGTCAAGTTTACTTGACGCACTACTACTGATGAAAGTTGGAGCTTTTTTTTCCTAATCAAAGCTGTATTTTTAAAAAACAGGCATCGATACAAACAACTGCAAATTTGAGCCTTTTGTATTTCAATATGACACATATGCACGAACACTGCTTACAATCAAAAAGTACGTTGGCCAGACATTCAAATACATATGTCTTATTTTTCATTATTAATAAAGCATTAGGTGTTTTAATTATAACTCTGTAGCTTAAGTTAAAAACTGAAACAATGCTCGGTTTTTCAGCTAGGTGTTAAACTGACAGAAGAAGTTAATTCAGAGCAGTGAAGCCCTTCCAAGTTCAAGCCTCTGATGAGATCTTAAGGATTGTTTGTTTTGCTGCTGTCAAAGGTTCAAATGGGGAGAAGAAGGAGGTTTTGATGACCCTTGGCCCTCAGGTCCTAAGTGGGTGTTCTGCAAACACTCCCTATTGACATGTGGATAAGGAGAGGCCCGCTGCTGTGCACAGTACTTATGCTCGTTTGAGTGGAAATGGACACTGCTATGAAAAGAGCCAAGAACCAAGCAAGTGGCTGAAAGGAACAAGAGTATTAGACATAGTAAGGGTGTCATGGTTGCTGTGTGTCTGAATGGAGGTATGTATGGATCGAATAAAGTGGTTTCTTTTGTGTTTGTCAGCTTTGAAAACAACAAGGCTGCGATACTTCTTATTTATGTGTGATTTATGACAACTCAGTATGTCGCTCAAGAGATGTGCATATGAATCAGGGGACAGAAATAAGTTGTGCTGAAATCCAAATGAATCAAACATATGGAGGGTGTCACACAGTGTTACTTTGGCCTCTATGTAAATTGTACACTGCCCAAATAAATCCAGATGAACTTCCAGTAATGACAACCTTCCAAAAAGTTTTTCTGTTTTCTGTCTCATACATTTTTTGATAATCCACACTATGCAGGAAAAGCAAGCACTATATAATAATATATCATAATATTAATAATAATAATGAAATAAATTCTTTAAATGGCGTATATCATAAACAAGATACAGAAAAGGTTTCTCTTCATATATTTTGGAAAGATGAATCAGATTCAGAATGCAATAAATAAAATGTATGCATCCTGCTATGATGCAACATTTACTATCAATTCTATGTGCATAAGAATTATTACATATATAAATAGTGAAATTTTGATCAGTATCTTATTATTGATTAAATTATGATAAGCAGGTTTGGTGTGGAAATACGGGGTGTACTCTGTGAGTGTGTGTGTAGGTGTGTGCGTGTTTGATATGTAGGCCAAGCAGGAAGTGACCCATAAACATATCCATCCAGCTCTTTCATTGGGGGCCAGTGTTGCCCTCCTCATCCCGCTCCATACACACACACACACACACACACACACACACACACACACACTCTCAAAGCCCCTAGTGAGCGCTAAGCAGGCCAGCGGGCCAGCCGAGGGGGCTCATTACAGGTCCACAGAGCCCCCCAACACAAAGGCCTGAGCCGCTTTAGCCATGGGATGATCTGCTCTCTACTGACTAGAGAGAGTCCATAGACGGACAAAAGGAGGGAGGGGAGGGAGGGGATGGAGAGAAAGAGGTGAAGGAGAGCAGAGATGAGGAGAGGAGAGGAGAGCCGCGGGCTTTAAGGATGTCAGGAGACCCCGAGAGAGAAAGCCTGGCGGGCGCTCAGAGAGGAACGGAGAGAAGGAGGAGGAGGAAGCTTAAGCTCCACGGCTACGTCAGGACATTAACATTCACACAACCTCCCAACATCTGCTGCTTCCTTCTCGCCTTCCATCCCTATCTCCCTCTACCCGCTAACAACGCTGGAACAAAGACGGTGAGACAGAATGAGCGGACAGATAGACGGAGAGAAGAGAAGCAAAAATGGGGAGAGCAAGGAGAGATATGAGCCAGATGAATTAAGAAGATTTGGCAGCAAGAGACTTAGCAGCTGCAAGTTCAGAGGATTTTAGAAGTAAAACTAAAAAAAAAAAAAAAGACATCCCTAATAATTGTAATTATACAAATGTGATGAAATTACCAAGGGCACACTGACTAAAACTGAGGGCAAAAAGCTGAAAATAAATCTGAAATAAAAACACGATTATAAAGTATTAAATATAAAGTATTTCATCAAGTTAAAACCGTTTGCCTATTTGTATTTTATTATGGGTCTTTATGAGTGACATGATCACCCGAAGACCTGATACAGGCCAGGCTCTGCTCTATGGTGGAGACAGTTTCTGACTGAGCCATAAAACTGTTCTTCTGGAAGCCTCCAGGAAAGAGAGGAAAACCAGAGACATGTCCAGCGCATTAAACCCTCTCCTTTAGTCCTGCGTCTGGCCCTGAGCCTGTGTCTGCACCAGTGTGACCCAATGCACTCAAAGCCACATGCTCAATTTTATGATGCTTCACCGCCATTAGTACAACATTAGCCTTGAGGTGGCAGTGCAACGAGCTGGGGCTATACAAGAATACGCATGAGAAAAAGAGAGAACTCAAATATTTCTAAAGTAGTTCCCATTCTTTAACAAAATAAATGTTAAAAATCACCAATCCTCACAAGTAAACTATGCCAATTTAACATATGATGGAGTATGTAAGATATGGCTCTGAAAGTTAAAGTTCAACTGAGTGAAATCACATCAAGGGATGGCAGTGTTGTTCTGTGGCCTACGGCGAGGGTGAACAAGTCTTAAGTGAGCTAAGTATGTGGCTGGCGGGTGCTTTATAGATGATGTATAGATGCTTGGTTCTTTCATATATTTCCTGTGGTGAAATTAGAGCCCTGTTCTGAAGTGCTGTGTGAGTGTGTGTGAGAGTGTGTGTGTATGACTGTAAACATGAAGACATCTTTCTCCACAGTCAATCTCTGCCTGTCACATCTGGCTCGCAACTCTACCCCTCGAATACACACTGGAATATATACACCGTGTACATGGTGACATCTATGACTTATGTACTGGGAGGAGTGTTTGAAATTAAGCTGCAGTGAATATGGGCCCAGAAGCACTCAAAGTGGAGAGTGTGAGTGTGTGTGTGTGTGTGTGTGTGTGTGTGTGCATTTGTCTGTGTGTGTGTGAGGTAGTTGTAATGTATGTGGGGAGGGTTGCTTTGACTCTGTGCGGAGGAAAACAACCATGAAACCCACTCAGGTTCACAGTGGAGAGAGACAAGAGACTGTGGCTTAATCCCAAAAGGTTTAGCAGTCCAGCTGGAAAACGTGTTTTAAAAAGTGTTATATTTTTAAATTTAACATATTTATCACTGCATGTAAAAGTGGTCACCTGTTGGTTTCTTGGCTACTGTCTCGAAGCCTTGAGTTTGGCATTTTAGTCAATTATAGTTTTCTTTGGGAGCTGCAAATGGCCAAATTTGGAAGTGAGGGTGGCTCCGACGCTATCACCTAGTGCTAATTTGCTGGGTTAGTAAGGTGGACAGACCGTATGAGTGCATTGCAAAGACAAAGTTAGCTACTTTCTTGGCCAATTCCAATTTTTGAGAATGCTAAACATTGGTGAAGCCGCCCAGTGGCTACCAATAAGTACTAACACAACTATTACAGTTACTAGAATTTCACCCACTGAAAGCACTGCAATCGACTTGGCCAACATGGGAAAGTAGCACATTTATCCAATCAAAACACTCAGCTGTGACTTTAATATGTAGCTACATCAAAAAGGGTGCCACACTATTTCATTTAAATGAATTGGCACAAATAATTTTACAGTGCACAGGTTTCATCAGGTCCCACTCACACAAACCGAGAGACAAGTTGGCAACCACCGAGCAATCATGAGCAACCACCAGTTGTGAGGGAAAACTGTGTAGTGGTTGGTGGATTCTGCTGCTGCTGCCTATTCCTGAGTGAAATTAGATGAAAAGTTTTTATTTCACCAAAATCATTCTTGTGATTGTTTTGGTCGCTAGCAGATTGCCACAAGGGCCAGTGTTTGTATGGAAGACAACAACTTGTCTGCAAACTGTTGCCAACTACTTGTGGAGCAGTTGAAAAACTACAAAAACTGTGACAAACCAGAAACAGAGAATGCTCGCCTTACAACTGTGCCACACTGCTCCGGTCAAGACATGTTAAACTTTTATTTTGAAGGCAAATGCTTGACTTTTCACCACCGCTGCGAGAGTTTTAATCGAGTCTTTGCAGACAAGTCTGCATCTTCCATGCAATCTATGGTCGAATGTGACAGTCTGCAACCAGTGCAATCTCGCTTTCAAGAACATATACCTCTTCACAATCATTTTCAGCTAGCAACTGCCAGCAACCAAGTTGGGGAACACACATTTTTTCTCACTGGGTGACGGATGGTTACCAGATGGTTGCTAACTGGTCTCTAGGACTCCTACAGGGAACAGTCAGTGGTAATCTCAAGAAATGATCAATAATCACTTTAAAATAATCAGCAACAAAAAAAAATGTTGTATTGTTTTTCCAAACATATTACCGTAAATAATTTGTAAATCCACTGCTTTAGTGTTTAACCTTAAGTACTATGAAAGGGTTATTTGTCTTTCAATTAATAAAAAGGAGACTGACAGTGGACCGACCGACCTATACTGACATCCCTAGACTGATGAGTTATAGTGACAGAAAATACCCACTTCTGCATAGAAAATACTGTACTGTACTGTCAGACTACAGATTTGCAGCACTGCACAGTATTTTTACATACTTCCACAGATTCCCGACATGAGGGAGCAACATTTCTGAGCCACGCTGTGACTAAAATAAAAACATTAATATTATCCACTTACCCGCAGCCTGCAGGACCAAATGCATTCGAACCTTAGCCTGCTCTGCTGGAGTCTGCAGAAGAGTGACAGACAAAGAGATATCGAAATAAAAAAATCAGACAGTAACATGATATTTTAATTGTTGGATTTTGTTATTTTAAATGGTTTATTGGTAAAGGCCAGCTGCAGATTAGCAGGTAGACTGAGTGTGTTTGAGGGCATTTTTAGCAGGATAGACACTTGTTGACACAAAAGCTTCCAAATTTTTATTTTTCTATAAAGAAGAAAAAAGAAAAAAGATGATCCACCTTTCACTTTGGCACCCTGCTGCCTGACACATCACAAAGCACAGTTTGCGACAGGACCAACGGCAGCCACACTTGCAAAATGTCATCTATGTAATTTAGCTCGAAAACAGCTGTGTCCCTTAGGCCAACAAAATATTTTACCCATGATAATCTTTAACTGCAACCATTAGAGTGAATGTTCCCGTAAACTGTCCTCATAGAGCACCAAGGGACAACTTCACCAAGCTACTAGGCCTCGTCATCTATAAAAATGCTGCTAGTGGAGAAAAAAAATAAAAAAGAATAAAATGAAATAAAACAGAAAGCAGCATCTCTGACACACCAGGGAGAATCAATGAGTAAAAGATGAAGAGAAATTTAGAGACAAAGAAAGAGAGAGAGGGTAGGAGAGAAAACAAAAGCTGGTGTAACAAGTCTTTGGAGAGTTGGATAAGAGGGCACGGAGAGCACATTTTACAAAGATCACAGCCAAAGACTCAACATATTCCCCCTTCCTATTGTGTGTGTGTGTGTGTGTGTGTGTGTGTGTGTGTGTGTGTGTGTGTGTGTGTGTGTGTGTGCGCGCATCAGAAACATTTAGCGGGCATGAACGGGGGAGGGTCTTGTGCTTTGACAGCTGTATTGGGAAGCACATCCCTTTTCTTTTTTTTTCCCGTGACATGGCCTCAAAAGGGTCTTGCTGTAATTCCAATATCACTGCTATTAGATTTGAGGGTCTTAATTGTCAAGCAAGAATGATGGCTACGACAGGGCACGAGCTATAAAAGGCGAAGCGCGATGCAGATTGCTCTCGGAGGTGTTTTGGCGCTGCCGTGGCAAAGCGGCCCTCGTTACCATGCAGCGGCAGAGACTGTGTGTAGGATTAGAGAGAAATTAAATGCTAATGGGGATGGGATCTGAATCCGCTGCCTGGGAGCATCATTTAGACGACAGGGCCGGGGCGTCGCTGACAGGCAGCGCTTCCTCCCTCCTCCTCCTCCAACAGACAACCCAGCTCTTCCTCCCATCCTTCCATCTCATGACTCCCCACCCCACGCACAACACAAAAAAATCGGATTTATCAAACTGTAAACTTGTCACTTTGTAAAAACGTCACTTTTCGGTGGCAGTCGGGGAAATATAATGACCCCCTTTAATGTAGTGATGTCAGGGTGCTGTATCCTAGATGGTACACACATCAAGGCACGACTGACACTGAGACATACGTAATGCAACATGGATGTGTGCTGACATGGCGGATCACACGCACTGACTGGCACTGCTTGACAGCCAAAATTATGAAGCGTTATTATAAGAAGAGGAAAAACACTTGAGGCCTTCATTCACACAAAAATGTATGTATACACACACACACACAAACACTCTACCTACCTTCACAAAAAAGGGATTATACCATAATTTGTCTAATTTCTCCTCCTTTTTCAGCAGCTTTGCATTCAGAGGACAGGTTTTGAACCCGGTTTAAAGGCACAATTATGACAAAGTAATCAGTCTTGCTACAACCAGCCACATAACACAATAACACATCACTGCTTAACTATCCTGATCATTGTGTGCTACGCAATCATCTTAGTTACAGTTTATTACAACGCCCACTCCGTAATTACATTAGCATTTGTTTACATTGGCCTTAAGGCATGTGCAAGTCCATGCATCCTAAATGCGCATGCACGCACGCACACACAAACACACACACACTTCCAACAGTTCCTCAAGGGGTAATGAAACACTGAATCGCACTACTGCTGCTACTGTACGCGGTCTCTGTAAGGGCTGAAAATCCCAAGCAATTCTTACAACATTAACCAGTAAAGTGAAAACAACTATTTCCTAATAACAACAACAATGATTGGATTGAGGCCAGAGGGGTGAAGCGTGTTTCCAAGTTTTAGCAGAGAGAATGAAAGCAGTTTTCTCCTCAGAGTCACGCATGGTTTCAGTTTCCCTTTAAATAAATGCAGAACAACAAGGGAGGGGGAAAAAGCATCTTAAAAAAAAACTGCGCTCCCCGTATAAAGTACTAAATGAAGTGTGACAGAGTAACACTCTAATTAATATCAAGTTATCATCACAAGTAATGTAAAAGGTACTCAGAAGTCAGCTAACAAACATACATACACGCCCAAAATTGCATGTTTTTTTGCTTCACAACTAACTCTTTATTTTTCACTCTAATTCACATGCGCACGCCTGCTCCCTCTGTGTGTAATTCATTAGTAAACAATAAAAAGGCGTTAATTGTGTTCCCCAGAGGCAGATCTGAGCTCCCCCCACTGGGAGAGAGGCACCCGCTGCATCTGAAGTGGCTTTGCCCCTCAATTAGAACTGCGCCTTTCCCCACGTGCACAAACAAACACGAGACACCGGGAGGAGGACTGTGTGTGTGTGTGTGTGTGTGTGTGTGTGTGTGTGTGTGTGTGTGTGTGTGTGTGTGTGTGTGTAGGGAAGTAATGTGACTTGGAAATGAGCAGTGCTTTCCTTGTAGAGGTTTTAGATTATCACACTGTGAGAAAAAGGGAGAATGGCACAGAAAAAAAAATGAGACAGGGAAAAAGAAGTTGTGCTTTCTTTATGGTTCTGGAAATACAGAAGATCAAATGAAGTGGAGTGTTAAGAAGAGGGGAAAAAACTTAAAAGAGGAAGAATATAGACATATAGGAGGCCAAAGACAAATTAGAAAAAAGCAATATAAATACTTTTAATGGTGTTATATTAGCAAGCACTTACACGCCATACCACTAACAGCTTGAGAACAATGCAGATCTGCTCATTCAGAGCCATCAAAGAAGTGTCTTTCTGAAGGACACTGTGGACAAGAAAAGCTGAAAGAAACCCTCCAATTAACTGACCAGCACCTTTACCAATAAACTTCCAGGCACCTTAAAACCACAATTATATTCCAATAGAACTTTTTCATATGATTTTCATTGAATCATATTGCATCCTGAAATGTTTTCAGGTGTTCCAAATAGGACCATCGGCAGACAAGGTGAAGAGCTAACTGTCAAAGAGGGGCATACAGACGTACTAGTATGCACTTTTGACATTAATTTCAAAGGAATTTTTTGGCTTGTACTTCATTATAAAATAAAAACTGACAGATTAATATCGTTCAATTTTTCTATTTATTTATTTTTAAATTCTACCTATTTTTTCTTCTTTCCACACATCTGGCGAATTGCTGGAGCATGTAAACAGTACTTATGTATAAGCCCTGTTTGTCAAAATCTGCAGTATTTCAGGTTTTTTTTAGCAAGGAAATATTAAATGTGTGTCCTGCTATGGAGCCCTCTAAGTGTTGTATGTATGACAATGAAAAATCCAGTTATGCACGTATGGAGCAGGTAATATTACTAACAGCATAGGTATCGCATTTTTCCTCTTTTTCACTATCAAGCTGTAAAGAAACAACTTTAAAAAAAAAAAAACACACATTCCCCTATCATAAAAGAATCTGCTCTTATTGGTTTTACAACACTGTGGCACCCACACCCTCTTGAAATTCTTGTTCCAAATGTAACAGGAAGTCCAGTGTGCTCAAAGCAGCTTGCACGCTTACCTCACCACGCCGACGACAGACACACTGAGACACGCTAAGTGCCATTAGTCAAAAATAAACACGTCCCATTAGAAAAATAAATTACCCTCACACTGCTTGGTAAAAACAATGCTAGCCTGTGTATAATGAGGTCCCGCATGCAGGAAATTTCATCTTTTTGCGGTAATTCACTAGTTCGAGACGCAGACAAAGCAAAGTGTGGTGGGTCAGGTGATGATTGTTAAAGCAGGAAGAGTGAAGCCAAACAAAGGTCAGAAAGGCCATCTCTAACCAGCGTGATGTATCTGCTCCATCTAACCACACAACAGGAAGAGTTCATTTATGATTAAGCAAAAAGAGGTGGAGGACAGAAGTAAACAACAAAAAGTACACAGAGAGTGCAAACCTCCAACCAAGGCACAGCTTAAATTCTCAGCAGTATTTACTTTTAAGGGAATAGTCTTGTATTTTCTATATATTCATTTCCCCCCCTTTTTGTCTTTTTAAACATACTTTAAGAAGTTTGTAGTGCAGTAAAAAGAAGTGCAAAGAACAGGCTTTTGTTACTTGTCCCATTTTAATATACTTTACATAATTTTCAGTATATTTTTTTAATTTATGTGGATATAGTGCATTCACATCATTGTTTAGAAAGAATTGTTTAAATGTTTACTAATAATTATCAAGTTATTTTTTATTTCCCCCAAAACTATACATATTCAGGAAAATGGTGCATGTATTTAAATTGTTATGTATTTAAATGTTTATAATCTGTTACTGTCATGTATGTAACAAAGTCATAATAAAATAAAGTGATATTTAGACTCCCCATATATCATTCCCTGTACATCTATTAAATCTATATATAATCATTATCACTTTGACCTTCAGATCAGTCCATTGACCTTGAAAGAGAGGTCAGGGGTCATACGGGACATGATATTTTAAATCTTTACACGGTACTCTCTATATGCTCATAGTTTCATAATCATAGTTTCTACGTTGGTCAATACTCGACCAATAAATCATTTAAAAGACTTTGGTGGAATCTAAATTTTAACGGCTTGTTAAAACGACCTCAATCCAAACCCTTAAAATTTTTTATCAGAATTCACTCACAACCTTTTGAAGCATTGTGTTTACAGAGAAAATGCTGACACACATGCACACGCTACAAAAAACATAAACAAAACGAAACACATAACCAGCAGCGGTAACTAAACTTAACGATATTGGAAAGACTTGAAGTGGATGAGCAAAGCAGAGCGTCAGCACATGAAGGAAAATTACCAACATGAGCTGCAGTAAATAAATAAAGAACACTGGGCTGGTCCTACCTTACAAAGCGCTCCAGGTCTATCTTGTTTAATGCAGTTTGCATTTTACAATCGAACAATCAGCATCTTAAAAACAACGGGTTAACTGATCTGTGGGTATTCTGCCAACTTTTATTTTAACGCTCAAGGCTCTGAGTGAACAGAACTGGCACATTTCATTATATCTGACCAAATAATAATTTTATAAACAACAGACTAAGCTTGAGGTGAGGCCAAAATAAAATGTTAAAATGATTCTATTGCTTAAGATGTGAGGTCTGTTGGCGTTAATCTTCAACAGTTGTTGTGCTCATATTAAAAAAAAAATAATAATAATAATCATATACAGGCAGATGCACACTAGTTGGCTCTGAGTTTATTGATTTCATTATGAAAGAATGAAGTTAAAATTAGTTAATATGCTGCAAAGGCTAGATATTTAAACATATTTATGAATAATTTAGGCAATAGGGTTGGAAGAGTGCACTTAATGCACTGTGGCCATTTAAGTAAATATAGAGATAGTGCACAAGCAATTGATTGGTTTAAGGGCAGGTATGATTTAAGTCAGCCTACAGTGTGGCACCTCTTTCCTGCTTCTCAAAGAACACATTAGTGAAATGTGGGTTTGGCTAAAGTCACCTTTCTCTTCAAATGTCTTTAAAGAAACCATCTATGGGGGGTGGGAGGAAATGGGACATCAGTCCATATACTGTAACATTAATCCTAATTGCGCCACTGTAACCATTATTTTCTGTCAATAAACGGCTTCAATATACACAGTGCCTACCTCAACAAACTCTTTATGCTGGAGTTGATATGCTCAATATTCATCTCATTATATTTTTAAAGTCTTCATCTGTTTCCATTTTCTTTCATTTGTTGAATTCCTCTCGGGCTTCCCCTGCATCGCCTCCTCTTCTTCCTCTCCCTCTCTCTCATACCCCCCATAAACAAACACACAGATATATCCCATACCCAAAAGAGGACAGGGGAAAACAGAGCCCCTAGAAAATGCAATATTTCTGTTTTTAATATCGAGGTCTATAAGATCAGGGCAAAGATGGGTTCCATGGCAATATGTTTATTTATATATTTTATAAGAAGGAAAAAAATCTGCCTATCTGTATGTATTCGGGGTGCCTGAGCCACAGTATCTTAGCTCATCTTATATGAAAAATAATGTTGTGTATGGCTATACTTTTATATATAATGGCAATATGGGATCAGGGCTCTTTTACAATGCGCCATACTTCAGGCTAGGCCTAACAGCATTTTATGACCCGCCAGCAGTTCATCTTCATGTCTCAGGCAGGCAGGAGCACTGCATAATAATGTCGTTTCCTGCCCCCAAATGCTATTTCACAGGCCGGGGCTCATTTCTCAAACTTCACCACTTTTACAATTTCCTAAACTTTTATTCCCGTCATTATTACCAACAAGATTTCATTACGTATTTAGAATGTAAACAAGTCTGAGTAATGACACTCCCCCGTCTCCCTGGAATCATTCCCATTGATGGCTCTGCTGCTATCTCAGGCGTGTGTATTCATAAAGACACACTAGTACAAACACACACAAACACAAACAGACAAACATGCACGTGCATACAAATACACAAAACTCCATGCACTGCCACAAACATCCATACAGAAATGATGCATACACTTGCATAAACTGCCCCAGACAAGATACAACTCAAAGGCAGTAATTTACTACCCTGTGTGTGTGTGTCTGTGTGTGTGTGTACATGCATGTATGTGTTCCTGATAAAGGGGGATGTGGTGGGGAGTAAAGAGGGGGGGAGAAGAAGGAGAGAGTTTTATACTCAACTCACATAAATCATGTAGAAGAAAAATGAGCAAATGTGCAGGCTAACTCATCTTCTTCCCATCCGGAGAAAATGAAATTCACTGGAATACCTATCAAAACTGCAATCATCCAGAGATAATATCTTCTTTGGTCTATCTGCACTTTCCGATTTAATTTCCTCCATGCCCTTGACATCCAGCGATACCATTAAGATGAAGCACATACAGTAAGGGAGTAGTTCTCACGTTTTGATATATGAGAGCTCCGTGCTTAATGTAATATCATCATTTGAAAATTAATGCAATCTTTCTTTTGTTTGGGGTCTCTTTTTAACATTTTTTGGGGGGAAACACTCAAGGAGCGAACCGCAGTGAGACAAGCAACAAGACGGGGACTGGGTTTCACATGAAAAGGAGACACAGAAACAACCAGAGATATGTGAGAAAGACCGGACAGACGGGGGGTGGGGGGGGTGGGAGATATTTTGTATTTTGAGGAGCCGCGCACACCCACCCACCCCTTCCTCATTCCGTGCGAGAATGACATGCAATTATGTCTGGGCCTGCCCCAAGTCAGAGGTCACTCAAATTACTCCATCATTTAGCCGTGCCGTTGAGATGAGAGAGACACAGAGAGAGAGGGGGGGGGAAGAGAGAAAGAGCGAGACCCCCAGCCCTCCCTCGCAAATCCTCCCAATCCCAGCCACAACATCAAATATCATGAAATCATTAGTGTAATAAGCATGGAAATCTGTTTGCAGATTATCAACGCCCCCTCTCCCCCTCCTTTATCTGTCCACAATCTCTTCATCTAAGCTGTTTTCACCTCTTTATCCTATACAATTAGTGCAAGAAAGACAGAAGAAATAGAGAAAGGAATACATAGATTAATTAAAAGAAAGTCTATGACATACACAAAGACAGAACTGAGAGAGAAAAAACAGCTATATTGACCTAACTCTTTGTATTTCATACTAAGACTTCTCTAGGACAAAACCCTGCCATATGAGGCAATGTCACAGTTTCGGTGTGCGAGTGTCCTGGCTACAGCTGTTGGTCCATATCTGTCATTAGCCCAACCAGGCAATTTGCCTCAGTAAACTCTTCAACTCACCAAGGGACACTCAGACATCAGCTATCCCCGAAGAGAACCATGTGGACAACAACCTGTGATGCATCGCAAAAATAAAGAGGCTTGTTTCCATGCTGCCCGTCCCAATAAAACAAACCCATTTAGTTTTCACAAAGAAAGAAACATCTGAAACTAAACCACAGTTTTACAGAAAAAAAGGGAACGGTAGCTCCCACGGAGATAGCATGGAACACCAAATATCCCCAAACACCAGATCATGTTGAGGTTTATCAGCAAACTAGTTTGTCAAAACTGCATATAAGTGATATTTAAAATATGATGAGGATTTGACAGCATTATGGGAAATGTACTATTTGTATTTTTAATACTATGTATTAAAGGTAAAGCTGTAGGATTAATCCCTGGATTACTTTTTACTTCCCTGATGAAAATGACATTAACATATAAATTGCAGGACTGTTCAAGAAATATTGATAGTCAATAGGTAGGTATGCTTATGCTTATAGCATTAGTAGAACCAAAACTGACCAACACAAAAACTCGATGATCAATCTTTTTCTTTTTTTTAATCTCTGACAGCACCTAGCTATCATAGCTGTTTAGGGTATAAAGAGTCAAGACGTGTATGTTACCATAGTAAATCATGTCATGTGACTCATTACTAATGGCACAAGCCATTAATAAACCTGACACTTACTTTTGTACAACTGAGGTTTATTAAATTATGCTACTTTGGAGGGGATGACACAAAGTTGTTAAGACAACATTGCTTTTACTGCTTTTATTTAATTTTTATATAAAGCACAAAACTTCTTTTCACATGTGTTCTAGAGTTTTATTTATGATGTCTGAACGACATTACTTACATGTAGTTGGGCGTGGATATTAAGTTTGACTTTTTTTTTCCCTTGCTGTCCACTTCCCCGAGTATTGTTTAACATCTTCATGACTCCTTTTTAAAACATTTAAAGTTAATCTGAGTTTTTGTGAACTTTTTGACATGTATGGGGTTTACACCATACCGCAGGTGTTGGTAGATGTTTTTACCTATAACACATAAAATCCATCTTATTTGAGGTCTATTTCAGTTTGATTTTTAAGAGGAGCTACTCCTCATTACCACGTGTAATATGGTAATCCAACTGTCAAGCATATGATTAAAAATTGGTAAGATAAAAAAAATAGAACAGAAACAGAAACAAACTCAAACTTTGTGACAACACAGCTTCTCACCCTGTGAAAAGCAGATGCTACATTTAAACGCCAAACTTTTAAAGGTCCTTTAAAGAGTTGAGGTATAAATTTATTCTAAGTAGTACACATTTTACCTCACAGACCCCAACAAACACTTGTTAAAATGAGAATAAAGGGCTATTTAAGGAAGGGCATTAAGTAACAATTTTCTAATCTATTTGCACTTTGTTCATCAGAGAGCCAACATTAAACCCAACACGCATAGAGCGAAGATTTGGAAACGGAAATATTGAAAATCTTAGAGTCACATTCTATGTGAATTTAGCTGTTTTCAATACTTGCACTTCAACAAAGGGAGGCATGTTTTTAAAGGATACCATGTGTTTAATGAGAGGAGGAGTTGTTATTCACTTATACAGTAATACTTCCAAATTAAAATACTGTTAAACACCGATAATGTAATACAGAGCAACCCACGTTACAAAAAATGTGGCTTTGCTATTAAGAAAAAAAGTCCTTCAATTTACTTTTAGCAAAGGTCTACAATGTCATATCATGACATAAGGTAAATCCCACAGTTACAGTTTTGTATGAATCGTGACCTTAACTCAACCTGCAACCCTGGACTGACCTGCAAGTCACCTTCCACCATTAGGGTTTCTTCAGACTCTTTCCTCAGAACCGATGACGTACCCTCCTCCCCCCTCGTTCTTCTACTCCCCCCTCTTGTCTTGTATCCTTCCTTGGGCAGTGTGAGCGGTAGAACGATGGGTACAGCTGCTGATTGAGCCAGTAATCCTGATGAGGCTGATTCCTCGTGTATTGATTGAGCTGCTGGCTTTCTTCTACTTCACTCTAAGAAAAATGTGCATCTGGACTGATTATCTGCTGTAGGCCACCTCTTTTGCTATCGCTCCAAATCTCCCAAAGCAAAAAAAAAGAAAAAGAAAAAAAAATCCAACTCAGACTTGGGTGATCTTTGTTTGTGTATCTGTTTGTATGTGTGTCTGTGTGTATATGTGCCTGGACATGTACGTGAGTGCAAACAAAAACAGAAACTAACGCAGAGCCCTGGGAGCAATTAGCTTCAGACTTTGTTTCTGAATTCGCTACTGATCGCGTTCAGTCAATCTGCTGAGATGCAAAAACAAAACAAGCCAAACGTGAACAATGAAACAAACCTTAGACCACATAAGCCTTAAATGCCCACCTAATTACTTCACCACTTGTGAGGTTACAACAGGAAAAGGTAACATTAGTATTCATCATGAAAAATCAAGCTCCAGAATAATGTAAAGGGAAGCCTGACTGTCACATCAGTGTGAAATCTGATCCGGTTTTAGTCATGAATAAACAGCAAAACAGCTACTGACACCCATATAAAAATGACTTACAGTAATGTAAGCAAATAATTACTGTAAAAAAAATAAAAAGTGTATACTTGACTGAGAGTCAGGATAGCTGGTTGAAACACCATGGTAAGTGTCAATGTGGCTGATGCACCAATCGTGAAAGCAATAGATCAGCAGAAAGTCATAAATGCCTGTTTGGAAATCTACACAAATATGCGTGTGAGGAATTGAGAAAAACATTTGCAACAGCCCTGGAACTCTACCTCTGAGAGAGATGAGCTCTGTTATTTACAGTTCTCTGTCCCGAATCGTAATCAGAGTCTTGCACTCCCCAGGCAACTGACTACTGGGGTGCAATCTCTCCGTAAGCATTAAAATGCCCATAAATTCAAACACTCAGTATTCAACTATTCAAATTCCCTGAGACATACATATATACACAAAAAAACCATAAACTGGTAAACATACAAATGTGTTTGCATGTGAGTCTTCGTAAGTTTGTAATGTTTAACTCAGCTATCCTGATGAGTATAAAAACAAAGCAACAACCAAGAATCAAATGCAAATATGGTATAATCAGTCCCTGTGGGTATACTCGGGGGGGAAATATATAGGAAAAAAAACATCTGCAGATGCACAGTGGCTAAAATATAAGTCTACCAATCTCTGGGAGTACATGATTGTGTCAATAATTTGGTCTATGTGTATATCTCCAGCTTTTCTGGACAAAATTTTATAATCACAATACAAAATTGTGCCATAATAGAAACTATAACTCAATATAACCCGTCTTGCCTTAAATTTGTTAATAAGTTTGAAAACTCAGTGCACTCATTTGTGACTTTGCAAATGAGTTCACAGTCATGCACATGTCATTTAGAGAAACTTAAAACCACTAGCTTTCATATTTGACAACGCATATAAGCATATTGATTAATGCTGTTTATGCATCTAATCTTCTCTTGAATAATTCAAAGCACCTTTTATGGAGTACTACATCAATCACACCTATAGACCAAGCAACAGACATCTCCAAACTCAATCTAGACCATTACCATACAACATGCTATATTTAACCATCACTTCATTTGAATGTCTACTCTTGAAGCACTTTGAGGGGAAACAACAGTGCTCTTAAAAAATACCAACATTGAAAAGATTTTAATGACAAATTTACAATCAGCTTAACAACATTTAGTGATGATGCAGAGAAAAGAAGAGAATCCAAGATTGTATTTACCTCTTATGGTAAAGAAAAATACGGCCTGTTTGTTATTTGGTAATAATGAACAATGGAGTTTTGTTGAGAACTGAAAAGATCACAATAGCCAACCAGCACCTCTATACGCCATGGATAGTGTGCTGAAAACACTCTTCGGAGACTTTGCTCCATATTGATATGATAGTGTCACACAGTTGTTGCACATCCATGATGCCAATCTGCCGTTCCATAAGGTGCTCTACTGGAATGAGATCTGATAAGTGTGGAGCTCATTTGAGTACAGTAAACACACTGTCATATTAATGATACCAGTTTGAGAAGCACATTGAATGACCACTGTGGTTATAACAGGATGGAAATGGTCAGAAATAATACTTAGGTAGGCTGGGGCATTTAAACAATGCTGAGCTGGTGTTTAAGGGCCCAAAGTATGGCCAAAAATATCTGCAATATCAATATTTGCCAGCCTTAACCAATGATAGACAGCACAATTTATCTATGCTTCATGTTGTTTATGCTGACTTTGGACTGCACCATTGAAATGTTGCAGCTGAAATCGAGACTCATCAGGCCAGGAATGCTTTTCAATCTTCAATCGCCCGTTGTGACCTCAGTTTCCTGTTCTTAGCTGACAGGTGTTTCACCTGGTGTGGTCTTCTGCTGCTATCTTCTTCTGCTTCAAGGTTAAACATGTGCATTCAGAGATGCTCTTCTGCATGCCTTAATTGCCAACAGTCTGACCATTTTCCTTTGACCTTTGGCATTAACAAGTCGTTTTCACTCAGAACTGCTGCTCACTGGATATTTTACCTTTTTGAGACCATTCTCTGTAAACCCCAGAGTGAGACAACCCCAGCAGATCAGCAGTTACTGAAATACTCATACCAACAACCATGCCATGTTCAAAGTCGCTTTAATCTCCCTTTTTCCCCTATTCTGATAGTCTGAACTTCAGCAGGTCCTCTTGACCATCTCTAAATGTGCTGAGTCCCTCCCATGTGATCGGTTCATTAGCTATTTGCGTTATCAAGCAGTTGAGCAGGTGTACCTAATAAAGTGGCTGGTGAGCAATCACACCACTTTAAATCCAATGTCACTCAAATCAAAGTTATGAATATCCTCAACAACAGAGTTAAGTGGAAACTGGGGCTGTGCTTGACAGTGTTGAAAGATGATTTTAACTTTATGAGCTCAGACGTTTGCAGAAGTGGAGAGTTACTGAGAAGTGTTTGAATTTCGGGGTCACTCATTTGTGTGGCATATTCAGGGTCATTTGCGTAGCGTGTGGTGGGGCGAGGGTCATTTGCGTAAGGGTGCTGGGAACTGCAGTTTAGTATGCAGGGAGGCAAGGGAGGGAGGGCATGTGACATCCACAGAGAGCCAGGACCCTCACTGACCCCTCTCTATAATTCATCCCCTGGAATATGGGGCACATCAAACCTTCGTTTCTTCCCACCCAAAAAGAGGAGAGAAAACCTTTTCACTTTGTTGCACGGCACTCTGACCCCGTATTAAAGCGAGTAGCAAGAGAAACCCTGAAAATGTCGGTTATTAAATTTTCAGGGCTGTCCCAGGAGAGCGTTTCCAGCAGCTCTCTGATTCATAGCTGGAAGAGGACTGAGGAAAGGCCCCATGCTGACAAAAGGACCAAGAGGGACAAGGGGATGGGGAGAAAAACTTTTGCTTTCATTTTTAGCGTTTACGAACAGGTACACACACACACGCACACACACACACAAAAGTAGCAGCTAATATGAGAGAGGACACAGTGGATTACCTGTGTGTGTGTTTGGGCACAATTTGGGATGAATTAAATGCTAATATAAAAGCGGGACCAGACCCTCGGGGAGGCTCCATCCTCCCTCTACCCCGTTTTCTCTGCCACTCTCTCTCTCTCTCCCTGCTTGTTAGCTGCAGGTATTCAGCTCCAATTGCAGAGGTTTCATTAGGAATGCAGATATCAAAGTGTGCAAGTGTGTGTGAGTGTGTTTTGAATAGAACTTACCAGATGTTCTAATCTGCCTTTGATGTTCCCAGCGTCCCTGCAACACAACAACACATTTCCCCCACTGTAAATAAAGTGCCGGCACAAAAAGTCATTTAATAAAAGCAGATTTGCAGACACACACACACAAACATCAACTAACACACACAACAAACTCTGTCAAGTGTGATTTTCTGATTTAATTTCACAGTTTGAGTCATTGCACTGAAACACTACCTGTGGCCAATCCTAAGTAGCCAGAATTAGACTCCAGCTACGAATCATTGTTATTAATAAACAATCTATTTTCTTGATTCCTCGATGAATGGGGAGGCAAGCCATCAGTGGTTTTCTGAGGTTATGATGATACCTTAAAATGTCTCACTGTGATGGTAGTTAAGCCGAATTATTTTCAACTAATCATTTCACAGTCGGCAACTGTCATAACCACTAAACCCTCTTTCTGTTTCAGGTGCAACGTACGCGGGATGAGAATAGCTGTAAGAGGGGAAAAAAATCCTGATGATATCAAAAGGCATTTGGTTAATCAAAAGAGGTAACAAAAAAAAGCACATAATGAGGAATTATACTAATTGTTAACCTTTCAGACTGAAATGCTGTGTGCATTTTCATGTGTTTGCATCTGCACCACACAGAGGTTAACTAATATTGTTGCCACACTGCTGGCATTCATAATAATAATTTCCAACTACAAAGAAAGAACTGGGAGCTTATTATCTGTGAATTAATAAAAAATGTGTGTATGATTATCAGGGTAGCAACAGCAGAACGGCGAGCCGAGGAAGCGGAGGAGTGGGGAGCAGTCTGTTTTTAAAAAGAGCAAATTGGCAGTAAATAATAGATGCAATTTTGGCACATTTCAAATTTGCAGCAGTGGAAATCAAAAGATCAAGAGAACACAAACAGCCCCCGTCCCCCCGATCTCAGCACCCCTCGTCCAACTCTGGCCTCCATTACTGACAACTCCACCCAGGCTGTGGCGTTTTACGGCGTTCATGTGTGTCTGTGTGTGTGCTGAAAGGGAGAAAGGCTTATCGACAGGCTTCAGTTGCTAATGCAGCCAGCAGCATCACAGTGTAAATCTACACCATCTCTAAAATTACATACTGTCTAATCCATCCCACCCCTCCAGCCCCCTCTACCTCCATTCACCCATCCATCCATGTCTCAACACCATCTACCTTTCTGAAAAGCATCAAGGAATGAAGAAAAAGCTAGACACCCTAGAAAACTTAAAATAAAATAAAAAAAAAACACTACAAGAACTAAAGAAAAACAAAAAAATAAAGTCATGAAGAAAAGATGTTTGCTTGTTTATTCTGAGCTCTGTCACTGAGCCACAGGCAGACAAGTCAACCACTTAAGGCAAACTTCATCTAGCTGTAATTACATTACATTCTGACAAACACCCCGCCACATTCATTATACATGACGGGCGCCCGGCTACTAGACAGCAAGACATTTGTTACCGTGGTGACAGTGTGTGTAATCCACTAATGAAGCGCAATTAGTGAGAAACAATCTAACACAGGGGAGACGCAGCGCTCGATCCCTCCTCCTCCACTCATTTCCCTTTGCTTTTTCCCCCCCGTCTCCCCTCTTCCTTTTTATAGCTACAGTTATTCTTTTTTTCCTTTTTTTTTTGATTCAACCTTTATTAAGCTCTTAACATGCATTTAATCTCCCACTCTTTCATCTGTTGTCCTGACTTCATCAAGGACAAGCTGTCCAGCATGGTCCGCACCAGTGCCGAAGGGATCGCTCTATCCATTAGACAACCACAGCTGACACACACACAGACACACACACACACACGCACGCACACTTTTACATCCTCATCTCTCTTTTCAAAACATCATATAATCTGCGGAGGTCTTCGGGGACCGAGCTTTCCTTTTCTCCTTATCTGTCTCTCCCTCCCTCCTTCTGTACTCTGTGCATTCAGCGCAGAGGCAGCATCGATTTCTGAATTACGCCACAATATTAAATAATTAATATACTTGCCGTGATTGATGTTTTGCATTAGGCCAATATTAGGTTATCAATCAAAATCCACTTGGTTTAATGTAATAATATTGAAAATGTGTCAGTGCCTGTTCATCCAATTTGTAGTGGAGGCAGGCCAGATAGTAATGGTGGTGTAGCACAAGGCCTCAGAGACACTATGGCCTGCTTACTACAACCACAGGAGCAGATTACAGCCCCGGCACACAGCATGAGAGAGGGAGGGCGGCAATGGCAAGAGAGATGAAGTGCAGACATGGGAAGACGAGAATGAAGCAGACAGACGGTGATTTGTGATGTGATGGGATGTGATGGACTTGGCACGGTGAGAAGGCACACTAATCATGTGACATATTTAGTAGCCCTCTATGAAGAAAATGAATTCATGGCGCATTAAAATCACACTTTTCATACTGTATAAATACTGATTAATTTATTTTTAAGTGAGCAGTTTACTCATAAGTGCTATTAGTTTTTCAGTGGTAGTCATTTTATAACTGTTAAGGTCTATTAAAGGCAGCTAAGTTTGGCTGAAAAAAAACTGTGGTTCAAATCGGTCCCTAAAACTTGCTTTAGATATTAGTCTTCCAAACTCCAAATCATTTACTGACTTCAGTTAAAAAAGTATTTTCACATTAGAAATTGACTAATTAAAGCAATATAAGCCCATACACTACCGCTGTTTACTGCTGTAATGTACTGCTGCAGTAAACCAAGACAGCTCGACAATATATAACATATAGAATTAAGAAATCATTTATTTTAATGGCTATGTCTGTACCTTTGTCATCATGACATATCAAAATATCTTCAAAAAATTGGATTGGTTGGCAGGTGAGTGTTTTAAACATTCCCACACTGCTGCAAATTAGCTCTGACAAACACTGGTCAACTCTGACCTCTAAGACAACGTCTATTTAAGTGTACAAAAGTTGCACAACTTTGGGACTTTGAGTTGGGAGATAACCAACATGAAAGAACTACGGTATTATCTCTGGTCTTGCCTTCAGGACAGTAGTCCTGTTTCGCACAATGAGCGAGGTTACAGCTTGGCTATTGTAATGGTCTTGCAACAGCTGGGGTCAAATGGCCCATGATATGAGGGCAGCAACAACCTACACTTATTGATCAGCTGATACAATTATCCCATGAATGTGCTTATTATGGCACCATTTTAAGTTAAAATAATACTAATGGTATACCATAAAAACCCCTAAGAAAATTCTTGTTGAGTTGTGGCAGCAGATTTGTTTGCAGCCATTAGTACGTTTTGCCATCATGCAGTCTACATACATAAAATATGACCACTTAAAGTTGCAGGGAAGCTAACAGAGGGAAGCTAACAGCCACGGGGTAACGCTAATGTCATACCCGAGTTTATTAAATCCAATGTGCACTCCGTGGCTTGCAAAAAGGTTATAAAATTGCTAAAAATCACACAGTCTGGACACACACCTGTAAGTGGAAAGCTTTTCCTTTAAAATTGAAAATGTAGCAGCCATAGAATTGTCACTTGTCCCCACTAAAGCTATGGCTTGCCATGGCATGTGAGTGTCTTTACAGAATCACTGGGAGTTAACCAGCAACTATTTAAGGATATAATGCCAGAATCTGACAGAAGAGACAGGTTGGACTATTGAGCAGACAAAAACATGAAAATCTCTGACCTTCACCCATCCTAGTCAGACACAGCGATTTGTCATTGTGTTCAGTGTTTCACACAACAAAAAAAGAAGGAAATTTATGTCATTACTTGTTCACATTACCTCTCTTTTCTCTTCGGAATAGTTACAAGCCAGGATGACTGAGAGGCCTGGCAGAGAATGGCAAGTGGGCAAGAAGGGGAAAGACACAGGGAGAGTAATGCCCTGTTGTTCCAGGAAATTTAATTAGTTATCTGCGGTCAATTAAGTAAAACTGGACAAACAAGGGAGAGTGTTAAGCTCTGGCAAGGTCAATACTGACCAATTTAACATGGTCGCTGGATCCATCACACTGTCTGCACTCATGCTTTCTCATTCCTGCTCCTTTTCTCTTTTTCCCCCCTCTCCTTCCACTCAGTCGCTTTTCTTCTCATCGTGCCCTCCCAGCATACTTTCTTCCTCTATCACTCACAGTAGATGCTCTGTTACAATGTGTCCAAAGCCCTTTTGTCTCTTGTATTCGACCAATGATTTTAAGCTGTTGCCTCATCTTACCTCATCGTTTTCCTTATGTCTCTCCTTACCTGTCATGTTGCCTTCTTCCAAACCCCCCCGGATGGCTTTCTTTCTCTTTTCTCTCTTTACCTGACCCTCCAAAGCCCCCGCAATTCTGCTAGCAGACAATTAATTACACAGCTAGCTCCAGATGAGTTGTCATTTGCGGTTCACGTTTCTAATAATTGCATTAGGTCTTCAGGTTTTGCTAAGATCCCCCCCCTTCTTTCCTTCACTCTCTTTCCCTTTCTTTCTCTTTCCATCTTTGCTAGATTCCCCCCCACCCCCCCTTTGACATAGCTGATCTGAATATCTTTAGTCAGTCAATGGAGGTGACAGAGGGACTTAAAATGCAGAGGCAGTCATTTGATTTCCAGCTTACAGAGCTGCCCATTAGCCCAGCACTCATCAGCCATGCATTACCTCTCAGACCCACAATCCGGTGTGCGGACGATTTAACCCTTTCACTCTCCACTACTAGCCAGGTTTACCATGTAATATCAGGCTTTCATACATCAATGGGTTTGCTTCCACAGGCCGTGTTACACACCTTTAACGTTCCCCTTTATCTGACTGTAATGATTTCACTGCCCTTTACTCACAGTTTCAGTTCAGGAACCATAAGAGGCTTCCTATTAAATAAAAATGACTTCTAATAAGAACATACCGTGTTATTACTTGTGTTGTAATGTATTGTATTACACATTACTCTATTTCACTGATTTACCCCGTATGGAAAGTCATATGTTACACTTGTTGTTACAGCACTTTTGAATTAGCACGTAACACTGCTGCCAGCTGTCATGCTAACACTAAACTTATCATATCCTCGCATACCTGCAAAAAATAACTCCCTAAATTAATGAGACGGACATAGTTACGATTTGATAGCAAACTCACAAAGCACTGACACAGGAAACTGTTGTGGTGACAGTGGCACTACTGTAGGAACACGTATATGTAGAAATGTGTTGTTAGCTGTTAAAAATCAAGCTCAGCATAAACTCCCCTGCAGCATCACTCCAAGTATTTGTCACAGCATCACAGCTGATAAGTCAG
Source organism: Pelmatolapia mariae (assembly GCF_036321145.2). NCBI lineage: Eukaryota > Metazoa > Chordata > Actinopteri > Cichliformes > Cichlidae > Pelmatolapia > Pelmatolapia mariae. The sequence continues at coordinate 21,720,207 of NC_086239.1, forward strand.
GACAAGGGAACATCTGGATATTTTGCTTAAGGAATTAATTATTTAAAATTTACTTTGTATGTTGAAAGACCATAATCTATCATAGTCCAATATAATCTGACTAAAATAATAAAACAGTTTTACCTTTTTAAACCTTATTTTCTACATACTAGCCCGTATGAGCTATATAAGTCTTCACTCTGTATTTAGTGGTGACTCGAACAAAATTCCATCACAGATAACATTTTTTATGACCGTTAAGTTACGTAGAGGTGACACGTTGAGCGTGGCATGGGAAACAAACGGAGAATGTAACGTCGCATTCACAAGGATATGATGAAATAAACATAATATACAGGAAAATCAAAAGAATTGTGATTTATTAAAAAAATTAAAAAACATATAGATGTTATTAATCATATGTGTGACGATATTTGTGCAAAGTTTCTTTCCGACTGGCTCACCTGTTAAGAAGGAGATAGGGTACATGGGGATCTATATATACACATATGCTACGGTCATTACAATAAGATTCATTAATTGCTCAGCAATTGATGGAAAGGTGACAAGCAGTAGCAGCAGCAGCAACTTCAAGATATTTCTATTAGATATTTCTCACTTTGCCATGACAAAACATGACTTTCTTTTTGCTGCCGATTTGCAAAACCTGAGGAAGCCAAACAGCCGAATAATGCTTTACATTTGGGGTGATTAACTTTTATCTCTTTCATTCAGAAAATCCCAGAAATGTGGTGGTTTATAGAAAAAGTTAAAACATAACATTTTGCAAGAAACAAAACAAAACAAAAAACTAACCAAAAAAGTGTGATCAATAAAGAAAACGCTTAATATAAAACTGGTGTTTTGTCAGATTGTATTTATAACTGTGAGTTAAAGACTTCTTGGTATTCCAAACAAAGGGTTCACAAACGATATCCTGCGACTGTATAACCAACAGAAGTCTTTAACCTTTTGATTAGCAACAGTGCATTTTTCTATTTTCTCATACAATTAAAAAATAAAATAAAATAAAATAAAAAAAACCTGGCCCTCAGCAGCCTCTTCGTCCTCAACTTATCATCAGTCACTGATAGTGAGAAGAGGAGCAGAACGGGAGCAAAAGAAGGCAAGACACCGTATTACTATAAAGAAGACATCATACATAAGAGAGAGTGAGAGAGTGTGCGAGTGTATATGTGTGTGTGAGAGAGAGTGTGTGAATTTGTGACTCATTTGCTACAGTTGCATGCCTTGTCAAGCGTGTCATTGAGCATTCATATGTTGTTTGACTGCTGGCAGAATGGCAGGCATATTTATTAAAAAGTCAATGTGATGGGGACACTGGAGCAAGCATATTCATTCACACATACACACTCACATAAAGCACACTAATACAGAGTCCACATCAGTGGGATCTGCCTGTTTAACTAATATAGGGATAAAGCTTGATATTGAACTGTAGAGGATTGGGTATAGAGACGCACACACAAGCACAATAGTACAGGGAGTGCAGCTTCCCCTCAGGCCTGATTGCCATCTCCATAGCCCTTTTTTAACAGGGCTGCCAATTGAAATTGAAATTGTATTCTTGTGTGTGCTATCAGAACTACCTCTCAGGGTTTTATACAGCTAAGAGGAGGGCTGGTGGGACACACACTCTCAGACTCACACACACATATGCACAGGAAGGGATAATACAGGGGCAAGTCGGGGGCTGTCACTCTTCCATGCAGAACACAGAGAGGGAACAAAACGCAGACTTATCGTTCTATGCTTTTATGTAATTCAGCATGCATACAGGCGCGCGCGCACACACACACACACACACATACATTTGCGGGTACACAAGCTGACCTCCCTCCCAGTGGAAGGGGCTTTACTTTAGCATAATCCCAAAATGGTAGAGAAAAGCAGGCCATTAAAATGGGGGTAAAAAATTCAGCACTTTATGTTTCTCTCAAGGAGGTTTAAGTGCAGTCAATAAAAAAGTCAAAGAAGTATGAATATGAAAAGAAGAAGTTGATTTAAGGAGGCTCTTTCTGTTGTATGAGATAAAAACGCAAGCAGACACCTGTTCGTGTTATCCGTGTCTGCCAAACACGGGACCAACGCCCAAATACAAGAGCGACAGCAACACTTGTGGAGCGAGAAAATGAAGAATAAATCTCTTTAAAGTCTTCCAGGGTTTATTACTTGAACTGACAGGATTAACATCATCTTCATTTATAATAAGAAACAGCAATATCGTCACAATGTGAAACTGGGAAAACCTTTCAAGAAGCGGCATCATGACTACTATCTTATCAGTGTCTCCAAACTAAAAAAACATTTATTTAGCCCACACTAATCAACTGACAGGACCTAATTTTGCACAATCAACACAAAAATGCAACATAGCCATCAATGACAAACACAGGCATTTTTTTTCAATATGGTGGGCATTATGAATATAAATAGCACTGAGAAGAAAACAAAGAAAGGGACAAATTATGGAGAGACTGGTGTTGGTGAACCTTGTAGTAGAGACTGAAAATAATTTTCTTTCTAAAGATAGATTAGTTATATTAGCAAATAATTAAACTAGGTTTAAACTAATTTTTTAAAAAAGTGTCACCAATGCGTAATCAATTTTATGTTGATTTGACCTTTTACAGAATGTGATTATAAGAGCAAGTTACACCTAAGCTCTAAGCAATCCACTACAAAAGAAGACAAGCTCCACAGGTGTGTCTACAACTGTGAAACTCATTTAAAATCACAAGACAGATAAATAGTATAAAGGCAATTCAAGAATTGGGTTTAAATAAACAAACTTGGAGATTAACATCAATATATTGATTCATTTACATCATATGTAAAATCAAAACAAAATATGGAAGAGTCTAAAATTATAAACAGGACTTACTTCAGTCCAGGGACACATACAGCCCTGTTTGAACTCAACTGGGCCGAGGCAGTAAAAACATTGAATAATAACCCATTAAAATAAAAATATTCATCCCAACAAACATAATCACACACTCAAATCACCTTCACCTAGATCAATACGGATATTTTAAAGAATCTAATAAGGGCAAAGTGGCTAATGCTAAATCTGTCTGGGTTCAGAGTCAGCCAGAAGCCTCGGTATGAGCAAAGGATCAAAGTCATCCTGAGGACATTTATGGAGACCAACGAAAAACACAAAAGGGTTCAGATTCTGTTATCTGGTGATGTTATAAACATACAGGAAAATAATTAAAGTACCTGACACTTGTTTTGTTATATAAATCTGTTCCACCTGCTTTTGTTTTGCAACGCAAAATATGTCAAGTAAAGGTGGGTGTACAGCAACTCATTTTCAGTTAATTACTTGTACTAATTTCCTGTACCAGAGCACCTTACTCTCAATTGTTTTCAGTGGGAGAAGAACCTGTAGTTTGGGGAGATTTATTGTTTTTTATGACAAAAATATTTCACATTGTGGAAAAGTTCCATTTTTGTTTCTACAGTTCTCAGAAAGAAAATAACAGAAGCAAAAAAAGTTGGTATCAGCAGGTCACACAAAGAAAAAAAATTATAACAACCGAAGAAATTTGCTACTGGGGCATCTCTCGTATTTAATATATAGGGTTTTTTTTTACCATTGCTGTGGTCGAGAAACACATCGCCCCCCTTTGGCTTAAGCGTCCTGGGTACAGGGCAATGACTCTGATCTGTCACTCTGATAACAGCTCAGACAACCGTTCTCATAATCAAACATTAGCAGGCCATAGTTAAAGGACCGCCTTCAGCTCCCTGTGAGCTAAGAAATGCTAAACTGCTGAAGACGTCATATCACGGATAAAATATTACACACAGAACAAGTCTCCCTATTTAAAAAACTATATCTCCCCCTTCTTAGCCTATACACACCAGCTCTGGAGGGATCTGAGGGCTGGGGCCAAGTTTTAAAGAAAATTGACTTCTTTTTATCGTGTTACATAGAGGGAGATCAGGACAAAGACAGAGAGAGAAAAGCAAAAGGGAGACATGGAGAGCAATCAATTTCCCCATGGTTTTCTTCAATAGCCAGTGGTCCTTTTCATACTTCCCAATTATAACCTTTCCTAATCAGAGAAATGCCTCTCTATTATTGAGGCTGAGACAATGACGCTCCCCAACATTACTGCCTGTTCCAAAACTATGTAGATTGCCGTACTGGTACACAAAGACTACACTGGGCTATACGGCAAGGACTGGGGGGGTGGTGGCTGTGTTAAAATCACATGTGGAAATCTTTTGGCTCTCCTCTCGGCCCCAGAAAAACTGATGGGGAACAATGGCAGCACGGCACAGCATCTGTCATGGCACAATATAAAAAGATGATCTTGGCACCGAATGGACAAAAAAAAAGAAAAAAGAAAAAAAAGAACGAAAGAGAGGGAGGAAGACGGGGGAATGAAGAGGAGGGGAAGGGGAGGGCCAGGCGAGAGGTAATTCATTTGCAAATCAGGCCCTGGTGCTCAGGTCTATTTCAAGCTGCCAGTGGGTGCCAGGAGTTAACAAGGTAATCAGTTTCAATCCTGCCCTTCAATTGTACATCACACCCTCATCCAGAGAATACCCAGGCCTTTCTATACAGGGTAGAGGGGGAAATAGCAATCTGGCTGCTGGCTTGCCGCACACAAAACCCACACACACACACACCTGAAGACAAGTTATTAATAGCCATGTATCCACTACATGTCCTTACAAGCAACTGTACGGAGACAACTAGAGCTGACACAAGCAGCTAAGGAATCTATAGAAGAAAACTAAACTGATATTTCCTGAGTTTATGATTTCCACTTAAGAGTCAATGACTTACTATTTTCAAATACTTAATTAGGGCAAAATATTAGGGATAAAACTAAAGAAATCTCTGCTCAAGTTCTGGGAAAAAAAACATCCACAAAGCCCACGATAAATGCATTTCTTTTACACTAATTCATCAAGAATATAAACATTAGATTGGTAGGCATTAAAAATAAATGAGATTCAGTACAACTAAAGCACTGTAAAATATTGCTTTAGTAGTCCTGCACTTTTTCCCCATCTTATTTTTACTGCATGTTTGAATCTGTCTATGTATACTCTTACCTGTATTTTGAGTTATTGCAAGTCAAATAAAAAAATCTGCATGAATTTTAGGGTGCGTGCATTTAAAGAGTCTCCCTACTTTATACCTACTTTCAGTCTCAACTTTAGTGGCAGCAGGAGCAGTAGGTTGCACTGAACCAAACAGTGGTACATGCAAAGTGGCAGAGGGAAAACAGAGCTAAACCTGTTCTAATCTTTTCTTTCCTCTCTCTGCATCCCTCCCTTTGGCCTTTGTCAGCTGTAACCGGCTGGCCGAGAGGCAGTTAGCCCCCGTTAGTCCCTCATCTACATAATCAATATGACAACCTTATTTTTCTGATGCAAACAGGATTTCACTGCTGAGCTGTGTTTGTTGATGTGTGTGTGTATCTGTGAGTGAGGGAGTGTGTGAGTGTGTGTGTGAGAGAGAAAGAGTGCCCAGTCTGCTCGTAGCCAGCCTCAGTCATGGCCCTCTTTAGCCTAATTAGATTAGGTGTGATTATCCCGGCTCTACCTTACAAGTGTACAGGCGGGATAAAGTGGCCACAAAGGCCAGCCTGTCACAGGCACCGGGCTCTGGTCTGCAGGTTATCAGGGTCCAGGGAGACACACCGCGTACATTGTTATTCATATCATCTACACACCGTTTTCTACTGTGCCTTTTTCACTTCTCTTCGTTCAACCCCCCCCCCTTCAGTGTCTGTGGTGTCAAACTGGCGTAAGCACCGGCCAGGGTAACTGTCTTTTTTTTTCTCTCTCTCTCGTTCTGTCTGTCAGAAGACAAAACAACATGGCCCCAAGCACTCTGCAGTTTAGCCTACAGGGAGAAATGTCAGGAGCGCTCGTGTGTACGTGCATGCATGTGTGTGTGTCTGTTTTTCTGCAGACTTCAAGGAAAAGTGGTTAAAAAAAAAAGAAAGAAAAGTTAACCCAAGTCTTCGAGTAATGCAAGAAGACAAACGAACACAGCAAAGGCTAACGTGCACACAAAGATTGCAAAGAAAGTGTTTAACCTTACTCTGAAGACCTGAATCTACTGCATTCTACTCTAAACGCTTTATTGGTAGAGACCAAAATGTGTCCGAACCACTGCAATGAGTCACTGAATGTCTCATCACATATGTGGCTTGTTGGCATATTTCGTTTAGGTCTTAAAAAGTCCAGATTAAAATCTAATGTTACACGTTTGTGATCACTTTTTGGGATTTTCACTTTGGGTATCATTTTTGTCATCTTCATGTTTTTAAAAGTAAAGCCACCGCAAGAATCTCAGAATCTTGCTCAGTGTGTGGTAACACGCTTTCTATACATGAGAGATTTCAACATACAGTATGACCACAAATAAACTTCTCCTCTCTAATGCACACTCAACATACAGCAATTATGGCATATGTATACCTGCCAAAATGTGCGTGCCATAACATTAGCTCCAGTGGCATTTTTCATTCTGATTAATATGTGTTTGAAAATTTAACGAGATGATTTGCTACTCTGTTTCATTTTTGTGAAATACTCCACCATTTTCCCCTAAAAACATTTTCCACATACAGCTCGGCACTGACAGATTTCAGTTGGCCTCCATCAGTGAGTGTGTACGTGGAGGAAAAGAAGTGAATTATTTCACTCTGTTGATTAGACAGCAGTGCCCGCGATATTTATACACACTGTACATACTTTCCGTGGCGTCAGAACTGGGCATAGAAAGAGGCAGAAACAGAGAGTTAGAGGCGCACAAAAAAAAGAGAAGAGAGCGAAAAAGAAGAGAAGAGGCAGTCACAGTAAGGCAGTAAGCAATGAGAAACATACAGCATTGGATCTGAGAAAAGACTAGTAACTCATATAACAGCCTGGCATTAATTCCACAGTATTACTCACGCATCTAAACTGCAAGAAGAGCTGATATATCATACAAAAATGAAGACTGCATATACGCTACTGGCAAAAAGTGGACAGAAGTGGAGTGAGCGATGTGTGTGTGTTAGGGAGAATGAGTGAGATGCAAGGTGGAATAACTCTATTAGAGAACCACAGGGACTACGCTGGCGAGAGAGTAAGACAGAGCACACGAGGATGAAGGAGAGCCAGAGTGAGCGAGACATTAGTACAAATGAATTAAACATCGGCCCAGAGATCTAAACTTCTGTTGAAAAAGAGGCAGACTAAATGGGTAGGAGGGAAGGAGGAAGAAGAGGAGGGAGGCTTCGTAACTTTCCTGCGGCTACTAAATGTTCAGCATAAGCTGTGCAGGGCCGCCAACTCCATCAGCGACACAAATAAGCGCACACCCACTTGCGTGATCGGCGACTACGATCACAACTCTTTTGTTTCAGCTCGTTTCTGCGCAAAAGAAAAAAAAAACACTCTGAGCATGGCTGTCGATTTCAAACCTCCGCTGAGGATGATTGTTATACACCCCTCTCAGGCAAGATTTACTTCCTTACTTCTGCAACTGAGTCATGGTACTTAAACTCAATGCCTGGAAAGCTGTTTACCCAGTCTGAAGAAGGTATTCTTGCAATGATCAATGCCACGAGGGAAGACCTGCAGAGCAGTATTTTTGTCTCGGGCCAGCAGAGGTCAAATGCACAGCGAGAGGTACTCCTTAGTTAACTGAAAACCATCGTCTGCTATTCTTCTTCATGTTACTTTGCCAGTTCAACTAAAAGGAACATCACTTTCTATAACGTTTTCTCACTCTCAGCCTTCCTCATAAAGACTTCAGTCAACACCTTTCCTTGCCCCTGGTGCAGATGAATAAGCACCGGAGCCTGGAGAAAATTAAACATTAACAGTGCGTCTCTTTTACACATCATTCTGCATAACCGCCTTCTCGTTTAGCTCCCCTCCTTGCCTTCAACACCACTCTGCATCCTCCAAACCAAACTAACCCAGCTTTTCCAGAAAGGGAGAGAGAGTGCAGAAAAACGTATTTTGTCGACAAGCGCAACATAAACCCTCCTAAAATCGGAGCTGGCCCGTCATGTTTGCTGCTCATAACCTGCTGCTTATAATCCTGCCCGCATCCTCTCCTGATCCATAAAGCAGAGCAGCCAGCCACTTAAACAGCAGCCAGGACTGCCATCACTAGCTCCTGCTAAGAAAAAGGCCATAAAATGAGGAGAGGAGAGGAGAGGCAAGGAGAGAAGAGGAGAAAATAAAAGAGAGGAACAGGGTAATTGGATTGGGGGATCTTCTATTTGGCCAGGTCTGGTCTCTGTCATCACGCTCCAGGCCTGGCTTCTCTCAGTGCCTACAGTAGGTCTCAAAGACATCAACACACTCACAAACAAATGAACACACACACTCTTCCCTAGATGTGTAACGACACTGAATTGCTACCAAGTTGTCCTGTGCGCTGCTACAGCCTGCAGGGTGTTTAGTGTGCTTTTTTTTTTCTTTTTCCCCAATGTGAGTGTTTGCATACTCCCTTAACAACTCACTAAATGGTTAAACAGATTACAGAGCGCAGTAAGTGGATTGTCACAGCTCTCTATCGCTCACTCAGGGTGTCTCTCCTGTGATTAAAAGTGGCCAGATTTTTCTCTCTCGCTCTCTCTGTCTATGCAAACACACACGCACACCCACACACCAGTTTACACAGGAAACAGGGAGGTCATTCTCAGCCAAACACAGCAAGAAAGCCCTCTTATTCATTTCAGTCTTAAGAGATTCTGATTACTTATTTATAATAACGTTAATAATTAACAATACAGTCTAAAAATCATATCATATATTAAACATTATAATAGTAAGAATCATCACCATTATTGACTTTTAGTTTTGTTTTCAGTTCAGTTTCAGGGCAGTACCCTGAAATCAGGCTAATCTCATGGCCTGGGACTGCTGTTTAACACCCCAAAGCTGTAAAAACCTCAAATTCCAGGAGGAAATATCAATCTGACTGTACCCATACCCATCCACCATTTCAGTAAAATACTGACATAGGCAAAGAAATGTGAAGGAGTGAAAGTTGACCTTTTTCTATGATTTTTTTAAGCAGAAAAATATTTCCAGAGACAACGGGAACCAAAGAATCTTCCCAGACCATCCAACCATCCCCAAAAAGCACTAATTATGTGTTTCACATTTGCATAACCGGTCCAAGTGACATAAATTTCAGAAATGGGTCACGCCCACAGAATGAATGCACTGTCTGTGTCTCCTGTCTGCATCATACGTGGCACTTACGAACCATTAATCGTCCCAGACTGGCAAAGACCAAATACATTTTCTGGAGCTACAAGTTGCACGGATCCCTGTGGAGGATTCCTATGATAATACCCTTTTGACAAAGCTATTTATAAGTCGTTATACCGTTCACTTTTTTTGGCCTTAAACCAAGTTTTGGAGAAGGGGTGTGGAGTCTAGTTAGATGACCTGCTTTTGTATCTAAAAGGGTTCTCTAGATGTAAAGTAAGTCTATTATTAATGACTACTTTGTTTTATTTGTTTGTTTTTTAATCTAATCTGCTCATTATTTGTATTAAAAAAAATAAATAATGACTACATGCAGCCATAGGCCAAGAAATGCTACAGCTGAACCAAACTGTGTGTGCATTTATCTACTGGGACCTGAGTGTGCGTCTGTGTGCACATGCTCGCTGTCCACCCTTTGCATGTAGGCATCACTCCTATTTCAGCCACCCAGCCCCCACCCAGACTACACACACGCACACCTACTCCTCTTCAGCTTCACCCACGTCTCATCTTGCTCCTGGCCACTAGGCTACCCCCCTTGACGCACACACAAATAAAACACACACTTACAGTTCATTGATTTAAGTCAATGTGAGTGTATCCTAACCTTCCGAGGACGGTGTTTGAAGTCTCTCTTACCTCCCCGGACCCGCTCCCAGAGCCAGACACAGCCTAGAGTCCTGCAAGAGTGCAGTGAAACGCAAATACAACAAACACACACACACACACACAGAAGCAGCAGCTAGTGGTCCCATCCACACCACCCATACACACATTCCCACCAGGCTGAGAGGATGCCGCAGGCAGGGGCTACACACCCACAAACACACACACAAACACACTTACTTTCTCTGTGTATTACCAACACTAATGAGCTGATAGATGTTCAACAGAAGCAAAGAAGCAGACAATCATTTCCTCAGAGTAAGGCAAGAAGGGAGAGAAAATCAACAGTAGTAAGTGAAAATGTGTGTGTGCCGGTGTCTAGGGTCTTGTTTTATTTTCTCTCTCTGCCTCACAGCATCCCGGCTTCCAGAGGTTAAGGCTGAGCAATGGAGCAAAGCTAGCCAAACTCAGGCCTGCAGGTCCTGCTGGGACCCCTGTGGTGAGGTTGGGTTCTGTTTAGTTTGTCAGCAGGGAAAACAGACTAATGAGAGGAATTACTAAACAATCACATTCACAGAAAGAAAACAGCAATGGGTGGGTTGGTGAGGACGGCTTGTTGTATAAAAATGTCAAGAAAATATGTTTTATATTAATGGTTTATTTTTAAAAAAAGAAACTCTACCAACATGAACTAAGCTGTCCTATTCTGTACAAATAATGGATGCTGTTGAACTGCTGTTCCTCTCTAGCAGACAAAAACCTCTAAATGATTCTTTCATAGAAAAGGACTTCAAAAAAAGGCTTTAATGAAAGGTAGGCTGTCTTTTCATTTCTTTAACCCTAAGCTCATTATATAAACTCCTTTTACATGCACAGGGAAAAGATGGCTCTCTGCTGCCATGAGGTCTCCACACTGCTCTCTGTGCCTCGGTTGCCCAGCCTGTGCCCATTTCTTACTCAAATTACATTAAATTGAGTAAGATGAACCAATGTGTTCCCGTGACCCGGCATAGGCAAGGAGTTCAGCCTAATTGGACAGACCTCTCAGAATGAGCATGTGAAGCATGTGAAGCTTGCAGTACCTCTATGATCTGTTACAGAGAAAAGAGGTCAGCACCACCCAAAGCAAAAGGGTGACGACTTCTCCTAAAGAAGTAAAAAAAAATTTGTTGAAGGCGTTGAATTCCGAGAAGGTTGCTCGAGATGAAGAGAAGAAGGGGGAAAAGTGAGAGTGTGCACACCTGTGTGTATGGCGTATGCATGCATTAACAATATAATGAAATGCAGAAAAACTGGAGCCTGACTGTTCTCCATCCACGACCTAACGAAATCCCTTCAAGCCTGATCAAAGCCTGAACCACTACAGCGTTTAATGATGCCAAACCCGTACTTACTAACAAACACTTACTTCTTACTATAAAATTTAGTTGTAATTTAAAAATAAATAAATAAATAAAAATGTAAAATGCTTAAAACCTGTCACTTTCTGTGAAGAAACAGCCATCTGTTAGCGTAAATTCTCAGTGTCTGCTCATTAATCAGGGGTGTGAATTGGGTCGGAACATCAGGTGAAATACGCTCTTACTTCTGTCAATTCCCAGCCTGGGGACAGGTGCGCACTTGTTAACATGAGACACTGTTTACCTCTTGTACTTTGTTTCAGGGAATACGATAAAACTCTGACAAATAAAATTAATCTTGACCTGTGCACAAGGTATTATGAGAAAGTATCTGGTGCGCTGCAAAGCTAATTTATATATATTCAGAAAATTGTCATTCGGCAGTAATTCTATCGCCTGCCAGGGGTGTTCAGATGGCCTTAATTTAGTGGTATTTGTCAAACAAAGACTTGCATGAGTTTAGATTCACCTAGTTTGTGTTTGGATTTTTCTGCATAAATCCTGCTCCAGATCAGCACTGTAGTTGATGAATTACAATACCGTGCAAAAGTCTTGAGCCACCGTTTGTTTCTTTACATTTTGTTTCCATGGAGCCAGACTCTCTTGTTGGGCAATAGACTTTCTGAAAGTCTTTTAGTTTTTCACTCATTTTCAGTCCAGTCCTTTTTTTATTGTTTGTCTGTTAAGATACTTAACGCCGATCTACAGTGGATTGCAAAAGTATTCGGCCCCCTTGAACTTTCCCACATTTTGTCACATTACAGCCACAAACATGAATCAATTTTATTGGAATTCCACGTGAAAGACCAATACAAAGTGGTGTACACGTGAGAAGTGGAACAAAAATCATACATGATTCCAAACATTTTTTACAAATAAATAACTGAAAACTGGGGTGTGCGTAATTATTCAGCCCCCTTTGGTCTGAGTGCAGTCAGTTGCCCATCGACATTGCCTGATGAGTGCTAATGACTAAATAGAGTGCACCTGTGTGTAATCTAATGTCAGTACAAATACAGCTGCTCTGTGATGGCCTCAGAGGTTGTCAAAGAGAATATTGGGAGCAACAACACCATGAAGTCCAAAGAACACACCAGACAGGTCAGGGATAAAGTTATTGAGAAATTTAAAGCAGGCTTAGGCTACAAAAAGATTTCCCAAGCCTTGAACATCCCACGGAGCACTGTTCAAGCCATCATTCAGAAATGGAAGGAGTATGGCACAACTGTAACCCTACCAAGACAAGGCCGTCCACCTAAACTCACAGGCCGAACAAGGAGAGCGCTGATCAGAAATGCAGCCAAGAGGCCCATGGTGACTCTGGACGAGCTGCAGAGATCTACAGCTCAGGTGGGGGAATCTGTCCATAGGACAACTATTAGTCGTGCACTGCACAAAGTTGGCCTTTATGGAAGAGCGGCAAGAAGAAAGCCATTGTTAACAGAAAACCATAAGAAGTCCCGTTTGCAGTTTGCTACAAGCCATGTGGGGGGGACAGAAAGATGTGGAAGAAGGTGCTCTGGTCAGATGAGACCAAAATGGAACTTTTTGGGCAAAATGCAAAACACTATGTGTGGTGGAAACTAACACTGCACATCACTCTGAACACACCATCCCCACTGTCAAATATGGTGGTGGCAGCATCATGCTCTGGAGGTGCTTCTCTTCAGCAGGGACAGGGAAGCTGGTCAGAGTTGATGGGAAGATGGATGGATGGAGCCAAATACAGGGCTTGGAAGAAAATCTCTTGGAGTCTGCAAAAGACTTGAGACTGGGGCGGAGGTTCACCTTCCAGCAGGACAACGACCCTAAACATAAAGCCAGGGCAACAATGGAATGGTTTAAAACAAAACATATCCATGTGTTAGAATGGCCCAGCCAAAGTCCAGATCTAAATCCAATCGAGAATCTGTGGCAAGATCTGAAAACTGCTGTTCACAAATGCTGTCCATCTAATCTGACTGAGCTGGAGCTGTTTGGCAAAGAAGAATGGGCAAGGATTTCAGTCTCTAGATGTGCAAAGGTGGTAGAGACATACCCTAAAAGACTGGCAGCTGTAATTGCAGCAAAAGGTGATTCTACAAAGTATTGACTCAGGGGGCTGAATAATTACGCACACCCCACTTTGCAGTTATTTATTTGTAAAAAATGTTTGGAATCATGTATGATTTTCATTCCACTTCTCACGTGTACACCACTTTGTATTGGTCTTTCACGTGGAATTCCAATAAAATTGATTCATGTTTGTGGCTGTAATGTGACAAAATGTGGAAAAGTTCAAGGGGGCCAAATACTTTTGCAATCCACTGTATGACTCATTCAAAAATAAAAAAGGCACCTAACTCAAGAGATGAACCAGTGTTGGGTCTACACATAGCCCAAAAAAATAGGAAAAAGTAATAGAAAAAAATAGCCTGTCAGAAAGAGGCTTTCTTCTCATCTCTTTAGTAGAATCTACAAAAAAAGTAAGAGACACAACAGTTTGACAAATGTTTTGTTATTTTTGCACCAGCAATCTGATTCCCAAAGAGCTATTGCCAAAATATTTGGCACAATTTAGCAGTTTTTGCCTCTATGCTGTATATTCATGCAAGGTAGCACACATTTCAGTGAGTCACTGCATCTATTTCCTAGCGACATATAAAGAAATGTGGGGTAACTCAAGACTTTTGCACAGTAACCGTAGAGCTGTGCAGGGGTTTGAAGGTTTAGCATGTGTATTCATTTAAGTGATGCACTCTAACAATTGTTTTGAGGACAGCAAATACACTCTGGATGTAATCTGATCTTCTTGAACTTTGCCCCTGGCATATTTCATTACTCGTGGAAAATTTATGAAGTAATTCAGGTAATTTTAAAAAGGAAAAAAAAAAAACCTCACAGCTTGCTGAAATTTAATCTAGAGAATAAACAGGTCATGATGTCTTTATGAAACTGTGTTAAACCGTTTCAGGTTTTTTTTTATCCATGAAACGGATCGTTTCTCAATTATTGTCATCATAAATCATGAAAGAGAAGTGCTCATCAAAGGGCACTGGGCACATGTTAAAAATCACCACTGCATTCAGCTTAATGCTGAATAAAAACAGCATGCAGGACACAAGCATGCAATCATCTTGAGAAAAGTGTCAATGAAAAGAAAAAGGTAAACAATGTAAGTGGTGGTTAAATTAAAGGAAACTAACACCCTCTCTGCAAGTACTAACCCAGATGCTTATCCAGAGCAAAGTTGACCTACTAACCTTGTACATAATCCTGTGTAAACACACACACGCACACACACTTGCACAGAAGTACACAAGTACACACACACCCCTACAATCACCCACTTACCCTTTGCCACTGGTGAAAAGCAACAAGATCTCTTAACAACAGCTCGTCTTTTTCAATAAATTTTGCATGAAAACATGCCGCTGGAGCACCAAGTTGCCTGCTGTCATACTAGAGGAGTCTTAAATGTTTAATGACAACAACACCAAACACATGTGCGCACACACAGAGTCGGTGTCAGGGTGCCGCTCTGAGGGGCCCCTCTTTCATCCTGACAGACACTATAAAGCTCCTGAGCCGCTTCTCCACCCCGCCCCGCCATCAGCATACCACCGCCACACTCCTCTCCTATCACCCAGCAAGAAAACCTGGATGTAAATGAGGCTGGAGTGTAATAGTATGTGGGAGTGCGCAGGTGTTTGTGTTCAAGTGGTGAGGATCAGGGGCTTGCATAGACCCTACCCCCATTGCCATTAAAAAAAAAGAAGAAGAATGGAAATGGAAAAGGAAGAGGAAGTAGCTTGTCAAATTAGATACAGTAAAAAGGGAAAAAATGTTTTACATATTCCTGAAGTATCTTGTTGCTTCTGCCTTTCTTCTGCTGAAAGAGGACATGCTAGGCAGCTAAACTCCTGTGAGCATCAAGCAGATTTTGGACAGTTATAAGATCACATCAGCATCTGCAGGCATAAATGGCAGCCATACTGACAGTTATCCAACCTGTGTGTTGTTGTGCTATCAAAAGTCAAAATTAAACTGAAAACATTTCTTCATAAAATTCATCATCTCAAACACTATTTATCAATTTTAAAATGAAATGCCAACTCTTTATGCTGGAAATGCAAGACTGAAAGAGGCACTAATGTGCTTGGATTATGGAAATGTTCCAGTGTTTTTCCTTTTTGGAGAGATGTTTTGGATTATATAGGCCAATAGTTGAAGTGTAATTTACCCAGGTCACCAAGACCATGTCTCCTAGGAGACAGAGATGCCTTACAACAGCTGAATAAGTATGTAATGGGAGTATTTATAGTTGGTTTAGTAACTTGTGCCAGACTAATTCTCAGGCTTTGGTGTCTGTGAGAAGATTTTGGGGAGGCTTAATTGTAAAAACGATGTGGTCAAGGAGCAATGGGACAGTTACTGAGAGTTTATATCCAGAATTAAAATGTAACTTGATATGAACTGTCCAGTGTGTACTGGAAACTTGGCAAATGAATATTACCAAGTAACTTATTGTACAAAGTGTTTTGTATACCTCACTGTACGTCAGTGTCTTTGAACTTCCTTGTTCTGTCTTGATGCTTTTATATCTAATTTAAAAAAAATTGCAATAGTCTATTGTAAAGTGATATCACATGACTTGGAGAATAATGTCTTTAGTGTTAAATCTGAAGTTAAAACTCCCCACCCCCGCAAAAAACAAAAGAATTAACTAACTTGGAAAGAAAAGATGTTTATATTTTATTTGTAAAAGGGCAAAAAACTCTATCAACACTCTGATATCGTTAAAAAAAAAACATCTTTAAAAACTATATACATGTAAAATGTAGAAGCTTTGTAAAGGTAGGATTTAGCACAGCGGTGCATTGCAACAGATTTCACAGTTACACCTACTAAAGTGGGTGCTGACTCGATATGTCACGTCAGTTAGTGGGTCAGCGCCATATGTCGAACTTATTCAATCTTTAAACCTCCACAGGCTTAGGCATAAATCAACACTGCCACAGGTGGAAATGCAGACACGCGCACGCACAGATTTACACAAATATGCACACAGACAAGCTAAAGCAGGGTCAGAGATAAAAGAAGAGATTCCTATCGATGCTAAAGGATATTGAAGCCTTAATAAGAAAATGGATATAGTCTGCTGGCCTTACATTTCACTGTTAGCTTTATTTGTTTTCCTGATACTGATCTAAGAAAGGCAATATGTAATGGCGGCAAATAAATGGGAGCACTTTTCCTTTAAAAGCAAATATCCAGGCTCTGGCCATACAGAGAAGTCTTAACACCCAAGCTTCTCACTGACAACCAACAAAAGTGATGAAAAAACAAGTGCTGAATACACAGAAATCCTTCAAAAATTGTTATTATCAACAAATACGACCCTATGATCTTTAATTCTAAATAAACATCTTGAATAACACATAAGTGTTTAACAATATTCCTGATCGTGCTTGTGTTTTCCTCAATGACGTCAATGTATAATACTTCCTAAATACATGAAATCTGTTGTGCTAGCAAAGATATACATTTTCTTCTGTTCTTGGCATTTAACTCAGTTAATGAGATTCAGTACACGTGATTTCCACCCAAAGTTGTTCAAGTGCGTTATTTAACAAAAAAAAGAAAGAAATGTTCTTAGATATACCATACAGCATTTCTGGTCTCTCACAGCCACTGCTACAGTTATAAGTTTCCTCATCTGAGTGCACAGTTGCATCAAGAACACATCTGAGGAATGGAGATTTTAGTCAGATCAAACAGTCATAAAATCAGAAACTGTCGTACGGCTATTACTGCATGTTTCTGTAAGGAAAAACCAGTGAAAAGCCTAGAAAATACTCCCTCAAAGTGTTTCCTCCCAGAAAACTTTGTGTTAAATTTAAGCATAATATAAGCAATCCTTAAAACAAGAGTTTTGACAGTAACTGACAAATGCATCTGCTAATCTGCCAATGAGATCTTCAACTAATTATTTATCCGAAATTGAAAAGTGCCCATGATTGTTTTCTTAAGCTGAATATACTTGTTTATTATCAGCATTAAGGCTACATTTGCCATTAAATTTTCAGTCGATGAATTAATCAATTAATCGGCTTAAGGTTTTGTCGACTGTGGAGTAAATTCAGCCTGTCCCTCAGTTTCCATGCAGTAACATGGGGGGACTAAAGTCTGGTAAGCCGATGTGTAGCACAACAGCTGCTCTGTATCACTCTTGGGATCCGCAGTTTAATACACACATCTGTGCCATTCAATGTGACAGGCAACAACTGAGTACCAGTCGTATTACAGTGGCCTCCAATCACATTAGAGAATGCCGCGATGGGGGAGGGATTGAGAGTGCTATATCGGCAGACGCAAAGAGAAGCCTCTAAGGTAGTTATACCTGTAGTGGAGTGTACAACTGCTAACACTCTGAACCTGTTCCTCGTCTGTATTAGAGTCTTTAGTAGACATAAACTTGCAAGTGTAGATGTCCTTTGGTAACTTTCCTAACTTTAATAATAAGACACTCTTGTTTATTGTTTTTTTTTCCTGGCAGAGACAACAAAGACATTTGGAGGTGCATATAATCCTGTTATGTTTCTAGACTTATTGCTGCCGGGTCCAGAGGGTGAAAAGTGCAGTTAAATACATCAGAAATCATCTGGTGACCAACGCATTCGGTAAAAACCGAACCTGTGCCACACTCCTAACTACCATCTATTTTTATATCACTGTGAGATTTTCCTCTTACAAGAGGGAACTATATCGCATTACATGGCCCGTGCTGCCCGGTGCTTGATGAGAAGGAGAAATGGATAAAGAAAGGGAATGATGGATTGATGGATGGAAGGATCGAGTGATGGATGGACAGATGGAGGAGCTGAGACCGAGCTCCGCATTTATGTCCGTATTACACCAATCAGCATTTTCTGCTCTCCTGTGGTCCAGTAGAGTCGACAGTACCTAAGACTTATTAAGGTATCTTTGTGTCTACCTGTGCTGTCACCTCACATATAAGGGATAATATCATCCTACTTACCCCTTTTTCTCTGCCTTATCTTTACTCTTGTCCTTCTCTTTGTCCTTGTCTCTGTCCCGTCCTCTCTCCTTGTCTTTTTCCCTCTCCCGGTCACGGCCCTTGCGCCGGCTCCGGTCCCTGCTGTGGCTGCGGCTCCTTTTGCGGCTGTGGGTACCTCGCCGGCTGCGACTGCCGCTCCTACTTCGAGACCGCCGGTGGCGAGAATGAGACCTAAAGCAGAGATAAGGCAAAGTTAAAGCAGATAAACCACTGACATTTCTTTTCATTTCTGGCACAGTGAATACGAAAGGGAAAGCACCTTTATTGTTTTAGCTACTCGCGTTCTGCCTTGTAAGTGTCTATATTTCCCAGAATGCCTTTTAATCCCTAAATGCCTAATCAAATGTGGCTGAAACTGTTTCACACCAGAAAAATGTGGCAAGAGTAATATGAAATAGAAACAGGTGCAATAGTAGGTTCAGTTTTACTTATATAGCGCCAAATCACAACAACAATCCCCTCAAGGCTGTTTATACTGTAAGATAAAGACCTGACAATGTGAGAGAGGATATGCAGTTTTCAGAACTGAAATTCAAAGCAAATTGATAACAACTATGGGAAATGACACCCAACACAGTTCAAGTTTTAGCAAATTGCGACTTTATGTTGCAATATAATGCTGAAGCATCCATGTCAATACTTCTAGGCTATATAAGCGACAGAGCACCGATTCCCAGTTAACGTCATTCACATACAGCAGTGGATACAGGGTTCACAATTAAAACAGTTTTAAGTCATTACATTTGTTTGGTAATTTATTATAAAACTTCTTTACAGCTTTAATATATTTCAGCTGTTTTTATACGTGTAACAAAGCCAAACTATATTAGCTAAATTAATAGTTGTACTTTTCTACATATATAAAACAAAACTCCGTTGCTTATCGGTACGTTCGGTAGAGGATCAATTTAGTTCCATCTGAGCTGCCAGGCTTTGAAACACTGGTGAAATTCCTGCATAGCAATACTTTGAGGCTTGCATCTGCTAAAACACAAAATGAAACTCTGAGATCAAATTTCACAGGAGCTGATAGAGTCATCGTTCACTGGTCCACAGTAATATTAGTTATATACAAGCCCACACACTATAAACACACACACACACACACACACACACACACACGCTCACAGAAAAACCACACCGACATTTTAGAAATTGAGCCAATTAGAGGCTGGCTCAGAGGAAGACCTATCATTGGTATTGATCCT
This sequence comes from Pelmatolapia mariae, assembly GCF_036321145.2. Lineage (NCBI taxonomy): Eukaryota > Metazoa > Chordata > Actinopteri > Cichliformes > Cichlidae > Pelmatolapia > Pelmatolapia mariae. Next base: position 21,739,736 of record NC_086239.1, read on the forward strand.
GACACTGGCCCTCTGGTCTCAAAAAGATTTGCAGTGGGAGATTTACTTTGTTAGCCATGACACACGAACATAAACACACTTACTTTGAACATACAGGAAAGGGAAAATTCAAAGTGTAATTTATATCCCAAAGAGTTCGATGCATAAAGACACGTAATACTGAAATATAAACTTATTGATGTGTCGCTGCATGTTCCTATCAACGCAGAAATGTGCCGCAACTGTGTGCGTTTGTGTGTGTGCAGAGGGGAAAGATCATGATTTGAAACCCCAGTAGAAATCGGCAGCTGAGATGCCGTTATTTTCCATCATCTATCATTTTATTGATTTGTCTATAAAAACAGTCAAACCTGCTGTCCATGAGCTTTATTGCTTTCCCCCCTTTATTAGTTTGCAGTTTGGGGCATCCAGAGCTGTCTCTCTCCCGACAGAAAACTAATCATTTTCTTCAGACGCCTGTCACCATCCTAACAGACAACACTCTGACAACTGTTGCAATCAATTAGGCCGGGGTGATCCTGATCACCGGAGAATCCCTGCTCTGTTTCTGTGCTCTATGTCTACACTTTCTCTCTCTCTCTCTTTTTTTTTTTTTTTTTTAAACTGACACCGAAATCCTAAATGTTAGAAATAAATTTCACATCCCTCAAATGTCCAACCAAACACTCCAGTTGGAAAAACTATTAACATATTGATTATTCTGCTTGTATTTGGGGTTTTTTTTAGATAAAAATGTAGAGAATGGTGAAAAAAATCCCAAGGTGACACCTTTAATCTCAGAGTCAGCTGCATAACTACATAACACGTAACTCATGCACTGCAGTCAGCTACAACAGCCCCTGTGTGGTATAATTTTCCTGCCAAGCCATTCTCATTGCATCTGCAGATCAGAAACTAAAGCAGTAACCTGGGGTGATTATCAAAAATAATTGTTATGATACATCCTATTCATAGGTAAAGGTGAGAGCAGTCTCCAGTTCCAGGCCTTGTGATTGGCTTGTTAAATATAGCCTTTACTGGAACTATGATTCAGCCAGTCAGGGAATCACTTGTAAAGGAAAAAGAAAAATCTTGCACTTTTTGGGGGGTATGGAGTCTCCAAGAGAGATTATCCATCATGGCCCTGACTGACCTTGGAATGAGTGAATATATGTGTTGACAATGCATGCGTATGTTTTTAATCAGCAGTACATGAGGGGAAATACAACAGAGCCGCAGTGTTCCAAGTCCAAGTCCTATATTTACAGCCAAGCAAATTGTGGTCAGAAGCAGCAGATGCAATAAACAGAACTTCCCTCTCTCCCACTCCCTCTATTTCTCTGTCTCTGTCTCCCATTCCCTTCCTCCCTCTGATGGCAAAGAAAACAGCCCACTTCTGGGGTGTGCAGCAAATTAAATTTACTGTAGTTAATAGAGTGAGCCTATGCTGCTAAATGTCAATTTCCTGACCAAGTCCTTCCCCTTGGAGAATGATTAGCTAATTTAAGGCTGGGGATAAATGGGCTAATGCAGGACACACACAGATAAACAGCCACAGTTGGACCCCATTCCAAGCCCTTCCCCTGCTTTACATTTTATTGGCCTTATTATCTCCAGGGAAAATGGGTCCCCCTATGACCTAAACATATTTTCATTTCTAATAAAAGGCCCTTGCTGTTTGCCCCCATGTGCAGACCTCCTCCCTCCGCGCGCGCACACGCACACACGCACACACACACACACACACACACACACACACACACACACACACACACTCCCCCCTTGCAGCCTCCTTTCCTCCATTCCTTCCTCGTTTCATCGTCCAATCCATTAAATCGAAGCTCTGCAATTGGCTGGGACCATTTTCCTGGTGAATTATCAATAGAGTAATTATGCTCCACGTTGGGAGCTGGGCTGAAGCTTATCGCCGCTGACCCCCCAGCGCGCGCCAGGATATGATCCCTCACCACAGCCCATTGGGGTAATTATGTGGTCGGGTGTGAAGCTGGATGGTGTTTTACCTTTATCTGTATTCTATTTCTGTTTTCACTGAAAATTGGACATTAATGGCAGCTACGCGATACCACTAGTGTCAGATACAGGTGAACGCCTCCAATGGAATCTGACCCGAGTCGAATCATTATTCACGGTTCGCAGTGTACGGACGAGCAGCACATGAACCCCCCACACAAACACAGAAAAAGACCAATCATCCGCACTGTCGTTTAACCTTATCTGGCACCTGTTTGAGCAGACGCGATGGACATTCACACAGTTTCCTCTCCTTTCTTCCCAACCTCCATCCTCTGCTGGGAAGACAAAAAGTTTGCGTCCGTGGTGTTTTGTTTTGTTTTTTTTCCCCCCTGTAGAAGAAAACACCAACACAACAGCTCGTCTCCTCGGTAACGCCACGAGTGTCGCACCTGTCCATTACCCCAGTGTAGCAAAGCAGTGATTAATGGCAGTATAACTTTAACTATATCACATTTCAGAAGACACTGGCAACAGTTTCCCCCTGTTTGACCAGCAATGCATTAAGAAATAGACATGCAGTATAAAAATGACCATCTCCGTTTTCTTGCAAGATACTGTATTTAAGAGGGCACGAGGGAAAATGATTGATCATTGTAACTTTTATTTTGCTTATTCCCATCACCGCAGGCTTGCTAGAAATGTGTCAGGGGAATGAAATCCTGCCACACTTCTAAACTAGCATCCAGGCCAGCCTTATTTAAAGATTATTGATTTTTCTGGAACTTTGTGTAATAAAGCATCCTCTATTTTAAGCTAAAAATAAGTGACATTTGAACAATTTGTCATCTTCCAAAAGATGCAACAAAATGATTAGCTTTTATTAGCTTTATATATCATCATTAAAATGAGTTTGTCTTGTTTTACGCAGAAATTCAAACATCAACAATACACTCCAAAGGGGCAGCTGAGCAGATGTTAATGATGATATTTATGATATGACTTTAAAAATTATTTGTGGCATATCAGATGAAACAGAAACGATAGGCTATTCATTATTAACTGGGACCTGCTTGAAGGAGGAGGGGGGCACATAAACTTAAAAATCCTTATTTATTCAGACAGCATGATCCAGAAACAATAAAAAAGCAGGACCTGACACTAATATCCAAACTATGTCTGAACTAAACTGACATAAAAACAGCATAAATAAAAAAGATAAACTTATTGTAATAACTTGTAAGTCATTTTTAAACACCACAGAAAGACGATTTTGGAAACCTCAACTATTACAATAAAAACAGAGTATTATTGCATTGCCTGAAAAATGTATTTGACTAGAAAATGGGAAAAATTTAACCTATTAAGTTAACGGTAAAGCACTGGATTTAAGTACTCTACAGCCACACACACACACACACACACACACACACACACAAAGTAGAAAAAAGCTCGCTAGTCGACTTTTCCGAGCAATAGACAGATTGAAAAAGAAACAGGCCTATTGAAAGCGAGACGATCCATATTTGAAGAACTTCATTAATGCACTGTTCCCCGCCGAGTTATTTCCAGTGACAGAGCACACAGCAGCAGCTTCATGTTCAAGTTAAAAGTCACTTTTCTTTTTTTTTATGCAATTTCAATGTGTCTAAAAGCACCTTGAGTGAGCAATGTGCATTTCCTGCTGCCAAAAGACGTGGAAAACAGCTGTTCCTGCCCGACGCTGCCTGCTGAATGGAATGCAAATATGTTAACCATCCAGAATTTATTACTTTTGAGTGCTCTTCAAACGCAACGGCAGACACAAGTTTAATTTATGATATTCCTCTAATTATGAGAGCTGTTGAAATCATTTCCCAAGCTGCTTCCTCCTTCCAAGCAGCCACAATATCTGTTCCCTCGGTTCACAGTACACGCACAGACGCACACACTCAGACGGATTCAGTCATCCACTGTGCACACCCACACAGAAACATAAATATACATACACACACACTAGCACACAAGGAATCGCTGCAAAGTAGCTGATTGTGAGCACAATTAACACAGCAAAGACGGAGCATGAAAGATTCGCAGAAATGTTTTTTCTTCATTCCGCTCTGCTTCATAAAAGCAAAGTTTAGATTTGTCATAATCTTCAGTTTGCTTTTAATTTGGCAGTCGTCAACACAAACGTCTGCAATGCCCTGCTACGCTGTGAAACAGAAATGAGACCCCATGCAGGCCACCCACTCACTATCTCCCATACACACCCAAACACACACACACACACACACACACACGGCTACAGCCACAAGCCACAAGGTCAAGTCATTTAGCAGAGTTCAAAGGCCTTCAAAGATCCCTCAGATCTATATGAACCTAAACGGCCAGCCAACGATGAGGGAAAAGATGACTTTCTGCAGCAAGATACAGTTTCCATGTGCGTGCACGCATGTTTCTATGCCCATGTGCTGCTGGGTGCTTGTGTGTTGATTACCCACCGTCTTCACTGGCACATATGCGCAGTGTCACTCAGCCTCTACGTCGCAATCCTAAACTTGGCCGTCTGGTGTGCACTCGCAACCTTTGACCTCCTTGCAGCCGCAGCTTGACATGACACCCATTAGCAGCTGGAGCTGGGGCTGGCCCAGCCACTCGCTCTGACACAAGGTCAAGTAGAGGTCACGCTCAGACTAGGTGCTAACTCGCCAACTCGCTCACAGCCACTCACGCAATTGAAACCCACTTTTTTCTCCCCCTCTTTCCAAATCCATCACGGCTCGGGACAATTAGCTACGCTGAATCAGAGTTGTTTTGGATGTCGCCGTCCCCATCGGTAAGGAGGGACAGAAAAGTAGAAGGACAAACAAAGAAGAGGAGAAAGGACATGGAGCACAGGCTAGACGAGGAGCAAAAGGTGAAGGACAGCAGGAGGTTAAGGAGGGAAAAGAGGGGAAACGATTTTTTAAAAAGTTGGAAAGTCAAGAACAATCAGGGTTTTTAAAAAAAAAACAAAAAAAAAAAAAACGAGGAAGAATGAAAAAGAAATTGGGAGAAGACGGAGCAGACAGCCGTACTTCACATCAAGCTGGCTCCAATTAGCAGGTGTGCTCTCAGACGCTCACTCTCCCTCTCTCTCTGGTCAGGGAAGATGTATTTTTCTGCCTTTTATACGCATGTATTTATGAAGTGGTAGGAGATCTGAGGGCCCTTAGCATAACAGCCTTTTATTGTTTAAATGTGGACTGCTCGGCCCCGTGTGCTTAAGTGATTTAGGAACCTCACAACTCCGGTATAAGAAAAATCATAAACGCTGAGACAAACCATGTGGGTGGACTGTAAAAGGCACAGAGGAACGGGCCGACAGAAAGCAGACACACATTCCACTACTAAAGGGAAACTACACTTAATTAAACACCCAAGACACAACTGGAACAGTGCCCTGTAAAAAACATGGAACTATTAGTTTCGCCTCTTCGGTGGAATAACATAAAGTTGTCTTCTAACAGAACAGAGACTTGTCTCATAAAGAAGTTTCTAAAAATCTTTTTTTTATAAACCGCTGTCGAGATTGAACAAGGAGAGGAGAGAAACACTGGAAGAGAGATCAAGAAGTGAATAGAAAGAGAAAACACTCGTACCCTTCGAGGAAAAAAACCCCCCAATTCTGTCACTTCACATAATCTACATGTCCTGTGCATTGAACTAGAAGTAGGAGAAGTATGATTTTTTCCCCTCTTTACTGCTCACAGACAAACACAAACACAGAACTTTATGACTCGAGAACCCGAGACGCTCCAGTTTCGTAAACATTGAGCAGAAAAATATACAAACATATAGACCAGCTCTGGTGAAAATTTAGTTTAGTGTACTGTATACCATAACTCAATTTTTTATACATGCGGCATGCTGGGTATATGGCTTTTATCCCTAAGGGAATTTCACTGTTTGAGGCCATTTCATATCTTTACATTTTATGTTATTTAAATGTAAAGATAATAAAGATATTAGAATTCACGTTTTAAAAAAAAAGTTTGCAAGTTACTGTGATGGCATGAATGTCATTCTTTACACATCTGCAGTGCCACACTTTGTTATCCCTCTTTTAGTGTCAATATCCCACCGAGTTTATAGAGAAATCTGCCCAACTTCCACTCCAACAAAACCGTTGACTGCATTTAGAATAATTACATTTCCCGGCTTTTATTTAATGCCAAAATCCCAACGTCAAGTTCTCTGTTCAACCAGTCACAGAAACGCTCTGCTCCTTTGTTCAACCAATCACACGACAGTTGGCCACGTATCCTTTGGCTGATCCATCTATCTCCACTTCCTCCTCATGTCCTCGACTGTGCCAAAACCCAAATGGATACATAGAGCAAAAAAAAAAAAAAAAAAAAGGAAGACAAATTTCAAATAGAAAACCTCATGCGCATGCTGAGAAAGTGTTTCATTACTTTTAAAAAGATTGTCAAGGTTTCAGTCAAGGCGCACATGATCCTCGTTTCATTTCTCTGCCATTCTCTCTCATTTTTCTTCTCTTTTTCCACAAATAAATTACCAAATGTGTGAGTGAAACCACGTGCGTGTGTGTGCGGTTGCTTTGCTTGTCCAAAGAGAACTGACAAGTGCAGGCAGTCGATCCATTAGCTGGCAATTTGCTCTCAAGTTGTCCGGGTTGGGGACGGGGGTGAGGGCGGTGGGGGAAGAAGGGTTTTTTGGCAAGACAATGCACATGACTCTGCTGAGGACAAGTTAAGTGAGGTGCTCACACACATAATCCTAGGCCATCACTCAAACACCCCTTTAAGACTTGCACTCTTACGCACAGCGTAAATGGAAATCAGTGGCCCAATAATGAAAACAAAAGTCTGTTGTAAAAAATTTGGATGCATTTAATAATGTTAAAAAATCATTATAGTATAAACAGGGCCATGCCAGCAAACTTGAAACTATATGTGTTTACATATGCATCCTCCAAGTTCAAGTGTCCATATGGCCAGAGTAGGCACACAACGAGAGTACAAGGTAAACACGGCTGACTGAGGTTTGTCCATGCATGCTCTCTGAGCTCAGGTCTCCATGGACTGGCTCAAAACCTGGCCAGTGAATCTCACACACACACACACACACAGAGCACATAAACATACCTCCCGTCCACCCTCCCTCCCTGTGTGTGTGTGTGTAGTATGTTTAAGAGTGAAAAGAAGAACTGTGGACAGACGGTGGCGTTTATGTGTGCATAAATTAAGAGCAGAAGCTGTTAATTAAAAGGGGGGGAAAATAAGCAGGGATGAAATAAAACTTTGCTAATCGACTGCTTGGCAAGGTGACCTCCGAGTGTGTCGGCCATCGTTCTAGGACCTGCTGTCCTGCTGGGCGAGGGACACAGGAGGGCAATGTGCAGGTCTGACTATGAAAAGAAGACAACCGGTAGAGCGCCCCTCTTCTCTTTGCTCTCTCGCTCTCTAGCAATGCATCTCTAGCTCGCTCTACCCTCCTTCTCCGCCCAGAGCGTTATTAGACCCAGAGCTCCGCTGCGGCTCCAAACAGCTCAATGACAACACACAGGGCCTGCCAATTAGAAATAATTAGACAGTCATTTCAGTGGCAAGTCTTTTTAAGTGCATATATAACGATGCAATGATGCTTATTAGCCGGCCTGAGCCGGCGAGGACCAGGGCCTCAAACGCTTTGGTGCTGGAGAAAATAATTATGCCAGTGATCACAAAGCGAGCTGCACATCTCTGTACTTCACCTCCACGCGTTTCAAAAATCCACTTCATTAGCTCCCGTAATTAATCCTCCATTAATTGCAGGAAAAGCCCAGTTTACCTCCCTTCGTTTCTAATTATCATCTTATAAATAGTTATGGTTCTAATTAATGTGTTCATTAGGCAGGATATTTCTCTCAAAGCCTCGCTGGGAGCCAAAGGTCCGGCTCAGCTCTCTCTGAAGCCTAACCAGCCAGAAGGTGAGGCCATCCTGCCTGCATTTGCTTTTATTTTACTACATTCAACCTCCTAATTGGCATTTAAAACCCAATTTGGAAGAACTTCAAGAAGCTTAAATAGGAGAGAGAGACAGAGAAAAAGCAGGAAGGAGAGCGAGAGAGATACATTTGGTGTTCATTTTCCTATGCCAGAGCTAAAAGCGTTTCTGTCTCCGTCTTTCTCTCGGTCTGGCCAGACGGATGAGGCTTTTCACTGTCATAAAGTGAACACAATGAGGGCTGATTGCATGTTATTAGTGTTTGGCATTTCAGTGGTTTTATTTGGAAAACAGCGAATCTGTTACTCTACCCAAAAAAATAACACTGGAAATGACATACTTCTACTGAGTTTCAGTCATCAAAGAACTAAATCGTGTCTTTGGTATACAAACAGAAATTAACTTTAGGCTGGTGTCTATGATACCTAATTAACCCTGAAGACTTTCACTGGCAGAGCTGCGAAACAATACAAAACCTTCTCAATTATCACAGGTATGATCTTGAAACTGTATCCTCATTTTATCATTTTGCATTTACTTTTTTAAGACAAGACTATAAACTTGAAGATTTTAAACTGCAATGCTATTAATACAGTTATTTTGGGTACTTGTATCACTCATCCTCAAATATGATGTTGCTCGGCACAAATTATATTGATTTACTGTATGTTTTATGTCTCCAGTATATATATATTAACATAAAATGTTAATTTGTGTTTATAACTTCTGCTCCTGGGCATCACCGCTGCTTCCCAGCAAGAAGGTCCTTGGTTCAAATCCACTGGCCGGCTCAGGCCTCTGTGTGGAATCTGCATGTTGTGCTTGTGTGTGTGTTCTCTCCAGGTATTCTGGCTTCCTCCAACAGTCCAAAGACATGCATGGGGCTAGGTTAATTGGCAATGCTAACTGGGCTGTAGGTGTGAATGCAAATGGCTGGAATGGTGAAAGGTTTGACTGCAATAAACAGGTGACCTGTTCACGTGTACCCAGCCTTCACCCTATGACAGCTGGGATAGGGTGAAGGCTGGGTACAAGGCTGGGTACACGTGAACAGGTCACCTGAACAAAATTAATGGATGGACTTTTACTTAGTTTTAGCTGCTTCAAAACAAATGTGTTGAGTGACCTTCAGAGAAAACTGATTATTAGGACCAAAATACTGTCAATTTAAAAAAAAAAAAAAAAACCATACTAAAAGCTAATAACGTCACAGCTAAGATAAAAAGATATTTTATTTTCCCAAATAAACCATTCAAATTTTGCATGTTCGTAGTGATTAGGGACAACAGTTGGTGTGTTTTATATTGAAAATCTGGATAGGTACTAGTGGTTAAACAGGCAGTTAGTCCAAGTGTATTAATAATGCCTTCCTATGTGATGATTTGAGTTTTAGGGAAATACAGAATTTCCTCATTTTACAACCATACTAATGATAATGAGAATGAGTGTGAATGTTCTTTTCTAATTTTGAAGTAACTTTCTGCTTTGAACCCAGATCAATGTGTTCAAATGATTTCTGACATAATGATTAGGCGACCGAGATATTCCTCTTTACCCTCTATGAACTGACATAAAAAAAAAATGTTTTTTTAAACTACATTTTCCAACCGCCGCTACAATGTAACAAGCTTTATGCGTCATTACTACCCATTTGTTTAGCAGACAGATAATATGAGTAAACGGACCAGTCTGTGCCGTCTGTGATGTTAAACTCGTCTTTGTTTAGGACCATCGAATTTTTGTGCGTGTGCACAAGTGCAGACTACAGCTAGGTTTCTACCCAGGGGAGTGGGCTAGTGTGTTGTGAGCCTGCAGGATGGAGGGGTGCGATGGAGAGGGGGGTGGCTTGGCAGAAGTGAAGGGGAGGGTGGGTAGGAGGGGGGTTTCCTCTGGCAGTAGAGGGGAACACTGCTTGCGGCGAAGCGGGGATGAAAGAGGCTGTCTGTGTCAGTCACTTATTCCTCCCTTTGGTAAATAAAGGTTTCTGACAACAAAGCCGAGCAGCGCTTGACTGGCCTTTACAGCAGATAAATAAAAAAGACAACACAGAAAGAGAGTAAGACAGAGAGAGGGGGGAAAAGAGAGAAACACAACAACAAACGCGTTCAGATCTCACGACTGGAAGCATGTTGATTTTTATGGAGTAGAGAAGACGTAGCTGAACTAAACCAGGTCATCTTTCAGTTTAAATCAACACTTTGCAAGTCCGGTAATAGGGGAAGAAGGAAAAAAGGGCTAAATGTCATCCTGAGGAAAGGGGAGAAGAAAAGATGTTGAGAGTCAATGGGATAACAGACAGATGGATGGAAAAACAGCCAGGAGCCTGCTCTTAAATTCCAGTATAAGACCCACTACAACACTGGGAGAACACAAGTGAGATTCTATACCTTGAAGAAGAAAAAGGATTTAAGGATTGTTAGCAGTCTTCCTCATTTTATTTTGTATCCATCAGCAACACAATTCAGCCCTTATGGCCAACTTATAAAAGCAAAATGTCAGTGTGTTTTTGAGGAAATCACATTTCACATGTCATTTCCTCAAAACACACTCGGGCTTGTTTCCCTCATGAAGCTAGCGACACCCAAAACCACCTGCTACTTCTCGCTCACAGACACACTCTAAACTGTGCAAATAAAAATATATGTCAGAAAAAAACGCAGAGAAAAATTCCCACCCCGCCATCTGACAGGGGAATTGCTGATCCAGGTGCAATGAAAGCTGGGAGGCTTCACTTCAGCTTCCCCACAATAAAGTTGCTGATTTTCCTCCTCCCTCTTCTGTCTACTTGCACTCAGCTGCCCCACCATCCACTCCTCCCTTCCGCTCCTCACCTCGGCGCTCCCTGTTCCAAGCTGCCTGGATGACCTTGTACACACTCCATGTCAGTGCAAGGCAGAAAAAGCTATCTAGCAGATGTACGACACCTCATCTTATACGGGAGAAAATTGCTGAGTGAAATAAATACCAGGCCATCGCTCAACCTTTGCACGTACACGTGCACACGCCTGGAGTGCTTCTGTGATCTCCTGTGCAGAAAACAGAGCTCATGTTATGGTCTGTAACATCCAAATAACCTAGTTCTTCCAGTCTTGCTGGAGAAGTTCCACAATGAGGTTCCAATCGTACCGCTGTCTGTGATATTTACAAACACAAAGAAAGCAATTTGGAAATCATCAATCTAATACTCCCACAATCTTAAATTAATCTGAGTGTAGCCATCGATTTGACTTGTTCCAGCATCCTGAATCTCGTCTACTACAGACCTGAATAGGTCAGCGTTTTGATATTTTAACCCGTTTCATTATCGATCCCCATTCTTATTGCTCCAAAATGAAAAGCTTTTGCTGTTGCAACCGAGCCTGGACATGCAAAAGTAGTTCAGTTTCTTTCTGAGTACTCCTTTTAACAGGAACACTCGAGGCTTACTTTAAAAAAATCAATACAACCCATAGATATGAAAACAAACTCTGTACAATTACTGATTATTATTTCCATCTTCAGCAAGTTTAAAATGCACTTATTCATTTACTAATAGCTGAAATACTATCCAAAGGTGGTGGAGATTAAAATCCACCTACACCTCTAAGGTGCTCCAATCTAGTTTTACTGACCAATCGAAGCACTTTATACTACAAGGTGCATTTAACAATGCATTCAGTTATCCTATAAACTTTCAGTTCTTTTATTATTTTACAAGCATGATCAATTTAACGTGCAGGTCTTTAGAGTGTGAAAGGAAGCTGGAGTACCAGCCAAGAAACCACATAGGCACAGGAGAACATGCACCTCTCACATGACAGAATCTAGATGGGGTTCAAAGCAGGAACCTTCTTGCTGTGAAGTGACCGTTGTAACCATTGCACCCCTGTGTTGCCAAAGATATGCATGTTCAATTTATTAGTCATTCCAAACTGGCCATAGGTGTGAAAGTGAGTATGAATGATTTCAACAGACTGGCAAACTGTGCCCTATAAGAGCTAGGTTAAGCTCCAACCCTCATGACTGCCCTGAACTGAATAAGCTGAAAAAAATGGATAGACTTTAGATTTGGAGTCATTTTCCTGCTTTAAGCAAGCACCAGTTTGGAACTCATCTTGACATGTGTGAGAGTCTGAGACAATCCTAACTCTGGTCAGCGTAGCATAGCACTTTGGATGGTGTGTTTATATATTTCGCTACTACTAGGAAAATGACTGCTAATTAGAGGTCTCACTCACCATATAATTATGACAGCAGTGATGAAGTCACTCTGTGCTAGCAGGGCTAAACCCTGACGCTAGCACTCTGCGCTGCTAGCTCAACACACCCTGAAATATTAATGGGGAAAATGTAAGCGTTACCGTGTGCCCTCCAGTATATGCTCACCTACGTGTGAATAGCTAACATTACCCGAAATGCTCAGCTTCCTTTTGATGGGTCAAGTGGTGGATTTGACGCATGAGACATTCCTCCTCATCTTCCAACGGCCCTCTAAAGCTAACTGTTGTGAATGAAAGGCTGACAGAATGACTGACTGCGCCACACACATTTAACCCCTGCTGTGGCCGCCCATGAAAGCGGAGCACACCGATGCTCCGTTGAGCTCACCTAAAGACGTTCCTGTGATCCGACTGTGATGATAGGCCGTGTCGCCTTTGTTGGACTGGGTATGCATCAGATCACTCTACTCTGCTGCTGCCATGCTCCACTCTGCTCTCCCCCAGTGGACTAGGCCGTGACACTCCCCCACATATTCACGCAAATCTGCACATACATGCATTCTCTCAATCAGTCTCACACATGTTCACTTGACAGCGTGCTCACAGGAAGGCACGACACACACCCACAGAGCCTGATATGCCTGCTCACATCAAAGAGAATAAACATTAATGGCAAATAGGTAATCTGCTCCTCTTGTCTGTTTTACATTTCAGGGCTAGATTGACTGCCTCTGGGGGACCTGGCCCTTCTCTGATTGAGGGCAGGAAAAAAAAAAAAAAAAAAGAGTGTAAAAGAGAGGAGAGAAGAAGGGAGCAACGATAGATGGTAAACACACGATAGAGCGTTATTCTTATTTCATGTATCTCTTTATTTTTTATTTATACAAAGGGGATTGAAAAGGAGGTAATAAAATTCCTTCACTTCAACCCACGATGGCCCACTATGGTCCTAATCTTCTCCCCAGCAATATTCCAATGCAGACATTATTATTCTTATTTCTTCTGAATAATATCCCTCTCAAGTCTATCTCTTCTCTACACTGGGGCTCACTTTTGTCTTTCCACTTTATTCCTCCCCCTGTTTTAGGATCTTCTCTGCTCTATCCCTCGCCTGGAGAAACTCAGCCTATTCTCTCCAAACTTTTTCATTCCCTTCTAACTTCTGAACCCCTCTCTCCATCTTCTCCTCCAGTCAGTGCTCTCTGTATCTTCTTACTCCTCTGCTTCACATGCTGAAGGAGGTGCCAGGTTGGTGTGGCCAGGGTGGGGGGTGAGGGGGTTGGCAGGCAGCACCTCATATCCTATCTGCGTATCAATCATGAGCTCCTGTCCATGCAATCCTCCTCTGATCCATCAGCCAGCCTCTCAGGGAGCTCAGGCAGCCTCATCCCCACGCACACACACACAGCACTGACTAATAGCAGTCAGGGCACCTGTGCACACATCAACCTGCTTTCATTTCACAACCCCCAGCTGCTGTAAAATATGCAGTGTCCCACCAAAGACATGCACAGCGCAGATGCAGCACTTCTGATAAATACAGACGAAAGAATAGTCTCATTTCTCCACAACTGCTCAACTACCATTTAGCTTTGCTGCCAATTAAATTAAATTAAATATTATGCTCTAGATTCATTCTTAAATTGTGTGGTTGATAAAAGATTTAAAACAAAAAATGAAATTACTATTTTTTGCCAATCAATCATCTCATCACTTCTGCTCTTGTCCCATTTATTACACAAGAAAACTGCCACTGGATTCTTCGAACGCTAACACAGGAGCACATGTGCCCGTGTCAACTTCTGCAGACACAAATTGTAGCTGCCATCACTTAACTGCATAAATTTAATCATCAATGCCATCATTTTGCACATCCCCACCTCCAACACCGCCTCAACCTCATAACGCCCCACCACGCGCTCCCACCAACACCAGCCCAGCCCACCTGCTCCTCGCTTACCGCTAAGCCGATTACACAACGCAACCCTCCTAATCACACTGCAGCGTTTGTAAACACCGATGTCATCGACTGTAGTTCTAAATCTCCCAAATCCCTTCCACCTTTCATCTCGCACCACACCATTTTCAACTGATGTTTTAATCACCAGTGGTGCTGTGAGTGACTGCCACTGTACCGCAGAGAGCAGCGAGAGAATGTGTGAAAAATGTTTGGCTGAATTCTCCCAATAAATGGCCTCAGCGCGCAGTCAAACACCGAAATTCGCTTATTCCAAAAGCCTGTGAGCATTACATCGGAGAGTTGAAGTGTGGTGCCTTTTCATGGCGCAATCAACCACACGTGTCAGAACATCCCTGTTGCATCATCCCTTCATCCTGACACCTCTGTAATCAAGATATTAAAACACTTTTTCCTTTGTGATTAAAATGATCTATGCTCTCCCCCGCAGCCATACACAAGTAAACAAAGGGCCTTGCTTGCGCATATATTATGACAACCTTTTCTTCAAATGTGCGTCTGTGCATGTATTTATGCATTTGTGTGTGTGTGTGTGAGAAAGGGATTTAAAAACAGCACAGTTTACTGGTTCATTAGCACCAGATTAGCTATGGTAATGACATGGACCACCACACACAGAGACTTTCTCTTTATGTTTCTGAAAGGGACACGGGACTGTGAGTGTGTGCATAGTGTGGTGCAGCCGTGTACACATTTGTCACGTCAATAACTTTGTTCCACTTTTTTTTTTTTTTTTTTTAAAAGGAGCGACAACATTAATAATCATAATTCAACAAAGTATGTACCGCTAATGACGGTTTAATGGTGCTAATGAGTGAAAGGAGAGGTGCTTCCAGAAAAGGGTTTGGCAGGCAGACTGGAGTGGTGCTGCATGTGACCTGCTGTCTCTGCGTGTCACGGTCTCATTAATACTCATGCAGTAAGATGGATAGTCGGAGCAAACTGAGACACAACTAGATGCACACGCAATACAGTAATTCAGACCTAAAACATAAGTTTCCATGTGCTTCCATCTGATGACATAAGACATAAATACGAAATGATGTGTTGTTTAGACTACAATAAACTTTCAAAAAAATGTATTTTTCTGTAATAAGAAAAATCTGCAATGGCATTCCTTGCACTGATTTGTAATACAAACACCCTTAACCTTTCCAAGCTTCCCCCCCCACCCCCAAACCAACTTTTAAAATGATGTGGGTACCGTCTCTCTCGCTCCTTTTCTCCAAGCGTGACTAAAACTTAGACAATCTGACTTTAAAATCCTGCTAGGAAACTTCAAGTGACTGGAAATAATACAGCAGTTTGAGGGAGTGTGCAGAATGAGCAGAATGAATAATGTCCACGATGGTGCTACCTCCTGTCCCGGCTGCGTGACCTGTGTGAACGGTGGCTCCTCCCTTTGTCTCTCTCTGCGCTTCGACTCCTCCTCCTGCGAGATGAACTGTGAGACGAACTGCTGCTGGAACGTCTTCTCCTCCTGGGACAGGAAAAAAAATACACACATACATTTAATCTTATTATAGAATCTTTAAAAACAGATCAATCATACAGGAGTATGATTATACAACTAATCATTGTTTTGGACTTCTGCACAAAATCTGCACAAATTTGTCCTGAATGCTTTTGTCCTGAATGCTTAGGGTGGTTAATTGGAGGGGGGGGAGGGGGGGTGTCTCATTCAGCTGTATTGTTTAGTTTCTCACAGTTTACTTTCCACAAAAATCAAAATCTTACCATTCCCGTAAAAGGTCTCTCGTCACTTCACCCTAATGCTCCACTACGTCAAGCACATTTTTCTGTGTTCATTTTCCCAGTGGACAAAAACTCAGAAAGCACCATCTAAAATTCTTCCCTCTTCTAAAAAAGCGGATATCGTGTCACTACTTTATTTTGCTGTTATGTTTAAGAGAAAACATACCCACACGACCCAGAAAACTTAGCTTGTTATCAGAATCACAAGCAGCTACTGTGCATTAGTGAATGCTCTGGTCCAAGGCCCAGAGCTGCAGAGCCATGCAGGATGCCTTACAGTTCCTCCACAGGGGCCCTTTAGTTCTCTGCTGCTCTTTAATGTGGCTACAGCAGCGTGTGCAGCGTCTATTTTCCAAACACCGCTCACACTGAGTTCCTATTGATATCATGTAGCAGGAGTCATTTATGGGAGTGAATGTAAATGCTGAAACAGCCCCATGCCCGATACTGCAAACACTTTGTGCAATATTCATTATTTAAAACATCTTCTTTTGTTTCACCAGAACCAAAAATACCCAAATCTTTAATACACATGCCCCCCCCCCAACAAAAAAACCCTCTCTCAGTCCTGTGGGAGCTCTGCTAGATAGAGAAGGAGAGAAGAAAAAGGCAAGCAATACAAATAACACAGAGGCTGAACTATCAAACCAGATTTGTACCACTTAGAGAAACCCAGCAAAGATCTATTAGTATTCTAAAGGCTGGATCCCAAGAGCGGGGCCTTATGAAATAACTTCCACAGCCCCTGCACAACCACTTCACACACTGCACAGAAGAAGCACACAGTAGTGAGATGGGATTATTTGGAAGGAGGGGTAAGCTCACACATTTTCACAAAAGCCTGTGTGTACATAATAAAACATAATGGGTAGAACACATGCAAGAGGGAAGCAATGGCCATCACAGAAGTCTTTAACGTGAACACAAATAACACCTCACAACTTGGACTTCATTTTGCGTTTATTCACACACACTTTTCCATCTCACTCCCGTATTGTAACTTAACCACGGCCAGGGATACAATTGCTTTCCTTACATATACATGTTAATTATGTGGTTATGATGTCACCCAGCCAGAACATAAGCCCTCTTCTGTTTTACCTCATGTAAGGTCACTTTACATTACTCAGGTTGACAGTGCTACAAAACGTGTGGTCGCTTTCATGAGCCTATTTAAAGCAAGTAGATCCAACACACACACAGAGAGAGACAGAAATACAGAAGGTCTTAGTCAATTGTTCAAAACACACAAGCAGTTAATAGATGAAGGACTGTGGTCCCAGGGTTTACACTGCCCACCCAACCCCCCCCTGTGCAGGCAGCCAATGACTTCCCATCAGCAGTAATGGACCTTGACCAAGCCTCATAAATAATTACCATCAACTGGCCTTGTCTGAACAGCCGCATACACCCAGTGGCAGCTGTGGATAGACGGTTGGATGGATGGAGGTCAGGTCCAGTCAGTAGCTACTTGCAAAGAAGGTTGATTATTACTGAACCTCCTCATTCCTCAGCAACAGCTAAACACTGAAGTGTTTTGCTTTCCGAAGATCAGAATAAAATGATAAAACTGATGTTATGTCATAACCTTTTATATTTAAGCCTTCATATTATCAAGGGGAGGGTAGACATGAAATAAGCCCACCAAAAACAAACATCTATCCTAGATTTCTATTGAAGAATAAGAAACTAACCTCTCTGCAATGCTGTTTGCCTTCTAAACCTATTTTTACAGACGCAAAAGTGCTTGTTTAAATTCTTACTGACATCCTTTCCTGGACAAATTATTACCAGTGCACACTGATTCAAAATTTCGTTGTTAAATTTTATTTCTTGGTCCTTTTAAAGTGTCCTAATTCTGGCATTTAATGGAAGACATATGAAGGCCCTTCGCTGTCCACACGGAATCATTACCGAAGACATAATTTTCCAACCTAGGCACTTCATAACTCATTTACTAGAAAATAGGTACTGTATACTCTTAAATGAGCTATGTTGTAAAAAGCCTATGCTAAACATCTGTACTTTTAAAATCAGAACATTTAATGTGAAACGTTTAGAAAGCTAGCATGCTGGCCAGACAAACATCTCTTAATCAGCTCTTCTATCTAGCTTCATTACCTAAGCTTCTGTCTGTTGAGAAAAAGTCTGAATAAGATATAATCCGATATCATGACGTTCTTCATTTTGCCACAAAAACTAGAGAACATTTTGAAGTCAAAACAAAATAATGTCCACCATTTTTTCGTGTATCAGCTGGCATGCAAATACATTCCTCTACTTGGCTGTCTGAAATGCAAATTCCTGAAATTCTCATGATTCCAGACACATTTTGATGGGATGACAACCAAAGATATAAACAATATAATTCATGAAAATATATATAATTAGTTTAGCTGCTCCTGTTTCAGGGTGCCGGTACCATGTATGTCCAGTGGCTGTCATACGTTCATGTTTTACTGAAATGCTTGAATACAAAAGAGTCACAGTTATGAAAACCTGCTCTTTTCCAACTACAATAAGTCAAAATATGTGAGTGGAAAAAAAAAATCTGCATAAAATGTTTATGTTTTGTTTTTTTAAAGCTATCCAAGCTATACAGATAATATATGTATACAGAAGAATGTGGTAACTTAACTACAGAGCACAAGAAATATACAAGAAGTATACATCAGGTTTTTTAGCCTCTGCTTTATCGAGTTTTGCAAGAAAAGACTGGCTGCTGGGAAGCATAATACCACTAAAATCCAAGTGGAACCCAAGCAGCATATCAGCTGGTGATAGTGGCCAAAAGTGATCCCTCATAGACACGTCAGCATCAATGCAATTGTTGTCCCATAGACAATACATACAACTTTAATCCAGGAAAAAGATATACTAGGGTTGAATGCAGCCAGTCTACAGCACGTGTTGCAGAGTTAGTCATAACAAAACAACCAGCAGCTCCTTCATGTGAAGTCTGTAGAATACATTCCGCTTTTCAAAAACTCTAGAACAGTATAGGTTTACACCTTATATTCAAATATATTGGCCAAAATACAGGGTGTGATTGGACACGTTTTATTACTAGTTTACAAGTGCATGGTCATTTGTGTGCATTTGAAATGCTGTGTATTGTAATGTACATGCCAAGCATTAATCGCCTTCCACTCATCCAGGGCTGAGTCACGGGGGTAGCAGCGTAACCAGAGTTCATTTGGATATTATACTTTAATAGGCATCTCATTACATTTTTGCAGATAGTGGACCCTCATAATGTTATGGACTCCAACAGAAATTGTGTATGTCACACAGCATGACTGACAATGGCAACCCTTCAAAAACAATTCCCTGGACACTTCAGTTTGATATTCATTGATATCCATTGGCCATCCAGATCACCGGATCTAACCACAGTGGACTACTTCCCTATACCGAGATCTGTTTAGACTGAAAGGGGGGGGAATTAAATCTTCTAAACTGAGAATCCTGAATTTTAGTTATGCAATAAATATATTTTGTACAAACCAAAATACTTGAGTTTAAAATGTGTCACATTTTAATGAGACACCCTGTATATATCAACACTGGAACTGTGAAACTTGGGTCTTGTCATCAGCCCCTCCAATGAAATGCTCAATTTCTGAATGCATCTGGCTTTTAACCTTTCAGAAGCTTTCAATGCAAAACAGTCGTTGGTTAAACACACTCCAGCCGAACAGAGAGCCGCACTCTGCACACATGTAAGAAGGAAAATTTCATGATGAAGCCTAACCTCCTGTCTCTGGAGCGAGAGCGACTCCGGCGGCGACTGGACCTCCGACTGCGGCTACTTCTCACTCTGCTGCCAGAGGAAGAGGACGAAGAAGAAGAAGAGGAAGAAGAGCGGCGACGCTGTTTCTTCCTTCTCCTGCTTCGGCTGTCATCATCACTGTCGGACGAGCGCTTACCCATGCTGGCGGTCAGTCAGCTGGCAAAACATACACAAGAGTGGGGTTGCTCCTTTTGACATCTGTCAGACAACCCTTAGAGACGGTTTGCTGGAATATCAGTGGGAACCGACCTAATTATTTACTTCTTCACGTGTATAAAACACAACGTTTTTACTACTCTGACCACTGTACCATAAGCCCATTTAACGACTATTAAAACACAACCACCTACATACAGTAGTATTTAACTTATTAAATCACCACCGACAGCTAAAAGGTAAAGTACCGTTGCCGCAAGCAGCTAATAAATGTTTGTTTTTGTGCAGAGGCTAGCTAGTAAGCTAACGGTGCTAACTTAACCAGCTTGGGACCGCGGTTCTTGTTCTAAATAAAGGTCCCGGATGTGCAACAGTAAACGTATCACATCTACTAGTATGTCTTATATTAAAAATAAGTGTATCCCAATAAAAATTAAAAGGAGAGTCCCGCTTCTCACCTTTAAATGGCACTGCCTCTCAACAACAGCCATGCACTGTTCGGGAGACTCTGCTTGTCAAACCGGAAAGCATCGATCAAGGAACTAGAATCAAACACAGAGCAATCGATCGAAGGACCCTTTTTTTTTAACCACAGCTTTACGGATTTTGCCTCTATTATGTTTCATTTACCTAAAACGAACACTTATTTAATAATTCGGCGTACATAGTTTGTCGTCGTTGTTGTTGTTGCTGCAACGTTAGGTATTGTGTTAAACAGTTTTAAAGTATTTTTGTATAACACTACTACATAAACAAAGTCGCTTGAATCGCCTTAATTAAACGAGATAAAGTTAGACAATTACATTTCCATAATAGCATGACTATTATGACGATTTGAGGGATGGTAAAAGCTCTTTAAAAACGAGCATTTCTAAATGGAGATTAATTGAATGTAGTATTTTAATGAGGGACTAACATATACAGTAAGCTTCATTTGTATTTTTTCTCTTTTTATGGTGTATTTTCTGTGCAGTTTTTAAAATAGCATCCAGTCGATGAAAAATGATGACTACAAATGTATTGCAAGTGTATGTATGCCAAGAGCACGAGCTACTTATATTTCGTTTTAATCTGACAAAATACTCACTCACAATGCGCCCAAATAAACGAGTGGATGTGTGTCAGTGATTATTTGCATGAGATCATCTTCTCAGATATTAATCTTTTTCACAAACAAGGCCAGGCAGAGGATCCAAACAACATTAAGTGAATAACTGCTTCCTGACATTTAAAAACAGAAGAAAGGACAACATTATATTGACTGATACATTGCTAATGTGCACAGGAATGGCAGATAAGAGAGCATTAAATGGGGCAGTTTCAGTGCAAATAGACACAGGAGGCAACTCAACGCTACAGGAGGAATCCTCCCGCTTTCTGATGCAGTAGAAATAATAGTAATTAATGCCTAAGGTTTAAGCTGAAACTTCATTAATATTTAATCAGGAGAACTGTAAAGAGGCCTTGTGTGGAAATGAGGCTTTTTATAGATTATCAATAAACGTGCTTAATTTTACATCAAATTCATTTCGACTTTTTTTTTTTTTAAATCCGGCTGTATCCTGTTTCTTCTCTGGCTACACGTCCCCTCCTCTTCTGGCTTAATTGCCATCTCTTCGCTGCACTCGCTATACCTGAACACGCAAGTGAACCATTGTTTATTTTTTTATTTTTTGCAAATAATCGTTTCAGCTGGAGGGGGAGAAAAAAACGAGTTGAAAGCGTTAATTAGTGAGCCCAATGGCAACGCATCGCAAGAGGCACTATAATTAAACGTTTAGCTGCTTAAACATCCTAATGACTTAAAAACCCCACTGAGGATTAATATGAAGCGATGTGGCGTGTCTAATGATGACGTTGCAAAACACAACAATTAGTGATCAGAGACACAAACGGGATGGTCTAAAAAAATATTGATTAAGTTGTCCAAAAAAACATCCGATAATAATAATAATAATAATAATAATAATAATAATAATACTTTACCATACAATATTTTTTATCCAATTTTATTATTATTTTTAAACCGTGAAAATCCACTTTCAAATTAAAAGCACAATAAAATAAAATAAATAAATAGAGCAGGCCTGAAGCGAACTATGTACAACTGTGGGTTAAAGCTAAATGTGTTCACTTGAACTTGATTTGAAGCTCCGTGTATAAGTTGGTGCTGCACCTCTCGGCATCCCAGCTGGTCCCAGCTTTCACCGCTTTCTCTCTCCGTGTCAGCGTTGCGTCTTTTTTGTTATTATTTTTCCCCCTCCGCAGATCACAGAGATATAGCGAGGAAGGACTCCTCATCCATGTGCTTCCCTCTCTCTTGTCATTTTCTGATTTTTTTTAAGCCACACCCCTGCAGAAAGAGAGAGAGTGAGCGAGAGAGAGGGGAGAGAGAGAGAGAGCGAGAGATCCGTGACCATCTCCCGGGTGTTTAAAAAACTAACTCAGGACAATAGCAGCGAATGAGCGCTTAATTAAATTAATTAGTCCTTCTTGTCAATCTCGGATTAATGGCCAATAGCGGTGGTGCTGCTTAATGTTTTTACTCCGCTTCTCTCTCTCTCTCTCGCTCCAGTATCAGTGAAGGGGTAGGAGGTGGGGGGCGTGGGGGGGGGGCTCATCCCGGCATCCTGAGGGGAGGTAATTTGCACGGATCAAGGGGGCAAGGCGCCGCAAAGTATAAATACTGTGACTTCAATAGAGGATCACCAGCAGGTTCCCAACTCCGCTACCAAAGGAGGAGGAATTGGCTGAGAAGATATATCTTCATATATTTTTTACCTTTTGTCCAGAGTTTGGCTGCATCACCTTGTATCATTTTCAAGGGGTCGACTTTAAAAAGAGCCGCACCACTGATGTCTTAAGCTGTCGTGGAGCAAAGGGAGAGTGTGTGAGTGTGTGTGTGGTGTGTGTGATTTTTTTAAAGAGGAGAGGAAGGAGTGATGGAAGAGCTCACCGCTTTCGTGTCTAAGTCTTTCGATCAGAAAGTGAAGGAGAAGAAGGAAGTGATAACCTACAGGGAGGTGTTGGAGACCGGGTCGACGCGAGCAGGGAGCAGGGAGTCTTTATCTGCGGAGCCGGGGAGCCGAGAGGAGCCGGCCGCCGTTAACCGGAACGTTGCGCTCTCGCCGGGCAGGGAAACTGACATGCTCGGCCCGGAAAGAATCAGGGACGCCGGGAGCCCCAAACTCATTGACGGTAGGACTTCACGGTGTTCTGTACACAGTCTTTACGAGCAGGAATGTCTAGAGGACTTAGAGGAGAGAAAGACAGAGAGAGAGAGAGGAGTGATCGAGCCCTGAGAAGACAAGCGAGCGTGCAGCCACATGTTTATTTGCGAAAAAGAGTTGAGCTCATGACTGTCATCCACACGGATATATTGCAGATTTTTAGCAGCCCGGTGGGGCGATTCTCGATTTAGTGACAGTCAGTTAGCGAGGTAAGAAGAGAAATTATTAACTGGTGCTTTCTGGAAGTGCAGGCTATCGATTGTTTTTGGTAACTGTAGCTGTTTGCCTTATTAAAAAAAGAAAGAAAGAAAGAAAAGAGCTACTCCTCAGACTGTAATGCTAATTAAAATATAGCTTATTATCTCTTTATTATGCATTAAAAAAGTTTCAATTTAAAAAATACAGAACACCAGGAAAAGGCCCACGTGTGACAAACAGTAAGGCCCGCATGTGGAAAACTATCCATATTTCTATAATATTAGTGCACTTGCGATATCGTGCTTTTTATGTATATATATATATCATACAAGTAATTATGTGGATTGTGGCCCTCGATTTGTCTTCAGTAACGCTGCAGGTTAACCTACTTGAGAGTGATCAGATTTATTTAAGGAGCATTGATTGTCAATGACCTCGGGCATCTGTACTTGCTATATTGTGAGGCCTATAGGGGGAACGTTTGAACTCAAAGAAGGCGTAAAAACACACCTGGCGTTCAAATCGGTGGACTCGAGCGATTCAGTACGAGTCCTGTCATTTCTGCTGTCACTAACGTGTGATCCCGCACACCAATATAACACAGGCTTACACCAGAAGGGAGAATTATTTATCACCGCTATCCTCAAAAATTTAGTGTTTTTATGTATATATTTATGATTGCATAACCAACACATTAGCAGGTAAACAAACCGGTGATGTAAAAATCGTACTTCCAACACTAAAGGCTGAACCAAATAGAAATATTTACATTTGATTATGATTTTCAGAGAAAATTTTGCTTGACGTTTTAATGAAAGTGGAGCAGATGCTCGTGTGTCCCGTGCAAGCCTTCCCCACAGTGTTTTCTGAAACCTGGACAAAATGTGACAACATACTGGACAAGATATCTTAGAGCTGGGTGCTTGCGAAAAAAAGACATCTGTTCGTCATGGGCAGCGTGGTTAAAAGCGGAACTGCGACAAGCGTGTATCAGACATCCAACAGCGGGCACAGCGTTGCATATTTATAAGCAGTTAATAATTAAAGAGCTTTATGTAGCTCTACAAAACATCCGAGGTCTGATAGCTCTGTGATATTTGAGGGCACGTCTTTCTTTCTCTCTTTCTTTGGCGGTTGTAAGCTTTTATTTAATTGCTTTATTTAAATTCCTAGCTGATTTTTGTGTGTGTTAGGTGCCCTTTAATCTCCGTTTGCATACCCAGGTGGGTGGCTTGTGTTTTTACCTGTTTATAATCTGAATTATGCGCTAGCCTAAACATGACAGTGAAGCCTTTTTGCACACTGAAAAAAGAAAGAAAGAAAAAAAAATAACACTTTTAAGCACCTCAGAAATATGCAGTCCAGTAATAAGCAGGCTGGAGGTCACAGTACAACCACATGATGTTGACGTCTCCCTCTTTTCTCGTCCTCACAACAGGCACCACGGATGTAAAAGAGAGAAAAGAGGACTCGAAGCCCATTGAAGACGAGACACAAACTAAAATCAAACAGAGGAGAAGTCGGACTAACTTCACATTAGAGCAGCTCAATGAGCTGGAGCGGCTCTTCGACGAAACCCACTACCCGGACGCCTTCATGCGGGAGGAGCTTAGCCAGCGACTGGGACTGTCGGAGGCCCGAGTACAGGTAGGGACAGTCAGTTAAACGAGACTCTAATAATAATAATAATAATAATAATAGAGGAAAAAAAATAAGACAACATCTGTAATAGAAAAAGTGACCATATTTTGAGTCTAAGCATGAAATTAAGATCTAAAACATAATTAAAAATTCATTATAATGACAATTATAATTACCACTATCGGCATTATGGAAGTGTAAGATGATGTTTGCTGTAATAATAATAATAATAATAATAATAATAATAATAATAAACGGGAAAAACTTCCACGGGTCTTTCATTTTTCAGGAAGGATTTTACACTCTTCCTTGATTTTTGTTTTGCTTGGTATCCCGCATGTAAACGGTGTGAGGGTGATAATATTTTGTTTGATTGAGGGTTGTTGTTTTCTTTTAATGCAATACGATAAGTGTGGCCCGACTGACTTGTATTAATGCTGCATTTATTGATGTAATGCTGTGTTTGTGAGACGGTTGAGTGGATCCCCAAAAGTGTTTTGGAAGATGTAATAAGTTAAATGAGATCTTAAGATCTTAAGAAAGGAAGGCAGAGTTCACCAACAGCATGCAACTTCCTCTCCCAATTATTCTCTGTGATTAGGGTTTTTTCCCCCTCTCAACACGTTTGGATTATTTAATGTGTTCATTGTCTCAATTAGGAGCTGCTCGTGTCACGAGACCACGTTTTGAATCTTTATTGTCCAAACGGGCGGAAACAAATAAAACCTCCAAATATTTGTCTTCGGTTTCTGGGTGTATATGTTACCATGGCCCTGTTTGTCAGCGCTGCTGTAGTTTTTCACGGGGACAGGCCATCTGCGCAGAAACCCAGTAAGGGCTTCGCCGAGTCTGTGGGGTGGGTGGTTGGTTGGTGGGGGCTCAGACAGGTCTTGTGCAAGGCGCGGGAGGGGCGGGGGGCATATTGAACACAGTTGTTGTTTTTGTTGTTATTTTTTTTGTTGTCATCTGTTTTTATCAAAAACCTTACAGCATCTTATTTCACACTCGTATGGCACGATTTCGTGGAGGACACAGTATTTGTCTCCACAACGAACATGGCGGTCTTGTGGATTGGGGTGGGGGGCATAACAAAACGGGTACCTCCATTAAAAAAAAAAAAAAAAAAAAAATCCCCCATCTCAAACTCAACCCACCACACCCCCCGAAAAAAAGTTAAAGCCAGCTTTTTGCAGGGCTCTATACCGGCCTCAACTGGAATCTCACCAATAAGGCGTATTGTGTCCCGAACAAGGGGCACAGCTCGGGGGATTTGCATAAATTATGTATTATTTTTTACCCAAATCAAGAACAGCTCACCCTCACTCTCTATCTGTCTCGTTCTCTCTCTCTCTTTTATCTCTGCTGGGGCATTATAAATTTTTACCAGTTGCATGCACAGACCACACATTTATTTTGATGTATTTTTTTATTTTTTAAATTGCGCCTCAATCAATAACTGCAGTGCATTTTCCTGCTTTTATCGTGCTAATAAATTATACCTGAAGCGTGCACAAAAGGACTTCCGATTGACATCTAACTGTGATCAATAAATGAAGCCAGCTGACAGCCAAATCAATATGATATTTCAATCAAGCTTTCGCCGTGCGTGTATATAGGCCTGCTGACGTGAAAGGGGGACTGCACGCCGACGCGTTGCATCGTGGGCTAATTCAGCCCGTGCTTTGTCTGAGAGATTCAAAGCAGATTATCATAGTAATAAATCGTTTAATCTGTGTTCCAAGGCGTTTCTCTGAAATTGACGCTTGTCGATTTCAACAGGAGGAAAAAGAGAAGTGAGCTGTCTTTGAAGCGAGGTTTTTTTGTGTGTGTCTGTGTGTGAGTGCGTGTTATGGCGGTGATTAGACAAAACTGCGAGGCATTTAAGCGATTCTCTGACATGGATTTTTCTGCAGATAAGGGTAATTAATTTCAGTGGTCATTTAATGAGAGGGAGGCGGAAAGAGAAAGAGGGAGATGCTCTCAGATCGCTTTGCTCTGATGTCCAAAACCATAATAGCATTGCTGCTATTCGATATCCGAGAGACCATTCAACTCTTCAGGGACACTAATCTATAGAAAGATGAAACCAGCGCTGACAAGGTTATTTATTATAGTCCAATAGTCCTGCATATTTCCAACAAGAGCGTTTCATTTCTGATATGATTTTAATATCTCCCTTTAGTAGATTTACACTTTCCATTTTTTTTCTTTCTTTTTTTTTCTTTTTTTGACTCCACTGTTTCCCTTCTCTCTGCTTCCGCCCAAACTGTCTCTCTCTTGTTGTAGACTAAACGTAATAATTAAAATCTGGGGTTAAGCAGTGCCATTAATATTTCACTACTCCTCGGGGATATTGTTTTTCTGCGGTTGTTGTCACTTTGAGAGGAATTACACATGGCCTCGCAAGCAGCTGCCAATCAGTGGGTCTCTAATTAATTTCTGTCCCCACAGGTTTGGTTCCAGAACAGAAGAGCCAAATGCAGAAAGCAGGAGAACCAATTACATAAAGGTACACTTTTATCCCACACAACACAAACGACTATATGTTTATGTCTATTCCACTTTTCTTTTATTCAACTGCAAAGCAACTGCACACTCGAACGCGAGCCAGCCTTTATGTTACTATTTAGTTAGTGGCTTAATTTCCAGTTAATTACGCCATCAGAAGCATCGCGTTTTCTTTTTG
This sequence comes from Pelmatolapia mariae, assembly GCF_036321145.2. NCBI lineage: Eukaryota > Metazoa > Chordata > Actinopteri > Cichliformes > Cichlidae > Pelmatolapia > Pelmatolapia mariae. The sequence continues at coordinate 21,767,295 of NC_086239.1, forward strand.
TTTATATATTTTTTAAGTGAGTGTCTATCTTGGACGTTATTGCAAGTTTACTCCAGACAATCAGCTTTTACTGCTCGTTATTCAGCCCTGCGGTTTTACTCTTTGTGTCGTTGAATATTCTTCTCACAATTAGGCTATCATCTGTGTTTTCGCAGGAGTCCTGATTGGAGCAGCGAATCAGTTTGAAGCTTGTCGTGTAGCGCCATATGTCAACGTGGGGGCTTTACGGATGCCATTCCAACAGGCAAGTTACTTTGAAGCGTCTAGTCTTAAAACCAGACCAATCCCCCGACTGCTGTCTTGGCACAGGCTCTGCCCAAGTGCTATGCAGAGACTCCAGATCCAATGTAGGGGGTAACTAAACTCTTATTACCACACTGACAAAAACACTGTGCCAACACAGAGGAGTCTGTACAGCCTAATTGGAAAATTCCTTTTATTTTTTTACAAATTTATTATTATTATTTTTTTAAACCAGCTATTTGTCTTTTTTTTCTTAACCATTAAACCACAGCACACAAACATATTAACAGGCCCAGCAGGCCTAAATTACCAGTAGTAGTACTAAAACATTTTAACATTTAAATAAGTGAAGGGAAATCCCTGATATTTGATTTAGGCTACTAATTTGAACACCTGTATATATAGCACGATGCAGAGAATCTGGATAAAGCCGTTAAGTTATTGAGTTTATATCTTCTGTCATGTCGGTGAAGTCTAGTCTTTAGTTTGAGCACCGCTGGTTAACTTTATTTCCCAAAGGTCACATAAGTTTGGCTTTAGATTGCATTTCATGCAGTCGATGTCCAGCAAAATAAAAACACAAATGTGATCTTTGACTCACAAGAGTTGCAGTGTAGCCACTAAAACCCCAGGAGCTAAACGACACGGCCAGTGATTATTGCTCACTGTTGCACTGAGCAGCCATACATTTTCTTTCTTTCTTCTTTTTTTTTTAAAGCAGCCTAATCGAAACTAAATCTGCAGTCACACCAGTGAAAATGAGCCTACAGACAAAGTTAACGCATGTTCTCCCCCTTCTCTCCCCATCCGTGCGTCCCGTCCTGTAGGATAGTCATTGCAACGTGCCGCCCTTCTCCTTTCAGGTGCAGGCGCAGCTACAGCTGGACAGCGCCGTGGCGCACGCGCAACACCACCTGCACTCTCACCTGGCGGCGCACGCGCCCTACATGATGTTCCCCGCGCCGCCGTTCGGCCTCCCCCTGGCAACGCTCGCGGCAGAGTCAGCCTCCGCCGCCTCCGTCGTGGCCGCTGCCGCCGCCGCCAAGAACACCAGCAAAAACTCCAGCATCGCCGACCTAAGACTGAAGGCCAAAAAGCACACGGCCGCGTTGGGACTGTGACCCCCCCTCCCTCTCCCCCCTTTCACTCCACTCCACTTCCCTCACCTCACCTCCCCCCAGAGAGACGTTACAGGACACGAGGCGCGGACGCACTACGGAACTTGCGACTGAGAGACACTGAACTTTAACGCTTATAAAGTGTGCGGGAAAAAAATAATCCAAGGACAAAGTGAGAAAAAAAAATATCCGTGGACGTTATTTATGTTTTTAAAACGAAGGACAACGAACATGACTATTAAATATAGGCTATTTATGAGAAAAATAAAAGGAGACTGTGACGTTATAGCCTACCCAGACGTGGTTTTTGACGCCAAAAAACAAAAACAAAACAAACAGACAGACAAACAAACAAACAAACAAAGAAAAAAGATTTAAAAAAATAAAAAAAAAATTGGCGGATGGGGTGGATAGCAAGGCTATACCCACCGCCTTCTCTCTGCAGCCACACGGCTGGGGAGGCCGGCGGGACACCTCGAGGAGCAGGAGGAGGAGGATGCAGCTGGGTCGGTTAATACTTTGTCAAACAAGGCGAACCATTCTGCAGTTATGTTGATCTGTTTTATTATTATTGTTATGTTATTATTATTATTATTATTATTATTTTAGTTTGAACCTATATAGAGGCTGGCCTCGTTATATTTCCAAACCAATTTCTCTGTGTAAGGACAGAGCGGGAATTCTTTGCAAACAACAAACAAACAAACAAAAAAGAGAGAGACAATAATCGAAGTGTTTTTCCCTCCTCTGTTTCCTGTCCAATTTGGAAATGCCTCGGCAGTGTTGTGCATGAGTATGTCTTCACGGATGACGTGACGTGAGCCATCTCTCTCCCCTCCCTTTCTCTATCTCTCCCCCCCACCACCTCCTCGACAAAGGGCAACTCTCACTTGAATGTCTGGCCCATCTGACCTTGTTTGGACCTCCTCTGGTAAAGGTGAAACGGGCGACACACCAGAAATGTGAGATTGTAAAACATGTGTAGGCTATGCTGAACTTTCTGTTAGGATAACCCGATCTGCTGTCCATATTCACAAGGCGATCTGTGCCTCCCTCCCAGCCCCCCTCCTCCAGCGCTTTAAAGGAGGGCGTATTGCCATGAATGCCATCTTTTTGGCAGTGAACAAACAGAGAAATTACAGCAACACGAAGACTGTATTCAAAACGGTACGGGCACGTGTAAAATATGTTTATAAACCAGACACATGCATTATTTTATTATTTAGTGGCTTCAAGAATGCCTTGTGTGTGGGAGGGGGTGGGGTTTGTTCATTTTGTATTTTACTTTATTTCCGTGTATTAAAAAATCATGTGCTTTCTGTATGTAATTTTGATGTTTTTATAAACAGTGAAAGTGAACTCACCTGAGGCACGGGTTTCTACAAAAGTAAAAACAAGCAAACCAAAAAAAAAAAGTTTAAAAAAATCACGAGATTGTTTAACTTTTTTTCCCCCCATCACATGTGAAACGTGGATCCACCTAAACAAAAGTGTTTTTCGGTCATATAATAAATTAACAAACGTTTCTTAAACGAGTCGACATTTTTTTTTTACAAAACAATTGGCTATTATTATTATTATTATTATTATTATTATTATTGCCAGTAAAACATGAAAAGCAACAGCTCTTTATTAATTCATTCCTGTGGCTGTGGTCTTTTGATACGTCACGGTTGTGACAGGCCCGTTTAGCAGGAACATCGGTGTCTGCCGCTGCGTGCATGCCAATCCGATGCATTATTCATAGTTTGGTTATGGAGGGTTTGTGGAAAAGGACTGGTAATTTCCAGTACAAGCTAAAACGGGCAGATAAAGATTTAAAGAAAAGAAGAAGAAGACTCAGTGACTCGAGTTCTGCCGCATTTAGGCACTTCAAATGGACACAGTTATATTCTTTTTTTAGGCTACTCATTTAGATTTGAAACGACTCTGTTATTCTTGCAGGAAATTAAGTCCCCCCGGACCCATGAGCCAACCCCAAATGGCCTGATGATTACATAAAACAAAGATGGATTTTTAATGTAATTATACTCGCGCGGTTTGTTTGTGCGTGCAGCTAGCAACAGCCTTAATGCTACAGATGATAAATATTAGGCTACTTAGTCTCAGTCCTAATGCCTTAAACAAATAGCAGGTGTCGCACTTTGTTACATGCGCAACATTAAGGTTGCTGTAAGTAACTGCGATGGGAAATAATTGTAATAGAAAAAAAAATGTAACATAGGTTAATGACACAGTGTAACACCATTTCTGAAAAGCTTGCTCTCCACTAAATACAAATGCTGCTTTCCCCCCTTCTTCTTCTTTATATCATTGGCCAAAGTTGGACATCATGTATGAAAACATGCAGGCAGCTCACAGGCTAACCAAAGCCAAAGTGTTTGGAAAAAATGGGGAGAGATTTATTAACGCCTGCCTCACTTGACTTACAAATTCGCCTGATTCATTTCCTGACATCTTAACCGCCTCTTATTGAACATTTAATAAACACCTGACACGGGAGCCTATAATTATAGGAATCCAGATCGCATTACCCTTCCGATATTTCCACACAAAACACAATGTCTTTAGCTATTAATTAATACTGATCTCACAGAGTCTGCACTACAGTCTGGACTGTTTGTATAGCCCAGCTCTGCGTTCAGGGCAGGATTTAGACGCCAAAACTATTGACTTATTGATTCTGAACCTCGCCAGTAATGGAGGAGACGGAACTGGGAAACTGCTGAATCGAGAGCGCGCATGCATGCTGTCCTGCGAGGGAACAGATACCGGGATGCGGGAGCGCGCCTGACCTGCTACTGTCCCGTTTGGGAACTGTGGCGTTAGTGTGATCGGTTTAGCTGCGGTGACCACAAAGTAAGCTCAAATCCATCACATTATCTGCTACATATTGAGATATTTTGTAGCATCAAAAAAAAAGAAGTTGGACACAGATCATGAATTTAGTTTAAAAAAAGCATTTAAGGAAGACCTTCTACAAATGATATTTAAATAGCATAACCTTCATTACTGAGTACACCACAAGCACATTCCTGTACAACTTAATGAAAACTACAAGTGAGATTTTTACGAAGGGTTAATTACTTGCAAAGTAATTACACGAATGGTGTCTGTGCTTCAACCACGTGTCGGTTGTTGCACTCTCCACTTCTTTGTGACATCAACCCAAAGTCTTGATTTCCAGCGTGAGCCGTGCGTGTCCCGTTGTGGAGTGGTCGAGCAGCTATCAGCATGTCCTGGAGGTGTAGTGCCTGGAGTGGAGGGCCTCTGCTCAGAGGGGCCCAGGAGACAAAGAGACTGGGACACACAAGTGTTCTGATTAGACATGGAGACTAGCAGTGCTCGCACTCTCCTCTCAACACACTCTTAAGACACACACTCCCACACAGCCAGCCGGGAGCCAGCCGTGCAGGCTTCTTCTCACTGTCTTTCCCTCTTGCTTGCTTCAACCTGCTTCACTCTCCTCAGCTCTTACTCTCTGTCTGTTGCAATGGATTATTTTACACCGAGCTGGATGAGTCAAGAGGTGGTAGGTAATATTAACGTTCATCAAATGAATGAAAGCAGCATGCATGTTCAAATGCATAACATATCTATCGGGATCCTACACACACACACACACACACGCCGACGCACACATACAGATCATCATAGTCTGGTGAGTCACAACAGCACTCGACACCATGGGATCCTTCATATCAACTGGTGCTGTCTTGCTGCTATATTTACCCCACTACAACCCCTGAGACAAATACACTACTCTCTCATTTCCCACACTTGGCCCTTTATCAAATTAGGGCACGTTAAACAACCACGTAGAGCAGTTTTTTTTCCCTTTACTGACAGCAAAAGCATTTTTCTTTTTTTCGCTGTTTTCTTCTTCCATGTGAATGGCTACAGCTAAATGTTTTGTGTATACAGTTGGTAACCATGCTTGTGTGTGAGTGAATTTATGTGAGAAAGTATGAGAGAGAACTCCCTTTCTCTTCTTTTCTCTCTAAGGGCTTGCCTTTGTTACATGTTAGGAGTGCTCAAAGAGCAGGGCGCACACAGCACTGCACCAAAGACAACAGCCATCAGGAGCAAAGGCAGATAAAAGACCAACTTCAAAGACATCAAATGGAGTGAAAGTGAAAAAGAAACCTGCTGAAAACTCCCTCCAATAGCACTCAGGCCAGCAATTAGGACGCCGTATCGCTGCCTGTTATCACATGCATGCGCTGTACGGGCCTGGGTGGCTAACCGCAGCACTTGGTGTGGGCTGCAGTCAGCGGAGAATTACTGCATTTATAGAGCTCGACTGTAACACTGTATTTAATTTCACTGTAGGATGAAAAGTGGGTGTTCACACAGATTTGACCCCTGCTATGACCAGGGAGGCTTAACCATGGTGATTACAGACACAGAAAAACAACAGCCTCTATCTCCAGCCTCCTTCTATTCAGCAGCGAAGTAGAACAAAACAAAACAGAGGTCAGAACAAAACAAGAAGTCTAATTGTTTCACTGTTTCCTGTTTAGGTGCCCCAGGGCAATCTACACATTTTTATGTACTGGGCGCATTTTATTTGTTATTAATTCATTTCCAGTTGCAGCTGGTTTGCAGATTAGAGAGATAACATAATGTATAACTCCCTGCCCTGGGAAGAAGACATAACAAGGGTGTATGTGTTGAGACCTGTGGGCATTAGTAACCCTGAGGGGATTTTATTGTTTCCACTGAAAAAAAGAAAAGAAAAAGAAAGTGACATTTGGTGGAGCGTGGATGCACTAGGCATTTTTGTGTATATAGGTTTATGCGTGCATTGTGGCCCAACAGAGAAAGAGTGTGAGAACAAAATGAAACACTAAGGCAGAGAGAGAGAGAGAGAGGGAGAGAGGGAGAGTAATGAGGGGCACACAGTAAATGTTAAACATTTGGCCCATGCCGTTCTGTATTTACAAGCTGGTAAGATCCAATCATCTGTGTGTGAGTATAATCGAGTACTTGCTTTTCAATCATCAGATGTTTGTACACAGACTCTTAAATTACAAAAAGCCTTTTGGAAACACAGGCCTAACTCATCTCATATTGATTGTATTCACGCTGTCTGAAGTTTACAAAATGTCATTTTAAAATGTCATGAAATGACAAAAAAGCCGACAAATCACCCAATATTTGTATCAGGATGCTCAAGTGTCTTTTTAATGTGGGCAAATCCAGGGAGGTCCACGATCATTCATTCTGGGGTTAAATGCTTTTTCAACATTCTGTCCAGGGAACCATTTATGACCATTTATATATCTTTCAGCTGCATTCAAATGCTCTCTGAACTGGTGACAGACATGTGTGGTCAAGGCAAAGTTTAGATGTGATGGAAAATGGTGCCTGGCTTTCAGTATAAGCATCAATCACCTGTGTACTGTAAATGTTATACTCATAAAGCTGTTAGCTGTTTTCGCACGGCCATAAATCTGTGTAGGACAAAAATCAATATGTCTTGCTGATGTTCGAAAACATACAACCCCGTGATGGATACACTGGTTGCATTCTACTTAAAGTTTTCCATCCTTTTTGCTACAGTTGCATGCAAACGCATCATAACTGGATGAGAAGTGCACTGTTAATCTTTTATGAGAATCTGACCCATGAACTGTAATCGTAACATTTGTCTGCTCTCTAAAATTGATTCTGAATTCATGTGTCAACTGGTAACATCTAAAGAACTTGAACTTTTTGACAGTTTGGACACATGTGTTATGTAACAATGTAGCTACATGTGGCTTAGCTAATATAAAATCTACAGGCACAGTTTGTTTGTTTTTTAATAAAAACAGACAAACACAAAAATAAGTAAATAATCAGAAACATAGCTTATCATGCAAAACCTGTGTAATTAAAAAATGTGCCCGTCACAGTCATGTAGTCAAAAAGTTTTGCATGTCATCCCTCATGTACTTCCCCTTTTCTCTTGTCAACTACCCGGCTGTCAAGTAAATGCCCACCCCCACCCCCTGCGGCGAACATGGATTGAGAATGTATAAGGTTAAAGTTAAAGTAGTAAGCTGGCAGATTACTGTAGTAGAGGTATATTTTCATATTATTATGTCTCTGTGACTTGAGAAGTAATGCAGACATAGTAAAATACGTAAACCTAAAACAAAAATATATAAATCTTACTTGATTAACTGTACTTACATTCAGCCAATGATTTTAGTTAGGAACTTTGAATGTTCAAAATAAAATAAAAACTAGCAGCAGGTTATCATGAGTTCAGCTTTATTATCTCTTCACATTTCCTGCCTGCCTCTAAACTAAAGTTAAATGCAAATAAATGCCTCCAAAATGTCTAAAAATGCAGCACTTTGGGGCAAATTCACATCTCCAAATAACCTATTCCTAATTTTTTTTTCTCCACACTGCTGCATGAGAATGTAGCGAAAGCTATTACACAGGATTCAAGATTATGCATCCGCCTACAGTATGTTAACTTGAATTCATTGTTTAAGCATTACCCCAGAAAATTAAAGTTTACCTGTCCAAGTGCTCTGCTGTATATTAATAAGTCTTTGGGGCAGTGGAATATAGGAGCAGGAGGTCAAGTGCTTTAGAAGTAATAGAATTTTAAAGCAGGGTACTACTTCCAGGGCATCTTATTCAGATGTTTTCATTGATCCTGCCACTTGTGTCCCCTCACTGATACAGCAGTATTGACAGCTTTATTGCTATGGTAATTTACTCTTTCGATGAGTTTCTGTGCATGGGCTGGAAGATAAACACATACCACACACAAACACATAACGCACACATGCCATATTATGGGCTAATAAGATGAGCGTGAAAAGTAATGTATAACGGTGGGGGAGCATGTCAAGTTCAACTGGGCGCAGCAGGTCGGAACAACGCGTCTTGTTCCAGCGCAGGCTAATATAAATTGATGTCGCAAGCTGAGAGAAGGGCAGACAAAATGCGAAGAGCTGACGGTGCTGCATTATAGGGCCAAGGAGGCATCAGAGGCGGCAGGACCCCATAGTGGTGCGATGTTCTATTGGATTACAGAGTTGGCTCAACGATCTGCCGACGTCTAATTAAATAGGCCTGCATTACTTTCCTCCACAGTGGGGTGTGTGAGAAGTACACTTGTATCTCATTCTGAAATGGAAAGTAAAAATAGACCTTAAAAGTTAGCCCTCACACACCCTCCCTCCTGTGATATTGCCACAGTGTGTGTGTGTGTGTATGTGTGTGTCAGCCTCTCTTTGTCTCTTTGACTTTCTCTCTGACTTTTCTCACAGTCTTTGCTTTCAAACGCTTTATATCATTATTCATGTTATAAACTAAACAAAGAAAATGACTGCTAAAATTTGTTGGTGTAGCTGTTACGTTACACCCAATTTAATGCAGGATTGTGTTTATTCAGTGGATTCGGTGATGACTTTCAAAGCAGACAATGGAAAAAATGGGCAATCGTTTCACTTCAACAAGAGGAAATCTTTAAAAGTTTAACGACACTGGATGCCAGTCCGTGCAGTGAGCAAAACTTTCCCTCTCCTTTTTGTTTTGAAGTGGGGAAAAAAAATTCGAGGAAGTGACACATGAATTGAGAATGAATACAGCACGCATCCTAAAATAGCTGACACTTACAGCTGGAGATAACTGGTTGTGTTATAGAAAGGAAGGAAGCGAGCTGACTGAAAACAACTGTATCTCTCAACCGGTGCTGATATTCTTATAGGAGATTTAACAGCACGATGTGAATCCTTTTTGAAAAACTCAGTTTCTGAGCCGACTGATTGACAGCGAATTTGGACATCTATGGACTAAACATAGTGGAATGTGAAAGGAGGGGAAACAGAAAAGACTCCGAAAGAATGAGAAGGCAGAGTTATAAGGACAAAGGCAGCGATATGAGTAGAATATCTTGGAGAGGATAGGCAGAAGTGCCAAAGACATGAGTGTGCCAAAGAGGAAGCACTTTGTTGAGCTAAAGCATGCTTGAAAGACTGCCTCTTATCTTAATGATGACAGGGACCCTTTTAAAGGGTCACATGTAACACACTGTCTGCTGGAAGTACACTTGTAGGACCACCGAAGAGAAGCTAAAGGAGTTGGTTTAAATCCATGCTAGAAAATCACATGAAATGTATAATTTTTCTGAAATTCACATATGATTAAAGCAAGCAGGATATTTTTCTAAATACCGTTTTCTAAACTAAAAGCACTATATAGATATATATCTGAAAGTTTTTAATGTTAAACTGTTAATCAGCCAGAACATTGCTCCTGAGTTTTTTTTATCATCAGCTGATTAGCTTAGCTTAGCTTAGCTTAAGGACCAGAAACAAGAAAACAATTGGCTTAGCTCTGTCTAACCCTGTTTGCTAACAAGTATGGATTTGACCAGCTATTATATATTTCTATCAGTAAAGATATATGTATGCATATGTAAGCTCATGGATATTTATGTCCTTGTCAATTCATAAAATACACAAAATGCTCATAAATTGGGTTTTTCCCGCCAAAATATCTGGCAAGTATAAGATTTGTTATGGCTGGTACAGTTTATAAAGTAGTTCTTTATACAAATACTTTTTTATTAAAAAACTTAATTTCAATTCAAAACCATTTAGTTATCTAGAAATGTAAGTTTTAGAAGTTAGGATTGCTTTGTCTCATAGCTAATAATTATACAGTGTTTTTAAAATTGATCAGTTTGCACAGTATAACTTGGTCAACCAGCAGTGCAATGTGTTACAAAGGAACAAAGCCACGTGCTACTGTCATCATATTACATTTTTCAATAACACAGCAATGTAATGATTTACTGTACTAAATTTAGTAATCACATTACAGTTACGATTACGTTGTGAATTGCATTCTAAAAGTTCTTCAGTTTTCTGCATGATGAGAAGACCATAAACCAAAAATCAATACAACTACACTATTTTCATTTCTATTGAACAAAAGAACAAGAGCATGTTAGTAAAATGCAAACTGTGCACATGTTTGAAACAATTGCTGCTAATACAAACGCATCCTCACGGACAGCATGCTAACATAAAGCTAGTTTGTTTGGCTAACCCAAACCAAAGAGCCAGAGCAGGAAACACAAGCAGAGATAAACAGACTTGCAATGTTGTAGCCTTCTTTTCTCTGCATACCTGACTCTACAGTATAATCGCAGTAGTAATCACTGTGAAACAGTGTGTGAGGTGGTTTCCAGCCTAGGAGTTACTGATGGAGCTTTGTGTTTAAATTTAAACATTAAAAGAACATTCATGTGTGTGTCACCATTAGGACAGCAATTTGTGTGACATTATGTGGGACTATATTGGGTCTATATTGTTAAATTTAAATTATGTAAGAGGCCATGTTTCAAAGACAAAATCAATTATAAAGGGTAGTGTAAGAAATTACTTTCTTGATTAAGTATAAGTTATGTATTACTTTTTAAAGTAACATATAATACATTACTTTTTTTGCTTGTTGGTGCCGTTTGCCACCACCGCACAGAGAACGGGTTAGGTGCTTTCAGGGCACAAAGCTTCACTATAAGAGTCTCTATCAGAAAGTGAATGATACTGCTATTACTGCCATGACAAAATGCTTTAAAAATGAAACAAATGACACAAATTTTTCTTACTAAGAGAAACATTCTCTGTCTTATATTTAAACAGTTTCACTGGATTACAGAACAACACTTGAAAATGTTACTTTTAATGCTTATGTTCTTGCTTCCATCTGTAACGCTTATAATTGATATTGTATAATACAGTTAACGTAACTTGATATTATGGAATTATCATAAATGTTCATTAATACATTTATTTAGAGTATCAAACTCTAAAGTTTATATAATAAAGAATGGCAAATAACACAGTTGGCATTAGCCAATATATCAATACATGTTTTTAAGCATAAATAATTTTACAGGTAAACAGTGAATGTATTGTTTTGTCTTACTATTGTTTCTGTGATATAGAATCAGCATATTTATGCAACCACGCCTTATATTTTCTTGTTTTTTGTTTTTAATGAGAACAAAACTCTGCTTTATGACTTGTTTATCGCTACTGGTACCCTGTTTTTATACGCATACACAGCTGTCTGAGTATTCAAAGGCAGTACTGGTAAACAATATAACATGTTATTGGGCTATATGAGGTAGAAACGCAAACAATATAATTTTCTGGGCTCGGCGAGCATGGCACATATAGAATTGCACCACTGACGATAAAAGCAATATTATATTTTTTCTAGCGTCTTACAAATTTAGAAAATTAAAATGACACGGCATTATAGTGTAATTATTTTTTGTTGAAAGACATGAACAAAAACATGAATGCATTCACAAACCTTTTTTTAATAGAAACATTCAGCATGTTTTGACTCATAATTATAATTTTGAGCTCTCTACTGCCGCCAACATCAACAATTTTTTCCATATTAGTCACATTTGCTTACTTTATTCCCTAAAAGCCATTCTCATTTCATGAGTGGGTTGGATAAATATAGCACTGCTTCTCTGAGAGAGGTTTCAGCTGCTCCTGATGAAGCAAATACAATGTATCTTTATCATATTTCCTTTGGGTGATATTTACAATCCCAACACTCATATCACAGTGATTTCCCTTAAATACTATTAGAAATAATTTGGGGAAGCAGCAACATGCTGGAGTAACTGAACTTCTCATAAGTGCTCACTCAATTGGCTTCATGACCAAAATATGAAATGAAAACCTGAGTTGAGAGCCTGCAGACCACAGAGAGATGGTGTAGTGTGGTCTGGAGGGCGTGCGTGGACACAGAAGAGATCTGAGAACTGTAAAAACACATCCCTCCGGCACCATTATATAAGCATACATATGGGACAGTAAAAATGGAAGACGACACTTTAAATGACATTATTATAAAATGCAATACTCCTGGAATGATCCCTTATTAAATTAGGCCCTATGATCCAAGATGAATTTCCCGCTTCCCTAATCCATCAAGAGGGGAATATTAAAAGATAGGCCTCAACTGGCATTAGAAGCTCACTCCGTCTTGACTTTCATTATTCTGCATTAGGGTGCTGCTGGGGGAGAGCCTCTTAATGAGAATTACAATGATTCACTGGCCCCGGCCCCACTTCTGACAAGTCAAATATTAACTCCTCAGTCACAGCTGTCGGAATTAAAATACTTTGTAGCCGCGGACGTGCTAAATTAAATTGGCCTTTTATGTTCCTTACATGACTGACCCCCGTGGGGCTCCACTGCCTCAGTCGCCACTGAGACGGCTATGACAGAGCAAGAGGAAGAGGCGAGGCAAGCAGTGCACTCGGCACAGAGAGGCAGGCTCACACGAAAACAAACATTTCTGTCCCCCGTGTGTCATTCTGTCATCTTCTCTTGCTATCGCTCTATTCTCCCCCTCTTCCTTCATTCTGTGTTTCTCACCAGAGGCTGTTTCTTTGGCAGACATCTTCACCGCACTGTTTGTTTGATAGCCAGTGTCAGCTACTGTCGACTACTGTCTGCGTTTCGCTGCAGTCTCTCTCTATTACTCGGGCCACAGACACACATAAAGGCTCCTCACCTGTTGCTTGCCCTTCATGTTTAACAGCCAAACAGATTAACATGGCGGAGGAGCCTTTTTCAAAGAGCAAGGGAACTTTGTTCTAATCTGATTAAGGTTTAGTGTGCAGACAACAAATCAAATTTCTATTGACCTTTAAAAGTTTTATTTCAGTTAATTTGCACTCACTTAAGCAGAGGGCTAGGGCTCACAGACCTGCGCTTGTCTCTGCCTTCCTAATTCCTCTGTGTGTGCACCAACGCTTGTTGGGCGGTTCCTCCACCCGCCTCCTTTCTAGCTCACTCTGGCCCCAAGGTCATGTGCACTGATGCTGTGAGTGGGGAGGTTTTCTGCCTTTTGCCTGTCTCTTTCCCCAGCAGCATTTCTGCTCTGCTTGCGTTGCCAGCAGAGCTATGAATCCTTCTCCCGTTCTGTTTGAGCTGCTCACAAACAAACGATCGATTTCACAGGGAGAGAGAGAGGAGGGAGAGGGAAAATATAACTGCCAGTGACCCTGCAGTCTGCAAATGTTACACTTGAAATCGCTGGATTTAAAAAAAAAAAAAAAAAATACCACATACATGCCCCGGGACATGTCACCTCTCCCCTTTCAAAAGTCAACTGAATGAATAAAGAAATGGATGGAGCTGATAAAGAAAACAAAAAAACGGCCAAATGGAAGAGAGTGGAGGATTAATTCAGTGGGCAGATGGGTCTTGGTGTCAATTTGAGCTATTCTGATCCACTGAATTGAAACCAGAGCTTCAACCAAGCCCCAAACAAGCCACCTTTGACCCCCATGACAGACACAATACTGATACTCTATATTCATTCAGTTCCTCTGCATGCTTTGTTTTAAGTAAATCTGCTTCTCCCTTTACTGCTCTGGCCTTACTTTAAAACTCTGCACCTTAGGTCAGCTGATTAGCATAGGGCAATATACAGCAGACTGTAATAGACAGCTTGACTACTGCTGCCTATAAGATACAGCTGCTTTGTACTACTTTGTAACACTTTAAATAACTTTTAACGAATAAATTAAATGTACCAGTGCATTGTTGACCCAGGGTTATCGTAAAGGTTCTTAATTACCGCCCAGAAAGTAATTACCTCTTCTTGAAAGCATATCTCTCGTTGCATTTTTAGGTTTCTTTGACTCTTTGGGGGAAAATGTATTCCTTATAATAAAAGCTATTAGGATTAAAAATTGTTCTGACCTTAAAATTGAATGTCGAACATTTTCATGGGTCTCATTATCTAGTTACAATGAGCTTCAAGTATTAGCTATATCCATTCACATGTTAAGAACAAAAGTAAGCAGTGGGTTATATTAAAATCCCCCAAATCAATGTTTCCTGAAGGGTTGTGCATAAATGGCCCCATTACTGTGCTTAGAGGCTTCAGCGGGGAATGATTTAGACGACACCCCTGCAGTGGACCATCAGTCACTCTTTTAGAGTTAAATAAGCCATGAGAAGGACTGTTATCCTTACTGGCTTAAGCTACCATTAATCAGTCCACTTCACCTGTCAATACAGCCACTGGCTTCCAATCAAACAACCATTACAGCAGTGAGCATCCCAGTAAAGGAGATCTTTGTTTCTTATTGAGTTAATCACTCAGCATGCACACACTGCTCTCGTAAGACTGGCACTGGCAGTGTATACGCCTCTCCTCATGTGTGGAGGAGTGCAGGGGTCAGGCTTAACACACAGTGTGACTTGGAATGTGGAGGAGGCGTAGGATGAAACAATATTATAAGCGATGCTTTGCAATTACAACTGTGTGGAGACAGATCATTGTTCGAGATTGCCCTTTGAAGGTGTACCATTGATCTATGCAAATTGATAGCCAATGAAAATAATAAGTGCTCATTGCGAGTGTCATTATCTCTAAAGCTATGATTAATGCTAACAGTGTGAGAGAAGCGAACGAGGGAGAGGCGAGGGGGGATCGGGCCAGAACAACGTGATGGACTGATGTGTCATCCACAACCTGAGTTGGAGGATATGGCTCCAAGCAGGTGGGAGTGAACTACCCTCTGACAGCCCTCTTCAAAATGACAAAATCCATCCTCTTATATTGATCAGTTATTCCTCTGTCTTTCACCAGGCATCTTTGGACACTCCCTTCTTCTCTTCATCCCTCTGTCCAGCCCCTCCCTCCACCACAACCCTGCCCAGCCGCTCCCTATTGATCCTCACCAGTGATTGGTTGAGCTGTAATTTGAGATGGACATTGACGGATGAGTGCAAACTGTTTTTCTTTTTCTCTCTTTTTTCCTCCTCTCCGGGGTGATGAAGTCATAATGCTAGTGACAAATCCAGACAGGGACCAATTGCAATGGAGTAGTGGCCTGAGTAACCTTTAGAACCAAGGCAGGATGTCGCCTGGTTTGTCACACATGCCCCCTGGGTACAGGATGGTCACAGCACTCATAAATCCTCCCATACAGGCAGTCAGAGCTGTTTGAATGGACAGAGAGAGGATAGTGAAACAGAGAGCCTGGAAATTGGCTTCTCTGTAGTGGATTTCTGAAGTGCTACCTTTTTTTTTTTTCTGTGAAACAGGATAAATATCCCTTTGTAAAGTGCCAAACAGATTATCTTATTCATTTCTAGGTAACTTGTTGCTAGAAATGAATGCAGATAATCGTGTAAAGGTGGTTAGTACTGTCAACATATTCAATTTTGTAAAGTAGCTACTGTGTAACTGACAATCACATAGTAACTACTTTAAAAGCAATGTCATAATGTGCAATTAACCACTTGTTATCATAAACCTACAAATGATTTTTACTCAAAGCAGGGCTTGCTTTAGATTTAAAGAGGGAATTTTCAACTGTCTGGAGCCCAACTTTAATGATTTCATTAGGTCCTGGTCATATAGACTTAGATACTGGTTGGAGACCCCCTGGCAACCACAAGTTGCTATAGAAAAATGAGTGCTTCCTGATCAGTTGCAAATGGTTGCTGTAAAAATGATTGCTAAAGCTCTAGTGACGCAGGGCTAGAGGCTTGTCAGTAACTTTCTGATAGCCAAGGGGAAGAAATATATGTTCCCCAACTGGTTGGCAAGTGGTTGTAGGAGGCCGCTGGCAGTTGCTGGGTGAAATTAGCTATAAATGTCCAAAAACCTCTTTGTGGTCTGCCTTGAGTTTGCATGGAAGACGTCGACTTGTTTGCAAATGCTACTCAGTGGCATGAAGATTGCGACACAAACACAAAACAGAGACAGTTCATCTTCACAGTAATGGTTGTACCTTGTAAAATGTGTTGTTTTAGCGGCAAGGCACAACTTTTACTTTGAAAGCGAATTTTCTCCGTTTCTGGTTTGCCTTTCATTTCACTTTTGCTCAGTGAATAGTTAGTGAGGGTTTGCAGACAAGTCAGCTTCTGCCATGCAAACAACTGCCAACTGTGGAAGTCTTTTACAAACAAAAGCAATCACAATGAAGACTTTAATATAGCACCCTCTTTTTTGACCAGTATCACCCAGCAGCCAGCAGCCTCTAGCAGCAACTTGCAAACAGCCGGTGATACACATTTTCCCCTTAAACCTGAAGGTTGATAGGGGGTTGCCGACTGCTATCTCTAGGCCTGTGTGACTGAGGCCTCAGTACTAACTGCAGTAAAAACAACAACAAAACAACCGATCAAACAAAAAAGCCCAAAACATTCTACTATTTACACACACTCACACCAGTAACAAGCTGGTGAAGATAGCAGATAATTTAATAGACTATGGACCAGAGATTTTTCTCAGGAGTTTGTTGTGATTTAAAACAGAGTTGAAGAGGGTAGCAAATGGACTTCAGCAGGTGCCCAAATGTGTGACTCCTAATATATGCACATAACAAGTAAAAAAAAATATTCAGAAAGTTTGTTCTCTAGCTCTCACTTAGGATTGACTGAAGTTTAATGGAAAACTGTTCTGCAGATGACCCACCTCAGTTCAAAATTCTTTTGGAGGTCATAAATTCCTAGAGGTTAAGTGGGAAAAAGCCTAATATCACTGCACAATTCAAAATGTTAAGGTGCAGTAGTGCACATAGCATCAGTATCATGCTCATCTGTGAAGGCACCATTAATGTTAGATTGTTTGTAGAAACATATGGCATCATCCAGACATCACATTTTTATTTGAGGCTTGATTATTTCAGAAGAGAGTGCTACACCACATTCTGCACATATTCTAAATAACAATGTGGCTCCATAATAAGAACCTGCATGCTATACTGTCCTGTCTGCATTCCAAACTTGTCACCCTGACTGAAAAGATTTGGTAAATTATGAAACAATAAATATGACAAAGAATCCTACATCAAGCAAGAATGGACATTTCTCTTTTACATCACAGAGTGTTTTTTGAAGAAGAAGTGATGCAACACTGTAGTAAGCATGCCCCTGTTACATTTTTTTTAAAATGTGTTGCAGGCATCAATTTCAGAATGGGCCATATATTTTTCAAAAACAATCATATTTCTCTGTTTCAACATTTAATATCCTGTCTTTTGTACTATTTTCAACAAATATTGGGTTTAAATGAGTCGCAAATTATCGGACCCTCTTTTGATTTAAATTTCAAACAGCATCTCAGCTTTTGTGGAAACCGGGGTTAATCTAGTGATCAAGAATAAGCTAGAAGTAACCCAAGTAAGCCTATTGACCAACTGGTCCACAACACACATATGAAACAAATAAGACTGGGAAGCCGAAAATAAGGAGATAAAAGAACAGGAGACGCATCAGTCTCTGCATATCAAACTTTTGAAAGCTGTCTTGACCAGCTCTCTCTTGAAAGAGAACAGTAACTCCTGATCAGTACTTGTGGTAAATAACCAGCCAATTAGGAGCAGACAAACAGATAGAGAATCGTGCCAGAGGCAAGATTTCAGAGAGCGGCACAGATTCTGACGCACAGGAATAACTTTGAGAAATGACAAAGATCAAGAAGATAATGAGATAAAGAAAAAATAAAAAAAAAATGAAGCAGTCAGAATCTGCCCACAACAGTATGCCCTCTGGTTTTTACTTCAAACCAATTTGAGTTTTTATTGTCTTAAACTGTTTATTGCTATATGTGAATAAAGTTATAAAGTATCCAAGAAATCTGTTTAAATATGCCATTTGAACAGATCTCTTAAAGTGGCAGGTCTTAAAATGGTCTTTTCTGTCTGTGATTACAGCCACACATACTGTTTTAACAGCATCCTTGTCTCTGTAATTGCACGCATATTGGATTTTAATAATAGTGTAGAATATTATCAAACAGAGAACACGCTGATAACGAGCCTTGTGCTTTGACTATTTGACAACTCAATCTTTCACTGCCGTTTACTTTGTCTAATGCCGTCGCAGCAGAGGAGTCATCCTTCTATAAAAAAAAGCAGCTTGTGCCAGTGGTTGAACAGGAGACAGTTTGATTAATATTTCCCATTTGTTTAGCGAGCTTTGAGCTAAAATTAGATGGCCACCTTTTCCCTCGACAGGACAGCGGTGACTTTGGTTTCCCCGCCAGGCCAGTCCGACGCGCACACACACCAGTTCCAGGGAGGAGAAGAAGGGAGGGAGAGCTGGTGCGGGAGTAATTTCAGCGGATTGTGAGCGGACAGTAGCTCCGCTGGGAGAGCTGGCAATCATGGGGGAAACAATGTTTACATCGATCAGCTGTCAGGAAGATTTATGGCCTCATTTTGCTGTAATGGAGAATTAGTGGGGAGATTATCAGCGACTCAACACCATTGCTTGTTACCCGTGTCCAGGCCTGGCAATTTGTCTCTCCCCAGGAGCAGCCCAAACACTTGTGACAGCATCAGCACTTGCCCTAATTCAATCAAGAGAAAATGTTGGAATTAATTTGTTACAAGAAAATCTAAATATGTTCCAGTTGAGCAGTGGCCTATAGCCACTCGAAAAAGCAAAGGGGAAAGAGAGAAGGGAAGAGAGAAAGAATCTGATTTATTGTGGCGGGCAAGATATTGATCCATTTCGATCCTGGCCAGCGCGCAGAGGGTTTAATGTGTAATAATTTCCAATTTAAAGCTCTTTCTCAAGATCATGGCTGTAAAGAGTGGCGAGGTGAAAGCAGGCCGGGGCTCCGCAGCCAGACCGCTGATTAAGGAGCCTGTTGCTAAGGCTTTGTCAAAAGCTCAGTTTGAATGTAAATGCAGGGTTATCTCTCCCCTGCATCTCCCACGTGCCTAACACACGCTTTATTTGTCTGTCATGGAGATGGCCGTGAGGACAGGGTGAATGCTCAGCCCGTGTAATAACAGACAAGTGGGATTGACTTAAGGTAGCCTTTCTTTGTAATATAATTGGGAAGTAGACGACGTGCAAACTCATCAAGGCCCGGGATTAAACTTACAGTGCGGTGCATATCATGAAGACAAGAAGAAGGCAAGAAATGGCAAATTCTGGACCTCTGGAAGTATTGACTTAGGTTTTGGAATCAAGGTATGAGAACAGCAATTTCGAGTTCAGAGTCAGTGGCTGGGATAAGGGTCATCCGTTAAGTGAGTGTTTTGTGGGTTTTGTTCCACCTGCTTAGTTGCTTCTATTGTCTGCGGGATACATGATCACCCTTAACTACCCCCTTCCTCAACCCACCCAGTCTCTCCATCTACCAAGACCCCGAGGACTGCTGTCAGAACACTGACCTATTGATCAAGCTGTCTGTACGCTGCTAAGGGTCCTCAACGCGAGCAGGCTAAGGTTAACAGAGCACAGCAAGAAAGCTAGATAACCATCATATAAATCAGCAGTCAGATGACACGAGGCATGTTACTCGATGCTGCACGTTGGGTTTTATTTCAGGGAACATTTTACTCTGGCCTGAGCTGCGCGTTCCATTTTAGTCTGTTTTACAAACAAATGAGTCATAAAGAGAGTCATTAGTGTATTTAATATTAGACAGGTGACACTATCCTGTGACTGTGGGTGGCTATGCAGTAGAGAAAACATTATGACATTATCCCAGATATAAGTTTCTATATTGTTTATATTGAGTGTGCATTAAAAAAAAAATCAGTGTATTAATATATAATATGTTCCACTCTGCATATGCTGTATGTATTATGCAGGTTACATGACCCCGTGAGCTTTCTCTATAAACCAGACAACACTGCTGTTGGAGTGGCTAGCCTACTACTGTATTAACACAAGAGCTGCTGGAAACCTCCTGGCAAAAGAAAGCAACAAGACAGTGGACTCAACACACACACACACACACACACACACACACACACACACACACACACACACACACACACACACACACACACACACACACACACACACACACACACACACACACACACTCTCTGAACTCTACCTTTGGGGTTTCCCTGCCAAACCAGCAGCCCGTTAAGAGTGAAACAACAAATAAACGCCTCACTTCCCTTTCCTCTCCCTCCATCTCACTTTCCCACTCTCTACATCTTTCTATGAATCTGTGTGTGTGTGTGTGTGTGTTAGCTTGCAGGCCATTCTAGGCCAGGGACACAGTTAAATGAAGAGGAGAAGCAGGCTTCGGCGCCGTGACCTCTGCAGGCCACATTCTCCTCCTCCTCCAGCTTTGTTTATTAACATCTCAAGGCTTTTCTCTATTCCACTCTGATTTCATATTTTTTTTCTCTGTGTGTGAGAAAATAGCCTACAAGACACTGTCTGTTCCTGACTGTTGACGTTTCTGCGAAACAGTTTTTACAAATTAGTTAACAGCCGGGCTCTTAAAAAAAAAGCTCAATGCATACGCATTAGCATGAGTTAATTGATGCCTAATTAATTTCTGCTGCCATGCATAAATTTGGGCTGCCTTCCCTCGCTGCCACAGGAGACCAAGACAAGGGCCATGATTTCCAGGCTTCCCATAAATAAATGAATAAACATCAAGATGGGCCAGAGAGAAGCTGGTCTCGCAGAGTATCCAGGTGTGCAAGGTTAAAGACCAACTATGTGGGCGTACACACTCACAAACACATGCACGAAGCACGGCAGGAGCAGGTGCAAATACAAATGATCTTTGAAACTCACTAGAAGTGCTAGGCTAAAGCACAAAGGCGCAGAGCTAAGTGCGCTGCGGAGCAACGCATACACAATGTTAACAGCATCCTCTCTGAACATCACACCTCCAGGAATCCAAAACGCACGTCCCTGTCATGATTATTTTCCCGCCTCATTACTTATTCTACCTGAGCATCCCACTACATCCGAATCCCGTGGAAGTGTTGAGAAGAGTGTGTGGAGTGGATGATAGCAGTGGCCTCTCTCTCGCCTAATTTGTAGTAATTGGTAGCTCATTAGGTGAAGCAGGTCAGTGTCACAGGGAGCAGGCTGTCAGGGCATGAGGTTAATGACAGAGAGAAGACACAGACAGACAGATTAAAAACTCTGCTGCCTGCCATGCCTCTCCTCTGCCGGCTTGTCTCTAGCCAAAGGTCCAGATGTCCACCATATGCAGAGCTCTGAACATATCTATCCCAGCACTCATTTGAAGCCTTCACTGCAAAGTGGCTGCTTTATGATGTGACGGTGACCATCTTTTCAGATTGCTTGAAAGATGCTACTTAACAGAAACTTGGTACGGAACTGGTTTACAGGAAGTTGTCACTTTTGGTAAAGAGCGACGTCTGTGGTTACAAATGTACATTAAATCGGCAGCGGTTTGCAAATAATTGTCATCTAATTTATAAATGCACAAAGGCTGCCAAAATGCTGCAATCAGTCTGAGTTAGTTTGCACGAATGAGTGCAACTCATCTGTGACGCTTCTATTTTAAGTGGGAGATTCGACTCAACTGGTTGCCAACTGGCTGTATTCTGGTTATACATTTCTATAGAAAAGCATTTCCTGTCATTTTGGCATCATCTCATTTTACAGTTAAATTGCAGTCCTGTAGCAACTATGTTACTGTTTGTGTAAGAATTTATACATTTCTGTTCGAAATCTTTAAAGTCAGGTTGGACTCGGAATGCATGCAGTTAGAGTATGGAAACAGACAGAATTTGCCAGATTAGATTATAACAAACAAATCGCATGTAACTGCCAACTCGGCCCCATTCAACTGCAAACTGATAGTAAACTGACTCTGTCTTAGTGCAACTTTATTGCCATCTTGGCTCACCAAAGTTGCTTTGAAGCCGGCAACAGACTGCGAGTGGTCGCAGATCTGGTTCCCAATTTTGAAGCAAAGGCAACATGCTTTGAAACATGGCCGCAACAATTTCGATCCCGCTGCCATCTCCAACCGCTGTTTTTCATAGATTGCAGCATTATTAACTACAGTTATAAAGGCAGTGACAACTAGTTCTCAATCAGCAATCTACTTTAATATCTATGTCCAAAAATGTCTATCAGAAAGTATTCCAAATATAGTAAATTTTAAACATCATCATCGTCATATTATAATGATGGTAGCTTATGTATGTCTGTACAATGCAAATCACACAGATCAGGAAATACATATATATTTAATATATTTATGTAAAAGTAAATTGCAAGTGTACACAAGGTTACATTGCACGTTCCTCAGAGTTTTTCTTATTTGCATGTCCTGCAACATCCACCCATACAGCCTATAAAAAGAAGACTAAATAAACATATACATTTACTATTCAATATTTTCAAGCTTTTAAAAACCTTTTTGTTGTCTGACTATATACAATAACTCAAAGAATGTCTAAGCATGACTGAAATGAACAACTGAACAATCGCCTGCAGGTTGGGTTTTTGCTTGACCTTTAAATGATGAGAAACAGGAAAGAGGGAAAAAGTACGCAAATTTGGTTTAGAAAGAAAGATGAGCAGGACTGGAGAGCTAAAACAGAAATGTAATTTAGAGCTGATTATTATTTTGTGAGATGTCTGTGATTTACAGGAAGACTTGATGCAGCTTGATGCATGGTCATGCTTGAAAATATGAGACAGAATCAGTGGGTCTGGGCAGCTATCTATTTCCCCAGAAATGACCACGGCATACATTAAGTGACATCTATTAGAACGAGGCTGCGTTAACCTGATAGTGAGACGACAGTAAGAAATACAGACCTAAGGCTGAGAGAACAGCGGCGAACCACATGCAGGTGATTTGAACGTTAGATGGAGTCCCATCAGTCCTAGTGGAGGATGTGTGTGTTTGAGGCCACTCTGTGGGAGGAAAAACCTGTTTCTAATGTATCAAATAAAGAGAGTAACTGTGTAACTTAAGAGTGACGGCGAAATGAACGAAACTGAGCTTGTAAAAGCTCCTATGGTTATGTAAATCTAGCCCAAGAATCTTTTTATATTTATCCACCTTACGTAGGCCTTTTCCCATCACAACTTGGAATGGATTACTGTACCTAATTTAGATTGTGTTTCATCAATTTTCTTTTGCAAAGATTCAAACCTCTGGCAGGAATTGTGGGTAATTATCAGCTGCCAGTTTCCCAGACATAATCGGGTACTTTTGACAGGTGAGTTATTAAAATGTCCTCTGTACCTGATAAACATATTAATTTATTTCAAGATAGATAATTTCATCAATGCTGGAGTCACATCATATATGGGGTAGACGATACCCTCTCCGTTTTAATTATACAAATATCACAGTCGTCAGAATGACGGATTTTTAGACATTTAGATCCTTCATTGCTGCTTCTTCCCTGGGACGCTTTGATTAAAAGAGCAACACTGCTTTCACAGTTGCACTGAAGAGCTGAGGGCATTTTATTCATGATAATCCAACAGTTATTTACAGAGAAAACTGCCCTGAATCAGATCTTATCCAGCTTCCTTTTTTTTCAGGCTAATTTATTCAGAAGAAACATTTAGCCTTCAGCCATCCCTCACTTACAACAGCTCTTAAAGATAATCAATAATTTACTTAAACATGGGTCTAGTGTAAGTTTTCATGTTTTCATTATTCACTGTGTCCTGTTAATGATTCTGAGTAAGTCGTCTTAAAAGGCTAAAATGAACATGCCCATTAAATGAAAACAAACATGTTTGCAAATGTAAGCAGACATAAGAGCTCTCTGTAGGTCCGGCTGTCTTGTACAAATCTCAACATCTGATGGAGGAAAGATACTGGACTTTATAGAAGCTAACAATGGTAACAGCACTCCTTATTGACTGGCTTCTCTCTAACTATCCATTGTGACTTACAGCTCCAAAAAAGATTATTAGGGACATTTATTATTTGCACATTTACTTGACAAAAGATAGGTGGTCAAAGATGTGCCCACACGTGCGTGATTGGATCACAAAGCATCTTAGTCATCGTTTAAACTTCTTTTTGGGATTGCAGAATCAAGTGTAACAAGCTCTTAATGTAACTTCTTTCCCTAAATGAAAATAAAACTCTTGCTACTTTTGGTAAGCTCAACAGAGATATACACCTTCTCCTGCTGATATTAAATTGGTAATAGAGCTAAGATGCACCAAAAAGAACGTTTGATATGCTCGTAGGTTTTACAAAATCAGGTTTTAAAATTGTAGACCCGAGGTGCTGCGTTGTCCCAGGAGGGGGTTATGAAATTTGTCAGAACTTATGAAGAAAATTTGGCTAGCTCAGAAAAAAAGCATCAAGCTAAAGAGAGGCACATTCTGCAAAAAGAGGCTCTTCACTTTACAGCGACAGTGGTAGGTATTGCTGCTCATTTAGCTCCAGGAGATGATGATGTTCAGTACAAACAGAAGGAGAGGGAAGAGCACGAGCTTCAGTGAGTGAAAAGACAATTCCCCCTGGTAGATCCAAATGGCCCACATTGTAAAACAGCCAACCCATCACAGCAGTATGTGGATGAGTGTAAACACACAGCTTTGTACATCTAACTCACAGTTTGCATCTTTATTCTTGAGTCAGAACTCGCAGTCTGCTGCTTTACATTTTTTGCATTATGCAGCATGGCAATCAGTGCTGCCTTAAATACATTACAACAAACTGCTTGTATGTCTCGCTGAGAGATGAACAAGACAACTGCACTCATTCAGTGAGTGTTCTGAGTGTGACTTTTCCTGCAGAAAGCTGACGAGATGAGGAAAGAAGACAATTCAAAAACAGTAGGTGCGTTAACATTTCCCTGGTGTGGAGCTACTGTGTTCCTGTTGTAATGTTTTCCTGGCCACTGTGGAAGCTGTGTTTGGAGTATGGTGACCCTGCATCAGTGGACCTCGTTGTGCATGTCCACACAGCTGTGTAGCCTCTGTGCAGGCATTGTCCTACAGATTCAGATCTTGTTCCTGGACAAAGAAGATACATGAGATTAACTCAGATGTTTATACAGCTCATCAGCTGTGTTAGTTTTAGCAGACACACACACATGCGCGCACACACAGACAGATTCTGTGCCAATACCATTAAGTTAGTGATCCCAGAAAAAAAAGTGTAAAATGCTGTTGTTACGCTGGTTTTTGTATAGATTAAACAAAATGAGATATGATACGTTAATACTGAATTTAAACAGTATATGCTAACAGTACAAAAGTGTATGCATTTTAGTTTTAGCTTAATTTTAATGGACATCCATGGCAGTGATACGGTGGTGTCTATCACAACAACGACACAAGCTCAGGCATGTCTGAAAGTGAGAGCTGCACATCAGCCTCGGATGATAATTTAGTAAAAAGGCAGCTACTTTAACAACCTATTTTTCAAAGCACGATGCTCTGAAAAATATACAAGACAACTGTTACTGATTAAATAGAAACAACAAACCAGTTCTACCAACTAAGGCAAAACCACACAACCAAGTACAACCAAGTATATGGAGGCACACAAGAAAGATATATATGTTTTTACTTAAGGTTTCCAATCTGGGCACAACTTTTGTACTTACATTTGACTCTGTCTCTATTAAAGATAGTTTTGTCACATGGAGCTAACTCCACATGGTTGGTTTGCACTAACACAACCCCAGATGGGGTTAAAGTGTTGAACTCAGAATCCTCTGATCTATAGTCAGATGAGTTATCCATTGCACCACTGGACTGGGCCACAGTAATGCTGTATCACTACAATAGATTCACACTTTAAATGAAGCCATCTGTCATCATTGACAGTAACTCATTGGAAAATAAGAAGATATTAAATGCCATTCACTTTAATTGTGGTAATTGCTGCCTGGAAGTTATAATAGTCGATAAAATGTTGCTCTGTGTGTGTTTTTATCCACCACATCATCATAAATATCATTATTGCAAATTTCCTTGAAATATCTTGATATCATTTTGAGGTTACATAAGAGACCCTAGGCAGCGGTTTCCTCGAACTTTGCCAGAAAAAAATGAATGTGTTTCTCTAAATATAGAACTATGAAAGTTTGTTAAGCAGCGTACTGTTTATACCACTTTTGAACTTAGCCTTAAGTTAATTCCAGAATTAGTTAGTTACAATTAAAACACACACACACACATACAGAAAACTTAAAAATAAAAATATTTTAGTGTCTTGAAATGGCAACCTCTTCTTTTTTAAAGATGCAAAGTGAATACTGGATTTCAGATATTGGCTAACGACAAACAAACGGGCATATGTTTCTGTTTTGGGGCTTTGGGGAATACATTTGAACCGAGACAAATTAACAGTTTCATTTGCAACTTTGTTGGTTAACACGATACACTGCTGAGTCAATTTCCCATTAAGGGTCGTCTTCTTCTGAAAATCCTTGCAATTTGGAGCTCTGTGGATATGGGATTCTCTGCTTGAGGTGACCTCAGCGGACCAGGCCTTGGCCCGAAGGAACGTGATTGACAGGTAAGGTTGACCTCATCTGTGGTGGTGGGTCCCTGAAGACTGATCACTATCACACAACATGGGACAGATGGGATGAAGCCATCACCAACAACACCACTGGAGGGACGCCACAACACCTCAGGGCTTCCTCATCCTCTCATTTACTTTTTTTTTTTTTTTTTTTTAGCAGTTTCCTTTTTCTATGGCTTTCTTTGATTCTCTACCTTCCTCAATAACTCACACTTTTTTGATTGCTTCATTCCTTTTTCAATTTGTTTTCTATCACACCACTTAACATGATACATCTTAAGCCTCTAAATGCTGATAAACGGCAAAAAACCCTCACATCACACATCAAGTGGCTTCTGAAAATTCACTTAAAAACTGCTGCAAACACACGCAAGTTGCAAGGTAATAACTTGATAATAAACAGTCAAGTTTGAAATGAAAGTAGAACATAAGGTCTGCGCTGATCATTAGGTATCAATTAATCACTCAATTATCTAAATGGTTAAGCGTGTGCGTTAATGCAGACAGGATCTAAGACTCCAACATCAGTTAAAACAGTCTAATGAACTGAGCTGAATTCATCATGAAACACCGAATAATTAGCAACTGTGTCTTAGGGGAAAACTTCAAAAGGAACCTCAAAGTGGTTATGTTTAGTGAAGCTTTCCCTTCAAAAGCAGAACATAAACATACCGCTTAAGACTACACAGGCAGGAAAAGCTGTCCCCCATGCCTTTCATTTACAGCAATAAATAATGATTCATCACCAAAAAAGTTTAGAGAGGGTGTATTTGTTTGCATCAGAAGACGGTGACCTTTGTGGCATTGTTTGGAGATTAAAGTGACACAGCAGCCAAACATGTTCAGAATCAACAAATTAACATAAAAACAAGCCTGTCATAGCTTTGGTTGACAGGAAGGAGAGTTAAGTTTGTTGTTTTTCTTTTTGTTTTTTTTGTAAAGCTCTGCTGGGACCTGGTGCAGTCGCACACATGGCAGCAGAGCTAAGAGACTGAAGGTTCACTGGTGGCTTCACTGCTGGGGACCGCACCGTAATTAAAATGACACAAACAAAGTGAATCTAATTAGGAATCCCTCCGCTCTAGCTCGTTAGCGCCCGACACTGCTAAATTATTTTCCTCCATGGAAATAAATGAGGCCACTTGTCTTTGCAGATTTGGGGGCTGCGAGGTGCTCAGGGAAGCAGCGCACGCTGAAAGTAATTATTGAAGTGTAACTAGCAGATCCCTGCCTGCGCCTCGACCCAAACTCTTATGTGCTCGCATATGCTGACATCTATATTGGTCAGCAGCAGAGCGACATGTCAGTACAATCACAGACCTGAAAGCACTTGTTTTGCTGGCTAACACAGGTCTCCCTCTTTATGTGGGCCCAATGAGTAGGTGTTTGTGAGAATGTGAGGTTTCCAGCTCTCCCATCCACCACCTGCGTTCCATTACACAGAAAACACAAAGCTCATCAGAAACAGTTGGACCTCCTCAGTGTTTCTGTCTGTCCATGGTCTGGCTTTCTGTCTCACACCTACACTCAATCATTCACACACACACACACACGCACACAAGAGCACACTTTCTTTGCCTTATGCCACGTCCACACCACTCAGACCCCCCACACTCACCCTTAGTTGGTGTAGTGAGGTAAGTGAATCCAGTGGCTGATAGTTTTGAGGGAGCCAGGGGAGCCATTGAGAGCCCATTAGGAGGTTAAGTGGAGGAAGCTCTCCATTGTTCTGCTGTTTGATTCCTGCCCTGTGACCCACACTCCCCTGGCCAGAGCATGGGAAACCCTGTTAGTGATGATGAGGGGGGATAAAAGATGGCCACACGTGCATGAGTATACACATACACACACACACACACGTACACAGCTCACACTGAGAGTTGACGCGAGGCTGGAACAGTACAGAGCACTGACAGTTAGATGACTCTCTGCGGACCCACTGGCTGTCTGTAAGGGCAGCAAGGTTTTCCGGCCAGACGACAGTAGCAGTGCACAAGGCCAACAAAAGGGCAAATCCAGAACTTACTGAAATTAATGCTTTTCTAATAAGATCCTTGAGTGGGATTTATGAAAATTTATTAATGCAGAATGATTTTTTTAATTAATGCTGTCAGGTCTGAGTCATTATTGTCTAGTTACCAAGTTGTAGAAAATCCCTTTGATCAGTGTTTATTTTCCTCCTTGGTCTTTTGAGCTCTTTATTTTATTGTGAAAAGCCCTCCAACACACCATTTGATCAGTAACCACATGAAAAATACTGATGGATGAAACATGAGAGCCACAATAGCATCTCTGAGAGGCTGTACTCAGACACTTTGAGATAAATTCTAACATTAGCATGTTAATGCGCATGTAGTGACAGCGCTAAGCTACTATCAGCTGCTTCCTTTGTCACAAGAGGTCGGGACAGTGGGTAGCTCTGCATATTTGATTTAGCAGATTTTTATGGATGCCCTCCCTGACGCCATTATATTTCTGGGATCAAACCAGTGACCACTACAGTATGGAGCCACCAATGTAGTGACGGTACTAATGTGCAAATATTTACCAGGTATAATGTCCATTTTAGTTCAGTTTGATTGCTAACATTACCTGGTATTAAGTAATGAAAGTTGGGTTAATTACTGTAGTAAGAAAATCCAACTATTTTGTGGTGTGCTGCCAGCATTTTACTATCAGAACCAGACGTTTTTTAATGGAAATGTTGGACCCAATTCTACGTTAGGCACTAGTATGATTGGTCAATTGCTGGAAAAGGATTGCGGGGGCAGACTGGCTATCCTATCTAGTATCTATCTTGGATATGTCAAGTAAGTGACTTTCAGTCATAGAAGTCACAGAAAAACCAGTCTAATTACAATGTATCCTCTGGGAACCATGAATGTCGTATTAAGTTTCATTCTAATGTTGAGATATTTCACATAAGTTGTGGACAGATCAACAAAGCCCGCTTTGTAAAGGGGCTTTAATATGAAGATTTGGTACCAGAGTAACATAAAATAATATCAAACAACATAAGAGAAAATATTGGAGATGCATCGAGCAGAGTTTGAAAATAGTCAATTCAAGAACATCGGATTACATGTAAAACCCCCCAAAACAAAACAAAACAAAACACGTGTTTGAGCAGCTTAGGAGGACTTCTGATTTTTCCTTAGTCCTACTCATTGATTTGTGGATTAACCTTCCTCTTTAATGCTCTATTGTGCTTTTAGCTCTTTAAA
Organism: Pelmatolapia mariae; assembly: GCF_036321145.2. Classification (NCBI taxonomy): domain Eukaryota; kingdom Metazoa; phylum Chordata; class Actinopteri; order Cichliformes; family Cichlidae; genus Pelmatolapia; species Pelmatolapia mariae. Next base: position 21,797,167 of record NC_086239.1, read on the forward strand.
TCTTGTTGAGGTGGATCTCATTTAGGGAAACTGAGTGGAGGTTGGGTTGCACAGCAGGAGAAGGTGATGGGTGGTGGATGAAAACAAGGTTAAGTTGGAAAGAGAGGCACAGGTGGACAAAGAGGAGGACCAGACAACAACGTGGAAGATAGCAGTGGAGTATGTGGGAGAAAAGGGGAGGAGGGGGAAGGACAGGAGGCTGGATGTCTTGTTTGGCTGATAGTAATCTGACAGCTATTAGAGAGGGGAGAGTCAGAGACCTGCTGGCTTGGGGTGGTGGGTGGTAGTGGTGGAGTTTGGGGGTGGTATAATGGTGGCGTTGGGGTGATGTGATATATGCTCTCTTTCACACTGACACCAGCCTGAGTCTGTGTGTGTGTGTGTGTGTGTGTGTGCGTGCGTGCGTGCGTGCGTGCGTCTATATTACTTCATTCTTCTACATTCAATTCTCTCTTACCCTCAATGGCCTCTCTCTCATCTCTTCCCTCCCTCCATTTCTCGCTCTCTCTCCTTCCTCCCCTCTGTCACCTCCCCCAATCTCCCCTCTTTCTCCGGTGATGTGGGTGCCACTGTACATTTCAGTGTCTCACCATGTTACAAGGCTTGCCCTTAATTTGACAGTGTCACAGGGATCCATCTTCATTCTCTTACTCTTTTCATAATCTGATCCTCTTCCTCTAGCATGCAATTAGTGCCCCTCCCCTTTTTTCCCTCCTCCCATTGCTCCGTCCTCGGTCTCCTCGCTGCCCCCCCGAGCGGCGTGCCGCTGCCCCCTCTGAGCGGCCCGGATGATTGCTACAGCTTTCCCTGTGCAATCCATTTAGAGCCGGGGCCCTGTAATGAATATGTACATTGAGAGGGACCTCGGCAGGGGGGAGGGTCACGAGCAATCAACCTTGAATTCAATTATGCCAGTGAAGGTTAATGACTGTGCTCAGTGGTCAGAGGCACGCGCCACATCGCCCATTAAAGCAGCTTGTCAGAACTGACAACGTGGGGGCAGGGATGCGCTGGCTCGGAGGGAGAGTGTGGCTGGGTGAGAGAGGTGGGAGAAAGATATAGGTGAGGGGAAGGAGGAGGGGGGCAGAGAAAACAAGCAAGAGGGATGAAAAAGAGTTTGCAGCGTGGATGTGCGCTGGAGGGGTGGAGAGGGAGACAGAGCGAGCCGGCGAGCAGGGGAGGAGTCATGTGACACACGCAGCCAGATAGATGGACAGATAGATAAAACGGTGTCAGTTAGAGGTGCTAGATTACATTGAGTTCTCCCGGACAAATCAGATTGTAAAGTTCGCCAACCTCTCCCCCCCTTCCTCCTCCGACTGCCTCCCCCGGGGTGAAGCTGAGCGCGGTAGCTGTAATATGATTAGTCTACATAAAGACGTGTCTGGAGTGTAATTCACTGCTCACTAATGAGGCCCTGTCTGAACCCAGGACAGATGAATCCCCCTGGCGGCACATGCTCACCTGCTGCCTGAATCCCCCCAACACCACCACCACCCTCCCTCTGTCAGACCCCTCCGTGCCTCCGCGTGCCCGCTTCCTCACCTTTACTTCCAATGCCTCACCTTCACCTCAACCTCATAAATTCACCTAAGTTGCTCACATGTTGTGTCTCATCTGTTTCTCTAAACTGTGTACTGGTCTTCATTTTAACCAACTATCATTTTACCAGAGCTGTCTGTAAATATTTGTTGTCCATGATGAGTCTCAAGTTCAGAGAGAAGGAAAAAAATAAATATTTCTCAAGGCTTACTCAGTCAGTTGCAGATCATCAAAATCTCCAAGTGGTGACCATAAAGGACGTGCCATCTAAACAAAACTTGCTTCCGATGTCTGTTTTGTTTTTAATAGAGACGGGATTTGATCAGGTTGGCACTAGTTTTTTTCTTTTTCTTTCATCTAGACAAGTGGAGGATAACAAAATCAAGTCCCAGTCAGTCAGGGCCAAATCAAGTATTAAGTCATCATTTTGTGACTTAAGTCATAGTGACACAAGTTTATGTTAAACGCTCTGCATCATATTTTCCATCTTTTCACCCACAAGGCCAAAATACTGGACGGCACCTTTAATGCCTGAACTCAGGTATTTCCAATTCCATTGCTGCATGTGTAGGAAATCAAGCACCTAGCCATGCAGTCTGTCTTTACAAAAATTTGCGAAAGAATGGGTCGTTCTAAAGAGCTCACTGAATTTAAGCATGATACTGTGAAAGGATTCCACCAGTGCAAAGTCAGTTTGTGAAATTTCCTAGGTGGTGCTGGTTTAGCTCACTGGGCTGAGCAGATGACCCCATATGTCATAAGGCTACCGCAGAGGCCTGGGTTTGAATATGCTCTAAGGTCATTTGCTCTGTGTCTATCTCCTAACTTTTCTGTATTTTCCTATTGAATAAAGGTAATGAAAAATAAATTTCCCTTTTAGATATTCCACAATCAACTATCAACAATGTTATTATTGCAAAGTGAAAGTGTTTAGGAAATAACAGCAATTCAGCTACAAAGTGGCTACATCAAGCGATAAGGTGCATAGTGCATAAAAGTTACACTGTTACTCCATAACCGCAGAACTCTAAACCTCCCCCGGCATTAACATCAACAAAAAATCTGTGCAGTCGGAGCTTCATGGCATGGCTTTCCATGGCTGATCAGCTACTATAGTTGTATAGGGGCCCAATGCCTTTGCCTATATAGTGCTCACTCCTGTTCCTACTTTTATAATACATATTGTCCTGGAACACTAAATAAGGCAACTTTTTCCTCCTCTACCTGCGTTTACAAAGTTTTTTAGATTAAAATCAAAGGATCACCTGTGCTTAAGCACCCCCCCCCACACACACACACACACGAACACACCTGCTACGTTTTCCCCCATTAAGAATTCATACATTTTCTTTTCAAAATTGTCCACATTTGTAAGACACAGGCAAATTACGGAAGGTCAATTATCAAAAAGAAAAAAAGAAAACATCTACAACATCACAAAAATCAGCTTTTATAAGTAATACAAAGCCTAACACTGATATAACAAGACTAAATTTTGTATGCATTTTAGAATGAGGAAGGTCTGACGCCGAAAGCCCTCTCACCTTTTGTCCTTAGCCTACAATTGAGAGCAGCCAAGAGAGCCCTGCCTGAGGATGTATAGCTGAACTGTTGCTCATAAGGGCTTAAAATGTCAAATGCAAAAGCTCCTGTCTGGAAGCATGCCACAGCTTTTTTTCTACTGTGAGAAAAACATGAATGTATTTATTTTACTTAAGTATAATGAAGAAGCTCTTACTACACTACTGTATATACCTTCATCAAAGCAAGAGGTGAGGCAGAGGTAGATCTAATAATAACAAAACAATGAGCTGAAAGACACTAAGAAGCATCTCCGGTGAATTTTAATTAGCTAGTAGCAATCATTTTTCACCTATTTTTTTATATGAATGTATTAAAAGAATTTAAAGATCACAAGTTTGGTCACTCACTGAACTTACTTGATATACATATAAAATCAAGTAAGTTGGATTATAGTCCAACAGCCATGCATTGTGTCATGTTACAAATCATAAAATTTTGACAAAACATCAGGTTAAGTAGATCAAACAGACGACTTCAGCACTTGGGATTTATCAGTTCCATTTAATTAATAAACAGATTAGTCTCTGACAAGAGCTGGACCTGACAGTGAACTTAAATGATTCATGAATAGAGCACCCAGGGTCATGGATGTTATGATAAACCTGAGTGATGTGATGTGTGTGTGTGTGCGTGTGCGTGCCCCAGCCTGTGATACTCTAGCTGCCCAATATTTGTATCCCTTCTAGGCTGACTCCTGCGGTATCCATCACAGGGGAATATCCAAAAGCAGATTTAAGGATGGGAGGAAAAGTTTGCCACACCAGCATCCTTTTTAAATAGTTTATGTTGTTCACTGATGAAGAAAATATCAAATTCCAGATGAAAATTTATGGAAATTAGATCAGCGCTATTACGGCAGCGACTTTTTAAAGCAATATATTCTTTCCACCGACAGTCTATGCACGGATGATAAATAGAAGGTAGTCAGAGAGAGTTGCAAGGGTCTTTCCTCCTGTGGAGCGGACCTACGTATCTGTTATTGCATTTCAGCCTAACAGGATCAACATGCATACTAAAAAATGCAGCTTCCAAAGAAAACCCCCATCCCAACATTCCTGTCATTCTCCACCTCTCTTCCTCACTTTCTTTATTTGTCATCCACAATCTAATACTATTTCCACCACAGTGGATTGTATTGTAAATAAGATGATATTTTCCCAGAGAGAGAAAGAGATAGAGTGTGTGTCTGTGTGTGTGTGTTTGCACAAGGAGACAGTAAAGCTTTATAATGTTGATTTATCAGCTTGTCAGAATCAAGTATGCTTTAGACACTAATGCGTATGTGCACATTTGTGTGTGTGTGTGTGTGTATGTGTGCGAGTGTGTGTATTTGAGTGACAGCACCTCATACACAGCCCTTGTGCACTTGCTTTGATTCAGTGACAGTCGCCCAGTCTGTCCTGGCTTCCTATCAGTGTGTGTTGATTGGTTCAGTCACATCAAACCAGCAATATTTCTGTTCATCTATTGGCCACTCTCGGCTCTCTGGTTTGTCTGCCAGCGGGGTGGTATTGGCTTTCCAATCAATGCTTTGATTGTTGTGGGGGTGGGGTCGTGGGGATGATTATTCAAAACTGAATGCTCATTCTGTCTTTAAAACTTCCTCTGATAGCACATGATATTGATTTTGTATTTCTCGCATGCAGCTATTAAGTTCCCTCCTTCACAAACAATCAGCCGTTTAAGTAAAATGATAATATCAGCTGGAGTGAGAGCTCAATTCCCTGATGGTATTATCTCCTGTGGTGTGCCACTGTGTACTTTTCCAGAGGTACAATTCTTTAACAATTAGGTGAATAGAAGATGGTAAAATCAAATACATGTTTGATACGTGTGTTAGTGTGCACTGCCTTACAGTATGGTTTTACAGATGGATGTAGCTACCATGATTAGTTCAACTTTTAAAGCTTAGACTGAGTGTTATGATCAATGCCAATCTTGGTGTTTGGAAACCTGACATGAAAACCTTATTCTGCTAAAGCATCCGTTTTACTCTACCACAATTTACAAAATAAAGCTTGTGAAATAAACAGGACATAAAACTAGTGATCTATAACATAAACTGACCAGGAACAAGATTACTGAGTTCATAAAACAACCACAGGAGTTGCTGCATGTTGGTCATTAGAAAGGATGACCCCCCCACCCAAACCAAACCAAAACCAAAAAAATGGAAAAACATCCGTAAAAACTGAACATTTAACAATTTCTTTATTTTAAAACAGTACTGTATTTTTACAGATTTAGTTTTTACTGTGTAAATGCTTCTTAAAAATGCACCGAACCAATGTAGTATCTATTTCTTTAAAGAGTAAGTATTGTCTATAATTTCAATTTGAACCATCAATAACATTCAGTAAATCAGACACTATTTTTTGCACATACTGATGCCTATTGTCAACATAACTATTTAAGCATGTGCTCTCTCTTTAATATCATACCTCTTTTCACACACACTGTGATCCACCCTTGATGTAGAGTCTACAATATTTTTAACATTAATCAACACCCCCACAGTGCATTCCTTGTCAGTCATCATATTTGATATCTCTTCTATAAGTTGTATTATAGCCACTGTCACTTTAAACCCAAACTGGTAGTCAGTGAAAAAGTCACACCATTGTAGTCAAGATTTGCAGCTCTGTAAGGGACAAATTTGACAAATGTTAATGTTTTACATCTTAAGGGGATCTGTTGTGAAGTGATTACTGCATGCTATAAATCTTGTTCAAGACCGGGAGGAGACACAAATCAGCTGAAAGGGATCATAAGTGTGGATAAAGGGGAGGGCTGTGGCAACTGCTTGGGTAACAAGGGAGCAGTCAAAAGTACTTTTTAACTTTGGATATTGGAATCTACTCAAAACAACATGCACTCAATTGGACCACAGTGGTCATTCTCCACAAAAATAAAGCTTTGTTGCCATACTGGAGTCATCACTTTTTATGCTTCATTATTATTTAAAAGATCAGCAAGTTTTAAGGGTTTGAAGAGTTTATGTTGCATAACTGGTTTTTTCCCTTTTTTTTTTTTTACTCTTGTTGAAAATTTTGTTTTTTGTTCTTAAATTGATATAAATACTCACATAAAGTATACAGTAGAAAACAGAAATGCATTAATCAATTTTGGCTGGACTATAAATGTGTTAACAATTAATATAAAGTATTATTCACTTCTGAAAGACCTTCAGATGTGTCACGTATTCTATCTGAATAAACCCCATGAGATGCAAATTCTCATTTTACAGGTATGAATAATAAACTTTATCTTTTCTACACCAAAGTTACAGGGTGCTTCAGGGAATTTATAAAAAATAGTAGCATTAAAACACTGAAAAATATGGAGAATGAGTGAAAAAATACAGTCACTAACAAAAGGTAAAGAAGACAAAAGTAACAAATGATTAATTGTAAAACATCATACAAACGCCAATCTATACATGTGGGTTTAAAAAAAAAAGTCCTCTTACAAACTTTGTTCTACAGTGCTGGGTCTAAAGCAATGAAAACACAGTCCCCTTTTATTTTTAAAGCTGGACAGTGGTAACTGTAAAATGTATGTTTTTCCATATTAACAACAAATCATGAAAAATCAATGAATACGCAGTAAATGACTAAACTGACAAGAGTATACATCCCCAAAAATTTCTGCGGTGGGTCTGCCAGTTTCCGTCCGGGACAATGAAGGTCTCAAATGAATGCAGGGAAGTGTGATAATTACTGCTATTCTGAGAAGCAGACAGAGAACAGGAGAAGGAGGGAATTATTGTTCTACAGCTAGGGAGGGGAAATACATGTTTCCTCTCCTGGGCCTAAATATTTACCCTCCTCTATGGCCAGCTGATTCGCACTCAGACGACGGCACACAAGGCCCCGGAAAGGCCCCTTGCCGTGTTAAAGTGATGCCTTAAACTCTTCAAGTCCACTGCCTCCTCAAACACAACTGCCATTAGCGCCACGTTTACATGCCGTGGCTCACACACATACAGAGACACATGCAGACATGCTTTCTCTCGCTAAGACACACACACCCAGCTTCCTGATCTGATTAGTGGACTGCGGTACCCTGTTAGCCTGATAACAGCCCATTTCCCATTTTCCCATCAGGCTACTGTCCTGCCCTCGCCCCGCAGTGGGCATTTGCTGGAGCAGGTGACAAAAGATCGAAGGAAGTCGGCAGCATGTGTTTGCCATGTGTGCTATGACCCTGCGCCACAGAGAAGGCTGATGGAGGAGCCTGAAGGAGGAGCACTGTTTAGCTTCTCTTTTTTTCTTCATTTGTTAGTTTTAAAATTTGGAATTTTGTCAAAGGGTAAAATCAGAAAACAAACAATTCAGGGCAGATTTTTTTTTAAACTCAACTTGTTTAACTTTCTAATTCACTTCATGTTTCCCAAGAAGAAACTGCCCCCACAGGAAAAGTTTGCACATTCCACTCCAATTTATTACATAGCATCCAGCTAACCTTTTGAATTCAGACAATCTCGAGAACAGGTGGTCAGATATCTTCCTCACAGTATAGGGCGACCTGATAGAGAATTCCTATTGTAATATTAGTAGGTGGCAACTGAATTAAACAGCAGAAGAAAGGCGCGGTGAGCAGAGTTTTGTGCCGACCACAGTGACCCTAAAGCTGGAGTCCTTCTGTCACCTGCTGCGTGTTTGGGTTGTTCTCGTTGTTTTTCTTGTTTCTTCCCTGAGTGTATGGTCAATCTGTCTTCATGGCCCAAACACACATACAAACACGCACACATGTACATGCTTTTCTTTACAATAATGGAAGTCCCACTGCCTCCTCCGTGGTAACTGAGACACCCATGTGGCAGATAGTTTACAAAGAAAGAGCTGTGGACCCCAAACTGATGGACCTCAAATGAGAACATCTGAAAGGAAATCAAATTCATGGTTTCTCTGCTTATAATGAATTTATTAAAAATGAAAAAAATTAAATACACAATATCAAACTATATGAGTTAGAAAACTATTAATATTTCAGAGAGTATGAGCTCAGGTTATTTGCTGTTAATGTGCTTGGCAGCGGCTGAGAGTTAAAGATGACTTCTTTAAGCGTTCTTCGCTGGTTTGAGCGCGGAGTCAAGGAGGCCATTTACGTGAAAAGGGAAAGACCATCTCTGAATCGAGGAGGGGGCCTAAGGGTACATCTTTCGCCATCTTACAATGCTGTGATTGCAGCCATTCCCCAACTCTCTGTGAATGGTACTCATGGCCATTGATCAGTGTTCTTTGATCAGTGGGTTTTGATTAGTGGTTGTTGATCAATGGTCATGAGAATTTGCATAATTATGATTAAGGAACTGACCTCCCAGCCCATTATTCTTTCAGTGGGCTGGTTTCAGTCATTATGCAAATGTACTGTTTATAAGTTTGGGGAAACCTGCAGTCAGCTGAGACTGAAGAAGTCACTTGGATGAGTGACGAAACGTTTCTCCCACAAAACGCTACGTCCAGATGAACAGATTTAACTTTTGGAGATTTACTTTCCTGGATGATTGAGAATGCACCAAGACGTTAAAGACTTGCAGACAGATTCATTCATAAAACAAGGAAAAATGTCCTAATGTTATCATGAGTTGTTTGATAAGAGGAAGCAAAATAATAAGAAAGAGACCCAATTTAAACGTTATTTGTTAACAGTTTAATTGGCATATTGCAGAAATCTGAAATTAAGGGTTGTTTTTTTCTTTTTCTTTTTTTTTTTTTTACAACTGGATATATCGTCATTCATTCATTGCAACCTGATACAGTTTGTGTTGCTGCCAATCTTCAACAGTTCTTCTGATGTGGTGAAAGTTTATAAGTGTGCAAAAAACACATTTTGAGCTTACTGGAGGTACTGAGTTTGGTTTCTTGGAAAGACTTGGTCAAAAAGGATTTCAACTTACCATGACTGGGACTTCCAACCTTTGTGCTAGGAGAAAATTTGAGCAGCTTTCAAAGAGCTTACACACCGAACACAAATGTAAAACAAGCCGTAATCGACCACAAAAAACTATTACCTTCAATATGTGTTTTGTATGCACAAAACGGGAGCTAAAGAAGCAGGTGAAAAAAAAGTCTGTTTTTTCAGCTCAGTCTTTAAAGAATTACAGTTTCTGAGGCTCACGGTAGAACCGGCGTATTCCCTGCTGTAATCCTGAGTAAAAACAAAAGAGACAATAAATAATAAATGGTTCTCTTTAAGCTGTGTTCCTAACATCAAAAAGTAATGCCTCTAATATGCATCTAATAACCCATATTTTGTCCTCAGAGGAATCTAATGAATAACAGAGCTATACCAATTAGGTGCAGGAAGTTACTGTTAATTACATTTCTAAGTTCTATTATGTAGTTAGCATGCATTAATCACAATGTTATTTTTCCAAATCCTATTTGTGGTTAAAGCAGAGTCAAAGTTTATTTGGAGTGGATTAGGGCTCAGCTACGGGATGCAAAAGATCCCAAATAAACAGAAATGGATCTTGATACATCAAGGCTGCATATTATCAGATAGAAATAAAAAACACATTTGTGGAGGGAACTAATTCAATAATATGTATTCAAATGCATATTGCGACTTTAATATGGAATTATAAAAGCAAAGACCAGACAAGACAAATAAAGTAATGTAATATCTAAACCACTTTGGCTAAAGTCACAGAATTGTTTTGAGTATGCAAATGTAAAATACAGGCTAAGAGTACTCAGAGGTAATGCTAATATCGGCATTAGGGCTATAAGTAGCAATTATTCCCACGATAAAGCAATTAAGTCCCTGTTAAAATAATCAGTTAACAGTGACATAAGTGAGACAAAAAACAGCAAATCTTTTAAATGTCCAAATCTGGAGCCAGAGAACATTTGGCATATTTACCCCTCTATTTCTACATGAAAAATCATTTGAATTATTTGCTGATTATCGAAAATAGTGTTCATATGTTGCCTAACTGATTAATCACTGTAGCTGTTTCTGCTGTACTCAACTGCAACATGACTTTCAGCTGCCATGGCGTTATTAATGTGCTGCTTTTTGCTAAAGTAATGAAGAAATGATAACTCTGTCACAGTAATAACTGCTTGGACCATGCAGAGGAAAGTGACCGGCACCGCAGGCTGTAAGGAGCCAATAATTGTTTTCCTGAGGTCAAAGAGAGAGTGACAGAGAGACACAGTTCCTTCTAATCAAGCTCAGTACAACCGTCTCCAGTTTCCCCCTGTTCACTGTGTATACTCCAGCAGGAGGAAATACTGAGCTAACAGGAAATGTCAGATTATAAAACCACTGAGCAAGAGTTAGATTATCAAATCAAAGAGGAAGTGAAAGTTTAAAAACTATGAGATATTCTGAAACTTTTGTCCTGCACATGCAACGGCACTGGTTGAGGTTTTAGGTTTTTCTAAAAACAACAACGCCCTTCCAAACCCCCTGCACGTTCATCGACTGTTAAATCCACTGAGACAAACTCCTCTCTTGGCACCCTTTCTCCCTACAATTAAAAAAGCTCCTGTCGGTCTGATTGTACACTTAATACTCGGCAGGAAGAACAAACCAGCAAACACGCACGTACTTGCCAAAACAAATGATGGATACAAAAAAGGGACTGATTCAGTGGTAATGTACGACTGAGGCTGTCAGCATTGTGCCTGCTTTCATCCAGGCCGCACCTTTAAATAGACATGAACTATCGATAGGAGGAGCAGGAGGCAAATGAGAAGAAGGTGTTGAAAGAAGCAGAGGACTGCTTCAGAGAAACAATCTCCTCTGACCCTAATCCACCATTGAAGAACCAAGACAACCTATTGGCATCTATTAATTCCGAATTGGCCTACAATCAATGGGCTCTTCAATAACCTCTTATTCATTCATTCATCGATAATTATTGATGAGTGCATTGGCCACTCCTGATCGCCATTGCACTTGCCTGTGCTTCCTTTTGGTTTTAAATCCATGCTGAAAGAGCGGCTCCAATCAGCTTCAGTCATGCAGTTGTCCACCAGAGTGCGTGAGACTGAATTACAGCCACTGAATGATGTCTCTGAATTTTTTGTTGTTCAGGCTTAACAACATGAAACATATGGAAACTTGTTTCCACCACAGAAAAGAAAAAAAACGCAGCTCTTTCCATTTATAGGTCAAGATTTTTAGTGGGACAAACAAGCTTCCATAGAAATCCAAAGGTTTTGATGGCAGAAGTATTGGATGCACTGCTGTTGAATTTGGCTCAGAAAGTTGTGTCCCCCATCAGGATGAACTACAATAGGGTCACAGGGACCCTAGCACGTGCCACTGACACATGTCCTGATGGACGTGTGAATGGGCGTGTCACTGTGCACAGCGTAAATCAATTAGGCGGCGGGGATCTCAAGGGAGTGACTAGAGGTGCTATTTCCTGTCTCCAATTCCCCTAAGGCCCTTAAAATACACATATAATTTAAAAAGCAATCTGTGTTTCCATTACAAAGTCCACAACCATACTGTAGTCACATGTCTTGGCTTCACGGTCGCAGCTGTCGAACCCGCAAAAAGAAATCAGCCTTGATTTGTATCACTGCATCTTCTACTTGAGCAACAAATTAATGATGCTTAATCAGCTCCATCTGCAATCAAATTAGGTTATGATGAAGCATAAAGTATAATCCAGTCTCATGGTACCTCAGGGATGGAAAGCATCTACATTTGTTGCGTATTTGTCTGATGTTGAATATCTGGGGCACAAAAACCACCACTTCTGCTGTCTCCTGGGTTATTTATGTACATCGGCAATTACTGTAAACAACCGTAAACAAAGACAAATATTTCCGTGATAATGTGCGCCACTGTGGTGTTGTACAGGGGTCGCAAAGCTAAACTCTAGAGCTTAAAGGTTGAACTATCCCTGAGGGGAGTGGGGAGCAGTTAAGGGGTTGAGGTGGTGCGAATGGGGTTGGGTAACCATCTAGGATGTGCTTAGCTTCTTCAAAAGGAAGACCAGAACCCTGCCCCAAAGGGGGAGGTCCACAGGGAGACTGTATCAATGTATCTTCTTCTTCCTTTTTTTAAAAAAAAATATTAGCAATTCATGAATGACTCTGTTATTTTATATCTATGTGCCATGAGATTAAACACATAAAATAACTCAGTGTGCATTTTTATAGCAAAAGTGATGCTGATTAGATGTTTATATCTAACACTAATTACTTACAATAAATCAGCCAGGCTAAAACAGAGCAGCTCAACGTTTACTGCCCACCCCCTGCTTGGCTGCTCCCATCCTCACCCTGAACTTTCACCTTAACCATCCCACCCCCCGAGAGGCACAGGGGGAGCCCAGGGAGTGGGATGCACAGGCTAGATGAAAACAGCAAAAAAGAGCAGCGTTTTAATTGACACCCTTTAAGTTATCTGCAATATAATTATAGCCAACAGCTGTAGACGGTGCAACATGCAACAATGAGACTTATTAACATTCTGGTGGAAGCCTGTCAGGGAGTGCCAGACCACATGAATGACACTGTTTACATGAAGTATCTGCACGCTCAAGAAAGTATTTATACACAGTGGAAATATTCATGCACAAAAGATGTGCACGGGCATTAATTGTATTGACACATAACAGCTTCGTGCCGCTTTGAAAGGGATGGGAAAATAGTTGAAAAGACACTGCAGCCGATGACTATTGTTATTTTTTTGTTCATGTCAAAGGGTCAAAGCTCTCTCCACACTCTCCACTTTGCCTCAAAGCAACAGAGGAACCCACCGAGCTTAAGAATATGTGCTCTCCATTTTAGTCCTAATGCAGGAATTAATTATGAATTAATTAACAGTACACTTAGGAGTGGCTACTTTTAAATCGCCGCATTTTATTTTCTCTCTCTCTCTGCAGTCAGGAATAGCAGGAGAGAGAAAGCCAAGGAGAAACAAAGAGAAAGGATCGAGATATAGATGCATTGTGTTCTTATGTCTAAGACTATCTCCAGGATATGAATTAGAGAATGTGTATAGAGTTTGTTTCTCCCGGCGAGCCATTAAATATTTCATGGAGGGGGATAAATGTTGCTAGAACACCACCACCCCCACCCCCTCTCCTACCAACCTGATCCACACTGCAATTAGAGGCCCATTATCCCTTTCTCAACCCTCACACTCTTTACAAACTGCGCCTCAAAAGCAGCAATAAAAAGCCCTGTGATGAGATATGACAACAGAAATGATGAGTAGTTATCTTTAGGTTTTTATAATGAAATTACATAGTTTTGCTAACCCGTGTGATTTTATAGGTCATTTCCCACCAAACATCATCAAAAAAAATTTAAAAAAAGAGTGAGAGAGCGAGAGAAAGGAAACCCTCCAGCTTCACACTATTGGGTTTCATTCATTTCATTTGATTTGACATATCATGCTTCTGTGCCTTGGCAATAAGGACACAACATTGCAGCATATTGGCAAGCTCATTTGCTTTTCATAGTGAGCGTCGTGGCCAAAAAAAGTGCCCCCTGGGATAAACACGTGTACGGGGACTGCGGGCTCGCCGCCCCAGCAGCAGGTGGCCCATTGCTGCCTAATGAACACCGCAATCTGTTACTATCGCAGCGGTGCTTTTCACCAGACAATTAGGCGACTAAGCATGTCATTATTCCAGGCCAACAAGAAGAGCCTCTTCTCTAATTTCATCTTTTCATTCCTGTTTACTCACCCACACTCCCCTCATTAACGAGAGATTTTCCAGTCCATGCTAATTGGTTTCAATAACATTCATTTTAGTTGAAAGGAAACGATTCTGTTAATTGAGGAGCGCAGAGAGAGGAGAGAGCGAGCGAGGAGGGGGAGAGGAAGAGAGAGAGAGTGAGAGAGAGATTGAGAGAGGGGGGAAAAAAAGCGAGGGTTTCTTTTCATTTTCAAGTGCGTCCATGAGATGATGCTTTTGAAAAAGCGCTCTACAGGTTCAGAGCTAATGAAATTAAGTGATGCCGGCCGTGGCAAAAAGGAAAGCCTAAATTAAAAGCAATTTATTTTCATTGAGGCATGTGGCACTGTTCGGGCACAATTAATGGGCTGAACATAGACACGGATATGGAGAGAGAGAACAAAAAAGAGAGAGAGAGAGAGAGACAAAGATACAAAGCAATGACTGGTGGCACAGATGAGTCAAGAGAGAGCAAAGTCTAGACCTGGACAGATTAGCTGTAATGATTCCTATTATTCTATTTCTCTCTCTTTTTTTTCTACTTTGCTAAGTTTAAATTGGGAATGTTGGAACTGGCAATCCAAATATTTAAAACAGTCTCAAATACTGTAAAGTCTAGCACAGAGAAAGTGCATTAAGAAATTACAGTTTATCTTAGTATTGATATTTTTAACAGAAAAAAAAACCGTATAATACTAATGACAATTTCCATCATCATTATTATGTGAAAAATGAATCTCTTTAGTTGAAAGGAGGTGTGGTGGTGGTGATGGTCTGTTTAGAGGCTTTTAAGTTGCTTTTGATCATAACATATATGATCATCATCAGCAGAGTGGAGCAGCTGCCAGGGAATTATTAAATGTATGCCGGCATTTTCTTTCTAACCTAAAAGTGCTTAATTCATTTAAGAATTCATCACGTCAGTTAATGGTTAATTCCCTATAAATGATAGAGTTTGATTAGATCACTAAAGGCAGCACAACACCCACAATATTAACATAGTTCTCCACTCTTTTTTCCCCCAACTCAAACATTAGATGGAAAGCAATAGCAGTAGAATGACCTTAAAGTCAAGTTGATTTTATATGTTGCTTCATATACTTTACAGTATATGTCTTTGGGGAGGAATTTGCAGTTTATACAGCATAAAATAAAGGCCAAGCATGAGGAACTCTGTAAGTAATACATAAAAAAAAGATTGCAGGGCGTCTAATCTTGCAGGCTGTGTTTTGGTAGACTGATAAATTAGTTTGTAATCCTTCTGAGTGGTTATCAAGTGACAGAGCCCAGTGTCACTGCCAATAATAGAGCCACAGTTAAGGCCATAACCTCTCAGATACGGTCAGCCAGCTCCCTAACCAGCCATTGTCCCGTTGTTTAGTGACGGCAGAGTGAGCGTGTTAATGGTCTGTCTAAACAGTCTCAGCTGGGGGCTGGCAGTAAAGAGAGGGGAGTGTAGCAACCCTCTGGTTGCGCTGCAGGCTGGAGGTGTGGCAGGCTGCAGCCTGTGGAGGCATCTAAAGACCGCAGAATGAAGGAACAGAAGGGATATGACTCAAGCTGCTCTATCATTACTGATCAATATGTTGACAAGCAGACTGAAGGGGGAGGAGGGAGCATGAGATGGAAAACAATTATACAAATTATTTTCAGGCTACTGTGCTGTCTGTTTCCTAGCTGAACCGTGAGTGTATCCGTCTCTGCCTGTGTTAAAGCCAATGAGAAACTAAACTAGTATAAAGTATGACTAAATGCCCTGCTAGTCTCCGAGGAGCTCTGAGTGCGGAGCTAGAGGGAGATCAGTGCAGTTAATTTACATAGCATTTGCATTATGTCAGGACATGAGCTACAAATAGGTATGAGTGTGTGGCTTAATTAGAAATGAGCCAGGCTTTTCAAAAACACCCTTTTGCATCATAATTGAGTCAGCTCAGTGCTGGATAAACGGCAGTGAGTGGGGGAAAGGATGCCTGTTTCTGAACACGCTCTGAGATGACTGGTAATTATGATACACCTACTTGGGCTCAGAGCATGGTGTATTATTCTTATAAAAAAAAATAAAGCAAAAACAAAACACTTATGCATTTTTTGAACACCAGCAGAAGAAACTGCCCTATAATATCTGGGTCAAAACAATTAAATATATGATAAACACTGTGAATGGTCTGAATCCGGAAGGTTGTAACTTTATGGTTGCTTTTGTTTAGATATGTGGGATCAGACACAGTTGTTCTCAAGACTTTACTCATGCATGACAACTGCTTTCAATAGGAGGCCCCAAAAGGAAGTGGAAAGTTAAAGGTTTAACAATCAGTGCAAATAAATACATAATCAGATTTCTGAAAATTGAGTTCTTCCAGAGCCTGCGTGGGTTTTCTCCTGGTGCTCTTGTTTTCTCCCACGGTCCAAAGACATGCACTTTAGATTAATTAGTTATTTTAGATTGGGTATAGATGTGGTTGCAAGCATGAATGGATCATTGCATGCCTCTCTTGCAACTAGAAACCTGTCCACGGTCAATAAAGTAGAGATTTTTGGCCTTTTCTTCCATCAGAGAGTGTAAAAAAAAGGTTCTCTTATGGATTTAATAACTCTTTCTCCCATAAAGATGACATTTGAGGACCTCCCTGTACCCTTAATGACGGGTTTTGGCACTTCAGTGTGTATCAATAAAAACGTGGTTTGACGACCATGAGTTTTCTGGTTTTTCTAATGGTATCTGTGTGGGCAGACACAACCCACACCAACTTCTGATGAAAACGTAATCATTTTGTTCTATAAGCACGCCTGAAACATGACAGAAACTGCAACATTTCAATAAAAGGTTGCTCCTAATAGGCTGTATTTTAGAGTCCGGGAAAGAGTCAGCAAATGTAGGGAAAAAATACAGATCTATAATGCAAAATCTTTTGCACACTTCTTTTAATGTTTTTCAGGCTGATTAAGCCAAACTCATAGCAAAACATGGACATTTCAGCACTCAAAATACATGATAATTTCCAGTTTTCCAAAAAGACATTTGATAGTGTGTCAGTATCAGCTTGTGCTTGTGCAAACTGAGCTAAGATGTGGTAAACCTTGTTAGCTAATATTGACTAGCGCAGGGAGATGGGCAACTTTTGGACAGGCCAGCTTCGAAAGGATGGAATTCAGCAAGTTATCTTGTTATTCCATTAGTAAAGAAAAACCAAAACAAACGCTTGCACACATATGCACTATGCAAAATTACAACTACACCCATAGCACCCTCATAGAGAAATGTGGCCATAGTTATAGATTGCTGAGGCAAAGCAGGAGACAAACACCAGAGACATTTTCTACAGGTGCAGAAGAGGATCAATGAACTCACCAAGCACTAGCACAGTTGACTGCAAGCGTACAATATCCTCAATGCAATTTTTGAGTAGGGTCATACTCTTAAACTCGCTGCACAAGCTGATGAGTGACCTCTATAGGTACTTCCCAAAGTCTGACCAGAACAGGCCCCGTTTTTACATTACCAAATTTGTTAGATTAGTGTAACTCAAAGTATTTAGTTTCAAAATAGAGAATATTTAGAGGAAATAGTGTCAACGTAATTGGTGGTCACAAAAAGAACAATAACAATATGGTAAAAAAAAGGTGGTTATGACATATTATTATTTCCAGTTGAATGCAAGCTCATCTTTAAGGATGTCAGCACGTAGATCACTGGGCAGATAGTCTATCAGGGGTTGCCATGGGTCCTTAAAACTTTTGGTGTTGCATCTTAATTTTGTACTTAGTATCTCCAGTGGAATAACTCCAAAGATTTCTTTGTACCATTGAGTTATCGTGGGAGGTTTATCACAAATTCAGTTACAACGTATAGATTTCCTACTTAAGAGGAGTAGTTTGTTAATAAACTCAAGTTTTTTACCTTTCATTCTTTTATCTGAGGGGCAGTAGAAATTGTCCAGGATCTTTACAAACTTTTTACAATTGCACTTCTCGCTTTAGCTACATATTTCCACACTTGGAAATACAAGGGCATTCCCAAAAACAGTGAATATGCAGGTGAACTGGGTTTTTGTTTGTAAACGTGCACGTTTTCTTACCGCACTTGCTAAGTGATGTGCCAAAAATGGGGATGTGATGGGGAGTGTGGTTGTTCACAGTACCTGGGGTTACCAAGGTTACCAAATTGAATCGCCCCCCTCAGACATGGCTGATCTACATAATTTGGTGGTATCATTCACAGCGTCTCATGGCTCGGGTGATGAATGGCATCCGCAGAAGATAATATTTCTGCTTGGATGTAATAAATCTTATGTAAAGTGTTCCACTGCTTATATAGAAAAGGCAGCGAGGTGGTAGAAAAACAAACACTCCTTTTTTTTTTTTAAACTCTGTCTTGGTTTTTACTTTCATGCTTTTTTCATCCCCACATGGTTCAGTTTTTAACTGAGAAACATGCAAACATGAGGCCTTTTCTAGCCAGCCTTGTATCTCTGCTGTGTGCGCAGTGTTCATAAGGGTTACCCTGTATTCCCAGTGTATATGTATGTGAAATCTCACTTAATGCTGTAGTGTGTCTCTTTGTATACAATAGATGTTTTTATTTTTTCACACTGTATAGATTCTGATAATGTTCATCTCCCCAGTGAGGTTCTCTCTCTGCTCCTTTTCTGCTGCTCCTTTACCTGTAGTATTGATCACAGCCCCAGCAATCCCCTCAAAGGCAGCCTGCAGTGTCCTACTATTACTAAACCAGCCCCGGGGTTGTGAACTTGTGACCTCCTGCTGCTCAGCACCACTCAGTGAGGGGGCATGACCCCCACAGGGGGCTGGGAGGCCAGGGACACTCTGAAAAGCTATTCCTGTTATTCATATGGCCCTGATAGTCATGCGTTTGCATGTGTTTACCATGCATTAGCGCCCGATTAAAAGCCTAACAACAACAACAACAACAACAACTGAGAACAGCTTTGCGTTACATATCCAGACAGATTCAAGTGATTGACACGAAAATGAGAAACAGATGTGGAGCGGTTTGTATAGATAGAGACTTCTGAACAGTTTCTCCATGTAGAACCAGGAACGTGTGAAAATTAAATGCAACCTGTGTGCGTTACTCACTTGTAGTTTAATTCTAAATACGATGTGATAACACTGCTCGGAAAATGTCTATTTATTCCAAAGGTTACTAATCACAATTGTTTACTAATTAAGTTTTTCGATCTCCTTCCACCTATTAAGCCTGTTTTTAATAAGCTGAGAGTCAGGTGTACTTGACAGTAATGAATGACTGATTTTAGCTGATCGTTATTGCTGCCCTCCTCTTGCCTGCGATGCACCGGGTGTGTACGTGCGCACGTGCGTGTGTGTCTGCGCGTGATGCGGCTGCCTAATAAAAGGGATAATTGTTCCATCTTTGCTTGCAGACACATAAAGCAGTGTGTATTGACTGCTTGACAGGCTGTGATTCCAGTAAAGCTAATGGCTTTCTCAATTCTCCTGCTCCATCCATCAGGCCCCGAGAGCACCCCGTCATGTTTTCAATTAATGAAGAGAAAACCATAAAAAGTTAAAAGCCAGTGTGACAAAGTGGACGACAGCAAGTACACACACTCAGACAAGGGTGCACGCACACACTCAAAATTTGTAATCACCGGTATGAAATATACACACATGCAGGAGGGAAACACAGGCTTTGGGCCTGGCAAAAACAAGCTCTCACAGTTTTTTTTTTTTTACCTTGACACACACAAAGAAAAACAATCATATCTTTTGTTTGCTGCGGGTTTGAAGCTCTCCTGTGTCTCAACTTCACACCTTCAGCTTGTAATCATAACGTCTCTGAATTCTGGTGTGAGGCCTGCTTAGTCTGGGTGAGGCTTGCTGTTTTTCTTTTTTTTTTTTTTGCAGGAGATAAAGGGAAACTTCCGATCTGCCTGGGTGAGTGATAGTAAAGCCCTCCAATTCAGGCAGGAAATTATGGAGTAAGTGGCTCGGTGGCTGATAGTCAAATGAAGCCAGGGCGGCTGGATGCCTGCTCTAATTAACCGGCTGGCAGCGATATCAGGAATCCTACTGGCCAACCTGATGACAAGAGCAGGGTGCGCACAGGGGTACAAACAGGCACACGTCCGGAAATATCCAGGATAACGCACACATACATACACACACAATCATAAACACACATATTCACAGATGTGTACACGAGCGCTTTCTCAAAGTAAGATGCCTTTTTGGTGAATTAACAATATTGTATTATTATTATTTTTTTAAAGAGATCACAAAGAATGAGCAATGAGCATAAAATATAAATTTAGCATTTTATTCTGAAATGGAGGCAGCAGAGGAGGTAATTTTACCATCAGCGGTGTCGTCTGCTGCCTAATGATGGCTCATGTCTGAAAATCAGCAATCTAACAATCACACCGCATGACGCTTTACAGAATTAATTTTAAATGATTGACAGTCTTTTATATGCATATCACTAATCTCTGTTGCTTTCCATTACCTTATTGGACAGAAATAGGGAAAGAAAATGGCTAAACTTTGTTAGTGGGACAATTAATTCAGAAGAAAAAAAAGAAAATGAAAAATCAGTGAAATTCACTGATCGTTTCGCAAATAAAAACTGAAGAGCGTTTTAGAAATGTGCTGCAATGTCAAGCCTTAATTCTTTTGTGACTGCGGTGTATGAACTCACAATAGGGGCCAAAATGGGACAGTAAAAAATTGGAGAAGGTGGGAGATTTATGTCTCTTCACATGTTTAATTTGCTGGTCTAAATCACCCCGTGATTGGAAAGTAAGTTAAAAAATAAATGTCAAGAGTGTCCGCTGGGGAAATGTTTGACATGACTTCCATATTCCTGAAGTTTCCTGGCAGTGTTTACTCCAGATTGGCTTAAAAAACAAAACAAAAAAACATTCATCTCCACTCCCGGTTTCACTGAAATTAATATTTACTGAGAGAGAATATTTCCTGATTTCGTGTTTGACATTCTCCTATTAAAGCCTGCGTGTGTGAGCATCTCTGACTCGCCGCTATGGGAGTTCACACCTTACCCTGCAGGCCCTTTTGTTTCCTGACCGGTAATAGGTTCAATAAGATGAAAATTTAAAGCAGGGAAAACGAGAAGTTAACTTGGTGAGAACGACTTGATAGAAATCACATGAGCGTCTAGCGCTGCGCCTACACGCCTCTTCACTTTAACCAAACAGAGCTGAAGGTGAGAGAGCTACTGGAGGATAGATGAAGACGGCGTAATCATGCGTGGGAGTGAGATACAACCAACACTTGTCAATCATCATCAAGCACCCTTCTAGATGCTCGCGGTTTGACTTTCCTCATCATTCAGGATAACTTCCAGCTCGACACACTCGAGGTTTCTTTTCTTTTCTTTCTTGATTTCGATGAAGTTATTTTTCACTTTACTTGTGCATGTTGAATGTGACACGCACCTTATTTTGTCTCACAAACACACTTGCATTTTCCCTGCAATGTTTTTCAGAGAGGAGAAAAGGAGGACTGGCAGCTGAAGATAAATGCATTTTTCATTATTATAGATTCTCTCCACTTCTCCGCTGGCAGTGAGAGCAACCTCTGCTTAAACATCTCTTCTCTGCCCCTCGGCGCTTCCCCACGTTTGGATGCCGGCCAAGCAAAAAAAAAAAAAAAGAAAATAAAAAGAAAAAAAGAGAAAAAGTAATTTAAACATTACAGGAAATTAAATCTCACATTTCCAATTTTTACCCTAAAGTTTAAGTACAATGAAAATGTCACCCATGAATTATGGAATCAAGCTGAATTTCTCCTCTAAACTTTAAACGGCAAATCTAAGTGCCCTTGACAACAAGGTGGGCACTCGGAGGCTTTGCCGGTCCCATCCTCTGATGTGATGCTACAGCCAATCAGGAGCAGGAAGAGCGCGGAGAATAATACCATTTTGCTCGGCTGCGTTTCTCTACTTGAAATATGAAAGAATATCAGATGAGAGTGATCACTATCGGCTACATTTTTTAATCTGATTTATACTTCTCTCGCAGTGGGGAGAATGCTGCACAGTGACGTATAGCTTAACATATATTTTCATGGCAAACTGTTGAATCGCTCACGAAGACATCATCTGCTCAGCCCAATTTACGACAGCATCTAATATTATATTTTATATTAAGACCTTATAGCAGTGTTCATAGTTATCCTAAAATCACCTGTTAAAACATGTCTTTGCTAGATTTCATTCTCTGAGCACAACATTACGGCAAAGATAATACATTCACTTGAAATGTCTCACACCAAGACCAAATTATATTTACTGCTAAATCACATTTCTGATGGCGCCGCGTTATTAGAAAATTGCATGTTGTGCGTTTGATTTATGTCCCAGCATATCTAGAAGAGGAAAAAAAAACACACACACACACATCCACCCTCCCACGCTCGCAGGTGAGATGAGTTCCTACAGATTGCTTTTAGTGTCATCCTCCGGGCTAAGTGTTGTATATTAAAGAGACAACGCAGTGGATTGTCACCCTGGCGCCCCACCACCTAGCAATGGGCCATCTTTAATTATGGTCCAACGGAGGTGAATGCATTAGAAAAGGCCTGACAGAGCGGCCGGTGTGTAGATTATTTTAATTTGTGCCACGCCTCTAGGTGAGCGATGCAGCCGGCCTTGACCCTCCTCTGACTGCATGGATTAATGCCTGGTAATGACTGCTGAGGCTATCATTGCAGCGGGCATCATTAATTATCCTTATTGATTGTTGCTCTCAGAGATAAAGCATTCTGCTGACTGGAAAATACCCTGCATGCGCAAGGTCAAAGTACAAAAAAAAAAAAAAGAGGAACTTAGGTAATGGCAATGAGACAACAACACCTACTATTTTCCAATAGACAATAGAAAATAAATATGGTTGGTGCCCATTGCACATGTCCTGCCGTCTTCCCCCTGTCCGTTACTCCTGCCACCTGTCTCCTCCTCTACCCCTCAAATCTGTCTCACAGTTTCCTGCAATCCAATCATTTTATCCCAACTGGGAATTTAAGAAACCTGAGCAGGTTTGGTGTACACTGTACAGAAGGAAGATAAACTTTTATATGACAGAAAAAAGTGGAGAGTCTTGAAGAAGCAATAGTGAAGCAACATGCTGTGTAAGAGAGAGAGGAACCAGGTGGATGATGGTGGGAATGAAGAGTCAGGGAGCAGAGGAGTCAGGCAAGCTGGCAGGCAGCTGTAGCGCTCAGGCGGATTATGTTTCTGTGGCTACCATAATGGAGGAGACAGCAGGAAGTCATGGTTTTATATTTACACTACCCTACTACATCACCCTGCCCTCAAATACACAGAAACTGGCACACACACCCATGTTACTAATATTCCACTCTGTGGAACAGTGTCAGAGCACAGGGTCAGAAATCACCCGATACACATGAAATCCACTGGTAAATTCCAATCCTGTCACCAAACAAGAACATCAACAATGATGCAAAATCCCAAACCGGATTTAATGTTTGTTTTTACATCTAAAGGAAGGGACTGGAAGCAGCTAGTCTCCTTTGGTTGGAGGAAAACAAGAAACAGCCAGTCACAGCAATATCCATATATCAGCCAAGTGACATGTTTTGTTGTCAAATCCCATAGATCCCAGATGTTAAAATGCCTGACTTCAAAACAAAACTAAGCATGTACTCTGGTCCCAGAACTGTTTTGGTCTCTATAGCTAATTTTCCATTCTTGACAGCTGTTCTGGGGATAGGTATTGTAGAAATGAACCCAATGAAATAAAGCTTAAAGTTAGGCACTATTAGGGGTGTAGCACTAATTCAAGTAACTGAACTCGACCTCTTGAGCACTGTGACCAATGACCATCGTGTGGCTAGGATGCAATCGTGGCAGGTAGAAGCAGGTTTTGGTGCAGGCCAACTTTTCCTAATTTTTTTCACACACTTGATGTTCAGAGCCCAACATGGCAGGGCTGTGTAGCACTATGGGCCTCAATCAGGAGCAACCACCAACTAAGCTGAGACGGTCGTTTATACCCTGCTGCTGATGAGCCACTCCTAGCACATAACATGCCGAACATATTCAACATTTCCTAACATGAGATTAATTATAAGCTACAACAAAAACTGTCACCAATATCACATACACAAATACTGCATTTCCATAATGACATAACCCTAAAATCACCAGAGCATGAAAACTAAAATATACGTTACTGAAAAAGTGTTGCTTGGACTGAATTAAAAGTGATTTAATGGGTTTTTTTTGAGTTGCTACTATAGGGAGACTAATATAAATATCCTACAGATATGACACTTTTATTAACAATTCTTTACAAAAGAGTGTAAACACTTTCCAAATGCCTTAACTATTCATTTAAAGTGAGGTAAAGAGTGGGTTAATAGCAATCCTACCAGGGTTCAGATTGTCTGCTAAAGTCCAGCCGTCTGTGAGAAAATCTGACTTCAGCTGCATCCAATCCATTCAGTCCCCCAGTATGAACATAGAAGGAGAGTGCAAATTTAGGCTCATTTGAGAGTATCTGTTAACTGTTAGCCTACCACCTTCATGTGTGTACCTCAGTGTTTACGGTTGAGTGTCTCCTATTCCCGGCTCAGACAGGCAGATAGAGCAGATGGGAAGTGAGTGTGACAGAAATGTATTTTCTTTTCAAAAGCTGGTTGGAGAGGCTGCAGAGCACCTCTCTTATTCTCCCTCTTCACTGCCTTCTCCTAAGCCTGTGATTGGCATTTCCTCATATGTGGATCCTGTTCTTCCTGTGACTTGCTCCTTTGTACAACTAGCCAATGTCAAACAACAAATCCATCCCAATCCCAATGTGGAAGACAAGGAGAGAGGGAACCACAGCAAAGGGGAAGAATATGCAGATGCTTGGTCATACAGGCTGACACAGTCCTGCAAAGAAATAAATTGTTTTTTCATGTTCTTAAAGTGATATTAAAGATGTATTTAAGTGAGCATTGGCTTTTTTTTGGTGGTCTTGATCCATAAATGTACTTGTCTAGGTTTCAGGAGGCAGCAGACAGTGGAGGTAGGGCAAGACGAAGGAACAGTCTATCTTTTTTTGTTAGTACCTGTTTGAAGTATATCAGAAGGAGCTTTTCAAGGTCTGGAAATTCATTACTGGACAGGAGCTTTGAAAGAGGTCTGTTGGATGTGTATGGCTTGCTGTGTATTTGTGCGTATGTGTGTGTGTGTGCGTGTGTATATATACGTGTGAGTGAGTGCAAGCCTGCAGCCCATTGTATTCAGAGTGGAATTGCTAAGCAGTTGCCCGAGGCCATGAGAAGGCAGCTACGACCAGGTATGGCTAGCCATTACTGCAGGGCATCAGAGTCTGTGAGACTCTCTGGAGAAAAGATCATACAGACCATACACATCCATATAGATAGTGTGTGTCTATCTGGGTGTGTGGACGCTTTTGTGCGACAAAGACAGGTGAAAAAAAAAATCACTGAGATACTGAAATCATAAAGCTTATACAGAATCCGTATCACATCAGCCTTGATTGTGATCTAATTGAAATTAGCTGTTTGATTTGGATTAGGCAAACCATATGTGAATATATCTGTGTGTGTAGGACTTCAATAGTGAGAAAGGGAATCAAACTGTACATCTGTGTACAAATCAATACATAATGAAAACCCTGCCAGGAGATCCGGATCACAGGCAAAAGGCTGAGGGTATGACTTTAGCATGTAGCTGTACACAGAAGTTTACACTGATGCAAAACAATAAACTTCTGTTTATTGTTTTACTTCTCATCTTTTTTCGTTCTTGCATTGGAAGAGGAAATTCTTGGTTAAACAGACAGACTCTGAGACAGGTGTGCCAGCCACTAGAGGCCTTAGATCAGGTCTTGCATCAATCATCCAGACTGGCCTGGGAGAAAAAAACTAACTATTCCTGGTGGCTTAAATACTAATGCTGCATTATACAGTGCACGGTACAGCCTTCAGATACTAACTGCAGTGTGAAATAAAGTGCAAGACAACAAGACGATGGTATTACACCCAAGTTTTGGATATGCAATTTAAAGTAAATATTACCTATAGAACATTTTGGATTCACACATAGGTGAATGTGATATGTATGATAAGCACACACATGCAAAACAATTTGAGGGGTGTAGGGGGGGCTGGGGTGTCGTACCATGATGCCCATCTATCTTTCTGACATCTCCTAACCCAATCCCACTGGGGCTAACTGAATTCAATCCTCAACATTAGAAAAGCACATACCCCCTCCCCTCTACACATGCGTGTAAGTGTGTGCGTGCATGTGTGTGTCTGAACATATCACACGCATAGCAGCAGGCCTAGATTGTTTCTACAGTGGAGTGTTAGTGTGCAGGTCACATAGCAAGAGGGGGAATGAGGCAGAAATCAAGAGAAAAATGCCAACAGGCCCAGAAGACAAAAAGAGACCCTGGCAGAGACAGAGGGGGAGAGAGAGAGAGGCTTGACGTTGCCTTTCCGGTGGGAGTCCATCCTCTGTTTCCCCTCTCATGCTTTCTCTCTTCCCTCCTCTCGCTCCCTCATACCCACTGCCCTGTACCCCCACCCACCCCAGCCCCCTCTTGGCTGCTCTCTGCTGATTGTTTGGGTGCTTCTTGGTGCCTATCAGGCCCATCGCTCTATGTTTCCATCAAACACAGCATTTATCTTATCATTGCCTTGACAACTGCCTATTAGTCCAAAAGAGTCTGCGGGCTCTGTGTTCCCATGGCGATGACATGGTGACATTGCCTGGCAGCTCTGCACCGCCTGCTGAGACAGTGGACCATTTTCCTCTTCTCCTCTCACCCTCTGTCTTCCTCTTTGCCCATCCTTTTGCCTCCTTTTTTTTCTCCTCCCCTGCTCCTCCTTTGGCAGCAGCCCCCCAACCCAGTCCCTGGGGCTTCCAACTCTTTGAATCTGTGTGCACGGATGCATGTGCGTGTGAAAACATGCATGTGTATGGACAACAGATGGGGAATTCAGCAGCATGCAAGTGGGCTAAAACCTCAACATAATAATAATAACAGATAAAATAGTAACCAAAATCTTCCTTTTACTTTAGTGTGAACAAGTACAAAAATATTAATCTTTTAATGAAAAATGATAAATAGACAATTTCAGCAATATTTCTCAGGTTTATTGTCATAAATAAAAGGAGCAGTGTTTAACACCCTTACTCCAGTTTTGTATGATAAGCCTTGGGGTGTTTTTTGTCAGTAAGAAAGCTGCGAAACTGCTTCTAATTAAGACCTTCTAATGATTTAGATTAAATTAACAGTTCAACCATTCTCATGACCTGATCTGTTGTAATGATTGTTGTTGATTGTTGTAATGAACAATGCTTCCTTGTGCAAAATACTGTAAAAAAGTCCCAAAATTATCTCCACCTCTTCTACAGTTTTCTCTTGTTCTAAAGCCATCCAGTGGATTGTTCTGGGCTGAGAGACTTTGAGACGTCAGCCAGAATTCACACAACTTTTAACCATAAAGAACATTCGGCACTCATAATGATGTTAAAAACAAAGAGAGATCTAAGTTTGCAGGCACGCAGTGACCATGCTTCAAGTTTTGACGAGCAAAATAGCCTTACAACTGCACGACCGTGTCCCGCAGTGCGTGCTACTCATGATGCTTATCATCTCTGTGGCATAATGTGTTCTTGTGTACTTAATAAGAAACACAAGTTCAACTTATAACAACCATGTTTGTCTGAACTGAAGACATGCAGAGTCAAAGTTAGCAGGAGGGTAAAAAGGGGAAAAAAGGAAAATAGATTTCTGTTTAAAAAAAAAATACCAAAGACAGAAACAATGCTAATTAGATGCTAACCTAGCGAGTATTTTCCTGTTGAGCACAGAAACAAACAACTAATGAAAAGTGGTACCAGAAATAACTGGAACATATTTTGTCCTAACTAATTACTGTCTCCTTACCGTCTTCCTCTAGTCCGGTAACTGAGCTCCTAGGAGTGTTATTACGAGCAGTTTGGTTTATTGGGTTCACAGACTGAGTTAATGTGTTTTGCCGTTTCCGCACGCTCACCCGTTTTGTATGTTAAGCAGTAACACAGACACGTTTAGAATTTCATCCTGTGATCTGGCTTGTACTTTGCAAAAAAAGGAGAGATGAAGACACACGGTAGAGACAATACTGCAATTATACTTCTTATCAGCATGTTATCCTGTGCTTGGCGATTCAGTGCATTAGCTGTGATCTGTGCTCTGTCTCTTTCTGGATCTGGATGAGAGAGGAAGGGGTCTCCTGTGGCAGCTCACAGGGGCCCAGCTCTAATAATAGAGTGTAAATCTCAGTCATTACTTCTCTGACAGGACACTGTGTCATCATTGTCTGGCTCGCAACTCCACTCGAGTGGAGAGGGTTCAAGTTAACTACTGTTTTCATTTCGAGTAGCCCCAGCTCGCTTGTAGTGTGGCAAATGGCAGAGGGCGAAGGGAATTATGAGTGAAGCACAGTCGGTACTAGATGTTTGATTCAAACGGCAACAGATTTTATGATCTTATATTGAACTTTGAATTGCTGCCTATCGATCCAGACAACTACCATGAGACAAAACGAAAAAGAAAAAAAGTTTGCAATAATGAAAGGTTTTCTTAGATTCAAACGTCACGTGCGGTTATCCCATCAAAACTGAAGAGCAGTGCTAGCACAGCAGCAGTTTATAAGGCCGGTTTCCATTAAAACAGCACACCAGTGGGACTGACATTCCACAGCCTGTTAAACAGGAAATCATCATTGGTCTCAGTAACAACGGACCATAAAATCACATTTCAGCATCCATTGATTTTTATTTCATAGTAAATGGCAGGTAACAAACCGTGGGGCCGCTGAGCGGTGCAGTGTAAATGTGCCTCTGATAAACAGTTACAGAAGTTCATCCACTCTGCTGAACTGCGGCTTGGTGGCAGAAAAATCAACACTAATCTGATGAGAGGTAGCAAAACAAATTCCACTGTTGTGCTCTCAACACAGAACTCAAGGGGGAGTAGGGCAGAGGAAAAATCAAGGCAAAGGAGTGTGTGTGTGTGTGTGTGTGTGTGTGTGTGGGGGGGGGGGGGTGTAGAGGAGACACACATGGGAAGAAAGGAACAGGTGAAGAAGACAAAGGAGGAGAAGGAGAACAGCTAAAAATGGGAGGGCAGTGAAAATTACATAAGGAATGGAAAGAGTAAGAAAGGAGGAGGAGAGATTAGGTTTGGAGAAAGGACTTGAGGGATGCATGGGAAGATATATGGAAGAAAAAAGGAAATGGGATTGAACAATGAAACCAAATTAGATTATTCTCTCTGAATGGATTGTTTTGCTTTTTGTCTTGAACTTTAAATGGTTCCACTGCTTAAAAGGACCATACCATTACATTTTCATATACTAACTCAGCAACGATAAAATCAAGTCTATTGCCTTAAGTAATGACCATTTTTGAAAAACATACCATTGAAATTCAGTATAGTATGAAAATGAGTTTGCATACTCTACACTTTAAAAATTGACATTAGCTTTTAGTATTGTGGCCTTTGAGTCATCATATGAGATCTACGCATATTCACATTATTCATTTCACAACGCAAGTGTTTAACTGCTGTTTTTCAGATTTGACTGACCCTTCAAAAGACCCCTCATCTATTCGAAAATCTGTGATCAAGATAAAACTCTAACAGATGAAAGTGTAAAATAAATTCACTCTGATGGATTACCCACTTTAGGTAGACTTTAAGCTCTTGAAAGTTGATGTTTATATTCACCCGGCATGAACTAGCATGAAAATGGAAGGGTGTGTTAAGTGCTGCAGTAATCCATTCTCACTTCCAGCCTCTCATATGGTTACGCTTGGTTAGGACTCATTAGTCTCACATTTTAACACACTAAACTCGTATACAGTGTCATATTTTAATGTGCTATGTGACAGACTTCAAAAGGTTCTTCATAGTAGATAGATGCCAGGGTATTGTAGCCAAATGTGCTCTCGTGGTGTAGTCTCTGTCACAGGGTGCAACACAGTGGCAGGAAATCGAGACAAGTGCTGCGAATGGAGCAGAGGTTAACCTTGTGAAAAGAGTGTACAATAAACCATGAAATCATGATCTTGTACTAATACCCCAGTCACACCGGCCTAGAGACCACCTGGCAACCACCAGGACAAGGGAAAAATGTGTATTCCCTGGTTGGTGTTTTCAGGAAGCTGCTGGCTGTCACTAGGTGAAAGACGGTAGTGATTCCTTGTGATTCCTTTGGTGTCTAGCAGAATGCTAAAGTAGCCTGTAGTTTGTATGTAAGATGGAGACTTATCTGCAAACACTTGCTAACTACTGACTGAGCGGTTGTAAAACTTGAAAAATTGTGATGCAAACTGGAAATGGAGAACATTTTTCTTCAAAATAAAAGTTGTACACAATATGTTTCAAAATAAATGCCATATTTACATTGAGGGTAAATGGTCTAAGTTTTAGGTTTGTGTCGCACTTTCATGACTTCACGTTTTTGCGTAGTTGGCAAGTTTTTGCAGATAAGTTGGAGCCTTCCATACAAACTACAGGCAGCAGCAGCAACTGCAAGGAGGTTTTTGGTGTAGCACCATATACTTTTTGTGGCTGGTTTCATCTTGCAGAATAAGCTCTAGCAACACTAAATTGTGTAAAACCCCATGTGTTAAAATACATAAAATGCTGACCATGTGTCAGAATGTCAAGAGTTGGGAGAGTGTGCGAGAATATCTTGTTTTGTGTGTTGCAGTGTATGAATGCTGTAAGTAATGGGTTAAAAAAATGAAGAAAACCCTTCCTAGCATGTTCTTTTATCCCCATGTCTCCCTTTCCTCCTCTTCTGTTGTTTCTTTTAGCCTCTTTTGTCTCTGTGCTCTTTTTGGGGAAAAATGCCAGATCAACAGAAACGTCACATCCAGGATAGGGGGCTTACTTTTGTATCTTCTAATTGAAGTGCCTTCCTGCCTTAGTGTCTGACGGCTGCTTTTGACAAGTGATGTGTTTTTTGAAAGTGAATCAGCTTTCTTCAGCTCTGAGTGCTATAGACAGCAGAGATCAGTGAGGGTCAAGCTGAATGTTGGTCTCTATACTGAATTTCTACTGCCTCCCGCCATTACAAGACTTGTCATTCATTTTATCATTAATCCTGCCTCCTTCTTTCAGCGGATACATTCTGCTCATGAGTCTTTCCCCCTACAGCAATTCATATTTGTTTAAAGCTATACTTAGTAATATTTCCAAATAACTAATGAACCAAAGGACCTAAGTGTCATGTCGAAGGAGCTGTTTGTGGTGGCTAGACTCCCCAAAATGCTATCATAAGACTCAAGTCTCTGCAACTCTTTTGATGTTTACTGATTTGGTTTGACCTCACAGATGTTTTGGTTCTTCAGTGTCACAGTTTGTCGTTATATATTGAGTAAACCTGCGGTACGCAACCAGCTCTGTACCAAACTGTAGATACAAAAAATGAGTTACCAAACAAAACAGAGCTATAGGGGAAAGGAATACTGGACCTATGTTTATTGGGTGGATTGGGTGGTGGAAAATGAAGGTTGAACCAACATCACAGACATTACTGCGCCACTTGGATGTCCTCATTAAGAGTTTTAGCAAGAGAAAATTTGTGTTTCAGGATTGCTTACAAAAAGTTTCTGGATAAAAAAAACGAGAGAAAAAAAAACTTCACCTCAGTGACATTGCAAACTTGCAACCTCATGCTTTTGAGTGCACCCCTAATCCTACTGAACTAGTTGAATTCTAATACAAACAACAACATTCCTGAGTTATGATGCTGACATCGCAGACAGACAGGCGACAATTCTAAGAGCCCAATATGCTAAATTCACTAGGCGCAGACAAAATGAAATTTAGATGTACAAAACTGTATGAAGGTTAAAAGTGCTCCTTGTTTTGTTTTGTTTTTTATTTAAGAAAAACAGGCTCTGGTAATACTAGTCTGCGTACACGGAGATGTTGCGTGGACATCTGTTCAAAACCAGGTACTAATCATTTTTTATTTAGTCTCCCTTTTTGAGCAGGGAAATAAATTAAAAAAAACCTTTAATGTAAAAAAAATAAAATTCTTTTAGTTCTTCTTCACACAGCTGAAAAAGAGACAATGTTTTTTTTGCAGATAGGAAAAGGCAAGCAACAAGCCAGCAATATTTTCCACCGATGCTGATCAGCTGATCCACAGCAACATGTATCCCTAATTCTGTAATAATGATATGATGGGAAAATACACGTGTCTAACTTTTTAGGCACATATTGGATAATTTCTCATTATTTAAAAATACCACAGTACCATGGTGAAATGACAATAAGTCATAAGTCCATTTTATGTCAAATATTCAGCATTTCTTTACTGCAGGTCTTGTGGTTGTGGCGGTGCAGGACAGAGCTCATCCATACCCTGCAGCTTCTGTATGCATAATCCCATCTTTGCCTGGACTGTTTGGCATTGCTCCGTCAACAGTCAGAGCGAACTTTCAATTATATCTTTGACCAACACACACAGCCAGTCCCCCTCACTGGAAGTCAGCCACATGGACTGGAAATATGGTAGGAATCAAGTCTTTTTTGTCTGGACATTTTCCTAAATTTGACTCCCTTTGCTTCTCCTTGGCGTCTTCCCACTTTCCCACTCCAGGTCTGTGTGTGTGATATTATGAAGAACAGATTTTCCCGAAAGGAAATGAAAGGGTTTGTTAGAGAGAGAGAGAGAGAGAGAGAGAGAGAGAGAGAGAGAGAGAGAGAGAGAGAGAGAGAGAGAGAGAGAGGGACAGAGATCAGAGGGCCTGTGTTGAGGCTGACAACAGACTAGTTTCTTTGCACCAACAACCCACCCACCCAGCAGCCAGCCAGCCTTCACAGGGCTGTATAAATCCACATGCAGGTCACATTACTGCTCTCCTTCATCAATGTTTACTGGCATGTTAAAGATTGTAATAACATTGGTCAGGGCAGAGATTTTTAATTTAGATGTTTTTTTTTTAAGGGTTTGTACGCCAGCTGTGGCAAGGAGCGAAGTAGTCAGAAGGAGACAGATTCTGGCAGCAGGGAGAGAGGTGTAACCACATTTGGATAGAGATGAGAACGAGGCCTGCAAGGTCACGCTCTATAAACACTCTTCAAATCAGAATGCTAGACTTTTGTTATACATACTAGGTTCAGTCAACAATTTGTGCATGTCTTCATGTTTTCAGTGGTCATTTGAGGTAAAACAATAAAAGCAGCTTGAGTCATGGCAGTAAACATTCAGCTACAGCAAGAAAATAACCCACAAAAACAAATGAGCAGAGGCCAATCAGTAATTCCCCTCATTACAGCTGCCATGCCTCTCTCTCTCTCCTTCCCTTTCTCTCATGGTTTAACTTTCGTGTTAATGCTTCAAGCTGAAACGCAGTTTATCAGTGTATTTTCTTTGGGTAGCGGGCCATAACTCTGCTCAACTTAGATATATTGGAATTTGATCAAATACTTGAAAGGTGGCATACGGACTCTGTGCTTATTTAAACTGTAAGGTTGAATACACAAATCAGACTGTGTGCTGTGATGAGATGAGGCGCGCGCACAAACACACACACACACACACACTTGCACATTCCCCTCTGCCCTATAGATCGTTGCTTTGGCTGAAGCTTGAAGATCCTTGCCTTGTTCAAGGTTTTACACCCACTGTTCTGTTCCACTGAGCTGTGTAACCATAACAGTTTAATGACATGCTATTACACGGCTATCACACTTACGGCATCATGTTAACACCCTAACCACTGCCTCGGTCCCACACAGACAGTAGGTTATATCAGATTTAGACCCTAATCTTACTCGTTTGGCCCATTGTTTGGTACTTTCTATAGCCCTGGCTTCTTTTTCCTACCCCCATTTCCTTTTTTCATTGTCTTTCATTTTTTCTGATTATCGGTTTGTCAACTAATAATGTACCCAAGAATGCCTTGTTAGGTGTCTTTATATTCTAAACTACTGCATAATAACTCCATGGAGTATTATGCACTGTTATAAGGTACACAACATTATAATATTTCAGCTACAGCATCAAAACGGTATTTATTTGTATTGCAGCATTTGTACCTTGTGCTATTGTTACTTTTATATAAGTAACTGAATAGATTTTTCACCACTGCCTCTTCGTCATTCAAACTTGGCTTATCCCGCCTTTTTGATTCATCATCAAAATAGCAAAATACAAAAAAAGAAAGAAAGAAAAAATAGCTTGTATAGTCTGGCACACACAACAAACAAAGCTGGTCTGACTTGTTTATTTTGATGCATTAAACCTGACCCACAGAATTGGCCACAATAGCCAAATGCCTACCCTTGAAGCAGAGCTAATCACTTGTGATTTATTTCATACTTCCATTTGATTTGGGGCTGTTTTGGGGTAATCAGACTCTGACATTGGGCCCTGTGCTGTGGCTGAGCTGTTTACATAGCTTTGCTGGAGACTTGTTGACAGTGAGGAGGGGTGAGACGATGAGCCGAGCTGCTTTCAAGGTCTGGACAGTATCTGGATATGAGCTGGCTCGCTAAGGGGAAGGACAGGTCAATGAGGGCAAAGAATCAGGGTCAAAACATGCAGGACAAAGGACAGGAAAATGAGGAAACCAGAGTGAAGTGGAATATTTTCTAAAGTAAAAATCCACAGAACAGCTTTGACATGGTTTAAAACAGCTGTAGAGAGTGCTTTATGTTTCTTTTCCCAGTTTCTGGTTTGGTGGTACCCTGTTAGTCTCCCCATTGTTAAGGATATTGTTCAGTTATGTGGACGTTAGTAGGCCTACAGATAAATCTAAGCTTCCCTTACAACAGGAAAATCATACATCTGTGGGGGTCAGTTATGCCAAACCCTTCTAGAAGCAAGTCTTGCCACTCTGCAGGCATATTAGCAATGCCTCTGGACATTTATTTGGGCAGTTACTTTTGAAAGGTCTGCTTAAATGATTAGGGAGAGAGCTAAAACTGTAATTTAATAAGTTACTGGGATATAACAGCTGCATGTTTGCAATTATCAGCCAAAATAAATAAATAAATAAAGGTCTAATGTTTATGCCCAGAAATTTGCTTGAAAAAGCTTTTCTGCACTGCAAGTTGCGCAAAGTTAAACAACATTATGGCTTCATTAACAACTGAAAAAATGCTATGCTGAATAACTTCATGAACACAGCAAGCAAAGAGAGACTGTAAATGCACTTAAATGCCTGTACTAACAAGTAGATGGCTGTCACTGCACAATTTCTCTTTTGACTGTTGGCTGGCTTTTAATTTGGAAGGGCATGAAAACCTTCATCCTCACTGTTGTGTAAGTCTCCCGAACATTCACTTTGAATGACGTGTTTCGTAACACACCACTAACAACAACAACAAATAAACCAAACTAAAACCTCATTGTCCAAGACTGGCCTACGTGTAATGGTCACGTCTTATATGGTGAATGACAAAAAATGGGCTACAAGCGTGTGTGAAGCTGCTGGTCCACCTAATAAGCAGTGAAGTCTGTCTCTGTCCTTTACAAAGTGCATGCTGTTCACAAAGCTTAGATTATAACTCAATACCTGATTAGAGTCGGTTAGTAGAGTCTGATTAAAGAAACTAGTTTAATTAATATTCAAAGTTCAACACTCCAAACCTGAATGTGATGTTAACAGCAGTCAGTTTTTCACTGTTAATGGCCCCCAAAATTCAGAATGATGGCCTTTTCCTACTTTCAAATCTTGTTAAAGCAAAAATCGCTCACTTGTCAAGATTTACATTAGGCTTACATTAGGGTCTCCCTTTTCATATCATCCCATAAGTAGTTATCAAGCCACTGACTGCAGCAGGATATCAAGCGAGCTGAATGTGCACGCCAAAGTAAAATAAGGAGCAAGAAGATCTGAACTCCAACTGGCTGCACGGGACTGGAGAAAACTATAAAACTAAGCAGAAATAAATGTTTTACTCTCGCTAATTTTACTTGTAGGATTTTTTCCTCTCTCTTTTTTTTTGGCAGTGTCCCCACCTTCTAGAAAACGATTTGATGCTAAATGCACAACTGTAACAAGTTCCAAAAAGTTAAATTCCCAAGACAGAACACATAGTTGGAGCTGTCACACAGGCATTTTTTTCCTCAATAGTAAAAGACCCCAGCAGGAAAAGTCAGCAGCCCCCTCTGCACCTGCTTTAGCAAAAGGCCCCAGGTCACTGACTGGAAAAGAAAAGAGGGAAAGAGAGAGACAAAAAGACATGTTTGTGAACTTTCCACTGTGAGCGAGTGGAATATTGAACATTTCACATTGAGTTGCATCAAAAACCTGAAAAGTTTTGGAGAGGCTAATCAATTTACCAAAAGGTTTTTATTTGACTGCAGAGCAAGAGTCAAATCTTTGAAAAGCAGAGGCTGACATCCTTGAAAAAAAGAGGCATGCACTGAACCCACGCCTTTGTGTTCTTTAGTCTTTGTTTGTAGAAGGTTTGTACGTGGAGGAGGAGGTAGTTGGCTCCGAGTATCAACCTCAAGTAATATCACACACATGCACACACGCACGCACGCACACACACACATTTGTTCGGTCTTTAAAAGAAATGTATAATGCTGTTAGATATTATTTTAAGTCGAGGTACTGATTTCAATGCCAAATGTCAAATCAGATGTAGATGACTGGGAGGGTTTTTTATGCTAATAAGGTAGTTAATATTCTGATGATATGTCTACATGAAGCCTGAGTGTGTTTTAATATCCCAGAGAAGGTGTGTGTGTGTGTGGCTCCCTGCACATAGAGACAGGGATGGTGCACCCAGGGGCGAACCGACGCGCTAGCTAGCCTGTGTCGGTTCGACTGGAGCGCCTCGCTGTTTTACCGCAGGAAGTAACACAAAAGAGCAGCAGGAATGTTTATGAACACCTCAGTCCCCGAGGACCTGCGGGCTGACCTGATTATCGCCTGCCTGTAATTCCACAGTCGGCAAGGTGCTGCTGCTCCTGGAGGGGTTTGAAGGGTGTGTGTGCGTGTGTGTGTGTTCCATCGCTGATAAGTATCATTAAACATCATTAGAGGGTTGGAAGAGTCTCGGGCTGCTTTGGTTTTGTGTGTAAGACTGTTTCTGTCAGACGCACTCTAGGAAGATCACTACCAGCACAGCCCCGAAGACGCACACAAACACATTTAAACACACACATGCTGTGAAAAGCGGGTATTTATCAGTCAAGCTTGTTTTGTTATTGCATGCATTCTTTTGACATGAGCTCTGACTGTGGCCTTTGTAAAAGAGGAAATCAAATAACAGGGCCAACAGGAGCAGAGCTACAATCCCCTCCAGCATATACAAACAGAAATAAACCTAGGCTGTCTATATCTAACAATAGGACAACAACTTTTACTTCAAGGCTATTGCGAAGTTTGAGCAGTCATTTAAGAGGTTTGTGTATATTTGTCTACTTGTGTATTCCGAGATGGCTGGCATCTTCTCATTCATTTCCCCAGACAGCTATTTGTTAAGTTATGTTTAGTATTCACTGCCAGGATGTGTCATGAGTGATTCTGTTGATCAGCTGTTGATTTGTGAGCCGTTCCAGGAATGCCGCGGTTAACTGGTTCAGCATGTTTCGAATGCAGAGAACAGCGAGGAGGACCAGGACCTGAATCAGGCCCAGTGACCTACGCTGTGTAGCAAGCGCAGCAGCCACGAAACATCTTTATCCATCATTGGACGTAACGTATCCATGTGCAGACCAACTGACACAACACTGAGATCAGAGGAGGCCAAAGTGTAGCTGGGTGCTGCCATCTTCTGGCCAGGCGCCATTTGAGGCGAGCAAATGCATCTCGGAGAGAGTATCGTGTGCATTTTTAAATAAAACTCCATCCTAGTTTGGCTATTAGAGCTTCATAGATTAGTGCAGAATTTTCTGCAATCACTCATCAAATGTTATCAAAGGTTTTGGAGAATAATTTAAATCCTGC
The DNA here is from genome assembly GCF_036321145.2 of Pelmatolapia mariae. NCBI lineage: Eukaryota > Metazoa > Chordata > Actinopteri > Cichliformes > Cichlidae > Pelmatolapia > Pelmatolapia mariae. The sequence continues at coordinate 21,834,912 of NC_086239.1, forward strand.
TTCAAACATAAAACAGTTTTGATGAGTGTGCAGACTATGCAGTTTCTTTCTGTTTGTGTAACAAAGACAGAAAAAAAGGCCCAAGCCACAACAAGCAACGTATAAGACTTCAAAGCATCAATAAACTGTATTTCTTTACAGCAAAAAATGCTGTATGTCCTCAGGTGTTTGTACAGTATAGAGAGCAGCTGGGAAAAAGCTCCTGGCTACCTCTCCCCACTTTGGTTGAGCGCGTCAAGTTAATGCGTGGCGACGCTTGGTGAGTTATTGCGCTGAGTACCAGGCCGCTGGTTCTGCTCAGAGGCCTGGTTTGATCTTTTATTTACACTCCTTTTTGCTCAGGATTTCAGAACAATTTTCCCAGCTCTTTACAGTCAAACTACAAAGCAAGACCCCCGTCTATGGCAGGCATGTTGAACAAAGAAAAAGACCACTGGTTTGGCTGCTCGCTTCAAAAACAAAGCAAAAAAAAAATAAAAAATAAAAGAGAGAAAAGCTACATCGGTTTAACCGCTTTGGACTCCTTGTTGGTCTGGCGAATAGGTTGAGGTGAGCGTGACAGCTTAGGAGAGAAAGGTGAGCGGATGGATGGATGAAGAGACAGCTACGAACCAATACTGTAAATCTATACCGACAAACAGGCTAACAGACTTCGAGATGACACACGCTACAGACAGAAAGACAGGCGGACTATTACAGAGTGAAGGTGTAGGACAAACTATTTTGCCTGCAAGTACGGTTGCATATTCACTCAAGTGGCTGTCTGCATCAGAGAAACAGCGCCAGGACCTAAAACTATTATTCTGCCATTAGTTTTCTGCAGGTCACGATTGTGGCATAATGCAATAGCATTCATCTATTTCATTCATTTTAGTTCTTAGAGAGCGACACACAATTTAATTACCCATCCTCCTCCTTGGCTGTGGGAGCGAGAGCAAGCGCCTCGCCCCCTCCCTCCGCTCACTCACTTCTCGTAAAGGATCGAGGGTGCCGAAACAATGATGGATAGAGTCTGAAAAGTGCATTATTTCTGATGCATTTTTGATTATTTCTACCCTTTCCCTTTTTTCAGGTAATGCAATAAGCCTGATACGCTCTGAGTTCTGTCAGAGACATGGATATTGCAACAGCTCAGCCATCACTTTCTATCGGCAGGAAAGTCATTGTTTCTGAAACAAGGAGTTCTCCTCTTTTTTTTTTTTATAGCTCTTTTACTCTTTTTCTCCCTTTTTTCATTTTTTTCGTCTATGTACGTCTGTCTGTCTTCGCGGCCTTTGTGATTTTGTCTGTCTATCTGTCTCCAGCTTGGAGACATTCTCATTTGGACCGGTGCCTTAGACGCCCCAAAAGACTGCCACAACAGTTCCTCATTGAAACAATTTCAAGGACCTCTTCAAAGTGAATGAATCAATAGTGCTCATATGTGGGGTTAAAGCAGAGGTTACGCTGATGTTGTTCAACTCCAGACACTCCCTTAGCCCCAACATGCTAGCCACAGCCAGTGACCCCTTGTTTGGTTAATATAATTCATTCTGTAAATAGAGGATATCAGTCTCTCCGAATATAACCCCACTTTGCCCTAACCAACAACTAAAAAAATATATATATATATATATATTTAAAAAACACAAAGCACAGAGCGAACCTTTGGGCTAATACTCTTATGTCTAAACTTGGTTTATCCACAATCAAACAATGCAAATGTTTCTGATGTCTGAAATGTAGGTGCTTCCAGCCAGCATTGATCCACAGCCCTCAGAGCTATTCTCAGCCAAACCAATTGTGGGTGCAGTTCTCGATACACAGATTAGTTTAACAATATTTCCCTCACTACACATATTACACTTTCTTCATTTGCGATTACATCTGGGAAAGAAAATGCTGTAGTATTCAAAGTAAGAACATTATTCTTTATCAGTTATTTACATTGATAATTCACTTTGAATTAATCATTTTATTAATTCACAAATAGTTTTTCAATATTTCTGTAGGTCAGTCTCTTAACAGACACACATTCTGGAAGATGGCTCCTGTAACAAGAACAATAAAAACTAAACTAAAACAAACAGTGATAAGAATAAACACAATGAATGACGTCTATAATGACTTCTGAATGGCAAAAGAAGCCTTTGGCAAGACTCGTGTGAAAGGATTTAATAGGCTATACTTTTTAATAGCTGTTAATACTAAATGATGCTGCTAAATTTCACTATGATAGCACCGACCTTTAAATCTATCATCAGTGCTGTAAACATTAAAAAAATAATCTCTAAGAAAAGAAAAGCGTAGGTGTAACGGCAATATTAATAACATCTGAATTCCTATAAACTGCTTCAGTTTTATGGTCCTGGTACTGTGTGTGATTGCTCACTGTCACACTGATATGACTTACTGGGAACTATGACTATTTCTGATGTTGTTAGCAACACTGCTTTTCCTGCTATGACAAGTCACATGCTTGCTGTCAAAAAGGATTGCTGTCATCTATAAATATACTATACAGGCTTTAGTCTTTGTTATTCTCTAATACTAAAAACAGGCACAAAAGGAAACTTTATGCTAATCTGAATTTACAATAGAATTACAGTATAAATCTATAGTCGGTATGTATGGGTGACAGGGTGGTACTGTGGTTAACACTATCACAGCACAGCAGGCAGTAGTGCTGGGCGATATGGAAAAAATATTTATCACGATATGAATTATTTTATATCACGATAACGATATATATCACGATATACCACCTGACCTGTGGTCATCTGGAAAGTATGCAGTCTGTAAACAGCGAGTGGAGAGGGTGCAGTCTTTGTTTTGAGTTACCGTAAAGTATGTCGCAAATCCGGGTGCATGTAAAGCAGCACCATGTTGCAAAACCACAAGACAGTTTCTTTGCGAAAAATATCATTTTTTTATACTTTATTTTCTCTTGCATAAAGTTCAGAGTATGTATAGTGAAAAGACAACACTAATATATTTGCACAGGCTATTTAACCCTTTAAGACCTACCATAGAACCAAGTCCGCCAGAGCTTATCTTTACATTTATTTATTTTGAGTGTCTTCATAGTTTTATTTTTGAGACACACAAATTTTTATATATATAAATGAAAATAAATAAATGCAAATTTGCAAAAAAACAGCATGTGCATCAAAATAAACTATTTCCAACAGTGTAATTTGACTTCTAAGCATCCCAGAAACGATACAGAAGAGCATAAAGTCAAACATGACTTTTAAAAACACCAACATAGGCTTTGAAGCTTAAAAAACATTTTCCGCGAAAGTGACGTCACTTCCGGTTTCGGACAGGTAATGGCGGACATGCGATAGTTGCGCTGACTTATATTCCAACTAGGAAGTGTTATGAACAGCTGATCGGATCGGCAAAGCCTGTTTCTGGAATATTATGTTTTTGTTGCTGCAAGTCTGGAATATTATGTTTTTGTTGCTGGAAGTGCTTTTTATGCAATTTTTGCAAAGCTATATGTGGAAGAAAACCGTGACCTAGGACAAGCTAATGGAATAAGATGTAAGTACAACCCTTACGGTTTCATATGCAAAAAAAAAAAACATTATTGCACTACCTTACGTGGTTACAGTTCTACAGGGATTTAAAAATAGTTAGGGAAAACGGAGTGTGCCTGCTCTGACCGGTTGTAAAGGGTTAATGATATATTTTATGTAATAATTTGTAAAATTCGGGTTAGAAACGATAGAAACGATAGAAGACAAATGGCACGATAGACACTTTTCTATCGTCCACACGATATATATCGTCATATCGCCCAGCACTAGCAGGCAGGCTCTTTGTTAGAACCACACTGTGTGGAGTTTGTACTGTGGTAGGAAGCCGGTACAGGCACAGGGAGAACATGCAAAAGACATAGATACATTGCTTCGAGTGTGCAGAATAACATGCTGTATGAGTGTAGCTTAAAGCGTTTTGGTCAGTCTTAAAAAATAAGCTTTAAATATGACACATGTTTGTAGTACAGATTAAGCTTTCCTGCAGTCTTTAATGGCATCCTGGAAATTACCCGATGTCTGCTCTGATCCATATTTATACAACTTCCACTTTTGTGTCTTAACAATAAAATGTTTTATCTACCCATGCTAAAATAATGAAAATTGCATGTCTTTCCCGTAGACATCTTTTTCTAATTAAAAATGATTAAAGACTTATTTTATCAGGATTTTGTTGAATTAGCATTAATTTTAACAGATGAAACAACACCTTACATCAATATTACGTTACGTTCCTAAAGGGCTAAAACGAATCACATCACAACGATCACATATAAAGCAACGATATATAATACTTGTTTCTTCCTGATGTGTGACATCTGTTCTGTATGTCTTCACTGCACAGGTTCGGCATTGGACCTGAAGCTCACCACAGAACCAATATTTGGCACAGCTGTGCTTCTCTCACACTGTGAGAGTATGTCCTGTACCTTCCTAACCTTCTCCTCACTTGCAGTGTTGCACACCACTTTTACTTTGATTCAGCCAACAGCTCTACACATACAGAGCTGCACCGCACCACTGGGTCACGAGTACAGGTGAAGCAGTCCGGGTGAGCTTGGCAAGGGAAAGCAGAAGGCTGTCTTTAGGACGTGAGACTCAGATGTGCTCTGAAGCCTCATCTTGGCATCCCACTTCACACGAAAACACAATGTAATCAGGTAAGGCAATAATATACACTCTACCCAGCATTGGCTGGGCTCCATGGTGTATTTTATTGGCTGCAGTCCTTTTTTTTTGTAATATACAGTGAAAAGGGATGATTACTCATTGTTTAATTAGTGCATGTGAAGCATAATCATTCAGGGTAAGACCCAAGTGTGCAGAATGCAAATTGATTTTCTGATGAATTAATGAAAGTATAATATAGCTTTATTGTGTTGTGTTAGTTGAGTCCCTCCAAAACAGCCTATCAGCTGGTGCCCTTTTACTGAAGAATGGCATAATGGCATTATCTTCCTGGCCCATCAGGTGATCTCAATACACAAAGCTCAAGTCATTTGCTCCATTATACAAAAGTTGCTGAAATACCAGCTGGTAATAAGGTTAGTCCATCATCTGTTTCTAAATTAAAGGGTCAGAGCACAAGTCAGTCACAGAACTTAACTTTCTTGCTACAAGATACAATACACGAGCCATATGAACACTTCTATTCACCAGCAACCAGAGTCCTCAGGCTTTTCTGCTGTCTCACACACATTCAACAGGCCCACGATCTCCTGACATAGCCTCTCCAGTGACATTTCGTCAGAGGGTGAGCGAGGCATCCCGACCGTGTTGATGTGATTGGCTTTGTGCTTTCCTGTCGCAGAGGCCGGGGAAGATTGATCATGGGGGTGTATGGTTTTTGTGTGTGTTTGTTTGTGTGAGAGTGTGTAGGAAGTATTGAGGTGTGTTGTAGAGAGGGAAACAGGCTGTAAAGGTCAGGCTCTGAGGTGAAGCCTCTAATATTGACTCTACAAAGGTTCACTCTGATGAGTGTCTAATACCTCTGAGCCCACAGGTCTATGGCGTGAACACAAACATATTTTTAATTCTATGTTTGTGAGGACACTCACAGACACAACCGTTCCCAAGCCCCTTTACTGAAGGTGACCCATCACAACTAAATACCTACTGCTAGCCTCTAAAGCTAATTCTAAGCGTAAAACGAAGCCTTTTTAGTGTTTTTCTTTTAATACCGCCAGGCGTTTACCTTGCAATATAAAGGCAGCTGTTGCCGTGAATCGACATTATGTAAATAAAACTGAACTAAGCTGAACCAAAACTGCCTTTTGTGGGTCTGTCCAAAAGTGAGGACTGGCCAAATTGTCCTTAGTCGACACACAAAGACAGACGTAAAACAGGGACACATACACAGAGCGGCAATGAGACTTACCAAATAAAAATCATAATGCTGGTCCGAGGATTACTTTGAATTGATTATAGCGATACTGGAGTGCAACAAATTGCCTCAGGGCCTGGCATAAACAACCCATTATTGTCCTCTGATGTGTATCGGATTTCAACAAGTCAAAGTGCTCAAGATCTGTCACGCTGTAATTTGCCACCGCAAACTGTTGACCCTTTCTGATACCGCGCTGCTATTTGTCACATTGCGATGCGCGAGATGACACTATTATCTTACTTTGGTTTTTGATATTTACACACAGATGCAGCATGCGTAAATAACATTATTGCCAGACGTTCTGCTGTTCTTCAAAGACAAAATAGTGGAAGAAGTACTAAGATTAACTAAATGAGAATAGGAACATATATAAAAATAGTCTGGTAACTAAAAGAACAAATGCACTTCTTTTAACGTCAGTGGTGGCTCAAAACATTTGCAGTGTGTAAAATGTTTTCAATAAAAACTTCTTTAAGAGAGAAAAAGCTCTACAGCAGTGTTTGATAACTAACTTCTTAGCTTGGTTGGAATTGGGGCAATAAAAAAGATGTATTTACACCATAGACTTCTTTCTGCAGCCCATTGCTCTTTTGTCAAAATATGTATTTGTACCACGGCTTTCTGTCTGCAGCTCATTGCTCTTTTGTGTAGCAGTTTATACTTAGAGAGGGAATGTAAAATGCAACTCCTCCATTCTGAGACTCTGTGACTTTGTGTTCTTCAAAGTTAAACTCACAAAAAAAGAATATATTTCAGGCATTTTTTTTAAATCAGAAAAGGAACTTGTTGCTATAGCTGTCAGAAGAACCCATGAAATCTAAGGAAATTACACATAACTCAAGTAAACAAGTAAGATTACGTCAGGATATTAATGCACCTACAGTCACTGTATATTTAACACATGTATCCTCCACTCATACTCATACCTTTCTCATTATTATTTCCAAATTCTTTCTTTTTGATTTCCTTTCTTTAATCTCTGTCGGACATTTCCCTCCTCTTGTTACCCCTCGTCTTTCTTTCCCTCCTTCTTTCCAGCCCTCTTTCACCATGGGCTTGTGTGTTTTCTCCAGGACATTTCCTATCATTGTTCTTCAGTTTGCAGCACTGTGCCTCTATGTTTCCTGCCCCGTCTTAGTCCTTGCCTCCACACATTCATCTTACGGCCACCTGGCAGCACGGACTGCCTCTCAGCACTTCCTCGTCTGATGCTGCTCCACGGGCCCTGGCCTTCTCACTCACTGAGCCCCATGCCCAGGGAACCTGCCTGGCTAATTAAACGAAAACAAACTCTGCGCTTTCCCTTCGCTCTCTGCAAAACACCGCTTATTAAGGAGTAAAAGTCAAACTTCATGATTCATTAACAAGAGGAAGTCTGAGCAGACTGGACAGATCAGTGAGTCTGGAGAGCAGTGCAAAGATGGAGTGAAAGAGGAAACAGGGGGAGGGTGTGGGAGCATATGTGTGTGTCTAACTTTATTTAACAGTGTGGGATGTCACAGCCCAAAAATCAATCAAGGAGGCTACAAATCACCACATGTAATTTCATTAATACATAACACTAAAGTGGAAGATACTGTTTTGGTATAACAGAGCCACAGTGATCTCTGACTCTCTCAGAGCAGATACTTTTGTGTTTTTGTTCTTTATGACTTCTGGCCTCTCTGTCTCCAGTGTGAGTCTTGTAATTTCATTTAGTAAATGTGCTGACTGACATATTGAAGTGAGTGCTGAGAAGCTAACCACACCTGATTTGGTTTTACAGAAGAGAACAGTTAAAGTACCGCAAAGTAGCAGCACCACACAATTACTGTGGAATAGCAAAATTTCAACAAGCTTTTTTTTTCTTTCCCAAAAAGTTTCCAAAATATCACACTGAAAATGAAACTATTCATTAGATTTAAGTGTTTAACCCTTTGGGCATACACAAATGATTTCCATTGTACCAGTTTAAATGCTTTCATTGCTGTCAGCAAACACATCTGTGGTGGCGCTTTAGGGGTTCAAAAGCATCCATCAAAGTTTTCAGCTGAGCATTAGCATGACTAGTGATGAAACATTTTTATGGAAAAGTTTTATAAAGTTTTTTTTTTTTAATGAAGTTTAATGTAAATGTGTAAAATATACATTCAATTTCAAGACATTTCAATTGATACATATTCACTCATATGTATTTATGTCACTTTTAAAGTGACAAATATTTTATTAATTGGTCAGAAACTTTAATATTTAATCAGAGTTAGATTCTGTCTTTACAAAAGAACAGACACGCACACTGATCAGATGGAACATATTTAGCACCTGAGGTGTTATATAAGTTATATAACTCAAACATTTTCAATATATTATATATACAAATATGTATACAAAAAAGTTCATATATTCCGTATGTTTTATATACAGAATATTTACATCACGTGCATGTTGAATTATGTGTGTATGAGATGAGAGTGTGGAGAAAGACTCCAGCCTTATAGTTCCCAGGATAAGTGTTTCTTGCTGTTACTGATGCCATAACAGAAATGAGTTTACAGTACTGTGTATCTGTGTCCACATGTGTATGTAAGCGCTTACCGTATGTGTGTGTGCATGTATAACTGTGCTGGCATGCATGTTTACACATGTCACTAACATTTTGCAGTAACAAAGTAATGCACATGTCTGTAGATGTGCCAGCTAGCGTGAGTCTCACAGAGTGCACTGCATGTTAGAGTGTATGAACATGAGTGTGTGTGCCCCATTCCTCCTTTCTCCCCTCTCCTCCAGCTTTCCTCACTGTGATGTTTTGCTTTGGCTCTAATGAGTTGTAAGTGGCCAATACTTTCTTCTGCAGGAAACTCGTGTCAAACTAATTAACTTTTAATGAGAGGAAACCCACTGATTAGAGTGTTTTTCTTGGCAAATGAGCCTATTAATTCTGTTGGTTTGAGCAGCAGGGCTGAGGAGTCGGGTGAGAAGAAGGCCTCTCTTTAGCAGTCTGCACCACTCCCCACTCTCCCGCACACGCACGCACACACACACACACACACACGCACACACACACACACACACACACACACACACACACACACTGCTCCTGCCTGATCCCCTGCTCAGTCTGTTTGGCCAGCTGCTTAAGCTTGGGCTTTTTAAGTCCAAGGCACTCTTTTGCATGCTCTATCTGTTTCTACCACACACACACTTACAATCGGCCCTTTCATCCATATCCAATACTGCTCTCTAGTGACCGGACAATTTCTCAAATATTAGGGTGTCTAATTTTTGTTTGAGCTACAATTGATCTAATAGCACTTTTTGTGAGTGAAAGCAATGAATTTCAAAGTTGTTTTATAATTTCTAATAAACAGATTAAACAATACAGCGAGATATATTTACTCTTTCAAGTTAGGATTTCCAGGAACTTCTTTATCCTTTACTTGGTTAAAGTGCAGATATGAAAAAAGTTTAGATCAGCAACTTAGCGGCTAATATTATAGCACTGACATACTGCTGGTATCTCTTCTGTTTTTATATTGGTGATGAGATGAAACTGGAACTGTACAGAACATAACTGTAGGAATTTGAACAGTCTTTTATTTCATTAAACAAAATAGTCGAGAAAGTAATCCGAAGCTGATTGCAACTGTGTTAGGTGTCATTATCAAAAAAACTATAAAAGAAAAATACTTTTAAATTCATTCTAATGTCTTCCATAATGCTGTGTAAAGTTAACATTAACTACAGATTTTCTCCATTTCTGCTAACAACATGTGAAGTGTAATAACTGTTTGACGAACACTGTTACAGTTAAAATACTTTATCAAAGATAACACCTTTGATGGTTCTAAATCTGCGTAAGGTTAAAAGCCTTTCACACTTATTAGTCACTGTCTGGCATCGTAAGTATTACTTACACTTTACTAGTTTACTACTGACATGGGTATAAAATCAACATCCCCCTACGTGAAAAAGCCATTTCCTAGACCAATAGTCTCTTCAGAAATAATAAAAATAATAATAATAATGATGATGATAATAAAATTACAAATTACGCTGATGCTTAATAGTATAAATGTGTGAGAATCAGAATAACGTGACGTAATACTCAGTTTTAGCTTTAAGAAGTTTATCAATCAGATATGGTGCACTTTTAAGCGATGAAAGCATATACCTGTTCAGCTGCTCGTTAATAAAAGACAAAAACGATGTTTGTCTGATGAGTCTTGATTTCTGCTGGGAAAGGTCAGAATTTGGCACAAAAACATGAAAGCATGGATCCATCCTGCCTTGTTTTAATACTTTATGCTGGTTATTGTAGTTTAACGGTGTAGGGACATTTTCTTGGCATATTTTAGGCACCAATACCTGTATTGTTGAGGACCATGTCCATCACTTTACAGCCTTGGTTTACCCATCTTTTGCTTCCAGCAGGAAGAAAATGAATATTGAGGAGTTCTGAGGAATGTTTCCAGCACATTGTTGAATCTGAAGAATTAAAGTAGTTCTACAGGCAAAAGGGAGTCCAGCACCATAATAGCAAGGTGTACCTCTAAAGTGTAAATATGGTGTGAACGCTGGCCAACATAGGAAATTGGGAAGGGCACTGTCGGGCCACATACTATGAGACAATGACATGCACCTTTTCATGATGGTAGTAGCCATTTTTAGGTACGTATGAATGTGTGTATATATGCTTTACCAGGATCAGCAGTAAGCTTATTTGACATGTATTTTTTTTTTTATATCAGAGCAGGTCTAACTGCCAATAGACCACATTAGAAAGTGTTAATACCTTATTACAGCAGCATTTAGATCCACTGGGAGCCAAGCGTTGCTCTCTGCCATTCCCTGGAATCCCGAGTGGGAGCGATTGATGTGAGGTTCGGAGTGGGCCTCTCAGAACCTGGAAAATGTGCCCGTTTCATCTCTCAATTACTGTCATGGTTTGAAGTACTGATGTTCTACTTTTATCTGTCACAATATGGCTCAAGTTTGTTGAAGTATCAGGAAAAAAAAGGCAAGCCAACAAATCCAAAAGAGAAAGAAAGACGGACAAGTAGGGGCGGCAGTTGGTGCGGTTTCAAAGCCTGCCCGAGCCCTTAAAGATGAAATCCATTTTGTTTCAAGTTCCGCACCCAGCTTGCCTGATGAGGGCTCTAGGGGTGAAGAGAGAGAAAGAGAGGGATGGAGAGAAAGAGAGGGAGAGATAGAGAGAGAATCTGTTTGATTTGTCAGAAGTTCTTTAATTTAATCTACAGCTGTCAGGATGCTGAGGATCCAGACCTCATCACTGCCTTTTATCTGCCTGATTTCACCCCAGGCACCATACACTCTTCTCTAACAGACACACGCACACACGCGCACACACACACACACACACACACACACACTGAATAAAAGAAGGAGAAGACAGGATAAATACTATTCATTTTTTAAAGAACACAAAGAAAAGCTAGAAAGTAAGAGCACAAAACATATGAAAAAAAGGGAGTGTCATCTAATATCTAGGAGTCTATGTTTAATCTGATGTTTCACGTGTGCGACTGACTTTGTAAAATCGCCGGTGTATGAACAAGCAGCGCACGAACAAAGATGAAAGCATGCTAAAGTCAGGTGGCAGATGTTAAGATAGACATGGCGAGATGTAAATTATTACCAAAGCATGTACAGTAAGGGAGAACTATAAAATCCATGTGCACGGTAAAACTCATGGCTTCCATGTGCCAGCTGTCAGGACTCATCTCTGTCTGATCTGCAGTAGAGGTGAAACAATTATTAGTTACCTTAGTAATTATATCAATTAAATAATTAACAAAACACAAACAGCAAACAATACCAAGCTGCAGCTCTTCAGATGTCCTTGTCTTGAACTGTATTAACAAACTAGCCGGTCACGTTGGTATTTTAGGACATTACGTGTTTTCTAAAAGCAGTGGTATGAGGGTGGTACCTACAAATTCATTGCTAAGGACACACTCAAATATTGCCAAGAGTATGGAAAAGCAACAAACAAGTGCATCTTCTTATATCTAGTGTTAAGAGGAAAATTGAAAAATTAATCTCGTTTGTGCTTGCTGTCTTGAAACATATAAAACTCTTAATGGGCTATATGTTTATGCCATATATCTTCTCACAGCTGTGTCAGTATACTGAGTAAATGTGCAGATTGCCGCTGCTGGCCTATAAATATATGTGGATTCTGGATTTTGGGGGCTGATGCCGATAAGTGCTGTCACAACACCAGAGAATGATGCTAACCTGCCCTATATTTCTTTATACTGATACTCAAACAATCTTGTGTTTTTAGGGTAAAAACCTAAAAGTTACAGAATTAGACATATGGATAGTTAATTAGAATAAAATGACAGAAAGCGGAACTTTAAATATGTGTATCGGATATAGTTGTATATTGATGCTGATGAACGCGATCGCTCAGAATAACTTGCATGTTCGCTGTATGGAGTAAGCATTCAGACTTTCATTGTTCCACACATGTATACTACTTGTTCAGGGGTGAAGGATAACTCTTCTGACCACATCACTTTTTCCACATCTCTGAAATCCAGATGCACTCCGTATTAAACTGCGAGCATATGTAGAACAAACACTGTGTGGCATCTAATTGAACTCATATCAGTACAGAGTAAAAGACTGTCTGGCGAATTCACAGTGCCTTAAAAGAACATCACGTGTCACTGTATACCTGGGCATCAACCCTACTCTGAACCAAGCAGAGCAGTTGTAAATATGCAACAGTACATGTGCAAAAAAGTTTACTGTTGAAGCAACTCCAAGTTTTATCTCTTTGAGGCATTGCACAGAGGACACTGTCCTCTGTTTTTTCATTTGGAAATGGTGTTGTTTGGGTTCACATCTTTTTAAGTGGTGTGATATGCTTAGAATAAAAAAAAAAGTCTAACTTTTGTTATACAGTGGAATTTCCCCTTGATATTAACTTCTTATCCCCAGTTGGACAACAATACGTCCAAAACAGTCAACTCTCCTTATGTTTAATGTTTCTGATCTCCATCCATTTTTTTTGCCTTTCCACCTACTTCTTAATATCCCCACAATTCTCCCTCTCTCAGCGGTTGTATATCCCCCATCAGCTTGTCCTCTCCTGGCAAAAGCTCTCATTTCCCGTACTCTCTCAATCTTACAAAAGTCCAGTCACTCACTCCCTTGCACATCGTACATCCACAGCTTTTAAAGCACCTCTCACACACATGCAAGCATCAGATCCAGACTCCGAGACTCACTATTCTTCTCTATCTCTCCCATAGGGCTATGCAACTGCAGATGGACGTACACTCCTTTACTCTGTGAAAGAGGAAATTAGAATTAGACACTTGGGCAAAGCCTGGCCTGCAGAAATGGGATCTCACTGGTCTCCCTGAAGGCTTTAAATGGTCTCTTTCTCTCCTGTCCTCAAGATAATTTTGAATAGAGGAACCTGTGGATGCCAGAGAGTGCTATCTTGTTATTGAATCTGGGAACTTGACAAGAATTATAGACTGCCTAAAGCTGCACTATGTCCAACCTCTGCCTGAAGAAATCCAGCGTTTTACCAATTCACTTCACTCCTTTTTTTCCTGTCTTGGCTGCTGTATTTTCTCTTTTCCATATCCTGCATTTCTCTTTCACCTCCCAGTTAACCTTTACTGTCAGCCATATAGGACTGGGATTAGGCTAGAACTCACAGTGCATTTATGACTGTCTGGCTAATGCATTATGCGATTAATTTATCATTTATGAGCACACCAGCAGTTATTTCGTGACTACTTGACTTGTCTTCTTCATTTCAGATACTTAATACAACACTACCACTACCCCCCTCCCCTGTTTCCCCCTCCCCATCTGGCTGCCTCTGTCTGAGGTGAAACTGGATGGCTGTCAGCCCGCACAAGATTTTGTCATGTGTCCAAATAGCATTTAAAATTCTGCTGCAACTGTATCAGCTGGAAATACTAGTAGTAAAGAGGATGTATCAGCTTAAAAGTGCAGTGTCGGCCAGGCAATCAACAGACAGCATTTGAATTTTTTTCTTTTACATGAATATACAAATTCTTCCTCGGACAAGTAAATACACCTTCCGATAAATATAAACTCATCAAAGCTACAGACTGCATTTTCTGTTTTTTAGTGGTTGTATCAAAAGTAAAGCAAGCCAGGGGAGTCCCACCTCACAACTCCAAAGAAAATCAGTGTAAATCCTGGATGTACAAACTCATGTAGCCAGCTTACCAAGTTCCCAAAAAGTCAGCCGTCCAGCCATCCATTTGGGCTGCACCCAGCTATCACGGGACAATACATTTTGTCAGTTCACAAAGATGAAATGAATATAATATAATCTGTTCCTGTCATTTCTTTAAGAAATTTCAACCATATGCCAAAGTCAGTTTCCCCCTTTTTGGATGAAGGTGTTGCAGACAGACAGGCTGGGGTTCAGTGCATTTCCTAACACGCAATGAATTTCAAATTACATTCCTTACACATTTAAATCCTGTATATTTCTGAAAAAAAAGCATCATTATCTCCTAGGGGTATTCTTTGAGGTGTGGTTTCAGTGCTGGAGTTTTTGTTGTCCACCTATGAGATCACAACTCTGACCGTGAGGACCGACAATTAAGCCATACTCATTATGTGACTGGAGCTTTCTTTCTTATATGCACTCCAACCCTTAAGGGCCTTAAGTTTGTTATTCACACACAGCTCACCTTTGCATCAAAAAGGCTAATGCAGAACGTGGATAGGGTGGTATACCATTACACAACTAGAATCCATCAGAAGGTTGTGTTCATTAAATCTGCAGAACGATCTGAGTATTTACCCTCAAAAATAAAGCTTTTTGTTAAGAATGGAGCTCGTATTGTGCTTACAGAACCCCTGTGATAATGAAGACTAATTCAAATGAAATTCTTTTGAAAAGAAAGATGTCCATGGAAATTATTTTGTGTTAGGTTTTCTCTTTAAAAATAATACTATTTTTTTTTTTAGCATTGGTATTATACCATATTTTCTAAAGAGTCCTGCTTAAGATAAGACAATGAGAATTTAATGGACAGATCAAGATATTACAAGATTTACTCAACAGGATGTTGACAATAATGTATTACAGTAGTGTTAAAAGTATGTTAAACGTTACTTGAATAATATTTTTTTTATTTAAACAGTTAAATTACCCTCAGTAAACAGAAGCAGGCAGCGTGTTTAATGTTACCAGGTGTGAGGACACGTCGCTCTAATTGATGTATAATTTATTTCAGGTTATAACCATGATAAGGCAGACCAGGGCTGACTAAAAGACGAAATGGTTATACTTAAAATTTGATATATCAAATATTAAAAATCGACTATTTTAACATTTTGCAGGTTTCCTCTGCACAGGTGAACAACCTTAACTTGAGCAATTCATGATACAATACTGCCACCCAGAGGTCAAATTTGGGACACCCAATTTATGAAATTATAACTTTTGTTCTGTAATATCTTTTGTTCACTGCACCCATCGGATTCTGAGAGAGAATTTTAGTCATCACAAGAGTGTCAGCGTCTGTTCAGCCTTAAAGTTAGCCATGCTAGGTTAGGTTATGATCATACACAGTGGAGATGACAGGTTGGGGTTAGGGCTCCGGTTGGGCTGACATCTTAAAATTTCCCACCACTGATGTTTTGTAATATAATAAATGCAAAACTGCACTGCCAAAACAGAGACTGAATTTTATATAACACATTTACACACACCTGCCACTTTATTAGATGCACCTTGCTAGCATAGGATATGAGCCCCTTTGCTTTCACAATTGCCTTCATTTTTGTGGCATAGATTCAACAAGGTTGTCCTGCTGAAAGCAGGCATCGGATGATGGGTACACTGTGGTCATAAGGGGATGGATAGCAAGCAACAGTTTTTGGTAAGGCTGAGACATTTAAACAACACTCAGCTGGCCCAAAATGTGCCAAGAAAATATGTCCCACATCACTGCACAACCAGCAGACTGAACCAATGATACAACAGTCAGGATGGATACATGGAGTTTATGCCGAATGCTGAAACTACCCGTCTTCTGTTGCTGTAGCACATCTGCTTCAAGGTTTGATGTATGGTATGTGGTGTGGTGTTCAGAGATGCTGTTCTGCATACCTTGGTTGTGATGAGTGGTAACTGGAGTTACTTTTCCTTTCAGCTTTAATGCAGCTTCGGTTCATTCTGCTCTGGCCTCTGACATCAATCAGTTTTTGAAAAAACTCAGACCATCCCATCTGACACCAACAACCACGCCACGTTTAAAGTCATATAAAATCACCCTTTTCCCCATTCTGAAATTCAGCTTGAACTTCAGCAGGCCGTCTTGACCATGTCTACATGCCTAAATGCACTGAGTTGCTGCCATGTGACTGGGTGATTAGATATTTTTGATAACAAGAAGTTGAACAAGTGTAAGCAATGAAGTGGAAGTGAGCGTATTTTGACTCCCTGTACTTTGAGTCAAGCTATGAAAGTCAAGCTATCAAACATATGATTATCATCACCACAACAAAAAGTAAAGTTAAATATCTGACCAAAAGGATCTGTGTTAAGGGACTTTCAGTCATTACTATTGCCAAACAAACCATTCACTCAAAATGTACTTTAAGGATCTCACAACAAGAAGCCGTGAATTGGACATCACAGTGTTTACAAGGCTACACAGACAAATTAAAGCCAAATATGTAAATAATATAACAAAAATAAAATATATCAAATTATTCGCAGTCTAGCCCAGTTCAGTGCCGAAATATGGTAAATACTACCATAACTTTTATGTTTATCTTTAAACGGGGGGGCAGTTTCCGACTCACCTTGTTTATTTATTGGTATCCAGCTGCCCCTGTGTCTGTGTCGGTCATTTTGTTGGTCTGTTGTCAGCAGCTCACGGACACGGACAACACATACAAAGCTCATTTAGCTAACTTTCCCGGTTATTTCATTTAGTTTAATCGTGTTTGAATTTTCTTAAGTTTGTTGGAGCATTCAGTGTCCGAGGAGCTTCCAAAGTTCTTCCTGCTTCATTGTGAATTCAGAAAAAAATATACTCGATGAATAGCACACAGTTTAATGAATGAATGAATTCGTTGTTTCATGAATACAAATAAAAACGCTGGGGAAAACGAAAAAGCTGCTCTGTACTTTGCTGGGTTAACGTCAACACGAGAAACGCATATGCATATCAATACGCAACGAATAACACCCGCAGCCACATATTCCCAAACATAAAGTAGTCCCATGTAGGAACGTAAGTTCGTTGGTGCAGTGCTCCTTTTGAACACAAGGGGGAGGCAGAACAACATTATTGGAGCCGTTAACCTGAGCTACGTACTTCGTCACAGCAGGCTTCACGGGAAAAACAAACAAACAAACAACGAATTTAACTAGTTGTATCAGTCCTTTTGGTGCTGTCGGTGAGAACAGAGTTACTAGTTGTCAACATGTTGTTTTAGATAGCTTTTTGAAACTTGCACCATACCGTTGTCTCTGAAAAAAAGTTTTAAAAAATGTTTTATTCTATTTTATTTTATTTTTTTCAGTCGGGCTACCTTTAATCATTAAAAGTCTCCCGTGACTACGGGAGAATACCGGCCCTATTGTGTAATATCTACACTTCACCGCCAGGTGTCGCCAGTGGACTATGCGTTCCCACATATAGTAAACTCTACTGTAAACGCTGGTCCATTCTTCCTAGGTCGTGACTAGACTGCCGATGAGTAGCTGACATTTCAGAGCTCCTCGTGAGATACATGATGTAGGCTACATCCTATAGTAGCCTGAAAACAAATCTGATTTAGCAGCGGTTGCTCTGAAGCTGCTCATACATCATTTCACTTTTAATATCTTTTGAACATTTCAAAAGATGGCTCCTAGACTAAACGTTTAAGAGAGTGAAATCAAATTGTGGCACCGTGATCAAGTTGAAAAATTGCGCAATAAAAAAATACAGAGAAATTTGTGTTGGGCCTTCAAAATAAAAGCATTGCGCTGATTCAATGAGCCATTTTACTCTGCTGTGAAAGCGGTGTTTTAATTTGGACGTCACCGCCAGAAGTGGCGTATCAGATTCCGACTACCGTGGCGTCACTCTAGTGAGAAGGTTCCGTGCACTTCACGCTTTTACGTGTGTGAACCGACCGTGTGTGAAGTGCGCGCGCGTGTCTGCGTGTGTGTGAGAGAGAGTGTGTGTGTGTAAACACATCTCTGTGGGCTCATGTAGCGAGGGCTGGGAGCTGACTGCAGCAGAGACTTCCAGGCTGAAATTGCGCTCGGTGACCGCTCAGATGAGGAGATGGCAGCCGAATCGACCCGGAGATTCACCAAGAACCTGCTGAAACCGGGGAGCGCGGCGGAGATACGGCAGACGGCGTGCAACGCAGTCAGACACTGCGCAGTGACGGTGAGTACACCCTTGTGGATTGTAAGAAGAAAAATTATATATGTGTATAAAACCACCTGTCGGCCTTTACCTCTCCGTGACGAGACCCCCAAACCCTTACATCGGAACCTGAACGCGATGCGGTCTCATCTGTAGCCCGGCAGCCTCGGTCAGACACGCCGCACCACTACACCGCAGCTGTAGCAGACCTGGCATTGACATTCATGTTGCATCTTTCTTTGCAGTGGGTGAACACATGCAGCCCAGAGCAGCAGTGCCGTTCAGCTTCTGTCTATCGATCCTGCAGTGGGGACAATTCAATGCGTTTAAACGGTTACATCTCGGATAGGTGAGGGATTTGCCGCAATTTAACTCCAGGGCTCATTGGGTGATAATCTGGCTATAAAGTCGTAGAGTCTGTAGTGCTCCCCTGGGGGGTGTTGGAGTTTAATTCCAGTGAGGCTGTGTAGGTGAATGAAATGCAAGAAATAGAGCCTTGGTGGTCGCATAGTGGGATGCGGCATGGCACAGGCAGCGGTTTACATCTGCCCAGCGGTGCATAGACACAGAGGAAGATGGAGGAGCAGAAAAAAGAGGGATGGTGGGGATAAGGAGGCTAAACTGACTGTTGGGTTTGATTTACGTCTAATTTATACTATCAGTTTTTCCTTTTTAACATCGTAAAATTGAAAAGATGATCCAGTGGGTGTGTCACGCCATAATAATGAAAGGCTGCGATTGACAGATAACAGCGGGAGGAGGGGTAATCCAGGGTGGTGGTGGGGTGCGCACAGGCAAAACAGCAGAAATGGGTTTGTGTGTTTGCAAATGTCCCTTTGATCAATTTGGACAAATCCTCTACCTTCGGTACGCGCGTAAATGCGTGCCCGTTCTGTGGGGATTAGCATAAAGAAAGGTCACTCCACTCGAGTCTTTTTGCAGCTACTCCACATCCTCTTCAGTCTGGTGTTAGTGTGTCAGTGGGACACTGGCAGAGCACAGCATAGCAGGGTGAAAATTGATTGGAATAAAGAGGGAAAATGTAATATAGCATGGCCCATGACAGGATTAAAAATGATGTGGCAGACTCACCATGAATGAAACCTTTTCTTTCTTTCTTTTTTTTCTTTTTTACTGAAAAATACATTTGCTTCTGTGTGATGTTGTTTTTCAGCAAAGAGACCTGCCTGGTGTCTGCTCTCTCCCCACTATCACCCTCATATATATTATTAAAGATGAAAATCAGTCAGACTCAGCATTTTTCTACTCACAGATCTAGAAGAATATAGCAGCTTTTTAAAGATCCAGTGGTTACAGAGTGCACACAGCTTCTGTAGGCCTTTCTCACATTTTGTCTTGGTGAGACTCTTGAACAAAACGTTAACGTTATTAAGATTACTTCTGTTTTGCTTGCTATGTCATAGGGAATGTCACAGAAAAATGTCTAGTGAAAAGGTTTAGACGTGGAGCATGTTGACGTTTGGGTTAATTTGCATATGCATTAAAGCAAAACCTACTGACACCATGTTAAACAAAGACTATTTTCGATTTAATTGACTATTTTTATGTATGCAAATGCTTTGGCTGCAGATTCGAGTTGTACAGCATGAATGCTTTATGGGATTTAGTAGATTCAAGACATGCTGGATTGGGAGAAAATATGAATAAAATTAGCCTTATTATGTTCATATTTAATGCATTCTAATGGTTACTTTGACTTGTGTTAATGCAGTACATCTTTCTAAAAAAACCTTTTAAAAATAAAGCAGTTAATAGGTTAAGTAATTAGATCGCAGTAGTGCAACATTTTGATCTTAAAGTTATATACCTGCAACACCGCTCACTAATACATCTAGACATATTAATGCGGATATCACCTGTAAATGGTGCAAGCCGCTGCTGTTCTCACATATGACAAGTTTACCAGAACACCCAACTACAGTGTTCATGAAAAATGGTGTGAGTTGTTATTTACCTGAAGTGAGAAGCGAAATGGAAACTGTGAGTAATATTGTGATCATCAGCATGTGGAAAAAAATTACAGCTCTTTTTTTTACTTTGTCACCTTCTTGTGCAACTGACTGATTCATCACGATTCTTTCCTGCACTATGAAAAAGAAATGTTCATGATGACGAAAAACATGTAAAATAACTTCAAGTAGATCTGTGTATAGAAACGGGGTTTAGAAATATGAAGAAAAGAAGAAGAAGAGCATGAATGTGCGTAATACAGATATTTTAGATACAGATCTTTAGTTGGCGTGTAAATATTCATGGGCGTTATGTGCATGGTTGTTTTTGTGAGTTTTTTAATGCACGTCCCTCGATGGTGAAAGAAACCAGGTCAGCAGAATCAGACCCTCCGGCATAACATTTAATGAAGCGTAAACCTCTTCCTCACTGCTCTTGCTGACCCGGTCTCGCTTTTCTTTTCTCGTTCAGCTAGTGTCACCCTCCCTCCCTAACCTGACCTCACATCACCCCCTTCACTGTTTCTTCCATATTTGACTTGTTTCCAGGGCTGTTTTCCTGTTTGTTTCTGATTGACCTACTGCTCTAGATCAGTTTTTGAAGTGTGTGCGTGCATTTTTAGGTGTGTCGCGTACACGGTTACTGGTAAATCCCCTTGGTGAACGCTGCATTTTGTTCTCAAGAACTGCTCTGTGAAAGCAATCACTGCTCTATGATTACTTCAGTGTTTCTCAGAGTGGTTTGCCCACCCATTTGTACATGCAGGGAAAATGGAAAGGTTGATAGATACAAGAAGGAAGAATGTAATAGTGGTTACAATTTGTAAAAAAACAACAACCCAAAAACAGAAACCATGGGATTTTCGGTTACATATTTCCTGGGCTCAGTCTGCCAGTGAACTGCTGTACACCAAATAAAGCATAAAGAAAAAAATAGTATAGCCAACATATGTTTAATATATAAGATAATGAAGCTAATTTGTCCTGAAAACCTTTTAACAAAATATACATAAAAATCTAGAGCTGCTGATTTTCGGTAGCTAACTGAGAGTGCTTATGATGGCTCTAAGTAAAAGTGAGCAGCATGGTAGTGTAGACACAAGTGTCATTCTTGTTGTGACTCTGGCTGCTTGCTGGGATGAACCAAATGTCATACCATGCCTCCAGGATGCCAGCCACACTAACCACACAGCCAGAGATCGGTGCCAACATGCCCACCCTGGCATCTCACTGCAGCTACAGTGTTTGCTCAGTAGGAAAAGGTTCCTTATCCACAGTCACCTTTACTTTTTTGGACATATGTATGCTCACAAGATTAATGGTATCCGGTATTTGGTGTAATATCACCAGGTTCCTGTCCTTGCCTGCTCTTGGCACTCTTGATGGCCTTATGGTACCACTAGCTTCAGGCATGGTCACATATTGGCTATTTTTGGTGCTCAGTTTGAATCTCTGGGCAGTTCCTGAGAATTTTCAACGTTGTTACTGTTACGGTTTAATGTTGTCAGTGTTTTGTTTTATGTTATGTTTAAGGATTTGTTCTCGTTTCCTGTTTTATTGTGAAGGTCTGCGTCTCATGTGAGTGTGTTCAGTTTTACCTCTGTCTCGTCTTGTTGATTATTCCCAGCTGTGTTCCCCACCTGTGTGCAATCTCCCTGTTTCCCTGTGTGCATTTAAGTCGCGTCCTCTGTCTTTGTTGTGTTGGCTGGTCCGTCTGTGTATCCACCGTGTCTCATCCGTGTGTTTCCCTGCTGCCCAACCGTCTTCTGTTTTCTGCTCGCTGTTATTCGTGTTCAGGTTTGTGTTTCTGTTCAGGGTCAGTAGTTTAGTTTTCCCAGTATAGTTTAGTTCTCCGTTCACCATTTTGTCCATCTCTTTTGTTGTGTTTGCCTTAGTGGCACCAGCCATTTTTAGCCAACCTGGTTGTCCATTTTAAGATAAAGCCTCTTCTCATCCCACAAACTGGTATTCATCTTCTTTTATGTTGCGGCTATGAGCCGGGTCGTAACAGAATTGGGGGCTCGTCCATTCTGTCTTCGCTGGAGGGTCCGGGGGACCGCTTCAGCCTTCTGTCTTCGCTGGAGGGTCCGGGGGACCGCTTCAGCCTTCTGTCTTCGCTGGAGGGTCCGGAGGACCGCTTCAGCATTCGTCTTAGCTGGAGGGTCCGTGGGGCCTGTCCAGCCTTCGTCCGTCTCCGCTGGAGGGTTCGAGGGGCCTGTCCAGCCTTCGTCCGTCTCCGCTGGAGGGTTCGAGGGGCCTGTCCAGCCTTCGTCCGTCTCCGCTGGAGGGGTCCAAGGGGCCTGTCCAGCCAACATTCGTCTTAGCTGGAGGGTCCGTGGGGCCTGTCCAGCCTTCGTCCGTCTCCGCTGGAGGGGTCCAAGGGGCCTGTCCAGCCTTCGTCCATCTCCGCTGGAGGGGTCCGAGGGGCCTGTCCAGCCAACATTCGTCTTCGCTGGAGGGTCCGAGGGGCCTGTCCAGCCAACATTCGTCTTCGCTGGAGGGTCCGAGGGGCCTGTCCAGCCTTCGTCCGTCTCCGCTGGAGGGGTCCAAGGGGCCTGTCCAGCCAACATTCGTCTTCGCTGGAGGGTCCGAGGGGCCTGTCCAGCCTTCGTCCGTCTCCGCTGGAGGGGTCCAAGGGGCCTGTCCAGCCAACATTCGTCTTCGCTGGAGGGTCCGAGGGGCCTGTCCAGCCTTCGTCCGTCTCCGCTGGAGGGGTCCGAGGGGCCTGTCCGGCCAGCATTCGTCTTCGCTGGAGGGTCCGAGGGGCCTGTCCGGCCAGCATTCGTCTTCGCTGGAGGGTCCGAGGGGCCTGTCCAGCCTTCGTCCGTCTTCGCTGGAGGGTCCGGAGGACCGCTTTAGCATTCCGTCTGCCTGCAGAATAGCGGCCAGTGCCTGGTGCACTGGTCCTCCAGGACTACAGCATTCATGGCTCTCTAGGTCATGAATCAAACATTTTCATTTGGGGTTAAATGTTTGATTTTTGGGTGGGGGGAAATGTTACGGTTTAATGTTGTCAGTGTTTTGTTTTATGTTATGTTTAAGGATTTGTTCTCGTTTCCTGTTTTATTGTGAAGGTCTGCGTCTCATGTGAGTGTGTTCAGTTTTACCTCTGTCTCGTCTTGTTGATTATTCCCAGCTGTGTTCCCCACCTGTGTGCAATCTCCCTGTTTCCCTGTGTGCATTTAAGTCGCGTCCTCTGTCTTTGTTGTGTTGGCTGGTCCGTCTGTGTATCCACCGTGTCTCATCCGTGTGTTTCCCTGCTGCCCAACCGTCTTCTGTTTTCTGCTCGCTGTTATTCGTGTTCAGGTTTGTGTTTCTGTTCAGGGTCAGTAGTTTAGTTTTCCCAGTATAGTTTAGTTCTCCGTTCACCATTTTGTCCATCTCTTTTGTTGTGTTTGCCTTAGTGGCACCAGCCATTTTTAGCCAACCTGGTTGTCCATTTTAAGATAAAGCCTCTTCTCATCCCACAAACTGGTATTCATCTTCTTTTATGTTGCGGCTATGAGCCGGGTCGTAACATTACTAACCAGCATCTGTTTGTGCAGTCATAGTCATAGGATATCATAAGCTACCTAATGTGTACGATCATTAGAACAACAAGATTTCCAGATGTACTGAAGCCTTTTAAATGCAGAAGACTATATAACCTTGCATTGCTCCTACATGTTATTTTATGAATAAAGTAGACCACCATTTCCTTTCTTTTGACTATTTCAAGCAATCTCTTAAAGACTGACCGTTTGTTCTATTTGATTTGGTTCGTCTTCTTCTTCTTCTTCTTTTGGCCACTTCTTTAGGGGGTTGCATCACTGGATCATCTGCCTCCATCGTACCCTTACGCCATCCAGCTCCATATTCTGTACCCTTTGCCCAATATATCCACTATCCCTCCTCTGCACATGTCCAAACCATCTCAGCTTTGCATCTCTCTAACGCTCTCTCCAAGCCTCTCGACCTGAGCCGTCGCTCTGATAAAATCATTTCTAATCTGATTGGACATGGCTGGCAACCGCTAATCAGTTTTATTATTAATTAATCATCTCTTTGTTTTTCACGCGGTTAATTTTTCAGTAACAGAATTGTTCAAGCTCGAGATCACATCTTAATAGGACTTGGCTTGTTTTAAATGGCTTAATGGTCCAAAACACAAAAAATTTAAATTACTAGGATTTACAAGGATTTTGAATATAATTCATAACAAAACAAAAGCCAAGTCAAAACAATCTGTTGCTACTTTTGACAAAAAAAGGAATCGATGGATGGATGGATGGGTTATTGTTAATTTCATAGAAGTAGATAATTACGTTGGTTGTATTGTCACCACTATACACCCATTCAAGTCTTTTTTTTTCTTTCTTCATTCCCTCTTTCTTCAGTTATCAAACTCCTCTCAGTGTAAATTAGTTTTTGTATTAATCTCTATAGACATTATCCTTTTTTATCTACCTTCTGTGTTAGGCTCATGTTCTGCATGCATGTTCCTGTTTTATCTCGGGCTAAAACGTGTCAGACAGCGTGGCATGCTCATTTGTTTGTGAGGCAGCATTCTGAGAAGATGTTTCCCAGTGACATGTTGCAAGCGTATATCTTGGTTGGGGGGACATGCTGTCAGTTTGCCTCCATTTTTTTCTTCATGACACATCATGCCAACCGCCTGCAGTGCATTGTGTGTGAGTCGCGACCTGCCTGTTTATTAGCATACATGTGTTGCAGCTATCAGTGTGGTACTTGTGGGTGTTCTGAGCAACCAGCCTGCCATTTAGGCTGAATAAAAGTTGTGCATGCACATCTATATATATATATATATATATATAGTATAGGTGTTTAACTGCTTTATATCTGATGCGGGCATGGTTTTTAATCTTCACCACAGTATGGTATGCTACTTGTTGCCCATGTTGCAGTTAATAATTTCTGGCAGTTTGCAGCTCTAGCTTATAAATTTCACTCATCTCTCATGTCAAAGTCAAATGTCGCAGAGGAAAGGAACTGGTTACAAAACCAGTAATTACCCTCCCATCTCCATACTTTTTGTTACAGAGAAAAGTCAATTAGCAAGGAATTCTAACAGGAAGTGCTCCTTATCACTCGCACAGCTCAACTTTTTTCTTCTTTCTAGCATATCTTACTTCATCTCATCTATCACGCTTTTCTTCCCACGCCCTCTCGTCTACATCTACAAGCTGCCACATTTATTAATTTATGTTGCTGATCGCTACATTCAGGACCAATTCTTTTAATTGTTTCTATAACTGCCTCCTCTGAGCACCCACCCAGTTTTTTATTACCTTTTTTTTCTTATTTTGGAAAAGTTTGAAGATGCACTACGTGTAAAATGTGAAGGAGATCTATCACGTCTCTTATTACAGCTGGACAGGCAAAGGTATTACAAGGACACGGGTGGAATTAAGCCCATAATTGGCTCAGAAATCGTCAGTCATTTTAGAGAGCCAGACCGTGACGAGAAGAGAAAATGAGGGAGGATGGGTAGGAAGAGGAAGAGAACACGATCTCTGCCATCGCTCCCAAAAGAATTGGCACTCAGACTCTAGACTCTACTGTCTCATAAACACTCCATCCATGAGTTTGCATGTATATGTGTTTAATATTACGTTTAGCACTTTTAAGTTGAAGTGTTTTCTCATTTTATGGTGTCTTAGTATTGCCATAGTTAATATTCTTTCAGTTGTATTAAGCTCTTTGAGTTGTTTGAATGCAGAAGTATAGCAGTGAGGTATAGTTTGTGAGGAAAGTTTTGCACACTTCACAGCAGAAGGTAGAAGTGCTGCGCTGCTGCCTTTATTCCCACTGACTCTGACATAAAGCTGCTTTACAAATCAGCAGAGATAACATTTCCTTGCCTGCCAATAGTTATTCTCTTACATAAGTTGGGGTTTTGGAAATCACGCTGCAGTTTGTGCGTGTGTGTGTATATATATATATATAAAAGGCAGCATGAGAAAAGATACTCTTCCAACAAGAACAATCAAGAGGGGAGCTTTTGGCTCTCGACTTTGTAATGGAACCTTTAAAACAAGACTTTACATAATGATTATCTGGATTTATGGTTGAGGTCGGCCCAACAGCCTTTATGAATTAGAATATTAAACATGGTCAAAAAAAGCAGAGAAGCGGGTCAGTGAAATCAGTGATGAAATTTCACGAAGCAAATGCCACATTTTTAATGAGCGCAAGGCCGTTACCTGGAAACTGTTAGGAAAACAAGATACATCTGGGTGAATGACCGTGTTTGCAAAATGATCTCCTAAGGCAAACCCCAATTACAGCGAAATTAACATTAATAGATGGCAGTGTATAACATTAATCATGCTTAGGAGACACACACCATGGAAATAAATCTGAAGTAATAACAGTGCTGCCGGAGTGAAGCGTATTAAGACTTTTTATTTATTCAGTCATTTTAAAAGGGCACTCTATACATGTTAAAACATATGCTGCTTTGAATGTTTTCATGTGACATGAAATAAAACTGTCTGCAATTACTATCATTTTTTTTGTTTGAAAATATTAACTGCTCAGACTCGCCACGCTTTACTAATATAAAGGCACATGACAGAATATAAAGACATTTCATACTCTGTAGTGATCGTGGCAACGGATGGTATGAAAGATGGGCGTCACTTCCGTGATGTCATCCATCCGTTTCTGAACTGTTTTGAAATCCTAATTGTGTTATCCCCGTCATCAGCATGGTGTTTGAAAGAGGATGTGAAGAAACAGGATCTGAAGAGCCATTAGCCAATGAACATAGTACAAATAATCTTGATTTCTGGATTTCCCACAATGTCCAAAATTTGCCCATAAACTCATCAGCAAAGTTTTTACAGAGGCAAAGCCAGAGGGTCGTTTAAGATACTGTTGAGGTTTTGCAGATATGTGCCTGCTATCTATGTGGTGTTAACTTATTGCCCATTTTCATCATTGTAATAATGTAGGGTCAAGTGAAAAAACTCCCAGCCACACAGGCTTGCCTACTAGTTAGCAAGTGTTTGCAGATTAATATGAATAATTAGAGGCAACTAATCTGCTAGCAACCAAAGCAATTACTAGGAGGTTTCTGTTGCAGCACCTTCTTTGCACTCAATTTCACCCAGGGTGAAGAAGTCACTTGAATGAGTGACGAAATGTTTCTCCCACTGAAAACGCTACGTCCAGATGAACAGAATCAACTTTTTGGGATCTACTTACCTGGATGATTGAGCATGCATCAAGACACTTCAATGCTAATACTTTTTTTTTCTTTTACTTGAACCAGTCTGAGTCTCGCAGGATGCAACATTCACCACCTTGGCAGTTGTAACCTCAACCTTCACTGTTTTGTCTTTAATTTTTTAAAATTATAATCACTCTAAAGGAAATACTTTGGAAAGATGTGCCCTTTCTGGATTCCATCTTGGACACCGTGTTTCAGTTGCTTCAGTCATATGGTTTCCTGGTTTTTGGCTTCTCTCTATGTGCAACTTTCCTGTGTTTTTAGCTAGACAATTCAATGTAAACTTGTCTCCATGTAGAAAGAAATGGAGGTGTGTCAGACTGCAGATATTAAGCACATGCCTATTAACTTTGAATGATTCTGACTCAACAGCATAGGCTTGGTGGTAAGAGAAAATTTATTTTGCATGCGCACTTGTTTTTTTTGCAAGGTTAGACCATGTTTTAGTACATCAACAATGCTGATCTCAGTCTCAGTTTGCATGCATAGCATAGCAAGTGTCAGAGGTTGTGAAAGTGTCAGAGTGTCTGGCAATGTGAAACAGGATGTTCTGCATGCTCGTTTCACTGACACTTTGCGTTTTGTGCCTCTGCACACTTCATACTGTAGCATTTCTCAGTTATTTACAGCTCGTGCTAAGAAATCTATACCTGAGTGTTCACATAGGTTTATATTATTTTACAGTTTTTACATATATTTGTTCTTTTCAACCTGTGTAGCATCCCTTCCTCCTTTACTACTTAGCTCATTTATTTGTAACTCTTTCCTCTCCATCTAGCTTTTTTTTTTGCTCTGGCTTTTCTTATACACTTAAATTCCCTAATTGTCTTAAATTCCTGACGCCCTCACTCCTTTCCCCAAGTCTCTGTGGATTACTTTGCCCTTTGGTTGAAAGTTGTTATGTTGAGTCAGAGGTAAATGCAGATTGTTGCCCTCTTTGAGCCTCCTTGCCGACATGCCTTTCTGTTTAAGATAACGTTTTGTCACTTGTCACTAAATGCTTGCTCAAAGTGAATAGTTGGGTGTCCCTCTAGTTCTCAAAGATGTCAGGACGTAATGTGTAAATATTTTCATGTTTACAAATAATGATATTTGAAAAAGAATTTTTCCCCTCAAACTTTGTAAATTTGCAGCAATCACAGTCTTAAAGACTGACTTTGACTTTTGAGGTATTCTAGACTTCTTGAAGCACCTCCCACAGCTTTTTTCCGATTAGTTTGATGGGCACTTCCTACATACCAAATAATCAGAAGCTCAGTTTTGGAGCTGTGATTTGGGTCGTTGTCCTGCTTTAGGAGGAAAGTAGTTTCAACAGCTTCCACAGGTTATGGCTTTGCTTTGCAAAATGCAGCGGAAGCTTTGCTTGTTCAAGATTCCTTTCATCCTGTACAAAAATTACCCTCTTTACCACCATCCTTAAAAGACAGCTTCAGGCACTCATTCAGCATCGTTTCCAAGCCTCACAAAAGTTTGCCTTTTTGATCCAGAAACCTCAAATTTAAATTTCTCTGCATATATGTATTTTTCAGTCTTAGTTTGTCCATTGACTGTATTTTGTTACCAGCCCTAATCTTTTTCTTCCATTGGCCAGTCTCAGATTTGGCCATTTTCCTTCTATTGCTTCTTAACTGTTGATATTGAGGCTGCTGTTTTGGTGGGATACCGTTCAATGAGGTTTCCAGGTGAGGACTTGTACCGCTTCTGCTTCTCAAACTAGACTATAATGTATTTGGCTCAGTTGTCCGCAGACAAGTCACCCCTTTTTTTTTACCCACTTTGACGCTATAAAGGCCGATGCTACACATACTTAGCTGATTTGTTTAGCTTTTTTAATCAGCAAAATCGTAACAGGAAATGTGATTAACTTGCATTAGCTAAAGTACTGCACCACTGGATGGTTAAAAAAAAATCTAATTAATGATTACAAATGTACTTTTCTTTCAACAACCTGGGAAGTTGACTATAAACTTTTGAACAGTAGTGTATATGTTGTATGTATAAGGGATTAGAGGGGATGAATAGCTCTTTGACATTTGTTATGACTGAGAGATGGCTATGGCTGGAGACAACTCAGTCTCGTTTGCCAAATGACAGTAGGAACGTGCACTGCCAGGCCATGGTGTGTGTCAGCTCTGATATTCTCAATGACTCATTCAGCAAGGACAGAGGAATGAAAGCAAAGAGAAAATATCTGAGCCTGTCACTGCTGACACTGACTTCTACTGAATTCACCCACTGTTTGAACTGCATGATGCGCTGCACATTGATCTCAGTAGTGTGAGTGTTTGCTGGCTGTGAGCACAGGAAATTCTTTTTCTTTTTTTATGTCATACACATAGCCTTGTAGTTTCAGACTGTCAGTTCTTGAATTGTATTAGAAGAAAAAAATGTCTGTTTAGTCTAGGTAGGAAAAGTGGGCAGAGAGAAAGTATGTTCCTGCCTGTATGTCAGTGTTTGTGAGAGGTCACATGAGAGGAGGAGTGACAGAGAGCGAGAGAGGTCCCCGGGGCTCCATGCATTGTGCCAGTGTGCGTTTACAATAGGCTCTTTGGAAAGGCTTCACAGCCAGTGAACTGCTCTATTTAGACTTAGCCGACCAGGCTTTGCCTCACTGGAGCTCGACTTTTATCCTCTCTTTTTCTAAAGCTCTTGGTTTAGCCTCACCATCCTGCCCCGTACCTCAGTAAGACACTCAGCTTCTGTCTGTCCAGTGTCTGGTCACAGTCCTCACGGTGGGGGTCGTGTGGTGGTGATGGTGTTGGGGGTCCACTTCACATACTGCTCTAAGAATAGTTCAGTAACTCTCTGTGAGTGAATTGCAGTGTTGTCTCTCTCCTTCATGTTGCATTCCAGAGTAGGAGGCCTGAATATGCAACGTCTGCTACCCTTCGACTCCCATGTTCTGCTGCCTTCGCCCTCTTGTATCTGCATACTTACTTGCACTCTGAGGCGCTGATATGTGATCTGGACTTTTCCTTGTTAACTCTTTTCAATGATTGGAGGGGGTAAGATGGAGACACCCCAGGAGTGATGTAATTAAGCAAGAAATTGGCAGGATGGCATAATATTTTAGCTGCCACCAGCTGGAGAGGACATCCTTAAAATCTATAAACTAACAAACAGACATGTTTTTGCAAGATGTTTGAATCCTTCAGGTGTTTTTTCTTCCGATTTACTCTGGTTGTGCCCAGCAATAATCCCGCCTTACTGTTTACACCATTTGACAGCAAAATAGATACCAACATAAATTCACACATACACACGAACTGACTTAAATGGAGTTTTTAATGCCAGCTTATAATGGATTATAAACAGCATTAAGCTGCATCTAATCAAATTAGGAATCTGTTATACAGCTACTTTTTTTTGGTGAATAAACGGGCAATCTTTAAAAAAAGTCCAACAAAGTTTTATCTTTAAAATAAATTGCTTCACACTTTGGAAAGTAACAGGAATTTTTCACTCCCGTGAACCAGTTAAATTAGCACAGTGACTGTAAACAGGGTGGCTTGTAGTTTCCACAGCTGACTATAGTTTACAGAATACACTATTGAGATAGTCATCTACTGGGTTGGATTTTTTTTTTTTTTAATTGTTGGGATTTTTGTTGGGAGTTTTTAAAAAGGTTGAAAAGGTTTACTGTCTCGTTACCATTGTTATCTTTGTCACTAGATTTTGGTTCTTTTTTCAAAAATGAACCCTGTTAAGGTTACATTACGTCATGTCGGTATTTCTGCTTCTTAAACTGAACTATATTTGTGAGCTGGCCGTACCATAATCGAAGTGAAAGAAAAATAATAAATAGCTTGTTATGGTAAAGTGTGGTTTGTCAGATGATGTCACATTATTCAAGAGTGTTCCATCATATTGGACATGATACAGCCACTGGTTGCTAGGGGAAAACCTGACTGGTTGGCAGCAGTTCCTGGAAGTTGCTGACTCTTGCTGAGTGAAATCAGATGCAAAGAAGGTACTGCACCAAAAACCTCCCAGGGTTGTAGAATCTGGACTCCTAGGTCTGTATGTTTTGGACTTCAGCAATCATTTTCCCAGCAACTGCCATCAACCTGCAGCAACCACTTGCAACCACTCAGGGACTGGTGGCTATCAGACAACTGCTGGAGAGCCTTATTCACTTGATGCTTCATTATTACCATGATTTTCATATGTCCAAAAGAACCAACAAGTTAATGTCACGTGGTTAGAGGTAACGTGTCTGCAAAATCTCAGTAGTCAGACTTTTGTTTTTGTTTTGTTTTTTTGGTTTTTGGTAATTGCTGATATTAGCTTTTCATTTTCTGTTTTGGATTTACTAGCTTACTGTGCATTTGTACTCCCTAATAGTTTGTGCCTTAACTCTGTATCTTTCTCTGTGCATACAAGACACATCAATTTTATGTGGCTTAAATGTCAGCCAAAGAGCCAAAGAGGGAATCTGCAAAAGAAATAGGAAAAGAAAAGCTTGGGGCAGAGTGAGAGACAGAAGAGGTATTTTGAGTTTTTAAGAGGTGGGAGAAGAGGGAAAGAGGAAAAGGTAAGGGAGGATAGCACATATAAAAAAATGCATGAGGAAAAGTCTTAAGAACAGCTGCGTCCTTATTCTAAACTGGGACCTCGGGGAAAGGGAGCAGAGCTGAGTGGGCATCTGGTAGACTGTTAGCGCTGGTTTAGAGGTTATACAGAGGTTACATGTAGGCTTTGTGTAGGTGTCATATGCAGGCGTTCTTACTGAATGATTTATTGCAATTCAGGCAATCACATGGGCTTTTCTAGAACAGTGAAGATTTAGACTGGGGGGTGATGATTTTTCACTGATTAGCCTAGAATGAAGCTGATATTATTTTTCCGTCTATGTCCCCAGTAGCTTATTATCACACTATCCATTGTGCTGGTATGTGTCTCTGGCATGGCTGCGTAAAAGTAAATATTAGCTTGGGCCCGATTTAGGATGAATATGGCAAGTTCAGAGTAAGGACACATTTTTCAAGCTACCGGAGTTACAGGAAACAGAAATCATTAGGGATAATTGCTCAAGGAATAGTTACGGTTTCCTAGTGTCAGTGGGCCAGGCTGCAATGGGAGTAGAGTTCGGATTTGGGGGTACTTCAGGGTTTGATTTGGCTAGCCTCAAGAAATCATTAAAGTGTCTCATTGGTTGGAGATTCCCTCACCTGGACAGGAAATAGGAGAGGCCAAACAGCTGTGTAAATGGTCCAGATAGGATCACAGAGGAACAAAAGATACATAGCAGTCCGGAGAGAGGACAACTATGACTACTGTAGCCGAGTGGAATTCATTATGTTGCTGTAGCACTCTCTCCAGTAATATCAAGTTTTGATGAACAGATTAATATTGGCAAACCCTCCCCTCTCAGCAGCGAAGGGTCGTCTCTGTTCGTGATTAATGTTCTCTCTGCTGGATGGAGAAGCACAATTTAAAGGGGCTGGTCTTTTTTTTCTAACTCACATTACCTTAAGCCGTGCTTGCTGTATGAGCTTCTGCTATCTACATTTATAAACACGAACTAACAAAGCAGAATTGAAACATACTGTAAAGTTTAGGGAGGGGGGGAAGCAGAACAAAGTATAAAAAGCCTTGCCGCTTCATCCAGATCAGTGTGCATTATCACAAATATTTATTGCTGAGCGCATAGGAAGCTGGTGACCTCAGCTGTTCACGCTTGACTGCTGTGGCCAGACAAGACAGGGAAGGGGGGAAGGGAGGGGGGGAAGGAGAGAACAGCGGGGAGACGTAGAGAGAGATGCCACGTGGGAGACTGAATTAATGAGACACAAGCTGTGTGACAGTATAGCTGTGTGTCTGTCTGCCGCTCTGCCTGCATGACTGCCTAATTATATGTCTCTTATTCGTCTTATGATGCATGTTTCCAAATGTGGGAATGAGCGCATGCATGTGAGGATGAAGCAGGGCGGAGGACAGGTGTATGCTGTTTTGACCTTTTTTAGTGTTGTTATCATTAGCTCCAATAAGCGCCAGCTAAAAAAACAGATTTACAGAGTAGATAAGGAGACAATAAGATGTTAAAAGTATTGCAAGTGGAAGCTTTAAGGGAGAATTATTTCGCACAGCTAACACGAGTGTTGATACTAACATGAAGAACTAATTACAAGAAGAGGAATATCAGCATCTGGTGGCTTAATAACTTGATGGTAGGTTTTTTTTGTGAGTGACATCTTGTTATATTTCATATAACTCTATAAACAATGCAATAAACAGAAAGTATATTTTAAAAGTTCAATCTTTGCAGGCAGCTTTAAGCTTTCCCTTTCACTTAATAATGTTATACATAATTACACCCCTGATGAGTTCTTATCTCTAATTTCACACTGTCAGGTTCTATTTCTTTTATTATTCACTGTTGTGAAGGTGATGGTCTGTTCAAATGCCGCACCTATATATGCAGATGTCTACATGTATACTATGCAAAGGGTTGAAGCGTTCTTCTCAGGGTAAGATAATTGGCTACTAAGAAAATAGTTGTCATTTTTAACAATACAGCTCATTTTCTGGCAGCTGCTCCTCACTAGCCGTCTCTCTTTCATATTCTCCATCTCATCTGCTCTTTTGTCCCCTCCCCCAAACATCCCTCCTGCCTCAGGAGTTTAGTTCTCAGTTTAAGACATTTTAATAGCTTCCTTTTCTAAACAAACCAGCTGCCAGAGGACCAGATAGTATCTCTGGCACAGAGCGCCTCCTGGAGGTCATTTCTTATAGACTAGGGCAACCAACAGCAGCACGGGGGTGTGGGGACTGACATTTCCTCGTCAGCCACACAGGCTGCTGTATTGAGTCATCAGCACTAGATGGCATTGGCAGTGTGCTGTAGCTCTGAAGTCAGTGCTTCCTGTAACCTCACCCAGCTCAGTGCAGAGCCAGACAGAATCTGTGAAAGAGTCCGCAGTATCTTCCTCTTTGATCAATAATTCTGCACAGGCACATTCACAAATGAGAGCTGTGATGCAGTTTTGCAGTTTTGCAGTAGGGCAGTATGTTTCATCACATGAATCACTTTACCCTGTAGATTGCACAGGGCGAGGTGGCGGAAAGGAAATCGACATCATTGAGATGGTCTTACAGCTTTGTTAAGAATGCATTCTTTTCAGGTATTGTTTGGCCACAGCTGCTGCAAACTGGGGATAAACTGTGCATTTCTACAACCGCCTAAAACACTGTCGAAAAAAGTAGTAAAAAAAGTTCTCACTTTAGATCTCGTGTGTCTTCCTGTTTGTGTTGTGATGGTGTGCTGCGGTGACACACTCGAGCTCTGAGGTTTTACTGAGAACAGATCAGGATGAAAAAGCACTATCACAAGTGATATCATGTGATTAGCGTTAGTAAAAGTACTACACAGCAACACCTGAAACTGCAAACATTTTCTTTGCTTTATCTCCCCTTAGCACCTCTCTGCTGCAAGCTCCTTTTCAAGAACTACCACAAGTCACCTGAACAAATGTTGCAGAAATATACGTGTGCAGAAAAAAATGGTCCTTAAATTATCCCCCTAACAAACTCCTAAGAAAGTGATCCCATCGTATTTGTCTGGGGGCTTGGAGCCTTAAGAATTCCTCTCCTGACTCTATCCTACTTCAGCTACTCACGTCTTTGAATGTCACAAGTGAAACCCTGCACATGTGCTTGCTGTGTGAGACGAGGAGGGTAGTTTAAGCAACAATGAGGTTGACCCTGTGTTGCTCTAGTTGCACTATGAGTGCCAGGGGCAAAGCTATAGTCTGTTGAGAGCCAAGTGCCCTTGATTGACAGCATTCTTCCTGTTGTGGTATCCATGGGAACAGGTTAGTGTTTTCCCAACTAAACTCTTTAGAGTTCTGCACCACATCAAACACGGCTGCTATGAGTCAGCCTCCAGCTCTACAGGGAACCTAACTATAGCAGAGCTAACTGCTTACAAGGCAGTGTGCAGGAGTTTTAATGGACTGTGGTTTCCTACTTGGCCTAGTTGGCTGAGGTATTTGAAGTCTGTAAAATGGCTTATGTTTGTCTTTTGCTAAAATAGTTTACCTCTGTGTGTTTGCAGCATGCACACTGTCATTAAACCTCCTGCAAAACTGTTGCTTTGTCACTTCTAGTGTTGTTTAGCAGAGTAACAAATCTGCAGAGGGGTTATAGAGACTGAGGCTCTACAGCTGGAAAACATTAACTCCACAGAAAAATGGCAGCACACTGCCCTGCACACCCCAGTGATGTCATCTATTATAAAAGTTCAAACTTGCACAAAACATAACCCCAGTCACATATAACCCTACAAAAGCATATGTAAGCACACATACAGTCAGACATACTTAAAGACATATTGCAAAGATAAAAATAGACGGGCAACATTTCTGATTGAGCAGGTTAGTAACCCACAACATTCCAATACCACTTGTTATAAAAGGTTAAAAGTTTTTACTTGGAAATCCCCAAAAATTACTGGCTACTGATTAGCTTATGTGTGCTCCAAATAGTGTCTGTATAACTTCTGTTATTTCTCCTAAAGCCGCCATCAAAAATAGCATTTAATTTCCAAGTTAAATCATCTCTCCTTCTCCTTTAAGACAGAAAGTGAAGTGAAACACCCATAAAGCATGACTCTGTTCAGATGTGCAAGATTAAATAATAAAAGACATCATAGTCTCAAACCAACACGCTTCATTTCTCCTAGTGTTACATGCTTCTTATAGCATAGGTTTTTATCAAATCGTGGGAAATAAATATTACAAAAAAGTTTTTAAACATTTTGATATTTTTAATCACCTTGTTATCCAAAGAAATTTCAGTAAATATAACATGTCATTATTTAAAAATATCAAAAACATCTACTTAGACTCTTTAGAGGATCGTTCTGAAGTACTTGTTAATGTAGGCATGCAATTGCTCCTTTTAGTAGAACTGTACTTACAGAAGCCAGTGTAATATTTGGAAACAGTTTGAAAGTGTGTGGAAGGAGTAAATGAGAGTACAAGATCAAGATAGCTGTGTAACATGGAGACTTTTCTGTCAACTAGAGGGCATGGCTGTGTGGGCATATTTTCATGACAGGACTATTGTGGAGGCCTGGCATACAAACAAAGCCCATCTCTGTGGTTCTGTGTGTAATAGCTGCGCTGCTATAAGGCATGTTCCTCTGAATATCCTTCAGTGAGAGGCAGGGGACTTGGAAGCAGAGAGGCGGCGGTGGTGGGTGCGGTTAATGTTTCTCTCCACATAGTACATTGTACTGGTCATATGCGCTGTCATCTCTTACTGAGTGGGGCATGTTAATATTTGTACACTGTGTGGGAGAGGAATTGCAATTCCGTACGTGAAAGAATCTATGCGTCTGTTTTTGTGTTTGTGTTTTGTGGTGTCCGTTGTGTGTTATATTTAGCTATGTAAAGCATTATAATAATTAGCATTTATGTGGGTGGGGGGTGTGATTTTTCTGCCACTCTGACACGGTCATTAATGACCTTAATCATGACTTAACAACATCACCATGGTTACCGCCTACACTCTGCAGGGAACTAGGAGTGTGCAAACGCCTGAACCTGTAGATTATGTGTCTCCTGGTTATAATTCTCCTGATGGGCTTATACATACACACACCCAATTATTATATCGTAAAGATAGAATGTGTAAAATAATGTCCCATGTAACCCATGGTGCTATTCTACCTATTGCAGTGCTTCAAATATGCAACATTTTGAGCTGATTAGTTATAGTGTAGTGGAATATTCTAGCAATCCATCCATTTGTCCAATTCAGGGTCATAGGGAGGGCTGGAACCTGTTCAGAGAGTATACTCTGGTCTCCACTCTGTTGCAGGGCTAATAAAGAAAGACAGGAAATCGAATTACAATGCCTAATTAATGTACGCAACCCCATACCTGTTTTTGGACTGTGGGAGGAAGCCAAAGCACAGAGAGAAAACCCACGCAAGATGGAGAACATGTAAGGGCCTCAGCAGACCGTGGATTCAAACTCTGCAACTTTCTTGCATTGAGGCAAGATAGCTGTGTAACATGGAGACTTTGCTAACCACTAATCCACTGTGCCGCCCATCATGGAAAATTACTTTTTCAAATCTGCCTTCTCTCCTAATGAGCACTAACTATTTGCTATTATGATTTATTTAGTGCTTTATATTTAGAAGTGAATAGAAGGTGCTTTAGGCTGACTGTATAGTCTAAAAAGTGAATACTGTAGGTGTATTCAAGGGCAACTCTACTGTCTATAAAAACAAGTCCGGTTTTATAGAAATCTATGAGAAAATGACCCTGCTGTTCATTTGCTTACTGACCCCTGTAAACACATTCCTAATGAGATAATGGTCTCAAACATTAGTTCAGGGTCTAAGAGAAAATGGATGGTTAATTGTCCATCCATCCATTTTCTCAGCCACTTACCAATTTCTGTGGGCGGAAGGTGACATCCTGGAGACTTTATGCATGATAATTAATTTCATGCATGAATATTAATTGTGTAACTTGTGGTCCCAGTGGCCATAAACTAGACAGTGATGGAGGTCATGATTTAGGGTGTATTTTTGGTGACTGACATATCACTTTCTTATGAGCATGCGGTTTTCTAAGTTTCTCAGAAAGATTCAGCGAGTCTCGTGATGTCGTTCTTCTAAAACTAAATAGGGCGACGATCATAAAGATAAGATTTTGCAAACGATTGGGCGATATCACAGTGGATATGTTTCTCATCTGCTAAAACAGTGCTGTTCCTGATTTTTTTGTTTTTGTTTGATTGATTCTTGTCTATCTCAGCCTCTCAGCTAGTGGTACTTTGACCCAGCTCAGCTCCATTTTTCCTTAGTAAAATATGTATGTAACTTTTATAGTGATAATAACTGACAAAAATGGCAGAGAACAGTAAACCAAACACAAAAGCTGCAAAACTCCTCTTCAACAACATTTGCCTGACAATAGTTACAGGCATAGTTTCCTAAAATCTATATTTTGGTCTGCTTCTGGTTCAGCAAGTTCAACTGGCAAGGAAAACAAAGAAGATTTTATAATAATAAGAATTTCAAATTGCTGTAAAACATATGAAAACCATTTTGTTCTGTGAATACACATTTTTTGTTTCTTTCAGTTAAGCCAAACACTGTGAAAATGGAACATGAACAATAAAGCAAGACCAGATGTTTTGGCGACATGAAAAAAAAAATGGCAAAAGTGATTTAATAGATTTTTTTATGTGGAATACTTCGCTTGGTGTCCCAATACCTACCTATGTGCTAAAGTTAATGGAAGTTCTCATCTGTTCTATGCAGCCCTCTGCAGACTTTGCCCGTAAAGCCACCCACTTCCCACTTTCCATCCACTTTTCATTCAATAGCCTCTCTCACAACTCCACAACTCTCTCCACTGAGCCTCACTCTCTGCCAACCTCCACTTCAGAGCATTATGCAGGATGTACTGTAGAAAACAAATGCTTACACATCACAATCACTATGCTCTTTCTTTAAAAAAAAAAAAAAAAGCAACAGTTTATTTTACCTAATCAACCAGAATGTAGGATAGCATATCTGTGGCTTAGCTCATAAACCGCAATAACACAAACTGAGCCAGTAGAGCTCTGACTTGAAAAGGACTGGTGTAATTGGGAGACAAATGCGGAAGGACATAGCAGCAGAATGAAAATCAGGAAAAAAAAGATGTAGGTTTGTGTGTGCAGGAGTCTGTGTGTATTGCAGCTGGTTCTGGTCAGCTGACTCCTATTGCTGACTCTGATTTGTTCGATGAGCTCGGCTGGGCTGAACCATGCACAGCTGCAGTCGGTGTGTGTGTGTCTATTAGAAGAGGGAAAGAGAGAGGGAGAGACATGTAAAGCTGCCAGTGTGTTAGCTCAGCAGCATTAGGAGCAGGACACGAGAGCAGAGCAGTTCAGCGAAAACAAAACTGGCAGGACTGGGAGAAGTGAAATTGGAGAGGAAAGCTGGGACGGGCACAGGGAGTTTAGGATGGAGCTTTAGTTACTGCATTGGGCTTGAACCGAGTACAGCAGCACTGGCTGGACCAGGGGCTGAACTGAGCTGTTCAGGGCAAACTGCTGTGCCTCAGTTCAGGTGAAGCTCACACTGCCAGACGGAATCAGGACAGGCTGGACTTGGAGTCTCCAGCTTTGGATTATGGGTTGCTCGGCCAGTGTGGTACTGCTCCTGCGCTCAGTGGGCGGGGCCGACTGCGGTCACATGTGTTCACGACAGGACCAGCTGTCACTGGATGCTGCCACGCCCACCTTAGAAGGTTATACCACTACCACCCCACCTCTGACCATCGTTGTAATGGTAACCAGCACAAGTGCACCTCAAGCTTATATGCATGCATGTGTGGGCAGTTAGTGGGAACTTCAGCATGTTCCTGTTGTGTAATTGTGTTCTTCATTACAGTAAATATATTTTTTACAGATTTTCATATTTAATGAATACCTTAAGGTAAAATTCCTGTTTAAGTTTCTCTGTTTTGTAATATTACCTTCTGCATACTTTTGGACTTCTCCTGCCAAACTTTCCCTCTTTTTAATTGCCTTGGTTTTTTACACCCTTTGTCTCTCTTGCTGCTTTTGATATATGATCAATGATTGGGGCCTGGCTGTTTCCCCTCACAGCTGAGAGCCTAAAGGACGGAAATGGAAAGAGGAGACTAGAGAGGGGGTTGGTAAGGTCAGACATAAGGAATCTAGTTTCTGTGGGAAAAAATCTGCTTTCTCTGCGTATGGTGTACAGAGGAGATGATAAAAATAGCTATTTAAACAAAACCATTACTGAGATGTTGGGTGGGAGATGTTTGACTGAGTGAATCAATGACTGCATGAAAGAATCCATGACTGGATAAGAGAACTGCCGAATGAATGAAATAAAAAAATAACTTGTTTCTCCTTTCTGACTGTTTTCATTACGTGTCAGCCATCTGTTTGGTCTCTGCACCAGCTTGTCTTGGCCAGATTTTTTTTTAATTCCCATTGTGATCCCAGTTTCTGTAAGCCCAGTGGAAAAAATGTTAGACATTTGGCAGAAATGGGATCTTTACAGTCCCCCTTTCTGTTTCTTCGTTTCCCCCGTTTCACTCCACTCCATAAACCCCGTCTCTTTTGGTGCCTGTTTTCTGGGCTCTGTAGTAAACGAGAGTCACAATAGTTTACTTTGCGAAATCATCTTAGTCAGCAGATTCCTGTGAGCAAAGGAGCATCAGCTGATCTATTCAGGCCAGGTTGTGCTTGAAACTAGTGCACTCGCTCTGCATTAACTAGTCTTTTTCACCAGCATGTTGTGTTTCCAGGTCACAGTGAGACATTCATCATTGCCAGCAGCTTTGCCAAAATCTTGCTGTAAAATGTGCAGCTGGAAGCCTAAATAAAAATACAATGCCACTTCCAAAAAAGCTGGGATGCTGTGCTAAATGTAAATAAAAACAGATTGCAGTGGTCTGCAAATCTCATAAACCCTTATTGTATTCATAATAGAACATAGAAAACATCAAATGTTTAAACTGAGAAAATTTGATGGCAGCAACACATCTCACATCTCAACACAACACATCTCCAAAAAGCTGGTTTACAATGTTAAAGCATCCCCTCTTCTTTTAACAACAGTCTGTAAACCTGCTGCCGGACATCTGGGAGAGGAATATATTCCTTCTCTTGTCTGGTTTGGCTGCTCACTAGTCCTTAATAATGTGCCAAATGTTTTTAATCAGTGAAAGGTTTGTACTGCGGGCAGAATCGGGGACTCTTCTATTAAAAAACCTTGTCTTTCTTACAGCTGACGTGATGCGTTTCTGCATCATGTTTATATATGGCTCCTTCTTTAAAATACATTTGTGGGTGGCATGGTGAACCGTGTATACAGATAGTGATTTCTGGAGGTGTTGCTGAGGCCATGGAGTGATTTCCTTTGCAGGTGGCACTGTTTTTAATGCAGTGCCACCTGGGACCTGAAGATCACGGGGCTCAAATACTGATTTTCATTCTTGTCCCTTGCGCACAGAGATTTCTCCAGATT
Organism: Pelmatolapia mariae; assembly: GCF_036321145.2. Taxonomy (NCBI): domain Eukaryota; kingdom Metazoa; phylum Chordata; class Actinopteri; order Cichliformes; family Cichlidae; genus Pelmatolapia; species Pelmatolapia mariae. The sequence goes on from NC_086239.1 coordinate 21,876,426, forward strand.
CTCTGAATCTGTTGATGATGCTATGTGCTGCAGATGATAAGATACTTATCATTTTGATAAGTTTCAAGTTGTCCCTTCTTTTTAGTACTTACTTCTCCAGCATTTAGTTGCCCCTGAGATTTGTTGCTTCCATCAAATTCAAATCAAGTTGCTGTGAATAAAATATTGGTTTCTGAGATTTGCAAATCATGCATTCTGTTTTGATTTACATTTTACATTTACATTTTGTTTTTAAATGTTGTTTTGGGTTGTAAAGCAATTGGCAATAGACACCCATACTTATCAAAAAGAAGTAAGTCAACCGACTGTCACTTTTGAGCCCTTTCGGGTCACTGAGGTCTCTGGAAAATGGCCATCCAAGGTTCTTGTTTGTTCTGCTTCAGGTTTCTTCCAGTTAGCTTTAATAGTTCATATAATTTTACAAATCTACTTGTTTAAGCATCCATCAATGCACCTAAAAACAATGAAAAATAAAAACAAACAAATTGCTTCAGTCTTCATTCTGTTTTGGTTGTGACTAATGTAAAACTGAGGTCAGGCCACCGGTGTACACTGTGGTAGGGCCATTTTTCTAAAGCGATTACATTGCACAATCAGTATTCACATTCACTTATTGTAGAAAATGTGATCTGGACCAATGTAAAACTGACTCTAAGGGTTATGAAAAGTTTGCCATTTTTTAATGCTGTTTCCAGTTTTTGACTGGCTCTTAAGCCATTTCTCAACATTTTTGGAAAAACTCCTTTGTGACCATGAAACCGATGTCATACATTTGTTATAAATATGTCATAAATATGTCCTAAATATCTAGAAGAACCTCCATCCCTCCACCTCACCATCCAAGTATGACACGTTGTCTCCTCTGCCACACATGTGGTGGTCAGGCCAGGCTGCAAATTCTCCAGCTTCCCCTTAGCCACTGTCAGTCCTCTTCATACTGAAGTCTCTAGTTTCTTTGAGTGACTTTCAATAATGTGTCAGGGATTAACAAAACAAATTGGAAAATATGTGTCCATTTGCTGTGAAACCAGAGCTGTTTGTGGTTTTCAAAATGGTCCTCACACAGCTGAATGGAGAAGCTAAAAAAACGACTTTAAAACATTTGATTTGCATTTTTCAGGAGGCATGAAAGATGCTCATTGAACCACTAACTCCACACGCCAACTTGCCCCAAAAGAAGTAGAAATGTTGTTTTTCGTGAAATGAATGGCTTCTCTTAGAAGTGTCCCCATCAGTTCCACCGTGTCTCTTACCAGACCATGTATTGCTATAATGATGTAAAGCAGATGGCTTATGTCTGGGTTCTGTTCCTCTGTGCTGTCTCAGCAGCTGTCTCTGTCCCCCTCTTTCTCCCTTTCTGTCTCACTCTCTTAATCCCTATCAGTCTCTCACACTATTTATCTTCTTCTAAACTCCCTCTCCCTCTCTGTTTTTGTCACACTTTCTCACATCTCTCCCTTTACAAGATAACATCCTCTTGAATCTGTCTAGCAATCTACAAATGACACAGACCAGCTTGTGTACATGGTGTGCAAAGTGGGGAAACCTAATTTATCTTCCTTTTTTTTTTTTTTTAACTATCTAGCTTAATAATATGTCATCTTATATTTATTTTCTTCTTTTCTCTTTTAACTAAATTAGACGTCTATGTTCATGGATATGCTTGACAAAAGCCATAGAGTGTAGTGATCTATTTGCATCCTCCATACAGCTGTAGTTTACCAACATCAGCACCCACTCTTCCTCACTCCTGCCAAGAGGAGAAGAAGAAACAGAGGGAGTGTGGGACTTACGGAAAGTTTTTAAAATCTATGTTGAATAGGTTGAGAAAGAAGAAAGAAGCAAGCTGGGGAGAAACAGAGTGAAAAATAAAGGAGTTTTCTGCTGTTTGATGAGCTGAGGAAGCTATAGAGGAAGGAAGGGAGCTGGTGTAGAACGAGTGAAAGGAAAAGAGTGAAAGAAGGGGAGGATGCAACTGCTGCTTTTTAGTTGTGTCGGCATTGCCGACTGGAAGGAGTGCAGCACTAAGAGTGTAATCTGTGTTTCAAATACAAAACATCAAAAACATGAAATTAAACATGCAACTGGATAATGTTTTAAAGACATCTTATAAATTGCATTGAAGACTGCAAAATAAATTACTCGCTCAAAGTAAAATAGAAGTCTTTGCATTTGAGACCTTTGCATTTCATACTTTTGTATGTGACCTGACTCCCATCGAGCTTGATTATGTGGGAAACTGTCTTCACACTTGACCTCAATACGTGCTAATCAAGCAAAATCAACTACCCACACCTAATCACTATCTAGATCTTGTGGCCATAGGTGAGGATAAAAAGGTAGATTTTATGCTTAGCTCTCTCCTTACTACAACAGACCAGTGCAGTGTCCACATCACTGCAGATGCCATGACAATCTCTGCTCTGATTTCCCCTCACTCATGAACAGCAGCCCAAGATACTTAAACTCTTCCACTTGAGGCAACAACTCATCCATGAGATGGGGTGAGCATTCCACCCTCTTCCAGTTGAGGACTATGGTCTCAGATATGGAGGCGCTGACTCTCATCCCAGCTGCTGCAGACTCAGTTGCATACCACCCTGCTGCAAACTGGAGGTCACTGCCTGATGAGGTCAGAAAAAGCACATCAAACAAGATGTGATCCTGAAGCCACCATAGTGGAGACAGTTCACCAATTGGCTACACCCAGATATCTAATTGGCTACCTCCCAACCCCAACTGGTCACGGCAGATGGCTGCCCCTCCCTGAGAGTGATTCTGAGAGGGGTTTCTTCCTGTTAAAAGGAAGTTTTGCCTTGTCACTGTTGCCAGGTAGTTGCTCAAATGAGGTCATTTGATTGTTGGGGTTTCTCTCTATTATTTCAGGGTCTTTACCTTACAATATAAATTGCTTTGAGCAACTGTTGTTGTGATTTAGAGCTATATCAATAAAATGGAATTGAATTAGATAATTAATAATGCATACTGTGATAGAGATTTTATAAGTGAAATGAAAGCTTTCAGGGAAATACAACTTGTGCCCAAATTTTCAGAGATATCCCTGAGAAAGGACAGTTATGTGCAAAAGTCTTAAGCCCTCATTCAATTACATTCTGCTAGGAAGACAGGAGGCAGGTGCAAACATACCTGGAATGCAGCATATAAGACAACACAGCCTAAACTCTCCTAGGCAAGCTTTTATGTAGTTTATTAAAATAGTCTTCAGGAATATTTCTTCAGCTTTCTCCAAAGCTCTTCTTTGGATGTTAGCTGATCCTACACTGATTCACACTGCTTGAGGGCTTTAGGGAGGCCAGTCCATGACTGATAGCTTTCCACCATGTGGTTTTCTTTCCAGGGATTTTATTGCATTGGCATTTTTGTTTGGAATCATTGTCATGCTGAAAAGTTAAGGTGTTGCCAGACACTTTCCAGATAGTAATGCATTGTGGATCAAAATCTGATGTTGCTTTTCTGTCTTCATAATTAAACATTTTGACAAGATCCCCAACAGCACTGTCTAAAATGCTGCCCCAAACTATGACATAGACTCAGCTGAGTTGTACAGATGGCTGCAGGCACTCACTGTGCTATACTGTTGATGAGTTGAACAAAAAATAAATAAATTTGGATTCAATGTGACTCACTGAAAATGAATGAAAAAAGCAGACAATGTCCAAAGAAAAAAAGCCTGGAGAGTCTTTGCTCAAGACCACTTTAAAAATGACAAGACAAAACAAAGAAATGAGAGTTGGCTCAAGACTGTCGCACAACAGTGTTTAATTTGCAACGCTAATAGCACGTCCAATTTTAATTTACTATATCAACACCAGTGTGTTGGTGTTGGAAAGTTTCTAGTATTAGAAACATGCTCACTGCAATTCCTGCTCTCTTTTACCTGTAGTGAAAGAACATAAACATGGAGATTGCCTGGCAGTTGTCTACCTCTTGATTTCTAAAGGAAGTCCAACATTTTTATTGCTTTTCATCACAAAGCAATTAAAACATGCAGAATTTGTAACAGTGGTGAATATAGATACTACATCTATTTTATTCATGGTCATCTGCTCTTCGAGGACTTCCCAAATCACCTTCATGCATCCAGTTAAAATCCTGCAAAACCATAACGGTGAGATCCCGTGTAACACCTAAGCAGATACATATGTTTATATATATCATCAAATTTGTTTCCTCTTTAAAGATCTCTGTTCTGCTATGAGGTTTGAACTGGGGAAGTCAGTGTGCGTGGGTGTGCACGTTAGCCTGTGTACGAGCAGACGGAGACGAATTGCTTCTGTGCATTCATGTATTAACTGTCATGCATTTCAGTGTGATTTTTTTAAATGATTACCTCAATATGCTTCTATATCCTTACATATGTATGTGTGTATTGGTTTGCAGACAGTCTCATGTACGGATCCAGACAAGCTTTAGAACAGGAAGTTAATGGTTTGCATGCTTTTTTCCTATCTGCAAGTTTTTGTGTGAGCAGCTGTTGTATAACTGATAAAACCAGACAGAAGTAGATAAGATGGCGAGAGTTTGACTTTGATTATATGTGAGTGCATTATATTGTTTAATTGTTAAAAAAAACAGAAAGAGGTTCCCCAATTGTGTCTGTTAGTACAGTTACCAGCGTGGAGGTTAACCCAGTGGTTTTCATTGAGCTATTCCTTTACTTTATCTTTGCTGAGGTGTCTTCGACAATATCGAAAGTTCCATTGTGACGTTTGAAAAGAGGTCAGCCCGGCTGATGGATATCTTAGTTGCTGGGGATTTTCTGACTCTGTGCATGTGCGTGCATGTGGTTGTGTGTGTGTGTGTCGGACATCAAACATCTACTTCCTCTACATCCACGTGTGCTGACACAAACTCATAAACCTACTGGGTGATACTTCCACTTCTAAAAGAGCACATGCCCGCAATGTGTGTTTGTACAGTTCACATTTAGTCTAGTTTTTTTGGTTTTTTTGTTCGGTAGCGTAAACTTTGGACGTAATTCTGCTGGCAATGAGCTTCAGGAGCAAAATCACCTTCAGGAAGAAAATAAAGAGTAAAAGAGTGCGATCGGATTTCAACCGGCTGAGCATTGTATGTATTTGTTTCGCTCTGTCTCTGTGTTCTTGCCTTAGTGCCTTAGTTTCACATTGTTTATAAGGAGTCTTACAAAATGTCAATAATTTCTGTTCAGTAGCTTACAGTAGCATCAGTTGTGGTCTTAAGTGCAGTATTTAAATATTTTAATGTTGATTATAGATCACTGTCCTGTGTGTTTTCTTATTAGGTGCCTGTAATTCTGCAATATTTACGGTGTTTTTGATCACTTGTTTGCTTGAGCCAAGCTCTGACAGGAAAAGGCAGTGAGAAGAGAACATGTCGAATTTAAAGACGCATGAATTAGATGAACTAATGGTACATTACAGTATCTGATAGATGTGATCGGTTGGGGGGGGGGGGGTATGGGGGCAAGTATTTTCCCTGAAACATTAGCTCTGAGGCCAAATGCGTCAAAATGGAGTCATAGATATGAAAATGTCAAGATTAATCTACCGCCTACCTGTTGTGTTTCTCTTTCAATTTTTTACTTGAATTGCATTTTGATTAGTTGCTGTTGGGGGATTTTTCTTTAAAAACAGTTATTAAGGTCAGTTTACCCAGTTGTTTTCAGGTATTAGAACTTAAGCTGGTTATTTTTGCCTATTTTTAGTTAGTCTGTTTTATGTTTTTTGAATTTGTTCACCAATAAATGTTACAAAACTTTGAGTTCTTTCCAATGAATTTTTTAATTCAATGGCCCAAATAGCTCAAAATTCTTCTTCAACTAACAGTTTCAGTGGCAAACATATTCAGTTTTTTGGCTTACCAAGAGCAGGGAAGAAAAGGAAATTCTCATGTTTGAGAAGCTAACAGCTGTACCTTTGCATTTTTGCATTATAATTATTGTTAAGAATGTTCTTTGACTATAGAGAAACAAGAAGAAACTGAAACTGAAAATCTAGATAATCAAAAGAACTTTAGTTCAGGAAGGGTACAAAGCAGTGCGATCTTTCTGCAAGAATGAATATTAAAACTATAAACTGTGGTGTAGTTAAAGGAGTAACAAGACCAAGGAATGTCGCAAGTCAAGGGATCACCTTTTGTAGAGTTACACTTTTGCCTTCTGCATGTGCTCCATGTTGATAGTCTGCCAAGAGGCCTGTTCTAGCTGTGAAGACGCTGTAACTGTGGTGGTTGAAAGCCTCAGTCTACATTATGCATGTGAATCAAACCAGAGATCATTACTTCCTCTGACTTTCTGACCACAGCCTCTCCTGCTCTCACTTTGCTGCTGTTGCTGCGCCGTTACTATTCTCTAAATGACAGGAGCGATTTACTCCATCATAAAACATGTGTAAATGTTATTAATGTGACCCACTGACCAGTTACATCATCCTTCAACATAGTTCTAAATATCTTTGAAGAAAGAGAAAGTTAGACAGTGGTCGACTGCTTCGCAGTTGTTAAAAGTCATGTGAAGGACTGCAAACCCTTATAAAAGAGACTGTTGGGCAGATGGTCTCGTATGGGGCGCTGTGATAATCTGTTAAGTTCTTGTTTACAAAAAAATTCCAGCCGTTTATTTGCTGGCGTAGTTTATCTCTCTGAATAGTCTGGGGTTTTTTTTTTTGTTGTGGTTGGTTTTGCTCTTTTTTTTTTTTATCCAAGTTTACTTGAAAATTAGCCTTCACATTTATTATGAATTGTTCTGTGGGGTGTGTCAGTGTCTCACTTCACCAACACATTACTTCCTCTAAAACGCTTTTAGATCCTAATGATGTCATGGCACAACACAGGAAATGTCATGTACATAGCTATTTTTCTCTTTGTAGGCTGCTCTAAGTGTGTGTTTGTTATAACAATTTTACTCTGACTGTTTGCGTCTGTATGTTCTGTATTTTGTAGGTTTCTATGTCTCTGTTGTTGACTCTGGTGATAGTAAAGTTTATACCGTGTAACATGTAGCTCATGAATGACACAACCTCGCTTCCTTTTTGCCTCTTGTGACCCCGTTAGCTAAAGTATGAAGTAGAACATTAAAACTATCTTTAATTTACATTGATTCTTTGGTTCAGAAAAAATATACAGTGCTATGCAGAAGTCTTGAGTCAGCCCTTATTTCTTTATATTTCGATTCCAAGGAGTCAAACTTTCTTGTACTTTTTTTAGGTGATCTTGAGCAAAACCAGTGTTGCACCTACACATAACAGACAACTTAGCAAAGAACCAATTTTAAATAGTCTTTAGGCACTCTATGACTAGCAGCCTGTCACGAAAACAACTCATTTGTTTTCTTTAGTTGAATCTCTTAAAAATGCCAAAGATGACAGACGTTGACAGGTATAAAATAGTATTTTTGCATCAACAAGGTGATTCCCAAAATTATTAGCCAAAGCCCTTACATATCTCATCATGGTGTGCAGCGTGTCCTTAAAAAAATTAGGGGAAACTGGACAAGTGGAAAACAAAAGAAGTGCAGGCCTAAAAAACTATTTGCACTAGATGAACAGTATCTGAAAGTCACATCCTTGAGATCACAGGTGTCAAACTACAAGCCTCGAGGGCCGGTGTCCTGCAGGTTTTAGATGTGTCCTTGATCCATCACAGCTGATTTAAATGGCTAAATGACCTCCTCAACATGTCTTGAAGTTCTCCAGAGGCCTGGTAATGAACTAATCATTTGATTCAGGTGTGTTGACCCAGGTTGTTATCGAAAAGCCTGGAGTTCGACACTTCTGCTTTAGATAGAGGAAAAAAATCCAGAAAAGACCTGACAATGGACTTGAGAGATGTAACTGAGCCTTCAGTTGATCCATTTACTGTTGCCAAAGCCTCATCAGAAATGGTCTTAGTGGAAGGGTGGCTTTTAAGAAGCTATACTTAAGGAAGGGAAACATGGAGAAAAAGGCTGAGGTATGCCGAATTACACAAGAACTGGGCTCAAAATCAGTGGTAAAAGGTTAGATTGAGTGATGAATCCACCATTGAATTTTTTAGTTCAGCTTGTCGACACTTTGTAAGGAGAGGTCAGAGAGGAGATGAGAGGTACAACAGTGAGTGTTGTGTTGGTCATGGTTTGGGATTATGCAGGCAAAAAAGCACCATCAGCTATTGAGCAACCATGCAATACCATCTAGAAAGCATCTGATTGGTAACACCTTTGTTCGTCAGAGTGACAATAATCATAAATAGCAAAAGAATACATGTATAGAAAAACACACTGTTGAACACTATCAGTCATAAACAGGCCTCCCCATGAGCCCAGACCTAAACATATTGAAGCAGTGTAAGATCATATTGACAGAGAACAGAACAAAAGGCATCCAACAACCAAAGAACTTTCAATGTACTTCATAAAGCCTGGAGAACTGTTTTTGAAGACTACTTAAATAAATAACAAAAAGCTTGCCTGAGATAGAAAAGTGAAAGTGGTTATACAAAATACGGACTTTTAACCTTGTTAGGTTTGGACAAACTGTTTTTGTCTTATATACTGTTTCCATATATGTTTGCACGTGTTTCAAACAATTGGTGCACCTAGTTCCCATTTTCCCAGCAATAGCAGGATGTAGAGCATCTATTCATCTGCTAATAGGATGGTTGGTTGTTCGATCCTTGGCTGCTCCAGTCTGCATGCCAAATATCCTTGGGCAAGATACTAACCCAATGGTGCTCTCTGATGCATTCATCAGAATGTGAATGTGTATAAAGCTTTAACAGGAAAAAAAAGCGCTTGCATGAATAGGTTTGAACGGTTGAATGAGGCATGTTGTAGAAAGTGCTTTGAGTGCTCAGGTAGAGTAGAAAGTGCTATGTAAGAACCAGTCCATTTACCAGTTATGATTGTGGAGGATGAAAAATTCAAAAGTTTTGTCCTGGCCATGAAACCTATTTTAATCTTTTTAACCAAAAGAGCCTGATCTTTGAAGTCAACAGTTCATTAACTCTGAGCTCAGGTTCACGGGCTCAGGCCCTTTCTTGCGTTCTAACTACCTTCCTTGAATCCTTCCTGTCTTCTTGTTTTCGCTTCCTCATTCTTTGTGTTTGGTGTGACTAACAACTTTAAATGTTGAGCTAAGTGTGATGCCTGAGTACAGAAGACAGGTCTCATAGGTTTGCATTGCATTTTTAGTGTACTCTGAAGAGCATGTGGACAACCTGCTGTAGTTACTTCCAGCAAGAGGAGGACAAATTTTGATCCCAGGGTTGAATATCTAGTATGTGCAGCTCCTGTATAAATATTAAGGTGACACCAAGCAGTACAAGGCTTCGAATGTACTGTGAAATATTATTTCCATCTGAATCTTTGACTTGATGGTACTGACTGATGAAGTTACTGTTAATTATGACAGATGCAGCTGGAATGCCCTCCTGACAGCCATCTTTTTCCCCAAAGAGAAGAGATTTGGAACATAATATTAAAGATGAAGCCAATATATACAATTACCATGGTTATATTTTTACTTCATATTCAGTTCTACTACTTGTCAAAACTCTACCAGGTTGCTGTAGTACTTGTGAGTTAAAGTACTAATACAGTTTACTTTGAACCTTTGCTGATAATGTATTTATGGTTATACTTCAGTAGGGTTTTGAATGCCACATTCTTACTTGTAATGGAGTTTTATCTTGGTTTACTGTTAATTTGACTTAATTCATCTGTCACTGCTGACAGAGGTAAAAGACTGTTTGAAATAGGCTCCCCTCCTTATCTACTTTGCTTTTGGCATTTACACAGTAATTCTGCATTTCACGTTCTTTTAGCCTTTTATAACAAAACATGTAGTTTGGCCATTCTTACATCAAGTACATCTGAACTTTTCCCAGCCTGCCTCTAGACTCTGAATATGTATAAAAGTCTGGTAACTGTAGTTAGAGGGAATTACTGTAAGCTAATTTCTTGCTGTTGCTCCAAGTAGGTTGCAAATATCATATATTAATAATATTATAATATAGTGAATGTTGTGATGCCTGCACACTGAGTCTTTTAAGCTCGCTCTTTAAGTGAGCTCCTTTCTGCCAATAGATGTCAGAGTTTTCTACCATAAGCTGAGCTCATAGCTCTTTCCAGTTATACAAAAATGACTGTCGAAAAGCTCGTGACTTGTCTATATTTTCAGTGCATCCAGCAAAACCTTAAGACTTTTCAGCCATTAATATCAATGCACGTTTACACATTTATTTACACTTTCACAAATCTGATTACACACACACACACACACACACACACACCTGAATATGCACACACAGATCTCAGTACACACTCACAGATCAGAATACATACACACATCTGAACACGCATACATGGATTTCAATATGCACTGCACACACATACTGAAATACGCACGTGTGAAATAAGATACACACAAATGCTACAATAACACAATAACACCCTCATGCTACAATAACACCCTCATAGCCACCTTGGTGTGCTCTGTGGTATTTTATCTAACTGATATCTGACATTTAACCACAAGGAAATATTACTCATATCTCGTTTTCCATTTGCAGCAGGAGAAGCCTAAAGTAATCGATCCTCTTGACTACGAGACCGTCATCTCTGAACTGGGGGATGAGTGTAAAGAAGACCCTCTCAGAGACCTGCTCCTATTTCCTGACAATGATTTCTCAGTAAGTATGATTCACCGTTAAATGTGATTGAAGCAGACATGTCCATGAACCATGGTTTTCTCTGTCTAGTGTCGTGTTTTTGAGATCAAGAGGCATTTCTACTAAATAACAAACTAAATAATAATAATTCAAGGTTATCAATGCTGAGTTACTGGTATGTCCAAAAAAGAAAAAAAGAAAAATATGATAATGTTACCTCATTTCTATGTAGTTTCCATGCAGCCTGATTGCATCATAATATGTCATGCATAACTGAAGTTTTGTGGACGTCAGTGAGCTGTTATTGTGATAAAATAAAAATGGTCTGTCTGTCTGTCTGTCTGTCTGTCTGTCTGTCTGTCTGTCTGTCTGTCTGTCTGTCTGTCTGTCATTACCAACCCCAGAAGCTAGCAGACATTTGCACCATTTTATATTTGTGCACCGTAACGATACTAAAGTGTCAAAGCTTTTCATTTGATAACAATTTACTGATGTTTAAAATGCAATATGTTCCACTTTCCATCTCAGCACAACACATTTACTCTCACTATTAAGGCATGTTGCTGTCTTTTCATTATAAAAAGTTATTTATTCTCTCTGGCTTCCTTTAGCTGTTTGTTCATTAGTACCTTCATTTATGTGCTAATGTGTCGCTTCAGATAGAGCCACTGCACATTAAAATACTCTAATTAGCCGCTTGTGGTAAAGGGATTCATTTCCTTGTGGACGCTACAGTTGTAGTTCTTAATGCATGACTCTGGTGCTTCTAAAATCTTTGTGGCTTAAAGAAAAAAGGAGTCTTCTTTGATTTTCTTTATCTCTGCAGCCGATAGTACATTTCGGTACTTGTGAGGGAAACTGCCTGGGTGGACAGTGAGTATTTGTCAGTGTCGAAAGAAAGGCAGTGCGCTCAGCATATGGCTAGATGATTGGACAAAGGCAAAGTGCGTCTCCTTTCGTGCAAAAACATTCAATGCTGACGTTTTTCATTGATCATAAAATGTACATTTTTATTAATGAAGCTGCTTGATTCTCATGTGAGGTTATTAATTGTAAGCCCAAGCAGGGCTGATAAAGGGAATGCATATTAGATGATTTGACTTGAATTATTCATATTCATGGCAATAAAGCTGACCAGAAACAATTTCATTACTACATTAACAGACCAGCTTTTTGCTTAGTCTTATCTAAGCTATAAATTGCTATGAGGAGTCCTGATAGGTCTGAGAGTCTGCCACCATGGGGCTATACTTGTGGTCCACAGTGGTGCTTCAAGCTAAATGGTAGGATCAGCAGGCTAATGTGCTCATAGTAGGAAATGCTTGTGTTGTGTTTACCTACAGCATCGTATATGCTGAATGGCAGCATGTTGGAGGCAAAATGAGTAAGTGTATTGTGACGCTATTGAACCAGCATTACTGTTTACCCACTACAGGAATACACACCATTCACACCATACAAGAAATACTTTGTCTTGTGATAGAGTGCTATAACATGGCAGAGCAAATCTGAAAAGTGTTAAATCTGTGAATCATATGAGATGGATGGTTCTTCTTTTTGCTCTGCCTGAGATGTGACAACAGTACTTTAAACCCTTGTTGCTGTATTATTAAACAGTCTTTACCTTACAACAGGAGTCACCTTAAGGTGACAACAGGTCACAACAGGAGTCACCTTAAGGTGGCACTATAAAAATGAAATTGGCTTGATTTGAATTAAATTGAATTCAACATAAGTCTGATTCATTTTAGCAGCAGCATTCCTCTTTTGTCTTGTCTCCCTTCCCTCACCCCGAGCCGGTTGCGGCTTATGGCTGCTCTACTCTGAGTCCAGTTCTGCCAGAAGTTTCTTCCTCTCAAAAAAGAGTTTTTCCTTCCTTCTCTCACTAAGTGCTTGCTCATCGGGGCCTTTCTGATTGTTGGGGTTTTCACTGTATTATTGTAGGGTCTTTAACTTACAATATAAAGCGCCTTGAGATGACTGTTGTCCTAATTTGGCGCTATATGAATAAAATTAAATTTAAGTGATTTTTTTTTTATCACACACAACCTGAACAGCATAATTGAATAATCAGTGGAAAGTTGAATGAATAATTTTCTAATATCAGTAACCTCTGTTTACCCATGGAAGTTAGGTTCAGCAGCAGTGATCAGTAAGCCGTCCCATTGCTTACACATTTCTATAGAAGCTGACTGCTTTTATTAGTCATGTTCTCTACATGACGGATTTACTGCATAGAATAGTTTAAAATCATGCAGTAATTTTAAATACATTTTGAAGTAAGATAGCCCATCTGTCACCTGTCATTATCTACCCTTTATTCTTCCAGGTATCCACAGTGCCTCAGGAGAGACGCACTGTCAAATCCACTGTTCCCGAGGGGGCAGAACTCCACGCTGAATGTCTGCTGGTCAGACAGGTAAGTTGTACGTCTAAGTGTACCAGACGCAGTTATAGACCCTGTGGTTTTAAATGATGTCTTTTAGGTTCATGGTGGTTAGGGCTTTCATTTCAGACTAACCTTAAAATAGGCCATCCTGATATCAGCAGAGTGGCTTCACCATGACTTTAAAATAAAGCAGATGTGTGTGTAGACATCAGTGCTTGTTTCAGATCCTCTAGCCATGATCTCAAGCGCTCAGTAGAGAAGTAGTGTCTCTGAAGACGGGAACTCCCCAGACCGTACACTTACACCTCACTGAAGACTAGCATGTGCAATTGACTCTTTGTGTGTTTGTGTGTGTGCGTGTATACAGCTAAAAATTGTATCGCTTAAGTTGTCTGTTATATTTATAATTTGTTAATTTGTGACATGTTCAAGGTCTTTTTAAAAAAGGGGATTAAGGAGAAAAGTTACACGGTGTTCGACTTGCAGGCAGGATGTGAAAGTACCTCAGGCTCTGTCTGTGACTTTCACTGCACCGTACACTCCCTGGGAGAGTACCAGTTCAGCCAAACTGATTGAACTTTAGACATGTAAAGATATCTTTATATTCAAGATCCCCAGGGAAAGAGTCTTGATTCACTTCCATTTATTATTTAAATCTAATGACATGTAGCGCTGTACGACTTTCTTCATTGTCTGTAAATATTTCAGCTGCTCCAGGTCTGTGTTTCCCTGAAAGGCCATCATTTAGGAAATGTAATATTTAAACCTAATCTTCATCCTTTCATCTAGGCCTGCAAGTATTACAACTCTGATCTAAATGTGGTCCATTTCAAGTATGACGACTACGCCGGAGACTACCGGCTGCTGCCAAGGTAAAACACTTTGGACAAACTGTGTTTGTGCGTTTTATTCTCATGTTTTAGCTCTGTTCAGAAAATGTTTAACATTTGAAAACCCACACTTTGTTATATTAAATGGATGTTATTGTAAAACTATTGAAGTGTGAAGGCATCACATTGCCATACTAGTAGCATAAAAAAGTGCTAAATGTCTTTGACGGATGTACGCCTTCTACTTTGTTGTTAAAATTCTCTTATTAAATCTCCATACAGCAAAATTTTACTTTTGAACAGTTAGATTTTTCTGTGCATTGCTTTACAATAATATCAAGTAGAAATGTGTCTTCAGGTTTGCTTGACTTGACTAATGATGTGCTGAGTTTTTTCCTCATGAACACGCAGACCCATAAGTAGCTGCTAACATTGGCGATAACCACAATTTATTACCCGTAGATGGCCATTAGGTCATTAGGAAGCACAAGAAGGTGGCCAGTGTTAAGCGAAGTGAAAGTTCGTGTTGAAGAGTGAGGGCGTTCAGCTTTAAGAAATACAAACTTTCAGACCTCCCTCTGTCGCTATTTTGAATGTCAATCATCCGGCCACATCCATTCAAGCAGTTAGTAATTTATTTAAATCAGGCTGTCAGTCTGTCAAACTGAGTTTTGTCAGTTCCAGTGAGACTTACCCAGAGCGGCCCTGCTGTTACTGCTCTCAGCCACAGGAATGTCCCTATGCTATCCCATGGGTTGCCACTGTATATTCTTTCACTCAGTTCACATGACCTCTGAACTGACATCCAGGATGAGCTGCAAAACAAGACGTGTCTTGAACACAAGTACAGTGTTGCGAAAAGAACATTCCATGAAGTTCATTTGTCCTGTCATTTTACAAGTGGCAAACATAACTATTATGTTGTTTGTTTACTGAGCGAACAACTTAACCAAACATTAATGGTACACACACAGATTTACAGAACAAGTTGAAGTGAACTACAGGCTGAGAGCCAGAGTACAGTGCAGTTATACAGCTACTGTATGTGTGCGGTTGTCACCGCTGGACCAATCTTCATTTGTGCTGGCCAGTATTAGCATTCCTGTTCCAGTGGGCAGCCCACAATTACCAGCATTTTTCTAAACATAGTCCATCACGAGAAATTGTCAGACAGCTTTTACGACTCTGTGACTTTTAGTAGAGGGCGGTTCCAAGAGCACGGATTGCAGCCTCGCTGTCTGCAGCTCACGGCGCACGCACAAAGGCATTTCGCCCTGTGGCTCGCACACAAAGATGGGCCATCCTTTAAAATCAGTGGAGCGGGACTGAGCAAGGGGACTGCCCATTGTTACCTCCTGACAGAAAACGATGGAACTGAGTCAGCCACCCACAGTCATTTACACAACTCAAATGCAGCGCATTAAATTAATTCCAGAAGTCATTTTCCCTTTTCGTTGGTATATTTCATTGCCAGAGAGCCATATTTTTTGTCCATCATCTTCCTGACCTTTCCCTGTTTCCTTTTAGGAAACTGTACAAAGCAGAGAAGCTGCCATCCCACTCTTTTGAGATTGACTATGAAGATGTGGACAAGGATGAGGTCAGCAATGATGATCTTCTTCTCTGAAATGCTTTTGAGAGTGAATCCATTACATACTGGTTACATCCCGAGGCTCATGTTTAAATTAGTTTATTGCAGCCTAAAAGCTGTTAAAATGGACTTTGCAAGATTAGTTATATTTACAGGTCAGTGGGAAGCTGTTATGAGCATAACTGGATGGATTCAAGGAGTCTAGAAATTCTCCTTTCCTGTATCGATCATCTGCTCCATTCTATCAGAGGAACGAATGGACAGTTAATGCATCTTTAACTGATCACAGTCATTGTTGTGTTTTTGCAGGATACCACCTCTTTGTCGTCATCCAAAGGAGGAGGGGGCGGAGGAGGTGGTGGTGGGGGAGGCGGAGGGATTGGTGTGTTTCGTTCAGGCTGGCTGTATAAAGGGAACTTTAACAGCACCGTCAACAATAGCATCACTGTTCGGGTGAGGAAGTGTCTGATGTTATCTATTTTCATGCCCACGTGCATTTTATTTCTGTCTGTCTTTTTTCACTTTTTTTTCCACCCAAAGTGGTTTTACTTTATTTTCTAAACTGTTACAGTCTGTTAGAAATTAACCTGGGACTTTAATTGGTGACATACTTTTCAACACGATGAGAAAATATCCGCATTATCCCATTGTTAAAGTTCTTATTCATTTACTTCAGCTAGGGAAATGAATTTTAATATAATTTCTGTCTTGACAGTCATTCAAGAGGAGGTATTTCCAGCTCACCCAGTTAACAGATAACTCCTACATCATGAATTTCTACAAAGATGAAAAGATCTCAAAGGAACCAAAAGGGTGCATATTCCTCGACTCATGCACGGGTGTGGTACAGGTAGGCTTTAGTGCATTCTACATGTACATGCACTCTACCACAAAAGAGAAAAGGCAGCAAGAACATAGATAAAAAGCATCTGCACTCTAAAATGTTCTCTATTAGATTATAGACTGATTCAGGGGTATTGCCAGACATAAAGCTGCACCATGGCACAACCTGCCATGATCACAGGTTGCTCACTATTACTGCCTTTGCTACAACAGTAAAAATAACGGAAACAAATATTGGTGAAGGTATAAATGTAGAGAAACTGTATTAAAATATTTATTTATCTATCGATCGATTTTCTGCTGTGTATCTACTGTGGTCTGGATCGAAGGGGCAGCAGTCCGAGCCCACATGTCTTTCTACTGACTTTTCTGGTGGCAATCAGAGGTGTTCCTGCCGACTGAGAGATCTAATCTCTCCAGCGTCTCCTAGGTCTGCTCCAGGGTCTCCTCCCATTTAGACATGCTCGAAACCTCATGTAGGAAGCACCCAGGAGGCACTCTGGCCATATTCTCAAGCCGCCTCCTTCCACTTGGTGGGAGGAAGAGTAACAGTCTCACTCTGAGCTCCTCCCGAATGAGCGTGCTCCTAATGCTGAGCCCAGCCAGCCTTCGAAGGAAGCTTATTCCTGTTGCTTGCCTCCACAGTCTCAGTTTTTGGTCACTACTTGAAGCTTCTGGATATACTTGAGGGTAGGAAAATATGTGGATTGATAAATCGATGGCTTCAGTTTTCGCTCAGCTCCCTCTTCACCATGACAGAACTGTACAACATCCACATTAATACAGATGGTACACTAATCCATCTGTCAGTCTGCTCCTCTCTCTCATCACTGCTCGTTCAACGAGATCCCGAGATACTTGATCTCCTCCATCGAGGACAGAAGCTTAGAGCCAGACTTCCTCACACTTCAGGAGGTGTTAATTCAAAGGGATGAAACACCTAAATAATCTATTTTAATGATTTCTGTTATGAAAAGTATGAATATGTTTTTAGACTTAAAAGTCATAATGTGAACATGCTAGCAAATAATGCTACTACATTTTTTAAGAACTTGTGCATTTCATAATGATGAAATAATTATTTTAATATATAATTAATTATATATTTCAAACTTGCAGTCAGGTTGTGTTGTACATAAATTGCGAGCACCAGAGCAAGGTTACCTGTGCAGACATGCAATAACAAAATGCATGCTGCAGTCCAAAGATGATCTACAGACATGCCCTGCAACGCTTGTATTGTGGGTTAAACTCAGTTTATGATTACAAACTATTTCATATTTTCATGTATGTATCCAGTGGCTGTTAGTGCAGTTGACAAAGCAATCCAGGTAATAATATGTTTAAAAAATGACATAAAATGATGGCGGGCCCTAAGTAATCACGCCCTTAGCTTTCACAGCTTCAGGCCTCAAAACAATCGAAAAAGGTGAATTAAAAACAATACAGTTTTTATAGCCTGTAAACATGTTTATAGCTGCTGTAAAAATGGGTATTTTAACATTTTTAACTAATCTCTCTGGGGACTGACTTGCTTTTGGAACCAGTGTCAAGTTAGTCCGAGAAATGGAGTTTTAGGGCTTCTACATTTGACCATCATTTTTCAGTCTGCAGGTTACTGCTTATATTATAGTTGTGTGATCTAAGCTTTAATTTAAAAAGCCCTGTGCTAGAACACCTATTAATAAAAAAAAAAACCCTATTAGGATAAAGCAGAATGAAAAGCCCTACTGACATTACCCTCTGCTCACTACTGAAAAATGTGCCTCTAGGAACGGTCACACACACCAAAATGGCCTACATTCAAAAACTACATGTGTAGATGCAAAAACGTATAGCATTTTCCAAGAACTAAACCTGACCAGATTTTCCTTGCCTTTCATTCTTTCCCTAAAGAATAACCGCCTAAGGAAACATGCCTTTGAGCTGAAGATGAACGAGGTTACGTACTTTGTGCTGGCCGCAGAGAGCGAGCAGGACATGGAGGAGTGGATTAGCACGTTGACCCGTATCCTACAGATCAGTCCTCCTGAAGCACCAGCTCAAGACCGCAAGAGCTTGGAACTCAACGAACACCGGCAGGGTGAGAAAGAGTTTATGTAAAAGAATTAAGCTTTTTTTCTTTGCATAATTCCAGCATCTGGATAAATTATGGGCACAATTTTATAGTCGATGTCAGCAGAAAATGTAACCTTTTTCTCTCTGTCTGACTAAATAATGTCCGTCATCTTGCCATGACCTTAATGGGGAATTTCTACTGAGTCCATCACTTTCAGGAAATTAATCTGATACCCAAAAGTGACTCCACCTTGGTTCAGTGCATCAGATGTGGTGATTAACAATCCTTGTGTGCCAGTTGTGTGAGAGGCAGAGCATGGATCCACAGCCTGTAACGTAACACAAAACACTGATAGGGTATTAAAAGTTGGTCCAGTGAAAAGTGAAGGTATGATGTAATGCCCAGAGCCGTCATGGCTCTGTGGTCTGTTAGCCTGCCTCTAAATCAGGCTGTGGGTGTGTGTTAACCTAACATTAATGAGCCCTTTTGTTCAGCCTGGCTTTTAGGAGAAATTGCTTCAGGCAGCTTGAAGGGTATATTTCTCCAGAAGCCTGCCTGCCTTATTATCCATGAATACCACAAATTGAGTCATATTTTATTCTGAGATGTATATGCCTGCTGACTCTGGTTGGTGTGTATTTAGACCAGTGAGTTGCTGAAGCTACTTAAGAAAATGTTATATGATCTGTAACATAAAATTCACTGCTTAGATAAACTTTCCTAACCAGTAAATGATGTCAGCCATCAGTCATAAATAAAAGTCGGTCTCCGGTGTCCTGATTGTGTTTGTTTCCTCTGCAGATGTGTTTGACCTGTCGTTAAGTGACTCCTGTTTGCAGGAAAATGAAGAAACCACAGAGAACGGCATCAATCCAGAGCTAGCAAAGGTTAGCTACACCGAAGGCTTACATTTTTTAGTCAGTGTTATAACTCAGCTACGACTACCTACACATGGTATTATCATATTTAACAGTACATGCGTGCACAGTATACATCCAAGTGTCCCATTAACCACCGGTGGTGGCGTGTTTTCATGAACAGGTCCATATTCTATGTGCATGGATCATCACCTGGTGATTATAATACACTGAGAAACATACTGAGACTTTAGGAGAAGAGCAGAAAACAAACTTGTCAGTGCAAGCATGCTGGTTTTATGAGGAAGAAAACTTGTTGTGATTTTTATCAGGCTGAAAAGAAACCATAAACCTTAATGTAATTGTATCTGTTTTCAAGAAAACTCTGCGGTCTATAAATTCAGGCGACCAGAATATGCTAGAAACACTCAAATCAAAGCAAAAGTGGAAAAAAGCACTCTATTTACAGATATCATAAATTACATTAGGGTAGCTATTATTTGCACTGAACTGCTCTCTGACTGCCTCTTTCTGACTTCCTGCCATCTTTCCTGTCGCAGTATATCTCAGAGACAGATGAAGGAATTCGTTCCGCCAGAAGAGAAGAGAGGTTGAATCTTTTCTCGCTCGATCCAGACACTCCCGTAAGGACAAATGAGTACATTATAACCACTGTAAACCACTTTTTACTTAATGCATTGCTGCACTTTGTAGTTGAATAAAATGAAGCTGGCCTCCGAGTAAATTGTGTTTCGCTAACCACAGGCTCTGAGAAGCCCACGAAGTGAACATTCATCCACTGAAAGCACACCAGTGCGTCCTTTTGAGGAGAAGCTTGGCAGGAGATTTATGGCAACTTGCCGATCTTTCAACCTCATGCTACAAGGCTGCGTCAACGAGAGTGAAACGGGACCGGTCACTAATGTGAGCATAAGACACTCATTTTGCTTTATTGTGTTACTGTTTAATAAGCAGTTTTCTTTTAAACAGGATAAAAACAGGATGTGTTAGTGTTTTTTTCCAAAGGCATTTACAAGACATATTATGCTGAGTGAAGCTTTGTCAAATTTGCTTTTTGAATAAATGTGCAGGCAATAACTGTGCTGAATCTGCACCACTAGATTGAACCCTTCTTCGTGTTGCTGGCTCTGCTGGATATACGAGAAGGGAGGAAGGTGTCTGCAGACTTCCACGTAGACCTCAACCACGAGGCAGTGCGTCAGATGCTCGGAGGCCTAAGTAACGGGACGGGGGCTCCGGGTACGGAGGTTGGAGGTCAGGAAAATGGCTTGTGTTCTCCTGCTGAGAGGAAGCCTGGTGACTGTTACCTCAGCTTGGACCTGGAGCACTGGCTTTGCTTTCCCAAACAGGTACGAGGACATTACTCCAAGTTAGGTTTATAGGTTTAACACAACAAAAGGGAAAAAAAAGCATTTTTTCTCCATTACTTATTCTGCATTTAATATGTACATAGGCTGTAATATGCTTCTTCATTGGTGTCCCTGCAGGCCATTTTCTCAGTGACCAACCCCCACACAGACATAGTGATGGTCGCAAGAGTGGAGAAAGTGCTCATGGGAAATATTGCTTGTGGAACTGAAGCTTATACAAAGAATACAGACTCCAGCAAGGTCAGAAACAAACTTTTGCCTTTCTGTTCATTCTGACTGTTTGAATCAGTATTTATATGACTTCATACCACATTTATATCAACCTCTGATCAATAACAGAGAGCTAAAGCTTTTATAGTGTCTTATCTCTAAATGCAGACTGGAAAAATGGGCCATGAGACATGCTGTTATTGTAAGGAAAATGCCTTAATCTAGTAAAAGAGTTTAGATTGACATTTGCAAAATTGTTTTTTTTCTGTAAGACCAGAGTTATCTTCATCACTGAATGCCAGTCAAGCTAGATAGTTCAGGAATTATGTTTTTCCATCATTAATCCTAGACATTTCCTGGCTTTCCCCACGGGCAGGGCTCCATGCGATCCTTGTTTAAGTGGCTAAGTGAATCAGCAGACATTCAAGCAGCTGCCAGAGTTACTGTATTAAATAACCTCTGATTTAGTCTGTCACTCTGTCAGGGTCAGCTAGAATTTAGGTATTGTGTTCAGAAATGTCAGCAGGACCTTGTTAACATTTCCCTCTGTACATGGTTCTGCTTTTGTGTCTTGAACAGACTGTTCAGAAGATTTTGAAGTCCAACAAACAGTTTTGTAGTAAACTGGGAAAGTACAGAATGCCATTTGCCTGGTCTGTCAGGTTAGTGCCGGTATTCATAATATTTTTGAACTTCCCCTAAAATCTTTTCCTTATCCATTGGTAATTTACATCTCTTTCTTCCCATTAAAGGTCAGTGTTTAAGGACAGCCACGGAGCATTGGACCGAGAGTCTCGTTTCTCACCTCTTTTCAAACAGGAGAGCAACAAGATTTCCACAGATGACCTCATAAAGCTGGTGTCTGAGTACAGGAGGTAAGATAGCCTGCAGGCTTTAGCAGAAAAGTAGTCTGCAAATAGTTTTCCAAGATTGGATCCACATTTTACACAAAGTTTTATCTTTATAGGGCTGAGAAGACAAGCAAACTACAGACTATTCCTGGGACGCTGGATATCGCGTTAGACTATGTTCCAATGGAGCATCCTAGTACGTCTGCTGTTCATGTTCCCATTCTGGTTTCTTCTCCTCATCCCTTTCTCTTTTCTACGCTTGACATACATCTTTTTCTTTCAGACTGTGTGACGTCCTCCTATATACCAGTGAAGCCCTTTGAAGACCTGACTAAACACCAACCCACAGTGGAGGTGGAGGAGTTTGCACAGGACACCACCAAGTTCATTCAGCCACATCGCGTCTACAAAAACCACATCTACGTCTACCCTAAGCATCTCAAGTATGACAGTCAGAAGAGCTTTGCTAAGGTATGCCCCTTAGTATCATTTACCACGACACTGAAATAAAGTTTTTGTTTTTATATGCTTCATGTTTTGCTACGGTGCAATCCTTTTGAACGTGTTTAGTCATTAGCATCACAATGGTCCTCTTGTTCAAGGCTCGTAACCTTTCGGTCTACGTGGAGTTCCGCAGCTCAGATGAAGAGGTTGAAAAACCCTTAAAGGTAGAAAGTTACGCCTTCTGACATGCTTTACACGACTCGTTCTTTCTCCGTTCTAGTCCTTTTTATCATGGAAAACTGCTGTTTTTACAGTGCATCTATGGCAAACCAGGAGGACCAGTCTTTACCACAACAGCCTGCTCCACTGTCCTACATCACTCTCAGAGCCCCGACTTCTATGATGAGGTGAGGACCATATTTGTTTCTCCAGTCATCACATAAAGATAATTAGAATCTAGAAGTGGATCAGCTTTATCAACCTTTAGAAAGAATGTGTTTTAAAGGTCTTTCCTGAAGCACATAAATCATTAAATGCTGTTCTGTCTTCAGGTGAAGATTGAGCTTCCTACTCACCTCCATGAAAAGCACCATCTTCTCTTCTCCTTTTACCATGTCACCTGTGACATTAATGCCAAGACAAACTCAAAGAGGAAAGAGACTCTGGAGACCCCAGGTGAGATATTGGTAGTTTTCCAGCCTGTAGTAGTTGTAGTTGTTATTTTTTACCTTTTATTCAGTATTTCTTTTGTTTCTTTTGTTTGTTTAGTGGGATATTCTTGGCTGCCTCTGCTCAAAGAAGGCCGTGTGTCATCTCAGGAGTTCAACATCCCCGTCTCCTGTAACCTGCCTCCTGGATACCTGGCCATCAAGGAAGCCAGCAACACCAAGGTGAGACTGAGGGCAAAAATAGAAGGGTAAGAGACAGGCGAAAGGAGTGTGTAAATATTGCAAACCTTGCTGATTAATAGTAGCATTAATTTTTTAAAGGGAAGCGTATTAAACATTACACCGTGTGATAGATTAGTTTGATATTTTTAGTCCTCACGCACAAACTCTTCTCTTTCCTTTTGACAGAATGGAGCAGATATGAAATGGGTTGATGGAGGAAAGCCTATTTTTAAAGTATCCACCAACGTTATCTCCACAGTATACACTCAGGTACGACCATCATTTGGGATTCTGTGGTTTTCCCTCCTTTTTTCTGGCTTTGAAACTGTGACAACCTGGTGAGAACTTCTATGTATGCCCACTCTTTGATCGGCATGTTTTGGGGTGGGTTATAGTCCCACATAACACTGAGTATACATGTATTCAGTGTGTATTGTGATTGAAATAAAAAAACAAAACAAAAACAAAATAGACGGTTGGAAGGATTTCTTTCTGTTGTTCCAACCACAGTGCTATTGTGAAATGATTGAAAATGCTAAAGTGCCTTGTCAAATTCTTAGCCTCAAAGGAACACTTTAATTTGTCAAGCGTCCTCTCTGAGTTATCTCCTTTAAATGGCATGAACATGAAAATGGCAATTAAATATCCCTAAAACAAATGCACATTCCAAACTTCTGCAAACACGAGCCCCAAATGCACAATCAGCATCAGAGGGTAATGTGGTAATGTAGCGTGGCACATAAAAAAAGGAAATGAACAGTTTCTGTGCAGTTTGCTATCATGGGATGTTTGAAACCCTGCACAGCAGTTTCTTAATTGACTAAAT
Organism: Pelmatolapia mariae; assembly: GCF_036321145.2. Lineage (NCBI taxonomy): Eukaryota > Metazoa > Chordata > Actinopteri > Cichliformes > Cichlidae > Pelmatolapia > Pelmatolapia mariae. Next base: position 21,900,254 of record NC_086239.1, read on the forward strand.
CTCATCTATGTCTGACTTTTTTCTTACAATACACTAAACTGATTTTAAAGCCCTTTATAAGACAAGGTAAATATACAGTCATATATGTAAAAATATGTTTAAAAAAAGAACAACAGCCCAAAACGTTTTTATCTTTTACGCTTTAACGTTGTAAAATCCATTTCAGGTGTCTAAAATAAAACCAGGGCTGAATCACTCAACAACATAGTTGTGAGGTGCTGAAGTTCATATTTCAGCATTAACTGTCGTTTAAAAAGGAAAGAGTCCACTAAGTAATACCGCAGATGTTAGCTGCTCATTTTTTCATGAATTCCTCTCTGTGTCAGGACCCCCACCTGAACCGATTCTTCCAGCAGTGCCAGAAGAGAGAGCTGGACCTCTCTATACCTCCTACCTCCAACTTCCTCAATTGCCTGAAGGTCAGAGTAAAGCCGCTGTATCTCCTCAAATCTCAGTACTTGCGAATGAGACAAAAGCCAGAGCCTTAACTACCAAACACTGCTACACATCCTAATGAGTTCAACACTGTGTCAGCACGTCAGACTTTTACCAGCCCCTTCACGGTTTCTTCTTTACCCCTTTTTCACTCTTCAATCTTGTCCACCCACTCCTCCTCCCTCGCTTCTTTCCCATCCTTCTCCAGGGTCTCCTCAGCATGGAGAGAATCCCAGTGATAGTCCGATTTCTGCCAGTCCTCTTCAACCAGCTGTTCAAGGTTCTGACTCAGAATGACAATGACGAGGTCACTACTGCCACCACCAGGTAGGCAGTGGTACTACAGAGGTCCTTAATGCATTGATAATAGAGTCCTGGGTTTATCCAGGTGATAAAAGCAGAGTGAGAAAAAGAGTGTAGTGATTTATATTTCTGTTTGAGTCAGTATCTCCCTTTTTATTGTTGATGTCATTGAATTGCTACTTTGTTCTATAATTAATCCAGACTCACGCAATAAGTTCATCCAGTGATTAAAGTGAAAGAAAGAGAGAAATACAGCAATTCTTGATATTATCTAACAATGAAAGCAATTGAATTAAATCATCGTTGTGGTCTGTGTCTACAGAGTACTGGTCCACATTGTTGCAAAGTGCCATGAAGAAAACCTGGATTCTAGCCTGCACTCCTACATCAAGGTATAAAAGAAGCCGGTGTGTGTGGTGAATACAGTGTGTTTGCATGCACATGCTGAAAAATATCATATAATAATTTAGAAGTCTGATATTTTCCACAAAGGAATGGAAACCCTGCTCTGGCAATTTAATTTGTGAAGAAAAACAAAACAAAAGGGAGCTTTATGTGTTTGTGTTTGTGTGTGTGTGTGTGTGTGTGTGTGTGTGTGTGTGTGTGTTTGTGTGTGTGTGTGTGTGTGTGTGTGTGTGTGTGTGTGTGTGTGTGTGTGTGTGTGTGTGTGTGTATTTGGGTGCATTTGGGCCAGCAACAGTGTGGCTAGGGCCACACGCCCAGAACGCTGTGCAAACATCAACACAGAAAAAAGGGAAAGAAGAAGAAGAGAGAGGGATTGAGCAGGAGGCAAACTAGGACATTCAGCCTGCTCAATCAAAAACACAAGGCATGTTTGTTTAGGGGGGAAAATCAGTGAGAGGATTAGAGAAGAGAGCAGGAGAAAGCACAAGACCTGTTTCATGTTGGCTACAGTGAAGGAAGACTGCAGAGCGTGAAGAGGCAGTGGCAGTGAGAAATGGAGGGAGGCAAAGAGAGAGGACAAGCAGAGTCAGTGGCAACAGGGTTGTTATAGTAACAGATTGGCACGATGTTCGGCAGTACTGGTGCCCAATTTAAAGTGCTGAGTGTTAGCTTGTATTCATTCTTTAACTACTAAGTGTGAATTGCATTGAGATTCAGTAGTGTCATTTGAGCAAATGCAAATTATGTTGTAGTTTTTTTTAATATATGGGATTGAAATATTTTATTTGCTATAATTTCATATATTATTGTATGAAAGCATATTTTTTTTTACAAATGCTTCTATAGTACTGTGCATATTAGTAAAAATTAATTGATTAGTCCATAAAAACAGGAAAATTATGAGAATAATTTCTTTGTTTTTTTGCTGACTTTAGGAAATTGCATAGGGAATCTTTCAGCGTTTTTTTTTAATTAATCGTATATTTTTTTCATTGAAAAAAAAACAACAAACACATGTTACTAATAACTGAATAGCTGAAAATGATCTCAGTTAATCAAAACTTTTTTATATCCAAAACAACAAAACACAGAGAAAGAGCTGTAGCATAGTTAAACATTGTTCTGTTCACCAGACTGTTCAAAATAAGAAATTATTTGGTTTGCTTTACTGTATTGTATTTATTCTGAAAAAAAAAAAAAGAGTTCATAATTCACTAGCTGGGCCCACGTCCTCATTTTAGGTTTGACAGCATTTTAGTAGGTAAAGGTGAATGCTTGGACATTAACTTAGCTGCAGTTTGGGGAAGGCCTCGAAGAGGACTTGCGACGGCTTCCGGGCCTGGCAGATCCCCGTGTACTAAATAGGAGTGAAGAAGTTAAAGAACTGAGAACAAGGAGGGAGGGAGGGTGGGGCGCGTAAACGAGAATAAACAGCTTGCAGAACTGGGGGAACCTATATAGATGACAACCGGAAGGAGCGTGTTTGGAGGCGTGGTCCCGCTCCTGAAATTCCAATACATAATCTCCAATTAAACAATAATTACAATAAAGTTATAATTGTTGACACTGTCACATTGAATTTCTTATCTATTTCTCAACTCACTGAATACTTTCGCTTCCCAGTTGGTATCAAAAAATGCCCTCAAATCATTTAAAACAAATAAATTACTACATGTGCACTTATGACTGATTTCTTCCTACTCTCTCTGTTTCTCTTTCCCTCTCTGTAGTATGTGTTCAAGTCAGAGGACCATGGGTTTAGGACAGTTCATGAAGAGCTGGCTAAGGGAATGACTTTTGACCTGAAGAGCAATGAGCAAGCAGCTGTCAAGAATGTGCTGAAGGTTTGCTTCCATCCTCCTATTCACTTTTAATTACTCACTAAATATATGAACAGGATTGACCTACTTTAGCCTCTTCTGGTTGCAGTTCTCCTGGTTCTTCTTTGAACTTATCGTCAAGTCCATGGCCCAACATTTGGTTGACTATGACAAGTTAAAGGTAAAGTATCAAAATCCACTTCTGCCTCTTCTAATCTCATCAATTACTGACCACACCTGTAAATTTTCTTTGCACTTCCCATGTCTTGCTTAATCTTTGTTCCTAAAGCTTCCCAGGCCCCAGCGTTTCCCCTCATCTTACCAGAGCCGTGTGGAGAACCTGGTGGAGACAGTGTCTGAACACATTTTCTGGAAGAACAAAGAGATGCCAGAAGAAACACGCAGTGCTAACTTAGCTGTGGCAGCTTTTGTGAAGGTGAGAGAATTTTTAGAAGTTACCTTGTTAATTCAAAGTATAATCTTAAATGAAACCTTGTCAAAAAAAACCCAAAATAACAAACAGGTTGTTGGTGCTTTGGACTCCTTCAAGTTTGAGCCCATGTGAAGAAAACATATACTGTATCACTGCGCTATTAGGCTTACAGCATTTTGCTCTTAGTGGGATCAATACAAACTGTGTAAACAGTCTGCAGATACAATTTGTTATCCATTGATTCCTCCATCTATGCTAAATGATGTGTCTCTTTCGGTTTTATTAAGTGATTCTTAGTCTGATCGCCAGTTTGACTCCAGTCTTTGTATCTTTGCAGCGCTGCTTTACCCTGATGGACAGAGGCTTTACATTCAAACTAATCAGCAACTACATTAACATGATCACTGCTACCGACAGCAAGGTAACAAAAAGATCTCAATGAAACTGATACCAGGAAAGTAGAAATGAATCATACAGACGTTCCTTCTTTTATGTGTAGCTACATAAATATGTACACAATATGTTAATGTTGTTTTTGTGTGTTTTACAGGTCTTGTGTGAACTCAAATTTGAATTCCTGAGAGAAGTGTGTAACCATGAACACTACATTCCTCTCAGCCTGCCCTTACCTTCCGCTCGCATCACAGGTAAGGTCGCACCCCAGGTTATACGCTTGTAGGGCACTGAGTGTCTTTTCAATGTGGTAACGATCACGCATCGGGTAGCTCTCATTTGTTTATTAACACTCAGTCTTTCTCGCTTTCTCTTTCTGTCATTTTTTTTCTCACTTTATGTGTCCATGTCAGACCATGCATTCCCAGAAACACAAAGTACTCATGGTAAATATGTTCACTCATTCTTTTTGTTACATTGTATGTGCTACACTGTGTATCCTGAAGTGGGATGAATATCATGATGATGATGAAATCCATAAAAAATTCAGCATGTGGCAATATTTGCTGATCAGTGAACTACAGCAAATATGTGTGTAAGCTTTGTTTGAATCCTCTGCAGTTCAGTTAATTTCCATTTAAAATATGGCTCTCTTTGTGGCGTCTCTCCTCAGCATCAGTGCCTGAGTACAACCTGACTGGAGAGTTCTGCAGGAAACACTTCCTGACTGGCTTGTTGCTGAGGGAACTGGGGCTGGCTCTCCAGGACGAGCAAGACCTGAGACACCTAGCCTTGGCCACCCTGAAAACCCTAATGGCCAAACACTCTCTGGATGCACGCTATGCCACCAAGGTAGACAGAACAGATGTTAACATGGGAAAAGAAATCGAAGCCATGAAAAATGAGTCATGAGCACACAGTAGAAATTCTTCCACAGTGACTCATGCAAACACATACACACTGACATGTGATTCTTCAAAGCAGCTGCAAGCAGCCATGAAGATGTCTTAATGGATGCTGGGAAGGGTCTAGATCAGATCAAAGTTACCAATCTGCCCTCAGTTAAACATTACCAAATACTGCCAACCACAACACAAGAGCAGTGGGCTGTAGTCAGGCCGAAGCCTGAATGAAAACCAAATGTGTGCAATCAAGAAATAAAGTGGCTACATTAATAAAAACCACTCATGCAACACAATGTAGGTGAAATTTTATTTAACATTTTGCTGAGGTCAGTGAATTTCCATGGCTGCTTTATTATAATTCATGAGTGCAGCATGAGTGCTTTTATACAGGGAATAGGAAAACAAACACATTTGATTTGAGAAAAACAATGTCGAAATAAAGCAAAGTGTAAATAAAAATAAATATAATGATTAGGAAATAATTTCATCTGTAATTTTTAAAGTTTAAAATTGCAATTAAACGTAATAATTCTGTTAGACTCTGCCTTTCTGGATGCTTCTTTTTATACTGATTAATGGGTATAAAAAAGAGCTACTCAGTCATGACATTTGTTGTGAAATGTTCCACCCTTATTTTTCACTCACTCATCCTACTCAGAGAGCCGGGGCTATACACATAACCTTAAGTTTAAATTGCATGTATTGGGCCCAACTTTTATTGGAAATTAAAAAATGTGATGTAAAGCTTAAAAAAAGGTTTCTGAGTCAAATGATGGGATGATTTATATAAAAAAAATGTACTGATTTAATGAGACCAATTCTGACTGATACTTTCTTTTTCAGGAAAAGCAGGCAAGAATTGCATCTCTCTACCTGCCGCTGTATGGCCTCATCCTGGACAACATGCCAAGATTCTTCCTCAGGGACCTTTTCCCCATCTACTTTACTGCTAGTGACCAAGTAAGAGTCAAGACAAATGATGAAATTATTAAAAAACACTGTACTGATTGGCTCCTAAATGTTCAGAATCATGTATATTTGTGTTATGTTTTAAGGTAAATCTATTTTCTCTTTGTGCTGTCTTTTTTGCACCTGCAACAGGGCTCTCGAGATGACCTCAGTGTGGGAGCAGTGGCAGCTGGAGGGGTTACTCGCCATGCCAACTCTGTAGATGCCTCATTTTCCAAAGAAGTACTCAATTCCATTACAGGTAGCACTGTTATATGTGTGTGTCTATTTCCAGTGAATCTATCTAATATAAAGTTGTAAGTCAGGACACTGATGCCTACACTCGTTCTTCCCGCGCCAGCCTTCTCCTCCTTGGCAGTTGCTACGGGTAACCAGGCTGACTCTCGAGGCTCTCTGATCAGCGTGGACTCCAACCCGAGCAACAGTGACAGGAACAGCGAGAAAATGGACGGATGTGAGAAGGTGAGACAGTTCACATGAAAAAGAGCAAACATCTGTATAGAAAAATGTAGTCATTTATATATTATAAGTTTGATAGATAGTCTTCATATGTACATTGTAAGACCCCAGCATTATACTTTGTAAATAATGCGTAAAATATATTTCAGCAATCAGCACCTCCAGCAACCCCAAATCCCCCATTTAATATCTTGTTTCAGCATTTTTAAAAGTAGTAAAATTTAATTTAAAAATACTAGACCAGCTAATAACACACCCATTATATCTAAGTTTATCACTGACTGCATTTCTGCCTGGATGTTGGTCCGTAGTTTGCCCGGCCCCAGTCCCTGATAGGCTACGGTTCTCGATGTGACAAGCTGGACCAGGCAGAGACCCGCAGCCTCCTCATGTGCTTTTTGCAGATCATGAAAACCATATCTGAAGGTAAGATCTATCACTTACAGAATTCATGCAGTCCACAGGAAATTTATTACATTTACTGCTATACTTAGCAGTGAATGTATACAAAAATTGACACAAAAGTTGCTTTTTGTTCTGTTGCTGAGTGATTTTAATACTGTGAGCTTCAGATAGCCATACTTTTTTCACTATGTGAAAAGATTTTTTATATTATGTCTTTCATTGTCTATTTCCAGATGTGCTGGTGTCCTACTGGCACCGCGCCATTCACCAGGAGATCTCGGACTTCTTCAACATTCTGGAGTAAGAACTTTTTTTTGCTGAAGACTGCAGGCATTGCTACACTGATTAGAGATACTCACTGTTCACAGAGAGAGAGAGAAAAAACTGTAGAGAGATAGACGGGGCTGAGGGCAAGTGAACAAGAAGAGAAGAAAAGGGAACGTGGCCAGTATGAAAATACTGACACTTTAAGAGAGAGGTAGAGAGAAGAAAAACAGACTATAATTCCAGTGAGAGCTCCTGTCCACCAACGAGTGCAGTAAATTAACTTTCCATGTTTCCTGTTTGTCTCAGCATCTAGACTGTTCTGGTTCACCTCAGTGTGATCACATGCACGCCATCTGATCTGTCTTCTTATCTAAGAAAACTTTTGAATTGTCTGTTTCCTTAGGCTCTGTCTTCAGCATTTTAGATTCCTTGGAAAACGCCACATAGCCAGGTGAGTGCTTTCTCCAGCAAAGAGATGGAGCAGGTGCCATTCAAATGCATTTATTGTAATGCTGCACATATGGAAACTGCTTATTAACTCGGTGTACATGTTGCCACCACACACTGATACATAATTCATGTAATCATTCACACAATCATAAATGTAGCCCCACAGACACATACGCACATGCACGCACGTGAAATCAGACTAAGCCAGGCAGAAATACTAATATGTGTTCAGTATGCGTGCACACACTCAGGGATCAGCTTCAAGAGAGGAGGAGGTAAAGGAGGGAAGAAAAGGAAGAAGGGGGGAGGTGAAACTCCTGGATCTCACTGTTCGAAAAGAATCACTGCTGGATATTGTAGTGTAGTGGTTGGCAAACACAGGATGGGGGTTGTTATCGTGTGTGCGTGCTCTTACTGGAGCTGAGCCATTGGCACTGCGAGCCTCTTCCATCTTCTGGATCCTCCCAGCTAATTAAATTAGCCCTCTTTTTTCCTTTCAGCAATAGGATGCTGAGATGTAAGCCAACAAAAGGCTGGGAGAACACACTGCTTTACTGTGTGTGGAGGCATTAACTGAATAAAGATAGCTGGAAGCCTATCTAGGGCTCTCAGACGTAGTCGAGCCTGTCTGGGGCTGCTAGCTACTTAACATTCATCCATAATACCAGGCCACGGGGGATTCAGAGTGTGTCTGTCTCTGCATCTTTCTCTGTTGGCTCTTTTGAGTCAGTTTGGGCACCCCACTGAAGTTCAGGAGTGATGAAATACATTACATTATGTCTTAAAGATTTAATCTTGAATATTTGTGATTAAAACATCAGGAAATGCTTGAATAACAAGCGTAACTGTCAAAAACTACTAATCTGCTTCATCAGGAGTGTGTGACTGTGGTTTAATCCTGTGTTATTGACAGTAGTCTGGCAACATAAGCTGTCATATCATGGCATTGACGTTTACTAGCTGAGCCCCATGCACTTTAGATCAATGAGAAGTTAACAGTTAAAAGCAAAAAACAGAGAAATCCCCTATATAAATTCAACCAAAGATTTCCAAGACATGTTTTAGGGCCACTGGTCATAGTTAGAAGCTGACTGAGGAAATTGTTTCATTTAGCCAGCAATGTTGCAGTTTAGTCCCAGACATTATTCTAGCTTATCCCTTACTTCCTTAATGTTCTATGTTCTCGATGCATTTGCCCGACACACGACCAACATAACACAACCAAGTAACATTTGCCTGTTACGTTTTCTCCATGTTCGACCTTGCTGTTGTAGTTTCCATGACAGTGCATGCATTCACCCTCCCGCTCTGTGCATGGTGCCTCTGATAATGGTTTGTCCTTGTGACCGCACATTTATCGATGTCCTGTCACATCAAGAAACACTTTCTTTGTTGACACAGATCCATTTTATGTAATGTTCCGTGTGCTGGTTTCGTTTGCTTTTGACATCTTTTACACATTTTACGACTCAGATGTTGCACGTTGACCTTGTAACCCTCTGCCTCCATGCCTTCAGTCTCAGCACTGGCTCAGCTCCACCATCTGCTTGGCTTCAGTGTTTTTAATAGGCTCTGATGCTTTTGTGTTGATTGGCTTACGCGGTTTCTTTTATCTGGCATAGGAAGCATTTGCTTTACTCAGATTGGCAGCAGTTTCTGATCACAATTTCTGATTTAAGGATCACAATAATTTCATAAGTTGAACATCTGTTTTTCTTGAGATACCGTTACGGAGCTAATTTGTGCCGCAGCATAACTTACATTCAGCTTCATCACACCAATATCTTGTCCCTAAGCTGTCCATAGTTGTATGTTACTATCACCCCGAAGCCCCAGCTTCCACTCACTCTCTACCAAGAGTTAATGCAACATTTGCACAATATTATACTAGTGGCAAACTAAAAGCATCAACTCTACTGCCTCTAACCTTTCCATCTGGCTGACCTTCCTCTCGAGCTGTTTGATCCTTGTTTTTGGCTCCAGCCGCTTTGATCACACCAAGGTCAAATCGGAGATCTTGTGTGCTTTCTGCATTTCATTTAGCCTTACTAAAATCAAATGTGACCCGGCTTCTATAAATATGTAACAAGGTCACAAAGGTGCAAAAATTGTAGCGCTTTGCAAGCTGCTTTTTTTTTTATTGATTACAGACATGCTCTAACAGCTATTAGCATGCCACCCACAGTTAGGACATCTAACTAATAACAATTTTAAAAATGATGGTCTTAATTAAACTAACTAATGTTAGCTTTGATGTGGTTGGCTTGTGAACAGGAAGCTAGCAGCGGCAGTAAAGCTGGCTCAGTCAACCCACGCCAATGGCACCCTGAAGGGCTCTAACAACCCCTCCCAGTCCTCTCAACCCTCAAGCCTCTTCCCACAATGGTAATCACCCTCCACAAGGAAAACAGACAACACCTCAGCCATGATGACAAACTAAGTCTTTGTTTACTGAAAGTTTTCTGAATGCTAATGATGTCTGGTGGCCCAAAAGTGCTTTATGATGTCATAAAACTCCAGACTTTTTAATCCACGTTAAACATGCAAGAACAATGTGAATACTTAAAAAAAAAGGATAATGCATTTGTGTCGTGTGTAATTTCATCATTTATGTGACCACTGTGTTTCCACATTACAGACTGTAACTTGTGTTCTCAGCATGCCTCTTCCCATACCTGCAGTGTTCTGTGTGATTTGCCAGTCTTTGTGTCTGTACACTCATGTGTTGATAGCTTCCCAATAGCAGCAAGTCCTTGAGACATGGATGTCATTTATATCTACCCGCCTACTTAAGTGTGCAGAATCTTTAGCGATAGTGTACCTTTGCATTTATCCAAAGGTTTAGTACTACATTTACTGAAGGGCAATTTAAAGAAGTCATGAATAAAACATGCACACGCTGTGATTTATATGAGCTTCTGATTCATGCTGTTGACCCTCCAGGATGGCATCTGGGGGTGATGGCCACCGGCATGCTCGCTCCCAAACCATGCCCATCATCAGGGGCAAGAATGCCCTCACCAACCCCAAGCTGCTGCAGCTGATGGAGCCAGGTAACAAATACTCTGACTGAGGTCACAGTGAGGTTACTTTGATGTATTTGTTATTCATATGTGCTTCTATTTCTAGATGGCATTCAGGATGGGGACACGTTGAGTCCTACAGATGTTGAGGCGAACATGTCCACAGAGGTCGCCCTGACTGTGCTGGATGTACTAGAGCTGTTTGTTCAGCATCAGAAGGTCTGTGACCATTTCATATTATACAACCCAAAAGTAAAGTTAATACCACAAAGTATTACATTGTACTTCTTTAGACAAATGTATATTTTTTTTAAGCTACTTATGTGGAAATGTGGCTGTCAAGAAGACACTCTAAAGGAAGAAATGGGGAAAATAACTGAGCCAAATTGCACAAAAACTGGCCTGAAAACCAGTGGCAACAGGTCTTATGGAGTGAAATGTTTGGTTCATCTTCATTGATATGTACAGAGGTAGTCAGGAGGGATGGTAAAGAGGAACAGTGAGTGTCTACAGCTGCTGAGGCTCTGTCGTGGATTAGAGCTGCGTTTCAGTTAGATTAATTTTGCCATGATCCTCAAAACCACTAATTATGAATACAGTATCATCAGATTTTAATACACCATACAACACCATCTAAAATGCATCTGACTGGCAATGACAACGATCCCAAACACACTGCCAATGCAGTAAAAACATAACTGGATAGAAAAACAAAGAATGCAGCACGGCCAGTCATGGATTGGTCTCACCACAACCTGGACCTCAATATTACTGAAGCATTGTGGGATCATTTTAACAGAAATGGAACAAAAGACAGTCAACATCCAAAGAAAAGCTTTGTAGACGCCTGAAGGAGTATTACTATTACTACTTTTATAAAAAAAATTATAAGATAGGCTAGACAGTGAAACTACTTTCAGCTGTTCCCTTTAGCTCTGTATATGTAATTTGGCAGTTTTTTACACTAGAAGTCCTTCTTGATGCAAACCCGATGGGGATTTGTATCTGCTTCCATCATTAATCTTTCCCTCAGAATAAAAGTGGGCATACCAAATATTGACTTTCAAGCAAAATTTGTATAAATCCCATTGTTGCCTTTTATACTGTACTTACACATGTCTGCAGATGTTACAGTAAACTGTTACACCCATTTCCTACTTTCCCAGCAAAATATAAATAAATACGAGGTGTCTCAAGTCTTAACACATTTCATACACATTCATTTCATACACACTGCCACCTAGTGGTTTTTTTAAAGACTGCATTGAAGTTAAGTCTTTGGTGAAACGTGTTCTTGTTTTGTTTTCTCACATTCATCCACACAGAAGCAGCTGTTGCAGGACGATGGACAGAACACATTGATGAAGAAGGTGCTGGACACCTACTTGCTCTTCTTTCAGATCAACCAATCAACTGCTACTCTACGGCATGTCTTTGCTGCACTCAGGCTTTTTGTACAAAAGGTCCGTAAAACTTTCTTTAATCATATAACATATCATTGAAGACTCGAGTCATTTTCTTATGGTTAGTTTTGTCTTTCCTTTTTTTCTGTAGTTTCCCAGTGCATTCTTCCAGGGTAAGGCAGACCTGTGTGGCTGTCTTTGCTACGAGATCCTCAAGTGCTGTAACCATCGATCCAGCTCCACCCAGACGGAGGCAGCTGCCCTGCTGTATTTTTTCATGAGAAAAAACTTTGAGTTTACCAAGGGAAAGTCGATCGTTCGCTCACATCTGCAGGTCAGTTAATATAAAGAAATAAAATGACTTCATTTGAGTTTTGTGTTTTGCTATACTGGCCACTTAATCCTGTCTCTGCTACAGGTTATCAAGGCAGTGAGCCAGCTGATAGCAGATGCTGGAATCGGAGGCTCGAGGTTTCAACAGTCTCTGGCCATCATAAACAACTTTGCTAATGGAGATGCACCACTGAAGGTACAGTATTCCCTAAGCTTTTAAAACAGCTTGTATATCAATAATTATCATTAATCGTGTACTTTATATTTAATTTTACTTTCATTTTCTACAGAACACTCCATTCCCTGCTGAGGTGAAGGACCTGACCAAACGGATCAGGACAGTTCTGATGGCTACAGCCCAAATGAAGGAGCATGAGAAGGATCCTGAAATGCTGGTGGATCTGCAGTACAGTTTGGCCAATTCCTACGCGAGCACGCCTGAGCTTCGACGCACTTGGCTCGAGAGCATGGCCAAGATCCACGTCCGCAACGGGGATCTCTCAGAGGTTAGAAATGTTGCATTTTGTCAGGTTCTCAGACTTCAGAAACATGAATAATGTCACATGAAAGTATCGGTTTAAAAAAATCTAATTTCTGTCGTTCCCTCAGGCTGCTATGTGCTACATCCACATCTCAGCCCTGATTGCTGAATCGCTGAAGAGGAGAGGTTAGTCCACACTTTGCTGCCACTTTTGCTTTGCGAGCTTTTTGCAGCATGGTTTGTGTGTATCTGCACAAATATCTGTTTATATGCAGTGCAGTGAGATTTCTGTATATTTGTGCATCTCTGCAGACATGCTAACTTGAGTTCATCCAATCACATACAGCAGCTTCTCACAATGGAATACTTTTTTCTCTTTGCTAACATAGTCATCAAACCTGTGAGGCATCAGTCCTTCATGCATTCACTGTTCTTGATGTGTATGCCTGAAAGTGAGGACAGTTTTCATCTGAGTGTGACTGACTGAGAACTCATGGGAAATGATGTTTGATTCCTGTTCCTGTCCTGTAGTAGCATAGACCTTTCTTTTATATTTAAATTCCATCCTCCTCTTAGATTGATGTCCACACATTTTCCTGTGCTTCACGTTTTTCTGTGTGTGCATGCTTCCTTGTGTAAACAGCTTGTATCTGCCACTCTGTGTTTCTGACGTCTTTTGCGCATGGCTTTACTCACTGAGCCTGTGGGCTAGTTCCTAGCATAGAGTGCCAGCAGTTCAGCTGCTTTGTGAGCCTTGTCCTTGAGCATAAAGCAGCAAAAGCAAGTGGACATAAACGTTGTAAACCTGCTCCTCCTCCCCTCCTACCAAACAGGCTACTGGAGCGCTGACAAGGCCAGGATGTCCAGTGTGTCCCCTGAAGAAAGCCCTGTCTATAAATGTAGCTCCTTACTAACTACCTCCCGAGATCCAGACAGTGAGTGTGTGCGCCTGGGGGTCAGCTGGGTGGTGTTGGGGTTGAGTGTTAGAATGTAGAAACAGAAAGACATGAATGTGGTTGGTAGTGAGTGTGCACTTATATTTGTTTGTACCTTTTGAAATTTTTTGCAAGCTCTGGATATTGAGTGGCGGACATGATTTGGATCAAAGTGACATCAGGTTGTCCGGTGGTGGTTTACATGTGAATCACTTTTCTACACGGTGTATTGCATTTTGCAGTAAAATGTTCTGAGGACCACTGTTCTTGCCTTGATGGCATGATCTTGTGCCAGGTTACGTTTTACTGTCACCGTTTCTGTTCACACAAGTGTCACAGGATATGATGCTCAGTGTCACAGGGGTTTGATGTGAAACGCACTCACATTTGCTGTTTTTGCAAAAACTGAATGCTTGACTGTAAGTCTCGTATTTTCTTGCAAGACTGTGATAGTAGATGTATTTTAAGCATCTATACGTGCGTTTACATGCCAAACATAGCACCAACGATAACGTGTGATGTCTATAGGAAGTATGCGAGTGTGTGTCTTTTTAGTAATCGTGCCCTGATATCACTTTCACTTGTTTGACACACCAGCATCCTTCTCCATGGGCTGGGCAGCATTTATGTGCATCAGCCCTAATGTTAAAGAGGAGGGAGCCATGAAGGAAGACACTGGTACACAAGACACACCATATACTGAGGTCTGTGTTAGCCTTTTTGTCCTGAACACTACCATTAACTCTGTTGGATTTAATCATCATAATCACTGTTGCTGGTCAGATTTTTCTCTTATGTTCTTCGTACTGTCATTGCACTGTGTAGGACACCCTGGTGGAGCAGCTGGAGCTGTGTGTGGACTATTTGTGGAAATCGGAGAGATACGAGCTCATTGCTGACATCAACAAACCTGTAATTGCTGTCTTTGAAAAGAGAAGAGATTTTAAGGTAACGGCTTTTACCCTTTCTGTGTAAGCGTGTGAAAAAATGTGCAGTGTGAGCTGCGTATGAAATTATTTGTGTGTTTGTTTGTTTGTGCCTACAGAGGCTATCAGAGCTGTACTATGACATCCATCGCTCCTACCTGAAGGTGACGGAGGTGGTGAACTCAGAAAAGCGTCTCTTTGGGCGCTACTACCGTGTAGCTTTCTACGGACAGGTGAGTGTCTGCTTGAGCTTACCTTCACAGAGTTTTAGGATACAAAGGACAACGAACAGTCACTGTAACTACACGTTTAACAAGTACATTGGAAACACCACTAGGTGGTGTGTTTTTGCACATAAACTTAACTATGTGTGTAGAACTTGATCAGTTCTACACACGTTATAATAGAGATATAGATTTCCTTAACTGAAATCTATGGGAAAAAATATTCTGCAACTGCAAAGACAGTGGTAGAAGCATATATATCCAGCTATCTATATGCAGCTTTTATGTCTTGGTGACTATTGAAATAAAAGTTATTTAGTTAATACTTTAATTTGCGATAATTCTAATGATAAATCGCTGTTTAATCGCAAAGCTTCTTCCCATCAGTAAGCTTGTGATCATTTCTTTCTTTGTTCGCGTACCACCACATGTCAGTGCCAGAAATCTCAAAGGTTTGGTAAATAAAAGTGAAACTGTCAGGATAGCTAGTCTTTTTTGTAATTTGGATAACTAAAGCTTGTAGAAAGCTTAATATTGAATTCTACTTGGCCCTGGGTTCATCTTTGAAGCACTGGCTTTATCTCCAAAGGTGCATTGTGTGGTTTGGGCTCGGTTTTTAAAAACCTGGCTGCTTTACACAGGATAGGTGTAAAAATAGTGAGACTTTCAGATCAAGAAGAATGCAGTAACTGGTCAGTGAGGCATGGAAATGGAAAGCAGGACACTGGATTTGTTTTGACTGAATCAGTGTCTTTAATTTCTCTGTCTGCTTTTTTTCTTCCGTTTTGTTGTATTCTGTATCAAGAATATGGTAAGTTTTGTATGTCCTTGATTTTCCATTTTCCTCAGTGCTAACCACTTTTACCTTTCTTCTCCTTTTACCACTATTAACATCTGCTGCTCTTACCCTTTGAAGGGTTTGTCTAAGGCTTGCTGTGGCCCATTTCACTTCCCATTAAGCCCAACAATGAAACTGTTTCCTTCTTAAACATTAAGACGAGCTGATATCACAGAGCAACAGTGAACAAGAAGATAGGATTTAATGAAACTCATTCACCCTTGGCATTTGACTCCAGTGCCGCCTCCGCACTCCCTCATCCAGAACTTAACACTGGTACCCTGTTAGTGCTGAGATGTTCTAACAAAGTGACAAAGTTTTTGTATATGAAAGCACAAGTGACTCAAGAAACCCCAAGAGAGCAACATCTAATGTGCTGTGAAAGCAAAAGCAACACATCCTATAAATCAAAAATAAAAGACTACACACACACCAAGCCAACCAACATGTAACAAGCTTTGCTGATTAGTGTGTGCATATGTGTGTGTTTGTGTTCTGGTAGGGTTTCTTTGAAGAGGAAGAGAGCAAAGAGTTCATCTACAAAGAGCCAAAGCTGACAGGGCTGTCGGAAATCTCCCAGAGATTACTCAAACTCTACTCAGACAAGTTTGGAGCTGAAAATGTCAAGATGATCCAGGACTCTAATAAGGTATCTTACAGAATTTGGCCATTAAAATGAATAAATTAACATCTGTTGGCGCTGCAGTGTGTTGCTTATGTGATAATATTGTAAAATTCTTTGCTAACAGGTAAATCCTAAAGACCTGGACCCCAAGTTTGCTTACATTCAGGTCACATATGTAGTGCCCTACTTTGACGAGAAAGAACAATGTGACAAAAGGACCGACTTTGAGAGGCATCACAACATCAACCGGTTTGTATTTGAGACACCGTTTACACTGTCAGGAAAGAAACATGGAGATGTGGAGGAGCAGTGCAAACGGCGCACCATACTGACTAGTGAGTATCTCTTCTTTGTTTATATCTCTGATATATACATATTTTTTTGAGTCACCAGAACATACATTTGTCCTCTTTCTGTTACTGTATCTGACAGACTTGCGTGTGTTTTTCTGTTCTTTAGCAAGTTCCAGCTTCCCTTACCTTAAAAAGCGTATCCAGGTGGTGGAGCAGCAAAGCACAGAAATGAATCCAATTGAAGTTGCCATTGACGAGATGTCACGTAAAGTCTCTGAGCTCAACCAGCTCTGCAACATGGAGGAGGTGGACATGATCCGGCTGCAGCTCAAACTGCAAGGCAGTGTCAGCGTCAAGGTGGGGATTCTCCCAAACTACAGATACACACATTTTACATAGGTTACTCTGGTGTTGTCTCACTTGATCATCTCCATCCAGGTGAACGCAGGGCCCATGGCGTATGCCAGGGCATTTTTGGAGGAGAAGAATGCTAAGAAGTATCCAGACAACCAGGTCAAACTTCTGAAGGAAATTTTCAGGTGTGATTTTAAGTGTTGAGCTAGCTAACAATGATTTAGTCCACTGTCAGGAACCGTACAATGTAATACTATTTAAGGTTCACTCAAAAAATAAAATTAAACACATATCAATGATCAGCACATTAACATAAGTCAAACTTAATCTGCCCCCTGCAGGCGGTTTGCAGAAGCCTGTGGTCAGGCTTTGGATGTAAATGAGCGTCTGATCAAGGAGGACCAGCTGGAGTACCAGGAGGAGATGAGAGCTCACTACCGGGACATGCTGACTGAGCTTTCTGGGATCATGAATGAACAGGTCTCACAATGCAAAGACTAATGAGTGTCCAGACTATACTGCCATACATTCTTTAATTTATTTGTTGGCAGTTCAGTTGCATGGCATACTAAGCACACTCTTTTTTTCTTCATGCATTATTTTAGGAGGCAGTTATTATTTTCGTGGACATCCTCTTCTGTTGCAACCTTTACTCACACTGCTCCTTTTAAAAGCATCCTTGCCTTCCATTCATCTTCTCTGCCTAACCACTCCCTGTCCACTCTCTGTAAAACTGCTGTCATGTCATCAGATTTCTTTACAGAAAGACATCTTTTTCGCCTTTATACTTGCTTAACCCACTTTATTGTTACCTGAAATCGCAGCTCCCAACTCAGGAATCAAAGTGCCAGACTTGATATTTGCTCGCTTTTGCATTTTTCCTATTCCAATTGCAGCTTTTTATTCTTATTTTTGTGCAGATTCCTCACACAAGACAACCAGGAACAGAAAGGCACAGCACCTACTGAACGGCCAGTAGACTCGCCATAAACATTTTGTCCCAGTGAGCCTCAGAGTGACTCATTTGATTGTTTCCGACCTTTTTTCCCCCCCTGGAGCAGTTGGCTACTGGAACTGTGACTGATGAAGAGTGTAGAGGACATTAAGGGAAGAAGTGTGTAGACTGTGGTTGTGGTAGTCTGTAGTCCTGTTGTTGAACGTTGTCTACAGTAGAGAGCAGGCTGCTGGACTGTTAGCTACTGTACGTTTTGATTTAAAAGACTCGGTTCGTGTGTCGTATAGATTTCCCTGCCCCCTCAAGTGATTACATTTGCTTACATATTGGCAGACAAACCTGCAAACAAATACAAATGCACACAAACACACAACATGCGCCTTCTCTCCACAACCCTGACCTTTTAGAGAACAGTGACCTTACTGAGCTCGAGGTGCGTTCAGCTGTATGAAATATAAAGCTCTCTGGTGCATTTTGATTACAGTTATTTTTACATTTTTCTGTGGAATATTACTGAATTTCAAACTATTAAAAGAAGTCTCGCAAGACAACTAATGTGAAAATGGCAAATGATTTGATTACAGGTTTTAATTAGCCAAGAATGTGAGGAGTTGAACGCACCTCCAGTTCTTGTTTGAATGTAGAGCAGCTCCACATTGCTACTTTGTATCCTAGCTAACGATCTGGAAATATCAGCTTGCCAATTTTCAAATGGAAACAGACAAAAAAAAATATGTTTTGTAACATTTTTATAATTGAAAATTCATTGTTACTGTTATTATTTCCTGTACTGTTTTAAATTGTAAATAAGAAATATTAATATTTAAAAATGTTTGAAATGTTGCTTTTTATAAAATATACAATATATAAATTTGTTTAGCTGAATAAAAACAAACAAACAAACAAACAAAACTAAAGTTTTATGTATAACATTTAAATAAAATTTTGTTAATGTCCAAAGATCATGACTATGTTTAAGTAGCTTAATTTGTTGTTGTGAGTCTTTTGCTGTTTTTTATAATTGCACCTTAGATTATGGTTACAGGTCCTCTGCTATGTTGTATCTGTAAGTTTACTCATCCAGTCTGTGTCTTGGCTGTAAATCTGCACAGCAGCCACTCATATTCTGTCTTGCATTGGCCTGAGACCGGCTAATTAATTAATTAAAAATTTTAAATTAGCAAACTCAGGCAAAGACAAAGAAGAAAAACACTTTTTTTTTTTAACTTTGCTCCCTGGTGTTATAAGCAATGGCTCTCTTTATCACTTATGTGTGACTATTGTTTTGTTTTTTTGTGTTTCCCTATGTCTTCAATGTTGACTTCATATATTTCACTATAACCACATCTTTCCCCTAAATCAGAGCATTTTACTAGTTTTACTAACCTGGGAAACACAGCTGGCACTAATCAAACAGACGAGACATTGGAGAAGCAAAACAGAACATGAGTACAGCGACAGAAGACTGCCAAAGTAAAACAGGAAGTACAGGGAACACACAGTGAGACGCAGACGCACACAGAGACATGACTGGGGAAGAAACACAGGGCTAAGACCCAGACAAACAAGACACAGACGAGACCAAAACATGAACAGGGCCAAATACTAACCAAGATCACCAAAACTAGAAATATTGAATAAACTCAATAGAATAAGTAAACTAAACCAGGAAATATAAAATACACCGAGAACATAATGAATCAAAAGACACAAAACACTGGGTCAACGACCCAAGTACCCCAACACTGATGGCTACATTGTGATCATAAAGGCATGGACATGGTACACCACAATACTTCATAGGTAGGTAGACTTGTCTATAAATAATACTCTGGTACAAAAGGTTTTAGTTCCAAACAGTATTAGTCATTGGTTCCTTTTAATCTCTGTCTCTCTTCCACAGTGTGTCTTTGTCCTGTTTTCCTCCCCTAACTCTAACCGTTCATGACAGATGGCCTTCCCTCCCTGAGCCTGGTTCTGCTGAGGGTTTCTTCCTGTTAAAAGGGAGTTTTTACTTCCAACTGTCGCCAAAGCGCTTGCTCATAGGGGCTCATATGATTGTTGGGGTTTTCTCTGTTTTCTTTGTATTATTTTAGGGTCTTTACCTTACAATATAAAGCACCTTGAGGCAACTGTTTTTTGTGATTTGACACTGTGTAAATAAAATTGAACTGAAAGGGCCCAAAGTGTGCAAACAAAATATCCCCACATCATTATACCATCAGCAGCAACCTTCTGTTGTCCAATTTTGGTGAGTGAATTGTAGCTTCAGTTTCCTTTTCTTAGCTGACGGGAGCGGCACCCAATTTCTGCTGTTGTAGCTCATCTCCTTCAAGGTTTGACCTTGCCATGTTTAGAGATGCTCTTTTGCATACCTTGGTTCTAACAAGTGGTTATTTGAGTTACTGTTGCCTTTTTATCAGCTCAAAGCAGTTTGGCCATCAACAAAGCATTTTCATTGCAGAGAGCTGCCACTCATAGGATGTTTTGTCTTTTTGAATAATTCTCTATAAACCCTAGAGACGGTTTTGCAGACCTTTTTTAAAACTATTATTTAGTATATAATACTTCAACACAGCCTGATATAAGACAACTGTCATCAGGTAGAATTGCTTGATTTAATTCATAAGGACACTCAAAAGCTATACCCACATAGGCAGTTGAAATTAAGTAACATAGACACATACTCTCACAAATGCATCTGTCAGTAGAGTGTGTTGCACTGACTTTAGCACACTGGAGGGTATAAAATTGTGGTTGAGGTTTCATTGAAAGTGACATGGCATTAAAATTTAGTGTGCTCCCACAGTGACCAGTTTTCCAACGGATCTGATGTCAGTTTTTTTCCACTTGTTGGGTATAATTACTGACCATGCAGAGATAAAGCAGCAGAGTGGTTCTTTACTAATTGATGCTAAGCCTGGGGTTTGTACACGGCACATAAAACGAGGTTAAGTGGCCCTGAAAATGCAGTTGGTGGTAAAAGACAAAATATGGCCTTTATTTCTCTCCCACTCACTCTCCATCTCTTTCTCACACTTGTCTGTTGTTGTTATCGCAGTCTGACAAGACAGCTGACACATTTATGTCTGTCTCTTCACACTCCCTCTGTTCCACACCTGAGGTGCAGCAGATTGAGTTGCACTGACCCTCTACAATAAGTCCTCTACACAAACTGTCTTAGGCAGTACTCCCATCCTCAGTCTCATCTCTCTCACCTCCCTCCCTCTCTGTAGCCTATTTTGTGAACCAGAAAGGGGAGCTTATTGGGTTTCTCTCCTCCACAGACTAGTTTATGTGTGCCTGTCTCCGTCCCAGTGGCCTAGACTCTGGGAGGCTCGGGTTGCCCTGAGCCACCACCATTCAGTCCAAGTCACACATGAGAAAACCAACTGGGGCTCTATTTTAATTTGTTAATTAGCTAAACACCCTTCCTTACATCACTTGTATATTATGGATTATGCCATTTTAAATTATGTGGGTAACCTCAGTTTTTGTTTGAGTCGGGCCAGCTAGGGTACACGTGCACTCACAGACTTTGTAGTCTATTTATAAGGGGTCACAACCTGTTGCCACATGAGCTCTACTGGCACACCAGACCATTCATCCTGACTATGGAAGTCCCACTGAGTGTAATTTGCTGAAATTTTCTTTGGAGTGCATCCTGTTGCATTTCATGTTTGTTCCTTCTCTTATTATTATTATCAAACACCTGCTTTTTTTCTACTGTCTTTTTCTTCAAAACTGCCTGCAATTTCTGGTTTAACCCCCCTCCTCCCTTTCATCAAACATGCATATTCATGAGACAGAGGATCATATAGCCTATTAAATAGACTTTAATTAATATCTGTCTTCTGAGTAAAATTGCTCATATTGAAAAGACACTCACACTGTCATTGTGCAAATAATCAATTACACTTATTTTTTTAAATGCTCTGCTCTAAATGATCTTATGCATCAAAATCAGGGCACACACACGGACGCGCACGCACGCACGCACGCACACCAAAAAAACAGAACAGGCCCCTATTCAGTCTCACTCCAAGATTTGTCTTGGCTGACAGATTTAATTAATATTTCAGGGGGAGGACATTGTAATCCTAACAGAGAAATGACCCCCACACAGTAAAGCTGAAATGCCAAAATCATTCCTACGCCTTAAACATATAGTTGCTACAAATATTATAGGCACAATAACGATGTCAAAAACTCCTTTTAAGTGCTGCTCTAGCTTTTGTGCAGTGCACAATTCATTTCCGACCCCTGCTTAGTTTTCCTGAAACCGGACGCCGGGCGTGATGAATAAAACATTCTTTGTGTGCTGCTGGATGATCACCGGAGCGCTTTCAGGTGTACAAGTGGTGAAAGGCGACATAATCTTCCCCATAACAAGATCTGGACCGAGATTGAGAGACGCAGAGAACCTGGAAAGCCTCTAAGCAGGAGGACCACAAAAGCTTTGTGGACCGCAATGATAAAGCCGAAGGAGCACGGTGAGCTTCTACTGCGCGACTCCCCGCCGGTGTTTGGGAAGCCGTGGTACTGGCACCGCAGCAACAGCACCATGGAGAGCACCCGCAGCCTGGCGCAGGTGATCATGGAGATGCGGGACGAAATCAAGAAGCTTGAAGCGGAGAACCGGGAGCTGCGGGGAGACTTTGGTCAGCGTTCACTTGCCATGCCAGGAGAAGCTAGTCCCGTGTCATCAGCAGTTAAGAAGCAGGCTGACAAGGACGATAACGCTTATGTGAACCTGAGGCGAAATGCGTCTGCGCCGGTCCTGGAGGGACAATACAAGGGTAAGAGAAGTGGAGTGGGGCATCAGACTGAGTTTAAACTAATGAAATAGTATGATAGGCTATCTCTTAGGGTTCTTTATTATATAAAAATTTGAAAATGCATTTTTATTCACTGGCTTTTGACTCAGTGGTTGACTGACTTGTATTTACTTATATTTTATTGTTTTCGCTATGTTTATTATTTTATCGTATTTATTATTCTTATGGTATCTATTATGTTTCTATTGTTCAGCACTTTGGTCAGCCTTGTGTGTTTTTAAAGTACTATATAAATAAACGATGAACGATGATGAACGATGAACGATAAAAATTTACTTTAAAACTAGAAACAGGACTCATTATAGGTTCGTTCTGATTCAATGGTCATCCTTTTTTAAGGAGATTTGAGGAGATTCCTTATTCACAATAAATGCCAACAACGTATCTAAGGAAAAATCAAAACATGTTAATTATAGCCTTTTATAATATTCGTAAATTTAATATAACCTTTAAAATGTAATATTTAGAGACACCTCAGAACATGACATTACTGTTTCCTGTCTATAGGCATCCCTGCCCTGTAAAATAAATAAATAAATAAAAATCTTTCAATCCATCATGTTTGTGCTGTTTCACAGAAAACACTGTGATGACTGTTCGGAGGTACTCTACAAGTTCCAACCTGTCTGGGGTGACTGTACAGGACGGAAGGATTAACAGGGTCCAGCCAAGCAACTCTGGTTGGGAAAGACTGCAAGAAGAAATCCAACATGGGAAAGGTGTCTTTGGTAACTCAACAAAGGAAGATGTGGGAAAAGTTACCAACCGGCACTCCCTGCAGGAATATGTTCATAAAAACAGGTAGAGATAAATACTATAAATGCCCCAACTGTAGCCTTAAACAAAAATTCATCTTAAACTTGACCTCACAGAGGCTTTAACTGCTGTCTCCATTAATGGCTAAATTCAATGTACTTTGTTCATTGCTTTGCCTCAAAAAGCTAGTCTTTATACAGTATTTCTGAAACTGCAGCAAAATTATTCCCGTGTTTTCTTTGCACCTTAAGGTCCAAGGTGAAAACTGTCACCTTCCTTCTACCTGTGGATGACATTTACACCAGTCGACCAGCTCTGACCAAACACCAGGAGGATCCTAAACTGTCTGACCTGGATTCCATAACTGAGACGGATTCTTGAGAAAACAACCAGACTTTAAACAAGGCAAAATTCAGACATGAACTGAGCCTCTGTGGCCTGCGACAGGTGACAGGTTGGCCTCTTCATCTAGGCTAACGTAGACTGGGCTCTTAGTGAGTGAGCCAGCAGACCGATTTTTATCACACCTGACCACACAAACAGAAGACTCTGGTTACAGGTGTTGTTTTCATCTGACCATGGTCAACAGTGATGAAGCACAGAGCCCTCCGGAGCGAGGATCAGATATCTGGTCTCTTCACCTGACCTGGGGTGTTGCTTGAGAGTGACACACACACCTGCAGGTGACAACCCTTTTACGGACAGCTGTGGTCGCTGACTCAGACCTCATGAGCGATGTTTTATTCATTATTTATTCATCTTAGTTTCTTTTCACAATGTAAACTGAAGAAGAGGGTCAATGGACTTCCTGAAGATGACCTGCTGTTCCTGAGCATGTATTTTTTTTTCTCAAAACCAAATCACAATCTCTGCTTTCATGTATAAAAGTCTTCTTAAAAGAAACCAGTGTTTGGCTTATTTATATTAAATATAAATGGTATGAAAGTCATGTTTAAAGGAGACTGTTTTATTATTCCATAGATAGATAGATAATCATTTCTCAATAACATGAAAACATTTTGCTTACTGTGCCACTGTCACTGTGCAGGGCAGACACAATTAAAACTCCTAATATAAGACGCATGAGCTACAACCAAAGCATATAATCATTACTTGAACTTCACCTGCAACTTCAACATTTGATCTGCAACATCCAATAAATGACACATCTACAGAGAACCTTGTACAGTGCAGCGAATCACTCTAACTGATGAAGTACAGAACATAATCTCTGCAGCAAAGTTGTTTTGTCAGTAGTTGGTGTCAGCTGCAAGGGTTCATGCTCATCATTACACCCACTTTTGCTGATAAACCATTTACAGCCTGTAAACTATTATGCATGGTATTAGCAGCTCAGAGAACTACACAGAACTGGGTTTGGCTATGTTTTCTTTCAATATTAGTTTCCAAAGAATCACTCATCAAGTTTTGCTCCTGCATGTCCACATGGCTATCACTGTCTAATTCCTCTACGTTTTTCTCTGTGTATTCTGTTTGGCCAAATTTAGCAGTAGCTTGTAACTGGTCAGGAGCTCCATCCTCTGATTGGTTTTCAGTGTCGAGGCTTCCATAGCTTTCTGAGTCTGAGGGCTTGAGAATTGGGCGGATTTGAATCTCAGATATATTTGATGATGGCAGAGATTCACTTGGACTGTCTTTGTAATTCATTGGGATCAAGAAAGGCTCATCTCTGTGCTTTGTTTCAAAACCTGTAAAAGAGGACAAAAACCCAGTCAGAATCAGAATACTTTATTCACTCTAGAGGAATTTATGTGGTCACATTTGCTCCAAGACTGTTTCTATATACAGTTGAAATTGAGGTGCCCCTCTTGTCATATTGATTTTGTTATTTTCTCTGTAGAGGATGTGATACTAAGGCTGTGTATCTATTGCAGTGTGCACTTGTGCTTTAGATGGAGGAATTGTACAGACAGAAATGTCAAACAACCATCAGTTATAATTTAAAAGACACACAACAAATCACTACATTTGGTCTATACAGACCTGGCTGGTAGCTTCCCTGGCTGCTGTCCTCTCCATCTGTGGCCTCCAGGTCACAGAGACCCATAATCTGCTGCTCGCTCACTCCGGTGTTCCTTTCAAGAAAGTAAGTGGTCATACTCCCTTTTCCCTTCACCTCTATCTCTCCTCGTTTCTGGATGACAAAGCATTTGTTCTTTAAAGCCCTGAAATATATGAAAGCAAGACTTAGAAATAAAGGCAGTAATCATTCTGATGATAACACAGGTTTCATAGCACATGGAAGTGTGTATGGATGCAGGTTTTCTTGTGCAACATTATGTGTCTCCTCACTGGTATACAGTTGGGCTCAAATGGATCTTGTTGGGGAGGCCGTGACTCTCCATACGAGAGGCAGTGTTGACAGTGTCTCCGAAAAGACAGTAGCGTGGCATCTTTTCCCCAACTACACCTGCCAATACAGGACCACTGTGGAGACCCACACGGATCTACAGAAATACAAAACATCACACAGATGGAGTTACATATGTATATTTGGATTCAAACTCTGGCACAGGTGCATTTGGGGGAGTGAAAGAAGACTTCTTCCACTCGAAAGTGTGTTTTTGTCACTGCTGCTTACAGCAGAACTACCATAATGGTGTAGCGCAATAATTGAGTAAAATTACTTCTATTTCACAACCGTTTACTTAAGAAGTGCTCTATAAACTTCCTTGCACCTGAATGGGTCCTCCAGTTATGGGGTTAATAACCTCCTTGGCAGCTATAATCATGCCCAGAGCAAAGTTGGCCACCCTCTCAGCATGGCTGGAGACAGGTATAGGAACCCCACCTACCACCATATAGGCATCCCCTATGGTCTCAACCTGGTAAAAACAGACAAATACTCTGTCAGGTTCAGACAGATGACATGATGGAAAAAAAAAACCCCAACCCGTAACCAAAAGCTTTATGGAAATGCATGAATGGTTCTTTTCTTTTCCAGTGAAATGCACTTGCAAAAAAACAGGTTACACCATTCATATTTACCTTGTAGACATTGTGCACAGTGGTGAGTCGGTCAAATTGCAGGTACATGGAGTTAAGCATATGAACGATTTGAATGGGTTCACATATGGCACAGATATTGGTAAACGTCACTACATCACTGAACAATATGGTGCATTCTTTGAATTCTCCTGTAGGACATACACACACATTAAGATGCAAAACAGCCACATCAGATAAGCCTAAACAAATTATCCAGTATTTATATCTTTTAACTATCTATTAACCTGCTTCTACTTTTTTGCCCTCTTTCAGCTGGTTGGCTACATGCTTAGGCAGCATGGCATACAGCAAGTTCTCTGTCTTTCTCTTCTCTTCCTCAAGGTGCTGGGACAGGATGCGTAGCTCTTCCTTCTTCCTTTCCAGCTGACTGGATAGCTCCATTTCAGCCAGTCGCTGGTGATTGAGTAGGATAAGGTCCCGGGTGACATCATGGGGTGCAATGTCAGAAATGTGCATGTGCATGTCCTCCAGCTCCTGAAGGCTTCTCAGCAAAGGAGAGGCTTGATATAACATGCAGCGCAGAGAAGGCATCCAGATCATCTGACCTGAAGACAAATAACAGAAGATGGAAAAAAATACACACATAAGAAAAATAAAATATTTATTTCTTTTTACCTCTGAGCTGAAGCATAGGCCGGTCTTTCCATGCCTCAGGCATCATTTCCCTGCGAGTCTGCATGACAAAGTGGCTGTTGATGAACTTCCGGATGCTGGAGATCGTGAAAGTCACCTCAGGATGCACAATGCTGAAGTACTCATCTAAATGGATATTCACAATCTGCAGCCCAGGGACAGTCCTTTGGAGATTCACTCCAGCCTGATGCACCACCAGCTGTACCGCACACCACCACCATTAGGTTTTCACCGTTAATATTATATGCCCTAATTATTTATGACTCTTGAGTTGGTTTCTGCAGAGACTGTTCATCGCTAATCTAAACTATGTATATATTTCTGTAAATTTTACCTGCTCATCAAAGACTACATGGAAAGGGAAAGCATGGCAGAAAGTCTGCAGGTCAATTTTGAGCTTCATGGGATACACGGGTTCAAAATTCTTCAATGATTTGCCTGTATAGCAAAATAAATATTGTAAATATTTATTTATACATGCAAATGAAAACAACACTTCCTGTGCAGTTATCTCCAGTCTGATAGCAGTCGTTGGGCACAGCCCATTGCTCCAAGGCTTTATGTTAACTGTACCTTTTCCGATGTGAACCAACTCCTTTGATGTCTGCCAGTGACTCCTGGGCATGGTGAAACTGATCTTTGTTTTCTTTTCATGATGGGACTGTTTGCATAAACAGAAAGGAGTTAGAATTCCAGTAAAATAAAATAGTTGTTTAATTTACCACTTCTAAAATCTAACCTTTTTGATCCCGACGGTGGCATTAGGTTCATCAGTCAAAGAATGAAGGATCTGGGCCTTCGAGGAAGCGTCAGTTTTACTGCTAACTAGGAAAACCACATGCTCCTTCTTTCCAGTTCTCTCCAGTTCCTCTAGCTGGTTAACAATCTCCATTGTTATCTCACTGTTGAAAAAATCCTTGGCAACAGCACCAATAATACCTACAAAAGAGAACACTTGGTATTTAGATACAAATACTCCATATTAAGAATGAGAATAATGTAGCTCAAAATTGTTATTTCTAAAGGAAATGTTTCCAAAAAAACCAGGAACAATGTGACAAAGTCCTCTGCGGTCAGAATAATAATGGAGAAGCATGGTTCCATCAGGGTTCCTTTCCACTCGAAAAGAAGGTGCATTCATCTCCTGCAAGAATCAAGCAGGGAATAATAAAATATATCTCCATAAAAAAAGAGGAGGGGGGGGGGGGGGGGGGAGAGAGAGAGAGAGAGAGAGACAGAGACAGATGTGAAAGCAAGTACCTTATAGGAGAGCGACAGGTAGCTGTGAAGTGCATCCAAATTCTCCGTGAATTCAGACAGATTTCCTCCTAAAGTCCGCAGCATGTGATGGTAGCCGGAGCGTTTGCAAAACTCAAAGAAATACTCTCCGAACTGCCTCAAAACTACCTCTGGTTTTACTCCTGAAAGTAAATAAATAAATAAAAAAAAACAGGTCTGACTGGAATTTTCAATTTCATATATTGAAACAACTCGTGAATGGAAAGACACCTAAAAGCTTGCAGGCCTCTGCCACTAAGTGCAAAGTGATTTCATCTTCATAGACTTCATGTGTCAGGAAGGTGTCCTGGACTCCAGCTTCATCCCTGTGTATGATAATGATGATGATTTTGGGAAGACAATATGTTTATTTCCTATATGTTTTAAGAATGTAACAGAAATGTGTTTCTGCTGTAAAAATTCATTAATAAAGTAAACAGATTTTGAAAAATTCAACTCTCTCAAAGGGAAATTTTTCTTTTACCTGAGCTTGACCCATGCCTCCTCGCCAAACTTTTCCACTACCAGCGATTTCAAACAGGCATTAATAAATCCATACTGTCAGGAATACAACAAACAAATCAGGCCAGCTAAGAAACTAAGATAATAAAAGATAGCATACCATGAAAAGCAGCATACCATGTCTCTGTGCAGTTTGGCTCAGTTTGTCCACCAGCAGCTTTCCCCTTCAGGATTATCGTCACACCGCTCTCTCACCACACCCAGCTACAAACCCTGCTCGTCCCGGTCTCTTCTCTCATAAAATAACCAACAAGAAAATCCAGCCTGTTTAGAGACTTCCCAGTCTCATCTCCACAAAGGAGTTGTTCAGTCCAGCCTGGTGCTAACAAACCCCCCTGGGGTCTGGGTGACATACAGCCTCTTATAAATAACACTTTGATAACAGGGACTTGAAAATCACTGTAACTCATAACTGGTAATGAGTTACAATTGTAGCAGCCAAATTTCTTTTTTTTTTTTACCCATTTTAGGAGGGTTACAACATGTGTTCTTATTGTCACATCTAAGTAATTTTGATTCATATATTTGTATAGTCAAGTCTCTATGTGCAGATAAACAATTCTTTGTATTTGGACCATTTTAATCAATAACAACTTGAGGGTACTGTTATTTACATCGCTGATAATGCAGGAAATTATAACAGAATTTAATCTGGATTAAAAAAGGGGAAACAGAAACAGACATTTAAATGGTCTTTTAATGCAATGGTATAATGTTTCATACAATTTCAGGAAAAAGTAATCAGGAATGGAGAATTTATTTGATGGATGTTGTGATTTCACTGAAGTCGGACACCAGCATCAAACGCAGGAAGGACAAGTCTTTGGAAGAGGAGCACCTCAAGCACATGAGGGTTTGAGGAAATTTTCAGTATCCAGCCCTCACCCCCCAAAAAAATCTCAACAACCAAAACGATGTACTGGACCAATACTGCACAAACATAAAAACATAAACGTGTCTTCACTAAGATCCAGGCTACTCCTGATTGTAAAAATAATAAATCCCCTCACATTTGGGCCACTTCTAGAAATGATCATGGACTTTAAAACTGCATAGAAAATATAAAAGTGTAACTTTTACATACACAAATTGCAGGATTTAAAACAGATGTAGAGAGACTTCAATAGTCTCTACTGGCATAAAAAAAACAGATAAGAGGAAAATGTTGGGGGTAAAATGCTCCATGAACCAAGACACTGTCTCTTTAATAGTACTTGTAAATAATAAATCAAGTACCATTTAAAGCCCAGTTTTCTTTAAAATATTCTCAACATATTGTCAGACAGTAATATGAGAAATCATTAAGAAAAAACAACAAGTCATTTAGTGTTGATCATCAGTGACATCTTAAATCTGACTCATACCACAGTCTTTTCAAATATTCTAGTAAAAACATATTAAAGAATTTCAGGTCATATGCTCTTGAACCTGCTCATCAAATAGACGCTTGGTAAACACAGGCTGGTTCTTCGTGTTCATCTAGTGTTTTTCAGCCAGTGTCTGTTTTGAAGTTGAAGTAATTGCTGAGGGTAGGTAAATAGCACCAACAAGAGTGACCTAAAGTGTGGGCAAGTGTCAGGTCCGTAATGAGGTCTGCAGAGCCTTCATGTCCCTCAGGAGCCTCAGATTCATCTTGCTTCTGTCTCCTGGTCTAGCTTTGACTGCTGCCGCAGAGTGACCTCTGGTGGACACTGTGGTAGACACCCTCACCTCATTCCCATTGCTCTGCCTGCAATTGGCTTCTTTTCTTAACTTTTTTATCTGGCAGAGAGACAGGAAAAGATAAGAGACACAAGCTTTAACAAATTATAATAATAATAAAAAATAAATAACAAGAAAGAAAACTAGTGACTGCATATGTGAAAACACACCTGTGACTTGTGCTTGTACAGCTTACTGATCTGCTCTCCTTTCCTCTCCATTTTCAACAACAGCCTCTCCTGCACTCTCCGAAGTTCCTTTCTTTCCTGTTCAAACACACAATCCTCTACCTGCCTCATTAACTCATCATGCTCCCTGCAACACACACGCAGAAACACACTGAAAAAACCCCCCAAAGTACTTTTGATAATCTTCGTCTGTGACTTGCTCCATGTCGAGATCAAATGAAATACTGCTCACAAGCTCATGAGTCGCAGCTCCTCCTGCAGGGCTTGCAGCAGCTCCGATAATTCCTCCCCGCTAGCCGAAGAGGAAGAAGAGGAACTGTCTGAACGCCGGTGGCCGTCTGTGCCGGAGCCGTTTGTGTTGCGTGAGAGGACGCGGCTGTTGCAGAGGTGGGGCTGGTGTTGCTTCAGGAGAGACAAAACTGACTGGACGTTGGCTCTGACCGAGTGGCTGCAGCCTACTGACTAAACGTCACAGAGAAAGAGAGCGAGTCAGCGTAAGGGAAGTGCATGTTAAATATGGCAGACCATTTTATTCCATCACTCTGGCATTTCTTTTTATACCGTTCCAGCAACAAAGGGTACATCTCTCAGGCTCAGTCTATAATGTGGCTCTGTGTAGGAATATTGCTGCGATGATTTCTGGAAAGGAAATGGAAATAAAACTAGGGAAGATGGAATTTGGATTGATGTTTTTATCTGGTTTCCCTGATGAACATGTTTAACCTTTTTTAATAAAATCTACACTTGTGAGCAAAACTGTCTCTTCTACCATCTACTTATAAAGAAGGAAGACACCTTAGCAGTCTCAAACAGAAGTAAAACCATGAGCTGAGCATGTGAAGGTCTTAACCTTTGTATTGGACTTCTTCTCTTTGGACTTCTTGGTGGATCGGCACGGTGACACAGACTGCAGCAGGATCCTACTGGCCTCCAACCCCGTCTGTAGCTGAGCATTGGAAAGAAGAAAGTATGTAAAGTGAGTAACAGAGAGAGCAAGGATGAAAATTATATTTCATGTCTCATTACTTGGTTGGCCTTGTCTTGGATGAGCTTTCTTTGGTACTCCTCTTCCTGTAGTTTCATCTCCAACTCAAGGATCTTCATCTGAAGACAAACAAACCCATCATACGATGAATATATCAAAACACAAACTTTTACTTGTTACCACTTTTAAGTCCAGTAAAAATAGAAAATACTGACAAATAAAGAACAAACCTGCAAATAATTCTTAGCTTCTTAATGTGCAGATTAAGGTTTAATCCAGGTCCATGACAACATACAGGATTTTAAATTCTGAGCTCCCCTTAAGAACCAGTATTCTTTTTGTCTTGTTCTGGTCTGTTTAAAGACTTCTTCTAAACTCTTGTGAACATTTATCTGTTTTCTTTAATATGAGCCGTGGGAAATTCAATTGAAAATTACACTAAAACTGTTGTTCAGTAATCTTAGAAAAGACTTCAGAACTCTTCCCTTTTCTTTTAATGTAAACACGTTTATGCAGATTATGGAAACATTCACATTTAATGATGTACTGACTTATAAAGCAGGTGATGAACAGCTTGAGATGCTTTAAAGTCCTATTTCTGACATGAAAAAACAACCTATTTTAGTGATTAAATGTTTTGTGAACCACTTGCTTCATCTATATTTAAGTAAGTAGTACCGTGAAATAGCCAACAAATTATGCACTGCTTCACTGCAATTTTCTCATTTTGCAAAGCTAACTGTGGGCCAAAATCAGACCCTTTAGTGGGACATTTACAGCCCCCAGGACAGCAGTTTGATACTCATGCTTTTGATTTATCTTGGGTGGTTATTTTAAAGTTTTTCTTTTTACTCAAACCATGCTTGAAGAAAAACAAGCTGCGGGTAGTCTGGGGAAACCTGATCCCACTGCCATGGATTTTATGATGTTTAATGGCAATATTCTCTTCCTTATGACAGAAGAGCATGGGTTGTTCAGTAGATAATTTCAGTGTACCTGACACTACGTCAACACGTCTGTATATTTACCTCGGAAATGTTCTGTGTACGTGTCAGTCTGAGATACTCCTGCTCAAGTCTCTCCAGCTTGTCCAACTGAGCATACTGTGATGCTGTGTCAGATTGCCACTCAGCTGATTTGGCTTTCTGCAAGATGGCCTGAAAGGACGATAACAATTAATATGGATCTACTGACTACTGATTTCAAGTTTTTAAATGAATACAGTGGTCCCTCGCTATAACGCGGTTCATCTATCGTGGCCTCCCTGTTTCGATTTTTTTTTTCGTGCAATTTTACATGCTTTTTTTTTACAGTGCATTGTGTTCTGCGTCCTGATTGGCTGTAGACCATTGTCAGTCAATCTCGTGCCGTGTCTCCTGTACAGTACAGAATGCGTCCAGCTTGTCAAATTTACATAAATCTTCTATCGCTAGCAGTGTGACTCTGAAGTGCTGTACTGTATGCTTGTAAGTTTTCTCCCCAACAAACACAACAGTGTCGACGAAATGTTTTGCACCGTCAAAGGCAACCGCGGGTGACTTTGGTTTCATTCTATAATACTGGACTTATTTTTCTATGAAGGTTTGAACTTTGAGAGTGTTTAAACAAGAGAGAAAAGTGTGAAAATATCTGAGAAAAGTGTATAAAGTGTGTAGTGAGGGGTTTTACAGCCTTAAAACATCTACAATAATTGTAAAAAATAAAGTCGACTACTTCGCAGATTTCACCTGTTATTTTTAGAACGTAACTACCGCGATAGACAAGGGACCACTGTATATTTTAAATGAAAAGCTACAGGCTATGACATTTAACCTGCTGTTTGAGCAGGTTGGTCCTTTCTGTTCTGGCATTGCGCAGCATCCTCCTCATGTGATCCAGCTGTCGCTCCAGCTTCAAACAGCG
Source organism: Pelmatolapia mariae (assembly GCF_036321145.2). Classification (NCBI taxonomy): domain Eukaryota; kingdom Metazoa; phylum Chordata; class Actinopteri; order Cichliformes; family Cichlidae; genus Pelmatolapia; species Pelmatolapia mariae. The sequence goes on from NC_086239.1 coordinate 21,933,721, forward strand.
AGACTCTGCGGCAGCAAGGTGGTTGATCAGCACTAGAAATAGAGAGAAGATACGCTGAAGACATGTAGGTAACAAAAAAAGACTACAGCTTGAAACAACACAGTAATAAAAGTATATGAAAAGGTAATTAAATTATTATCACCATCTATATATCTATATCTATCTATCTATTCTCACCTTGGTTGCAGTTGGACTGGGCACTTCTTTGTCTTTCTGGGTCTTTTTGATCATTTAAGAGTCTCGGTGTAATATCTTCATTCTGTAGAAGTGTTTGTGAAGCATCTTTTCCCAGTGCATGCAGACTCCGCTCTGCATGTCCTTTTTCCATCTCCAACCTCCTGATCTTTTCTTGGAGGTTCCTCAAGGCAGATAAGATCACTACACAGACATAAAAATATAAGTTAGCTACAGGAATGGTCTGCATATGGTGACATATCTGGTGTAACAAGATATTTTTGGGGTCTAAAAGGAAAAAGAAGATAACATGACAGGAGCTAAGAAAGGATGATTGGACGAATGAATAGATGTTGGTGAAGCTGAGACATTCAAGTAGTGCAGCATCATGTTGCATGTGTAACCATGGAGCTCTGAAACACTACAATGCCTAAATGGAAACTCTACAGAGGCGACAAAAGAGATGCACAAGTTAATTGTACCAGTACTGTTGGTCTCAGGGAAGGCTTTGATGGGTGATGATGGAACATATGATTGATGAGTGTGTGTTTGAGGTCTGTGATGCACAAGTGTGTTGATAAAAGGTCGGTGAGCTGGGTAGTCTTTGTAGGATGGCAGAGACAGACTGTCAGGCACCGGTCCACAGGTTGGTGGTGGTGGATAAGGTTCCTGCAGGGAAACAGGACTAAATGTTATTTAGTTATCTGCGTTTTCCATATTAGACTTTAGATAACTGCTGGCATCTACATTTTTTACAGTGAGCGAATAGAACAGGGCCAAAAAACAACAAATGGAGTACAGAAAGTGAAATGACCGTGAGAAAAAAAACCTATATTCATTCCGTTCAGTTCACGTCAAACACAGCATAACTTCAGCCCACTATTAGGTTTGCAACATCGTTTAGTTTGAGTTGTAGCAACTGCTGCTAGGCAGCTTCCTGTGCAGTCTAGCTAACTCAAGATAAACGGTGGCAACCTGCTTTTAATTTTTCTTTCAATTGAAATTCACCCAAATCTGGTAATACTACCGTTTCCCGCGTAGCATCAGCTGCGAGTGTTTTTGGCAGAGTCTCCATTGAAATGCAACCATTCCAGCCTGTCTCGCATGTGTTAAAGAAATGCAAATGACGCAATGCTAGCTGAGAGTAGAACTACAGCACATCGCTTTTTAATTACGACTGACAGATTGCTAGCTAAGCACAGTTTGTACAGCCGCTTGTGCTAATATGGACTGTGCAAAAGAAAACACCACTTTGGCAAGCGACACAGTCCATGGTTTCTGAAGGGTACGAATGGTTTAAATCACATTGTGACTCGTTAGATACTAAGGATATATAAAAGACGTGGACCGGAGTGCCAATATCAATAAAACAAGCGCACACGGTGGGCTTACCGGAAATGTAGTTTCTCCTCAGCGGAGATTCCGCTTTAAAGAATCGAGATGTTTAGGAATGAAACTACAATAACTCTCAGGCACCCTTGAGGGGTGGAGTGAGGGTTTGCAAGAGTTGCCGGGAATTTTATGGCAACTTGGGTAGTTTAGAGACTGTAGAGAAGGTAAGTGGGATGGTCGTGTTATTTTTCCAAACTGTGTCGTTACCTAGGCCGTATGAGCATCTTAACTGTAGGCTACATCGAACAAATTTACGAACACAAGATAGGTTTGTAGTAGTTATACTATTAATACATTTCACCCACCGCTTTCCAACACAAGCAAAAGCTAACCTGCTGTCTTTCCAATAACGTGTTAGTGTTAGCTGTAGCTACCGTCTTACTAACATAATAATAAGTTAGGTCGGCGGTTCATCATGCATAGTGTGTCGTTAGCATGTTTCTGGGACATAGGAACTCTTAAAAAGTGCTAATTTTGATTCTGAACTTTTTACAACTATCCACTTATTTTCATTGTTATTGTTTGTGATTAATTTTCTTACGTTTCTTAATATCTTAGGTTTCCTTAAGATATTTTTAAAATAAATATTAATTGTTTATATTGTTTGTATTTTTTGCAGAAAAGCCTTATTGCTGAGCCCCTGCCAGCTGTAAACACATCATCATGTCTTCAGAGAATACCTCGTATGGTCTTTTAAGTCCTTCCTCTTGAATGTGTTCTTGAATGTAATGTTTATATCCATGTAATATATACACATATGTTTCCATTTTCTAGAGATGATGAGGATACTTTCAAGATCCTGATTGCTACAGATATTCACCTTGGTTACCTTGAGAAGGATGCCATTCGTGGAAATGACACATACAACACACTAAATGAAATCCTGCAATGTGCCAAGCAAAATGAGGTGCATGCTTGTTGTAACTGGACCTGAATGGACCATTACCTCCGCATGTCTCAAGTACCCATTTCTTTCCTTTTTGCCTGTTTCTTTGCTAACAGGTAGATTTCATCCTCCTTGGTGGCGATTTATTCCATGACAACAAACCTTCACGCCAGTGTCTTCACAAGTGCCTCACTATGCTGCGAAAATACTGCATGGGAGACTCGCCTGTACGCTTCGAAATCCTCAGTGACCAGAAAGTCAACTTCAACACAACACAGTCAGTTTCACTTGGTGTCATCTTATAGAGGTTTTGGACGTAATGTCATGTGCAGGTCGCTTAAGAACTGTTCGCCATATTGGACATGATAAGTGGTAGCGATCACATCCAACACACTTAACATACAAATTATCACTACTTTTTTCCCCTCACAATTCCTATATTCTGCTGCATGGTTGGGTGCAGCAATCATCAAGGACAGAAAGAGAATCCTTTTTAATCACTGATTTCAATCAATAATTTCGTGTTTCAGATAGAAGAATACAAAAAAACAGTATCTGTTTCCAACATCATAGGTTTACTTGCTAACTGTGAGTCTGCCCATGATAGATCCACTTCAAAAAAAGTTTTGGGAACAGCAGCACTTATTGATGGGAATTACAGATATCTTCAACAATTCACCTCAGTACCGCTGATATTAATAAGAAATGAGCTATGCTGACTCATTGACGATGTAAGAGATAATGTACAGAGATGTGTCAGTATCATTATAATATAAATACAATAAAAATCAGGGAAATACCTGAGCAATGACTGTGGTCCACTTGATCCAGTGACTACAATTCCAGTCAGTCCAGTAACTGGGTTTTTTTTTTTACCGATCTTGACATCTTAATACTGATAATTATTGAAACTTTTGTACGCCTTCATATCTTGTCCAATATAATTAGTTTTTAAAAAACATAATGATCTAAATCGTGTGGCGTGCAGTCGAGTAGAATGCCATGGTTACACATAACAGCACTAGTAAATTAACATCCTTCTTCAGCCCTTCCTTTCCCAATTTCTCCCCATAACAAGCAAGATGCTTGTCATGAAAGTTTATCACTTTCTCTGAGAGAGTATGTACACTGGTTTCTTTACTCTTTTACTCATCTAAGGAATGGTTAGTAGGTTTTTCACTGTATTTCAGGATTAATACAAGTCCAAAAAACAAGTTAATGTCACGTGGTAAGCGGTCTGCTAAACTTTTATAATCCACTGTTTTATTTGTTATGTATAAATGTTATGTGTGTGTTGATGTTTTGTAGGTTCCCCTGGGTTAATTATCAGGATGAAAACCTGAACATCTCTATTCCTGTGTTCAGCATTCATGGGAACCATGATGACCCAACTGGAGTGAGTTGCTTTTAGTAACAAAGGAAGTTATTAATTCAGATACAACACCCATTGGGTGTATCCCAATTCAGGGTCTGCAGCCTTAAAGTACGCAGCCTTAACGGTCCACAAGGGCCGCATACTCAAAGACCACTAAGGCCGGAAGTGCGAGGCTTGTGAAATGGGCGGTCTAGCCTCCGTCGCGCTGCCCAGGTTGCCTAGCAACCATGACACTAACAGCTGGAAACGTTTCATACAGCATTATTTGACAGAAATGAAGGAGAAAATCTTTTGTTCATTTGTTTGTTTGTTTCTACACGAGCTTTGATTTGATAAGTATCTGAGGCTGAGACCACGGGACTGTGAAATCATGATTATTGGGCTTCATTTCTGTACTGAACAGTCATTTTAAGATTAGCTAGTAAATAACAATTAGCTAATGTTGTTCATGAGACTAAAGTCATCTCACTTTGGTAATGTAAATATAATATGGCCAATATTAAAGTTATCATTTCAATCATTATTAGTTATTACAGCAGTGAATGAACTCTGTTTCAAATACTGAGCTTCAGTAAAGATTCAAGCTGCATTTATTTATATTTCCTTTCACCTTAAATCTTCACTCAAAGACAGGTTCCTTTGACACTGTATATATAACTGTGTTATATGTAAGAGACAAATATTGTTCTTTTAATATGTTGACATTACTAAATTTGTCTCAGTGCTTACTTTAAATATCCATAAAATCATCACATTCTCTGTAAGATTAAGGTCAACTATTGAACGGCGTATATTTTAAAGTAAAGGCTTTAAAACCAAGTTAGTACAAACATCGCTAATGTCACATAACTTTCCCGACATGTGGCCAACAGTAATGTTTTAATGTTCTTCGTTATTAAACATTTGCACATAAATAAGTGACATAATATTCAGTACTTACTTTTAAAGGTTTACTCTTCGGGCACCCCTCTTCCGCCGTTTTTTTTCGGCAAAATTATCCACACCCACCGCCGCGCTATGCATTCTGGGATATGTTGGGCCACGAAGTCTACACTGCCACATCCTTAAAATTCAGGGAAATGAAGGACGCATTTGAGGGCCGCATTTCGAGCAGCCTTTGAATCGGGACAGCCTTCGTCGCGTCGCTGTGACGTAATCGGCCTTAAAATGCGGCCTTTAAGGCTGCAGACCCTGAATTGGGATACAGCCATAGTCAGGGTTCCTTTGACCCAGTGTTTTCAGTTCTGGACCTTTTGTCATTGTTTGTTTTCACATGTGTGTTTCCTGTTTTATTGTGTTAGTCTTCTGTCTGTGTGCATTCTGTTGAGTTCTACTTCCTCTTTGTCATTAATCAGATTTAGTTCAGCTGTTCTCACCTGTTTACACTCATCATCGTTATCCAGTGTATTTAAGCCCTCAGTTTCCCTCAGTTCTTTGTCTTGTTGTCATCAACTCATCATGTGTTTTTACAGTCTAGTTCAGTAGTTAAGTTCAACCTTTCATGTTCAGTTCACCGTTTCGTTGTAATAAATCTGTGAGTCCTGCAGTTGGGTCCTCTCTTTCCATTCCCACACACCTGACCATGACACCTATGCACTAATATCCAAGTATGTGGATTTCTGTATGTTTTCTCCAAGGCTGAAGGCTTGTGTGCATTGGATTTGCTGAGTGCTTCCGGACTTGTCAATCATTTTGGCCACTCCCACTCTGTGGAGAAGATAGAGATCAGTCCCATTTTAATGCAGAAAGGCATCACCAAGCTTGCCTTATATGGTCTTGGTAGGTTCATGTTTCCAGATGGATCAGTAGTGTCCATTCCTAAAATAATCTTGTTGTTTCACTAAGATTTGTCAATCAATCAACGATTGATTTTAATTTTGTATTAATGTGTCTGAAGGTTCTATCCCAGATGAGCGCCTGTACAGGATGTTTGTCAACAAACAGGTATCCATGCTTCGCCCGAAAGAAGACCAAGATGGCTGGTTTAACCTCTTCACCATCCATCAGAACAGGTAACTACATCATTTAAAAGAATTTGAGATGCAGCTGTGTCAAACTATGGAGTGCTGAAAGTGTCAAACAGTATTAAATAAATACATAAATAAATACTTCATCATGTAATCAGTTAAACAGGTCATTAAAGTAAACAGTGTTACTGGCGATTTAATTTGAAATGTATTCTGGGATACCTGGATACTCCAAATCCACATAGCCACCTATTGACATTGACACTGCATCAATCCATAATCCATAATCTGGGATTGGGCCATCTTGATTTGCTGTGCAGGGTAACCAAGCAGATGTGTGGGTCTGTTGACGAGTTGTTGTGATAGTTTAAATGACTTCATGATCCAGGAACCATGAAATAAAAATAAATAAATAGTGAAATAGTAAAACATGTTTTTAACTAATTAATTTAAGTAATTATTATTTTTTAATTTATTTATTAATTTGTTGAATTTATTTCCTATCTTAGTTAATTAGTCATACAATTAAATAATGATGTCTTATCATGAATTATTAATATGTGTTATAATTAATTAATTCAATAATTAAATAAGTACACAATGGTGCATTCATTTATTTCATTTACTAAACAAGTCTATCTCTAAGTGTTCCTCAGTAAAAATACAGGGTGTTGTGTATATGAGAGGGAAGTTGTGACATGAAAAAAATCTTGTATTAGTATAACTTGTTCATAAATAAGCACATGTTAATTAATTTAATAATATCTTTTTACTGCAGCACCTAGCTATTTACATAAAAAAACAACAACTTTTTCTGTGTTTGTATTTTGTCAAGGAGTAAACATGGTCCCACAAACTACATTCCTGAGCAGTTCCTGGATGATTTCCTTGACCTGGTGGTGTGGGGTCATGAACATGAGTGTTTGATTAAACCCACCCTAAATGAACAGCAGCTCTTCTATGTGTCACAGCCTGGAAGCTCTGTAGCTACATCCCTTTCTCCTGGAGAAGCCACCAAGAAGTATGAATGCACACACGTTAAATGAATCACATTCTGCATGTATTTTAATGTCAGTTCTCAAAACACGGTTTGTCTGTTTATTTGTATCTAGGAAAATTGGTCTGTTGAGGGTGAAAGGTCGTAAAATGAAATTGCAAGAGATCCCCCTGAAGACTGTGCGTCAGTTCTTCATTGAGGATGTGGTGCTGGCTGATCATCAGGACTGCTTTACACCAGATACACCTCATGTAACAAAGAAGGTGGAGGACTATTGTTTTGCAAAGGTCACAGAGATGCTGGACGAAGCAGAAAGGGAAAGACTTGGATGTCCGCTTACCCCTGAGAAACCTCTTGTTCGCCTTAGAGTAAGATGGACACACTGTGTGCATACATCCTAATGTTGCTGCTTAATTTAAATCTAAATATGAAATTCTCTTTGCAGGTGGACTACAGTGGAGGTTTTGAGGCATTCAATACCTCACGGTTCAGCCAGAAGTTTGTGGATCGTGTGGCCAACCCGAAAGACATAATTCACTTTGTCAGACGACGTGAACAGAAGGAAATCAGAGGTTTGGCTGCTGCTGTGAATCGCTACACCATTAACTCAGCACTGAATAAATCCCATGATGTGGTGTAACATGCTTTTATTGTGTGTTCGTACAGATGGGTTCTGAATCCTAAATGTAGAAAAGTATACTATTTGAAATGTTTTGTCACTGACCTATTTATGTAACTTTGCTTCAGAGAGCAAACTGACCATTCAGCCCTCTGATTTAATTAATTTTGCTTTTTAGATGAGAGCAGTATTGACTATGGGAAGCTGTTCAAACCTACTGCTGTCGAAGGGTTGAGAGTGGAGGACCTTGTCAAGCAGTACTTTGAGGCAGCAGAGCAGGTGTGCTCATCTTAAAACCGGCATGTTTAGTGTATGAAATCTCTTGTTTTCATCTGGCATTTAATCTTTGTATTCTTTCTGTATGTCTAGAAGGTACAGCTGTCCCTGCTGACCGAGCAAGGCATGGGTAAGGCCATTCAGGAGTTTGTTGACAAAGATGAAAAGGAAGCCATCGAGGAGCTTATCACTTACCAGTTGCAGAAGACACAGCTCCATCTTCAGTCTAGAGGAGTAACCACAGAACAGGATATAGATGCAGAGGTAAAAGAACGTGGCATGTAGTGGAAGTGGAGTAATTATTGTGGTTATATTATATATTTTTCATGTTTTTATATTTTCAGGTTCGACTATTCAGAGATTCCAAAAAGAACACAGCTGAGGAGGCGAAAGACATCCAAGAAGTAAGTAATGAATTCACTGAAGCCTGAAATTCATTTCTATGTTTGGTTAATTGTCTCTTTCTTTCTCAGGCTATGAACAGAGCCAAGGCTCACCGGTTGGAGCGTGGTGATGGTGACTTCGCAGATCAGGATGTTTCAGATGTTACTATGGACTCTGACGAAGGCTCAGTTCCAGTTGCTGCACCTACACGAGGCAGAGGGCGAGGAAGCAGAGGCCGTGGTGGCCGAGGGAGGGGCAGAGGTGAGAGCGATAAAGAGAAGCAGTAAAGGTGTATTTAAAAGTCTTGATATGCAACAGTGCAGTGACTAAGTACAAGTTCCCATAAATGTGTGGCACTTGTAGGTTGACTTGCTTTCACTCTTATGTCCAGTTCATCCCAAACCAGCTCGATGGGGTTTAAGTCTGGAGACTGTGCCGGCTACCCCATGTTTTCACGCTTACCATCTTGTACATTTTTCGTGAGGTAGTTCTGGCATAGCTTGGACTTATGTTTTGATGTTGATGCCACACACTGTGGAATCATCCTTTCGCCTACTGACGGCGTTCAAAGACCCTGAATGATGAACCGAAGATTTCAAATTTTGATTCATTAGTCCATAATACCTTCTTCCAGTCCTCAGTAGTCCAATGACAGTGTTTCATAGCCCAGGCAAGCCTCTTTGTCTTATTCTGACGTCTTAGCAGTGGCTTTCTTGCTGCAACTCGTCCTGTCAAACCTGCAGCTCAGTCTTCTCTTCACAGTTGAAACTGAGACTTGTTTACTACGACCACTATTAAGCTGTGCTTGAAGCTTTTGTACTGTGAGCCGCCTATCACGCAAGCTGTTAACTCTCAGAAACTTGTCCTCTGATTCAGTTGTGGCTTTGGGTCTGCCAGAGCTCTTCCTGTCAGAGTTTGCCCCAATTTCTGAGTAGCTTTTGATGGTGAAAGAAACTATAACGACTCCTTGACTTTCTTTGCAATTTCTTTGTAGGAAGGACCTACATTTTTAAGTGTTATGATGCTCTGTCTCTCTTCCATTGTTAATTGCCTTTTTCTCACCATTTGTGTAGCAACACACTAGTTTCTGCAATACAGTACTGTTCAGCTGATGCTCACAAGGGTATGGTACCACAGGGTGTTCCAACACTGCTTTATACAGACAAAGGAGTTTGTAAGTAATCTAGAAAATTTGAAACACCTGTAGGAATTGTAGCACCAGCTTTCAAGGCTTGATCGACTTCCATTGCTGCAGAACAATTTTAAATTGTTAACCCATTTTGTGTTCCCTGAAAAAGGAGTGTTTTGTATAATTCTGAAATGTACATTGATGACAACATGATGTCATGATGGGATGACATTTCGCATAAATGTCAACAAGGCTAATGTGATAGTACAGAAAAAGCAACGTATATAATATCAATCCATGATTTCAATGACTTGTTCCATTATTTTTCGGGCTGTTCAGGTGCGACTGCCTCTGAACCAAAGCCAGCTGGTCGGGGTCGGTCCCAGAAGTCCTCAACAACATCCCAAAGCAGGAGCATTTTGCAGGGTAGGGGAATGTAAACTTCTGTTAGTGTGACTGTCTGTATGTAAACATCTTGCAATTGTCTATCCACAAAGAGAACCACAGAAAATTCACAGAAATCTGTCCCCCGTCCACTGTATGTTTCCTCCCTCGCTCTTCAGCATTTCAGGCATCCTCTCAAAAGCCTTCTCGGACTAGAGCCACCAAATCTTACGCAGATGAAGTGAGTTAATGATAAACGATAACACTCATAAACTCACACACCTCTATTTTTAAGTGAAGCATATGGTCAACTAACCTTTAATCTCATATTTATCCATCTTTAGGTGATCATTGATGACTCAGATGAAGATATACCCGTAACAAAAGCTGCTCGACCCCCTCCAAAGTATGTTTGTTTAAACCTAGACTGTAGAAGTGTTATATAGTGTTGTATTTTAGAGCAATGGCTTTTCTTAAAATCTTTGTTCTTTTCTACACCAGACCGTCATCCTCATCATCATCGTCCTTCTCTAAATACGGCTCTCAGAGCCAGAGCCAGTCAAGAGGAGTTGCGTTTGAGGACAGCGATGATGATGAGGTAAAACAAGAAGGCAAATTCATGTATAGGATGTGTCGTGTAAAGTGGGATTAACATTAAATCATATAATTTTAGGTGCAATAAAAATGCATCTGAATTCATGACATCACACATATATTTATCCAACATTGTTACATCTTTTAGTTTTCTCTGACTCGTGCTTTAATCCTTTTTTCTTCATCTCTCTCTTTTTTTTTGATACAGGATGATCCATTCAAAGCCCCGACCAGAAGATAACCATAAGTGCATCATAATTTTTCCAAAGTTGCAAGTTAGCTGCTCCGGTATTATTCTGAATGATTTCAAGGTCCATACGCATTCAATTTTCTCATCACTCATTCTTAATGTTAACATTTTCATATCAGTCTGTTTTCTGGTGAAAGGTTAGATTGAAGGGTACATATGGGCAAGGTGGAGGTTTTGTCCTGGGTTTCCACAGTAAGACTGTGCCTCTCAGTTGGTGGTGGACTGCATCTGTACATCAACAGTAACCACTAGTGGGGTTTATCTCTGGCTTTTGTAGTACTTTTGTAGTTCTTGGAAAATAAATGTTGCTTTTGATATGTAATCAAGTGTTTTATTTTTGCAATATAACTCAAAGTCACACATACACTTACTGGACCCTTTATTAGGTCCTCCTAACTAGTACAAGGTCGATAATCACTTTTGCCTTACTTCTTCGTGACATAGATTCAAAAAGGATACTGGAAACATTTCTCAGAGACTTTGCTCCATATTGACATGATAGCGTCAGACAGTTGCTGCAGATTTATCAGCTAGATATCCATGACAAGTCTCTTAATTCCATTCCAACCCAGAGTTGTTCTATTGTATTGAGATCTGGTCACTGTGGAGGGCATTTGAGTACAGTGAACACATTCTCATGTTTAAGAAACAGTTTGAGCTTTGGGGCATGGAGTCTTACCTTGTTGGAAACAGCCATCAGAAGATGGGTGTACTATAATCATAAAGTATAACAAGAAACTATTTTTGACACCTTTACACCAGCAGCAACGGCTCGAACCATTGCTACAAGGCAGGAAGGCTGACCCAACCATCTAAATTCTGCAGGAGACATTGGGTCTCCTTAGACTCCTCTGCAGCTGTAGCTCATTTGCTTCAAGGTTTGAGTGTTGTGCATTTAGAGTTGCTCTTCTGCATTTCTTGGTTGTAACAAGTGTTTATATAAGTTACTGTTGCCTTTCTATCAGCTTGACACAATCTAGCCATATTCTACGAATTCTGAATAACACCATTTTAGAGGTCAGGTATTAACCCTTTAAACCCTAACCTAATTTACCCTTTAAAGCAGGGGTAGGCCTGGAGTTGCGCACCCCTGCTTTAAAGACGGGTTAGGGTTTAAAGGGTTAACGGAGTGAAAGCCCTGTACTTTGTTGACCACAAGGGGGCAGTATTTCTTTAATCTTCAATCATGCTGAACAAATGATTGTTTCTCCTGGCAAGGTGGGCTATCATCTGATTGTGCAAAAAGTTTGAATTAAAAGTTTGATCTAATATTTCATAATCTTTTGTTATTAATGTAAATAATGATAAAAAAATATTTCTTCTTCACTTTAATTTAAGGTCTGTGGGTGTTTCTTTGAGGCTGGGATGACACTGAAACATTTAACGACACAATTAAGAATAGAACAATCGTCCCAGTTATCAAGTTAACATTGTTTTTATTGTCTTTGCAAACGACTCAGATATATTAAACAACAACAACAAGAACAACAAAATGGAAAATATTCACAAATATTAATCCCCATGGCACTCATACTCATGTCCAACTCTATTTAATATATGATATAATAAAGTACATTTTTTAGTAAAGAAACAGTTTTTAAACAAATTCAGGTTGATTTCCTGTTCGAATGAGTTTTGGTTGAGTGCAAAAATTAACCAACTGCAATAAATTTGACAAAAACAAATTCTGCAGTATTTTTGGGAGAAATTCCCTTGCAGTGAAGGAAATAACTTGGTGAACACTAGTTGGAATATTCTGGCTATAGTGAGAGTATGAGTTGCTTACTCATGATGGAGCCAATATGCAGTGTGATCTATGAATGTTTGTATTAAATCTATGTGTAGACTCGTGACCTAAATCCTCTGCGCATAAAGTGAGGTCCTTTAATTCTCACTTTCCACTTAAAGTGCTAAATCATCTTGAGGTCAGAAGTATCACACCTGCAGTCCTGCAAAAAAAAAAAAAAACAAAAACAAAAGAAAGTGCCTTTGCCCTTTAATAGAGTGATCATCTAAAATAGCACAATAAATGCAAAACTCAGACCTTTTGTCACTTTTAAAATATTACCAATACCTGATAATAAGGTCTGTTACCTTTCTCTGTAGCAGTTGAACATATTAACCCTAACCACATATTCCTAACCAAAAGTCAAGGCACACAGTAAACAAGTACATTATATCTGAGGCTTGCCAGACAAACTCCAAAAATAAAAGACACTAAAAAAAACTTCACAGGACAGTGTTTGCAGCAATTAGTGTCAATATAGCTAAAATAAACTTTGATGGTTCTTCTCTAAGAAAAACAAAACAACAACACAAGTCAATTGGGTCTGACAAAGACACAAACACAAAAAATGCTTTAAAAACAAAAACATGTATAACATTCTGCTATAAAGCTCCCAAACATACCAGTTCACACAGCTACAGGCATAAATAGAATTGTCCCCTGAGATAACGAATATGAAATGGCACAAGCAGTACCTGATGTGTGTGTTTGATGAAGTGTGTGTGCGCGCGCACTTTGTTTATGCATATGGCTGTGTTTCTGTTTCCATTTTGCTGTTGACATCCTCAACTCCCCCTCTCTCTGCAACCTTCTCTCACCTTTTGGCAACCAAAATGGAAAAAAAAAACCAAAAAACCAAAACAAAACCAGATTTGTTTAAGTTTCACAGTCTATCAGAGGTAGACCGCACTGGATTCTCGTGGTGGTACTTTGTCACAGTGGATGACATCATGGGTTTTTCTGTAGAGATGAAATAGAAATCATCTTGAGGATTGTATATATTAAATTACAATATTATGTTTTTAATATTTTTGAGGCAAATTCTTAGCCAGTGAAGTGACAAACATTATGTTGTGATGTGACTTCCTTTCAACATTCATGGTGCTATTATTAATCCATATGCAGTACCTCAATGACTGTTTGGATCCAGTTGAGCATCACTTCCACGTTTGAGTAAACACCTGGCTTTCCCTTCCGGGCACAGCCCTCACCCCAGCTCACCACGCCTACCAGATTCCAGGAGTCACTGATGTGCACCAAAGGGCCTCCACTGTCCCCCTGACATTTAAAATACATTTTAAAAATGAAGTTTGTTCACCAAAAATAACTATAATACCCAGAATACAAAGTCTAATGTAACACCTTTAATGAACTCAAATTAGAAAATAATTACCTGGCAGGCATCAACCTTCCCTTCTGGGAAGCCAGCACAGAGCATCCTATTTGTTATGGCGCTACCATAGACTGTGGGGCTGGAACATACTGACTGAGCAATCAGAGGGATATTGGCCTCCTGCAGTATGTCAGCAACTGCACCTGAAGGCAGAACACAAGCACACAATGTTTGCAACCTCATAGACAGGCAAAAGTATCTTTTCTGTTTGCATTATTAGTTGATAAAGAATAGGTTACATGTAGGATTTCTCACCATTTTCCCGTTGGTATCCCCACCCTGTCACAGTCATGTAGGTTCCAGCTGTAATGATATAGTCTTTAGGAGGCAGACAAACTGGTCTTCTGACATCTGGAAGAAAAACATTAAATAAAGTGGAAATTGTTATTTGTTTTATGTAACTTTGAGAGTTTGAAAATACATATAAAGATATAAGCTAATTACACAGACTGAATATAAGTTACTATGTAGTGAGAAGCTTGGTATTTGACGCATAGCCACTAGAGGGCAACAGAGAGGTGGTTGAGCCTACTGAATACAAACATACTGAATACAATTTAAACTAACCTGACACTGTGATCGGCCTAGTGAGTCTCATCAGTGCTATGTCATAGTCATTTGTTTCTGCATTGTAGTCTGCATTCACTATAACTCTGTCCACAGAGGAGCCTCCCAGTGCGATTATGCTTGTCTGGCCTGACACCACTGCCCATTGCCTCAACTCCTTATTACTTCTGCAAAAAAAAAAAAAAAGAAGAAAAAAAAAAGAGAGAGAGAAAGCAAGAAGGAAGCGGGATCATGAGGCTAATGAATAAGACAAAGCAAATTTAGTGGAAATGATATACTATGGTAACTATACTGACCCAGTGAAGCAGTGGGCAGCAGTGACTACCCAGCGCGGTGACACCAGTGAGCCTCCACATGTATGTTGGCCAGACCGCTGCAGGCTGACCTGCCATGGCCAGTGGTCAATGGATGTATCAGTGCCCCCAACGATGCGATCCTCAGGGCCCACATTTCCACAGTCTGATAAGATATAATATTGTTATTTGCAAGGACCCATGGTTCATTTCAAACTGCTTTTTATATTATGTCTGTTTATTTGCTTTCGTCCAAAACCTCTCTGAGCAGTTAGGAATGAAGGAAGCTACTTTGTTATATGTTGCTAGGAAAGAGTTCTGCTGTTTCCTGGAGACATGTATGGGCCTGTTAGTGTGAAACTCTAGTCTTCCACCTACAAAGCCAAGAACTTCACTCTACCTTGTTAGGTGTTGTAAACAATATTAGTGACAGGTGCTGCCTTTGTAAAAATAAAACTCACCTGAACAGGATAAAGATACCACAGATCCAGACTGGCATACACTGCTGTTGAAGAGATGTAAGAGGAGTTGGGCAGATGTCAGACATTATTCATATGATCACAAAACAGCCTCACAATTAGTCAAATACAGAAAACACACATCCAATTGCTAACTTGTCTTCATGAAGAATTTCGTTTGCATTTCTGCTGGGGTTTTATACAAAGTAAAATCTTTGTTTTGTTCACTTTCGTAAAGGATAAGATAGAAGGAACAAAAACTGGGGGACTTTTTGTCTTTCAGGAATAGAAACTAAAGACTCATTTGAAGGGGCTGCATATGAAAAGGGAAAAAAAAAGTGAAATCTAAAAGAGAAAAGGAGAGAAGAAGTGAAGATTTTCCTAACAAACACGGATACCAATAGGGATACCAAGCATGGGAAGTGTATATTGACATCCTGTTTTAGCTAAATGCAGAAGCAACTCGCAAGGAGCCGGTGCTTCTTTGTAAGAATACATGTAGCAGAAAGTGACTCACAGAAAGTTCCCTTATTAGCATTTCTATTTTGTCTAGTTTATGTCGCAATGGCAAAACATGAAGTCATGATTTGGCTCCCATATGATGACATCTTCCTTACCGGTCAGCAGTGGCTTGTTGTATAGGTGTGTTTGAGGTCCCTGGCCTGACAGCTGTAAATGGTCCAGTTTTCATCGATGACGTTAAGGAGCTTACTAAGATGTTTTTGCTAGTAGGCTTCCTGTGGAAGCAAGAAGTGTGTGTGGGGGGGAGCAGATCACATAACATAGATGTTAAATTTGCAAGGTATTCCTCAAATATAAACACCTTGTGATCATAAACTCACAGTGTGTATCCCAGTTGTGTACATGCTGTCTGTGTGTGCGCTTGGGTCCAGTCGTCATAACAAACAGTCCGCCAACCTGAGTCTGGACTGTAAACTTGCAAGACCTGATCATTCGACTGGAGTCGCACTGGAGAGCGGAATGAGGAGAAGGCATTTTTCAGTTTTTCGTTTATTTATGATGACAAAGAAAGAGTGGGGAGTGCGCTCTACCTGGAAATGTAGTGTTTACTTTAAAGGTCGTCATGCAGGTAATTTCATCTTCTGCTCCTGCACAGTCAATGTGCCCATCGCAGGTTTTGTCTAATGGGATGAATTTCACCGACCGTGTGCAAAAGAAGTATTTGCTTTCAATCAAGTTTTTAACTAAAAAGAAAAGAGAGGGACAGGAATCACAAGGGTGTGGCCAGTTGTACATATTGCAGTGTGTAAAGTGTGTTTTGAGGAAGTACATTTTTCAGGAATTGTAACTCACTGAAGTATGCTGCAATGGCCAGTATGCCCAGTATCAACAGAACTGTCAGTGTAGTGATCAACACTTTCTTGATCTTCGCTCTCTTCTCTTTTGGGGTGTTTGGAGCCGTCATGGGCCTTCTGTGGCGTCCTGGCCGAGGAACTGCAGAAAGAAGAATAATTTGAAGTGAGATAACAGAATGTAAAAAGAAACGTAAGGACGCAATCAACAGGAAACTGCGATAGCAGAATAGAAACCGCAGAACAGAGACCAAAAGGGTAGAGAAATTTGTCAAGATGGAAAAAAAGAAGTGTGCACATGCAAATTCTAATTACTGCCTGGCCTGGCTGTTTCCAAGTATTTATCATAATATGCATAAAAACATTATTCCAGTGCAGCATAAATACATATATTGATCCCAAACCAACACAAACTTATAGCTTACCTGGATTCTTGGGATTTAATGGCCTTGAGGTTTCCTCAGGGAGCTGACCAGCTGTCTGAGAACAGAAGAGACAAAAGCAAAGGTGAGGACTGGGGTGTAATCTGCACTGCATCACATCAGGTGCCTGTGTCTCTAGGTTATACCTCCTTCAACTCCCTGAGCATGGACATGCTTTATTTACCATGCGACCATGCAAATGTCAGTGTAAGTAGCTGAGCTTGCACAAACTCTTTCAGCAGAGCTTTTTTGTGTTTAGTTCCAGATAAGTGTTTAAATATGTGTAAAAATAGCTCTCTTAAACTTAAGTTTCCTGCAGTGCCTTGCTCTTCTCCATTGTGTCTTGTCTTCGTCTGAGTTGGGATGTTTGTGTGTGAAACACTAGACCCAATTTCCTAGTCTACTTGTGACTGATCACACCTGCCCTTCATCTGCCCATCTAGACAGCTGTGAATAAAAGGTGGGCCTTCATCTCCTCTCTGTTACATTGTTCAGTCTGCTAACATGATGGTATCAGTAGTCATTAGGCCACCGGACTAATTAGCTGTGATTACCTTTTGTTGCTTTAGCTAGGGTCGGTTTTTTTTTGGGATTAACATCATTCCTGTAATTCAGCACGATCTGCCATTTTGTCAGTATGTTTCAATTAATCAGGAGTGCTAAAGCCATTCAGCCTCTAACCCATTTCCTCTTTCAGCCCTCACCCAGCCAACCACAGTAGGCCTGCCCCACCTGTTTTCACAGCTTTTTCAAGTGCTGCCATTTCAGCTCGCTTAGCCCTTCTGCCAGTAACCAACATCTCCTCCCTGCATACTCATGGTTTTACCATTTCTTCAATTCTCTAAGTATTAACAGTAAACCGGTGGATCTGTCTTTTATGGGTCTGCATTTGTAGATTGGTGCATAAAATACAATCTATGTCTAGTGGAGGATCACAGAAAAAGACCAGTTATGGAAACATGGCAGAGAATGTGTTGTTCACATTAAAACTATGTGTCTTTTTGGAAAAATCACCCAAGCACAAAATACACCAACAGTACAAAGTGTCCCGTGTAGTGAGGAGTAGTATGACAGGCTGTACTGGGGACCAGTGAACTTTCTGTTTAACTGGAGCTGATACTGTGGAAACAGTATAAACTGATAGATCAGGGTGAGTGTCCTTCACATAAAAGGAATCAGGTTAAAGGCCCATATTATGCAAGTCAAACAGCTTGTGTAAGTGCATAGTGTCCATTTCAGTCACGAAATTTCAGTCACGAGTAATGCCTATATTCTTTTTGTTTCATTTTCATACTTTGGCTTTCAGATTAGGAAATGTGTCTAAATGACCTAACTACAGAAGACTTAAGACAGCAGCAGATCCATGATTTCAAATCAGTACACTTACTGATGACTGATGACACCTTGATTTTGTGATTTTTCATAAGGTTGAATTGTGCTTGAAAAAAGCTCTGCAGTGTCTTTTTAAAAATGTTTACCTTACACAGACTTCAGTTAGAAACATGAATGTTTTTTCAGTAAGTTCATTTTACTTTGGTCTCTTTAGTGGAGATCGGTAACACCAAAGGGGTAATAGGAGCAGATGGTCTTTGACTCTGACATAAGTTGTTTTAATAATCCTTTTTTCCTGCTTACCTTTTTACTTAACAACACACAAAGTGGCTGTCTAGCTTACATTAGCCGCAGCATAGCAAGATGTTACTTTAGCTCATACATAACAGTTGTTCAAAGATGACTTTTGGTAATATTATTGGCATGGTTACTGCATATATAGTAACCGGTTATCCATCCCTTATATATCCACTCTGCACCATTGCACCATAAATACGCAAAATGTGTTGTTATGTGTTGTCTATGTCATGTTGATGCCATGTTGTCAGTATTGTCTGTTGTGTACACGGAGAGCAAAGAAATAACCAGAGATCAATTTCTTGTATATGTACACATATTTGCTATATCAAGCTGATTCTGATGGTCAGTAATGATAACTAATATAACTAATGAGGCTGGTTCCAAATGAGCTCTATGGGGTAGTTAGAAGTTTTACATCATACAAACAGCAAACAATCAGGCAACACTGACAATCAGTGTACCTCCAAAAAGTAGAGTGCTACATGTGCTAATTATCAAATGTGTCATGGGAGAGATTTGGGGTTTAGCCAGCGACTGGTTACATTCACATTAAAAAGACATTAAAAAGGTATTTGGTGCTGAGCTTGAGGAGTTTTACAGAGCTTTGTGGTTAAAAACAGATGCTCCAAAGCAATTATTCAACTTGCAGGCGACCTAATATATACATTTTTCTTCTTTCACTCATTCGTTGCGTGTACTACACCAGAAAGTCAGTCACTACTAAGATACGTGTCTCTTGTTCAATTATAACTTAGAGTAGCTTATTTTATTCTCTCATTCACTCAGTCATTTTTTCAGCTCTGAGGTGTCTCTCACATCCATACCATTAAGCTATGATGTGCATATTCATTACATCTAACCAGTCCCTTTCCTGCCTCACTGGCCCTCATTAGCTGTTGTTGACAAGACAAGCTACTTTTAGAAAACAACAAGAACAACTAATCTGTGAAGAAATTCAGGTAACAAATTACTTGAAGAGTCAGGACCTACAGATTTCAGATTCAAGTAATAATTTACTAACTATTAAGTCAGCAGCCAGATAAGAGGAAAATGAAGACCACAGTGGAATAAAGTAGTGAAGAATGATATGCCAACATTGCAGAGGAGGATGCTTGCATCAGGGTGAGATGGAGGTATATGAACAGTCAAAAAAGAAGAAAAAGAGGAGAACTGTGACATGTCGTTTGGCATTTACGGGTTTCATCAGGGCTATAGTCCATAATCTGAGAGTAACAGGGGTGTTTGTCTCTTCCTGAGTTCCTGTTTTTGAAACGTAAATGTTTCAGATCATCAAACAAATTTAAATATTAGACAAAGATAACACAAGTAAACACAAAATGCAGTTTCTAAATGAAAGTGTTTATTACTTAGGGGAAAAAAAAATCAAACCTTCATGGCCCTGTGTAAAAAGGTGATTGCCCCCTAAACCTCAGAACTGGTTGGGCCACCCTTAGCAGAAAAAAACTGCAATCAAGCATTTATGATAGCTGGCATAGAGTGTTTTACAGAGATGTGGAGGAATTTTGGCCCTCTCATCTTTGCAGAATTGTTATAATTCAGCCACATTGGAGGGTGTTTGAGCATGAACCACCTTTTTAAGGTCATACCACAGCGGGACTGGGCCACTCCAAAGTCTTCATGTTGTTTTTATTAAGCCATTCAGAGGTGTACTTGCTGGTGTGTTTTGGATCATTGTCCTGCTGCAGAGCACACTTGGGTTCAACATAAACAAATGGCTGCACATTCTCCTCCACGTCTTGATAGACCAGAAAAATTCATGTTCCTGTGGTTCTTAAAGTTGTACTGGTGGTCTTTTGTGACCTCCTGGATGAGTCATATATGCTTTTTTTTGCAATTTTGGTCAGCCATTCACTCCTGAGAAGCTTCGCTACTGTTCCAAGTTTTCTCAGTTTGTGTATAATGGCTCACACTGTGGTTCACTGGAGTCCCAAAGCCTTAGAAATGGCTTTATAATCCTTTCCAGACTGATACTGTAGATGACAGTAACTTAGATTGTGGCATGATAGCCTGCTTTACTTTGTTGGAAAGGTTCTTTTTAAGTAAGTTCTTGATTCAACAGGTCTGCTAGTAATCAGGCCTGGGTGTGCTTAATGGAACTGAACTCAGATTTCCATGAAATGTAGTTAATTCAAGAAGAGAGAAAATTACTTTTTCCACACAGGACCAGATAGGTTTTGATTATATTTCTCCCTTAATCAAAGACATCATCATTTAAAACATAAATGTTGTATTTAGTCAGGTTTCCTTTGTTTAATATTTAAAGTTGTTTGATGATATGAAACATATAAGTGCGACAAATATGAAAAAAAAAAAAGAAGAAGCGAAAAACAAAATTCAATCTAGAAGGGGGCAAGCACTTTTTCACACCACTGTATATACTGGTAAAATATCTTAGCTTTGTTCAGGTTCAAAAAACACTTGGTAAACTTGTTAGCTTCTTTATTTCTTGTGCAATAAAGGGACTGGGAAAAAATCTAATCAAAAGTATGGTATTTTTGTCATACCGGTTTAAACTGCTCAGTCAAGCATGTAGAGTGTTCATAAATTTCACACAGCAGCGAGCAAAAAACCGCGGTGAAAGTGTACAACACAGAAAAATTCCCATGGCTTCGGCTCGGAGTTTCTGTTAGAGTGATTTCTCATGCTTGACTGCCATTACTGTTCCTCAAGTCCAGTCACCTTCGCAATTAAAATCGCAAGTTGTGTTCTTAATATGAATGTAAAATTCTATAGTCTTTAATAGGAATTAGATGAACATTTTACTGAACAAAACTGGTGAAATCTATTTCTGTACTGTGCTGTGTGAAATAATAACTACATTTTCAACTTCCCTCTTAAAGTTCCTAAAATGCTACTGTAATGTTATTCCCCCTCGAAAAGTGCAAACCTTTACTTGCTTATCCCCAGCATCTCAACAACATATGCCAACATTTTGAATCTCAACCACTTTTATGCCTTTGACAAACAAAGGTTATCTGTGTTGTGCTATGCTCAGTTATGACTGTTAGTCTCACTGCATTTCCAACATTTGGCACACATTATGCTAGTCATGTGGTTTCGCCTGTAGCATTATACTGTAGATCAAGTGTCACATCAATGTGGCTGCTGACTGGCCTATTAGAAGATTTTAGTATACGGTATATTTTGTTACAGAGGGGTAGCTCGAAGAGCACTTTTCATCTGCCTGCTGTTCTACCTTTGTCTTGTCCTCAAAGCTCTTCAACCGCTAGATTACAAATACATTCAGCGTAGCACGTATGCTTCAGATCGGCTGGTACAAAAACACAACATGCAGGTCACTAACCAGTGAGGACTTTCCAGAACCAAAACAAAAAACAAAAGACAAAGATTAAAACTGGGAAGAGTTATTTTCTTTCATTTTCACTACTGCTTATTTTTGATGCAGAAGTATCAGGTAATCTACCCTTCTATTTGCACATTTATGTGTCACTAGTGCCACTTAATTTGGTAGAGCTACAGAGAAGTATGAAGGCTAAATTTTGAAAACAGATCCCATAACTGCCACTGTCTGTCAGTGGAAATATACAAGTTGCGGAGAGAGAGAGGCGAAGAATGCTGTTGGGCAGGTTCTTTTTTTTCTTTCTTTTTTTTCTGAACAGTAGCTCAGTAGCTCTGTGCTGGTTTTGCTCATGTGCTCATGTTCAGCATTCAGCTTTCATCTTAAAGTACGAGAGTTGAATACAGTGTATAAAAGAATGTGACACCTTCCTCTTTTTTTCATTTACTGACATTTCAGAATTCTCAGATTTCACTTTACATAGAAATCCAGTATCCAGTGGCACTTTTGCAAATAACATGAGAATTTTACTCTCCTACAGTAAACATGCTGTTAAGCTGTAGTTAGTCTATATCCATATACTTAAAAAATAAAGAAACAAAAAAAGCAATATAAGATGATTCTGAGATTTAAACACTGTGTTTCACCAAAAATAAAACATTCACCATTCACCATCCCTGAAACCAACTGGAAGTAAGGTTTATGGGGGAAATAAACAGTGGGAGAAAGTAGGTTATCGTCTTGTGGTATAAATTACAGTTATTTCGGGAAGTAATAAAAGCAGGATAAACAAAACAGTGGGCAGGCCATACGACATGGGAAACCAGGAAGCCGGCTAAAGAAATTTGCCTTGAGTGGACCTTCCTGTAAAAATGCATTGTCATGCCATGAGATATGACGACAGTGTACTTGGAAACTTAGATGTTGTCATTGGTACCAAGACAAATATAAACTTTTATGAGTCAGGGCAATATTTCAAAACAGCCTGGTAGTACTAGTTAGTCACGTGTTATTCAGAGCAACAACTAACCTGTTTATGAAAAACACTGGGAGTGCTGCACTGGATCAAAAACACTGTTGGTAATGTTTGCTCGTCAAAAGGCCAGTGGTGAAGTACAAGTGGGAAAAAAAATGACAGCCTATAAAACCAAGGGCTTCTATTGATAACAATGACTTGATATTAATAGGTCCTTGGTTTTATTTGGCTGTTAACCAAAATACTGTATGTAAATATAAATGTCCTTTATACATGAATTTAAAAACAAACAAACAAAAAAACCCAGAACAAAAACCAACAGCTATGTATTTGGAGTAAGTAAGGGTATAACTTGCGATCGCAATAAGGTGAGACTCCTTCTGGATTGCCACCTACAGTAAGCTTCCACTTTTAATAAGCCTAGCTGATTCATACAGTGGACTGCTGCCAAAAAGCCTTGAAGGGAAAAAGTATAATTGGGTCAAGTTTAACAGAAAAAAGCCGTTGATACGGTAAGCTCAAGTATGTTTCCCTTACTGCTTTGTTGTAGTAACACACACACACACACACACACACACACACACACACACACACACACACACACACACACACACACACACACACACACACACACACACACAAGAGTCATCCTCTGGGAACGTGTGTGATACTTGATCATTTTTCCTTTTTAACATAAGACCATTAATTGTTTATTAATGTTTTTAAAATCATAATAAGGCTGATACAATATATAGTTTTCTATGCAATAACCAATGCATGTTGATCTTTCCTGTAGAGTCATTGTGGAGCATTGCTTGTTGCTTGGGATGAGTGCGAAGCTACTAATTGTAATGTAACAAGTACCTAGATCTCTCTCTCTATAAAAAAGACTTGACTGGAATTATTCTTTATGAACCCTGAAATGAGTAAACGTACACACTTCTTGTATACCCACAAAATGTGTTTGCGTTAAGTGTTTTGTGGGTCCAACATTAATGGCTGTCTTTTCCATGCTGTGTTATTATGAAAAGTATTGTATTCTTCATATGGCCTCGCTCTACATTCAAATATCAAAAATTCTATTGGCAAAATTATGAATGTGAAATGTTCCTGCGTGTTACTTCTACTTGTCACAGACCGTTGATAAGGTCCTCAAAATATGTCACTACGCAACATCTGTTCTGGTTTTGTATGAGCTACCATTTCAACATAGCTGCTGTTGTAAATAATATCAATGCAAAAGGTCTATCCAGTGTCTTTATATTACGTTAAATATCAAGTTTATTACCAAGTAATATCCAGAGGTCATTATTCAAATCACTTCTTAAAGGTAAGCCATTGACTGTATATCTACACGATGTAAATAATGTTGATTGTACTTCCAGTTGCACTTACCCACATGGTGAAGGTGTCTCTTTTGGTAAGGCCTTGATGTAGCTTGTCACAGAGTACAGAGTAAACACTGCCCTCCCTTTCAGGAGGTGGGATTCCTCAGAAACTTTGCTGTCCCTTGGTTATCTTTGTCCCCTTCCTTTTACCGTCATGCTACAAAACCTGGCTCAGTTGAGTCTCCCACTGTCTTCCTTCTTCCTTCCTCTTTTCTTTCTGTATTACTGTAACTTAATCAGATGCCCCTCTTTAAAACCCCAAGGCCGCAATGAAGCATGATAATATGTAGCCTTTCAAATCAACACGGAGAGCTTCTTTTAAATGATCGATTCCCACTGACAAAACAAAACTAAAGTCCAGGTAACCTGACACTTTAACCCTCCTCTTTTCCTTGCTTTCTGTCTCTCTCTCTACCTGTGCGCTTTTCTCATTTCTGTCCCTCCTCCCACACCATCCTCCATATCTAAACTTCTTCAGCCTCTGCGACACAAAGCATGCTCTCTTTGTATTTTTCTCCTGTCCTGTTCTTTACCCCCCCTTCAGTCATTCTTTGGCTTTCAAATTTTACCCAAACATACATTCATGTGGCAAGCCATCTGCGTGTATACAAATGGATGCAAAAACACAAAAGTAACACACAAACCCAGTAAAACATGAATTTTCCAGTGGCAGGGCGTACGCCCGGAGGTTTAGGTGTGTCTCCTATCTGTTTTTTTTGACAGTGTAATGAGAGTTTGGTTTGTATTAGTCAGCGCCCTGTCTGACATCAACGTCATGAAATACTGCACGTCAGTACAAGCAAACTGTGTACAAAATCGGTGTAGCATACTGGAATGCAGAGGCAAATACATTTCAATATGCTTTCCTTCTATATGTTATGCAAGATTAATTTAATAATGGAATGGCAGTAGTTGCACAACTGTTTTGGATAGATTACTGTAATACTATATGTGCAAGTACACCACAGTTGTAGTGACAGCTGTAGTGACTGTTGAGATTGTGACTAAAGGTCCAACATCCCCGTCTGTTTCAACCATGCTGCAGAATATCTCTTCTTAATATTCTGAGAGCTAAATTATCTTTTAAAGGTGCATTCAGTGACCGACCTGGTCACTAAGTCAGAGTTTCTAAAAATGAAGCCACTGTGAATGTCATGGGACACTGAGCATAGATGGCAGAGCAAGAAAAAAAGCTTGATTGGGAGTGTGCGAGAGAGAAGACTGATAAGGTCATCTGAAGAGAAAGAACCATTGTAAATAAACAGGAGCTGACTGTGCTGTTTGGTCTACTAAAAGAAACAACCCTTCATCACTTGGACTCTCATATGGTATCATCAGTTGTCTCACAGCATACACTATATAAGAAAATGGAGGGACTGATAGTACTCTAGGTGTGCTGATACAATATACAGGTAGACTTGCCGGAGTGAATCAATTTGAAGCTAATCATTTTTGCTTAGGTCTCTTTCAGCCAATAACTGCTGTTACTTTGTTGGAATTCAGGCTGGGGTAGAATTAATAAGACATTTAGAGCCTCCACCCTGAATTATATGCATGAATTCTTTTTGTGAGTTTACCCATTGAAGCCTGTGGAAAATTGTAGTCACAAGCAGCATTACACACTGGCACTTTTTTTTTTTTTTTTTTTTACCACAGTTTGCAAAGAAAATCAGGCATCATTTATATCCCCTTTGCTATATTACATTTCTCACAGGCAAACAATGTAAGTTGTGTGAATGCTGCAGTCGCAATATTTACCCTCTCCAACAGTCTGACATGATTAAACAATAGCTGACAAAATGTTTGCACACACAATAAAAGAGAAGACGAGAGAAAGCCAGGGATCTAATAAAGCTATTGTATGCCCTTGCTTGATTCCATTAAAAGACTGTTCTTTTTTTTTTTTTGATAATCCTATCAGTTCTGTGACGTGACATCCAGTCGAATGCAGATAAAATTAATTAACTTCTTTGTGGAAGCCACCTGTTGTTTGTATCTTCTGTTTTCTTTTAAATCTAGTTGTGTGCAAAGCTCAAGGACAGCATGAACGTCCTGCTAATAAGTTACATATTAACTTAAATACATGTGTGTTTCTGCTGAGACTCAGAAATAATGACAATGAACATGAACCAAATAAGAGAACTTCCTATTTTCAAGCGTTTGTATCGCTTATTCTACGAAAGCATTCTCGAGCAACAATTATTTTAGCAGCACATTTGAATTCTGTGCAAACCTCTGAAGAATTTAAGCAGAGAGTGATTTTGTTTCACATATTAGGTTGTTTAAAAACATATTAATGGCATTGAGTATTACAATGCCAAATTTGCACAAATTAAAATAAAAATATGCTTGCAGAAACAACTCCAACAACCTCCTGTTAAAACAGCTAATAATGCTGTATTTGACTATGTTCAAC
Organism: Pelmatolapia mariae; assembly: GCF_036321145.2. Classification (NCBI taxonomy): domain Eukaryota; kingdom Metazoa; phylum Chordata; class Actinopteri; order Cichliformes; family Cichlidae; genus Pelmatolapia; species Pelmatolapia mariae. Next base: position 21,960,111 of record NC_086239.1, read on the forward strand.
TTTAGCCCATCACGAATGGACGCAACGCATACACGTTAATTCCGCACAGCTTTCCGTTTCTTTTCAATGACGTCAGAGATTGATCTTATCATTCCATGAATTTCACTGAAAGAATGTTCATATGAAGAACTTGAAAATGTGTTGGACTACAGAAATTTAAAATCTGGGAATCCCCTTTAAGGCTAAGACATCTTTATCAGGCATGCTCTTATCAGAGTTTAGTAAAGCTGAAACCTGGAAACAGAATTATGAAAGTTTTCTCTGAGCTGGTGAAGTTCCCCATATCTATAACTCATACAGGATGCTGTTCTTTCCTCAGTTCTCCCTTTTCTGGATGAATACAATAAAACACGCATAATGACGTAGACATTACCTAGATGCCATCACGATTGCAAAGTTGTAAAAAAGAAAAAGAAAAAGAAAAAAGAGAGAAATAGAGCAGCAGGACTACAAAAAATACTTATTACATTAACACAGATAAACATATATTGCTTTTCCTTACTTGAGAAATGGTTGTCACTGTCAGTCTTTCTCAGTGAAGTTCTCAGTAAAGCATCTGTAGAACAGGGAGCAGCCTGGTTGGAAGTGACACCTGGTATGCAAACTTCCACTCTGTAGACCGCTTACCTGAATGTTTCCCCTCTCTCGCTCTCTCTCGCCCTCACATGCCTGGCCAATTTATCATCAAAGCTATTTCACTGCTACCTCCCCACCAGTTGACGCAAGCCCTCCTTTGTCCACACAGGTGTGTATTTTGTGAAACTTGATACATCCTCAAGAAACCTGTGAGACTCAAAAAAATAAACGGTTAATGATTAACAATCTCACATTTTAGGGTCCCGGGTCTCTCCACTTTCATCTTAAATCAATCCTTTTGTAAAAATAGGATCATCAAATAAGACTGAAATTAGTTTTAGCTCAAGAGAAAATTGACTCAAAAGACACAAACAGATAAATCAGTTTAGATATTTATTATATTTTAAGATAAATAGTGCTATTTTGGAACATGAGTGGACTGGATAAAGCAAATAGGGTTCATTTTCTTATCGGAATATGAATGTCTATCTTAACAAAACTCTAAATATGTGAGCCGTGGAAAGTAAAATATGCCGTGTGGTTTAATTGTGGAGATTTTCCAGAAACTATGATCCTAACTCTTGTATCTATTTCTACCGGGAACACATTCAATTGTGTTATTGTGTCACCTGCCACCCACCCGCAGTATAAGGACTACTGTCTTATGCCCAGAAGTGTACTCTTTTACGGTACTTATGTGTGCCACAAGCAGGTAGTCTTGATCGTGAAAGACGATATCTTCATAGACGCAGGGCGGCGCAGCCTGGTTTCCTATGATTACTGTCATTGCAGAGGATCAGTGACACTTCTCAGTGTGATGTGATAGTAAAGGAAAATAATTTACTGTAAATTTGCTAACTTATTTCCAAGAATTTTTTAAAAAAGATTCTTTTCAAGAAATGAATGGATTCCCGCTCTTATCAACTATTTCCTGCAGTACAGAAACAAGGGTTACATTTGAAGATTTGGATTGCTCATGCCTTTGGAATTTTTCTGAACTTTATGAAAAAGTATTCCCTGGTCTGATGACCGTCAATTTCTGCTGCAGCATTCAGATGTCAGAATTAGGAATAAACAACATGAACTCATGAATCGGACTGGTAAATGGCCTGTATTTGTATAGCGTTTTACTTGGTCCCTATGGACCCCAAAGCGCTTTACATTACATTCAGTCATCCACACATTCACACACTGGTGATGGCAAGCTACATTATAACCACAGCTGCCCTGGAGCGCACTGACAGAGGCTAGGCTGCCAGACAGTGGCACCACCAGGCCCTCCACCACCAGTAGGCAACGGGTGAAGTGTCTTGCCCAAGGACACAACGGCCGAGACTGTTGGAGCCGGGGCTCGAACCGGCAACCTTCCGATTACAAGACGAACTGCCAACTCTTGAGCCATGATCGCCCCGTGATCGTGGTGGTGGTATAATACTGTGAAGAATATTTTCTTGGTATATTTTGGGCACCTTAGCATCAACTGAGTGTTATTTAAATGCCCCAGCCTATGTCATCATTACTGCTGATCATACCCTTCCCTTTATGACTACAGTGTACCCATTTCCCGATGGCTGTATCAAACTTGTTTCTTGAACTTGATAATGGGTTCACTGTACACAAATGGCCTCCACAGTCTCTGTAACTTCTGTAACTTACTGATGGCCATTGTATCATTTGTCAATATCATTTTTATATATATAGATATTAAAATATATGCAAAACTTAAGAAAGGCCTCAACAGTCACCATATTGTTGTTATTGGGAAAACCAATATATGCACTACAGTTTTGCAAAAAGATTACTGAAAGCAAAAAAAAAAAAAAAAAAAATACTGTTATTCATGTTACTACAAATAACAATAAACATCAAACTAACATTTTCTGTTTGATAGAAATTGCAAAGCAAAGTGCTCAAATATCAGGTTTAGTTTTGCATACATATCTCAGTCAGACATCTGGCTTTGGGTGTAGGTACTGCACCTGGCAGCGTTGCTCTGTGAGCCAAGCTTCTAATCAGCAAGCAGCAGCATTTGTGGACATCAGCAACGTGCAGCCACAGGAATGCAGTGACTGGGCATACGTTGCCAGAGGTCAAAATAGATGAAACTGCAGTTAGATTCAGTCAGGATCACTATGCACATATAGATGCTTTTGGACTACAGGTTACACTGCTAGTCTCAGTGGGAGTGAATGTCTTATAGTTTCAATACTTATTTAACTGTTAAAAGCTAATGCTTACTGTGATGATTATCTTATTTTAAGAACAACAGGAAGTACATGTCATTATGGTTAAAATTTTGGATGATTTAAAATTGTGACCTTATGATACTGCACAAGTAAAGTCAGTGAACATCAAAAACCCTCAGGAGCCAGAACTGAGGGCAAATACTGTTAATGTGGCTGGTTGAGTCAAACTAGACTGGCTAAGTGAGATAAATAATACGCAAACTAATAATTCAAAAGTGGAGCACAACTGCAACACCAATTTCTTTGCTCTCTTTTGGTTCCTTTCAATAAGCAGGAATTTTCCCACAAGTAAATGCTACGATTCCACGTCATAAATACCTGGAGATGAAACAGCATTAAGGGTAGAACAGATGAATAACGGAAGGAAAAATAAAAGGGTCACTTTATATACGTGTACTGAGGTAACACATTTAGCTTAAATTCCAGATAAATGTGGAGGTGTTAAAGACATTTTGATCTGGGTTCGTCAGCAGCAAGAGAATGTGTCACATTTATCAGTTTAAGATATGCAGTTAAGTAAGGCATTTAACTTGATGTGCAGCGTTGTGGTTTGCATTTCGTGGTTAGGCTCGTGATGTCAGAGTATGATTCACTCAGACAGTTTTAATAACAGGAAACATTTAACCACTGGTAATGGCTCGTGCATAAGTGTTAGCACGTCTTTTAGACTTGTTTTGTACAGTACTTGTTAAATCGTGATGAGTTTATAGCAACCGTTTTCTATTCTCATGTACAACAACACACAGATAGACAAAATATGCACAATATTGTATGCAACAACATACAATATACATATTAAGCTCACTATCAAGAAAACCTGTGAAGGACAAAAAATATAAAAATGAATCCCAAAAGGTTCACTTTAAGCATAAAAGTTAATAAAGTCCTGGAGCTGGTGGGTCACTGCATTGGATTCTCCTTGTATATTCTAAAGAAGCCCACCTATTCTGTGATACTTTCACAGGGGAAAACAGAAAATAAAAAAACAACTAGCCAATAACAAAAAATTATCTTCTGGCTGGAAACTTTTATTTTAAACTTGCAACTTTTTACACTTATGCAAAACCTTTGCAGCATGTTGTATTTTCAGACTTCTTTGTATGTAACTTGTGATTCAATACCAATACTGCTTTTTGACTCAGATCTATTCATATGCTGTTTCACCCAGGTAAAATTTGGTTTCACCTACTGTTTGCTGTCACAAAGATGTGTGATAACTCAGCCATCCAGCAGGAGTCCCAATGCACCACCTAATTCAGGTGTCAAATAGATGGATAGTAAATGAACAGGATTTTATGTAGAAGACTTTTCTACTCAACTTGAGCACTTAAAGCAGTTTGTATAACATGCCTCATTCACCCATTCATACAATCACTTTTTCCTACATTTAAGTACTTTATATCAGGAGCATCCTGGGGTTCAGTCTCATGCCTAAGATACTGATACAGGGGCAAATACAGGGACTGCAGTCTTTATCTTAATGCCAAAGAGAGCCAGAGATTTAACTACCAATCTTACAGTTAGTAGATTGCTCTATGTCCTGATTTAAAGTCACAAAATAGTCTCATTACAAATGTAAGGCTCTATGTTCAACATAGTATTCTTAAAGCTTAACTTTCTATTTTTGAGTTTGAGTGTCCAGTTATTTAATCATCAAACTGGTGACTGATTTGTTAAAAGGTTTTCCACTGCTCGCAGAGTGACAATGCAAAAGAATGACGGGCTAGTAGAACCACTTCTATTGTTCTAGCAATTGTTAATGAAGGTAGGGTAGAAGACGTGGAGAATATAGAAAGGAGATGAACCGGTTTTAAAGCATGACTGGTATGGGGACATGGAAAAGCAGACGCAGGCAAAGAGAGCAGAAGACAGAGAACTCTGCCTTTGGTCTAGTTCACAGTTGAGGCAAATAACTTAAAAAAGGCTGATGTAAAGTCGAGAAAGTGAGTGACACAGCTCAACTCCAAACAGACGGGGGAGACTCAAAGAAAGAAAAGTGATAACAACAGTCATCCTGAGAAGTCAACTATGGGGAATGGTGGTAAGAGTCTTTAAGCTGAGATACCTTTTTTTAGTTTTGTTTACAGTAAGCGTGACACACGCGAGAAAGTATCAAAAACTGTTCTGTGTAATGAGTCAGATTTATCTTTCTTGTCAAGTACTGGACTTTCGCAGAAAGTTTTCTTTAAACTTCATTTCTTTCTTGTTTTTTCTATAGATACACTGCTTTTAAATGTGTTGCTGGTTTTGCTTTTCTGTTTCATACAGTGACTAAGTGTTTTACATGCATTTTGTATTACAAGCTGTCAAATCTGAACTTACACAGATCTTTCTTGAAAGCTGTTAACGGTTCTGGAAGTTTATAAAGAGTTTATGGTGTGATACTTGTTTTTATTGAAAGCAATACCTCCCCAAATCAGATTTCTGTCTCTTAACTGTCTGTACCCTTGGTCTCTCAGTTTTGCATCAAAGAGAACCACTAGCGTAATGGCCAGTTTTATTTATTTTTATTTTTTGCTACAGATTGATTTTCCAATCAGAGTCAGAGAGAATATTCATTCAACACAAACACACATATATATATTGATCTAATTAGGCCCAAGAAACCAGACAGACTGTTTGGTAATTCATTTTTGTTAGAAATACCCTATGAAATTCAATTTCCATGTCATTTCAAAACTTTGTTTATTATTATTTACATGCCTGTAAGGTTATTGGAAAATGTATTAGTCTGTAGTATTGATCTAATTAACTAATTTTCTATTTGCAGAAAGCAGAGTAAACTCAACGGCAGTTGGGGTTCTTGTTGGCTTTGGAATCCTGTTCATTCTATTCACCATAGGCATTGTACAATTCTGCTGCAAGTACAAATGTAAAAAGTGTAAAAAATGCTGCAAGAAAAAAGGTGAGATAACAAAAGCATATATTTTCTAGTCTCCTTTTGGTCATGAAGAATATAGCTTGTGTCTACAGCATCTCTGCTGCTTCACCAATTAAAAAACGTACATTTAGTCAAGTCTAACAGTCATTATAAGTCATTATACTAACCACTGACTGTGAGTAACAAGGGTATTGAATTCATAACACAAATCAACTTTTTTTGCATCACAATTTGTGTTTGTAGCAAAGACACACACAGTACTGTGCAAAAGCCTTGAGCCAATTCTCATTTCTTTATATTTTGCTTCCAAAGAGCCAGAATTTCTTGTAATTTTTTTAAGTTGTCTTCGGGGATAGTTCCCCAGGCTTTCTGAAAAATTTTCAAAGTTTTTCTTTGGACAATGTCTGCTTTTTAGCTCCAGTCCTTGTACCTTCCCATTTTCAGATTTTTTTGTTTGTTTGTTTTGTTTGTTAAGCCACTTCAAACTGAAGTAAATTACATTGAGTAATTTAAGCATAAAAAAGGCAACTAACTCAAGGGATGAGCCAATGTTGTATGGGACATAGCATAAATTTAGAATCTGAAAGTCACGTTCTTAAGAAACAGGAAACAATCCAGCAAAGGATAGTCTCCTGAGAGATGCATCTGGCTCTTCAGCTGATCGATCTACTGTGCACTGAAGCTTAATCAGAAATGGTGTCAGTGGAAAGGTGGCTTTCAAGGAGGAAGGGAAAAAGGGAGAAAAGGTTGAGGTATGAGGGACTGAAGATCAGTGGCAACAAAAAAGTAGAACTTTCCAAATATGAAATTTTTGGTTCTATTCAATGTCAGTATGTACAGGAGGTCAAGAGAGAGGTATTACACTGAGTGTAATCTGTAAAACAAGGTGAAAGTTCTGTCTTGGTTTGGGGCAGCAGTTGTGTCGGGGATCTTGTTAAAATTGATGGAATTACGCATGCAGAAAAGTATAGCGAAATTTTGATACACCATCTAACAAGCATCTGATTGGCTTCCAAGAAAAAAAGTAGATCTCTGAATGTCCTTCAAGAACCTACTTTAATACATTAAACAAAAGCTTGCTCAAAAGAAGTTATGCTATGTCATACCACATATTAACTTTCATGTTAGAATTGTACGAACTCCATTCCTGCGTTGTATACTGTGTATTAGATTCGGTAAATCGCTGCATATAGTTCCTTTTGTTCTAGCAATAAATGATGAAATGATGAGTTCCTCAGGTCAGTTCCACAAAAGTGGAATGAACCCGCTTATTTTTCAGAAACATCGATTTCAACATGCACAAAAACGGAAAATAAAAGAAACTATCCACATGGTGTAATAATTTGACTGAAACAACTCTCTAAATATCCTTCTGAAACTGTCATACGTGTGGTTAAATGCTTGACTGCATCACTGCCCAGCAGTAATGCTACAGCATGATAAATCCACCACACTATTGTGCTTTAGAAACCTTACTTATTATGTCTCCTTTTATTCTGTAGAGCCGTCAGTGAAAGACAAAGTGCTCACGTAAGTAGATTTTTTCAACAATGACCTTTGAGTGTAGATCTTTCACATGCATTTTAAAAGTTTTATTTCCTCCTTTGCTTCATGATCACATGGGTGTTTTTGATTTTATGCTTCACAGCAAAGTCGGCCTGAAGAAGGCTCCCCCTCCCTTCTCCATTAGCAGAAGCATAAAATAACATCTTGTCTGTGTTTCGATCATCACCTTGATGGAAGGCATTCAGTCGTTTGTCACTTTCCTACACACCACCTACCTTTTTTCAACATGTATGGCTCTGTTCCTGCTTGTTATTTGCTGCTTTATGTTGGTGTAAAAACCTGAGGAAAACCCAGACTGAGGGGTTTGTTTACCATGTTACTTTTTGATTCCTTTTGATTATATTTGTATCATGCAACAACTTTATTCTATAGTTATGTTTAAGAAAATGCAAACTTTTTCTTAAAACAAGGAGAGGTGTTGCATTTTTTTCTGTATATGCAGAACTACGTTGCTGTTAATATCATGTGATTTTAAGAATATAAAATTATAGATGTAAATAAATATTTCCATCCAATTTCACACTGGCAGTTTTGTTATGTGTCATGAGAAACTGACAAGATGTTGCGGTGTCCCGTGATACAGATTTGAGTATGCACACACACATGCACACACACCAATGGGAGGAAGCATATATACACTTGTATTGCAGAGGAGACTTTTTTTTTTTTTTTTTTGCATTGAAGGCAGAATATCAACAACTCAACCACAGCAACACGGCAGTTTTCTGGTAAGCTGCAGGTGACTTCCCTCCTAATGCACATGCACATAATGGTTCCTTTCTGATACTTGTGATAATTGGTAAAGTCCTTATAGTCGCATTATTTTATTTCCCATAATGAAACTGAACCTTGTCTAAGTCATGTATTGAAAAAACAATGACCTCTCTGAGGTGGGGGTGAATAAATGTCATCTTTTGAATTCAGTGAAAATGAGTCATATCTCACAGAAGACAAAAGTTTTTTTTTTTTACAACCGAAATAGTTTTAGATGGTTTTTAACTCAAGCTGTAAAAACAAACCTTCATATCTGTACAACAATAGAGTTACATTCTCTACTAAAGCTCTAAAATAGAAAATATAATGTATTAACTTTTCAGTGCCCAAAATATTTCACTGACTGCACATAAATTTGCATGTGAAGATATTTGCAGTCACTGATCATTGGATATGCATGGATTACTGAACTGACAAAAATCAGCTATGAAACCCTGGGGCAATGCATAAACCTTTTGGTTTTAGACATTGAGGTCTTATATCTTCACAACATCACTCAGATTTTTTTTTAAGACAAAGATGTTTCATGTAGTTTAACAAGTCTCAAAAAATGAGTCAGCAAAGAGTAAATATACGATTACATGCAAAACTGTCTTTTCTAATAGTAATTCTGAAACAGTTCCAATACTCTGGTTAACATTTAACATTTAATATTTATTGTTTTTATTGGTAAACATCACCCAAAAAATAGGTAAATAAGAGTTGTTCTTTTTTTTACTTGGCTTCAGATTTAGATTTGCTGTTGTTTTATTGCAGGAATATTAGATTCTCAGTACTGAACAGTTGTATTGTTAAGGATTTGGTATCTACAACACATTTTCTATAGTAGGATAGTAGTTTATTGACTCAGTGATTCAAGTGACAGTGTTTTATTATTAAATGGAAAACAGTTCCATATTTTTGTTATTTCATTGGGAATTAAGCTGGCAATCATGTGAGGAAGGCTTTTCATTTTTTGATGAAAAGATGAAAACTGAGCCTCTTCTTTTAACGGGTTTTATTTCTGTGATGTCAGTCTTTGCTGGCAACATAAGATAAAGCATAAGCTGCACTATAGTTCTTGTGATACCTGCCATAACTTGTCTATGCATTGGCTCTAGTACTGTAAGTACAGTAACTTGTCAACAGAGAAGGATTTAATCTGGCAATAATGGGAAAAACAAAGTGACATGTTTCTCATTGTTAACTAATGTGGGTGTAGGCGTATTTTGAAATCATACAGAGGACAAAACCCAGTTTTGGAAGTTTTGTGTTGCACTTTAATTGTCTTAAAATTAGCCAAGTATTTTTCCAGTTTTGGTAATTGAACCGGGAGTTCCCCTCAAGTTCAATTACCAACCTGGAGAATGCACAGACATTCAAAAAAAGTAAGGGAACAGTAGGAGCGCATAAAGAAAGTTTTACCACAGGAATTCCCAACATGTTAACGTTCTATAATAATCATCAGTGTATATGTAAAAATATTATGATAAGTTGCATGAAACTGTCTTACTTCCCTGTATGCAGTTTATACAGAATACCTGTCACAGGATTTCCCTAATGCTGTTTGGTGTATGAAAATCTACCCATATTGACAATATTCATTCTCTTCTCGGGACTTTTTTAGAAATGGGGTAAGGCCTGACAGAGGAAGTGTTTGTTTCTCAGTTTAGAAGCTTCAAAACCACTGACCTGGTTCCTGTACATAATTTGCATATGGAGATCCCTAGTAGCCTACAGATTGTCTTATGTAATGGTTCTTTAAAGAAGGTATCATTTTGTTGTCTCAGGGTTTTCCTTGGGTTTTCTTTAGTCATGGTTTCTGAAAACAGCATGTCATCTGCCAACTGGTTTCACTGACTTGTGAGTGTCTAAAAATAATATTCGCTTAGTTCTAAATTGGATAAAAAGTTTGCTGTTCAACAAAATAATTTGCAATGCCACATAAAGTTGCAGGTGACTGGATAATCCATAAGACTTAAATGCAAATGACAAGAGTTTGACTTTTTAACTTAATTTAATAATTCTTTTCAAAAAATATTTTCAAGTTCCACTTTCACTTTTTCCACTTTTCACTCACTGTTTAGCTAGGTTTAGGCATTGTTTTTAGGAATCTTAGCAACATATGAATTTTACAGACTAGTCCAAGGTAAAGTTTTAATCATGAGTAGCACATGTATCAGCAAAGACATTAAATAAACAGACTAATAAATAGACTGAACAAAGAAGTAGCTGGTCTATAAGCACAAACATGAAAATATTTTGCCATGTAAGAAAACATGAAAGAGAATCAGACACTAAATGCTCTTTATATCAAAGTTTGCTTGTTAAGTAAGGTGAAACCACTTGTTATTGTAAAAGGTTTGTGGATTGATTAAGTATCATGAAACTGTGTGAATTAAACACACTGCTGAGAAATAAGAACACTCTCATGTGGGCAACTGCAATAAAGTTCATTGTTGGCGGCGATGAAATCACAAAATGTCCAAGAGCATATAATTGTCAAGCCGTTTCTCTTCAGTGCTCCCCACACAGTTTCACTTCCGGCAGACAACACATTAGTCAGTTGTAAATAGACTCAGTGAAACAGGGTTAAAAAGGGTGTTTCTTAGAATCTTCTCAGTCTTTATAATCTCCCAAGACTCCTTCCAACGGTTACCAGTCAGTAGCTGTGTAATCTAACCTCTGTTTCCTTCCTACAGTATGTTCAGTAACTGCCTGTTAACCACTCGGTTTTATCCCCAAGATTTCCGCATGTTTTTTCAGTTTCTGGCACTGGAGCTTTTTACCTCACTCTAGTGCTTCTGTTTCATTAAGTGTAGAAAATGTGAGTTTATTGCTCCAGTATTGCACTGTAACATGCGGTGGCAGGATTTTTTTTCTTTTTTCTTTTTAAATAAAGTGTTTTGTCACATCTCACAGTTTATCAGTCAATTTTCAGCTGTACATCGCAGAGAGAAAGGGACACATTGTTCATATTGAAGTCCTGCCCACACTTCACTAAGGGCAGTGGGGACAGAGAGGTCAGCAGAGGAAAATCCCTCAGTGGAAAGACTGATTCTAAGTCATCCATCATGTGTGTGTCAGTTTGTTTCTCTCTAGAGTAACCTGGATGTGTAACATCTCCTTTGTAAGAGTCTATTAAATCAGATTGGCTTACAAGTAGTCCATTTTCAATAGACACTTTTCTATATTGTTTGATGACTTTGGTTTCATCGTGGCCTTGCTGATGACACCAAATGCACTGACCAGCTCCTGAACAGATACACGACTGAGGCCCAGCTCTGTAGCCCGTGACCACCTCGGCCAAAACCAAGTCTGGAAGTATCTGTTTAAATGTTTCCTCGTCTTCAGAAGCTTGCATCTGCACATCTGAAGGACTCTGGCTGCGATAATTACCTCCAGCAGCAGACTCTTTTAGAGGCCCACTGTCCTGCCCATCCAGGTTTATGCAAGAAATCATCTGGCAGCCCAGACCCACCCCACTGTCCTCTCTTTTCTGACTGGAATCAGCCCGCTCAGTCTCAAGTGGGTAATCTGTTTGGCTGCTAGTTGTGCTTTCAGGTCCTCCCATGCTTCCACAGCCACTGTCATCTTGTCTCATTGGTGGATTCTCTTCATTGTTTGAGTTAGACTCCATACTGAGCCCACTATCCATGCTGGTCCTCCTCTCCTCTTCTTCATTGTCCTCTGTTACTGTAAGATGACTGATTGGGTCTTTCACACCATCTTTCATGTCTTTTCTGTATGGTGACAGAAACCATCCTTTGTCTGTAACCACCTCCACAGTCCCATCTTCAACATAGAGTGGAAGCCAGCCACTAGCAGGGGATTTCTAAGGTGAGTCAAAGAAAAGAGAAAATTAGGTTTGACTTATGAACCATAGGATTAGTGTACATTGTAAGATCTCTTTTCAAAATACTGTTTTTCTGTTTTCCAAATAGTTGACACTACAAGTGTGCACAGTTGTCTATAGTTTACTGTACCTACCAGTGCAGCAGGTGTTTTCTCTGGACTTTTCAGGTAACACAGCAGGCAGACTGCTATGATTGCAATGAATGCCAGCCCACCCACAACTGACAGGGATGATACGGCAATAATGTAATATTCTGAAAAGAGCAAAAGCACCAAAGAATTTAACAAATGTGAGTGTCTTGCTGAAAAAAAGCAAGGCTATAGCTGAGCTTTTATCATACTAACAATGATACTTCATAAAGGTCAATCCCGTGTTGTAAATATGAATCTACCACACACAGTGGACGATAGATGCTTTATTAAGATTTGTTTTAATGCTGAAAAATTTTCAAATGTTTGGCATTTAGCTGCCATTCCTGTTTTCAGGCCCTGTGTAAATGTGTTTTATAGTAGACCTAGTTAATAATCTTCCTAAATAATCTACCATTTTTTTCTTTACCTGGCTCTGGCAACAGCAGACACTGTTTTTTGGAAACACTGCTGGTGTAGAGATTTCCACTGCCCTCTAACTTGACGCTGACACAGTACTCTTTACCCCAATGGAGAGAAGTGAAAGTAGTCTTCTGATCCTCTTCCATATCATCATTCAAGTATGCCGTGGTATTCTGTAGGGCAAGAACATAGCTGTTTTTTTCTTTAAATAAGCTTTAAATAATGAAAGTAAGGGCAATTCATCACTATATTTTCCAGGCTTAAATTATGAAGTTGTTGGAAAGGTATAAAAACCTTATTCCTTTAACCTAATCCTAACCTACCTTATTATCTTGTCCTTTCTCCTCTAGGTAAATCGTATAGATTAGACCAAAAGGAAAAATCTTCTTCAGAATGGGTTTTGGGTGAACAGAGACGGTTATAGTGCTGGATGTAGCCCACAATGTGAAGGAGGGAGGTTGCAGTTTGCCTATGATCAGAGAAAGGAAAGAAAAAAAAATCTTATTATGTGTCTGAATTATTAATTACAGCATTTTAACCTTGAAATAACACAACAAAATGAAAATCAGTACTTACTTTCATTCAGGAGAAATCTTTTAAGAACCCAACCAGACTTGTTACTCCCTGCTACCAGCTGAACTCTGACCTTGTATTTAGTCTGAAAATCAGGTATAAAACTGCTAAGGCTGCAGTAGGTATCATTAATCTGTGTGCAACTTGCCAAAATGTCCCAGTCATCGTTGAACCTAAGGACAGAAAACAGTCACCAAAATAAAAAATGTGAACTTAAAAAAAAAAGGTTTAGTAACTCTTAGTTGAAAAATAATTAGCATCACATGCTTGAAAAACAAACTGAAGACAAAAATAAAATTACGTCACAGAGAATAAAAACAATAGAAAGTTTTGGGGAAATTTAATAAAAAAAAATAAGGGTAAGGAAGTTCAGAAATTGACATATTGTAAGTCTGTAAAAGGATTCTTACTGATATGTAAGTTAAACTTACTTTGCCATTTCCACATTGTAGTAGTAATTTGAAGGTGCATCCTCAGGTGTGTCCCAATGTAGTATTACCTCCCCATCCAAAATTTTCACCATCACATTGGCAGGGCCAGGAATGCCCTCTGCTCCTGATATAGAAAAAAGAGGTTAAGATGTCATTAATTGTTACAATAATGGAAGTTTAAAAAAAATATATACACATATTTTTTTCAAACACGAAGCTTCGAATTCCTGTATATGGGGAATGAGCTATAAAGTCAATGGTAATGTAAAACCCTGTTAACATATTCCGAAAGTGTTACTGCCAGACGTTTTTGTGTGGAACTTGTGGTCAAGAAAAGAAGAAAAAGAAGCTGACAAGCGTTGATTTATGGGATCTCCAACTAAGTGTCTCTGGGTTTTTTGGAAAGGGAACAGAATTTCCACTCTTGCTGTTGAGCTCATTTACTGGTATGATTGTATGAGGCTTCATATGATCATAGAAATAATAAAAATATTATAAATGATCGTGAAGGAAAAATATAGTATGTTCTAAATACTTTTTAAATTGTTATTTGAGTAAATGATCAACTGTGAGTTTTTTTCCGTAACTGGACATACTAAGTAAGATTACAAATAGAGCATATGAAAAGCTTTTAATTACCTGACACAAGGTTCATGTAGATCATTAAGAAGACAAAATCCAGCAATTTGGCTTTGATATCCATTTCAAGTATCTGGAAATACACCATTTAGTTAGAATCCGGTTAGTAGTCGCCAACAGAGTCCCTTATTCCAGTCATCACCGACAGAAACATCCAGCCTCCACATCGGCACTGTGTAACTGTACAGAAGAGCTAAACTAAACTGTCGATTAGTATTAACAAGGAGGAAGCAGCTGTTTTCTGCTGATACTGTGCTGCCTACACATCTGCGGTACAAAGAAGAAGAGGCCCCTTGTTTTTCGAAAATGATTTTATTTACATAGTTCTCACCAAGTACCTTCGTCGCTCGCCTAACTCCCCTCCCTCTCAGATGATGAGTTTCCTGTTGTGACTATATCCGTGACGTTGCTGCTAGTTTCATCTCTCGCTTGCTCTTGCCTTTCTCAACAAGAGAGCCCTTTCTTCCTCTTTTGTTTTTTCTTTTCCCCTTTCCATGCTCTCACCGGGCTCATAATGTAATTAGTGTTGAGCACTATCAGAAAAAAACACAGTTGGAGTGTGTCTACACCAGATATGAGAAGAGGAAGCTTTCAGGAATTCCCCTTTCACTTTTTTTCCCCCTAAAATGTAGGCAGTAGTTACTATCAAAGACTCATTCTGGTGTTTATCAGTTCACTTTGTATACTCTTTTGTTTATGTAATTTCTGTTTTTTCACTGACAAATATAAAATGTAAACTCAGGAAACTCGTCTTAACACTGGTTTCCTCTTTTAGGTTTTGTCTACCTTTTCCTGTGACACTTTGTTCAGCACGACCTCCTTTGTGGTTTGATGCATTGCATATGTTGTTTCTTTTTTTTTCTTTTTGCACTTAACCATGGCTGAAGATAGAAGAACAGAGACAACTAAAAATGCACATTAATTATAGGCACAATTAGGATGAATGTGCTTACTTTACAGCATTAAAACTTAAATGAATCAAAAATAAAGGTCTTGAAAGTCAGATTGCACTTGATGAGAAGAATAAATCATGAGCTTGTGTGGATAACAGGCATATAGCTTCATCATGCATTATACCATATTAATATGTCGCAAGCATGCGAGTTATTATGTGCGATTAGGCAGAAACATTTTTCTATGTTCTTTAAAAACTTACATTATCTAACGTGAGGGATGCAAGGCAACCTATATCTTTAAATATTACATGAATAAAGTATATACTTTTATCTACAGTATGTGCGCAAGAAACCACAGTGACTACCAGGCCTTATCTCTACACCTCATCCTACACAAAATTTCAGTAGTTCAGTTCATTACTCCTGTTTTGCAGATTAACAAAGAAAGCTGACGGCATAATGTGTGTTATGGGTAGATATATCGATTTCTGGTTAAGAAATGACTCATAAAAATACCCCTTGTTAAACCGTTAACAATCACTTATTCCTGCACAATTCTCCGATTTTTCATTGTGTCCATCATTGTCTCTGCTGATTATCAAGGCTTAAAAGCGTCACATACAAATTACTTTTCTTCCTCTGTCTGCTGGATTCTGCTCATTCATTACCGTAAATGTGTAAAGGGTATTGATTTACTGCTTAACATAAGTTCCCTAAAACAAATAGGACATAGACTGCTGAACCTGCAATGTCATCTAGCCTTCCTCATCTTTTTAAACTGTTTCAGGCTTTACCCAGTTTTTCCAACAAAAGAACAAGTCTGGTGCCCATGGGAGTACCACACTCTTTCTTTTATTGTGATTGCATGTGACTTATGCTTAGTCCACTGAAACTGTATCAGAAAGAGGATTGGTTGGATCTAGCACAAACCTCAATATCTAAATTATACCAAAGAGAAATACATTGGGATGTTGATTTATTCAAGGAGCTTTTATCTAGATATACTTTAGTAAAGAGTGCCTTCCATTTCTGAGAAGCAGCTTTCTCTTAAAGTTAGCCATATATACCCCCATGTTTTCTCACCTCCTCCTCTCATGTGATTTCTTTTTAGTTTTACTTCCCAGTAAATGCAAACAGGGTCTCTGCAAAGCACACCACATCTCTATTTGATAATGTCAGGTGGACAGAGAGCCGCTGACTAAATGTGAGCTGTGGGGGGAGGGAGTCTTTTTTAAAAGGTCACAAGATCAACTGCTGTTGTTCAGAACAGGGACTTTCTTGCAAGCCACTTTTTAAGTTATAAGTGCCCTTTGGCTTCATGCACAATAAGATCACCCTCTAGTGGTGTGAAAAGGTGTATCATAACAGTGAATATACTCTCTAGTGTGTATCACAGACTCAGTGCATCATTAAGTATCTCATTAATATCAGCCATGAATAAACCACTAATGAGCAGACAAATTAAAATGCTGAACATCAGGTCTCATAATACAGATCTACATTACAACACCTGGATTATACTTAAGCACATTTCCTTTAAGGTCATTATCTTTTATGCATCAGTTTTACAGTCATGCAGAGTCACAACAAAGGAAACTTGGGGGAAGATAACAGGCGGATGACGTGTCACAAATCATCTAGATTCAGATCTAAAACTGTGTTTACAGTTTGCGAATGTCCCACATTCATGTTTCCAAAAAGTTGATTCTGTTCATCTGGATTTTGCATTCAGCGCCCGAAGAAGACACCTGGATGAGTCATGAAACATTTCTGAAACTGTAAATTTAACATCCAGATGAACAGAATCAGCTTCCTGGGATTCCCTTACCTGGATGACTGAGGATATGTGAAGACATTCATGTTTACAGTTTGTAAGATACGTATTATGCAACATGCTCAACAACGGTTCAGCAAAGATGAGCAACAGAGATGCAAAGAGTTTGCAGAAATAGTATCCACTACACTAAACTACAGATGAGTGAAAAAATTAAAGCCAGAACTAAGACAAAGTTGGTATTAACATTGTGTTAGACCGGTATGTGCTGCCATAACAACTTCACTGTGTGTTGTATTGATGCTATAAGCCTCTGGAACTCTACAGGTGAAAAGAAGCTGGTTTTTTTGCTTAAAAGATATTCCATCGGGAGGGTAATGAAGAGCGTAAAAGTTCAAAAGACCCAAAAAACACTCCAGCAAAATGCCACCCGAAGCAAAACATTTCCTGGATTCCATCACTGTAGGGAAGATTTGAGTTTTTTCTTTAATTTTCACCAACATACCAGTATTTCCCAACCAAGTGGGAAATACTGAGGATGATCAGCCTAGTGGGACTTTCAGATTTTCAAGAGTCTCAATGGTTTGGCACCACCTTATTCAACTGACTTTTGCGTCGCTGCATTTCCAGCTGCTCCTCAATAATCCTAGATCAAACCTTAAAAGCAGAGGTGATAGAGCCTTTTCATTTGTGGCTCCTAATTGAAGGAACAACCGATCATTTCACATAAAAGCCACCCACTCTCTTAGTCATTTCAAAACACTGTTTAAAACCTACTTATTCTTGCTTGCTATTAGTTCTAGTTGAGCAGAGTACACTAGTTTTTATTATGCAAACACAGACTTATGTGTATTTTTCCTTTCATGATTTTAGTGTATATTTATTTTTGATTTAGTGATTTTTATGCATAGCGTATATCTCTTATAACCTGTACAACAATTGAGGTTGTTTAAAATCTGCTATAGAAATAAATTCCGACCTGACTTGACTTGTCAGTTATACATTTTGCAATGGTCAAAGTGAAAACAGCGATGAAAATTATGTTTTAGTTTCAAATTGAAGGGGGTAAAAAAGAACAACTGAAGAAATGTGTGGCTGCAAGAGGAAGTAGATCATATGTAAAGTGAATCTGGCAGGTGCAAATCAGAAATACCCAGGAGCCACATCTGTGCGGAAAGGCACCAACTTCGTGAGAAAAATGCTTTTTCACACATCCAAAATTACTTGTATTACCACGATTTGGTTCCTTGGGATTTTGCCACCAGTGTTTCATTTTGCTTAACGTTTTAAAGCCCGAACAATGAAATAATTACCATAAAATTCAAATTGGTAGCACTTTATAATAATGTCAAAGTATTAACTACTGTTAAGATATTAGTAAATCATTAACATGTACTTAATTCATAATTTATATAGCATTACCCCTCCTTATTATGACATTTATAAATACAGAGATATTATTATGACTATGATTATGATTATGATTATTACTAGCAGTAATGTAGTAGCAGTGATAGCTGTACATAGTTACACCATGTACAGTAGTGATAGCTGTACATGGAGTGACTGTAACAGATATACTTATAAATATAATATTAATACAGATAAAAACACATCTATATTTATGAATGACAGACTAATTCAACATATATGATGATTTAAGCACTTGCTTATACCTTAATAATACCTTAATACTAATGCTTAATAGTGTGACATCAATTTAATAGTGCTACCTTTATTCTTTTTTGAAAGTGGAATGTTTATTTAACCTTCTGAAAAAAATGAATTCAATACCAATTTTGGATATTTTAATTTTAATTTATATCATATTTCCATTTTTTTGCAATGTAGTAATTATTATGTATTATACAATGTAAAATATATTGTTCAATTTATTTTTGTTTTTAAGAAGTGCTGTGCAATACTGCAAATTCTGGTATCAACCTGATACCAAGTAAATACGGGACCAGTATTGCCATAGCGATACCGATACATAGGGGAGAGCAGTGTGTCATGATTTATGAGATGAATCATCATACGATGATATCATCTTACGATGATAGAAACAAAGTATCAATCCTATCGTGCCAGTATTGATCCATTAACAATACTAATAAACTATCAATATTTGTATCGATTCACCCACCTCTATTTTTCAGACGGAGAAATTGCACTAATAATGTAGAAGTCTTCCTGGGTAGATGCTAGGTGGAACGGAAATGCTGTAGGTGAGGTCAGACGCTGGAGACTTGGGGGAATAAAGATTAAACAGACACTTTTTGAAGCTTAAAACACACCAGAAAATTGACAGACAACAACACATATCTGCATAATAATTTCCAACACCCTGGAGGACAACAAGGAGAATTTGGATGCTCTGAAGGAATACACTGACTGCTGCTTCGACGCTATAGTCAGAAAGAAGGCCCAGAGTTTCTCTTCCCCAGCCAAGAACGAGATGCCGTCTTCCAAGAGAAGTCATGGACCAGACGACCAGATAGCCAGGAGGAGCTGGTCGTCTGTTCGGGGTCCAGGCTGATGGGCTGCTCTGCTGTTGCGGGGCCGGGCAGTCTGCTTGTCTCCATCCCAGAATGAAGGGGATCATCTCCTGGGTTTGTGAGCTGATTGCACCTCTGGTGGTATTGGTCCCTGGACCTAGGAGTATAGAGTGTGTGATTCTCAAAGTTTTTTTGTCTCTCTCTCCCTCTTCTTCTCCTCTATTTTCATGTCCCTCTCTTTCTGTAAACTTTCTCCCCAACTTCCGTTTCTTGCTTTTTTTCTTTTCTGTCCCCCTGTCTTGTCCGTTTATTGTTGTAATAATCCAAAATAAAAAATTCTAATAAAGTTCCAATAACAAAATGACAATTATAGCCATTATACTCTCACATGGCTCATGTATTAATCATGATACACTAGGTGTTCAGGGTTTAAATACACTGTGGTGAATTCTACATCCATGAATTCCAGATTGAAAAAGAAATCATGTCATACTCTCGGGAGAAGAGGCCAGTTGGGTCCAGGGCCCTGACAGCTCAGCTGAGGTTATTTGAGCTTCATACTGTGAATCAATCTTAGTATGCTGCTGCTACAAAACTGGTCTGACAGGTAGGATATTGGTGCACTGGACACACCCGTCTCTGTGAAGCAAAGAAGGAAGGATTTACATGGGAGGTATTACGATGGGAGGGGGAAGATAGGCCTACCTACCTGTTGCTTGGTTTAATTTGAGTGGGAAACACAGTTGAGTGGAAAGCAGAGGAGAAGAAAGGAAGGAGAAGAACAAACGTGCTTAATGTTTCACCACCATGCTCCAGACTGTGTAAACCTGCACTGAAAAAGCTCCACCCACCTGCTCTCACCTCCACTCTACACGCTTTGCTTTCCTGAATCCAATGGATAAACATGACCCGGTAGGTTCTGATTCTTGCTGGTGTGTCTTCACTCAAAAGTCAAACTTCCCACTTAATTACTGTTCACCTGAATGATGGCTGTGTTTTCTGCTTCAGTTTGCATTATTTTGAATTTAGAGAACTGTGTTGCTTGTGAGTATATGTAGCATTCCCCAGAAGGCTGAAGAATGTTGTTCAGTATAGAGATTACAGAGCGAAAGGTTTGACTTGTTTCACTTTCCTTCTGGTGAAACAGGTGTTATAGAGGCTTTCTGTCTTAGCTTATCTAGTCTATATGGGCAATTATTTGTATTCTTTATTCAATTTTAGACTGTGTAATATAGAGATATGGTATAGATGCACTAACACATAAACAAATCCCTGTGTCTGTGAAATTGTGTATATTCCTGATGCGATGATGGAGGAAATAATGTTATTAAACTTCACATTTTCACTGTACTAACTCTTGTCTTTTTAGATAAAATAAAGAGAGAGATAAAATACCTGTAATTGCAGGTTTCTGCATTTCATTGTATGTTCTGGATATTGTGTTTGAATCTAGAATTATTAATTTTGCACATACAAGGCAGGCAGATTAAAAAAAAGGGGACAGTTTTAGTTTACTATTTTATATCAGATTATGTTGTAGCTTACCCTGAACTGTGCAAACAGAAGAAAATGGATGGATGGATTTTGTAATTTTAGATGACATGGTTTTTTTTTTGAGTGATGCTGTCCTTTGTGTTGCTTAGATCCTCTAATTCTTCCACCTTTTATTTATAATAATAGCTGGAAAGCAAACTGTGAAATATGACCGTGTTCACTATGCTGAGAAATATGACTATACCTCCACCTAATTCTGCTTAGGCATTTGATTTCAATAAAGTAAGGTTTATGCTGCCTATAGGTCTTTTTTTAAAAACTATACATCTTTGTTGGTGAGTAATGCTTGCCTTCACAGTTTTTTTTTTCAACTTTTACTGAACTCAACTTGAAACAGGCGTAATAGCAAATCTAAATTTTGAGAACTATATGCTCGTCTCCCCAGTTTATGGAAGTGTGATCACACTGATATCAGAAAAAGGTCTCAACAGCTGAGGAAAGGCAATGGTCAAGCCCAAAATTTAGACTGCAGAAAGGAAAGTATTTCTTTAAGGGTTATTTACCAGTAACCCTTACACTAATAGCACATCTTATTTTTTCTCAATTTCTTGGTGCGGTTCATACACAAACTGCAAACTGCTGCTGTGCTATTCAGGATTGGAATAACTTACAACGTGACAAAAACTGTTTAAATAATGTATGTATGTGAAAACAAACAAATGTTTCTCTTTCATGCTATAAGAATGTCAGGAGGTCAAATGACTCATCAGAAACTTGTTTTTTCACATTGTATGACTTTCTACAGAGGCTTAGTTGATAATGGAAACAGGTGATTAAGGCATGCTGTGTTCAAACAGGTACAGCCACAGAGCATTTAGCATTTGTAAACTTTGATATCACCAGCTGCATTCCTGCATGTCACATAAAGAGCACAGTACTAAAATTAGCACACGTTTTAATTGCTGTACAAAAATACTTTTGCTTAGTTTAGCTCAAAATAGTTAAGAAAACTGTTCAAAAGTATCACATGAAAGTTAGTGACATGTTGGTTGGTAGATTTTGTTACCTTTAGACACAACCAGGCACCAGTAGAAGGTTTGCCTCATTAGACTGATCTACAAAATATATTTTTATTTGCTAGTAGGAAATTCCAGGTCTTTGTCCATTGTTTTACAGTGATTTCAGATATGTAATCAAATTGGAGCTTGCGTGTCAGGTTTATGACATACACATCACTCAAGCTTTGATACTGCTGAACATCAGTATATCAACACAATGTTTGGAAGTTTAACTATTTTCTGCCAAGACTGTTTTGTTTCCTTTGTAAGCAAACCAGAAGAAAATACTAGAGATATGTTAAAGCAAATCTCTGTTAATTTAGCTCTTGGTTTTTCACTTGTACTGCATATCTGTTTGTCTTTGTAAGGACCAAGAGTTGATATTGTTTTTTTATTTTGATGAAATCCTTTAACATGCTCATTGCTGGCATAGCCCAAATTCAATAAAGAATACTAAAAAAAAACAACCCAAAACTGATGAGAATGTAAAAAGTGGATATTCAGGGACATTCTGGCTCTAAGTAGTTCACACATTTTCTGTACGTTATCCACAAGCTCAGCAAAACTTTTTACTCTGTGACTGCCGAGAAAATTCTGGACAACCTAGTTGAGTTGGGTTCAGTTTCATTTGGAACCAATCATCAAACATCCGTGGACAGATTTCAGGACCAACAAAAATGCTTTCCTTAATTTTGGTTTTACTTTTCTTGAGACCAAACTTATTTCTTAAATGCGGAAACATCATCCAAGTTGGCGAGTACTTGGAACTTAATTTTCCAGTTTGATGTCAGCCAGTAAAATCTGCTAAAATACAGGTGAAAGAGTCCCAGAAGGAAAACGCTTGTTGACCAGTGTTGTTAGTCTTATTAGGTTAATTTCCAGTGAAATTAATCTCAAAAATTTATCAGACCATTTGTCATTAAAACAAGAAAACACGAATATTGAAGAAATCAGCAGAAAACTTGTTTAAAACTAAAGATCATGCTGTTATTGATGAAGAAAATAACAAATCAAATTCACACTTTTTTGCCCAAATTTGATTTAGCACAGTGGACTTCTCTGAGAAGTCAGAAATGATTGAGCATAACGTTTAGCCACTAAAACAAAACAGTGCATTTTAAAATTAATGGCTAAAAGCAATAATTATATTCTAGTATTAATATTATTATTATTAGTTGTAGTGGTATTGATATGCTAATTTAATATTAAAGATATATTTTTGATTGCAAGTAAATAAAACGAATTTGTAATTACCAATCTCCTTAATTTAGGGCAGCTGTATCACTGAGTGGAGATCTAATAAATTTGTTAAGCACGGTATATAATTTATAAGACTTTAAGTACTTTGTAACCATATAACTAGGTAAAGATTGACTCTATCTGCATAACTGGTGTGAACACATGAGGATGAATCTTCTTTAATTTGTTTGCTCTAAAACAAAATTGCGGTCTATAACCAGTGCAGTCTTCTAATAAATAAATGTATCTTATTTTTAAAGCTTAATTAAGATTCAACATTTTTTATGACTGAATTCAATTGAAAATTTTCATATTTTAAATAACAAAGAAAAAAGTGTTTTCTTCAACCAACAGATTCAGATTCATTCCTGACAAAACATAGACAAACATCTTTTAAAGCGAAACAATGGGCAATGAACACCATGCTATGTTACACAAGTGCTACACCTATGGCAATTATAGTCCATTGTGCACACTCACAGGGTTTTTTACTGGTGCTGACTGGGTAGCAGAGTCACCTGAATCACCTAGCCAGTAAGAGAAAACATACCTAAAATGCCATTGCACACTATTTCAAGGAAATGGTGCATGTGACACTGAAACACTAGCAGCACAGGCCAAACTCCTTTCAGAATAAACACAGCATGTGTTGGTGCAGTGATTCTCAAGGTGTGGGGTGGGGGCCAGGGGTGAGAGACAAATTTAAAATTAGATGGGAAGTGAACAAAGACAAAGAGTTTGCTGATGCTCTCATGCTGACCTTAATTTCACTAAACTTTAACCTGGGCAAACTTTCATTGTTAATAATTGATAAAAATGGGGAGGTATGGCCCACAGACTAACTTTATCATCTTAGGAAAAAAGAAAACGAGGCACTGGGTCAGTGTTAGGGTGCTGAATTGCTGGATTGTTCTGTAGTAGAAAGGCAATCAGAGAGATATTGTTATATGCAGTGATTCCAGTCAATGACACCCAAAAGTTGAGAAATGCTTACTGGAACTTTTTTGTTAACCAAAAACAATACCACACCCTCTTAAAACAAACACAAAGAAAAAATGCATTAGGAAGTGTTCACAGAAAATGTTTTCTGTTACAAAATCCTTGTTTAGCCCAGATTAACCTCCAACACATTTGGGAAAACATAAAGTAACACTTGCTAACAACGAAGCGATACCAAAACCAGTTCTTTGGTAGATACAGTAGGGAAACGCACTAACACACACACAAAAAAATATTGCTGACAGCTGCTTAGACACCATTCTTTTACCAAGGTGGCTTTCTAACTAGTCAGTAGTCTGTGCCATGAGTCACTCCCACTGAACACATGGTAGAGCTTTAACCCGTGTGGATTAAAGTATTTGAGCTACTTATTCCTCTAAGAAAAACCCAGTGAACAAACTTGTTCTTAGGTGCATTTTTCCCACTATCATTTTGCACCAACTTGTCCCATACAAGTCTCCAAATATGGATTAAGACCTTTGTTTGAAATTCTTGATATGGCTACTGGCAGAGACGATATCACACTGAGAAATGAGGAACATACTCCTAAATCTGATCTGTTAGACACTGTTGCCAGGATACATCACTTCTTTCTTTGTGCCTATAAGGTTGCTGAGCTGGTGTAGACTTGATAACAGTGTTTGGATATCATGAAGGACAATAGGTTACATGCAGACTCTTGACAACCAGAAACGTGCAGAGTCTTAACAACAAGAAACACATATGGATGATTTACCATTCTAGCTCATGTATGTCTAATTGTATATATTATACCTAATATATATACCTTAGAACATGACTTAGTACTGGAAAAATCCTTGTTGGCAAGCACAGTGGTCACCAGCTTTTTACTTAGGAAGGCCCACTTTGACCCACTTCTCTTTACAGAAACAAATCCTTTAGTTTTCTTGGCTGCTGCTTGGCAATTTGAAACTTCAGCTCTCTCCACAGATTTTCTATATGAGTGAGTTTTGGCTATGGCCCTACATGACCTTGACCATGGTCTTGCACATGGTGGTGGTCAGAGTCAGGTTTCTAGCTAGGCTGCAGAGGACCAAATACTAATTTCACTCATTGACATGCAAAACACTTTATAACTTTGATTTAATTTGGTTGAAATTCAGAACGTTCAGGTTCTCCCCACTAAAATAAAACTACTCTAAAGATAAGCAAACATACAAATTCAGCAGGGAATCAAATAATTATTCCGCATCTTGTGCCCAAGGAGAGATTACATAATATTGGACATAGACTTCACATGACATTGTTTGTTATTCCAGTAAGAGATTTTATCTATGAAATCTTGCAGAGTATTTGTTTTGCCCTCATTGTTTTTGTCTTTTTCTCTTAGGACACCCCCCCTCCTCCCTACTACTCTGTTGCTGTCCACACGCAGCCACCCCTCAGGTCTTATGAAGAGGTGGTGTACGGCTTGGGTCCAGGGATGATGCCCCCAACCCAGCCACGTTACATCCCTCGATATCCACCATCTGTGGCTGTTCCCCAAGTCTCACAGCCCATCACAAGTGAGTTATACCTGCACCTCCCATATTTTTCTAGGAATAAAATCCACGTATTGCAAATGTACAAACAAAATAAATGTTGAGTCAGAGTCGCTCCAACGATCATTAATATGTGTGTCACTATGTGCTTTTGTTCTGACTGTGTTTAGTCCCAAAGAAGAAAAAGGGATGCTGTGAGAGCAAGAAAAGGTGCATTGGTGTGTCGGTGTCAGTCCTACTGTTGCTTGCTCTGCTGGGGGTGGCCATTTGGCTTGGAGGTATACTTTGATCACTGGACAGTGTCATCAAAACTTGTGAACTAAGTTATTTGAAACGGTTGTATCTGCATGTGAAGCTCAGTTAGTTACAGTAGTTTTTGTGCCCTTGTGGTCCTAACAGTGTAAGAATTTATCTATTTTTATTTGTTTATGCTCATTTTGTGTAACTGTTGGTATTTAAAAACAGTATGAAGCATAAACTCAGTTACTAAATGTCATTACTAGTATATGACACATTATTTTGCAACTATAAATACAATTGAATTGAATTATTGGGCTCCCACCCATTTTTTTTTTTTTTTTTTTACTTCCACAGAGATTTGTTGGCAGTGACAAAATGTTTCCTCTGTGTGGTCCGTTGCATGCAGTGCTCACTTTGAAAATCATTTATGTTAACTGGAGTACATAGGAATAGTTGCTGATATTTATTAAGTGAGATGGAAAGTCAAGATTTTAAGATGCATATTACTGTTCTTATTTTATTTCATTATTTTGTTTGGGTGAAGTATAACAATAATGGCACACTCTACCTCTCCTTACTTTAAAACCATTACTACATACTCTCCAACCACAGTTGTGTACGGCACCAGGAGAGCAACATCAGCGATCCACTACGATGAGCATGATGGGAGTGATGATTTGAAAACCCAAAGTGCAGTTTTGCCAAAGGACACCTGCCCAAACAATACTGTCATATGTGATGGAAAAGAGGACTGCCAACATGGCACTGACGAAGCATACTGTGGTAAATCAGCACACTCATAATCTTACCAGGATTGGGCTAATACAAGGAAAGAAGATGAAGTAAGATTGGAAAATAAAAAATAATAATCTACGGAAGGAATATGTATCAATATGTGTCAGAATTCTTAGGGGATCCAACTTAAATCTGAATCATGTATAATTATATTGGCTTTATTCAGATTATACTCTCTATGTAATGCCTAACAACAAGGTAAATATATTAGAAGAATGCACAAGAAAGGTCTTGGCAAATTAAACATTTTCTGCAAAATGAAAGCTAAAATTGCCTAATAGTCACATATGCACATAATGGACTTAGGAGATTTAAGGTGTATTCTTTTTGTTATCCCTCCATTACTTCTCCAGTGAGGTTTGGTGAGGGAAACAGTCTGCAGGTCAGAACAGCCACAGATGGCCGCTTCCTACCAGTGTGTAACCGAGGGTGGGATGACAATGAAGCCAAGCAGATCTGCAAGCAGCAAGGATTCAGAAAGTATGATCACCACTTTACCCTGCCTATTATTGTCATAGCTCACCTAAAATGTATTGAACATCATGTATAAAAAAGTTTAAAGATAGCTGGGTGCTGGTATAGTTCAGTAGAACAAGAAACCCAGACCATTACAGAGACCTGGGTTTGTATACACCCTGAGGCCCTTTACTAGCTGTCTTCTCTCTAGTGCCCTATCTAAATAAAGGCTAAAGAGTTTAAAGGCATCTGAGAAAATTTTTGGATCAAAGGTAATCTTCATAATATATATTACCATTATCTATCATCATTTAGACCTAGCACGGGCTTCATGAAAGAGTGATTTAGCTCGTCATTTGGAAGGGTCAATTTCAACAACAGCCCTTAAACACGTGGACTTCAAACCCCAACCTGTAATTACCCACAGAGGTTCATGTAACATCACCTCATCTGCTGCTGTGTTTAGGGTTGAATTGATTCTCCACAGGAATGACTACAAGTGGGGGGTCTCAGTATGACAGAAGCACAATTAGTTTACAGATTCACTCAGATATTGACTGCAGAAAATGGTCTCTATATGTGCACGTTTATCTAATCATTTTTCTCTCTGTCTCCAGCGTCTATATGACAGATACAATTCAATCAGATTCCATAGGTTTAACACTGAACAACAGTACAAGATCTGCTCCAATCCAGGCTCGGGTAAATGTCAGGTACATATGATTTGTTGGTTAACAACATTAGCATTGGTTGAGTGCATGTACCCATTTTAACATGTTTCCCTTATTGTGGCAACATGCAGTTCTCCCTGTCCGAACAAGCAGACTGTCTCCCTGCAGTGTGTGGGTAAGGAGCCTCCATCTGTTCCTACAGTCATATGTCACACACTTTTTATTTCTTTTTCTATGTCTGTCTTATGTTACACCCAGTACCTATGACTGAAATGCAGTTATTAGCCAGTGCAATACTAACAAAAGTATCTGAATCATTTTCTGAAAATTTCAAGGTTCAAGCATTTTTCTGTTAGAATTTTTGATAGCGTTGGTCAGTACACACGGCCTCAATCATGAGGATGACTGCTGGCTGTACGGTTGTTCAGATGATGATAACTGACAACCTCCAGGAGGGTGAGCCACAGAAGGTCACTGCTGAAAAGGCTGACTTTAACAGGCAAGATGAAGCTTTGAAAGGATTGTCAAAGATTAATTCAAGAACTTGGCAGAGCTTTGAATTTGGGAAAGAGGCTGCTGTCTGTGAAGGTTCTCAGTCATCCAGGTCATCGTAGTCAAAGGAGTTTGCAAAGAAAAGCGTCTGGACTTCTTTAAGTTGCTTGAAGACGTTTCACCTCTCATCCGAGAAGCTTCTTCAGTTCTAAGGTCAAATGGCCGAGAGTCCCAGATTTAAACCCAGTGGGAGTATCCCCCCAAAGAGGGACAAAGGACCCCCTGGTGATCCTCTAATCACATGAGCCAAGGTGTGAAAGCGGGTGTGGGACCTAATCAGCCAGGGTTTCGGGTGAGCTCATTGTGAAACCTGGCCCCACCTTGTCATGTGAATTCCTGAGGTCAGATGGCCCAGGATGTGAGTGGGCGTTAAGGCGTCTGGGGAGGGAACTCAAAACTGGATTATAGATGGCAGACAGTTGGTGTCGTAAACCACCACCTCTGTTCAAAGATGGTCGCTCACAGTGGACATAGATGGCCTCTTTCACTCCTCTTTCAAACCATCTGTCCTCTCTGTCCAAAATGTGAACATTGGCATCCTCGAAAGAGTGTCCTTTATCCTTAAGATGCAGATGGACTGCTGAGTCTTGTCCTGTGGAGGTGGCTTTTCTATGTTGTGCCATGCGCTTGTGAAGTGGCTGTTTGGTCTCTAAAATGTAGAGGTCTGGGCACTCCTCGCTGCACTGTACAGCATACACCACGTTGTTAAGTCTGTTTTGGAGTTTTGTCTTTCGGGTGAACCAGTTTCTGTCTGTGTTGCTGGGTCTGAAGTACACTGGGATGTCGTGCTTGGAGAAAACTCTCCTGAGTTTCTCTGATACACCGGCTACATAGGGGATAACAACGTTGTTACGTCTGTCTTTCTTATCCTCCCTCGCTGGTGTCTGATCTTCTTTTCTGTGCCTCTTTGCTGACTTTATGAACGCCCAGTTAGGATAACCGCATGTTTTAAGTGCTTCCTTTACATGTGTGTGTTCCTTCTTTTTCCCTTCAGGCTTAGAGGGAACATGTTCTGCCCGGTGGTGTAGGGTCCTAATTACTCCAAGTTTGTGTTCCAGAGGGTGATGGGAGTCAAAGAGGAGGTACTGGTCCGTGTGTGTGGGCTTCCGGTAAACTTCGATGTTGAGGTTGCCATTCTCTTCAATGTGCATGACGCAGTCCAGGAAAGGCAAACAGTTATCCTTTGTGTCTTCCCTGGTGAACTTGATGTTTTTATCCACAGCGTTAATGTGCGCAGTGAAGGATTCCACTTCTTGTGTCTTGATTTTGACCCAGGTGTCATCTACATATCTGTACCAGTGGCTGGGTACTCTTCCTTTGAAAGAGCCAAGAGCCTTCCTTTCCGCTTCCTCCATGTAAAGGTTGGCTACAATAGGTGACACGGGGGAGCCCATGGCACAGCCATGTTTTTGTCTGTAGAAGCCTTCGTTGTATTTGAAGTATGTTGTGGTAAGGCAGAGGTCTAACAGTGTGCAGATCTGATCGGGTGTGAAGTTGGTCCTGTCTTCCAAGGAGCTGTCTTCTTGTAGTCGTTTTCTGACAGTCTCCACTGCTTCCGTGGTGGGTATGCAAGTGAAGAGAGAGACTACATCAAAGGACACCATGGTTTCATCTGGATCCAGGGTAAGTTTCTGGACCTTGTCGGTGAAGTCGGTGGAGTTCTTGATGTGGTGTGGGGTGTTCCCCACGAGAGGTGCAAGGATGGTAGCAAGGTGTTTCGCAATGTTATAAGTGGCTGAGTTTATGCTACTGACTATGGGTCTGAGTGGGACCCCTTCCTTGTGGATTTTAGGAAGTCCATAAATGCAGGGTATGGCATCCCCTCGATAAAGGTGGTGATATGTGAGGCGGTCAATGATTTTGTCCTTTTCAAGGTCTTGAAGGCAAGCTATAACTTTCTTTTTGTAGCTGCTTGTGGGGTCTCGCTTTAAAGCTTCGTAGGTGTTGTTGTCACTGAGGAGAGTAGTGATCTTTGTGTGGTAATCTGTTGTGTTTAGGACCACGGTGCACCTTCCCTTATCCGCTGGTAATATAGTGATGTTGTGGTCTTTGCTCAGGGAAGCGACGGCCTTCTTTTCTTGTAATGTAAGGTTAGACGGAGGGACTTTCGCACTGGAGAGGGTGGCTGAGACTTTCATCCTGATTTGCTCTGCTTCTGTCTGTGACAATTTATTAATCCGTATGGCGGTTTCTGTGGCTGTGATGAGGTCCACTATGGGCAACTGTTGCGGAGAAATGGCGAAATTGAGTCCTTTGGCTAAAACCCTCTTTTCAGGTTCAGTGAGATTCCGGTCTGAAAAGTTCTTTACCCATTTCTCCCGACTGTCTTCAGGTGTGTTTTTTTCTCTGAGTTGTGTGGGTTTAGACTGAGGAGTGTGGGTTTTTGAAAGCAAGGTGTGAAATTTCCTGCGTTGTCTTTCTTTTCCTTGAGAGTGTTGGGCCCGCTGAGCCTTGTCCACAAACTTGTAAACCTCTTCTAGGATTGGAGAGGGTAGAAGGGTTTCCAGTTCCTGCAGAAAGAGGCTGCTATTTTAGCATTACGAGCCACCACATACAGAAGTCTTAAGGAGCATCTTGATATTAGGAATGCGAGAAACAATATCAAAAATTTCTTACCTGGACGTTATGTCCAAAGTCCTCTTAAAAGATCAAATTACATTTTGCATTTCATTTGTAAATCAAGGTCCTGAAGTCTGGAGGAAAAGTGGAGATACAGAATCCAAAGTTTTGTGTGAAGTTTTTGCTGTCTATGATGATTTGGGGCACCAAATCATGTCGGTGGTATTTTATCATATCAAAAGTTAATGCAGCCATATACCAGGAGAGAGAACTTCATGAGGACTTGATGTTTCCATTTGCTGACAAGCTAGTTGGAGATTCCTTTTCCTAATGGAATAAAAACCTACCCACAATGCCATAACTAATGCTAAATGGTTTACCGATCATGATCAGAATGCTGATAATCATTACTGCATTTGGCCAACCGGTCTGATCTGAATCCCAAAGAGAATCTATTAGACATTTAAGAGGAAGAAAAACCCCAAAATACAGATTACCGGAAGGCCAAAGCAAAGTAACTTGAGCTCGGAATTGGCCGTCCGATTGGGGTCTGGAATGTGGGGCCTCCCTGCTGCTGCCGAGTCGGGGAAGTCTGCTTCTCTCCACCCCAGGGAAAAGGGTAACACTACCTGGGTCTGGGTGCAGTTCCCCCTCTAGGGGCAAGGGTACCTAGACCTGGGATATAGAGTACGCTTGGGGAGTGTGATTGTGTGTACAGTGTCTGTTTATGTCTGTCTCCACCACAGATAGGCAGTAACGCTGCGTTACTGCGTTACTAAAACCGTGATTTTTTTTTGCGAGAATGTCTCATAACAGTGACGTAAGCGAGTGCGACGTTCATGACAACAGCTGTGTGCAGATCAACAATGGACAATATATCGAGTGCGGGAGAGAGTATGAGCGTGCAGCGTTTAAAGCGTGGAAGTACTGACCTTACTTTGAGTTAGATTCCATAAAAAGTGACAAAAACATTAGTGTCCGTTGTGCGTGGGAAGAAAACTTCTTTTTACAGCGAAAAAAACCCCTAAGCTTCCAAACAAGCAGCGAGTGCGCTACGACGTAATGGGAAATTCACAGAGAAACTCGCGGATTCTTCAACTGACCGCCGCGGCACACCTGCACCAGGGTAAACCTCCGCCTAACCCACTCCTGCTTTATAGGTGAAAATAGAGCAACAGGACCGCTAGTCTTTAATTTTATTTATTTTCTGCTGTGTTTTACTCGCATCTATTTGAAAGAGTGAGTGTAAACACAAAAAAATATTTTATTTTATGTGCTGGAATGTGCAGAAAATAGGTTTAAATGTTAAACAAATTTCTCCCAGTCAGAAAATGTTGCATATAATTTAATTTTTGCTTGATGCATAAAGTTAAAAGATTTAAAGTTTAAAGTTTTAAAAAGAGACGTTTCCATTTGATTACATTTTGTATGATGGATTATGCAGAAAAAGTAGAATTGGGCTGAAAGATCTATTGCTTTATCACCTATTCAGGTTGTAAATCGTGTTTTTAAAAAGTAACTAAGTAACTAAGTAATTAATTACTTTTGAAAATAAGTAATCAGTAAAGTAACGGGATTACTTTTTGGGGGAAGTAATCAGTAATTAGTAACTGATTACTTTTTTCAAGTAACTTGACCAACACTGGTCTCCACGTTGGGTGAGTGCTTTGTATTTGCATATGAGAGCATGAGGGTGGGAATGGATGTTTGTATCTGTGTGTGCCTGTATGTCTGTGTCCATATGTCAGGTTGGGTATCAGACGTCACCTCTCTAGGGACATCTCAGGCCCTCCAAGGTATGGAGGCCTATCTCCCCCCACCGCTTCCCCTGCCAGTGGCAGACGCCCTCAGACATCGGTGTGTTGGTGGTTCTTTGTGTCCGGGGATGGGCGTCTAGGTACACACCGGCTCACTCCTTGGTGGCTGCTTGTCGGGGCCTGGAGCCTGGGGCTCACTCGGGCCACTTCGGGGGTGGGGTGCCCTCGGCCTGGGGCTCGGTCACTCTGGCACAGCTGGCTGCCGGCGGAGCTCACGGGCACGTCACTGCAACCCCCCCTGGCTTCTGCTCCGCGGCTGCTCAGTGACCCCTCATCTGGGGCTCTCCTTAGCTCTTTCTGGGATAGTGGCGCGGCTGCCCCTCTGTTGGTCTTCCTTGGTCTCTTGTGTTCTAGGGGCCTCTGGATGTCTGGAGTTTTGATCTCCTTCATACCTGCTTCATGCCCTGGAGGACGGGGCTGTGGCTCCTCACACCCTCTAGCAGATCATTACATGAAGGAACCTTTTAAATACAAGCGCGCTCATGCTCACAGTTGTACACACGGGGACTCACACACACAAACTACACCCTTTTTGGCTCCTACCTCAAAGCACACTGTGCGCTGTCGATCTTACGTGCTGCACAATATTGTTTAATATTTAGTATTTACTGTTATATTCCCATAGATCATTGTGATGTTGTTTATTATGTTGCTTTTTTTTCCTTCTTTCTCAACAGGTGATCCAGGTGATTGATATATGTATTTTCTGTCTGTTTGTTTTGTTGGTTTTTGTTTTTTGCCCTTTATCCCCATCCCTCTTCCCCGCTGTTTTTCTTTCCCTCTTTCTTTCTCCCCTTTCTTTTCCCCAGTCAAGTCTGTCCCGTATTTAGCAAGTGAAAATAAAATAAACAATAAAAGGTGAATCAAATAGACCATTACGGCAAGGCTGGGATGGTCCATTTGGTAAAGTAAATCCGTTGGGAATCTTTCTTCGCCTTTAGACAATAATTCTGATGGCAAAAGAGCCAAACGGGACAGGCAAAAACAAACAAACAAAAAAAAAAAAACAGTAACTTGAGCTTCAGTAACATCTCCAGATTGCCACACCTCCATGCCTCTCAACGTAGTCTAAATCCATCAAATCATAAATTAGGATGAACTATAAGCCCAGGACCCACCGCACCAGCGTAGGGTGCGACAATGGATCCAATGATTTAATCCCAATACCTAATGGCAGTCAGGGGGCCATAGTCTAGCCTGCAGAAGTCTGTTCATCCTCCCATGGATATGGTTCCCCAAACCATCCTATCTCCATCACATACAGGTTTCTCTAGAGCCTTTCATGTCTCTCAGATATGGTAAGGGTGAACCTGCTCTTACCTGCGAAAAGCACAGGGTGCCAGCGGTGGGTCTGCAATTTCTGGTAGTGAGCACAGGGCCAATAGCGGATGTTAGGACCTCATCAAAGCAGTTAAGAAAACCCCTCTGCTACTTAACTGGCTAAAATTTGGCCTCATAAAATCTTAAGACTTGTTTAAAGTTGTGTAAAAATTACTCAAAGAGTTCTTAAGTTATGGCCACAAGGTGTTTTGTTAGGTGACCGTGACCTTGATAACATAAAACATTGTGACTCCTGTGAAGATCTAACAGCACTGCAGCAGCAACGCTGGCACATACAGTGTATTTTTTTTCTGCATTCATCAAGGATAAAATTGTATGCTGACAATAGATTTGTTTCCCTTTCTTTCTTTTGCATGGTACCTTGCATTGTTGTCCAGATTGTGGTAAGCAGCAGGCCACGTCCCGGATCATTGGTGGCACCGTAGCTAAAATAGGTCATTGGCCTTGGCAGTTGTCGCTACAGTTCAGAGGATCCCATGTCTGCGGAGGAGTCCTGATCTCCCCTGATTTTGTGCTTTCTGCTGCCCACTGTTTCCCAAGGTGACAAAAAAAGAATAAAAAGAAAACAAACATACCTTTGAAATTTTTTTTCACACTCTCTTAAATTGACCACAGTCTACCTTAAGAAACTCTCTGATTCCTAGAGTCTGTACATTGTAATTGTAGATATTTTAAGGTCCAGCTGCAGTTAACAATTCAAAATCCATACATTTTAAAAACCATAATGCCCATTATTCTGTGCTGAAATCTACATTAATCTGTTGCTGTCCACTGAAGAGTGTCTTTCGGGGTTTCAGAGACAACTCTGCGGCTCTATCCCCTCAGAACTGGAGAGTATATGGTGGAACGGTGTCGCTGAACAACCTGCCTGCTCCGTACCTTGTTGAGAAGATAATAGTCAATGAGAACTATGACACTAAAACAAATGACCAAGATGTTGTTCTTCTCAAACTTACATCCCCAGTCACTTTCAATGGTCAGTTGCATCTTTACATTCTTTAAAAAATGTGTGTAGTCATCCAACCTCTATAGCTGTGTTCAGATTTTAATAATCACATAAGCATGTATGTGGGCATCATGTTGGAAAGCAGAGTGTGTGAAGGATTTAATTGCTTCCTCCATGGAAATATTCAGCACAGAAATCCTTCGATGATGAAACCTGTGTTTAGTAGCACTATGGAGAGTGTTATGCATATATATTCTGTACAGTATAGTGGGGGAAATAATTATTTGATCCCATGCTGAATTTGCTCAAAGGAAGGAACAGCCTTTAATTTTTATTGTAGCTTTATTTTAAGCTACCATACACATCACATAAAGTTTTTCCAAATTCAGCAGGGGATCAAATAAGTATTTCTCTTACTCTCTGCTGTATATAGTCTACAGTAGATTATGTAGATTATTAACAAAAACAGGACACTAAAACAATATGCAGGATAGTAACAGCAATGAAAATATTTCCTTTGCTGCTCAGTCTGAGCTTTGAAAGCCTGTGAGTTCACAGTCAAACTGTTAATCTGCTTTACATAGTGAAGTTGTTTTACCGTATATATACAGATCTATCTACAATACTATCCTTTTGAGCACACAAGGCGGCTGATGTGTTGGCAAAATTTTAAATACATATTTTTGTGTTAACCAGATAAAGTTCAGCCTGCTTGTCTGCCAGCATATAACCAGAACTTTGTCCAAGGAACTCAGTGCTGGACCTCGGGTTTTGGCACCACACAGGCCGGTTCAGGTAAGCAGAAATTCAGAAATGTTAAGTATCTAGAAATCTAGACTAGAAATCTAGCAAATGATCAAGTTTTAGTTATTCATGAATGTAATTTATTTTACTGAATTCCCATGATTTCCATACTAATGTGTTGGGCAATGCAGTCTGCCTTGCGTACATCTGCATTACATGTTTAAGTGCTGTTGTTTCCAGTAGTGTTTGATTGTTTTACTGTAGATAAGGCTTTAAAAGTTTAGGTTTGGTCTATGAGTGACGTTTAGCCATTTTAGTCTCTAAAACTAATGCCTTAAATTGTAGGAAGATAGGACCCACCCAACGCATTGATAGAACAAAAATACAACATGAGCATAAGTATTCGCAGCCTTTGCTATGGCACTCAAAATATGTCAAATGTTTCTACAACATGACCGGAGTTCATCTGTGGTAAATTCAGTTGATTGGAGATTATTTTGAAAAGCACAGATCATCTATATAAGGTCCCATAGTTGATGGTGCTAATGAATTGTTGCGAAAGAATTGTATGGAGGCATAGATCTGGGGAAAGGTGCAGAAAAAAAAAAGAAAAAGAAAAACTTCTGCAGCATAAAAGGTTCCAGTGAGCATAATGGCCTCCATCATCCGTAAATGGAAGAAGTCTGAAACCATCAGGGCTCTGTCTGGCCAGTCTGAGGTATTGGGAAAGAAAGGCCTTAGTTAGGGAGGAGACCAAGAACCCAATGTTCACTCTGACAGAGCTCCATCTTTGCTCTGTGGAGAGAGGAGAACCTTCTAGAAGAACAACCATTTCTGCAGCACTACACCAGTCAGGCCGGTAAGGCAGAATTACCAGATGGAAGCCACTCCTCAGTAAAAGGCAAACTATTAAACATTGCTGATGCAATAAACAAACAATCAAACAAAAAAAACAAAAACAAATCTGCAAGCTGAGAAAGAATGGGGAAGGATTACAAGAAAGCAACAACAATGCCATCAGGGAATGATGAGAAAGTAACTAGTATCTGTTGTCTATATAATCATCTGATGAAAAATATGCTTGAAAAAAAATGTTAACGACTGATGGGCGGGTGACAACTCTCAATCAATAAACAAAAGACTGGGACATTATTAACCATAAAAACTGAAGAAAAATGAAGAAAACAAACAATGCACAATTTCTGTTGCTGAGACGGTGCAACTCACAATAATGTGTAATATTTACATCAAGCTACTAATCTGGGGTATTATACTGCCATGAAAAGGAAACAATGGCCTTTTTTTTGTTTTTTCTTTTTTTTAAAGGTGTTGTCTCGAAGGATCTGATGGAAGTGAGTGTGGACATCATTGATACACGGGTGTGTAACAGTCGTGATGCTTATGGAGGTCTAGTGACCAATAATATGCTTTGTGCTGGGAAACTCGAAGGAGGCAAAGACTCCTGTCAGGTGAGCAGTCAGTATTAAGGAACAGCTAACAGAAATCATATAAGTATGCATGGATTTGACCATCTAGCAAACTTTGGAGTAACATTTCTGCTAACCAAGTATAATATATTTTTCCAGGGTGACAGTGGTGGACCTCTGGTATGCCAGGGAGAGAGTCGCTTTTACCTGGTGGGGATTACCAGCTGGGGAGCTGGCTGTGGTGAAAAAAACAAACCCGGGGTTTACACCAGAGTCAGTAGTGTTCTGCCCTGGATCTACACAAGCATGCATGTAAGAGCGAAAGCAAAAAGAATAAATAAAAACTAGAAGGGGAAGGCTTTCTCTATGTTAACTCCTCCTTTGCCTCTTGCAGAGAGCTATGGTGTGACATCACTTTGCCTCCTGCTGGTGTTTTCCTCCCAATGAAGTCTGCACTATGAAGTTGTCTTGAGGGAGTAGCAGCATGACAAAAATGCCCACATACATTCATTAATGTTGTGCTCATCATCTATACTCATCCCAGGTCACATGGATTTAATATATTTTACACTACCCACATGTATACAAGCTAATCAATGCACTGACTTCAGTCTTTCAATTTTGATTTTATTCTTTTGTGTGTGTACTAAAGCTTACTTTTAATTTAAGTGAACTTTAAAAGCAGATTATTTTTTTTCAATTGTATTTTATTGTAATTCAATGAAAGGCTTTACTGAGGCTCTACTGAGATTTCCTTAATCGGTTTGTGGTTGATTAATGTGTGATTGTATATAATTATGTATGATTAATTATTATGAAGGTGTTTTTTCTCTCAGGAACACAATTTTAACTGTTGTGTACCATATTAAAATCAAAACATTTTGTGCATTACCTTTGTGAGGTACAAGTACAAGTGACACTTGACTCAGTCACTAAGCAGTGCACTTAAGCCGCTACTCATGTTGGGATTTTTCTTGAAATTGTTCTTGATTGTATGCCATTTTTCCGTATTCTTTATGTTCATGTCATAAGTTTGTGAAGGATTGCGCGAAAAACAAACACAACATATATCAGATAAAGAAGGAACCACCCACTCCCCTTTATTGTGGTGTTTAATGATTTTGTGGGCAGGAGGGTCTGTGGTGAGCGTGCCTGGTGTGTGAGAGAGGGAGAGATGCAGAAAGGGAGCGGCAGGGACGATTCCAAGCACTAAATAAGCAGTCACTCCAGGAGTCACACTGTTGTCGTCATCACATCTATTTTTCCAGGGGAAGTACATATGAGCAGGTTGCACATATTGACAGATGAGAATACTTGAAGCAGAGTCCTTGTGAGACAAACTGATTGATTTTTGCGGGTGGATATCAGTTTGTTAACCAACGGTCCGCTGGAGAAACAAAAGGTAAGTTAATAAGCGACATATTTGATTGTGTTATTCATATAAAAACAAAAAGGGATCCAGTGGTCTAAAAAGAATATGGGTGCAATAAGACTGTAAGGCAAGGCAATTTTATTCATAATGCCTCTCCAGTGTGCATAAATTGTGTCTTTCGTGCAAACTTCTTTGTGGAATTATTTTAGGCAAACGTGTGGTGTAATTTATTACTATTATTATTATTATTATTATTATTATTATTGTTGTTGTTGTTGTTTTTAATGTCCCACCTGTATGGTGTACATGGTCACAATAACTAATCGAGATGGCATTTTCGAGGCTGCTTGTTATTTACCACGCGAACATGTACCACGAGGGTGTGTCTGTTGGCACTAATCGCTGGTTACGCAGATATTGCAAAAACGGGATAAAAACCATGATTAATCCACTTGTCATTACCAAGTAAAATTAACTCGTTCGTTATGACACTGCTG
Organism: Pelmatolapia mariae; assembly: GCF_036321145.2. Classification (NCBI taxonomy): domain Eukaryota; kingdom Metazoa; phylum Chordata; class Actinopteri; order Cichliformes; family Cichlidae; genus Pelmatolapia; species Pelmatolapia mariae. Next base: position 21,999,060 of record NC_086239.1, read on the forward strand.
TTTAGCTGTTTCAGTGTAAAGGAAAATCACCAGGCGGATGATGATGATGGCTCGGGTTTTCTCAATCATCAGATAATCCACAGGTTGAGAGACGCAAAAGTGGATCAATGCGAAGACGTCACGCATCGGACATTGAGGCATATTGTGCAAGGTGTTTTTTGTTGTTGTTTTATGAGACTCTCAGTCAAACCAAACAACACGTAATTTAGCTCAGAGCCTTGATGGATCGTCACGAGTAATAGAGAGGTTATCAGTGTGTGTGATTGAGGTCTCCCTTTGTCCCCGACAGGCGACTTTATCTGGAAACAACCGCTGAATGTACGGTCACGCACATTTATTTATTTATTTATTTATTCATACATATATCAGTTATCTTAGAAATGGTCTCAATCTAGGCCAGCGATTTCGACCTTAAAGATGCGTGCCACACCCCTTATTCCTGTTTAAGTGGAGTCAGTGTTGTCTCTGCTTTAACCCATTTCTCTTTCGGCGCCACAATTGTCAGTTGGAGACAGTTACCATGGCGATAACTGGACACTAAATTACGATGGCTGTCATAGTGGTGTAACATCATTATAATGGCAGATATAGAGGTCAAGGGTGTTTTTTGTTTTGTTTTGTTTGGGTTTTTGGATTAATGTATTGTACAACCCAGTAAGCTGCCCCACATTGTATTGATGTTAATATATAGGGCTCTTTTCATATTTAATTGGATTTATTGGGTTTAGATAATGCCTAAGGGTTATTAGTCACCCAAACTAATTTCCTTCAGACACCCGCACTACTTCAAAGTGTAAAGTGAAACAGGAAGATATGGCCCAGTTATCCCAGCCAATATTTTAAAACTGTGTTAAAAGGTACGTCTGCTATCTAAATACCAATAGATCTACAAAGCAAATAGTGTGGTATCAGTCAGGGAAGTGCAAATTGAGGTTCAAATGAAATCTACATGAATTTGCACTTCCCTGACTTTGAAACACACAGGACAAGCCAGTGGGGAAAAACAACAACAACAACAACAACCACAACAACAACCACAACAAAAACATCTGTCATGTGATAATTTCTAATATCACCTAACCTCTGTTTCATTTGGTACATGATAGGCTATTGATAGAACTACTATACTATTATTGTAGGGTCTCCATCTTGCAATATAAAGCTCATTGAGGCAACTGCTATTGTGATTTGGCACTAATATAAATTAAATTGAATTGAATTGACTGAGTGTTGGTGTTAGTGGGGTGTGGTCATCTGTAAAAACACACACTGTCATTTTAGGATGGATTTTCCTTCATGACCTTGTTGTTTTTTTCCATAACTCCTGCATGAGAGTTACACATTTGCCAAGCAGTATAATGTCAAAGGTTAAACCATTATTTTTTTTTCATGTCTCTGTGATTCTGGAGCACTCTGCTGCCCTTGTGTACTTCACTATCTCACTGCTGTTATTGCTTTGTCCCTCCTTGGCCTTTGTTTTTAAAGCTCTGTGCATGTTATACTGTAAATGTCACTACGGTACAACAGGCTGCCCTATCACAGTCCTCTCCCCTCAGACAGTGTCTCCTCTGCATGCCCTTCACCTGTACTACCAGACAATGTCTAACCCTGTCAGCCTGTCTCCCAGTCTCACTGGCTTTCAGCTTGCCCTTGCCTCGTCCCAACATTACAGGAAACAGCCTCCATTCAGTGTTGTTGCCTTTTCCAAACAGATATCATCACCACGTCTGCCCTTTTCTAGTTCTGTACTCTCAGACAATAGAAAGCCTGGCTCAGGAACTTGATATTACCAAACAATGGTGCAGATTAGACAGAGGAAAGATGGAAAGGCAACTGCTCAGGTGTCATGTTCATGCACAGGGAGAAAAAGGCTGGCAGAAACAGTCAGATGATACATTATATGGGGAAGTACAATTGTGCCAAATCGCTAACTCATTCTCACAGGAAAAATATGACACTGACCCACCCAAGGTCAAAAGTGCGACACTTCAGAAGGAAGCCAAATTGAGCTCTAACAAAAGTCATTATAATTTTTGTATTCATCTGATGCTCAGGGATATTGGTCAAAGAAGTAAGTAATTTTAAGCTAAACCTATGAAGCTGATATTTTAGTACTGGTGTATAGATGTTTTGTCTTCATCCTTTTGTGGGATATTTGATAGGACTTGGTAGATTACAGGTTTATGTCATATACGAGTATATTGTAAACTAAATCATGATATCTTCTTAAATATAACCAAGTTATTTAGTGCCTAAACCTTGCCCAACACTGAGTAAACTGTTAAACTGAACAGTGACTGAAACCGAAAAGAAACAGTAAGCAGCAAAGTATAAAAACTCCACTACTGACTAGATTATATATAGTGTTATGTATAAAACACTCAAACCTAAGGAATTTCTCACCTTCAAACACAATATAGTAAAAGGTAGTGTAAAATAACAGGCGTCAATCACTTTTCTACACATCTCATCTTAATGTCTAGCACTCTAAATAAATATTCTTCTGCTTTTCAGCCATTAAAAATCAAGAGTTTTTGCAGGCAATCTAAAATCAATACCTCAATTATTGAAATTGTTGCAGAACTTTTTCCAAGATGAATGTTTTTTTTACTGCTCAAGGGACAGCTCTCTATGTTCTTACAAAGGGGGATGAGTGTTGTGGTCTGAATAAACTTGCTATATTTTGTGTGACACTGATTACTTGCCCTTTAACCTCAGACTATCTTTGGCTCCTCTGAAATCAGCTGAGGTTGTCCAGCTGGCCACTTAACCCTGGGCACTTACTGTCATATCTATGCCATTAGCAAGTGCCTGAGTGAGAAGGACACAAAAGAGCATCAGACCTCTCTCCATCAGCCTCAGTATGGTTCTGTCTACTTTTTCAAAATTCTCTCCTTCCATTAGCACCAAAGTGACAGATCGAGCTTTAGATTACCAGTGCAAGAGAGCAGCTGGCTGACACACATTACGCCATATTGCTCTTGCTGTATTATGTTGAGGGATATTACACGAAGACATTATTCACATGAATAAGTGAACAATTCCCCGTGTCAGTATGACCTCAGATTATGCTATTTGATAGAAAAGCAATCTTGTGTATGCACACACACACAGGTGACATGATACATTTTCCTCATAATGTTTACTGATGCACAGCTGGTGGTAATGCATCAACAAATGTAACATATTCAGGGAGAAATGTATTAGAAGAGCTGGATATGATGCCACCCTGTACATGCTAATATTTACTAATAGCCACTTGAGGTATTGCAAAAACAAAAAAACAAACCATTGAAAAAAGCCATTTTCCCTTTTTTATAATTAAAAAACCTTTTAAAAAGCTGTCAGGTCACTCTCCCTCTATCATGTTCATAAATGTAGTTTTTGTGATGCCATCACCAAGTAAAGGCTTAGTGGAAATCTGATCTGTGGGTGGGCGCAGGAGGATAAAAAAACTTTCACTGACTATTGATTATTTTTGATAAAGGCTCATCAAGCACAATCGTTTCTTGCTATCTGCCTTTTTTTATTTATCCCATATCATGCTGGATGGTGTTTTTTCAACAACAGTTTAACAGCATGTGAAGAGTCAAAGATGAAAGTGAAAGGCCATTGAAAAGGGAGTTGTAGGTGGCTCACGGTCAAATACCTTCCTTTATTGTAACCATCATCACGGCTGTCAGCTCTTTGGTTATTGTGATTTTAGCCACAGTAAAACTAGCATGAAAGATGAAGCATTAAAGATTAAAAAAGAAACAAAATCAACTAAACAATTGTCCATGAAACAAGGAGTGTTTGAGAAAATAAACATAGATGACCTGCTTAGTTAATGAATGACCCATTTTTTTATGCCTGCTGCATGCTGCACGTGAGCAGATGCAGTGTTTATTAATAAAGCTGAACTGCATGTTAATCTTCTTAACATGCACACCTTGAGAAAAGAGGACAGAGCTTTCTGTCTTGTCTGCTTAGTAACAGGTGTGAAAAAAAGTGCTGCGCTAAAGGAAGCTATTTTCTTTTCTATCACTGGGATGTTACATAGAACTTTGAAGGTCTTAATAATGCAACATATAAATGAATACATTGATATTATTTATTTAAAAGGGACAGTGCATATTGATGAATATATCAATGTAAATAAACAGAGTTAGCCAAAAGGCTACTTTTCATCTGTAGTCCCTGGCAGGTCAGACTAAAACGATAAATAAGAAATTCAACACACCATCAAACAATGTATACCAATCTAGTCCAGACAACAAATTTAAAACATAACATTTCATAGGACAGTAAGAAAATGCAGAACAACAAATACATATAAAAATACATTAAAAAATAACATATAAAACATATATATTATATAATATTATATATTATATATTACTATAACATATATTAATATCAAATTCATGATCACAAATCTGATTCCTCTTTAGCCATCATTTGAGATGAGTTTTAAATGATTTGAAGGTAGTACATTCTCCTATTACAGCTGGAATATTATTCCAAATGTCACTACCTTTAACTGATAATACCTCTTTACTGAATGTTGCATGTCTAAAAGGTATTGAACAATTGCCTGTAATAGAGGCTCTGGTTACTCCATAGTCCATAGCAGGTAGGATCTTATAAATAGAACAAGCAACCTTAAAGAGTCAATGATGGAAGGAAAAGGATTTTCTATGTAACATTTTAAGGCCTTTTTAATTAGTGATTCTATTGATTTTAAAGTAGCAGTACTTGCCAGTTACCAATTAGCAAAACAAAATTTGTCTAAAATTGTGGACGTTAAAATGAATGATTTTAGATATGTTCTTAACATATCTTTGCCTGCTGCTTAAAATATTCTTAAAAGATTCCACCTTATGATTCTCAAATCATAAGGTGGAATCTATAGGAATGTATTCGTGTGTGAAACAGGCAATTAACAAAAAATATTTCTTCTGTTCAAGGTCACATGCAAGGATTTTTGTTTCAGATGTAGCCGTTATCATTCTATTGGATGGGACAGCTTCATCTGTTCCTCCATCATCGTCTTATGTCACATCATTTTAGAAATGTCCCAGTTACTATTCTGCTGTTTAGATCTGTTTATAGCTCACAAATCAAATAAGTGGAGCACAACATACAAATTGCAAGTGCGCAGGAATGCTATTGTTCATACTACAGCTAATGACCATAATGGGATAATTTGTTTGCTTAAATGCATTATGTCCTATACCAGTGATGCAGCTGAACACAGGCAAACAGCCAGATGGCTAGATGGAGTCAATCAGAGGACCAGTTCAGTTCTCGTAGAAATAGTAGTCGATACTCTCAGTTAACAGTACTAAAGTATGAGTTATAAAACCTCTGGAAGGTGCAGTGCGGACATCCCATGGTTTGTTTATAGATCATGCATGTTGAACTGCAGACTTGTTTTGTTTTATTAGTTCACATAGAGCATTGTTCTGCTCCATCGAATCCATTGCTGTCATGCTGTGTTTCCCATCTATATTCATTCAGAGTGAAGTATTGTAGTCAATAGTCACTGTCAGCTGATGTATAACAATCTATCAGACACTTTATTTGCACAAGCTAATTTGATGGGGAATTGGACTGCTCACTAAACATTGATCTATGACACGTATTTGCATTCAACAGCCATGTACAGTGGTATCATGATATTAGAGTGACAAAAAAAGAAACAGATTAACTGAACCTGCCATATGTTTTGTTTATTTACATGCTAAAAAATAAAATCAAGAAAGTGGTCTAAGTTGGTCTCAGAGATTCCAACACTAGAGGTCAAAGGTGAGACTCATTCATTATCCACTGATCTGCTAAAACACAGAAAAAGACCAAATCTGTTCATTTTACACATTCTCACACACCTGAATTTTTATCGCCAGATGGTCTGGATGATGTCAGAATGCAAACTGATTAACTGAGTTTCAATTTTACTATAATTCCCCTTACAACTGATCACGGAATAAATAGGAGGGAAGAAATTTCATAAATTGACTTGTTGTAAAAAAAAAAAAAATCGTCAATTGAGGGTATAGAACAACTTGATGCATATTTTTTCAGCACTTGAAAGTTGAGCCCAGTTCTGTAGTCCTTGGATTACTGCACTGTGTCGAAAACAGATTTTACAATCTCACAACTTTTCTAAAATCTTACTCTAACATCGAGAAGTTTTGGGACACCCAACGTTATTTACACAAATTTTTTCTAAGTGGATTTAAACCAAGCAACATGAGGCAGCATTTAATGTCTAGAAACTGCTAAAACTTCCTATCCGTCCATCCATCCATCCATCCATCCATCCATCCATCCATCCATCCATCCATATGTGTAATACCTTTTTAATATTTATTATTAATTTCTATGTTACTGTGAATTGTGTTAATGATATTGTGAAAAACAAACTTCCCTTCCCTGTGCAGAATGTCATGACAACCCACGTAATAACACCTTAGATATTTTAGTCTGGGTCAAAGTGGGGAACCCACTGGCTGATTGACAATCCAACATAGCGAGCTGTGGAGCCATATACCTTGGATGTCTAAAAAATGATTAATTAAATAAACTGAAAATGAAAAAATACATAAAATATTTTAGCGCATTATAGTTTGCCTGGACATAACAACATTGTAGTTGCCTAAACATAAGAGATATCTCTGTAGCAGACATGGTGTGTGTCTGCATGTGGGTGCGCAGTGAATAGCCTACATAAAAATAGGTCAAGGTTGTGTGATGCCCACAGAGACGAAGAAGCAGTCTCTGGCAGAAAAAGAGAACATGTATGGCTCTGAACACAGATCATTGTGCAAGATAAAAGCTGTATCCACAAGCCTTTGACATCTGCTATACTCCAAAAGGCTGGACAGAGCAAGTGTTGTGCGTGATGTGAGTCCTCTTCCTCAATAGGTGTGTAATTGTGTGGTCATCATCTGCGCAGTATACCTTGAATGCATGTTCATTGTTACTGTTTTTGTCCCAGACTGCAGACATGAATGTGCTGGAGTGGAGTGGGGAAAACAAACAAGCAAACAAACAAACAAACAAAAATCCCTCTGACTGTCTATTTTGTCTTTCTTCCATTCTCTCTCACCCCCCCCCCCCCCTTTCTTTTTTCATTACTCTGTGTCAGCAGTTGCCATGGAAACTATTTTGCTCATCGTCTCTTCACTCCTTGTATATATGACTGGTAAGTACAACCCTATTCATGCAACGCACACGTGCATCCATGCATACAAACACACATGCATGCACACTCGCCGATTGTCCATAGGGAGGCAGTGTTGGCGCAAGCGGTGACATTTCATGGAAAAAGGACTGGGGGTGGACAAGTCAAATCCATAGAGAAACATCAGTTACTACTTTAGAGATTTAAGTGTGGATTTTACTGATTGCATGCCTGGTCTCTTATTGTGTGGGAATGAATTCGCAAAGATATGTTTTTCATCTTTCACTTATGGCCCTCTAATTTCCTCTGTTTCTCCCCTTTCTGTTTTCTTTCCACCTTTTCACTTTAACCACTTAACACTCTGCCTTGCAGCTGCAACAAACACTGATACAGAGGGGGGTGAGTACTCTTCCTGTGGTCTCTAATGGGGTCAAACGTTAAAGTGCTTTACTGATGATCTATTCATGTTTAGATCAGACTCTTCCGATGTACTGATAGAGCCTTAAAATTACCAGACCAAGTTATTAACCCAAACAGATTCTAGTTTTGAAGACATATGAGCAGTAATTTGGCAAGAAATAGAGTTGATAAAGTAGGATAAATATATAGGATTTCAAAATCTATGAAATCCAAAGTGTAGCATCTAAAGAGCACTGTTTCAAAGTCAAACCATCATAATGCTATTACTGAAAAATCACTGCTTGAAGCAAATGACATTTTATATGAAATCTATTTAATATGTGATATTATTATATGCAATATTGTTTCATGCCAGCTTTCCCCTTATCTCCTATTGACATATAAAGCTATAAATATTTGTACGTACATAACAAGAATCTATTAAATAAGTACCCTTCAAAAATATGTGTTTTATATTGTGTATAATTTATGTAAGCTGGATATTATAATGTGTGAAGTTACAATTTGTTACTACATCCATTAGAGCCCAGAGTTTTAGCTTACAGTGCCACTCCAGACTGAAACAAATAGTAGCCTACCAGACACACTGACTTAGGCTTAGTATAGTCATTTTAGCACAAACAAAAAGGTTATTGAGATACTGAGATATTGTTATTGAGATTAACATCCTGTTCACAATAACATTTTGTTTCTGAAAAAACAAACAAAGAGTATTTATCTTTTTAAGCACAAGCTCTTACAGTCTGTATTAGCTGAAGAGAGAGACAGATCACTGAGTCAGTGGTTTTCTATATCCATTTCATTTTCATTAACAGAGCCATAATTTCCTGAATGACCACCAATACACTTAGGAAAGCTGATTTTAGTTTACTAATTTTCAAGATGAATAATTATATGGATTACAAAAGATGAAAGACATGGATTTTGTCACAAAACACTCAAAAAAGTGTATTGAAAGTAGTGATACAGGCTTGCAACTGAGACAATGTGTTTTGATTTCTCATTGTGGTTTTATAAATGTGTTTGTTTTCCTGTTTGCAGCTACCAATGCATCTGAAAACCCATTTATTTATGGTAAGTTAAAGCAAAATCTTCTGAAATAACTAGCACATTGAAAGTAATTAGCACATTGCTGAGACATAGACTCATTGTAAATCCCTAAAAATAAATAAATCAAATAATTTAAAAAGCATTATTTGCGATAAACAATGATTAAATTACACTCCTGCTGTTGCTTTCTATCTTCTGCAGACTATGAGACCTTGAGGATTGGGGGATTGGCATTTGCAGTGGTGCTGTTTACACTTGGCATTCTTCTAATCCTCAGTAAGTTAACCTTGTGTGTGTCGTTTCATCTTGTCTACATGCGCTCTCCACTATAACCAAATGTTACAGTTTAATTAGAAATAATAAAAAACAGCATTTTCATAGAATTTTCACATCATTCTACTCCATGACCTTGCTTACACGCTGTTTTACAATCCAGTAACACTTTAATAGTGATGACGCAGATGTTTCGTTCGCAACAGAACAATACAGCTGACAGTTTATTGTGTTTCCAGGTCGGCGATGCCGCTGTGGTATTAACCAGAAGCCCAGGTATGTCAGTGTCCCTGTCTGATTTACAGAAATGAAATTTAAAAAAAAAAAAAGCTGCATGAAGAGCTTTTTTGGGTCATACTATTTGATTTAGTTACCATGACAACCTGTGGATCCTCTCTTCAGGGCCCCCGGAGATGAGGAGGCACAGGAGGAGAATCTGATTGTCTCCAAGGGTAAGATGCACATTTTAACTCTTGTCATTTCCTCCTCACCTCAAGCTCACCCTCTGACATACATCCATAATTAAGTTTCCTTCTGAGAGAGCCCATACAACACAGGAACTGGGAAAACTGCTCCTTTTGGCTACATTTCAGAATAATGCAATATCTGCTTTTTTTTTTTTTTTTTTTTTAAGTTAAAAAGCTTTTAAACAATCAGTCAAATGTGGGATCATTTTTTGCAGTGTTTCTGCTCTCATGTTTTCCTCAGTATCCATTTGTCTAAAGCTACTGATGGAAGATGCATTGAGATCCTTTGGTCACATAAAACCAGTAAAATCACAGCAAAAAATATGCTTTACTATATGCTATAAAAGAAAAAGTGCAAATTTTTTACAGTGTTATTACTGTAATTATTACATAACAGTGCTTGATATATTTCAAGATATTTTTAAATAACGTCTTGAAGAGGACATATATTCTTACACCCCACAAAAAGTTGGTGTATACCGTATATTTCCCCATTATGTGGTTTTCAAGTTTAAGCTTAGAAATATTGCTTAGACTTTTCATTTTAAAGTGGCTTTTAGTCCACTGTATATAACCTCTGCTTTAAAGAGATGTTTCAGCACCTGTTGCTTTAAATCTTAGTGAATCTTAGCTTCTGTTCATGCCGTCTTTGGGAAGAGCTCAGTGATTCACAAAGTAGCAGGGAGAAAGTTTGTCTTTAGGCTTTAGACCAGAAAGTTTTTCTTTAAGATATTATTTTAGTTTTGAAGTGAAGTTTGGTTAAACTTATGCAACAAAACTACTTTAGGTTTGGGGAACAATCAAGATTTGAATTAAAGTACACCTTTTCAAGAAAGCATATGGGCTATGTGTTTTAACTGAATATTGTGATATGACATTTATAGCATTTTTACTGAATTGCATGAGTTAACTTGTGTGAGTTATAAGAGTATCTTCCACTCTAAAATACGCATACCTTGTACATTAAGTGAGTGAATACATGTACTCTACAGTAGTGCTCTTTGTTATAAGGTCACGAGTACAAAATCCATGTACTCCTTGCATATTTAATGGCCCTCAATTAGCAGCAGAGCCCTGAGCATTGTCCTTCACCTTCAAGTGATTGCAAGTGAGTGAATGTTTTGGCACAGGAGAGGAATATTTAACAAGAAATAACTCTGGGCAAGTTTAATGTTTTGCATGTTCGCTTCAGCTAACTCACTCATCATTGACCTTTTTCAGCTGCAGCAGCTGCCAAGGAGACTCCACCAGAGAACTGAGGCAACTCTAAAGAACTACCTTCTGAAATGAAGATTTTATTTGATACTTATCCACAATAATAGTGAAGGTGTGGGTGATTATTATAACCGGTCATGCGATAGGGTAAGAGGGGAGGTATATGTTTAGAGGTGTAATGCTGATATGTACATAATTCTTGTGCCTGCTGTTCTTCGTTGTGATCATGCCAGTCCCTCCCTCGCTGCCTGTGCTCTTGTCCATTCCTGTGCCTTTCTGTGACCGTGTCTCCACTTTATTGTCGTAGCCAGTAGCACCTTTAATGCAAGATTGTCTTTAAAAGAAAGAAGACTTTCGAATCTTGTATGACCTGCTGTTCCTAATTGTTTTGTTAATTGTCCAGCATCATATTTTGCCACAGTTAGAATATAACACACACACACACACACACACACACACACACACACACACACACACACACACACACATATATATCAATACGATATGTGTATAAATAGTACTGATAGTTCACAGAAACATGAATATCTTCATTTATGTTTAAGTGTGAATGGCTGGGTGTGTTTGTGTGGCCATATGAGTGTAGTTATGTGTGCATGCATATCCTGTATGTGTATGATTGTGTGTACATCACAAGTGCATGTGCATCTCTACATGCAAATGTGATGAGCCTTATATAAGACAATCTCAACTGCCACAGCTCTCTTGAGTGAGCACAGTAGTGTGCAGGTACCTGCATGGGCCCCTCCACCGCAGTATTTAACAGTTCATAGTGGAGGGAGCTTCTGCATCAGCTATCTCACTGCCACCTTCTCCACATATCCACTCCACTGCTCTGTCACTGGCTCCGTCAGGATTAGCTAGTCTCCAGCAGGCTATAATTAGTTTTCCCATACACACTCACTGGTGCCACAAATCTGTCGAGCCAGGGTAGCTTTCTTTTCTCTTTGTTATTTGTTTAGTCAGTCTCATGATGTTTTAAATAACCAGACATGCATTACACTGCCGGAAGAGAGATTAAGTTTGTCTGTGGAGTTTGAGAGTCGTGATATTGATATTATTTTTTTGCCAGACTACATTAATAGTAGCCTAATGTAAGCCAAATTATAGAGAGAGTATAGATGACTAGTCCTTGTTGTCAACCTGCTGCCAGTTCAGGTTTTAACCAGTATTAAGTCTGAAATTAAACATGACAGCTATACAAGTAAATATGTTCATTCTTCACACAAGAGCCTTGTTGTGTGGCAACCTGTTGTGCTTTTGGCATAAATAAAAGTGGCTGAACACAAAACGTGTGTTTTTATGTTTATTTATTTAATTTCTTTTTTTGTTTTCATTTAGCTGGAAACCTGATTATGTTGTAGAATTTGGATTCTTATTGTTTTCTTCAGGGAACTTTTCTACTTTCTTTAAACATTAATTTACATGCAAACGTCAAACAGCATTTGAAATCACTCTGCTGTTTTCCAATCAATGTCAGTCAAGGTTATAATACTGTCACCTGGGGCTATGAAACATGTGTCAGGGAAAGATTTCTCCACCTGAAGAATCTATAACATGCCGCATTTTCTGTTACGATTCCAAAGGTTGAAGCAGCTTTTGTTTATTGGCACCAGCTTGCAAATTTTATGAGACTATAAATATGTAACTGAGCGGCTGAACTAAAATATGCCTGAGCGTGGAGGGGTGGTTTAGTGGGTGGGGATTTCTACTGTGGGAGTCTAGTCTGGAAATGCAGACAGGGCCACCCGCAGACACACCTGGACAGTGGTGATACAGAGCCTTCTGCAGCTAAGGTGAGTGACTGCTCTCTTAAATAAATATTAAAATGAATGTGGCACAAAAATCTGTTACCTTAAAATGATTTAAATGCTAGAGCTGGATCATGTATGGAAGATACATGTTTTAATAGGTTTAAGTTAATCTCTGTGTTTATTTCTGTATTAAATGTGAATTACCGGCATTCCTGCAATGAAAAGTTTAACCTTTCTATGCAGGCTGTCCAGTAAACAATAGTCCAAAACATGTTCTCATGGCTCAGTTAATATGTGTTGTTCTGCTGGGTTTAGAGGACAGTAGTTTGTTTGCTAAATATCCTGCTAGATGCCCACTTTTAAAGAAATCTCATAGCAGTGATGTAGTGCTTGACTTTAGGGGTGCTGTCTTTATTTGCCAAAATCACTGAATATCAATTAGGCAGTTGTCACAGCAGCTTCTTTTCCATGTTCTATCTATAACCTCTATCAGACTGTGCAAGGTTCAAGGTTAATGAATATTGGAGCTGTAATATATTAATGAGTAACTGTCCAGTATGCCCTTATGCTCAGTGGTGCATTGAAAAGGCCTAGGCACATAAAGGATTAAAGAACTGAAGTTCACAATGCACACAATGGCATGCTTGAAGTAAGTTGAGAGAGCAAGGGAAAGTCTCAGTTCTTTAATCTGTTTAAGTTAACAATTAAAGACTTGGAGATCAAACAAGAAACGTGTGTTTGTGGGAATGCGTGTGGTTTTGGTGGTGGGGAGGGGTGGTGAAAGATGTTGGCAGAATGGGTGGGGAAGAAGAATCAATACTGCCATTAACCTCTCAGTGAAGATCAAGGCAATCGCTTTGCCATTAAGACTGCAGTAGGCAACCCACAGGGCAATTTGTTCAGGACATATAAAGTTTCCAAGCCTTTCAACTGCCTCTCATCTAAAGCGAATAAGCCCAGTTAAATTAGCTACTAGAACAGTCAAACTTTATTACAAGAGAAGGGCCGTAGAAACAAAATACCCACAAACTTTTTAACCCACACACGCTTTCACATACCAGACCCAATGGTGGGAATACTATTAATACAAAGGTTTGTGTTTAATAATTCAAAACAGTGGACCTTGGTGGATCACCGGTTGGTAGATGTGCAACCCCCCCCCCCCCCCCCCCCCCCCAATCGCCCCACACACGCACACTTTAAATTAAAAAAACCTATTTGTATTATCTTTTTGCAGTTTGACCAGCTGAACACACAAACAAGACAAGACAAGACAACATGTCTTCTCCTAAAGGTGAGTTACACAGCAGCTGAACTGCTCATTATGAACAAACGCCAGGGCAAGGAAACAGACGCATTCGAGTGACATAACATTTGCAAGGTCATAACTATCCTTACTGTTGTGATTCTGAGTCAGAACCGCAAGTGAGCATGTTAGTCATATATCAGGGGAGCGCAAAGTTCCCTTTTTTATTGTTATTAAATTTATGAACAACAATACAAAGGTTAACACTGGTCATGGAAAATATGACCTTCTGGCATTTAAGCATTGTTCCACAGTCAATCATGCTTACTTAGAATTTCTGCATTACTAGTCATGCCTCTGGCTTTTTGGTAATAAGGTGATATAATAAATTAGATGACAGTGAATTCAAGTGCATTTGTGGAGGCAGTAAAATAAAAACAAATTTAGGGGCTGATAATGGAATACGGAATCATTATTTAAAGAAACATTTGAACTTTTAAAGCCACTTACGATCTGCCAGAAGAGCCTGTTGTCTGTGCACAACTTCAGACAATGGACCAATTTAGACTGTCACCCTGTTTTCACAACGTGCACAAAATAAAACACTGAATTGAGCCCTGAATGTGTCCAAATGACAACACAGTGAAAAATAGCTTCAATATTTAAGCTTGATGCAGCTTGCAGTTATGTGTCTGTAGAAAAAGGTTTTTACTGGCTCTGTATCTCTTTCCACTCGCTGTCCTTCAATAGGTGCAGATGTTGACCCTGATGCAGACTTTGTATATGGTAAGCAACTACGTCTTAAAAAAGTGTATCTCATCATAGTGTGTAGAAAGCAAGATACAGTCAGTTTCTGTCGTTAGGATTAGGGGTCTGGGGGGTGAGGGGGTGGAAAGTAATGGTGTAGTGACAGAGCGCTTTGTGAATTTGTAGATTATGAGACGCTGCGTCTTGGAGGTCTGATCTTTGCCGGGGTCATTGTGTTCCTTTCCATCATTCTGTTGGCAGGTAAGACAACAGTTCCATCCTATATGTGCTGTGTTTTGTGTTTGTATAAGATTTCCTATGTGTTTCAATGGAAAAGAAAGGAAAATAGAAACAAAGGCCCTAACAAATGGAACAGCTAAGGTGAGGATTGCCGAGGACATGGTTGGAAAGGCTGGCTGAGTGTGAACAGCCAATGAAGATACAGAGATATATGCTCTCTTTTTCTAGTCCCTGTCAGTACTCTCACTGAAGTATTTTGGATCAGCTGAAGGCTTTTCAGGGAGTTTTTAGGACATCCTGATAATAATGAACTACAGCAGTCCAGCCTAGAAGTAACAAATGTATGAATACATTTTTCAGCATCAGTACAACATTCTGATTTTATAGATATAATTAATTTATCAGAACAGATTTATTTATTTATTTTTAACTATCCATAAGTTTTGATAGGAACTAACTATCACCTGGTTTTGCTTTTTTTCTCAAGGGAACAAGATCAGAAACTGTGGCAAATCCAAGGTAAGATATTGCCGGATGGGTTTATAGTGACATCTGCTGGTCATTATGAAACAATAACTCGTTATATGATGAAGCAGTACTCTGTTTTAACTTCTGCATAGTGCAAATCTTCATAAAGCTAAAGTTAACATGATATGAAAAAGGCATTAATGGATGCAACCCCTACATGAAAAATGACCTCATTTGTTTTCTTGTCAACAGCCAAGACGTGTTGATGAGGAAGATTACTAATCTGAGAAGAACCATTGTGGCAATGTCCTGCGATACACGGCATTGCCGTGAGGTGTTATGTGTGTAAGAATGTAAGGCTTTTGTAAAAATAAAGTGTATTCCACCACGCTTTGTTTGTGCTTGTATAAGAAGATATAAAAGTAACTAATTATACAATTTAAAAAATAACATAACAGCAAAATGTATAATCTGACAGTATTAAAGTGTTCATATGCATTAAAGTGAACAACAAAGGCAGTTACTGAATAAAAACAAGTAAATGGTATCCAGAGGATGATAGCCTTCCAGTTAAAAGAATCACCTGACATCTGACACCTTAAAGAACAAAAACAAGTCTGCTCGGAAAGGAAACGCCCATCCCAGGCACAGCGTCTCTTTAGTAGCCTACCTGGAAGTGGTTTGCATTACAAGCTCCCCATCATAATATAAAAGGCTGTATGCAGAACTGTATGAAGTTTACACTTTGATAAAGAGAATGGTAAGTGGACAGTGTTTGTACGGCACCTTTCCAGCCTTATAGAGTACACAGGAAATGATCCAGACTCACACCAACCTGTAATAAATCCTCCCTTTGTCTATGAGGCACCCGCGGCCCGCCCAACAAGTTTCACAAGTTTTTTTTTTTTTTTTTTTTGCATAAACCTCCTGACAGTTGATGAAACATACACAAATAGCGCAAAAACAGCTCTGACGTCGCGATCTTAATTCCACAAGGACCTCAGGTGGAGAGATGGAAGAGCGTCCTTCGAAATTTCTTCTGTGTTTTAGTAATTGCTCGTGATTCATAGGTTTACGGGAAGTCTCTCACTTTAAACTAATTTGTGTTGATTTGCAGTTAATCTTCCTTCTAAGTGGGCGGCATCCAAAAACTGAGCAATCAAAAAGTCCCGTAAGAGAGCCGCTAAAATTCCTCTTTCGACAGAGGTCAATAGTTCAGGTTTCCACTTGTAATTCGTGTGAACTTCATATGTACTGCTTGTAACAAAAACAACCACAAGGTGGCGCCCTCGGATCAGTATGACGATTAAAGGAGTCGCACGACGGGGCCGTGAGGAGAGAGCTGCTGACTAAAGAGAAGAAATTCAAAGTGTGGGAAAAATGCACTACACTGAAACAGAACACCGCGAACTGTAAATTTCGAGGAACGTTAATTCTGCAGATTACATCAGCGTCAACGTCAAAGCATAAATAGAGGCCCCCAGGTTGTATTTAAATAGCGCAGTATATGAAAAAAATTCCCTGACGTGGTTGTTTTTCCTTTTTTGTTTTGTTACAGAAAGAGAATGCACACATCAAAAGTTAGGCCTGCTTTCACGGCTCCTTGCTGGGAGGCAAACAGGACTTCCCCTGTTTGCCGTTTCATCTGAGCCAGTTAGACTCGAGCAGCGGCATCATAGGTACTGTATTTTCATCGCTGCAGCACAAATGACAAAGCGCATTAATCATACCGCCATAAAACTGCGCCTGATTAATTATCCCTGAATAAATAAGTCGTTACAGAGAGAGACAGGAGCTGTCAACCAGCTGAGTCTCAAGGACCCCCTGCGCTCTTTTTTCTCTCTCTTTCCCTTTTCCCTTTCTTTTCCCATTCAGGCCCCAGAAATTGCTGAAAAATACCGAGCTGTAAAAATTACCGCCCTTACTGCTAAGCGGCGAGGAAGGCAGTTTTAACAGTTGGATCCCCCGGGCCTTGGTTCAGCTGCTCTCCATAAGGGCTTCAGTTGAGGTAAGCATGAGAAGCCATTTATCTCACACTTCACTAGAACTGATAACATCTCTGCACCAAGAAGAGGTTTGGAGAACAACACACATACAGATGCATATTATGCCGGACAGGTGTTAGACGCTGATCAGATACTGTTCACATAAGCGTTTAGAGTAACTGCTGGTAACTGCTGAGACAGCACTCCGGGGTGACTGCTGAGAGAGGGTGGAAAAGTTTGACAAAACAGTTTAAGGGAAAGTGTTGACAAAGTAACGTGAACTATTCTCGATAAACGCCTAGCACCAAGCTACCCTATGATCTCACATAGACTGGCTGTTTTCAACTAAAGCTGGAACTTCTTTTCTTCTAGTTGGTGCAATGTTCCTGTGTTCTCATACTCTCTTCTACCCACTTCATTAGGTACACCTGTTCAACTGCTCATTAGCCCAAATAGCAAATCAGTCAATCACATGGCAGTACCTCAGTGCATTTAGCTATGCAGACATGTTTAAGAAGACCTAATAAAGAATAGGTAAATAAAGAATCTTGAATCTAATAAAGTCCAATCTGAGCATCAGAATGAAAAAAAAAGTGATTGTTGATGCTTGTTGGTTTCTGAGTATTTTAGAAACTGCTGATCTACTCAGATTTTCTCAGGAGAATGGGCAGAAATGCTTTGAGCTGACTGACAGTAACTCCACTGTTACTTGATATGTTACTTGATAATGCATTCACGCTGCCACAGTATTTGCCAACTGAGCGATGTTGTTGAACAAGCTGTTCTTTTCAGGACATGTAATATCAGCAGCTTGTGACATGCAGTCCTTCAGAAACTGCCCTTCGGTGAATCACTTTCCTGCTTTGGCGATTAATTCATTAACCGCATAACGTCCTTACTGAATTGTGGAAAAGTTCTTGCAGGGATAGTAGTCGTCTTTGTAGCTGCTCTGCTATTTTTTTCTGTCTTCTCCCTTGTTATTCTCATTACGCTCTTTGTGTTTAGCTGCATAATGACACTTGAGATTATATTCCTTCAACACAGCAATTTTCTGCTTGCATATAAGGCAGATCACATTTCCATAAAATTCAACAAAAAATACTGCAGTATGCATCTTTCTTGAAATTGTCTGTGTTCTTCATCCACTTCTGCTTCTTTTTGTTCTGCTAGTACTACTTTTTCTTCTTCTTCTCCTGCTTCACGTTATCTGCCCCGATCGCATCAAAAGCTGCACTTACTTAATTGAACAAAGTAAGTGCGTGGGCCGGGAGGTTGAGATCTCTGGTGTAAAGGATATTTTCTTGCCACACTTTGAGCACCTTAGTACCATTGAGCATGAATTAAACACCACAGCCTACCTGAGTGTTTTTGCTGATCATGTGCCTCCCTTCATGATTACAGTGCACCAGTCTTCTGATGACTACTGTCAGCAAAATAACACACCTATGTCATAAAGGTGAAAGCAACTTAAATTGGTTTATTAAACATGAAATATGGAATCTCATTTCACTGTTATGCCGATTGACAAATTTACTTTCCTCTTAAAAAGCATTCTACAGCCTCTTAAAAAGTTTTGCTGGACTGCTTTGCTTACATAAAATCATGGTTTTTAAATGCGAATGATCAAAAAACAGAGGTTGTACTATTTGGACCTCCTGACCCTCGTTCTTCTTTTAAGGGTTACCTTAGCCCTTTGAAAAACTCCACAACTCTCTTTGCGAAAAGTCTGGGGATGATCTTTGTTGGCAGTTATACATTTGAGAAACAAATAAATTGTCATGTTAAAGCCACATTCTTCCAGCTGAAGGCCCATTATTTTGGTATCAGCCAGGCTCTGCTCTCTTGTCTCCAACTTGTTCAAATTGTGGCAGCCCAACTCTTGACAGGCACACGTAAACGTGACAATATTTCATCAGTTTTGGCTCATTTACACTGCCAGTACGTTATAGAATTGGTTTTAAGATTTTATTGTTTGTTTTAAGTCTCTAAATGGATAGTAGCTCCCTCTACCTCTCTGAACTTTTAACTAAACATACTCCAAACAAAATCTGGGGTCAGCTGATCAGTTGCTTCTGGTTGTTCCTAGAAGCAGACTAAAACACAGAGGAGACTGGGCCTTTGTGGTTGCTGCGCCGAAACCTTGGAACAGTTTTCCTGTGAGGTCAAATTAGGATCTCTCCAACACCCAACATTTTTAAAACCCATCTGAAGGCCCATTTTGCTCCCCAGCTTTTAATTGTTGTTTTGCTTCTATGTCTTGTGTTATATATGTATATACACACATCTATTTATCTATTTATCTATATATATATATATATAGATAGATAGATACATAACATATAGATAGATAGATAGATAGATACATAACATATAGATAGATAGATAGATAGATACATAACACACATATATATATATATATATATATATATATATATATATATATATATATATATATATATATATATATATATATATATATATGTTATGCATCTATCTATCTATATATGTAGCCACACATCTGAAAGCATATTGATTTGCTCTCCTGATATTTAGACTGTAGTATTTATATTATAACCTGGAAGTCCCGAGGTCAAAATGGGAGATTCCCCCAAGGGTGATGGAGAATGACCGAGCTAAGATCCTGTGGGACTTCCAGATACAGACGGACAAAATGGTGGTGGCTAACCAACCGGACATAGTGGTGGTAGACAAACAGAAGAAGACGGCTGTAGTGATCGATGTAGCGGTTCTGAATGACAGCAATATCAGGAAGAAGGAACACGAGAAGCTGGAGAAAAACCAAGGGCTCAGAGAAGAGCTCGAGAGGATGTGGAGGGTGAAGGTAACGGTGGTCCCCGTGGTAATCGGAGCACTAGGTGCGGTGACTCCCAAGCTAGGCGAGTGGCTCCAGCAGATCCCGGGAACAACATCGGAGATCTCTGTCCAGAAGAGCGCAGTCCTGGGAACAGCTAAGATACTACGCAGGACCCTCAAGCTCCCAGGCCTCTGGTAGAGGACCCGAGCTTGAAGGATAAACCGCCCGCAGGGGCGAGATGGGTGTTTTATAAGGGTTACATGAATAGGATGAGGGACCTATGGAATCTTTGATACCTATCATCCACATTGACAGCGAAACAACTAGTAGCTCAGTGTTCCAACATCCAGAGCAGAGTATGGCCTGGAAGTCCCGAGGTCAAATTGGGAGACACCCCCTAGGGGGGTGGAGAATGACCGAGCTAAGATCCTGTTGGACTTCCAGATACAGACGGACAAAATGGTGATGGCTAACCAACCGGATATAGATGTGGTAGAAAAGCGGAAGAAGACTGCCGTAGTGATCGATGTAGTGATACCAAATGACAGCAACATCAGGAAAAAGGAACTCGAGAAGCTGGAGAAGTACCAAGGGCTTGGAGAAGAGCTCAAGAAGAGGTGGAGGGTGAAGGTAACAGTGGTCCCAGTGGTAATTGGAGCACTCAGTGCAGTGACTCCCAAGCTAGGCGAGTGGCTCCAGCAGATCCCAGGAACAACATTGATCTGTGTCCAGAAGAGCACAGTCCTAGGAACAGCTAAGATACTGCGCAGGACCCTCAAGCTCCAAGGCCTCTATATAGACATGACAATGACTTTGCTGTATTCAAATGGCCTCCACAGCTATCTGATCTCAGTCCAAGAGAGCACCTTTGGGATACAGTGGATCAAGAGATTCACATCATGGAAGTGTAGCCAGCAAATCTGAAGCAACTGTGTGATAATGTCTCTGTTGAACATTTCCAGCACCTTGTTGAATTTATGCCATGCAGAATTAAGGTAGTTCTGAAAGCAAAAGCAGACTCAAGCTGGCACGAGCAAGGTACTTAATTTGCATGAAGTATCTACTCAAAATTAAACTGCTTAAATCATGAGTGACATGCTGAAGACAGGAAAAAAACAAATGCAACAGAAAAAGAAAAGAAAAGAAAAAGTACAACCCCAGCTCCAAAACAGTTGGGACACTATCTAAAATGAGATAGTGTCCCAACAGGATAACTCCCGTTTAATTCACAATATCGTACATTTTCTCAGTTGGTATGTTTTCGATGTTCTGTCGTCGATAAAATGCAGGTTTACGAGATTCGCAAATCATTGTCTTATGTTTTTATTTATATCTTACACAGTGTCTCAATTTTTTTGGAGTTAGGATTCAAAAGCTAGACCAACGTGTAGCTTATGTTGACATTTAAAGACTTTAACACTTCCAGCTGTTTTCAGGTCTCCCAACAGCCTGTTTGAAATAGTACTGTGTTCTGCCACTGATATCTAATGAAAATAAGTGAAGCAGAATATTATCAGAATATTCTCAGTACTCTCAATGGTTCTTTCCCAGTTGGCTGTAGTGAGCACATGTCTTAATGTAGCAGCTCACATAGTCACCATACCAACAAATATGTTTCTTAAAGGTAAATGTTGTATTAGGTAAACTTCATTACATTTACCAACACCCGCTCTCACATGAACACTTGCCATATCTATTTTTCTGTCTCTGTCTTCTTTCACTGTCTCTCTGCCAGTCATTTTCTCTCTATGCTATGCATCAGTTTATTGCTGACATGATCTGAAGTAACAAACCAAAACAGCAAATGTTTAAGTGAAAATTCATATTTACAGTTTTAGAGTATGTTGGGTTTCTTTTTTTTTAGGTTAACCAGTTTCACCAGTTTCCTGATAGCCTAACTGTTGCACTCTGTGTTGTATGTATTTACTCTACAACCTCAAGGTTTTCATTAGCCAAGCAAAATCATCATTATATACCAGTCACAGACTTGTACCATCTATTTCAAGGTTTTCTGTTTGTGACTTTGTTGCAATTTGATGAAAAAGTCCATTTAAAAACATCCACCGCATGACCACTTTGAAGAAAATTTAGAACATATGATTTTTGACTTTAAGATTTTGGGTAGGAGACAGAGCATGTCATCCACTAATCCCAAGGTCAGTGGTTCGATTTCCAGTTCCTCTCGTCTGCATGTCGGAAGTGTCCTTGGGAAAGATGCTGCATTCAACATTGAGTGGTTTGGATAAATAAAGTATCTGAAATTATTAAACTACCATATGAATATGTATGTGAATGGATAAATGTGGCTTGTAGTTTACGAGCTTTAAATTGTCAGTAAAACTATAAAAGCACTATGTGAATACTAGTGTCTTTAATGTTTGCCATAATTAAAATTTTGCTACTTTAAAGTTTGCTCATTTAAATTAGAGTAACTACTTTTTAAACTGTTTGAATAACTACATTTTTGTACAGTAAGCGTAACCAAAAGCACGGATCACTGAGCCACATGTTATTGATCTGTGGACCAACATCTTGAGGTTGAGTCACTCGCTAGTTTGGTCCTATACTGTTTGCTGGTACCAGCCTATACAGGAAATAGAGCAGTATATGATCTTCTAATGATAACATCTTTAATTGTGACCACTGGGTGTCACTAGATATCTCTGATCAATATCTCTGTTAAAGCTGACTTTCTGACACTTTCAAATGATGATGTTAATCCTTTACTGAGCTATGCAAATTTCCTTCTTTTTATGCTTCTGGAACGCAAAGCTAGTAAATGTGTTTGTATGTCACCCACTATGGAGCAAAAGTAGCCGGTCTCCGGGTTGCTCCCACAGAGGACAGCTCCAGCGGCAGCCATCTTGAAAGTGGTGGTATCGCCCTGGCACAGTATGTTTCTGTCTGAAGGCGTTCCGTCTGCTTCAGAATCGCAACGTTCCACGTCTCCAATATTTGTCTCTCCCTTTTTTCCCCACCATCTTTCTTGCCTTCCTCTGTCTCAGCCATGCAAATAGTCTCATTTGCAAACCTAAAAAAACAAGTGGGTGGATGAGGGGTGGGGGCTGAAGAGATGAACCACCAGCCAAAGAAGGTGTCCCCCCTTATAGCACATACACGTCCTCTGCCCTGCACCCTATCGTCTCGTTATCCTCCCCAGCTCATTTGAATAAATTAGCACCCCTTGGTGTATTTTGTGCATGCGCATGTGCTCGCATGCAAAAACACACACACGTGCACACACATTTACACTCATGCAAACACTTAGCAATGCAAGCGCGGTACGGTAGGATGGCAGCCAGAATTCTATGTCCTGTGCTTTCCCGTCATGCAGACACATGGTCACGTACGCACACATCCTCTGATGTGCTGATACACTTTAACGCATCTGCTACAACAATCACGCATGCTCGGTTTAAGGCAAATACACTCCATTGGTTGGCAGCTTCCTATTAATGTACTGCAGCATGGTGGTGTGTGATTCATATTAGCCTAATGCAGAGGCTTGTTCACACACAAAAATGCATGCAGATCCAGTTATCCTGCTCCACCGAGGTATAGTTCTATAGCACGCCCGTTAACTTTGACCATATTCTGAACTGCCTCTTAATGTAAACTGTAGTTTTGGTATTTTTAAATTCTATTTTCACTCTTCTAAAGGATAACTCCTTCAACTGACCCATCAACAAATGACCAAATGCAGCTTTTCCCTGATCCTCAAAACATAATTTAACCCCATCATCTGTTTTCCTGCAGTTCTGCTAATTTTGATCCCTGTGACCTTGCATCAGGCTTAAGCAGCAATACCATGTACCCTTTTCCCTTCTTAATTCTAGCCTTTCTAAGGTTTCATTGGGCTGAGGGGCTGTGCATTAATACTGGATACATTAACGCTAATATGATCCTAGCATGTAGTCAGGGCCTGAGGGGAGCTGTGATTGTCTGAACATTAACATTAACATCGACATTAACTCATCTGCCTCACTCTCTGTCTGCACCTTGCCCCTCCCTCAGCCTTCTCTGTTTCTCTTCCACCCTCCTCGCCCAAACTCTCTTCTTCTCTTTCTCTTAATACACTTGCTTCCCATTTTCTTCCCTATCTCCGGGCAGCGATGGAGGAGTGATGGAGATGAGTCACATTCTGCTGTGGTTTTTAGCGGTGTGGTGGCAGCCTGTCCTGGATCCTGTCCACAGTGACAGCCACTAGAGCTGTCAGGGAGCTGCTTGCTTTTTCTCTGGCCTGGCTGGCCCGCCTCAGCCTGTCAGTCTCCATGATGATCACTGGCTGACATACAGTATAACCTGCTTGGTGTTGTCAGGCCAGCTCACATCAGCCCCTTAACTAGCTTGCCACACTGCCTTTTGAAGTCCTGGCGGAGACTTGAAATGTTAGGATAGGGCAGCTGGGTGATACTTGTGTGTACAAAGAGCTTAGTTGAAGTGTTAATGTGTTAGGTGCTGGTTTAGGACAGCAGGAGTATTGAGGCTCAGAATACATGATCCAGAGGCAGATCATGTTTTCTGAGGGCTGTCGGATTTCTCAACAAGCGAGCCCATCTCACTCACAGTGCACTCTAGGCTGTAAATGTTCAACTAGTGAAATGCATAAAGCTGAAAATGTACTCACATAAGGACATATCGGGATACACAGAATATGAAATAAAAGCGCCACTGTGCGCTCTCAACAAAAATTCCTTCTTGTTGTGTGGTGTTTGTGTGTTCATATTTGTGGGTCTGTGTGTGAGAGAGAGACAGGTTGCGTGGGTGTGTGTTTCCACCTGTTACATAACAGAGAGTGGAGGCACAGCTTCCTTGCCTGCCACACTACAGCGGCTCTTCAGTGGGAGGGAGAGAGGCCACAGCTTTCCTCAGCTTCCACAAGTAGCACTGCTTTTGGTTAAGACACTCAGAACATCACATTGCACCACTGAGAGACACAGAGAGAGTGATGGCAGAGGTTAGAAGGGAGTTCTTCATGTCAAGTAGAAGGTGATTGATGTTAGATGAGTAGGACAACTGAGTGGACTCAAGTGGGGCCTCTGTGGTTGGTCTGAAATGGGTAAACAACAGTAAGCCAAGCTTGTGCTGACTAGTCAGCTGATGAAGTAAATCTTGTATGAGAATGCATATTGGTATATTTTTTTTAAGTATTATTATTATTACTATTACAGGATTAAATACATAATGGCCTAAAATTATTTTGAACATTTTTTTTAAGAATATCAACTAAAGAATGTGGTTCAAAACATGAATAACACTTATCAGTAAACCAGTCGGTGCATGTGACACTACATCAGCAGAGGATCCGTTTAGTTGGACAACCAAATTTCTGACGCTGTATGTTTAGGTTGTGCTGAGCTTCAGTGTAAATTTATGCAAAACATGGTTGTGTAACTACAAAATGTCTTACACGGCTTTATCCGTTTTCATATCTGCTGGTGAAAGTAGTGTGAAGTCATAGTGTGCTGAACAATGGTAATCGTATTTTTGAAATGGGCTGCATTTATATAACAATTTTTAGTTTTCTTTGGAGCAAAACATTGAGGGGCAGTGGTAACATAACAACTTGGTTATGGCATATGTATAATAATTCTGTTTTACTTGTGATTTTAATATGACAAAATACAACCCTGTTTTACAAAAAGTGTAGCTAAAATGTTAATAAAAGTAGAAGTTAAACATTTACAAATCATTTAAACCCAATGTTCAACTGAAAATTGGAAAGAAGTGACATCAAATGTTGAAACTAAGAACTTTCCTTTTTCTAAAAAACAGTTTTTGAATTTGAAGGTATCGATGTCTCATGAATAGTGAGGTTAAATCCAGAGTCTTTCACAAATACAGATGGTGAGGGGCACAATGGTCTGTGAATGACTGCCTGGGTAAATAGTTGAACAATTTAAGAACAACACATCTTAATATAAAATGGGAATGAATGCTGGCACTTCATCATTTCCATTACTTATCATAAAAATATTCAGATAATCCAGAGAAGTCACTGAATGCAAGCAGCAAGGCCAAAAACCAGTACTGAACGGGCAAGAATTTTAGGCCTGTCAGAGACATAGAGACAGTAAAATCGTTTTGTATTTCTACAGTTACAATCTGTAACTTAAGACTAATTACTGTAATAACTTAAAGTTACTTTTGTGCACTTTTTTGATGGCCAAAAAGTTGGTGTCTTTATAGTGTCTATGTTTGGTCAAATACAAAAGGAAATGAGATAAGATCTCAGAGTTAAAGATTTTACTTTATTTCAGTTAAACAAACAGTATTTAATACACATATAAACCATCACCTTTGTGATTCCATGTGGCTGGTTGATTTTCTCTGGGTCCTCTGGAATACCACAGTTTAAATACATGTGTATCTTTAAACTGTTATTTTATTGTTACAGGGGAAAAAGTAACAATAAATTACACACACACACACACACATATATATATATCTAAGCCAGCAGCTGTGATGGTGCAGGGCTATAGTGGAAAACATGGTATAGATAATAATCTCATGTGTAAAGGTGCCATGAATGTAGGGTGTTATATAAATGGTATTCATCCATCCAGGCTATAATTTTAAGATAAACATTTTCTTATATCAGCAAGACAATGCTAAACAAATTGGCTTCTTAATAAAAGAATCAGACAGCTGAACCGCTCTGACTGTAGCTGTTCAGCTGAAAACTGCTAAAAATATGAAAAGAAAATACCACAGAGGCCCAAAACTGTTGAGCAACTGAAGCCCTACATCAAGCAAGATTGTGAAAACATTTCACTTTCATAACTGCGTCAGATGGTCTCCTCAGTTAGAGATTGTTGTTGAAAGAAGAGGTGATGCAACACAGTGGTAAACATTCCCCGGTCACAACTTTTTTCACAACTTTTTTTTGCTACCATGCCATTTAAATGGCTTGGTAAATACATCAGCTTAATAGCTGTAGTTATTGGAGTTATTGAAGTATTGGACCCCTCTTTCAGAAACACCTGTTGTCACAAACCAATAACAGCAACTTCAAGTGCAGCTCCTCAGTGTGTCTGAGTGTTACAGTGAGAGAAAGGCGCATGTACACAGATTTGTTTTTTAATGAGATATCCATCAACGCTGTGGTGAGGTGTAGTGTAGATAATATCAGTCTGCTGTTCAGTATCAAATGTGACTTCAGCGCCACCACTGTTGGTAGCTACATGCAGGTGCGCAGCGCACATCATTCCCACTTTCCTCTAGAAGGATATGGAGGCTGCAGCTTCTCTGTTCTCTTTTTCCTCCTCCGGGTGTGGAATTTGCGCTTGCCAATGGAGTTTTCTGTTTCCCCAATGCCACAACTGATCCTGTGGAGAATTTACTTTTACTTTCTAAGTGCACCAGTGTAACGACAAAAAAAAAAGCGATTTATGGAAATTCTTAGGCTGATTTGCATGGGAAATCGCGAGCATTTTCATTTCTATTTGAAGTCCCTTGCCTGAAAACCAAATTTGAATGACTTGTATGTCGGGGAATTTTGAAATTTGCACTTGGAGCTCCATCCCATCACCGGATTAAAGAATCTATTCAGTGCGCGTAATACAGCGGTGCCAGTGGTTTTCGTTTGGTCCCCATTTAGTACCTATGGCTCACCTCTCCACCACGGCGCATCATTAGGATACCGGGGGTGGGGCAACGGCAGCCTGTCCCGGTAAGGGGAGGAGAGTACAGGGAACAGAGGCGGTACTTTCTCCGCTGCCTCTTTCTCGGCGCTGGAGAGTGTGGGACCAGGGCTGGAGAGACCGCCGGGGAGCATCAGCAGAACCAGTCCAGCACGGAGCCTCGCCTGGCCGACCGCTGCGCCGTGCACTCTTCTTGGGGACTGCACAAAATTCCTGTGAAATATAACTGCTTTTAATGGCATGTGGCTTGTAACTTTACTTCTGCTGTATTCTTTGCAAGAAGGTAGGCTTGAATTGTGTCTCTTCAAGTGTTGCTCATCTGCATGTTGCCCCCTTATCAGTGCAATGCTGAAGTTGTCTGTGCATGTTTGTTACGTTGTCCGGGTGATGAATTGTGCTGGACTAAACGAATTAACGTCTAAAACGAATGACTCAAACTCCAAAATTGCCGTTAGAGGAAGAATTGTAACTTTTTTTTATGTTTGGCGGAGATGCTTTCCTGAGCAGCCATGATTTTTGGAAGAGAACATGATGGCTGATTCATCGCACGTCCTCACTGTGATTATCTGATGATATTATTAAAATGATAAAAAATGGGGGGTTCATTCGGAGAATAAAATCAACATGCCCTGCCGTCGGGTGACAATAAAGAAAAAGCACAAAGATCTCTGAAGTGAACACTGCCTTTCGTTGAGATGAGAAAGATAACGGCATTTGCATTTTGCATGATGAATATGTGGAGGTGTCGTGAATATGGAGGCTGTTGAATAGGAGGAGAGGCTGATAAGGATCTGCAGGCGCGCGCACGGATAAAGGGGCGACCTCGAGTGCTGATGCTGGACACAGTTGTAGACTGTTTACTCGCAAAAGTCCAAGGAGGCAGAGGAGTTTAATATATTTGCTGACTTTTTTTTGCTGTCCCGTCGAAGCACAAATAAGATGTTAGGGTGTGAGTTTTTGTGCGCGAGAATGCGCACACGGGGAGCTTAGGTGACACGGGAGAGGGGAAGAAGGGGGTCCCTAGAGGTTAAAGAATCTTTTTTCTCAGTTTCTTTTTGAATGAACACTGAACTATTGCATAAACATCGTTGTGTGCTGATTGGATGCGGGTGCGAGGCAACAAGGGTCAATACGTTTTATGATAGACGTGTGAACTGGGTATTGACCACTGGCCTTTAATTTGCAGATAATTTGCCCCAGTTGAATAATTAAAATACGATGCCATATATTAGCGTTTATTTTCTTTGGCAAAATATAGGAGTGTCAGCGTGTGCAGGCTCGGTTGTTATCACCCCTGGTCTAATTATTCATCCACCATTTTCTGTGGCACCAGATTTCACTGATTGGCTTCGCTCTAAATACTGCAGATGCGAAGTAATGATTCATTTTTTCCCTTTAAAATTTAAAAAAATCTTCTGTTGTTTGTCTACTAATTTCCCAACACTTCATAAAAGCCACACAATGAAATAATGTGTTTAGTGTTTACACTAAATGTTCTTTCGTTCCTTTACGCACAGGTCTGTAACCGAATACACGTGATTCTAAACCATTTTAACCTCACAAATTAGAGAAAAGTTGCAAAAATGTCTTTATAACTGTGGGCAGTGCGCCTGTTTCATGCTCATGCCAGTCGCCATGATTGGCCTTGGCAGTGCCCTCTTTCAGGCTGCAGCTGCGGCGAGGACTTCTGTGCTGTTTTTGTTATATGTAATTGGATTACAGGGTCTATTTCGATTATACAGACTGTACATCGCCCTGTCCCGTGACTGAACGAGATGTGAGTGTGTGTCTGTGTGTATGGTGGAGGGGAGGGGAGGGGAGGAAGGGTTGGGGGCTGCAAACAGCCACTGGAGCGGAAAGAGTGCTTGAGATGGGAGAGATGTAGATAACGCGGTGGAAAACAAACTTCAATTTTTCCGTTGTTTTTCCTACGCCATGTTCCCATCGTTTTGCACGATCCAACAGTGATTTGTTGTTTCATGGGGTCGCTGAGTGTTTTATATATGTTTGATTTTTATAAAATAAGCGAAAGGGTAGGTCTATTATCATACATGCATATGCATTAGTACTGCGTATTTTGCTGGTTCGGCCGCGCCTCCTAGAATGACACACAATTTGTCTTTTTTATTTTTTATAAACATGATTATGAGGATTCGCTATATGTTATGATATTTTGTGAGATGTTTAACTTTATCGTTTCTTTCTTTCGTTAATTAAACATTCATTCAGTCATTCTTGACTGTTGGTTTGGCGTTTTTCCCCCCAGCACACCTGCACCCACGAGTGCGGAGAGCAGGGGGAGAGAACAGGGATAGACAGATAGATAGATGCATGGATGGATGGATGGGGGGACAGAGGCAGAAGAGGGAGGGGGAGTACAGCCATTCTTCTTTGTCATGATTTGGGAGGCTGCTTGTCATTTTATGGAAATAAGATTGAGACAAACACAGCTGAGGGCTGTGGGGGAATCTTCTGTCAGGCCTGACAGGCCATAATAGGGCCCGGGAAACTGGAAAAGGGAAGCCATTATTGCAATTAATACATTTAAAAAGAACTGTTAGAAATGGGGCACACGGTACAGAGTGGAATTCGAGGAATTTCGATCAGTATTTCTACAATTTTCAAGGAAAACGCCATGTAGTGATCGACATGGACACGGACTAAGCTCTTGCTATAATTATTTCATCAATTAACGTCATTCCGGTTTCATCCAGTTTTGGTCGACAGGCCTCCTGCAACACACACGTAAAATTAACCGTCTGCATCATGCTGTTCCTCCCACATAGCTACAAAACACGTTGACTTATATATTATTTCAGAACTTTATTTAAACGTGTGTGTTTCTCTTTCTTAACCTTGAGACTCGAATGCAGTGTGTCCCTATCTGCTCTGTGTCTGAGCACTCTGATATTAAATGATGCCACGCTTTTACTGTCTTTACATTCTGACTTGGTGTACGACATATAAAGAGTGTTTCGACACAAGTTAAGTATGGAGAGTAGTTTGGGTATCTCCTCTGGGTATCTGCTAGAGGATCATCTGTCAGTGTTCTCGCCTTCCTTTGGGACACCTTCATATTCTTGAGAGCGGTCTGAGCCGCTGATGTGCGCACACCGCGGGGCTGTGTGTAAATTTGGAAACAAAACAGTCACCGACTAGTGGAGAAGTGCTTGGAGGGGGAGCCCTGTAATTGCGGTATGAGTCAGACTCTGGTGGCTTCTCGGCTACACCCGCACGATGGACTCGGATGTATTGTTTCTGGACTGGAAAACTTAGTGGCTGATAGAAGTAAGACACCATCTCTGGAGTTGTTTATTCTGTT
This sequence comes from Pelmatolapia mariae, assembly GCF_036321145.2. Taxonomy (NCBI): domain Eukaryota; kingdom Metazoa; phylum Chordata; class Actinopteri; order Cichliformes; family Cichlidae; genus Pelmatolapia; species Pelmatolapia mariae. The sequence continues at coordinate 22,029,891 of NC_086239.1, forward strand.
TTTTTTATTTATCGATTGATTTATCGAGTTCTTTTACACACACACACACACACACACACACACACACACACACACACACACACACACACACACACATATATATATATATATATATACATATATATATATGTTACTCCATGAAGGACATTCAAAGGTGACCTTCTCCTTTGGCACCCCTTCTGTTTTTTTAAACCACTCTAAACACAACATCAGAGATTATTGGTACGCGGTTCATGCAGTCCTGCCCGACTGGATTTAATTATATGGCTGGAATTCACTTTCCAGTCTATCTACGACGCACATGTCAAATATCACTTAAATTCTTCCAAGTCACACTTGAGAGCTCCGCGTCTAATTTTCCCGGCTCTGCCTACACAACTTTAAAGTGTTGTCGGAGACACACGGCTCAACAGTTTAAAGCTGTAGGACTGCGTGTCATATTTGGCTGTTTCACTGTCAAATGTCGCTCTGCTCACGTCCATCCGAACGAGCCATTCGGCCTCATATTCAGTCTGAACATTGTGCCATTTTGTGTATTTTGAAACACATGAACCTCGTCGACAAGTTGGTGCGACGTGATAGTTTCAGCATTACGACAAGTGAGGTCTGGACTCCAATCGAAATGATTTCGGTGATTTTTGCTTTCTGTTAAGGATGATGAGGGCCTTTTTTAAGTAAACAAGTCTCACAGAGATCGACTTTGACCGCTTACACAGGTTACTCAAAGTAGTGTCCGGTAGTCCGTTTCTCCCACAGAAAGCCATGTTTCATGTCTTAGGACATAAGTAAGCCCCCCCTCCCCAAAAGCAGTGAAACTACCACAGTCCATAGTAACAATCAACTCTCTTTCACTCCGCCTCTCTCTTGTGTTCTGCTTAGTATCAAACAACTTATTGTCCTGTCTCTGAGGGAGAGGAGAAAAAAAAACATCACCACAACTCTGATACTCACTTCAACAGCGGAAATCATCTTTTTGAAGTGTGAGATGTGAATTTTCAAATACCGAAATGGCTGCCTAATATTTTACTGACACTGCATAAGTTGTATGCAGGGCTTTAACCCCCCACCCCTCACCCTGCACCTCAGCACACACACACACACACACACACACACACACACACACACACACACACACACACACACACACACACACACACACACACACCACCTATATTCAATCCAGAATTTTTCTTTCTTTTTTTAACTGCAACTTTTAATGAAACTATATGAGACACTGTTAATTTTCTGACTGCACACAAAACTATACTGACACATTGCCATGCAGCAATAATGGATATCTTAATCTAAATGAGACCCTCCCCTCCATCAAACATGATCATATCTTATGTCTTTTATGTTTTGCTTTTTGCATGCATCATCACTGCAAAGACTTGCTTTGGCTATTATTTGACCTGAATGGGTTTTGTGGGCCGTTATCTGTAGTGTTGCATGGATCGCAATATTGAAAATCTACTTGCAATTAAGAATGTATTTATGTGACTCTGTGTGTGTCTGTTTTATGGGGAGAAAGAGTTAAAGAGGGAGGGAGAAGGAGGAATTTATAGCCCTGTTTCTCTGTGCACGTGATGGTATGAATGTGTGTGTCTGAATAAATGTAGACGAGACAGAAAAGGCTGCATTATGCATAGCGGTTCACCATAGGCAATATTCTTGCTTCTCCAGCATACATATTCATACACCAGTTTTATATCCACTGCAAAAGCATGGAAGGAAAGTGCAAAATGTATTTAAGTCTATTGCTGAGATGGACTGGAGTTAAAAAGAAGCACCAAAAGGGATACATGGACAAAAAGAAAAGTAAGAATTTAAAAAGGGGGCAAGAGGAGAGAACAAATGAGGAAAATATTGAAGGGTTCATCCAGCAGGAAAGATTTTTCACCCAAAATCACTTTGACCTTCTTCATTGTAATCAGTGCATTGAGGCTCGAAGAAGAAAATCAAAATACTGTTCATGAATGAATGAGTGCTGCTTCCTGGCTCCTTATTCCTCTGCTTGGGAAAAAGAAAAAGAGAGCCTGGGGCAGTGAAAGGACTCAGATAACATCTGAGGTTAGATGTTACCCAAATAAAGGGGAAAAGCAAGATTATTGTACCCCATGTTTTTATATGTCACTTTACACAAATTATTAACAGTTTGTTATAATATTTGACAGAAAGATATCTTTCTTTAGTTTTCCAGTGGTTGTCTGCATTTCATTGACATTTCATAGAAGCTTTGAATTGGGAAGTTAGTATACAGTATGTCATGGAACATGCAGTATAATGCAGCTAACTGCTATTTGTTTAGATCACAATAATTCCTGTAATTGCTGTCCAATTTGAACATCTCACCTGTCAGATATCCTAAAGAGGTCAAGTCTCCAGGGAAAATTTTACTATTGCCCAACAGCAAACAAGAGCTCTTTGCCATATGTATAATGTATCTCTGTGATACCCATGACCAGTACAGAGTTACTTTTGATAAGTTTAAAGCAGATGCTTCATTTTGGCAGCTATTATTTGTATGTTTTTACTGTTCTGTACTAAGCTTTAAACCATTACTGCCATAAGACCCTTGGTTGCCACTATCATCTTGATGGTCTTTTCTGCTGGAGGCTGTCATTTTTGCAGTGAAGGCCTGGGCTTGCTTTCATGTGTTTTAGCACGTGTGCATGAATGTGTGTGAACTCAGTGACCTGGATTTATACCATAGAATAAAACAATTAGCTCGTTCATCCTATGCTACTACTTTTAAGAGGTTTTCCCTCTAAATTTAAGTGAGTTGTTTAAAAAAAAAAATTAAGCCATCTTTGTTGATTCATCATGATTTTGATTTTTAAGGTTGGTTTATACTTGAACAGGATATCTTGTATTAGAGCTTCACTGCCTGGGGTTCAGGAAGCTCATAAGTGTTCATATACCAAATCTCAGAAGTTGGGAAGTTATTAAACGTCTTGAAAAGGAATAAATGCCTTTATAGGCTTCATTTCATGTGTTCATTTATTCATACGGCACCTTTTTTGGAAATTTTTATCTCTTTGACCCTTTAGAAATGATTCAAATACAGCAATCAAACAAAACCGCCACTATATGAGAGTGTACTTGTTGGCAGTTTGGGTATCTATCTATCTATCTATCTATCTATCTATCTATCTATCTATCTATCTATCTATCTATCTATCTATCTATCTATCTATCTATCTATCTATCTATCTATCTATCTATCTATCTATCTATCTATCTATCTATCTATCTATCTATCTATCTATCTATTTTTAGCTTCCCCAGATTAATTAATTAATTAATAAGTAAAATTAATATACTGAACAGAAAGAAATGATTCCGACTCATATTGTATTCTATATCATCAACTTTGTGAAAGTCCAGCAAAGTTTTGGTGCTTAAAATGAAATAACCAATATGCAAAAGCAAAAGTAAACAGCAATAATATTAATAAAAACAACAACAACAAAACTAAAGAGCAAGAAAAAAACAAAATGAAATGAAGCAGGACACAAACTGTTTGTCTCCTTTGATTTTTTGTGATATGCACCAGTGCCACTGCTCTTATCTGGCTTTGTTGCTTTCTTTCAATCAGGATTGTTCTCTCTTGGTGCCCACTGCTGCCAATACCAAGTTATTGCAATGCCAAATGACACTTAGAATTATTATATTTAAAGCAACTTGAATACTAGAGTTTTTCCTGAAGGCCACCAAGCTGAAATTTGTTGGTGTAGAGGTGAAGCTCAGTGAAACAGCTCTACTACAGGAGTCATAGGAGTTTAGAGACTTTATTCAAACAGTGTTGACAAGGTTTGGTGTGGCATTTCAAAATGGAGGAATAGTCTTCCAGTCATTTAGATCTCTTTTAGCCTTTACAAAAACTGTTTTACATGGCAGTCAATCTTCCAGCATCTTTTATTTGTTCTACATCTCATTTTTAGATCCAAATTCATTCACTCGTCCTAATCTTTTCCATTTAGTGGCCAGCCTCATATGGCCTCTGTCTAAAAGGCCACAAACCTAGAGCTGTCTTTCACTGTTGATTTTTTTTGTATTTTTTTTTGCAGGTACTATACAATGAATCTCGAATTTGAGGATGTGTGAGTTTCTTGATTCTCAGAACAAGTTGTACTTGCTCTCTTGCTTTGCTGTGTGTCAGAGCCTCACACTTCTTTTTCTTGGCTTTGGTTAGAGCCAGTTTTTTCTTTTCTGTGAAGGTAGAAATACACACTGTTGTATAAAATATTCAGTTTTCTTGCAATTTCCTGCATGGAATAGCCTTCATGTGTTCAAACAGATATATTCTGATAAGTTTAAGAAGAAAGCTATTTTTTAGGTGATATATATTAGCCCAGCAGTCTTTGTGTTTTAGGGATTTTTGTATTAAATATTAAAACAGCAGTGACATTTCTAAGGACACTGCCTTTTAAATGAGAATATAAATATTTTGTAAACATTTCATGTGCACTGAAACTGGCTTGTTATCAGGAGTTTGGGAGACAGGTCAAACCTCTGTTGTGAGTTTTTCATGGATAGTGGATTGTCCTGCTTAGTAAGCACCTGTTGTTGAAAAGTGGTGCTCTGTGGGGAGGAACTTTATAGCGTGGGTTTCCATGGCTGAGTAACTCCTGTAGAGATAATGTAAAGGTTCCTCAGTACTTTTGTCCACATAGTGTACATATGCAACACATACTGTCAAACATTTCCACAAAAATTACTTCATCCCAGCAGCTATGAACTCAAATACTGTTTGAGTTCATTTGGTAAGGCTTTAAGATTAAAGACAACTATGTTACAATTGTGAAGTGCGAGGTGTGTGAGGAGAAAAGTACTGACACGCAAAGCAGGCTATGGTAAACTCGAAGTGAGCTGAAGGGCAACATTAATATTATGATGGCAGAGGGAACAATTGTGTAATTATGAATACTTTTTAACCAATACTTAGTACTTTATCATGAAAATATTTTACTTCCAAATAGTGTCACCTGCTAATAGTTTTCTCCTTATTTTCCAAGTATGGCAGCACTTCTGTGTTTATCCCCCAGAAATACATTGTGGTGCTCTCCGTGGTGCTGAAAGTGCAGATCAGTAAGCCTAGCAGCCTGTGAAAGTGATTGACATGGATTCAAACGGTAGCATGGATTGAACTTGACCTAAATTCAGATTTTTGAAGAGAGGATCTGCTCCAACAACGACTATCTCCTCTCTGCCGTGCTTGTACACACATACATTTACAGTCACACGCTCTGCACATGCACAAGTGATCGCAGATTTCTGCTGTTGGTTGAGTTTGGCATCAAGAGCGGAGGCAGACATTTAACATTAACCTCTCTATCCCTTTCACCTTACCACACACTGAGATGCACGCTCGGTCACTCAGTTGCATCCGAACACCTTTGCACCTGAGAACCTTTCCCCCAACCAGCCACCCATATAATGTCTACAATATTGCGCTCCTGCCTGGCTCCCTTCCGCTTCACACCCACACACGCATGGAAAAGAGGGAAGTCGGACATCAGCCTCCCACAGCAGTGCGATTACAGAGTGGATAGACTATGTGTGTGTTAAATGTGAACGGAGATTATGTGGGTTTAACTCTCTGTGTCTGGCATACAGATTTCAATCACGTAACATCGCCTTTCTCTAACGTGGCAGGAAAAGACAAGGTTTGTGTCTTTTGAGGGGTATCTGGAGGGGGAAAAGGAATGATGGGAAACAGAAAGAAAAGGAGGAGTTATCGCTCAGATAAGAGAAAGGAAGGCAGGTAGGCGCATTAGGTGGCAGGCAGCAGACAATTGAGAGTGAAAATCACCTTATGTCAGTTTAGGCTAATCCCTGCATTTTACTTTTGAGCCTTTTCTCATGTGACCCATCCTATTTATGTCATGTTATTAATGTCATTACATGTTGCTATTTATACTAGACAGAAAAGATATAAAAATAGCCTTTATAACATCCATTCCTTTTTGTTCTTACCATGCATTCAGATGTTAAAAAGGCAGCTAGTCAGCCTTTGTGTTTCATTTTATAGCTGGCTACTAATGATATCCATTGATATAGAGGATCTGTAAAAATTAGAGCCTAAATGACATTGGATAGTGTCTTTATATTTCCATTGATAGCTAACACCCTATTTTCTCCCAGCACACAGAGAATTAAAGAGACAGGGCTAATCCAGGCATTGTTGACAAAATCCAGGAAAAGGAATTAATTAAGTATCATTGTCTGAGAAGAAAATACTCTGGCTTGGGGCATAGCGTCTTCCCCTGGCCTCCAGCCAAGCCGAGCTCAGCACTTCTATACACTCCTCTACACCCCTCTCCCCAGTCCCAACAAGCACACAGAGAAACAGAGATCTTAAAGGATGCCTCATTGCTTTATAGCTGACGAGGGCATTGTGAGAAAGAGGATATTTGGTGGTCTCCTTCCCCTTAGGACATCTTAACTCTTCATCTGTGCCACAAAAGTATTGATATACAGCAAATTTCTATGCTACCCAGCATAAATGCACACACATACACATATGCAGCACTTAGCTTTCACACCCATGAGTATACATTTTTCCCTCCAGAAAAGATAACAGTGGTGGCAGGGTCATCTTATGTAACCCATTTTTTTTCCTGTTGAGAGGCATGTTTCTAAAGAACTACCTGTTTACACATATTCGATTATAGATGTCAGGGGATTTCGTATTGGATGAGATTTATGTCTGCCTTTTGGCAGACAGTGAGGAAGTTTTTTGAGTTAAGGTGACCTAGAAGCCTGTAGATGCTTTCTTATGGGTTGAATGCGAATGCATGTAGGTTTATGTTTAATGTTTGATTGTATCACACTGATTTAGTTAACAGACCTGTAAAATATTGTAAATACAACTCTAGAATGCATTAGGCCTGAAAGAGTAACATGGATGTTCACAATGCACCTCTATCTATCTATCTATCTATCTATCTATCTATCTATCTATCTATCTATCTATCTATCTATCTATCTATCTATCTATCTATCTATCTATCTATCTATCTATCTATCTATCTATCTATCTATCTATCTATCTATCTATCTATCTATCTATCTATCTATCTATCTATCTATTTTAAAGTCAAAGTTTAAGTTGCAAAGTGAATAAGTACAATTAATATACTATATATTTCATTATTAATGCACTGGCAGTCTGTTGCAGTTTTTCATGCTATGCAACTTTATTCAGTCTCCTTGGTCCTTGATTGTGCACATTCTATATTGGGCGTGAATGTTGTCTCTATATCTGACACATATCAGCTATTTAACTCTGTCTCCCCTTCTCTCATCCTAACAGTCAACAGTGAGGATGTTGTCTCTACGCGGCTGTACTTTGTGAACGCCTCCCTGCAGCGGGTGACCTTCTCCAGCTCGGTGGGGGTGTCCCTGCCCTGCCCCGCGGGTGGCGCCCCCCATGCCGTCCTGCGCTGGTACCTGGCTGCCGGAGATGACATTTACGACGTGCCCCATATCCGCCACGTGCATGCCAACGGCACCCTCCAGCTCTACCCTTTCTCCCCCTCCGCCTATAACAGCATTATCCACGACAACGAATACTTCTGCACTGCTGAGAACCAAGCGGGCAAGATTCGAAGCCCCAGCATCCACATCAAAGCAGGTGAGGGCTTAAAACTGAATGGCCAGAAGGACACTTTCATTCAGGAATGTTATTGTGTTTCTTACTTACCAAACCAGCAGACTATTACCTTTTTTCTTCTTTATATGTATTTAGAATATATTATTGATGTCAGTGTTATTGTATTTAAGGTCAGTTTTAAATGTATATTAAAAGTACTGGTCCACCTACATGTTACACATACAGCAGCTGCTCATGGAAAGTCATGCTACGAAGCTCCCAGCGTGCAGTTTTTGTACTGATGTAAATGCCAAAGAAGGTTTGGAGCTCTGCAGTTACTGAGTCAGTGGAGCGGTATCAGCTTTGACGCACTATGGAACCTCAACACTTGGCAAACCTGCTCTGTAACTTTACATGACCTTTGACCTCATGGCCAAGTGGCAGCTGTTTCTAAATGCTTCCACTTTGTGAAAATATCACTTTGTAGAATCATGCAATATCTAGGAGGGAAGAAATTTCACAAACTGACTTGTTGTAATGATGACATTTTATTATAGTACCACATTTCAATTTAGTGAGCTCCTATTCAAAGATTAAGAGGTGCAACTTTTGTCCATATCATGTATCTTCAGGGCAGGTGAACTAACTAACCTTACCTTTTCATGCTTTTCTGGCCCGGTGGTTGTTACCGTTATTAAAACTAACATGGAGATATAAGTATTTTGTGTCCACTGTTATGACCATGTTATGACCATCATAACAAAAAGACTTTTTCGTTCATTTCTAGACTGACTCTTTTTTTTTAGCTTTACTATAGAAATCCACTACTGGACTCTTTCAGTGACTGGATACATTTTCTGTAACAAAAAAAAGAGAGGTAGCAAAACTTTTTCAGGAGAGGTACTTCAAGTTTTGAAAAACGAATTCTTGTGCTACCAAACTGGTCGAGTACAGCGCGTTGGAATATGACAAGAAAACTGATCTTCATGTTTTAAATTTGTTGAGGGCCCACTGGAGACCACTAAGGTTATCAATAAAATAATATTATGTGGACATTCTGAAAATTTTCACTTCACTAAATACTTACCAAAAAATGTCCAAGTGCCAAGCTGGAGGCAGTGTTTTTTTGGCACACATTGAAGTGATCACAAAAACAACATAGCCACAGCCAGCATCTGAAAATATGGTCACACAAACAGCCCACAGTCATATTGTCATTTTAAACCAAAAACTTTTCTCGGTGGGGCTTAAGTAGCTCCGAGTGCCCTGACACACATGCAGGCACAGAGACAGTTGGTTTGGTGACCTGTCCACACTCCCTGCCAAGGTCAAAGCTGGAGAGAGGTGCTGAACACACCGAGGAAAGGTGTTACTGATCTTTTAACACTTGCACGGTGACACACACACAGACAGACAAACACACCACAAAAAGTAAAAAACACATGCACATGACCTCATGTGATACACACTTTATACAATAGATATGCACGTTTGCATGTTAATGCGCATGTACACAAACACGGACCCACACATGCACGCGCACACACAAACAAACACATACCAACATGCACACCAGCCTGCGAATAGCTCATGCCAGCAAGCCTCCTGTCTCCCAGTCTCTCCATCTGTCCATGAACTGGAAAGTCCCCTAACTACACACACACAGGCTAACACAGACACACATATCCGTGTGCACACACACACACACACACACACACTGAAACACAGGCTCAGCCATTTTCCTCAAGCTGGCTCATGGTGTTTAGTCGCCAGCTCTTTGTAAGGGTGTTTGGCAGGATAGATTTTGGAGTGAGCTAGACACATGAAAAGATGTGAAAAGGAATCCTGAAAAAAAAGTAGATTTTTAGGTCATGCTAACAACCAGTGAGGCATTTTGACTGTGTTTATCAATTCTACCTGAAGAGAGAGTCAGTAGTTCCCTAGCACACATGTATACCAACCAAATCATTCACCAAAATGCTGCTGGATCATCTTTCTCGCCACCGCTCACACAAACACTCCCATATGGCCCGTGTGGTCCCCTGAGGATGACAGTCCCTTCAGCGTGAGAGTGACCTTATAGCCAGTCTCTGTGCTGGGATGACCTTCCCTCCCAAATAATTACAACAATTAATCAATTAAATGCTGAGGCAACCACAACTCCACAGCTCCATAACCAGAGCTCACATGCATGTGTGTGCCTCATTACCCCTAGAGTTGTACACAACACACAGGCTCGGTTACACTCACACAAAATCCTGTAGTTGCCATGGGCGACAGAGGCGTGAGCGCTAGGGTGTGGCATGCCCTGTCTCAGGTGGTGCAGGAGAATGATGACAGCTGACAGCTCACAGTGTGACACCCCCCCCTAAAAAAAATCCTCTCCCACTTCCCCCTGCGTCATTCTCCCTCTCCCTCTCTCTCTCTCTCTCTCTTCACATCTTCACATCTCTCTCTCTCTCTCTCTTTCTCTTTATCCCTCCCCCTCTTTCTCACCCTTTTCTTTGCATGCTGATTGTGGTCCAATAATAGCTCAAGCACCTGTCTGGATAGCTCTACATTTATGAAAATCAGTATGTGGGCTGCTTGTTTTCCTGTATATGTTTTTGTTTGGGTATCTCATTTTGAAAAATCTAGTTTTCTCTGTGCATTTTTCACTCGAGTGTAACACCAGTCTATTGCATGCAACTATTTTTGGTAAAACAGTTTGATACATTCTCATATCCAGAGGCAACTGAAAGGCTATTGATATATGTATGTTTAAACTGGAGTGTGCATGGCAACTTGAGTTTCAACTTCAGTTTGATCTGTACTTACTGGAGGGTTAGGCACTTAACCCAGCTGTCGTAGGGAGAGATGCAGGGTACACCCTACCCAAGACAGAGAGGCGCACATCCACACCGACAACCAATTTAGAATCACCAGTTAACTAAACAAAAATTTCAATATTATATTATAAATGGTATAATTTGGTGAATTCAACTCTGACAAAAAAAGAAAACCTTATTTCATGACTGCACTGTATATCTATCTGTCTATCTGCCTAGCATTACCTTAGCTTCAGTTCAAAACTTAAAAATATCAAGGGACTTTCTCATAAAGCAAATTTAGCATTTTTCTCTGTCTGTTAATAAGCAAAAGACCCAAAGGACATTTGAAGGATAAAAATTTAAAAGAAAATTGCAAAAAAAACATTGCATCTGAGAGTTTTGTTTTTTGCTCACATAACATGTCTTTACACAAACTTGGTATAATGATTTGGGTAGACCTGTTCGGTGAGCCCCACCCTATCTCCCCTTTGTTCCACCTAAAACACACAAACCTACGTAGGACAGGGCCAAGGCAGCAGGTGTTTAGATCTATTTCTTCTATCTGCCCTCCTCATATCTGTCTGAACCTGAACCTGATAGACTGCTTTTTTTCATCCTTTTCATTCAATAATGCAACCCGCATCCATTCATTTCTCTTGTATTTCATTATACTTCCTCTTTTCTATCCTTTCCCTTTGCTGTGTTTTTAATGCTTGCTTTATGAATAAGTAAATGCAGTATTTGGTTTCTCCGTCGTTAATTATTGAAGCGACAGTGATACAGGACTTGCCTCCCAGTGCGCCCAGTCGCCCAGACCCATGTTTTAACTCGTATCTAGGCAACCAGGCTGCATATAGTCAGGCATCAGTAACATCCTAATGATTCTGCTGCGCATGCGATGAGGGGGAGTGCAATTTACACACAAATCAGTTGGGGTACCATTTGCATCATGTCACAAGGCTTAAGAGGATGAATATGTAATGGTTTTTTTTCCTCTCTGTGTCTTTCATATTTTCTAAGAGAAACGTGTGATAAATGACAATGCTATCACAACAGCTGCCTCTTAGTGGGGTCGGTTACATAGATGTGTCCAAGGGCATGTCGCCATACATGGCTTGATTGACAGATTTTAATGGGGTAACGAGTGGTTAAACAACACTTTCTTAAAAGGAATCAAGTGTAGGGCAAGGTGGGATCACCGACAGGAAGTACAAACCCGAGGTGACCTTGACTGGTTTAGCACCTCTACCGTATTAAAATGTGACCACTGTCATCATCACGCCAAACATTTACAAGCTGCCAAGCCGATTTTAAACACTCTATGAGAGGCTCAGTGGGCACTGGGGATTTTACTTGCTATTGACAAGAGGCAGCAGGGTCAGTCAGAGAGTAAATAAATGATTGAAAGAATTGGCTCGGCCACAACAGCCGAGGCCACTCTGTCAATCCAGGGTATCGATCTGAGGTAGATGGCTTCAGTGAAAAGCAAGGGCTGTTTAAATGAAAAACTGAGATGAGGACCTGATTGGAATTAATTGTGTTTTAGTTTTGATTTATTTACAAATTAAGCTTCAATTCACATTAGCCGCCCGTGAGTCAGGTGACCAAGTGAGAAACAATAACCAGGCATAATTAAGGTCCAAAGTGGCATGGTAGTGCCATAATTGTCAGTGTCAAGGCTCAATAGCCAATATGCATCATCTGTTTTTGGCAGGATCATATATATGTCAAAAAGTGAAATTTCCATGGTGTTGACGCAGTCTGCCCCAGTCTTAACTCCTTAACAAATCAGAGGCCCAAGGATTAGATGATCATGGATAAAGTAGGCTAGTGTGAAAGAAATAGACATGGTGAGACAAAGAATCAGGAAATTAAACATCGAACTTTAAGGTGAAAGACTCCCCACCGTTTGGACAAGGACACTGGCTTTGGTTCCACTGGGTTCCAGTGACAGTGGCGGCTGGCATAAAGCATTATTAATGACCAAGGAAACTGGCCTTCAGGCTAGGCGTTAATTATATCACTGGAGAGCTGGGGGAGAGCGAACACACAGGAGTGCAGGGCCACTCCCTCTGTTGTGTGTATGTGTGTTTTACATTGTTAAGTCATTACTGCCCTCATTTCTAAAGAGAGCCCACATTGATAGATTGCTAGAAACACTCCCCAATATCAGCCTTTCTGAGACCCTCTCTGACTTCTATAACTTTGTTTTTCTGTTCGTCTTATTCAAGTCAAATAGTGTCCAATGTGAATTGTCTGTGTTGAAAAATCTGGCAACATACCTTTAAACAAATGAGATGACGATAGCAGGCAAGGCCACACAGTTCAGTTTATAAAACAGCTCACTGTTTATTCACTCGAGCTAGCATGTCCTTGAACTACCTGTCTGTCCTTCTTACCAGAATAATCCATTAATTTAATTTCACTTAATTTATTTAATGAAAATTTATGCTCTGATTCAGCATTTCACATTTTTCACCAATCAGGCTATTGCTACAGGCTAGTGTTTTCATCATTAAGCCTGTCTTAATCGCCACCATCCTTTCTGTACACTGGCACAGATTCACAGTTTAGTGCTCTGCATGCCATGTGCAGAGGGTGTGTTTTTGATGCCTGGCGCCTGCATGTGACAGTTCCATCGGCTCTGTGCAACCCTCCACTCCTTGCCGTCTCATAGCATCTGTGGCGTTGTTCTTTAAAAGGCCAGCAGCAACTCGCTACGTATCCCCTTCAACACAGCTCCGAGTCGGTCCTCCTTACAATCGCCCTGTGATTTTTAAAGCTGTGGCTGAACAGTGAAAAACTGGCTTAATGTGGCTGAACAGAGCACCAGACAAGTTTATTTACTCACCCTGCTTTAAGTATTTGTTGAGCAGGACAGATGTCAGCTGTGAATTGTCAACATGTGAAAAAAATATTTGAAAAAACTATTTGGTTTTTTGTTTGTTTGCTTTAGATGTATTACTATTTTTTTTATACCACTGCTTAAAATCAGGACTATCACTATATCCGAATGTCAATTCTTGATAATAATGACTAAAAAAATTATCTTTTGAGTTCAGTTAATTAATTCTGATTCTATAGAGAGCAACTATAAAGAATAATAGAGAATAAAGAATATTATAATAAAGAATTTCCACACATTTAAGATATTTTAGGTTGTAATTTCCAATACCTAAAAGTATTCTTCGCCAGCATTGTTAGCTCAGTGTTCCACATTCCTTGTTACTTTACTTAAAATGTATTCATTACCTTAATTAATCTCCAAAATAAGTAATTTTTTATATTATTTGTCATGCATAATTACCTACAGTTCTATAAACTGAGGCAAAACAATATCGTAGTAAGGACAATCATACAATCTTACTTTTAGTGTTTACATTCAAAGTTGAAAACCATCTGAAAGCGACGTCCCCATGTTCATCACAGCGATTCTCCTGCAGGAACGTGAACAGGTAAAAATACAGACTCCTGGACGTAGTTTGTACTTTTACTACTACATTCTTATTTTTTTTGTGCAATAAAAACCAACGCAATGCCCGAATCCCCACTTCTCTAAAGATGTAGACTTTAGCACCCTTTTCCTAAAAACTAAAATTCACCAGCTGGGCCAATGTCCTCATTTTAGGTTTGACAGCGTTTTAGTAGGTAAAGGTGAATGCTTGGACATGAATTGAGCTGCGGTTTGGGGAAGGCCTTGACTAGAGATGGCTCCCGGGCTTGGCAGATCCCCGTGCACTAAATAGAAGTGAAGAAGTTAAAGAATTGAAAACAAAGAGGGAGGGAGGGTGGGGCACGTAAACGAGAATAAACAGCTTGTAGAGCTGGGGGAACCTATATAGATGAAAACCGGAAGGAGCGTGTTTGGAGGCATGGTCCCGCTCCTGAAATTCCGATACTCCAATTAGATGTGAGAAACACTGCAGTTAACTAAAATAAAAGTAAAAACTAGACTAGACTAAACAAATGCAAACTAACTGAAATGATATTGTGAATTTGGAAAACCAAAATAGAAGTGAGTTTTAGTATCTGTTAGTCTGCTAAAAAAAATATTATTACAACATTCCCAATGAGGCATTGATGGATGTGTTTATTGAAACTCTGGATGTTCACGAGACTGTGAGGTAATGCTTTCAAAAACGTAAGTGTTTTTATTTTAATATTGATACTTATTTTCCTAAATCTTACCTCTGACATAATCCCTCTATAAGATAATAATTAAAGAGACTAAACTAAATTAAACTAAACATCCATCCATCCATTCGCTTCCGCTTATCCTTTTCAGGGTCGCGGGGGGTGCCGGAGCCTATCCCAGCTGTCATAGGGCTAAACATATTTTAAAAAATTACTTTGAATGAAGTTAAATTGAATTAAAAACGAAAATAAAAATGAATATAAAAATAAAAAACTAATTAGGAAATTTAAAAAAAAAAAAAACTATGGTTACTCTGGATTTCAGTACAAGTGCAGGAAGAAAAAGTCCTGTTTGGTGTATTTATTGTTTCTGTTGATGCATCCTGTAGATAACTGAAGAACCTTTATAACAACATAATTGCAAATGTAATGTAATTACTGAATTTAATGCAATACAGTAACATGTTATTGGAAAGTGTAATGTGATTACAGTAGCATGTTACTGTGTAACATGTTACACTAAATACCAGTATGTACGGTAGAAAGTAAAGAGAAACACAACAAATAATATTGCAAATATATGTAATTTTATGAATTTAGTTCCTTAATTTAGAGGGAAGAATAAATGTTTTCAATGAAAATGTAACACATTATTATTAGGACTGTGGGCTGTATTATAGATTATCTTTACCTCCTGTTCTTACATTGTAATTACATGTTGCCTTTAAGGGTCTGAGCTCTATTATAGAGTATCCCAATTATTTTATGATTTGGCTGTATGGTAGCCCTCCTGTGGTACTTCACTTGACTAAATATTATAAAGACTTTTGTGGACTGGTTGACAGCCTTTGTGGACTAAATTGTATATAAAAAGCTATTTGAGGGATGTAGATTTGATTAAATTAAAGCATAAAAATAAACTATACCTCTCATATCACAGTTTGTGCAGACTCCCTATTTACGATATCAGCATTCATCTGTAATTTTTAAACATCAGTATTAATTTCAGATCTAGGTTTATTAAACTGAAGTGTCCACTGTCACTCTCACCCAGTGTACATCTAGTGACTAATATCAGCTCTTTTCTTCACTTACCAGTGTTCAGGGAGCCCTACACAGTCCGTGTGGCCGACCAGCGCTCCATGCGGGGTAATGTTGCCGTGTTCAAGTGCCTCATCCCCTCAGCTGTCCAGGAGTATGTCAGCGTTGTTTCCTGGGAGAAAGACACCGTCGCCATTGTCCCTGGTAGGAGATTCAGCCACTCATAATCAATGATTCATCAAAAAACCCAAACTAAGACTGCAGACAAAAGCTTCACGTTCATTTTCCAAGTTCATGCTCATTCAGTTTGTGTCTGTGGTTAATAATGGAAAGCAAATGATCAAATCTCATTCCACTACATAAATGGAATATTTGCAGGTGGAGAAATAAGAATTTTCTCTGTTATTGCAAATGAAGTCCAAGCTTTAAATCCGGGGATGGTTTTTGTTTGTTTGTTTGTTTGTTTTTAAAAATGTGGTTTGCTTTCAGAACGTAATGGACTTTCTTGTGATTGCTGATTTCTCTTTATCAATAATAATCAATCTATTTGTGTTTATTTGTGTTGCTGGTACTGGTCCCAGTGAGAGAAGATGACAGAATGCCTCATTCATTCAAAAATAAGGCTGATGAAATGGCCTTTGCCTGACACATTCCTGGCTGCTCAGTCACTGTCACTGCTGTGGTTCAGAGCTGTGTTATGTGGGTAAATCAGACATTAACAGACATGTGCTATTTGTGTTTGTGAGAGAGAGAGAAAGTGAGAAAGCAAGAGAGAGAGAGAGAGAGAAAGAGGAGGACCGAGGGGTGTGTGTGGACTGGGGGGAGGGGGGGGGGGGTCTAATTTGATGTTATCACAGTCACCTAAAAGAGAGCAGCAACACCTCTAGGGCTCTCTTATGTCTGGTGTTGTTCACTCTGTTTCATCTGATCCTCTAAACAAATCATTCACTGTCTAACTGAAGAGTGAAAATATCAGTGTGGGCCTCCTGCGTGCTGCTATGCTTGTGCATTGGCACTCGTGTGTATCTACAGTATGTGTTCAGGCTTGTGTTGCAGTGTTAACATTTGCTCCATGGAGCAATGGCAAATTGCAGGGTGTCAGATGAGACTGTTTAGGTCAGATGATACGTATTGTTCTCTGCCCCTTATCTTGCTCTCTGATACAGACTGCCTGTTTCATCTCTCAACACTGTGTGTGAGTGTATCTATAAAGGTGTCTGTGTATTTGTGTGCCTCTCTATATGGCTCTGTCCTTCACACAGGAGCACTCATTGATCCAGCACAACTATAGTAAGTGTGTGTGTGTGTGGCCTGAGGGGGGTTTCCAGTCTGGATCGATAAAGCTTGCTGTTGGATTCCCCTCTCTCTTGTCACGGATCCCTCAGTGTGAGAGTGGTGAGACCGGGCCAGTCTGTTTGACTCATAGCTCTGTGTGTGTGTGTATGTGTGCGTGTGTATGTGTATTTGCTAAAGCCACTGTATCATGACTGTGTGCAAGAGCTCAGTGGGAGTATGTTATTGATCGAGTGATGGACGCCTTTGGTAAAGCATGCACATATAGACAAGCAAAAGTATGTATGCACATGTGCACACACACACACACACACACACACACACACACACACACACACACACACACACACACACACACACACACACACACTTGAATGAGCAGCTCTTTGAGCTTTCAGCTGTGACCAGTTCATGTTATCCATAATCTTTAAGAAAAAACCTATACATTCCATTGATTCCATTTGAATGAATTATCACTGCATGAACTGCAATAATCTGTTTCATTTTCAATAACTGAAACACCATTTTTAAGGTGAAATGATCAGTCAGGTTATCAGTTGTCACTATTTTAATGATCACCGTCATAACTTTCATGAAGAAATAATTGGAAAGCAATCACATATTTGTTCTTCTTGGATTTTTTTCTTGTTCTTATTTTTTTAGATGATTATAAATGGTCACTTTTACATTTCTGCACATGTGAAGATGTCTAATAAGGCATCTTTAATAAAAATGGTTAATTGATTTTCCAGTTGTTTACTAAGTAATATAATCATCCCGAAATATCTGAGCTGGCATTTCAAAATACTTGAGAGTATTTGTTTTCCGTTTTTCCTTTGCTTCCTTCTCTTCTCTACTTCTTCTCCTCTCAGTCCTGATGAATACGTTTTATTAGTGACACAGTGCATCTCTTCTTCTTTCTGTCCATCTTTGGCTTGACGCCTCCTCCTCAACCCTGGTACAGACTGGTGGCCTGTGTCAGCATCATAACCACACACACACACACACACACACACACACACACACACACACACACACACACACACACACACACACACACACACACACACACACACACACACACACACAAACAGAGACACAGAGGGTCCATGTGCGGGCCCCACCCACCCCACTTGCACTCCACCATGCACCTCATCCATCTATCCATCCACTTCATCTATCAGCTCCTGGTGGCATGTACAGCTTTCAGTCTTTCGATAGCGCTCGAGATGCTCTAGTGGTTTGCCATTTATTAGGGACACTGTATGCCAAGGTATTGGCTTGACAGGATGATACATGTCAAACAGACGGCTGTGTTGGTCAATAAAGCTGAGTTTGAATGGGCTTTGATGAAGAGGCAGGAGGGTGTTTGCTGACAGCTGGCCTCACTGTGAGACGACCCTGCCTGGGTGTCATGTCACTATTTGACAGCCAAATCTGTTTGCGTTGAGGCCTGTTCGTGGAGCGATTTGTGGGGGAGTAGACAGATAGATAGACAGGCAGACAGTCAAACAGAGCGAAGCTTTGCGTGTTGACTGGCTATCGTGGATTTTACTCCCTTGTCATATTCCTCCCCTTCTCGTGCTACTTCTCTATCTAGCCATGCCTCTCCCTTTAATTGATGGTTTGCTGGTGTTGCTGTCGGTTAGAAAATTAACATTTGTTTGCTTGTCAGTTAGGGAACTGAAAGAGTATGCTCTGACAGCGATGTGTACGAAGGAACTTCATCCGTGTGTATGTGTGAGTGTTTGCGTGTCACTTTGTTAGTATCGCTCTCCTCCTCCAGTTGGAGCTTAAAACATTGTGAGTTTTATCTGGTCACCATGGTAACGGGTGCGATCCGGCGGGCGGAATGAGGAAGGTGTGAGGATGCATCGCTGCCTGATTTTTATAAGTGCATCACCACGGTTCATCTCCACCATACTCACACATGTGCACGCACACACACACATACAGAGGACATATCAGCATATGTAGTATCTTTCTTTCTTTCTTTATTTCCTGCATTACAAACTGTATAGTCCATCATCCATGGTCTGGATTAGGATGATGAAGCACTGTGTGTGACTTGTCGGTGACACTATGTGCCTGTGTGATATACATATTATTATAATAAACCTGTTGGCCACTCTGCTAACAGGGACAACAGCCAATATCTAGGAGCTTCCAGTGTAGAAGGCAGATATTTGAGCCAACACTTCCTAATCCGTCCAGCAGAGAGTTTATGAATGCAGGTACATTAACAAAGCTGTGTAAATCACAGACAACAGCGAACTCTTTTCAAGATCACATGTCGACAAGTGCAATCCCACTTTTGCTCTCTACCTGCATGCAATCAAACCCTGCTTAAAGATGATTGGTCGTTAGAGGTTCAGTTGCAAACACACCTTGGATACATATTATGCATGTATTGTTATCGAGAATAGCTAATAACTGACCTAAAACCGTACAGCAGAATTGTCAAGCATATGTCAGTTTACTTTAAGTATTTTGGAAATGCATGACAAAATTTTACACTGTAAAAGCTTGGGTTTTATATGGTGTGATCATACTTTTCCTTTGAAAGATGATCAGTTTTTCTCCTGCCATCCTGTAACTATATGTATTTTCTCACTTGTGTATGTTTTCCTATAATCCTAGAATGTGTCCCTGATTTCTACATCAGGCTTGTGTCAGGGGCATAACACTTGTTGCAGCACTCAAAAGGGCCAAGGAAACAAAAATGCAATGTGCACACTTAGATATTAATTTTAATCTTAATTTTAATAAATGATTGCCATGGGTTTAATTGTATTTGTGGGAAAGGAAATGTCCAAAAGTAAGCAACACATTCAACAATATCATCAGCATCTGGGATTGCGCCATGATGTAGACATAACCCCAATCTTCAGGATTTTATGTTTCTTATAGACCCGCTTTTAATAATATCACCATAAAATACTGAAGTTAAAATAGAAATATCAAAGTTTGCCAACAGACATTTACAGGAATGGTCTTTATTTTATGTAATAGCTACACATGAAGTCAGTGTAGTCTCTTTAATTTTCCTTTCTTTTGTGAGGCAGCTGAGTCAGTTCTGCAAACTGTACACTTAGATATAATGTGCTTGCTTCATTAGAGCCAAAAAAACTACAGCTTATTTGAATTACACATTTACATACTGTGGTTGAATGAACTATTCAGGTGGCATCTGAGTAGCATGCTTCATTAAATGTTAATGAGAACATTGTGAGTCATATTACAGCATTAAACCAGGGTAAGGGATAAAGAGATTAACACACACAATTAAGTTGTTTTCGTTTATCTTAAACAATGTATGGCTTCTTAAAGAACAATCTTTATTAGCATGAGAAAGAAGACACTTGCAATGTTACAATATTTTTGAAAATTTTAATAGTTTGAACGAGTCACAGAACAATACTAAGTGATTGATTAGTTGATATCGCGGGAGATAACAACAGAAAGCGTAAACATCGAGGGTGAAGAGGGTGTGGAAAAGTGTGACGTCTGTGTTTTTTGCATTGATTGAGGCTGTTTAATCCCCCTTCTCTTTCATACACACTGCCTCTCTCTCTGTGAAGTGTAGCGTCACCACAGCTGCAGTAGCTTCTGTCCCAGTCTCCATTTTGTAGCCACTCCGCAGAGGACCTGTACTCTTCCTACCCCTCTGTCTTTCCACTTTTAACTTTATCCCTCTCCTGCCCTTCTTTTCTAGAGGCACTTATTAGGAAATAGTGAAGTGACAAAGCATCGTCTTTTTTTCTTCCACTCCATCAGGCCTGAAAGTGAACAACAGATAGGCTGAAAAATGGCAGAATAGGCAGAAAAAGAGAGAGACAAAGTGGCACAAAAGCATGACATGTTAAATTATGCAGATGGGAAAGTGGGCATAGGATGCAGGGATGATGGAATGAGGTGGGTAGGTGTATGAGGACATATAAGGGGTTGGACAGATGGACAAAGAAAGAGGTGTGTGCGCTGAGATTTCCTGCTGTCCCCAGCACCCCAGGGAGGGAGAGAAGGCCAGGGGCTTTAAAGCCAGTGGGGGCTACCATTAAAGATGCATCTGACAAGTGCTTAATGCTCCCCTGCCTCCCCTCTCCCCTCCATTTCTCATTTTTCTTTAGACTTTCTTTACTTATTCCTGTTAGTATCTAACCATTAACCATTACACACATGGTGCACATCTATGTGTGTTTGTCTTTAGAATGGTTACAATTCATACCTAGGGTAAAGGTGGGGGAAGAGGGCAGGCAGAGGGGTAACTGTGGAGGGGAAATGGGTGCTGTTTACTTATTGATGTGTGTGTGTGTGTGTGTGTGTGTGTGTGTGTGTGTGTGTGTGTGTGTGTGTGTGTGTGTGTGTGTGTGTGTCCGATTCTGGCAGTGATGCATGTTAGGTTGGGTTATTTATTCAGCACTCGTGTTTGGATGTTTTACAGAGAGAACAGGTGCAGAGTGACTCTGAGCTTGCTCTGTTTGAACGGACTTTGTGTGCGCATGTGTGTGTGCGTGCGTGTGTGTGCTAGCTGTGTCAGTGAGACAGACAGAAAGAGAGTCAGACACAGGGGCATTCACTGCTGTCCAGGCACTGATAGGGCCGCTGTGTTTGTCTTTGTGGATAACATGATTTGAATATTGAAAAGAAATTCTAATTTGTAGATTTCAGATAGATAGATAGATAGATAGATAGATAGATAGATAGATAGATAGATAGATAGATAGATAGATAGATAGATAGATAGATAGATAGATAGATAGATAGATAGATAGATGGAAAGTACATGCTCAGGAACATGGATGTTCTGCATAGAGATTGAAATGGCGGGAGAGATGGAGGGAGATTGAAGGAGGGAGAGAGGGAGATAGGAAGTGAGAGAGGGTTGTGCACGAGGAGAATTTCAATGGCACTCCAATCATGCAGGCAGTCTCGTTAGCCCAGGGAACATTTGCATAGCGCTTCGGCGAATTCATTTGGCGTTACTCAGAGAAGATGGCTCCCTTTTCCTCTCAGCTAGTTAGTTATTCATTAAGCACAAGGTGTTCAGAAGCACATTCACGCGAATTTCTCATGCGTCCGTGTGTGTGTGTTTGTGACCTGTTGACCGGTGTGCCTTTCATGTTACACTGTATGTTTCTTGTTATATAGGCTTTGTTGCAGATCTACCTCCCATGAGGTTTGCATATTTATGACTGACTGGATACGTGCCCTGGATCTTTCCACGTATATCCTTACAATACTGACTAGGTACATGCCAGCAGACAGAATTGCTGTCAGATATTGTGCCAATTGCAGAGCCGACGTCAGAGCATTACTCATCACCCACCATGATCTCGCCAACAACTTCTTCCTCAAGTAGTGACGCCGGAGCTTTAACTTTGTATATCGCTGCTGCCTTTCTCCTCCTCTTCCATCCCAAGAAGCTAATTAGGGGAAAAAATACATGATAGAGGTTCAGACAATTAGATTTTTACCTCAGATCATCACTAATGGGGAGCATAACTTGCCTAAAAAAGCATGTCACTTGTAAGATTGGTTAGGATTGTGTGTGTTTGTCAGGGGTGGGAGTATGGGTGGTGTCAGTGAGGAAGCAGAGCCAGTAAGTGAAGATGACACACATAATGAAGAATGCAGTGGATGTGTTATTCTAATTATCCCACTGACACCTCCTTGCGATCTAATGTTGTTTGACAGTGCACAAAAAACCATGGTGAAGAGCTGCACTTGTATGCACATTTGTGTGTATGTGTGTGTGTGCTGGGTGTGTGTGTGTGTGTGTAAGTGCGTGCGTTGAAATCTGCAACCAGGAATTTGCAGTGACAGTGTTTGTCACATGTGCTTAAGCTGTAGGATGAATTCACTTTGTGTGACCTTTCCTTAAGTTGGTCTGCTGCTCATTTTAAGTAGGCAAACACCATAGTTTGTGTTTGACACGAGTTACTTATTTTACCTTTATTTGAAAAAAGAGAACTGCATCATGTATTGGCTTCAAATGGTTGAACTGCACTCTTAAGTAGGTGAGAAAATATGAGCTGGAACTGTTTAAAGTTAGAAAAAAAACTGTGCTGTGGGCCAATATTTATTGTTTTCTTCAAAAAATCAAATAGTGTATGATTGGTGAAACCATAAAGAAGCCTGTTTTAAGTAAACATTTCAAGCTATTATCTTAAAATTTCAACTAACTCACTCAAACTTCTGAGAAAATAACTTGAAATTTCAAGTAATTAAGTCAAAATTTGGAGATAATAACTGAAAATTCAGGTTTTTCTTTTTAATGGCCGAAATAAGCTTCCATAAACACCACCGGCTGATTAAACTAAAGAAAAAAATGATTTGGATAATTGATTAATGGTTTAAGTCATTCTTGAGAAAAAATGAAAAGGTTTTATAGAAGAGGATTTGCTTCTTCTTTGCATCATTGTCGACTTTTAGAAGTTGTGATGTTGTGACAATTTTCTGCCATTTGTGGACAAATCAGTTAATGATAAAATGTGAGGCTTTATCATTATTGACAATTTTCAGTTCAGCCCTGCTGTGTACAGAGTGCAGTGTTGCGATTAAACACTGAAAATGTTTCATTCAGTGTCAAGAATATGATGACTATCTATCTATCTATCTATCTATCTATCTATCTATCTATCTATCTATCTATCTATCTATCTATCTATCTATCTATCTATCTATCTATCTATCTATCTATCTATCTATCTATCTATCTATCTATCTATCTAACTTCATATGATCACAGCAGATAATGTTGAAGTTGAGTGTCGGCAGGTCAAAAAAATTGTCTAGTCGTTGCACTTTGTGTTAAAGAAAGGCTACATAAGCAAAGGAAAAGAAAGAAAACAGAGCATTCCTATGTGCCTCTGTAGTTGTAGACATGCATGTGTTTCTGTGTATTTGTGTTTTTAGTAGTGCACTGGGGGCAGGGCAATATGAGAGATATCCTGTTCCAACACATCCCCGCTGGAGCTGACTTAATGACCCATGACCTGAAGATGTACATGCTAGGAGAAGAGAGAGAGAGGGTGGAAGGAGGCAGGGTAGCTGAAGAGGAAGAGGAGGAGGAGGAAAGCAGAGGGGTGTGTGACCGGGAACAAAATGGATGAAAATTGGAGCAAATAAAGCAGAAAAGAGATGAAAATGTGTTCTGCTTGATGCATTGCTCTCTATTTCTTTGTCCTTCCAGTCTCTTTCTCTCTCTGGAACACGTCTTGGTCTGACCAGCGTCGTGTCCATCTGCTTGAGGAGCTCCTCCTCTTACCTCTCTTTGTCTGCCTCTGGCACTCTTACTCACTTTTCTGGATCCACTTCTTTTCTTTGGGCTGAAAGATCACAGTTAATCAAAGTCAGGATGGCGACAGCCGACAGACCCATGACATGCAGCCCACAGTGGACAGAAGCAGAGGCAGTAAGGGAAAGACAGAGAGCTTCAAAGTAAAAGGACAGCGAGATAGCCGTAGAATAAGAAGACAGGTGAAACAGGTTAGCACATTTGACCTGCACTTCCTTTTTTTTAGTCCTTCTCAATTTTTCTTTTACCCTTTTTGACACTTGCCATTTTTATTGGATTTCTGGACTTTCCCGCCCTTCCCACTCTTTCCCTCTAACCTCACACAACCTCTGTCATATCTGTTAAATTCAGATGTGCATCTGCCTGTGTGTACATGAGCGCATGTGTGTGAGCCCACTGATCTCCCTTGTCAGCAGTGCCATCTCTGTGTTTTATTAATAGCTAATCAATGAGCTCTCTGGGATCTATGAGATGGCCTGAGGACTCCCATAAGACATATGCCTCCGTATCAGCGCACACACATCAATAGCTCATAGAAGTCAGTGGAGTATAACACATTTAGAGTTGGTGTTGTTGGTTGGTTTTTTTGTCAATACCTTTTTTTTTTTTTCAAGTTTTCGTTTCGTATTTTAATTTAGCTGCAGCAACAAAGTGGTGCAAGCAGCTCAGATCCATTATAGACCGATTCACATCTGCCCTTCATGTTTCCATATCTGGTTTGTTTGTGTCATAAATGCACTCTCTCTTTCTCACTTTCTGTTTTACCTCTGCCTCCTAGGGTTCTCTTACTGCTTGACTTGACATTTATTCCTCTCAAGCGCTTATCAGGCCCACTTGATTGCCTCTTGTTTTGCATCATTATTTTTCTTCACATTCTGCTATTTTCAGTGTGTCTGCCCTCTTCCTATTCTTCCTTCACCTACCTATTTTCTCTGCGCTCACTTTCTGTACCTTAGTTGTTGGTATTTTGAAAGTGCAGCCTGTTTTTTTTTCTTTTTTTCATTTTGTTTTTTGTCTGTTTTGTTCATGTGCATAGCCATTGTTTTACGATGCCCAGGGCAATCTGGGTTTTTGTTCCTCTCACTCACTGGGGACATTGTTTGAAAACAGAAATGTGAGTTTCAAATGTCTTTGGAGGAATCCTCCAACTTTTTGCTTTTTCATTTATAAGCACCCAAACTAAATAAAGGATACTGCTATTAATAATCCGATTTTTGGTGTGGTCAACAAACAAAATTAAACATTTTGTTTTAAAAATCCACTTTTAAAAAAGTTAAAAAGGCACCTTATTCAAATATAAGCATTTATCCGTAACATAAAGTCATTAAAACTACTACTAAGTCCCCAAAACAGAACCCAGTCCTCCCCAGAATTCACCCCCAGTTAATGGGAATACACGATTGCAGTGTTGTGAAGATATTTGGAAATGTTTATGCGTTTCTTAGAAGTCATTCTGCTTAGTTTGTCTTTACTGTAATTGGTGTATCTGATTTTCCAAACAAAACTCCTGAGTTTTATTGCGTTAAAGTGACAGAACAGAGTCAAAGTTTAGGCTAAGCCTTAAGTTTCTGTTTTAGTGCTTTGGTTTACAAACGTGCATTCGCAGCACCATCTATAGTAGCAACCCAGGTGTATTAGCAGCTCACGGCCAACAACATGCCCTTGTATTTCAGCCTACGCTATGCTGAAGTTGTGGACACTATCATATTTCATGTTTCATGCTTCATCTAGCCAACAATTGCGGTGCCAAAATGAATGTAGCCTCTTCTCATGTTTTATTTTTTGGCAAATTTTGCAATTTTGTGGTGTTTTGTGAGCAATGTTTTTCTCTTGGACAGCAACTGTCTGAGCAGACACTGAAACAGCTTTTGACTTGGCTTAGACTTTATGCCAAGTCAAAAGAACGTTCTCATCTGTTTTTCAATGCAGTGACACATTTTGTAGGTGGGAAATCACAACTCAAAATTGTGTCCTTTTCAACCTCCAGGTGTTCAATGCACAAAGCCAGGAGAAAAACCTTGCCGCCTCCAGGTTTGCTTTGTTGCGCATGAAGTAAAGTTAACAATGTTAAGCTAGTAGTGAGAGCTTGAATCAATTATGACAATACAGCCACAGTTTCAAGTGAGCTAAAGGACTAAATTAATTATCATTCAGCCAAACTCATACGTAGAGAAGCTCTACTTTATTTTTATTGTCCAAGGTTCCATTATGTGGAATAACATCAAGACTTAGAAAGAGCATTACATTGAACTTTTTTTCTTTGAATTTTCCTAGACACTGGAAACTTTCACTTACCAGTTGTCACTGAATGCAGCACGGAGAAACAAGCTGTCATACTGCAGGTCATTTTTTTTCAGCTTTCTTATAACCTGACTATATTTTGTGTTTCAATACTATTCCTACATCCAGCTGCCCTCTGACAAAGAATGTGTGTTTGGTGTGTGAGAGAGCAAGAGAAAGAAGGCAATCTTTTTACATCTAAGCTTAGCTGACTAAGGCTCCCAGAAGACAAAGAAAGGGTGAGAGGAGTGCGGGAAGGGAGAGTATAGTGGAAAAAGAGAATGTAATTTGAATCTCATATACATTTCGGTTGAAAGTCATTTTAGCCTTGGTACATTCTCTCTGGAGTCAGCTTTACACACACACACACACACACACACACACACACACACACACACACACACACACACACACAAAGACACACTCCCCCACCCACACTTGTGGACAAAGCTCTTGTGTATGAGCACAGATTGACAGTTGAGTGCTCACACTACAGCTCATTCATCCTTGTTGACTACATCTCTGCAGCCAAGTTGAAAATGAATGATGTGTCAGATGCAGCCTCTCTACAAGATAAAACATATTGTTTTCTATTGTAGCTACAATTGCTTGCGTACAATACAACATTAAAAGGTGGTAAAAAGAAAGAAAGGAAGGAAAACAACCTGTGGGCGACAAACTTGTTTTTGCATTTACATTCCTCCAAAACATGTATCCTAAGAAAAACACAGCTGCTTTAAAACTGTGTTAGGCGTCCAAGTGAAAAACTTTAGAAGTTTGATTTTTTTAGTCTTTCTGGGAAGTGGTCTTAACTTTTTGGCCTTTTAAGAGTATATGTGCAATTTTGGAAAACCAGGAAGTTAATGACACTGTTGTGACTTAAACCTGCCAAGGCTACATATCAGGCGCTTCTTGCAATGTCAACACTGTAGACAGATATTTTGACTTAAGCACTGTCACTCGCCAATGGCATCCATCCCCAGAATCCCCCGATTTGCTTTGTGTGTGTGCGTCTGTGTAAGCATGTCTCTTTTCCTCTGCATAAACAGTGTTCCCTTTTCCTGAAGGCTGACAAGCGAATGCCTTGTTTATTTCTGTTGACTGGAAAAAAGATGTCTATTGGTCCCTTATACCTACAATTCTTTCTCATTACCCATCTTTTTTTTTTTTTTTTGCAATTTTAGACTAACATAGGTGGGAATGATAGAGTAATCAGCTATAGGACAGATGAGAAAACAAAAAAAGAGTTTCATGTTTATTACACAGTTATTAACATTAACGTATCTTCATGCTGTGGCAGCTTATATAGACTGTAGTCATGTGGCACTATGGAATGTATGTTGAAAACAGTATATTCAGTTCTATCCGCCTGATACACTGACCTGATAAACTGATCCCCCAATTCATTTGGTATCACCCTAGAGGGTGTGGGTATAAGTGGAACTTGACATCACTTTACTGGGCATGCAACAAATTCTGTTCAGTTTTTTAAGTGCAGGATAATGTATAACATGCAAAAATGTGATTGCTGTTATTTTTAAAACACACATTTTTAAAACCTCCATGTGCATACACAGTGTGTTTGCACAAGTAGTTAGGTGCAGATTAGCCAAGTAACTGCTGCTCTGATGCCTGGCATCCCGGATTCAGGTTAGTTTCTGTTGCTATGGAAACGGCATAAACTTTCATGTAACCTCAAGCTGTAGCTATCTAAAGGCATTTAATTAAGCCTATCTTTAGTTCACAATATCTGAATATTATTAAGCAGTTCTCTAATTATAACAATATTTAATTCACAATAACATCAATGCATAAACTGTGAAAGAGCATTGTGGAAGAGTAGCCTGGACACACTGACATAACTAATTAATAGTGGTTCAAAACCAAAGTCAGAGCCCCAATTTTTCTGCAATTCAGACTGAACCAGAACAAGCATATTTTACCCACCACAAAAGATTTGAAGTACATTGCTGCATCGTGTTTTCCTGTGTTTCTTTTCAAGTCACCAATGAAGAAAGTTAAATCTTCAGTAACAATCTCCATTAAATATTTTCTCTCAAATGAATAAAATTAAAATGTAAAAGCTGGTTAAAAATATGCATTTGTATCAGGTTACAAGTGACTCCTATCGAAGTGTCATTGGAGATAACACCCTATCTGCAAAATAAAATCTTTATTGTGTTTTCCTAAGCCAGATAAAAAGGTTGCTAAACATAAGGTTGTTAATTGAGTCCTATAGTCAATAAGTGCCTTGCCCCATTACCGCTGTGCTGCTGTTTTCTTAGGACATAAATAAATGAAATACTTTATAGTACATCTTCATGTAAACCATAATTAAGAGGGTATTGATGCTTGAATGGATCAAGATATGGATGAATAGAAATAGTCAGTTGTGCTGCTGAAAATAGTTAGATTAGCTAGATTAGTGTAGTTATAACTGATTAAAAAAGTTATATTATTAATTTATATTAAAAAATTGGATGTCAACTGGGCATCATTTGCATCTAAAAAATCAAAAATTTCTTTGTCCATCAACAGAAAATGACCCAATTTTTCAGTGTTAGCCATTATTTTAGTTTGGCCTACTGTATGGAAGCCATCTACCTATTACGTGCATGTTGCACATGCTCAGTGTAGGAGGTGGGTGGGTAATTGTAACATCAGTTGATAACCTCTGAATATGACTGTATGTTTTCCTCTCCAGAAGTCAACAGCGTGTAGCAGTGTTCCACTAATAGGGAGAGTGGCTCTGCATATACGCAATGTGTTGCTGTGCAGGACAGAAGCATTTTGCCACGCTTAGAGTGTGTGTGTGTTTGTGTGCTGTGTGTGTCCTATCTGTGGGCTTGAATTTGTACATTTAAGTATGAATATGCATGGTCGTGCATCTGTGTACTTACGCTTTCGCCTGCTTTTTCTTCCGTGTGTGCACACTCAAAGTGTATGTGGGACAATAATTTTGGACTTTGGGGAGAGAAAGAAGATGAAATAGAGATACAGACTCAAGGAGAAATTGAGAGATAGGAAGAAGAGAGCTAAGAATAAGTGATGAAAGAAAGATGCAGGATAAAGGGAAAAAAGAAGTTGCCAAGGAGAGATTGATAGAGAGAATAAAAGGCAGAGGAGTACTCTCCAGAGATATGCTGCACATGGGGACCAAAGACACTTTCTGCCACCATAAGCATGTTTAAATTTTGAACAGGCACTTAAGAGGGACAGCACAGAAATGCATATTTCTCAAAGAGGTTCGGAGCAGGCGCTTGTGGGTAAAGCAGTGATTTTTATGAAAGACAAAGAGGTGTTTAAAATAAGGGAGTGAGCAGAAAAGGGGAGAGTTAGAGTGGAAGAAGAGAGGGAAAAGAGAGATGCAGGCTTTCTTAATGGAGGTGTTTTTGCTTCACTAATTTTAAGGCCCATTTAACAGAGTGTGCTTCTTTCTACTCTCCCACTGTCTCTGCCTCGCTCACTCCCCATCCTTCCATCTCACCCTCTCCTCTCTTTCCCTACATCTTCAGTTAATTTAATGAAGGGTTACCCGATTGCTTTTAGCATTAATATTCCAATACCAAGTGATGTAAATAATGAATGCAACCTTCCCCTGTTCTGTCCCTCCATCTCTCTCACTCTCTGGATGATGTTGAGCCCCATCTGTCCTCTCTGCGGTGGCACAGAGCACTCCCCAAGGATGAGAGGGAAAAGTGGGATAAGAGGGCAGGGCGAGAAAAGGAGGGAGGGGAGGGCGAAGGGTGAGAGAAGGTGTGTCTAGATGGAGCATCGCTGAGATTTTGTGGTTGTGGTTTTGTTTCAGTATGAAGATTTGTTTTACACATTTGAATTTAGTATCACAGCTGATCACTACACTGTGGGCTTTAAAGGTCTCCAACTACAGACCTGGATTCCAGGTCCAAGAGATTTCTGAGGGTTTTGGATTCATTTTCACATGCAGCACACAGTTGTTTCTTTAACTTACCCGATTTGGGCAATACCCAGTCTTTTATTTGAGAATAATTATTGCAGTTATAGTGGGATAGTTGATTTTTTCAGAGGTAAAACTTACAGGAAACCTGACCAAAAAAATCTGATGCTTAAAGAAAAGTTCATATTTTGCAAAGACAGTTCTCTCTCAAGAGAGAACTTCAATGTGTTGAGCTCTTCATTTTTGAGTCTCCTAAACATGCAGAGAAGTGTAGGAGGTACAAGGAACATGATGGGCAAGAGTTGTTAATTTTTCAGTGAATAGAGATGAAATTTAGGGGTAAAATAGTATTTATATTAGTGTGTATGTCAGTGATTTTTGTTCATTTACCCAAATAGGAAGAATTCCAACTGTACAGACGTTACCTGTAATCCAACAACAATGAATGTGCAACTGTGGCTGTGTTTTTGTGTTTGGTTTAGCCTGTGACTGATCTCACAGCTCACCAGGAACTACAGTTCTTCTCTGATATCCTCCTCCTTCATTTCCTCTGATCTGTATATTTGTGAAAAAGACTCATAATGCCTCACCATGAAATATGATCAAATTCACACCCACCTAAATGTTTTCCTTTGACTTTGTATATCATATCACCGTTTCTCACATTTGAACGTTTTGCCTTTATTTAACCAGAAAGTGAAACTCATGAGATCAAGAGTTTCTTCCATCAGCAGCATTAACCTAGAATGTTTTTCTTTCTGATTTCACTTTAAGATAGACAAGCCTGGCCAATCCCTCTGATTAAGGTAAAAATAAAACAGTGACAGTGAGTCTGCTGATGACAAGTTAAATTTAATATGTGCATTATAATCTTAAACATTTCAGCACAAGGTCTAATCTATGCTAGGAAGCTTTTTAGTCACAAGAGAGGGTGAAGAAGAAGATACTGTGAAAAAAGGGAAGTTGGAGAGCTGGTGTCTGGTTTAGACTGCAGGCCTCTTGCAAACTAGTAATGAGTGGAGCTAATTAATTTAGACTCTGCCAACAGATGGCTAAAGCCACATGGCAGCCACTAAGGGAGGTACTCCTCTTTCCTCTCACTCTCTGTTTCTCTTTTCCTTTAACTGTCTCTGTCCATTTCTTGAGCTGCACTCATTGTTAGCCCCTATGTTTTATGTGTGTGTGTGTGTGTACATGTATCTTCGAAGTTGTCACTGGCAGCCAGAGTATTTGATCGATCTTCACTGAGCAAAGGCCTCTGGAGTAGACATGGGAGCTTTCAGGCTATTAAGCAATTATACACTCTCAAGGTGGTCACCTCAACCTTTAACACAAAGAGAGAGAGAGAGAGTGAGAAAGTATTTTTCTAGGTATGCATTTGTTCCTGAAGGCAGAGGAGACTGGATGGAGGGATGAAGAAAAGGCAGATGGAGAAATGGTGGAAAAGGATTTTGGTATTAATGGCTACATTTGTCTGCAGCTTCGCTTGCTCGTGTAAACACGACTCCAGCATCATATTGTGACCTCACCCCACTCATCTACCGCCACACACATACATACACAGCCACTTACCACTTAAATCTACTTCTCTCACAATACCACCACACACACACAGAAGCCACACTACAACCACTCTGGTGTTTCTGCAACTAAAGCCATTTCTGAGGAGTTTCCCTGAGTACTTGAGCGGGAAAACACATTAAAGTTTAACTCGTTGTGGAAATAAGGAGGAAGGAAAGGAATAAAGGGGACAGTATTGTCACACACGCTATTCTTCCCTCGCTACCCTCTCACTCTCTGCGGTTCACTTTTCTTTTTCTTTGCTAAATCAGATGGCTGAAGAATTCGAAAGGGATAAAGAGAGGAGACGATCAGGTATTGGGAAGAATATTGATATTCAGTAATAAGTCTGTCCCACTATGATGCATTATTCTATTCCACATTTTACACAACTGAATCGGTGTTTAGCCACTCGAAAAGAACCTGCTGTCCACTGTATAGTGCTGAGAGAAATGTAAGTAGTAAAAATTACATGTCTTTATTCCAACCCCTCCCTTCCAATAATGGATTTCCCCTTTTCTGCCGAACGACAAATGTCTCAGGGTGCAGAAACATAAACAGATAAAAAGTGAGGGAGGGAGCAGAAAGAAAAAAAGGGGGAGAGAGTAGAGGACAGATGGGGTAGCTGGCAAGCACGTGGCACACTTTGCATGGGAGTGTGTGTGAGTGTGTGTGTGTGTGTGTGTGTGAGAGAGAGACACAATAGTGGTAATTATCCTAGCCGTTGAGTGCACAGAGAGCTTGGCAGTATAGGGTCTGAAGGGGGGGTGGAGGGAGAGAGGGATAGGCAGTCAAACAGTAATATAATCATAGTCCTTTGTGTGAGCGAGAGCAGAGGGCAGCTCAGTGTCAGCTGTTATTGAGTGCTTATCCCCTAACGGCCTCCCCTACACGCAAACACACGTACACAAATGCACACAATGTACAGCCATGCCGATGAAATCGCACTATTCATGCATTCGTGCTCAGCCACTTTCACACGTCGGTTCCCTGCAAATCCATCAGTCACAGCCGAACAATGTGCGTTATTTAAGCCAAACATTATGGCTAATCTGACATGCAGTGAAGGGTTCCCCGTTGTTGCGACAGGTGACAATTTGAGTTGCTAATACAAAGCTTAATCACTATGGTAACTAGTGTTAATGCTTGAGTTGTCTTAACTACTGCACGCAACGCAAGCTTTGTTCATTCATCATCTGCTTCTCATTTACCTACTGTGCAGGAAATCTGCAATCCCTTCTGTTTTTGGAGAAAGTCAACATCTCTAATACTGTATGTGTGCACTTGTGCTGATAACATGGGGGCATGTAATGCACATTTTATGGGCACTTCTCTTCGAATCCTTTACAATAGAGGAATCAATAATTGAAAAAGTAGTCAATTAAATCCCAAATAAGACACTTATACACAGCTGTAGTCTTAAAATAAGGAGAACAAAGATGTTAAAATAATGGGCTTGCGACAACATCAAGTTTTGTGTAGGGGGGGTTAACAGCAGCAGTTAAACAGTGTGGTATGGAAGCATGTTTAGGACTCATAAATAATTCTCTGTCCTGGTCTTGATCCTTCAGCCCAGAGGAAATCCCACAGCAGACTAGATAAAATGCGCAGGACACATCTTAGTCTTGACCTTCTACTGTATCCTCACACAAACACACTGAAGCCTCCTTAGACATCTTTCTTTCAGCTTGGCCTCTTTCTGTCTTTTGACCCTCACTTACTCTCTCTTTCTCTCTCTGTTCCAGCTCTGCGGGGATCGGCTTAGCTTCTGCACATCCTTGATGATAAATAAATGTTTCGCTTTGTCTCCACATCAATAATGCAGACTTACTTTAAGTGCTGCTTTGGGGGCTTATATTCTCCGTCTTTTCCCTCTGTTCTACCCTCTCCCTCACTTCTTTCCTCACCTCCATTCTTCCATCTGATAGAAGACAAGAGGCAGAGAGGGAAAACTTCGAAAAGCACTCAGAACCTCCTCCGGTCTTTCAAGGACTACCTGTGGCTTTGTGAGAGAAAGGCATGGGTTTACTAAAGCAACAGGAGAGAACCACAAAAAAGGAGATTAAAACAGATTTTGATTTATGAAAAATTATTATTATTGATTGAAAAGTGGGGGAAAAGGCAAATATTCATTCAAACCTGCTGTGTTTTGACTAAAAGAATCAGCTCAGCAGCTCTACTCAAACACAAAAAAATAAGGCTTTTTTGGAAGTGTGCAGAGAAAAACATGATTTTTACAGATATAACATATTCCTAAGTTACAAGCCAAAAAATTACATTATTGGGCTCCTGATTACTGATCTGCTGTCCTGCAGAAACACACTCAACTCTTTAGGTTCAGTTTTGCTTAAGCTCAATGGTTTCTGTAATGTGTGTGTGTTATGTACTGGGCTCAAGCAGCAACACAATCATCTGTGGCATAAGATATTTTTTTTATCTTATCTTCAAAAGATGCAGCTCTAACTGTCATGTAGATCTGGCAATAGATTATAGAGTACTTTCTAGACTCATGACACAAGAAATGTTATACTTTATGCAAGGACCAGGCCGAGCTGATTTCACAGCCTGCCTGAAATAACACTGTCTACGAGTGTCTTTAACTTCTCATCATATGTTAACGATGTCCTTTTTGATGACCTACCTCACGTTACCTTGTCATTTATCCTATTATTAAACTTCTTATCTCTGAATATTTCCAGGGAATTTCTTTATTGGAAGATAGTTGTAGCTGTTTCTTATCATACTGAAACCAGTACTGGAGCTTGTGCTAATTGTTGTACTCATTTTAAGCAATTCTGTGTAAGAGCACACGTCTAAAGAGAGACTACACTTAATTAAGTTCCAATACAAGAAGAGAATTAGTCCATAGGAGTGAAGGCAGGCAATCAAAAGGAAAGAAAGGAGTGAAGGATTTCGCAGCATAAATTAATCACCTGATTAAAAAACCAGATAGTGCTGTGACACTGCAAAGACACATCTGCATGATATGACTTGTATGCACGTGTGTACTTTCTATCCATGTGCAAACATAAGCCCATATATGTTTAAATAATAGAGAACCTTTTGGTTTATGGGAGGGCATAATCTCCCTTATTTCAACTATGACTATGACTGCTCACTGCAATCTAGGCTGCTTTCAAGTCTTATACTCCTAGTGCATGGAGAGTATCGAGATGTCATGGTGACTAACTACAGTGCAACCAGGTATCATGGCAAAACGTGTAATAGACACGCTGATCCACCGTAGGCATTTTACGCTTTGTCTCCCCAAAATGAATCGATTAAGCTAGGGGACTGATATGGATATACATGTAAATGTGTTAATAATTTCTGTTTAAACACTTTATCGTGATTATATTTTCATGTTGTCTTGAAAAAGAAATCTCCCTCTGCTGTTACTGCAGATTACTGTAACTTCTGCATGCGTGCACATTTCACATTTTGGAGAGGCAAAGCGTGAAATGGACACCGTGGATCGGCGTGTCTGTTACACGCTTTGTCATGATATATATCAGGTTGTACAGTGAGCTGCTATTGATATGTAAGTATCAGGTTACTACACTGAGCCCAATTTATGCCAGTTATAGTAAACCAATTAAAACACCAACACCTCCATAAGATTAGGGTTGAAAAAACTGAAGGAGATAAAATTATTGAGATTTGTTGATCTTAAATTAATAGTTACTGACAATTTGGTATTGGGTGTTGTTTCAAAAATCAAACCATAGGATATCCCTAAGCAAAAAAATGGGCTTTAAAGGCAAGGAAACCCCAAGAGAGTGGCGTCTACAAGAGGCTTTCATTGGTTAAGACAATTAAGACAATGAAGCCCATGTCTCATCACCATAAAGTCACTCAGAGCGCTGGGAGTGTTAAGGGGCGTAACAATAACATGGCACAAGGCACTCATTGCCTTATTAGCAACAGCCATAGCTGCTGTAACTATGCCTTTGGATATGTACTATACATACATCCATTTTACTTCATCTAAACTGCAGGATAATACTGTACATAGACGTAGCCTGTAAATGTAACCTGACAGTAAAAAAACGCCTAAAAAAGTGTGTCAGTATTTGGTGAAACAAGCAGCAGTGTGTGTGTGTGTGTGTGTCATTGTAGCCTATGAGTTTCTGGGTAAGGAGCTGCTGTGTATCAGATGTGATGTGCAGTGTATGCTGTGTGTCACAGCAAAACAGCTGTTCTTGCACAGAGCCGTTGGGCACCTGTGTGTGTGTATGTGTGTGTGGGGGGGGGCAGACTGCCTCGTATCGCTGTCACTCACAGAGACAGAGAAAGACACTGATGTTGGTTCACACTGACACTTATTTGACTCCACTGTCCTTAACTCTTACCCTGCTCCAGGCAGATATCTGCGTTCTTGTGTGTCATACAGTCATATCACATCAAACCATGGCACCCAAACACTGGCCTACAGCCCATTCCTCTGCTCCACAACATTTTTTGGCTCTCCCACTATATTTGCCCTCATTTTTTTCTTCTCTCCTATCCCTGTTTCATCAAAACACCTTACTAAATACTTACATTTAAAAGCTTTATGGTCATTTTATATTGATTTGTTTTGACCTGAGTCACATGGTGGGTTTAAGGCGTGATTGGTCTTATCTGATTTCAGTATTGAATCCAGCACTCATTGGACTGTTTAGTCAAAAATAATTTTACTCCTGCACATGAAAAAACAAAAACAATATAAAATAAAATATATATAAACTGGCAATATAGATTGCACAATGGAGCAGAGCCACATATTGGACATGATTAACTACATGCTTTTTATTTACTTTAAATTTTTTAATTAATTTTTTACCAAAATGTGAAAGAGGTAAAGTCAAGGAAACCCCGATCTCTTATAAAAAGCAAAAATAGATGATAATGACTTTGAACTAACAGAGGGCCAGTCATCACCCTCTAAGTCAACAAAGGGTTTGATGTTTACCTGAGTTAGCAGAACATGGATTTTTTCTTACAAAAAAAATGTGTTTTTGTTACAACAATACTGTCTCTGATGGGGCTGTGCTCTGAATTCATAGGGTTAGGTCACAGCACACACACACACACACACACACACACACGCACACACACACACACACGCACACAGTCAGCAGTCATGTTCTGCCAGCACTTCTTGTAATCCCTCAGACAAATTACAGCGTCTTCTTCTCCTCTTCCTTTCTCCTCCTCCACCTTGCTCACTCTACTCTCTCCTTCCAGCTGCAATTGGATTTGGATAAAGATGGCTTTTCCTTTTCTTCTCTATTCTTCCCTGCTTTGGCTAAAGAGGGATTTGCCCGGGGAGATTACACACAGATGCAGGCATACCTACGTGCATGTTCACAGACCACAGAGTGGAGACATTGTATTTGAGGAAAAACATCTTTGCTAACAAACAGCCCCCACCCCCCACCCCTCTACCTCTCACACCCACCCCGCCTGCACTATAGCGACAAGCTTCATAGCCAGAGGTCAACAACCTCTCTTGCCTTCTCTGTCTTTCACTGCTTCTCTCCCTCACAGTTGGTCTTTACGACTATTTAACTCCTTTGCACAACTTTTTCTATCGTTCCCGTCTGTTCTTTTACACACTATCCTTGCATTGTTCTCTGTACATCCTGCAGTCAATCTTCTACTTCATCTTATAATTTGTCTTCAGTGCTCTTCTTCAGGCAGAGGAATTGGCCTTACCACAGTGTAATGTTAACTCTGAGCCCCCCACAGAGGACTGCTTTCTTAAAGTGCAGGGGCTGACTTCCTGTCTTTCAGCCGTGAGCAGTTAAACTGACGGTCACTGTGGACTTATGAATTGTTTGTTTGTGCTTTTGTGAGTTCTATTCTAGTTGTGCCATGTGATGAAGGAGACTGAATGAATGCAAATATCAGTAACTGATAACTCGGCCATTTTTCAGGGCACAGAAGCACACAGTATTAGGCTATCATGACACACAGAAACAGAAAATATGCCCCCAGGGACTAATTTGTGTCTGTGTATGTGTATGTGTTGGAGTAGGGGGCTGGTGGTGCTGTGACTGAATAATTGAAGGGTGGAGGCAGCAGATGGTCTTTAACCCTGAACCCCAGACAAGACAACAATCAATATTTAAGCAGAAAAGAAACGATGCATTGCACGCATGCACACACAGAGGCCGGCGTGCACTATATGTAAACTCAGTGACACTTTCTTATGAGAGACAGGGCATGGATGTCACTGTGCATGATATATAGAGTTTGCTTTTCTGCATGTAGCGAGGGAATACATATGTGTGTGTGTGTGTGTGTGTGTGTGTGTGTGGTGTACATCCAAGAGGTAAAGACTTTGTGTAAAATGTGTTTATTTTGCAAGTGATTTTTTCCACATCAGAGTGTCAGGGTGTAGTTTTTGTGTAATTGTGGTGTGCTTTCAGAAACGTATGAAAGTTGTTTTGTACAGGCACCGTTTATATGCAGATGTGTCATGATAATATCCTCCATGTGCACAGAAAGGAGAAGCACATCATGTGTTTTGAATTGTACAGACATTTGGTAAAAACCACAGCCCCCCCACCCACCCACCGACCCACCCACCCGCACACACACACACACACACACACACACACACACACACACACACACACACACACACACACACACTTCTCTCTCTCTCTCTTGCTCTGTCTCTCTCTCCTTCCCTCGGCCACCAGTAGTGGTAATGGGGAGGGACCTGTCAGCTCACTTAATGCAGCTAATGTTTGCCTGCGCCTAGGGACACAAGCACAGAGACACACACAGTCCTGACACACACAGTGCTCCACTCTCTCTCTCTGTCACCACTCTGTCACATTCCCTCTCTTCTGCCTCCATCCCCCCTCCTTCCCTCCCCGCATCCCTCTCATTCTCTCCCAGCTTCTTCTCCTCTCTTCACTGTGCTGCGCCCAGGCTCTTAATATTCTTCAGTCTTGCTTTTTCTCACAGCGTGAAGCTTTTTGGGCAACATTTATTATGATCGCATTCATCTTGCATATTACTCAGAAGCTCTTGTTATTCCAAATGACCAGTCTGTTTCGACGGCAGTGAGAGGGTTCTGTTTAAAACAACAAAAGTCACATTTTACGTTAAACATTGTGGCATTATCCTTTTTCTAAATGCCAGCAGAAAAAAAATGTTATCATATGTCTTAATACTTGGTGACTGAGTGGCCCAAGGAGGCATGTGCTGTAGATTTTAGGCCTCGTTACTGAAATGTGTCATTTGTGGAAGAATATGTGACTTCCTCCATGAGCAATAAAATCCATCTTAAAATTAGTAGTATTTAGGCAGGCTAAATTCCAATTGCGGTCTCTTTTAGCATCCTGTCCTCTCCTTTTTTCTTTACTTTGTACAGCAAATACAAAAATCTAGACGTTTTGACTGCAACACTTTACCTTAAGCTTGTAATACCACTATATTCATGCTCCTGTAACTGAACATAAACAAATACAAACCAGTGAAGAGTGCATGAAACAGCTACAAGGACAGGCAGGGAGGCTTAATAAAAACAAATGGCTTATAGAGACAAAAAATACTTCTGTGTTCTTTCTCTCTTTTCCCTTCACCCTTGTTGCTGCCTCACTCCATCTATTCCTCCCTATGCTCTGTCGCTCTGATGAATATCACCCAAGCAAATCAGAGATGCAGAGGAATCTCTCTCTCGCTCTCATTTCTCACCCTCTTTCCTCTCCCCTTATTTCTCCTTTCCTCTCCACCCTCTGTGTTTCTTCTGGTCTCCCTTCTTTCTCTCTCTCTCTCTTTTGACTTGATTTCCTTAACTACCTTCCTTTCCTCCCCCTTGCATATGTGGACCTCATTCTCTCTCATTATGATGATTTGAGGTTCAGCTTCAGTTGCTGGCCCATTAAAAAACAAACAGCAGCAGCAAGCCTTGCCTTTCCTTATATTGCAGTCAGCCTCATAAGATGGCCTCTGCTCTGCATACTGCATTATAAGCTCGACTACAAAAATTGCCCATCTGTGCTGTTTTTATACTCCAGTATAATATGTTTAAATATGGTCATGCAGCAGAGATGGTGGTACACACAGACATGCTGAATGACCTTGGCAAATGCCACCTCTTGCCAAACTGCCATATCTCAGTGCCAGCCCTTCATGAGGCCTCCCACTCTTTAGGGAGAGTGCTACATGGCTGCACAGGGATTGGATGCTGGACTGAGGGGAAGAGAGGGGTTCTGTTGTAAAACATACATGTTGGTGTACGGACAGGGATCTGGAGATTTCTGGGGTGTTTCTCACAATCTTGCTCCGCTCTGTAAGGTTGGGTCAATATGTACGTTTAATCAGAGTTCATCTGCTGATGTGCTTGGCCCGTCATTTACAGGAGATTTTCCCAACCATTACTGCAACCATTTCAAACACAAGCAGCTGTAATGTAAACCCATGTCAGCATAATATTTTGAGTGTGTTTGCGTTGTTATATCCTGAGCTGGACTGAGGAAAAAAAACAAAACAATGTCATGATGTGATAGCACCTGTTAAATTGGTCTCAAGTGAGATTAGAGGGTCTGGTTTCAGAGATGATGGGATTTAACAGTATTTGTTTGAGCTGCAAGACAGGCTGGATCAGCCAGAATGAGACACAGAGGATGGAAAGATAATGGACAGAGTGGAGAAACATATGAAGTTAAAACATGGAGGAATAAATTATAAAAATATATCTTTTTTTCCAACAATTTTGAAATAGATTTTTACTGTAGCACTAGTTACAGGTTTACAGTTGTTTCATTTTTTTTAAAATTCATATTTAAAATGTTTGGTGTTCAGTGTGTGAACTTGTCTTTGGTTGAAAATGTTCAAAAGTGATCACGGCCTCTTTTAGCCATGTAGACTTTTGCGTGACTACACTGTGTTGAAGTATTCAGTCATGAAATACAAACTACACCTCAGCTGTACCTTTCAGTTTGATAATAGAATCAAACGTAACCAGGCCTTGTGCACAGTGAAGTTTATGCCAAATTTAAACATGTTCCTTAATTCTGTGCATATATACAAAAATTAATCAAAATTCGTTACGGTTGATGGGTCTTTGTCCCTTGTGCTTCTCTTTTTTACCAAATATGGAGCAAACACCCAATTGCTATGAAGAACAATAAGTTAAATTTCCAATTAAAACAATCAGCACTCAGTTATCTTCCAATATCACTTAATTTCAGCTCGTCATAATCTCATTACTTGAGTCAGGATAAATGTCGCCCTTTCCCTGATTTTTCTTTCAAACTGAACTATCTGTTTGTTTTTCAGAATAACATCCAGTACTAATCAGGCTTCATAAACATGCCTGCTCAAGACCAATAATATGTTCTTAGAGTTGTTGATTCTTTTTATTCTTTTAAGGTATAATTTAAGGGTAAAGTGCTGTATAGCATAGACTACCCCAGTTTATAGCTCACAGTGTAAAGAAAGCCTATTGATCCCCCTGACATTTGAGCAAATCAGAAGCTAAGGAAAATGTTTGTAAATGGCAAGGTTAGCAGATACATTCTTGGTCTTGTGTAGACATGAGAGCAGCAGTACATTGATTGTGCCAAATCTGTTACATTAAATAATCCCCAAACTCGAAGTCCTTAGCACTTCTAGGTTCTGTTTGAGACTGCAGAGGCCTCCAGGGTGGATTTGATTTCTGAGTCTTAATGTGTAAGATAGAGCATATTCAGAGTGACCGAATATGCTCTATCTGTCTAATCTTTCTTCTGCTTTAGATTTAGAAAGGCCACATTTGCTTGTCGAGCCCTGATTAGTGGGGGAACACAGAATCCATTCACGCTCACATCCACAGCTACGGCTAATTTAGAATAATCAGTTAGATGAACAGTAATACTGCTCACCACTGCACCACTGTGAAACCTGTGACATGAATCCCTTGTTTTGCACATTAAAGTCAGTTTACAGATATTTTTGAAAGCTTCTGCATTTATCATTTATGTGTTTTGCAAAGACTTGTACCTCTAAAGGGAGCTGTCATATGAGTCAGTGTCAGTTGGTGCTGAAGGGTACAAATTTGAATATGGAAAATTTGGGGGTGTGGAGTTAGAAACAGTTGAACCTAGTAGACCTTATAT
Organism: Pelmatolapia mariae; assembly: GCF_036321145.2. Taxonomy (NCBI): domain Eukaryota; kingdom Metazoa; phylum Chordata; class Actinopteri; order Cichliformes; family Cichlidae; genus Pelmatolapia; species Pelmatolapia mariae. The sequence continues at coordinate 22,071,919 of NC_086239.1, forward strand.
TTATTGCTAGTTTCTGAAATGGTTTCTGTTTATCCCTTAGGAAAATACTCAACCCTAACTCTGATTAGAGGTTTCTTCCTGTTTGAAGGAAATATTTCCTTCCCACTCTAAACAGCTGGTGCACAGAGGGAAAATAGTTGCTTTTGTCTATACAATTGTAAAGTTTGGATCTTGTAGTGGCCTAAGATAACTGTTGTTATTGTTTTGTCATATTATCAATTGAAATGAATTGAACTGAATCTATAATTAAGCTGCTACTGCTTAAATTGCACAGGCACTTGGATTTGGAGCTTTTTTATATAGATCATCATGACTCTGTTATAGGAGTGTAAGTATAATTTTTGGGGTGTCCTCTTTTAATAAGATCCATATTTGTTCCCCATCCTTCACCTTAATTGTCTTTATTTTACCTATGTGTTGTTCTGTAAAAACCGTTCTATAGCTGTTTGCCACTTTCTGTACTTGCAGATGTAATTTAACCATATCAAAGCCTCAGAGAAACCATCTTGTCACAGCGACTTTGGACTGTTTTCCTGTTAAGCATGCTCATATCTAAAAATCATACCAGGAAATGCTGGATCAGCTGACAAGGCCAAAAACACACCTGACTAGCTGACTTCAGTGTGCGTGCAGGCTGTGTGCAGATGTGTGTCTGCACATACATGTTTTTACTTGCTTGCGTGTGTAGCTCTACATATACTGAGTGAGGTATGTTTGTGTGGCAAAGAGACAAAAGCATTCCAAAGGAAGAGATAGAGGGAGAGAAGGAAAGAGAACATCTTCATACATTAAAGCAGCAAGTGATGGAATCTTAACTGGACTCTCAATGCTCCCTTTGAGCATCCTCTTCATTTTCATCCTTAATGTGATCTTTCTTTCATCTATTTCTCTTCTCTTTTCCCCAGTTTGTCTTTACTTTTTTGTTTGTTTGTTTCTCTCTCTCTCTCTCTTCATGTCCCCTCCCCCTTGCTGAGACAGTGACATTGGGCTAAAGTGGGACAGAGTGTAGGGGGGCATTGAGGCAGAAGAGACAGAGAGACAGTCATGCAGGGAGGGAGGCAGGAAGAACCGCTGCTGCTCTGCTGTGGCTGTGCCCTCACCCCACACCTTCCCCTAGTGCCGCTTCCTCCGAGAACGTACCTCAGGCACTCCTGGACCCTCAGGCCTCCTCGCGACGTCTGGGGGACCCGCTTTTAGCATGTCACCACTACTCCACTCCAATCTGCAACATCTGTCTCTGCAGCTCTTTTGCCTCCTATCATCCTTTATGTCATTCTCCTGCTCTGGCTCCTCCTCCTCATCCTCTTTTGGGTCTCTGTCACCAAGATGCCCAGCAACAGTGGTGAGGGAGCATCATCACGGTGGCACGGGCAAACGATGGGGGTTGGAGGCCATGGAAAGGCATGCCTAGGAGAATGGCAGGCCAGCTCTCTCCCTGCCTCCTTCCCTCCTTCCCCTCCCTCCCCCGTTCCTCATGCAAGGTGCACTCATCCGCACACAGGCCTTGCTCCCCGGTGACCCCCCTGCTCCCTGAGATTCAGTATGTGTCACTGCGCGCTTGCTTACACGCTGTGGCACTGTAGTACTCCCACTGAGGACAACATGGCTTTACAAAGGGCAAGGCTTTATTGATTTGTGTGAGAGAGTTTATCGCATGTGTGTCAGCACACTCGCTGTTCTCCCCTTCTCATGTATACAGAGGGAACACTGCAGGCAGCACCGTATGTGTCCGGATACACATATGAATATACAGTACATTGTTGTTGAATTTACACAAGCACACAATGGAATCAAGTTCAATATCTAAACAGAAAGTCCAAGTGGTGCTTTCAGAGGATCCATGATCAGTCTTTTCCCTGTTTGCCTTGTCTTCCCTTTCATAATGTATGACAATCAAACAAAAGCGACCGGCGTGTGAAATTAGACCCTTCATGCACTGTCGTTTTTGTGTTTTCCACGGCAGAAATAAGGTCACGCTGTAGTAGAGTTTACTTTGCGCTGCTGTATGTGTGTTTATAATGCATTAGATATGTCCTGTTATCATTCTCATGACTGGTGAGCTTGTCTCAATCTATTATCTATGAGACTAAATAATTAAAGACAAAAGCAACACAATGCACCACATGTTGACAAGTCTAGCGTATGTGTTTGCATGAGTGTCAGTGACCGAATTTAATCTAAGATAAATGCAGATGAAGTCTTTTTTGTGGTTGTGTGTGCTGTGTTTGCATGTGTGCTCTGACATACAGAACCATCATTTTAAGAGGAAAAGACAATCTGAGGATATGACGATGGTTTTGTCTTAGTCTGACTTTTGCAGTGCATTCCTTTTTTGTTTCTCTTCATCCAGACATACGTAACTACTCCCATCTTGCTGCTTGAATATTTATGGCCATTCCAATTAAGGTTTCTTAACTGTGTTAGAGGCCTTTAACCATTGCAGAGGGTAGTCTGAGATAAAGATGTGGGGGTGGGCTGATGATAAAACAGATTCTCCTTCTCTGTTTCTTTCGGTTTGGATGAATGCATATTTTCATTTCCTTTATTTGTTTTTCCATCTTCCTTTCTCTTTTTCTATTTCTTTAGTCCCAAGCATGAGTTGTTCAGAGAGGGTGAGGGGTGTGTGGGCGTATGGGGTGTCACCTTCTAACAACAAATATAGAAAGAGAGTGAAACAGAGAGACAGCAGCAGGAAGAGAGAAGTATGGAGAAACCAAGGAAACAGATACTGTGAGAGGGAAAGACAAAGAAAACAGGAGACTTGGTGGTGGTGGTGGTGGTGTTGGGGAGGGCAGCAGCTGGCATTTGACGGTGAAGCATGCCTTTTTAATGAGTGCATTAGTCCTCTGAATACCTATCCTCAGATCACTGCATCACATTGAACCTGGAAAACAGACTGAACAAAGGAAGAGAGGAGGATGCGAAGGTCAAGGGTTGGGGCTGAAAACCCAGAACACTTGTAGAGAGATAAGAATAGAGTAAATGTGTATCTGTGCTTCCTCTTCAATTATTCTGCTTCTAGTAACTGCGTGTGTCCTACACTCATGCAGAGTCAAAGAGGCAAACTATAAAAATTCACACAATTCTTCTTTAATAACCTTCTTCTGCTATTTTGACATAACCTCTCCCCAGTCTTTTTTTTTTACGTTTTTGTCTATGATTGACTCAAAAGAAAAAGTGGCAGTAATATGCCGTCCTTGTAGGTCTTTCTATGTCTGGCTTGTTCTCATAGCACTTAACTATTACAGACTACTTTGAATGTGAATAGAAAGGAAATAGGAGCAACCATCATTCATTTCATACTAGAGAGAGCAAAAGGGAGAAAGAGGGGGGGCTCAGATAGGGAGAGAGCCTATTGTTGGTACGTGTAGATTTCCCTTTGTCAAACACATGCCAATTCTTAAGCCCCAACAGAGGAGAGGAGAATAGGAGAATGATAGCAGCAGAGAAAAAAGATGAAAGGAAAAGGGCGGGTTGGAAGGCGGGAGTAGAACAGAGGGGAGGGGAGCAGTATTGATTTGACACTAAGGGAATCACACCACAGCGCTGTTCATTTTCATTTATCTGCCCTTGTAATGGGTGTGTTAATATGGCAGGTAGGGGAAGAGGGCAGGAGGGGATTTAGGAGGATGCGAGCATTTTATTAGAATTCAGTCTTTTTTATCCTTCCCCTCTGCTCACCAGAAAACCATCCTGCATACATGCACATGTGCACATACCACATGCATCTACAAACATGTCAGGGTGAAAAAAGTAACATTTTAATACTTCCCAAATGAAAAATCATAACAATATCCATAAGATCCAAAGGAAATCCAAAAAGTAGCCACTAGTCCAGCCCAAAATGAGGTCAGCTAAAGCTGACCTAATCTAACAATTAGGTGAGTTAACTTAATCTAACACATAGAGACATAGGCTAGACTACAAGACACAAAAAGGGGAACACTTATACAAACAATAATGACAGTCCTAATATAACATAGCAACAAGATTAACATATTAACTTGTTTGTCTTGTATAAAAGCCCTCTCACCCAGCTAACTAGTTCTTTGGAGCTCAGTGTAAAAACAAGAAGTAAGTATTTTTAGCACAAAACATAAGACAGAGCTGTTTATTACATGTGTGCACTCATATTGGAAAACAAGTGTCATAAATTTCTTAAATAAAGGTAATATTAAAACAAGACTATGTGCCATTGTGTGTTAGTAAATATGTTTGTGTGAGAGATAACTAACTAAACTAAAAAAAAATACTGATACTGAAGGATGGCTGTTGGAGCCGACACATAATGCACACATAATAAATGTGAGTGAAAGTGGGGTCAGGGTGGTAATTACATGTTGGGTCTGAATGGACTAAATAATGCTTTATTTTGTGTTCATGATTGTGTTTTCTTGTATGTCTAGCTCTACTTGAGATTTAGGTAGCAGGAGTGAGGACATTAGTAGAAAATATGGACAATTTTAGCGGCCTTTACTTTCACCCAGCCAGCACGGTGGAACAGTGGTTAGCACAGTTGCCTCATAGCCAGCAAGGAGGTCCTGGGTTTAAATCCACTGGCTAGCTGGAGCTTTTCTGTATGGAGTTCAGCATGCTATCTCTGTGCTTGCATGGGTTCTGTCTGGGTATATTCTGGCTTCCTGTTCTGTCTCTCTGTGTTTGTCCTGTGATCGACTGGCAGCCTGTCCAGGGTGTACTCCGCCTCTTGCCCTGTGACAGCTAGGACAGACTCCAGCCCCCTGTGACTTTGAATTGGATAACTGGAGGAAAATGGATTGATTTACTTTCTAACCCAGCTTCTAAGAGCTGGCTGAGGGTTCTTGGTTTTAGAGTATAAATTTCAATTGGGTTGGGTTAAGTTATGGTTATTGTTAGGCATAAGGGGCTAGGAAAAATATGTCATGTCAATAAGGGTTCTGTGTGTGTGCGTATGTGTGCTTGCGTGTGTGTGTGTACAAGGAAGAAGCTTAGATACAGTATGAGCAGCTCAAATGAAATAGCTTTTAGTAGACCTTCCCAGTGCCTCCTTGAAATCAGCCATAATGGGCCCTTGGTAATTATCAAATAAATTAGCCAGGGGAAAGAGTGGGAGAGCAGGAGGAGAAGGGGGAGGAAGAGGGAGGGATCAGGGCTGACTCCTTTCATTCTTTTTCATTCTCATAGCTGTCTTTGCCTGTTAAAACGCTTTACCTAAATTTATATAATTTTGTCAGACAGGCATCTTGGTGTAATTTAATACTTTTGTTATGCAAATTTATGTTGGTTTTTATTGTAGTTTAGGGCATGTTTTCTTTCTTTATTATGGTGTTCATCAGCTGAGATGGATTGATAAATTAAGGATTAGCACGCCTCCAGTAGGATAACAGGTTAAAGAAACCATTGATTTTCAGCCTTTTTCTCCCCAAACCCATATTATTTAGGAGCTAGAAAATATCTGACATTTCAACAAACCTATTAGAATTTTTAATATTTAAATAGATACGCATGTGTAGGGATGAAGTGTTGATTCTTAAATGGTACTTCTAATGTGGATGGGTGGTTAAAGAATCATGTGGTCATGAGATGAGTGGCTGGAGATGGACTGGGCAATACCAATGGACAGTGTTGTACATTATTATTTTATTGCTCGGAGACAGTATTCACTATAGCTAGGATTATCGAAGGAAAGCACACTGTTTGATTGTGACAATTTTGGGCTCTAGCAACAGAGCTGTCCATGGTGCTACTTCAGCTACTATTTGAGAGCATTGCAAAATGTAAGTATGCATGGTTCTGATCTAATGTAGTGACTCAATATTTGTTCTTGAAGATACCATTTGCACTGACTTGTGTATAGGTAAATTGGCTTTCTAGCATGTTAAAAAGTCTCTACATACTGAAGGGTGCACAATGTGAGAAAACCCTACAATGTTCGCCTTAATCATAACCCATTTAAACATATTTTAGACAGACGTCCTTTGGCTTTACTCCATCGTAACACAAATATATAGTTCATAGTTTGTAAGAAACAGATACATGCGCTCATAAAATCATGGGCTTAATGGGAAGCCGAGGAGGCCTTTCACACAGGTGCAGTTTTAGCCTTTGCATGCTTTTGCACTCCTGTTTTACTATACTCGAGAATATTTACTTCTGCACTTCTGCTTGTTTAGATGAATAAAGAACATCTTCTCTAAGTGAAGCAGTTGGGACTAAAGGGCATCAAACCAAATTAAATAACACACTGTCTCTTAATAGTGGTAATGGATTCGCGGTAACAACACTGCACTGGCTTAGTAATATCTACATTTTGGAACATAAGAATTTTTTCACTCCAGTAATGATGTGTCTGCAAACCTGGATAGCTCCATAAGTTTTTTGACTAAAACGTGGTTATATATTTTTGTGTCTGTACACTAATAGGGGGTTTGCATTCAAAAAAGATGATTTAAATCAAGATATGATTGTGTGCAGAGTTTTACACTTCATATTGCATTAACCCTAGAGCCATTTTTATCTATAGTCCCCATTTCCAGGCCCCAAAGTAGGACAGTTATATGCCAATCATGTTCAAGTGAATGATGCCATCATCAGGCTGCAAAAGCAAAATAAATCAGTATACATTCGTTACATTCATTTTAGCACTAATCAACTCTGGAACACCAATAAGACTGGAAAACCACAGAAACAACAAGTGGATGATCGCAGAATTATCTCCTTTTCAAGAAAAACTCCTTCACATCAACTCACCAAGTCAAGACATTTATGAATGCAAACACAGAGGACTTACAAGAAGGTGTAAACCACTGGTTACACTCAGCAACAGGAAGGCTTGATTAGACTTTACCAGAAAACATCTAAATGACTCTGTAGAGTTTTGAAAAAAAGAAAAGAAGACAAGATTAACTTGTACAAGTTGTGCGACCACAACACATCATCTGTCAGATATAGAGGAGGCAGTGTTATGGCATGGGCGTTTATGGCAGCCTGTGGAACCAGGTCACTAGTGTTTATTGATCATGTGATTGCTGACAGAAGCAGCAGAATGACTTTTAAAGTGTACAAGGCAGTACGCTCTGCTCAGATTCAGCCAAATACTACAAAACTGATTCAACAGCGCAAAATGGATAATCATCCTAACCATAAGGCAAAAGCAATCAAAGAATTTGTCATGGTAAAAAAAATAGGATAGTCCTCTATGGACAAGTCAGACAGCTGATCTCAACCCAACAGATGATGCTTTTCAGTTATTAAATAGAAAAAAACTTAGGAAACACAGAATTTTGTGATGCTCATGGGTTCATTGAGTGCAAAAGATTTTCATGCAAGTGTTAAAAGCAATCTTTATATTTAAAATGATGCTAGTTTGTCCAATTAATTTGTAGCCTCTGAAAATGGAGGACTGTATAAAAATGGCTAAGCATTTTAAAGCACACACTTAAATCCCTGGCTGTGACAACACATACACTCAAAGTAGACATCTTTCATTGTCACTGTAGCATATGTGACAGCTTATGTGTGTCTGAAAGAGAGATTGACCATTAAAAGTAACATTGTAATGATGGAGGGTAGATGGAGACGAATTGAATGGAGAGAGGGGAAAAGAAAAGGAAGATAGAAACGAGAAGGTAAATCAGGAGGAGGTGAATAAATAAGGAATGTGTAGGTGTACTCCACTGTCTGTTCATTGCTGCAACACGCTGTAGTGAGGATACTCACCACAAACACACACTCACAGTTTGTTGAGTGCACTTTGCAAATGTGGATTGTAAGACAGTGGGAGTAAGAATAGTGTAGCTCGTTAGACAGATTGAGAGTGTCTCTCGCTGTGTGTGTGTGTGTGTGTGTGTGTGTGTGTGTGTGTGTGTGTGTGTGTGTGTGTGTGTGTTAGTGTGTGTCTGTGAGCACATGCATTTGTGAGAAGTCCATTTGTGCAACTACTGGCCTGCATTGTACCAAATCTGCAGTCCATTTAGCCCAAAATCTGAAAGGCAAACCTCGATGTTATCCGTGTTTTTGTTAACTAGTGCAGCCTAAAAAATAAAGTGACAGGATGCACAGAGAAATGTGGTGAACTCCTCTGTGGCCTATAGCCTAGACTTGTGAATCAATTACAGATCCATTCAGCAGTTCCTTTCCTCTCCTCTGATCTCGTTTGCCATCATTTAAATGGCTGATTTCGTTTTTACCTCTAATGAAGGGTACCGTGCACGCACACACACACACACACACACAAAGACACACACATAGACACACGTGCACACAAAACTCACATGAAACGCACACTTGCACGTCGCTGTGTGCTACCGCAGCGCCCCCTACCCAGCTGTTATCACGTGAGTGCACGGGCCCTAGCAACAGCGAGCGAGAGAGTGAACAAAAAAGAGAGATCCTGGCGAGAGCAGGGTACAGGGGAATGGGTAAAGAGAGGGAGAGAGAAAGAGATGAGAGGGAGGGGGGAGCTGTGGAGCATTAATAAGTGATGAGTCCAACAGTGTGAATTGCTGTTAGTTAGCATTGCTGCAGCGCCGCTTTCATTTGCATGGCAGCACCAAGAACAAACCCCTTTACTTACACCATTTCCTCTCTCGCTCTGTATCTCTCCGAGTCACGTTTTTTTTTCTTTTTCCTGAACCATTTTATCTGTTTCTATCTTTTCCTCATCTCCTTGGTCTAGTCAACATCTCAAAATATGTATATCTTTTCTTAGGTACTTTTTAATCTTTTTTTTTCATATCTGATCTGTTCGTCTCCTTCTCCGAGCCTCCCCTGTGGCTACAACATCACTACATTAACATTATCATTTTTTTCTTCACTGCTTTCCTTTTTTATGAGCTCTCATGCTACTGTTCCTTCCTCCTCTATTTGACAATAATTTGTTGAAAATGGCAGCCATATACTACTGGAATATATTTAGCATCACCTTTCCTACATCCCTTCATCTTCTGCCTCCAACTCCTCTCCCCTTTTCACTATATCTTAAAAAAAAGAGGAGTGTCCTCTCTCTGGGGGAACTTTGGGGAAGACAAGTGATGCTCCAGGGCTCCTTAATCCTTTTTTCATTGCCCCCCCCCGTCTCAGCATCTCGTTATTTGCATGTATGTGTCTGCCTGTGGAATTTTTGGCATACGTGCGCATACGCTCACACAGAGATCTAGCAGCAGCTTCTGCACTTGGCTTGACTTGATGCCTCAGGCTGATCAGCTGAACTGATTCCATTACTTACAGACCCCCCTGAAAGAGAGGGAAGAGGAGCACAGACTAAGAGGGAAAAAGGCAGAGACAGAAAGAGGTGGAGGGCAGAGGGGAAATGAGTGGAAGAGAGACTGGGGATGGAGAATAGATGCCATGCAGAAGGCAGAAAAAGGGAAAAAAGAGCAAAAAAAGGAAAGAAAAGGTTGGAAAACAAGGAGGAAGTGAGAGGATTTTGCACCTCCCTTGGGTGAAGGATAGACCTCAAAATTCTCATCCTGCTTCCTACAGTAAAATAAATAAATAAAATACAGACACAGAAGCACATACAAACACACACTCAAAAACAACATCAACAAACTCCTGGAGGCGTAGGCAGACTAGACGAGAATTGATCTCCTCTCCCACAAGGAGAGGCTTGCAAGGAGGGAGAGAGAGAACGGGAGATGGAGAAAGATGTAGAAGAATTGTTTTTACCCATGTATGGCTCTCAGGCCTGTAGGCCCCTCATCCTTCTCACTCTCACTCCCTTCTCTGTCACTCCCAGCGGCATGTTTCTCTTTATCTCCCTATCTCTCCCTCCATCAATCTCCATCTGCCGTCTTCCTCCCTGTAGGTCCGGACCCTTCCGCTACTCCACTGCCTCTCGCCGTCGCTGCCTGCACCCTCTTCACTGTTTTAGGTGTGTCACATCTCCAAAGACAGCAGGGAAGCAGAGAGTGGCTAGAAATTAAATATCAGTAGTGAAAGAAGAGGAAGAGTGGTAGAAAGCTTTGGTCAGTGCAGTCAAGGGGAAATTTTTTTTTTTACATTTTCTGTTTTTATCTTAATTTTACACACTGGATACACATTTAAATCACAGCACTGAAGGACCAAATGTCAGCCATGATCACCATGTATATAGAAAAAAAATCATTTTTAATGCTACCAGCTGCAATGACCATGACTGAAAGGCAGTTGAAAAGGAAAGAAGATATGTGCATGCAGGTTGGCTTGAAAAAGCACATTAATAATAAGATGCATAGTGAATGATAACTCTCAGTTTTTATACCATGTCCACTTTTAATCTGGTATACCACTGCAGCCCTACTTATGGAAGATGCTACAGCTGGACATCTAAGGGGATTAAAAGGTAAATTAGGCTTCTCAAAAGAAGCCATCTGTTAGCATCCTGTATATGTCCTTGAGGTTTTTGCTGTTTAAAGTCACTTCTGATTTTGAAGGTTTTTTGTTTTTCTAAATAGTTTTTAAAACATAGAAAATGTCTGCATATTAATAAGAATAGAAAATATTGTTCATCATTACTGCTAAAACAATCTATAGTTGGTGTAAAATATGCATTTTACTGACTTTATGATTTTCTATGTTAATTTCTAATTATTATTTTGGTTTGGGGAAGTTTGATGTTTAATGTAACATTTAATGATATTTATTCATTTACAGAATAAATTAATCGGTTACACAGAAAAAAAAATATGATGCAGGATGAATTCTTTTCCTTGGATCCTTATGCAGTTTGAACAAGAGAGAAAAAAACACAAGATAAGAACAGAGTATAGAAAAGAAAAATAGTGAGAAGGCTGGCATAAGTTTCCTTCACAGTCAGCAATGACAAGCTCCTTTTCATTAAGGTCCCCTGCATCACTTTCCTTTCCTCCATTCTTAGCCATTTCTTACTCTACCCACCACTCTTCCCTCCCGTCACCCCCCTCTGGTCTGTCTTTCTCTCTCCAGGCATGTTGTGACAGGGTGTAGCAGTGTGTTATACAGGGTTCTACTCACCAAGTGCATATTATCCTGTAAGGCTTAATACCTAGGTTGGAACAAAAGGGCAGGCTTGGAAATTATAGCTTACGTCGCTTAGCACTCAGCACAACAGTCTGACTCACATGAAAACACGCGTGTGTGAACTTCATATATCCATGCAGATGCACAAGATGACACTGACGTGTGTATGCATATTCAGAAATCTGACAGCTTAGTTACACACACGCAAATATTTTGTAATGCCTCTTTCGCGATTAGTTCAAATGCATTAAATCCTGTTTTGTATTAATTGACTAGTTGATCAGCCAAAAAGAATTAACTGCCATTTCATGACCGAAGACCTAAATGTCACTATAATTGATGATTCCAAATTGGTTGTAGTGGATGTGAGTTTGGATGGTTCTCATTCTCTGTGTAAGCTCTGTGATAGACTCATGACTTCTCCAGGCTGTCTTATGCCCATTATCAGCTGGTATTGTGGCCTTTTGACCCTAGTTAAGAAAATGGTTATATAACAACTTTTATAATGATGTCTTATTTGGCTTACAAAAATAGTCTTAAATAAATCACTCAATTTATGCCTGGTATTGACAAACAATCTGTAATTGGATGACAGTGTATAAGGCCCCAGACACACAGGCCTACTGACCTAGGTCAGCAAAGCAATCCCCACCCTCCCAACCGACCACCTGGCAAGCACCTGTTATTAGAGAAAAAAGTGTAGTCTCCAACTGGTGGGCAAGTAGTCCTGGAAGTTGCTGGCAGTTGCTAGGTGAAATTGTTTGCAAAGAAGTATGCTATACACCTACTTGCATTTGCAGCAGTCTTTATTTTAGCAGATTGCTTTGATCGAGTGTTTTTGGGCAAGTCAGCATCTTGCATGAAAACTAAGGGTGGCCATAGTGATATGCTAGTAAGCATCAGGAAATACACCTTACCTACCGACCAGATGTTCGAGGGGGGAACTGACACGTCTCTAGATATGTGCGACTGAGGCCTAAAGAAGAAAGATTTCATCCAGGTGAATATAGCTCATCAAATAATGAATAAATACACCAAACAAGTTGAAAGGTCATCTGAGTCTTCTTGTAGACTTCAACAACTCTAACAAAATGTTTGTTGACAAGTCTGTGAGCTGTGTTTGACTTATGTTTTTAAACTGTGTTAACAATCAAGATAACAAAAAAGAATTGATGTACAACTGCAAACAGACCCCATGGACTGTATTTATTACCAAAGGTTAATGCCAAGGTGTGACTGTGGTGAAGAAGTACAGCCGCGACTCTCCGCCATATCTCAGTCTTGTTAGTGTGTGTGTGGCAGAAAGCCAGGTCAGTCTTCTCTGTTTTATAAATCTCCTTTGGATGGACTTGTGCAGCCATAAAATGCATTGATTTTGTTGCACACATTGTGGTAGGAGACACACACACTCACACACACATAGACAGACACAAAGCTGGTTATTGATACTTAATACACACTAAACATATGCATATACTTATTATACACATTTTTCCACCGTTTGCCAGCCACAATAAAGGAATAAAAATGTAAAGAAATAATCATTTAAATCATCTTGTCAATAATATGATTATTAGCTATGTTCCTGATTAAAACTTTACAATTTAAGTGTATAAAAAACAAACAGTAGCAATAAAGTTTTAACACTACATTAGCTGTTTTCCATAAACCAATTGATTTGCTTGCACCCTAAGAGTTTCTAAAAAAAAACCCTAAAAAACAATAATAATGCTGTGCTATGACTAGGCGCTGACCTATTGCTTGGAGCTGTGTGTGTGTGTGTGAGTGAGTAAGAGTGTTTTTTTGTGCTTGGCACATATTTCTAGTATTCAACTATTCAATGCACCTGCATTTTACTAAAGCTCTCTCTTGTCAACACTGCAAAGAGACATTGAAACATCGTGTACGGCAAACAACAGTTACCATGTTCTTACACTCACATACACTCTCACACACACAGACACTTGCACAAATGCACGCACACACACTGTAATAGCATTCACATAACCAAACAATCTGCAATCTACTACAAACTCTGAAGTGCACACTGTCTAAAATAACCCTTTGGGGGGAACAGAATACAAAAAGACTCAGAGAAGCGGAAAGAATGAAACACTGAAATACACTCTCCTCATCTCCTTTCCTTCCTTCTCTTTTTCTTCTCTCTCACATACACACATGTGCAGATACTCTGTCTATTGACATGCAGATAAATCACAGCCAGTCCAAGCAGTCACTGATGTGACATGAAAATGACGCTAATCTGCTGTTACCATAACACGCACCGACACATCAATTATTAACGCTTACAATAACTCCCCACTCTCTTTTCTCTTTCTCGTTCCTCTCAAATGTCTTTTTCCCGTTGTGTACATCTCACTAAAAGAACAGGACAGAGTCAGTTAAAAGCACTCATGTGTTCACCTAAGTGCCGTGATCGGGTCTTTTGATGACATGTATGTTATAGAAGTGCTTTTTATCTTCCAAAAACTGTGATTTTTTTTCCTTACAAATATGTTCAGTGTTGGTGAAGCTAGTAGCCCCAACTCTTCAGCAGCACACATATGCTATATGAACAAAAGCTCTGGGCCACCTACCCTTAACACCTACAGGAGCTGCTCAGCCATGGAAACCCTTGGCATGAAACTGCTAGTTCAAAGTTTTTAATGCTGATGTTAATGCCAGAGCAGGTTTGGATCTCTGCAGTTATTGACTTAGTGACTTTTACATACTTTGTCTACTCTGTAATTGAATGCAGCCTGCCACTTTGAAGTGTTCCTAAACACTTCCACTTTACAATAATACCACTCACAGTTGATCATGGAAAATCTAGGGTGGAAAACCGACTTGTTGGGACTGTGGCATCCTATTACAGTGCCACACTCAAATTCAGTTAGCTCTTGGAACAACCCGTTCCTTCACAAAAATGTTTGTAAAGGTAGACTGCTGTGCAGTGGCAATGGGACTGAAAACATCCGAATTCAAAGACTAAGAGTTAGGATCCAATACTTGTCCATATAGTGCTTATAGGGTTACCTTTGTGAATCTTGAGACCTTATACGTGTAATTAAATGATCAAATGGAAAACATGCTGTTATTATTTAGCCCTACAAAAGACAAAACAGGATATACATAAACAGCATGTATGTTTTTTTGACCCGCTCCTGTTCTGCTCTCCTCTACAGGCAATCGATTCTTCCTGACCTCATTTGGCGCGCTGTACATCTCAGAAGTGCAGAAGGAAGATGCCCTTTCCACCTACCGCTGCATCACAAAGCACAAGTACAGTGGAGAGACTCGCCAGAGCAATGGAGCCAGGCTCTCTGTTTTGGGTAAGCAACAAGTTACTCTATGAAAAAGAGACTTTTGAGATTTTTGGTGTTTGAAATCAATAAAACCTTTTTGTGACCTTTATAACATACAGACCCTACGGAGTCCACCCCGTCAGTGCTGGACAGTTTCCAGTCCGGTGAGGTGCAGGTGGGGCATAATGTGGAGCTGCCCTGCATCGCCTCTGGATATCCAAACCCGACCATCCGTTGGCTAAAGGATGGTCGACCATTACCAGCAGACTCGCGCTGGACACGGCGCATCACTGGTCTCACCATTTCAGATTTGAGACTCGAGGATAGCGGCAACTACATCTGTGAGGTCACCAACAGCTTTGGCTCCAAAGAGGTGACGGGTCACCTCAACGTGATAGGTGGGTAAATTTTTAATTTGCCTCTCCTGTCCTCCAGTGTTCCACTCAAACAGCAACTGAGTGCAATAGGCAGAAGTAGTAAATGTGACATCAGGACACAAACCGCAATAGAGACATCTTTTAAGCTCTGTCAGTTCTGCCGTGGCCACCCTCGTCTAGGTCGAGCATGAGCTTGATATTTAAGGATGGCTTGCTCCCCCACTGTGTACTCAAACCGCAGTGAAGCGTCTCCACAGTGACAGAGAACAGTGGTCATGCAGGCCCGTCGCTCCATTTTCCGATGGGTGTGTGAGAGAGAGGAGAAGGTTATGGAATACATACAATAACGTTAATGTTAATTTAAGAGATGTTAAAAGGTGACACACACAGAAGACACAGAACACTTAGAGGAGGTTATGGAGTTGGTAAAGATAGGAGATGAAATTTGAGGGTGGCTTGAGACGAGTTAGTGGACACTGAGTACACTGGCCACAGGGCACATCATTGCACAGCCTACAAACCTCAAGTGACAGGGCATGCAAGGTGGGACACACACACACACACACAAATTTGGACAAGCATACAGTATATACACTCAGTGCCCATGAAGAAAGTCTTACACATTCATTGTCACAGAGACACACATGCTCACACACATTCAGCAGCCTCCAGCACCTAACACCAGCTGCTTTATTGCTCACTGACATTTTCTCCCCTTTCTGTCTTTCTGTCTCGGTTTTCCTCGCTGCTTAGAGCGTGCGCGCGCACACACACACACACACACACACACAAACAAACACAAAAAGACAGAATAAATGATATACATACAGGAAGCACAGACTTATTATACCAACATGTAATTTGTGTTGAACAGCACAGCATAGCTCAATAAAAATTGCTCTTGTTCAGCAATGCAAATAATACACCTTTTAGTGCTTGAGGGACATGCACCAGTTTTTGTACCTTCAATATTTGGGTAGTAACTGGCTTCTGTGCTTGCTTGCTGCTTACTGCTTCATCCCTTTTCATTTTTTAATTTACTTTGCCTTACCTGTTCCTTCTATTACCTTTAGAGCCACTGCGGGTCACCTTGTCTCCCAAAAATCTGAAGACAGGGATCAGCAGTACAGTCATCCTCTCCTGTGCTGTTCAAGGTTCTCCTCACTATATGGTGTCCTGGTACCGCAACACAGAACCTGTTTTGCCTGATCAGCACTTTTCCATCCAGGGTGCTCACAATGAGACGCTGTTCATTTCTGCTGCACAAAAAAGACACTCGGGTGCTTACCAGTGCTTTGCCACACGCAAAGGCCAGACTGCCCAGGACTTCTCCATCATTCTCCTAGAAGGTATGGAAAATTATGCTTCTAATATTTGTAAGAAATTGTCTATGTCTGATACTCAAAACGGTTCACATATAGAAAAGGAAAAAATAATAAACAACAAACAACTTTTTGTTAATACTATTATGCATATACTGTTACAGTGGTCTATACTCATATTAACCCTCTGAAGTCTAAGCAGTCATTGTTGACAATCCCAGCCCCAACCACAACCATACTTAATCCTAGGAAATCGGAATATATCATTTTAGTTTTTATCAAATCGCTCTCTTACAGAAAGTCAAAGAAAGTAATCATTCAAACTTAAGCATGAAGACATATCCATATGTTTCCCAAAAAAGTCTGCTTTGCCTTCCTCCATAAGGGTTGGAGTAACCAGCCATGACTATTATGAGCCTGTGTGGGTTAAATATTGCCAGCGTTTTACATAATCATCTCAACGTAGAGTACTGCACAAAGTCCTGAGCTACTCCTTATTTCCCTATATTTTCCTTACAAGGAGCCTGACTTGAAATTTTTATTTTTTTGCAAGTGGTCTTGAGCAACAGTTGTTCAAGATTTGTTTGCTGCTTTTTCATCCATATTCAGAAAAGTTCTTGTACCTGGCCATTTTCAGAAGAGTGTGTTTTGTATATTTGGGTTAAGCCATTTTCCGCTGAGCAGGTCTGCAGATGTCTGTCAGCACACAGAGCAGAGATCTGAGCAAGAGCAAATGCCAACAACTGAGCAAGAGGGCTGTTATTGTGTGTGTATATGGATAATAGCAAACACTGAAATACATTTCTTGCACAAGCAATGAATTTTGTTCGCTCAAATTAAGCGTTTCTTTGCTCAAAATAATTGTATCCTCAAAATGCAACATTTGCACTTGCAAAATTTTTTTACGTGCACTCAGAATAGAGGCACAAAAATAACGGCATAGAAAAAGTATCATATTTTTGTATGGTGTGCAATGTGAAACTGCACTGAAAGTGGGTTATAAAAGAAGAAGTGGCAGGCTAAGAAAAAACTGTTTACAGCAGATGAACAAGACTTGAAAACCATGCTCTTCTGAAATAAGAAAAAAATTCCAGCAAAGACATGACACAGGACCTGAGAGATGCATCTGGCCCTTTAGTTGATCCATATACTTTTTGTCAAAGCCTCATCA
This sequence comes from Pelmatolapia mariae, assembly GCF_036321145.2. Classification (NCBI taxonomy): domain Eukaryota; kingdom Metazoa; phylum Chordata; class Actinopteri; order Cichliformes; family Cichlidae; genus Pelmatolapia; species Pelmatolapia mariae. Next base: position 22,089,053 of record NC_086239.1, read on the forward strand.
GAAATGGTCTCAGTGGAAAGGTGGCTGTCAAGAAGCTGTTCTTAAGGGAGGGAGACAGGGAGAAAAGGCTGGGGTATTCCACAAGAACTGGACTAAAAAGCAGTGGCAACAGGTCTTATGGAGGGATTAATCCAAGTTTGACATTTCTGTTAAAATTATTTTCAGTATTTATTTGATGAAATCAGAACAGAGGTACCAGGTACCAGCCATTTGTGAATCACAGTGGAGGATTTATGATTTGGAGTTGCATTTTCAGCCAGTGGTGTTGGGCATCTTGTCAAAATTGATGAAATTAGGAATGCCGAAAAGTGCCATCAGAATTTGATCCGCCATGCAATATCATCTGGAAGTGTCTTGATTTTTCTGCACTGATCCCAAACAAACTGCTAATGCAATAAAATATCTGGATAGAAAAACACTCAGTGGAACACTATCAGTCGTGGATTGGCCTCCCCAGAGCTCAGACCTCAACATTACAGACCCAGAGAATGGGTGAAAGAGTGGGTGAAAGAATGGGCTTGCCTAAGAGAGTTCAGGCTGTGTTGAGGAATAAAGGTGGTCATATCAGATATTGACTCTGTTGTTCCTGTATACACTGTGTTTCCACTGCCACCCACCCCCTTCCCGTTTTCCTAGCAAAATATAATGGTACAATATTTTACAAGTAGTATCTGTAAGCCAAAAGCACGGGCTTCATTCTGCTCTAAAGACTTTGTTGCTCTGTCAGTGAAAGAGGAACTGGCTAATAGGGTCATCTCAGGGACACACCTCTGGCTACAAGCACAGAAGCCCCGCCTACCTGCTGTTCAAATTCTCTTTGCTAGGGGCAAATCAGAAGAGAGTGGGCTTAAAGATTGAACTCAGGAAATTAGCTTAGAGAGGAGCAAAAGTAACATTTTTCCTCCAAATTCACACTTTACATCTCTTGTGATTGTTTCCAGATGGCACACCCCGTATTGTTGCCTCCTTCAGTGAGAGGGTGGTTGTCCCGGGTGAACCGTTTTCCCTGATGTGTGCTGCCAAAGGAGCGCCTCCACCCACCATCACCTGGACCTTGGACGACGAGCCCGTGGCCAGAGATCTGTCGCGTGTCAGAGCCAGTCAGTACACCCTGTCTGACGGCAGTACCGTGAGCCATGTGAACGTCAGCAACCCACAGATTCGTGATGGTGGAGTGTATCGGTGCGCCGCACGAAACTCAGCCGGTAGTGCTGAGTACCAAGCGCGCATAAACGTAAGAGGTGCCTGTCTACTTTTCAATATCAGTCATACAGAGGCTTCTCATAGCCTGACCCCTACCCCACCCTCTCCTGTACCCTTCTATATCTCTCCCTCTTTCTCTGTATGTGTGTTTTGCTTCCTCGTATATATGTACATTTTCAAAATTTCCTTTTTTCCTTTTTTAAATTTATTTATTTTTGGTTGTTTGTCCATCTTTCTATCTACACAGTAATCTTACAAGGGAGTGTATTTTTTCTTCACTAGCCCATATACTCTGTCTCTTTCTGTCTTCTTTGCTGTGCAGTTTGGGTCCTCCAGCTGCATATGTGCTGGTGTAAACTCATGCATAGATAAGACAAATACACCAAGTCATCCATCAAGTTTATCTAATTGTATTCACATCAATATGCACACACATAAGCATTCTTGCAGGGAGATAGAATATTCAAATGGAAACTTTCCAGCTTTATACTGTGAGTTGTTAATGGAGAGGACGTGACATTAAGGTAATCTGAGACTTGAACGAAGAAACCTAAGAAGACGCAGAAAGACAGAGATGTAGGTGAGGCAGAGTACATGAAATGGGAGAAGAATAAGAGAAGGGGAGTGGCATTGTATGTTGAGGGAGTGATGGTAAACTCTGGTGACAGGACAGGTGATGTCACTGTCGTCTGAGATAACAAGAATGAGGAGTGACACCACTGAACAGGGCTGTATCACTGTCTCCATCTCCCTCTCTCTCTCTCACACACACACTCTCTCTGCTTTCATTGTCCATTGGTGAGATGTGTAGTTGTGACATGTGAGTCTGCCCGAAGCAGACATGCCAGAATGATCATTGGAGTGAGAATGAGCCCCGCTGCCAGAGAGTTTCAAGCCTACATGCAACACAAACTGACACAAATACAGCCACGATGCATACATGGACACAGACATTCAGAAATGAAACAGCAGCACAGCGCTATGCTTATCCACTCACTCAAATGTGATACGCCCAACTTATCTCATTCAGCGAGGGACCCACAGCAAGCATTCTGAGCCACACAGACATAGTTGAGCACACGCGTGTCACACAAACACGGTATCTGTGTTTGTGTGTGACAGTGCTGCTGAATAATACATCTTTGACTCGTCAGAGCTGCGACTTCAAAGGTTGGCACATGCTGTGAAAGGGAGGGGAAAGAGACAGAGAGAAGTGAGAGGTAGGGGGACGGGAAGGAGAGACAAAAACAAAGATACAAGACGAACAGTGGCGAGGAGGTCAACAAAGAAGTGACAGATGATTGAGTGATAGCTCACAGTGTCTTCCAATGATGCTAAACAGAAACACATTTTGTGTCGGCCTGACTGCCTGTCTACCTGTCCTCAGCCTTTCTCTGCCTCTTGGCAATACTTTATACTGAGGTAGTTGAGCTTTTTACTAGTTGCTTGTTGTGGTCACTATTGGACCACAACATTTAAATAACATGTTTGTCATAATTTAGAACTGTGGAAAAGATAAAGCACATTTCAGACACTGACACAAACAAGGGAGGGCTTTTACACCCAAAGATTTGCTTTGAAACCATCAGAATTGGTTGGTCAGCATGAATGAAAACTCTGTTATTACTGGGCATGTAAAAGTGCTATCTTCTCACAAAATGAAGGCCTCTAAATGAAGTACAGAATAAAGTCAAGTGTCATTTTAGCAGGGTTTCTTTCCCATTGGTTTCACCCACTCACTTTCCCTTTCTCTGTATTTCACGCTCTCTTTTTAGAGATGTCATGCAGTCAATTATATTAAACCCCGGTGTGTTTAAATGTCAGTAGCATTAAATAAAATTACCATCTCTAGCCCAGTCTGACCTGTAAACAACAACATTAACGTTGCTGTCTGAAATGTGTTTTCTTCTTCTAGTTTCTGCTTGCTCCTAAAAGAAACAGTGCAAATTATCAAAGGAAGAAAGACATGAGCCACTTTTATCCAATTTATGCCCTGCCTAAACCTGAAAAAAATGTAGTTCATGTTAATAAGGTTATTTTAGTAAACGTCTTAGTATATGTAATCTCCATAAACCTAAAAAAATTCCTTAAGATCCCACATTGGTGAGAAATGAGGTGAATATATTTTCTAGAGAAAACATCTGAGGGTGGGTGAGAAACTGTTTCCACCAGAATAGAAACTTAACACTAAGGCAGGCCATTTTAACCTCTCTTTCTCCCTCTCCTCTACAAGCTTTTCTCCTCTTCTGTCCACTCCCCCTCCCCAGCCCCCCTCCCCTACCACCCTTCCCGTTATTCCTAAAATTCCCGTGACCTGCTTCTGACACTGTCAATTAATACACTTCTTTTTTCCTCCTCTCTTCTTTCTGATCAACCCATCTCTCTTTCTGTTTTTCCATTTCTCTCCCCATTTGCTTGCTCTCTCCATCAGGTCCTCCAAGGATTCGGCCAATGAAGAATATCACCGCCGTAGCAGGAAGAAACACTTTCATAAACTGCCGTGTGATTGGGTACCCTTATTACTCAATAAACTGGTACAAGGAGGGACTTCTACTGCCTGACAACCATCGCCAGGTAGAGTTAGTGCTCTCCATTTCTGCTCCAAAATAAATGAATAGATAAATAAAAATATATCTCGGTATTGGTTTTTCATACAGCACTATAAAGCATTTAATCTGTACACATATTTCTCACTGTATGTATAGATTATCCGTAAGAGGCTTGTGTTCTTGTCATTTAACAGCTGTTATTTAGAAATATTGTATATTTACTGTAAAAAAAAAAAAGCCCCTAATGAATCTCATAACTTAGAATAACATAGCTGGACAAAATTACAAAAATTTGTATGTATATATCTATATATATATATATTAAAATCGTTAATTTATTTTTAGACAGTGTGGCTTTACATAGAGCAAGTGATCTTCATACATCCATGTTATAATGAAAGCTTAAGCAAGTATTTAACCACAAAAAAGGGATTTTGCTGTCTGAAACACTGACTTAATGATCAGTGGCATCACTGTTACTTTTTATTGTATGATACAGGCCTGTTACATTACACTGTTTTGGTCCTATTTGATTTAGTAGTGTACAGAAAAAAATCCTGTATGGAATCTGGAAAATCCTTAAAAAAGGGAAAGAAATTAATTTGCAAAGCAAGTATGTCTCATATTTGTGAGCATCCTCTTATTTAACATCAATGCTGCTGATGTCTGTCCAGGTGGTGTATGAGAACGGGACTCTAAAGCTCAGCGATGTTCAGAAAGGGATGGACGAGGGGGCCTATGTCTGTAGCGTGCTCATCCAACCGCAGCTCTTTATCACACAGACTGTTTATGTTACTGTCAAAGGTAAGTCACAGAGGTCACAGCTTTGAAACAGTAGCTGCTGGTCGGTATATATGTTTGTGGGTAGCTGCATACAGTAGAGGCATTATGACATGAGAATGCACATAATCTTCTCTCAGTGATGTAAATTCTGTAAATAGAAAAGAGATGAATATACTACAAGCAAAATTATATAGAACCAGAATTTATAGTAATCTGACTTTGTTTTACTGTGTCACAAAAAAAAAAGAAATTATGAATGTTAATGAGAGTGATTGTAAGAGACATGCTGGGGAGCAAAACTGGTTTAGAGCAAGATGGTGTGAGTGAAGCAGAGGGAGAAGCCAGAACAATGCTGTATGCATTGCCTCTAATAACCCCTGATTAAGGGGCGGAGTGGCCTAGTGTGAGCTCTCAACCACTCAGCAATTACATAGAGCAGGAGAGCTATTGTATACGATTTGTGTGTGTGCATATCATACTCATGCATATATATATATAATATGTGTGTGTCTGTGTGTGTGAGAGGTGACTATGAGTGTGTATTCTGCATGTCACCTTGTATGTTATTTGTCTCTCAGCTGCAACAGAACAATGTGTTTGTTTTAGGAAGTTGTCGAGTATAAGCGTGGAGTGTGTGTGTGTGTGTGTGTGCGTGTCTGCTTGACATTGGCATGATGTGTGAAATTTGTGGGGCTCAGTGGTCTGTGCATACATGCACATGTGAGTATACAGGCACATTTGAGTGCATGCACACGTTTGCCGGGTTTAGGTATGTGCTTGTATGAATGTGTGCTTGTCATGTCTTTGATTTAATTAGATGAATTTTAACGAGGCCCAGATTAAATCCCCCAGATGTCTCAGCTGTAGTCCCCCCCCACCTCCACCAACAACAACCTCCACTTCATCCCCCACTCCAAACCACCACCATCACCTCTGCCGGTATCCATGGTAACACTCTTCTTCCCCCTGTGGATGGGGCTCTAATTAGAGCAGCTATTATGGGCTGGTTTTAGCAGGGCAGGGTAGGGTGGAGTGGAGGGGTTGGTAGGGGGCACAGGCGGCTGCAGAGTGGGTAGTGGGCTAGTAGGCCGGGCTGCAGAAGCTTTTGGGAGTGAAGGCTTAGATGAAAGACTCAAGAAATCATGTTTTTGATCTCCCGCAGTCTCACAGACAGTTGGACCACTAGTTTACCAATCAGACTGTCAGTTGAAAATGATAGATTCTGAACCATGCCCAGTCTAACACAGTCTTTTTTATCTCTTCACTGTTTTTCTCATTTCACCTCTTCTCCCTTTGCACCACTCACTCTCCCACTCCATGTCCTCGAGATGCCCCTGAATCTTCAAAACTGTGTGTCTGCCCATATCCTCTCTATGCCTTCACATCTGACTCCGTCTCTCTTCTCTATACTTCATTTATTCATATCTGCCTAAAATCTGTGTCTTCACCTTTTACTCACCCTGCTCATTTAAACAGCCCTCTAACTGTTTTCATTCATTTTTTTCTTTATTTCCATTCTCTCTTTGCCTTATACTGACTTCTCTCTATATACCCTTTATTTCACCCTGCTGCCTGTCCTTGCCTTTTCTATTTTCCACTCTCTTTCATCTAACCGTTCTATCTCTTTTACTTATCTTCTTTTATTTCATTTCACTATTTCTCCCATATTTTGTCCCTGCATATCTATTCACCCTCCCACTATACCTTGGACTTTGTATTTCTCTTATTTGTTTTGGTTATTTTTTTTGGACTCTTTCATCCAATTTCTCTGTCTTTTCTACCTGTCTCAGTTCCTCCACTGATCCAGCCATTTGACTTTCCTCCGACTTCCATCGGTAAATTGATGTACATTGCCTGCGTGGTGTCGTCTGGAGACATGCCCATACGCATCACGTGGCGCAAGGACGGCCAGGAGATCGTGCCCTCTTCGGGCATCACTATCGACACGAAGGAGTTCATGAGCTCCCTCCAGATATCCAAGGTGTCGCTCAAGCACAATGGCAACTACACCTGCATTGCCAGCAATGATGCTGCCACTGTCAGCACAGAGAGGCAGCTCACAGTTACAGGTAAGAAAAGAAAAAGCACAAAAGAGAGAATATGAAAGAGATATTTAGAAAGGGATGAAGGACAAATGGAGGAAAAAGGAGCACTTTGGAGATTTGGTATTCCACTTGAATAAAGATGGAGGACCTGGATGATAAAAATAAAAATGGTCAAAAATCAAACAGCAGAACTGATTTGCACTGGATCCTTCACTTATAATTTTGATATTCCAATACCTTTTTGGTTTAATGCCACATTTTTCGAATCACAACACAACACAAAAAAGATACAATTTTTAAAGTATTACAGGACATCTCCACATCCCCCAAATAACATTAGATTTTTCTCTCTTTAATTATCAGCACATTAACACTTGAAGAAAGGGTTATTTTTTGTGAAGTCTATGTCACCTCTTACAAAGCCTTTTTTTGAACAACTTGAAAAATTAAGGTAAAAAGTGTAACCTGCACGATGAGAGGATGCAGGGATACTTTTGCGGTGTGAAGGCACGGTGACTGAATAGTTTGATGAGTTTAAAATGTATATGAATTATATTCCATGGCCTTTGCAGTCTCATTTCAGTTGATTAACTTGTTAAACAGTGCTCTCCATCATCATCAGCTATCAAAATTTCAACTGAGGACAACTCTTAGTATATGTTGGGTTTTTAAATTCATACTCATCTCCATTTCCTCACTAAACATTATAGGTTATTGAAATAATAACAGAAATATCAATCTCATGTTTAATATTCTCCAGTGCCTCCTCGGTTTGTGGTGCAGCCCAATAACCAGGATGGGATCTATGGGAAGTCAGCTATCCTGAACTGTTCTGTTGATGGATACCCTCCTCCTAAGGTCATGTGGAAGCATGCCAAAGGTGCATTAGGTACGTGAGTTTTATACGATCCTAAATTCTTTATTTATGTACTGTGATGTGCCTCCGTCAGCTGTTCTCTGCACATTGTCATATCTATTCTGTGCAAAGTAAAATGCATATGCTGACAGTTAACTACATCATAATCTCATGTTCCTTTGCTCACTCTCTCTCTGTCCAGCGGGTATTGGGAACCCACAGCAGTACCACCCTGTGCCTCTGACGGGCCGTATTCAGATCATGAATAATGGCTCTTTACTTATCAGACATGTCCTGGAAGAGGATCGGGGCTTCTACCTCTGTCAGGCCTCCAACGGCGTGGGCTCAGACATCAGCAAAAGCATGGTCCTCACAGTTAAGAGTGAGTATACAAACTTGCACTGGTTAATGTAGCAGGGTATGACTTCTTCGCTACGCAGACGACTGCAGTGAGGCCATCTAGGATGCTCCAGCGCTCCCTCTTTATCGGTCTTCATCCACATGCACTCACTAACCGTGTCAAACCAATGAGCCAGCTCGCAACACTCTCTTTGGGCACAACCGTACGCGCACATACATGCACCATCGTAGACTCGAAGAGCAAAGGTGACTGTGGACATAATTGAAAAAACATACAGTATAGAATGAGAAAAAAGTGCGTGTGTGTATCTGCGATAGACATTGACAAAGCAAGCAACTCAGCGATTGATCTTTTGACTCTCGGGATCTGTCTACAGACGATCAAAATGACTTTGAGCTAAACCATTATCTGCAATCAATCTCTTCAACCTGCCCTCGACGTCAGTAACACCCTATGTAATGCAATGTGAAACTCCACAGGGAGAATGTGTATGCAAACACACACAGACACACTGACTGTCAGTATCTAGTAGAGCGTTATATGATGCCAATATATTTTTTAGTATGCAGTACACTGACCTTGACCAAAAATCTGTAATCACGACAAAGATGTCAAGGCTTAATATTCTGGCACCTTTTGACACTTGTACATACAGACACATATAACAAGCTGCACATAAATCTATCTACTAGTTTCATCATGTTTTTCTATCACAGGGTTGCCCCTCTCCCTCTCTCTCCCTTTCTCTTTCTCTCTCCCCTTCTGGTGTTAGTGTTATTGATTGAACCGTTCCTCTCCTCTGCCTCCCTCAATTCTGTCTGTTTCACTCAGCGGAGAGGGAGGAAAAGAGGAAAAGAGGGAGGGTGAGATGAATAAGTGATGAAAACAAAACAGCAGAAGCCTCCTCAGATCGATATTTTGTGTGTGTGCAAATGAGTGCGTGTGCCCGTGTGTCTGTTGGGGAGAGAAGATTGAGTGTGTAAAGGGATTTTGTGTATAGAGTGTACACGAAAGGTAGAGTGTATCGTTTTTGCCTCTTCATTCACCTAGACCCCAGTGTTAACTATTGGGGAATGAGGAAGGAGGTTTATTGACTTTACCTCATTGACCACAGCTCTTCATTACTTTACTGCAATGGAACTTGGCTACTCTGAACTCCACCTTTTTCAACTGGCAGTTTTCCCACCTTTCTCCTCTCTGCTATTTCCCTTCTTTCTGCTTTTCCACTTAAACCCTGCTTATTATCCACTTACTCTTTCTTTTCCTTCCTCCCTCTCCCCTCTTTTATCTGCTTCTGTCATCTGACATCCCTCTCATCAATCTGTTTACTGTTACCATTTCTGCCTGCTTCACCCCATTTATTCTTGCCTTCTCTTCATCTCACACTCCATTTCCCGTCTCCTTCCAGTCCCAGCAATGATCACCAGTCACCCCAACACAACCATGGCTAAGAAGGGTCACTTGAAGGAGTTGAACTGCACAGCCAGGGGAGAATGGCCCATCATCATCCGCTGGGAAAGGGGTGACACCGTCATCGACCCTGATCGCAACCCCCGATACTCCATTACCACCAGTCCCAATGAAAAGACTGATGAGGTGTTGTCAACACTCAAGGTAAAAAAAAAAAAAAAAGACATATATAGTAGAAGATCTAGATCATTTCTGATGAAATGAGACATTAATGTCTCACCGACTCTTATTCTCATTGATGCATGAGCTTTAAATCTTTTCTTTTGATTTACTTTCTCACACCCAGACTTCAACCCTGAATTTTTCAACATATTACCCGACAGCATTGTATGTGTGAACACTAATGACAGACTTAATTTAGACATTAAACGGTCTTTGTCCTCCTAGCTCCCCAACATAAAATCCCTGTAATGTCTGATTGCGCTGATGGGATAGTAACGCAGTTGACCAATCAGAAGGTGCAACTTCAGACACAGTCCAAAACGGAAAATCACACAGTGATTTTCCAGAGATTCCAGAGTTCACGTGTGAAAACAGCTGTAACTTTCACCATGCAAAGCAAACTATTTGGTACAGTGTCAACTTTTGTACCTTCCTTGTCTGTGCTTCATAGCGTTAGGGTTAAGATTAGAAAGAAGATAGCAAAACCAATTTGTGTATTTGGGGTTGTTAGAAATGAAAATTGTGCTGGCCACAAATTTAGCAAACAGTTAGTGTAAGAGAAATTAATTTATTATTAAATTAATTTATCAGAATACAAGATTAGATATAATTTATTACCCCAGATTCAAAACAGAAATTCTAATTCTCAATATCTCTCTGTCTTAATTTTCCTCTAACATACCGTGGCAGTCATAGCAGCCACAGGTTGTCTCCTAATTCATTTAAAACGAAAATTCTGCACTGGCCAGGCTCAAATGAAAGCACGGAGCTTTTTTAGCCTGCTGATGCCATGTTTTTCAGATATTAACAAAAGGTAATGGAGGGAGACGCATAAACGAGGAGCAACTTTGTGTTCACTGAATTCAGAGTGTCACAACCTCACCAATGATCAAGTGTTTTGTATGTTTTGTACCTCAAACACCAACCAAATGTTTTTTAGGCAAAAACTAATTCTTGGCACTCAAACTGCAGTGGGTGCCGAGTGTACAGGTGTCTGTTTTCTGTTACACCTTTCAGTGAGGTGAACAGAGTCACCTAAATACCAAACAAAACATGGTCAAGCAAAAATTTGTCTATGCAGACATAGAGTTGTTTCTCTTGTTGACATTTTTTTCTTTGTACCTTTCTCACTCGAGCTCAAGCCAGCAGAGCGTGAGGATTCAGTCTTCTTCTCTTGTCATGCCATCAACTCTTACGGAGAGGGACGAGGCCTTATCCAGCTCACTGTGCAAGGTAAGCATCCATGTGCAAATGCATGTACTGTACCATTCTCACTTTAATTCCATAAAAGCTACAAAACTATGCTCTTCTTTCTTCACCTTTGAACTTGTCTTTCATGTAGTCCTTTTTTTCTCCTTTTTCTTGCCTCCTTTTGTTCACTTTGTCTAATTTTAAACCTCAGAGCCTCCAGACCCTCCAGAGCTAGAGGTGCGAGAAGTGAAAGATCGTAGCATGAATCTCAGGTGGACACAGAGATTTGATGGGAACAGCGTAATTACATCCTACGATATTGAATACAAGAACAAAACAGGTGAGTAAAAGTCAAGTCGGGTGATTTTTTTTTTAATGTATTGCAAAAGGAGTCGACCCTAAAAGTAGCAGTATATTCTACACTGAAAATTGCTAGGCTGTTGGTGCTTGTTTTATTTGAGCCTCTTTATTTGAAGCTATTTTAAACTGAATGTCAATAGCATTCCCAACTTCCCAACTTCCCATGTCCATCCAAAGTGTTGAAGTAGTAAAATGTGTTATTTTCTCCTGTTTTGTCAGATTCCTGGGAACTAAAGCATGCCACCCGAAATATCTCTCCAACCAACAACCAGGCCAACATAGTGGATCTTCATCCTGCATCTGTCTACAGTATCCGCATGTACTCCTACAATGCTATAGGCAAGAGCGAAGCTAGTAAGGAACTCACTATCAGCACAGAGGAAGCACGTAAGTCTTTGACAGCACTGCTTTCTTCTCGCATGAATGTAGGCAAATATTTTATTTTTTGCTTGTTGTATGAGCAATTAGCGTTTGCATCTGTTATGACTCTGACATCTGTCCTTGACTAATCATTTTGAACGCTAGTCTCTATAAAACTGAAAGAAACCTCTTTTGATCTAAATATTCAAGAAAAAGTATGAAACGTGGAAACGTTAATGTTGCATAATGTTTTTCTGACATTAGTGAAATGCCTCCACTCAGTCCCATTGTCTGTCTTGTTATAGAGCCTGATGGTCCTCCAATGGATGTCATCCTGCAGCCTGTGACATCTCAGAGTATCAGGGTCACATGGAAGGTAATGCATTTCAAGCATCTGTCTCCTGACCCCCTTTGCCTTATATTATTTTATCATTCTTTCTTCAGATTAACTTATTTTTCATCTTAATGTATGTGTGGAGGTGTCAATGTCATTACACAATCTAGCAATATGAATATTGATTCTAATGTGAGAACACTTTTTCAAATGGAAACCTTTAGGCTCCAAGGAAGGAGCTGCAGAACGGTGTCATCCGCGGTTACCAAATCGGTTACAGAGAAAACGGCCCGGGTAGTAATGGCCAGTACAGCATCGTGGAGATGAAGGCCACTGGAGACAGTGAGGTCTACACACTGGACAACCTGAAGAAGTTTGCCCAGTATGGTGTGGTTGTCCAAGCTTTCAACAGAGCAGGCACAGGACCTTCCAGCTCAGAGATCAATGCTACAACACTAGAAGACGGTGAGCAATACATAACTGTATCAACATACGTGTAAAGGGATTTAATTGTCTGTAGGACTGTATAATAAGGTAAATGTTGGCTACCTTAATGACCTGTAGCAATATTGGAACAAATAAAACAAATAAGTTCAAATGTGCAGTGGAAAAGGACAAAGTCAGTCATATGAAATATCAGCCTCTGCACTATTTCTCATGCCATTGTACTTCTTGCTTTTGCAGTCTGGTCTCTTTCAAATCATGCCATGCTGTATAACCTCAAATTACTACATTCGCTCTGTTGCCTCAACAAGAATGAATATTGGCTGTTGAAATTCCAGTCCCTCTTATAAATACCATCTACACAGATAACCTCTGTGATTCGTGTAAAGTGAGTGTAGACAGAGTGTAGATACTGCAATACGTCCCGATCATTATTGGGTAGAAGAGTTAATGCTGAATGGATGAATGACTAAAACACAAAAAGCACTTAGAGAGCAAAACCCTCTTCTTAGGCTGGAAAGTGTTGCACAAGATTCATAGTTTACCAAGCAAACACATTAGAGATTTGTTGATACTTTTGAAAAAAAAAAACTGATGACAAAAATTGACCAACAAAAAGACAAAAATGTGCAACACGAGCTTAAAAGCAGTTTGGGAAAGATGGAAGAGGCTGGTGTAGTAAACTGATGGAGCAATCACAATAGAGCAATGAATCCTTGTCCTTGTTTATTGTCCTGTGTTTGAATTCTGATCCATTTAGCTTTTCAACCAGACATTCAAGGGCTAAACTTTATATTGCAAGGGCAGGCACCTTTTAAAAAAATTTATTTTATCATTTATTTATTCATTTATTTTTTTTATATTAAGCATTGGTTTCTATTCTGACTGTATTAATTGACTTTTGGCTACTGATAAAACATGACAAGTTGATAGTTGTTATGCTCAAAATTAGCATTATGGCAGTCACCATTTAGGTAGGCAAATCGTATCCTGGTGTATTATCTTTTTGCCCATAATTTAAAAAAAATCAACATCACATCATATTAAATTAACCTATACAATTAAGACCAAACTGTTTACTGACAACATACATCAAGGTGAAGTATTGTAATTTTCTTATAGACATCTATACGGACTTCTTTTTGCTTTCATCCATTCGAAAGAATTAAAGTTGACGCATCGCCTCCAGTTTTTGGACTAGGTGGCTGCATCTGTCGTACTTCTTGTGTTCTCATTTGTCTTTTCTCACTCTTTGTTTCTTTAGCATTGGGCAGTTCATCTTCATGCTAAATGCAGACAGCCATCTTTGTTACATACTATCTCTCTCAATCTCCGTCACCTATTATCTACATTTGCATGTTTGTACCACGTACAAACAAACATACATACACCAATCACATACATATTTGTCCTTCCAGTGAACAGTTGGCTTAGCCTCATTGGTCTAGAAGAGACAGAGCCCTCCAGTTCTTTCCTGTGGCTGTCACCGTGGCGACAGTGATATTGATGGCCATTATGATAATAGTGATAACAACAAGCATACTAAAAATAATTATAATTAGCTTGTCTCTCTGTTTGTCTCTCTCTCTTTCCCTGTGCTAGCTTCCTGCTGTAATTATCCACAGCTGAGCGCATTGTCTCCCTGATCCCTCTTTTCATCTTTTTCTGCCCTTCCCTTGCTCCCCTTGCTTTTAACTCTCTTCCTCCCTTCTTCCTCTGCCCATCACCCACGTGTCCTCCTCCCTATAGCCTGAGTTCATCATTGTTATTTTCCCCAAATTAATGCAGTCATTTATGTAAGGTTTTTTTTTTATTTGTTTGTTTTGTTTTTTTATTTTAAAATATCCGTATAAGCAAGCCCTATTAGAGACACCCATTTGAGCCCACTAACCTTCTTGATCACATTTTTAGTCTTATTTTTCTTCTGGTAAAGGTGGGAATAGGGTTGTGTTTAGTTGCATTCTCATTATTTAGATATGGAAGCTAAAGTTTTTATTCATGCAAAACCATGTTTTGGTTTTCTGATCCTCCTTTCTCCTTTCCCTCCAGTCCTCCATCCTCCTCCCTCCTCCTTTCTCTTCACCAGCTGCAGAGAAATTCCCTGGTGGACCTGGCCCAATCCTTCTCTTTCATTACACTCTGTCTTTCAGTCAGCACTCTTCCTCTCTTCCTGCGCTTCCTTCTCTCACAAGTTGACTTCTGTTCATCTTCAACAGTGGTCTTTATTCAAAGCCTGAATGACTCGTGGTCAGTGGTAGCCAATAGAAAGGACACCTGGACTGGCAGGGACAGAGGGAGGCTTGTACAGAGAAAGAGAAATGGTCCTATACATCAGGCTTGACACATGGCATGGCCTTTCATCTATCACCTGTTTACTCATTTTAAGTTTGATATGGAAATGTATTTTAGGGTTTCAGGAAGGTCTGTTAATAGATCTATTAATAAACTAACTACCAAAGTCATATCTTTGAAAACAAAAATGTCAACCCCTTTGCATTCATTTAAAAATAATCTGCACAATGTTTAACTTCAGGCTGCAGATACCCCTGCAAGCTCAATATCCATATAACCTCAATGAACTTAAGAAATCTAATGGAGATGCTGGTTTTTCAAAATAGTTGAACAATACATAAAAAAAATTCCCCACTCGCCTCTGTGGGCGGTCAATCCTTCAAGCTCGGGTCCTCTACCAGAGGCCTGGGAGCTGCGCAGTATCTTAGCTGTTCCTAAGACTGCGCTCTTCTGGACAGAGATCTCCGATGTTGTTCCCGGGATCTGCTGGAGCCACTCGCCTAGCTTGGGAGTCACTGCACCTAGTGCTCCAATTACCACTGGGACCACTGTTACCTTCACCCTCCACATCTTCTCGAGCTCTTCTCTGAGCCCTTGGTATTTCTCGAGCTTCTTGTGTTCCTTCTTCCTGATGTTGCAGTCATTCGGGACCGCTACATCTATCACTACGGCTGTCTTCTTCTGTTTGTCTACCACCACTATGTCCGGTTGGTTAGCCACCACCATTCTGTCCGTCTGTATCTGGAAGTCCCACAAGATCTTAGCTTGGTCATTCTCCACCACCCTTGGGGGCGTCTCCCATTTTGACCTCGGGACTATTTTGAAAAATCTGCATCTCCGTTAGTTTTCTTAAGTTCATTGAGCACTGTGGCGTTTGGACAAAAAGCATGGAATGAAAATAAGTTCAAGCAATTAGATTTTTTAAGGGAAAAAAGTGTTTGTTACACTGACCTTTATTTAAGTCAAACTCAACTTGCATCCTTTTTATGGTTACTCCATAAAATAAAATATGAAATTTGTGTTGTGAAGGACATGAATTATTTTTCAGTTTCTGAACTGGGACATGCCAACAAAAGTTTTAGAACCACTCCCCTAATGTAATCCAGTTCCACAGCATGGAAAGAAATCAATCTTCTAATGATAAACCACATATTTAAGAGTAAATAATTCCTGGATTTTCTGCATTTTATCTTTGTATTGCACTCAGTCAAATGAGTTATAATTGTTTTTCCAACATTCAATGATCAGACCTTCATTACTGAAAAGGTGCACTACATATTTATATACCTGACGATTCACAACTTGGATAACTCATCTGACCTTTTGTCCTCTGTCTTTGTCTTTAGTACCCAGTCAGCCTCCTCAGAATGTGCGAGCCATCTCTGTAACATCTGACGAAGCAGTTATCACATGGGCTGAGCCTCCAAGACTGACACTTCACGGTGTATTGAAGGGATATCGTGTTGTTTTTTGGGCTGTTTTCCCAGATGGAGGTGTGTTGAGTTTGTCTTGTTATATCCAGGTTAAATTGCGGTCACTAACTGACTCAGGTTTGCATTCTAATCTTCTCTCTGTCTTATTGTCTAACAGAGTGGGGTGAAATGCAGAACATCACAACCACCAAAGAGCAAGTGGAGCTGAGAGGCCTTGAAAAGTTTACTAACTACAGCATCCAAGTGCTGGCCTACACCCAGGCTGGGGATGGCGTCCGGAGCAACGTCCTTTATATCCAAACCCGTGAAGACTGTGAGTCCGTATTTTACTAGCTCTGACCAAACAGAAAAACTAAGTGAAGAACTGACCTCCAGTCAGGAGGAGTCATTTACTTTCCTCACATCTTTGGGGCAGGTTTAAGGTTTTTTGTTTCATTTTCTTGGTTTAGGCAGCAATGTGGGAGGCAGAGAGCCAGCGGGGGTAGAGGGGGTCTTTGTAAGGCTGAGGTTGCTGATTAAAACCTCTTTGTGCTCTGATGTGCCATTACCAGTGCTAATGAGAATTAAGAAGCCAAAAAGTGTGTGTGTGGTTAAGGACCCTAAGGGTGTCAGTCTGTGCATGCGGGTATCTGGAGGTGTGTGTGTGTGGAGATGGGTGGGGGGTTAAGTCTGTCTGTTTGCAAATGTATATGGCTTTGTGTTGGCGTGCATGCACGAGTGCATGTGTGTGTACATGCGCTATTGTTTGTGTGCAAGTCTACCCCGGCACCCAGCACAAGGAGAGGGATTAATTCTTTGTGGCTTAGAGAGAATTAATTTTGTGCTTACACTGGCGGTGCTGTGGATTACATCCGTATCCGCCTCTCCTCCACCTCCCTGGGGCCAGGCAGAGGAGAAGGCAGGCGTCTGGAGATGAAGAAAATGAGGGAGAGAGGGAGTGCAGGAGAGAGAGGGGAGCAGAGATTCTAAGAAGTGTCATTTCAGAAAAGGCCTTTATTCTCTTTTCACCACCATATCTCCATTTTATGAGCTGGCCCCACTGCAATTGCTATTCAAATATGTCTATTGTGTTAGTCTTTGTGTGTGTGTGTGTGTGTGTGTGTGTGTGTGTGTGTGTGTGTGTGTGTGTGTGTGTGTGTGTGTGTGTGTGTGTGTGTGTGTGTGAGAGAGTGTGCGTGTTTATCAGGGGCAAACTGAGTGTGTCTTTTTTCCCTGATGCGGGTTGACACTGTGTCCAGGGGCAACCTCTTCACAAACGCTCAGCGTTTTCTGTATTTTCCCTTTGCCCTCGGTTCTGTCCGCAGCACATGGAAAAGTGTTTGCTGTGCAATTGTGTAAACAGCCAGTTCTCAGTCTGTCGTTCTCTGCCTCTGTCTCTTACATGAATAAACATAGAAGACAGCAAGCATAAGAATATTGAAGACCGGGATTAATTTTTCAGCCTTATATCTAGGGGACCACAGTATTTGGCTCTTTGAATGTGTGGTTACATGTCTTCATTTGTGGATTTTATGTTAAGAATACTATTTTGGTATAAATTCCAATGTTGTCAAGTTCTCTCAGGATTTTCTGACCTTTGACTCTAAATGAACTCATATCTCTTAATAATATTTAAGTATTACACAAATACCTCTCATATTAATAAATCCTAATGTCATATTCTGCTGGTGCTCGGCCAAATACAAATTTCCATCAAAAACAGCCTAATTTCTGGACATCACTAAGTAAGGGATTTGTTGGTCATATCATACATTGTTGTTATAGATCATGCATTTTTATATTTTTTGCTCAGTATGAGCCTTAAATGGTGATAGTAAACAGAGAATAATCATTTTCTCTTTATGGAACTTAAGACATATTGTCTGTTCTAAATGTATGCAAAGCTACAGGTGTCACTAGTGTCCAAATGAAGACTTTCTCATAAGATGTTGTTTATAATGAAGTGAGGTCTTAACTTAATTAATTCACCAGTAGTTTCATACTTAGCGGGGCTGATGAGAAGAAATCTTTATTTGGGAAGAGGTTGAGGAATACAGTCACGCAGCATAAGGCAATTTTTAGGGCTTTATAAATGATAATAAAGAACCAATATATTTTTAGAATGTATAATAATACACTACTATATGCAGGCTAGTATGCATATAGAGCAGCTTGAATACTGCTAGTCATGTTCTTAACATCATTATCTGTGCTCTATTAAATGGCAGAAAATACTGAAATATTCCTTTTGCATTTTCTCATAAGCCAGGCGACTGATCAATGGAGTTCTCTCTAATATTGTAGGGTTTTACCTAATAATATTAACAAGCGCTTCGAGACAGCTGTTATTGTGATGTGTAAAAGAAAGTTGAATTGAATTCTGACTGCTTGTTTTGTCAAACCAATAGTCTAAAACCCAAAGATGTTCAATTTACTGCAAATAATAAAGATGAAAGGGAAAACTACTTCCTGTTTACTGTAACCACATTGAAATACAAGTGGTTCACGTTTTACTCAGCCCTCCATTTCTTTCTTTTTAGACCCCGGACCCCCAGCTGGCATCAAAGCTGTGCCCTCCTCTGCCAGCAGTGTCGTAGTGTCGTGGTTGCCCCCTCACAAGCCAAATGGAATCATCCGCAAGTACACCATTTACTGCTCGAGCCCCGGGTCAGGCCAACCGGTAAGTTACAAGAGGGGCACAGAGAGTTTCAGGATAAACAAATGAATTAAAGTGGAAAAGTGAAGGGGACAAGATCCTCTTTTCTATGCAGAAAATAGCTTCTGTTAAACATTTTATATGTTGCTGAGATAAAACTCATTTGACTTAATTATAGCGTTTGCGAGTGTGCTTGTGTGCGTGTGTGTGTGTGTGTGTGTGTGTGTGTGTGTGTGTGTGTGTGTGTGTGTGTGTGTGTGTGTGTGTTGGGGTGTGTTTTTGTGTGTGTGGTCTAGTGCTGCAGTCTCAGCGAGATACGTGTGTGAAATGAGCTCTCCTCATTCTGCAGTGTGTGTGCGTGCAAACTCACCCTCCAGCCTCATTTACATATCTGCGTCTCATCACGTTGCCAGGACAACCTCATCTGTTCATCAACGAGGGCAGAAAACAAGCCAAGAGCAAATATACACTCTAGCTTAGACGCGCACACACACACACACACACATACGCACACAGAAACGCACTCATAAATGTATTACATGAGCGATATAGAGGTACATACATATATGCAACTCATGTTTCTATAACAGTGTGAATTTAAAGGCAAGAAATATAACCTGCTTGCAGTCTTGAACACACACACGCATGCATACACATGTACTATATAAATGTTCTCTTTGAGAAATTTACATCTTTTCCTTAATGTCCTTCATTCATAAATCACTCACACGTTCTATCTATCTATCTATCTATCTATCTATCTATCTATCTATCTATCTATCTATCTATCTATCTATCTATCTATCTATCTATCTATCTATCTCTTTCTGAAGCCCCCATGCAGAGTTCGGCATGATTACTATGTAAATGAGTGCGACTGGAGAGAAGGAAGGAGGGATGGGGGGGGTCAGACACACCGCGCGGGGAGTACTTTTGTTCCTCTTTTCATTATCTCGCTCTATCGTTCCCCGGATCACCGCTATCTCCACGCCGGAGGAATATTTTAATATCCGTTACAGCAACACACACTCTGTCACTCTTTCCTCCCTCCCTTCCTCCTAGCATTTACCCACCCACCCATACATCCATCCCACCATCTATCTATCCATCTCTCCATCCATGCTTCAGCTTGCAGTGGAGAGCATAGAGACAAATGTGCAGAAGAAGATATTGATGCGTATGTGAGAGTCGGGGGGGGGGGGGGGGGGGGGGATGCTAAAACAATGTAAAATAGAAGGGAGGGGGGTATATTGGTGGATAGATGCAGGAAAAAGCAAGGAGTGGGCCCACAGATGACAGACAAATGTAAAGATAAAGAAATGAAGAACAGTGATGGCATCGGGGGGTGCACAGAAGGATGGTGCAGTGGGGTGAAGAATAGTCAGAGAGAAAAATAGAGAGAGCGTCAGAGGCAAGAGGAATGGATGATGAACAGGGAACATAGTGAAGTAATAAAAAGCTCAGTGGATTCCTTCATGGCGACCTGCTCATAAATGTGAAAAACAACATGAATACTGGAATCTGTTTGCACAGAATAAACCGTTCTGCAGACAACAACCCAGCAGGCTAGGACAGAGCTCAGTAACGCTGCAGTGTCTTCGCAGGTTTTACTGGTCTGGCACATTCGCTGACTGTTCATGCTATTTGACACTTGTATCGCAGTCTTCATTTCATCTGTGCATGTGTGCCTGTCAGTCACAAATGTAAGACGGTGTCAAACTGCTTGGGTGTAGTAAAATATGATTTAGAGGGTGCCGAGTGAATGTTAGGTGCTGCCTTACAGTGCAGTGTATGTGTGTGTGTGTTGAATTTTTGATTGTGTTTCTTTTTTTTCCATACTATTTATTACTTGAGGCCAGTGGCACAGCAACAGCCAGAGTTGCAGGTGTGTGTATATATAGCTGACTGCTGGGATACCTGAGGAGTAGGTGAAGAGTAGGAGTTGAGGAAATACAGGTATAATTGGTGGGTAGGTGAATAGCGATTGGCAGGCAGTAAAAAGAAAAGATTCTGTGTGTGTGTGTGTGTGTGTGTGTGTGTTAAGGGGACAGTGATGCGTATATGTCTAGACAGGAGACACATGGCTGGGTTAAACACACTGCAATTACACATCCACCTCCAGGTCATGTATGCGGCTCTATGTGTGTGTGTGTTTGTGTATGCCTGTGTTTCAGTACGTTCATGCATATGTATTGGTGTGTATTCATACTGCTTGTGGGTAACCATTCCTCTTCCTCTGTCTGTTTGTGTTACTTTCCTCTCCTCTCCTCTCCATCACTGCTGATGCCTGCAGTAGATAGGCCTCATTAGTGTATGACTGTTCATGATATCTCTGACTGACTCATTTGTCTGTCCCCTATTGTCTTCCTCTCTCATATCTCTGTTTGCCCTCCCCGAGGAGAACAGAGAAGGCGAGGGAGTGGGATTCACTCCCCCAATCCAACCCTCTCGCCTCTCTCTCCTCAAGCATCGCTTGCCTTTCTTCCCTCCCTCCCTCCAGTGTCATCCTTTCATACCGTTTTGCCTTACCACATTATGATAAGCCACAGAACCTCTCTAACTTTTAGCCCATCTTGGTCTCTGTTTTACTGATACAAAATGAAGAAGAAAATAATTGGTTCACGTTAAAATGATGTTCACTCAGTTCATCACATCACTCCAGCCTTTCCAAACAATCTTGTATTTGGCATCCCCAAAATTTTACCTTATGCTACCTTGAATATACTTTAAATTTTCCGAGAAATGCTATAAAACATTTTTTTTTTATTTTGAAAAGGTACCGTTAAAGCGCTACATGTTTCCAAACCAATCCAGACTCTTTTTATTGTAATTGCCCATTTTGTCTCATTGTGCACTTTTTTGGACTTCAAACTACTTTAATTCTTCATGACATAGAGTCAACAAGGTGCTGGAAACATTCCTCAGAGATTTTGGTGCGTATTGACATGATAGTATCACACAGTTGCTGCAGATTTGTCAGCTGCACATCTATGATGTGAATCTCCTGTTCTATCACTTCCCATAAGTGCTCTATTGGATTGAGATCTGGTGACTGTGGAGGCCATTCGAGTACAGTGAAACCAGTTTGAGATTATCTGAGCTTTGTGACATGGCACTCTATCCTGCTGAAAGCAGCCATCAGAAGATGGGTACACGGTGGTCATAAAGGGATGGATATGGTCAACCACAACAATCAGCTAGACTGTGTTGTTAAACGATACTCAGTTGGTACTAAAGGATAAAAAGTGTGCAAAGAAAATACCCTGCACCATTACACCATCACCTTTCCAGTAGATCAGCAGGTTCTGAAATCATCAGACCAGCTGGCACCAACAACCATACAACTTTCAGAGTCACTTAAATCACCTTCCCCATTCTGATGCTCACTTTGAATTTCAGGAGGTCTTCTTGACCATGTCTACATATCTAAATGCATTAATTTGTGCCATTGGCTGATTAGATAATTGCAGTAAGAGGTAGTCGAACAGTTTTAATCAAGTGAAATGATTTTAGGACATTATCAAGTTTGTTCTTCCAAATCAACAATCTCTCTTCTCATTTCGTTTTTCCCTAGCTGCCAAGTGAGTATGAAGCTAATCCAGAGCTGCTGTTTTACCGAATCACACACCTCAACCACCGCCAGCAGTACCTGATCTGGGCTGCAGCCGTCACCACTGCAGGCCGAGGTAACTTCAGCGAAAAGGTCACTGTGGAGCCAGCAGCCAAAGGTGAGTCCCTCAATATGAAAGGGAGACCCATGATTAGTGGAAGTGCCCACTGTAGATAAAAGACCCTCAAAATTTAAGTTTCATATTTTTATCGAGGTTCAATGCTAAATTTGTGAAGTAATCTTTTGACCGACTTTTTGTTTGGTGGAAGAAACAAACACTGCCCTCTTTTTCCTGTTTATTTTTCCCCTGCTTCTGTCCTCTCTCTCAGGAACTATTAGGATACATCCGCTGTTAGAGTGGTGCTGCTCTACAAACCACTCGTTTTCTCTCCGACTATTCTTCACCCCACTGCACCACTCATGAACTAAAAATAAGCATTTTTAAAGGATGTTTTGCTTTACACCCCCCATCATCTTCTTACTGCATTACGTGCGCTATACAATGGAGGAAATAATTATTTGCTCCCCTGCTGAATTTATAAGTTTGCTCGCTTACAAAGAAATGAACAGTCTCTAATTTTTATGGAAGTTTCGTTATAATGAAGACAGACAAAAAATCCAGGAAAAATGCACATTACATGAAAGTTATACACTGATTTGTCTGTGAAATAAGTAATTGATCCCAGACCCAGCCACACAGACTGATAAGCCAATCTGTGTGAGCCCGATCTTGCCTCATGGGGTGAGAATGATCATGAGAAAACTACACGGCAGAAGCTTGCTAGTGATCTAAAGGCATTTGGGACTGCAGTCACCAAGAATACCATTGGTAACACACTACGCCGTAAAGGACTGTAATCTTGCAGCACATGTCATGTGTTTTTATTTGATAGTAGATGTGATGTAATTATTCCCAATATTATATTTTCTACTCCACAGCCCCTAGTTTCCTTCTTTATTTCTGTGTTACTGCTCGCTTTGACTTTACAGAGGTGCACGATTGATTTTAGAGTTCAGAGGGCACCAGATAAACTGCCCTCATCCAGGGAAATGATAAGAGGGGAGTAACAGAGAGGACAGCAGGTGGAGGAAAAAAGAGCAGAGCTAACTAATATAGAAGACAATAGAGAGGCAAAGTGTTTAAGAAAATGAGGATGGCAGTTAAATCAATAGGCTTTGGATTAAAGGCCAGGTTGAATAAAGGCGTAAGAATGAATAGAGTGCCTTTTCTTTATCTGTTCATTCCTTTGACTTGGGTGCAAAGGTTTGTTAATGTGTGCTCATATCGGAGTGTGCTGCTGATCGGCAGCTGTAATAGACAGTGTCCTCCAGGCTTGCTCACTCAATGCTTCATTCAACCTTAACATAAGTGCACTAGAGCACTAGCATTAAGACGCCAAGCTTGGGAAAGAAAGCGAGACAGAGAGGGTAGGGGAGTGACAGAGAATAAGAGGGTTATGTGCCTGAATGGAAAGACTTTTTTTTTCATATCCTCTCTTCTCATTCTTTGTATTCTTTATATTTTTATATATATATATATATATGTATATATATATATATATATATATGTTCTATTTTTTTCCAGCCAGTGTCACAAATTCAAATGTGAATTATAGAGAGTACACATTTCCTCTCAGTTAATTGTGCTTATTAAAAGAATTCTAGCAAGAAGATAAATCAATGTATGCACATGCATTAACACTGCGATGTATTGATTCAAAACAAAGTGATTGTTAACTGGATTTGAAAATTATTTGACAACAGCAAAATCATCCGATTGGTGCATATTAATTAGTCTATTGCTCAGCTGGTCTTATGGGCTGCTTGAGTGTTAATGCAATTAGCTCTAATGGTCTTTTTATTAAATTTCTCTGCCTCTATACACCTTTCACTTTTTCATTCCTCTCCTCCACCAGCCCCAGCTAAAATCATCTCATTTGGCGGTACCGTGACCACTCCCTGGATGAAAGAGGTGCGACTGCCCTGTAGCTCAGTAGGAGAACCTACACCTACCATAAAATGGACCAAAGACAGGTGAGAATCCACACTAGAAATACTGAAGCTGAGTGTGCTTGCTGCTCTAATTCCTCTGAGAATTGATTACAGACAATTAAGTGCACATGCTAAGATAATGTGCAGACACTGTACCTCACTTCATGCCAATGTCATTTGGGATAGCCTCCAGCTTCATTGCAGTCCTGGTTGGATGAGCCATTAAAAATTATTATGAAAACCTTCAGACTAGAAACTATGCAAAACACCAAGTCAGACCCTAACTTACATCTTAACACAAGATATCCACCTTAACCAGGAGTGGGCAATTCATTTTCTCCAGGGGCCACGAGAGAAGCTGGGACTGTTGTGGAGGGCCCACCAGTACGGTTATAATGAGATAAAGTTAATATTGAGCAGAACTGAGTTCGTCTTATTGCTGCAGCTCTCCACAAAAGTCCCAGTTTCTCTTGAGTCCCCTTGGAGTCCATCCTCATGAGTAAAACTAAGACGAAAGAACATATAACGATATACCAAAAATTAATAAATCATTAACATTGTTAATCAGAGAAATAGATTAGAATTAATTCTATTTTATTAATCTTTTATTATATTAAATAAGTTTTTTATGACCATAGGTGTTTCAAAATGGCTGCTGATACTTAATTAACCCTAATAATAGACTGAAGGTCCTCTTATCAGTGTCTCTTTCTCTTCAATAGTGAGGACACAGCCATACCAGTTTCTCTAGATGGGCAGCGTCTCATTTTGGCTAATGGGACTCTGGTGCTGCGCTCTGTCAAAGCTGAGGATTCTGGTTACTACACCTGCACAGCCACAAACACACTTGGCTTTGACACTATTATAGTCAACCTTTTGGTGCAAGGTAAGCGAATGGCTATAATGACACACTAGCAAACTTTTTTTTACGTAATAAACAATAAGATTTGCCAAAATGAATACATAACTCATCATAAGTATGTCTTTGATAATATAAGTCACGGTATTATAAGATTCTGTGCCTCGTCCTCAGTACCTCCAGACCAGCCACGTCTAACCGTCTCTACCACCTCCACCTCCTCCATCACTCTGGCTTGGATACCAGGAGACAATGGCGGCAGCTCTATAAGAGGTGCGTAATTTTTCAGAGGAAAGCTGTATATCTGTCTCTCCTCCTGTGTACTCACATTACTTTCCTCTTGTCTATAGCTGACATGTTTGTCTTGTCTCAGCTTGTCTCCTGCCTGGCATTATTGGTAGTGTCTCTATTGACCTATTAGTTTATTGAATGGTGTCTTGGCTTTATGTTTCCCTGTTAATTGTGTGTCTGTTTGATTAGCTGATTATTGATGATCTGTATGTGAAGATGGCCACAGTGTGCGTGACTGGGTATTTCCCTTTGGTCAGGCTGTGGCAGTTTAACTTATTACTGCTCTATAAGACACGCTCAAGCACCATATATGGTTTTGGTAAAGCCACTATGCTACCTTATGTGATTACAGAATAAATGACAATGAAAACAAACAAATAAAACCAGAGAAATTTCAGTTGACGACATTTAGTAATAGCTTCTTGTAATCAGCACATGAAGGCCTCCAAAACTGAATAGAATATACTCCTTTTGGAAACCGTGCTGCCAGGATGACCCAAGAAAGACTCTTGCGTGCATGCATTATGCAAAACTGAAACAGGATGTAATGCATAAACTTAAACAGCTTCTACTGGATGTGCAGCTTGGTATTCAAATAGTGACGTGCCAGTATTTGCATACAGCATCTAGTCTTATGTGTCCATAAATCTTTTCTGTAGAACTTGTGTGATAGCGGAATGTCCCGTCGCTAAAGCTATCGGCTCATTGTCAGCAATAGTTCTTTGTAACGCACCTGTTTTGCAGTATCACTGCCCTGATGTCTGTATATGATTCCCTTTCAGAAAAAACATGCTAGTGTGCACTAATAAAGCCATTTTCAGCTGGTAATGAGGACTTTTTTCCAGTTTGTGTAAAAATAAAATAATTGCTAAATAGACAAATCGCCAAATGTCGCAGACTGGTCTCATACACTGAGAATCTTATATTCTGTACAACAGCAGTCAGTCATAGTGTTCTTCTAGCCTGTTGTTGTGCTGTTCTGTACTGTTCCCTGTGCTATCTTCTGTTATGTTCTGCTGTGTCCTCTTCTGTTCTGTGACAGACCGAGGGTGACTATAAAACTTACAGACACTGCTCGATCTGCATGTTAACCCTTTTTAACGTTTTGGGCTCCATCGCACCATCTGTTAGAGAAAGAGAGAGAGTAAGGAAATGAAGATGGTACAAAGAGTACAAGGAAACACTCAGAGTGAGACAGTCATATATGCGTAATCATATACAGGCAGAAGGAAAGACAGACAGAGGATTAGATGGAAGGTGTCTCAGAGTGGGAGGGAGTTGGCTCTTCAAGGCAGCTGATTATAAAAACAGTCACCATATTGCATGCCCTCATTTGCATAGATGCTCAGTCAGCGCCATCCCAGTCTTGGGGTTTGTAGGTAACTAATGGCGGCATAGACAGAGAGCAGCTACACCATCCTCCAATTGGGGCTTAACTGGACAAGGGAAGTGCAATCATACATTGCCATCTAGTGGCCAGCAGTGGTACCAATGTCTGAAAGTTCAGTAGACTTTATATTAGTGAGGGATTTGCGTCAAACTGAGAAAAAACTAATTATTATTTTGTGCATGTCTCATTTCTTATGCAGGTTTTGTTCTGCAGTACTCTGTAGACAACACAGAGGAATGGAAAGATGTTTTCATCAGTTCTAGCGAGCGCTCTTTCAAATTGGACAACCTGCGCTGTGGGACCTGGTACAAAGTCAAGCTGGCTGCCAAGAACAGCGTTGGTGCCGGACGTATCAGCGAGATCATTGAGGCAAAGACTCACGGGCGAGGTGAGATGGTGGCAAAAAAGGACTTTAAACAATATATACAGCAGACAAGTAAAAAGAATATTGTTATAAAATGCAATTTCTTTTTGAAAAGGGGTTCTAGATAACACTCAGAAAATACAGCAGGTCACATGTGAGGAGGTCAGCAAAAAAAGCCAACTGAAAGTGTTTAATGCACCTTTAAATGTACCTTTTCTCAAAGTTTTAATTTACTTTTGAAATATGTGAATGAATAGATTATCTACCAAGAGATCATGTGTTTTATTACAGGAGGATTATTTTCTTTCATGTACGCTTCAGTCTATTCAAATGATATCAAATTAGTTTCCATATTGAATATCAGAATTAAAACATTTGATACATTTAATGCTTTTTAATTTACAAATGGCTCCAGAGCAAGGTTATGTGTCATTAGTAGCTTTAAATTAATATACGCTGCTCTCAAAATGCAGTGGAAAAGGTTTGTTTTATGGTCAGTGATATGACTGACCAGTGGGATGGTGTGCTGTATACTATCTGAACATATTTTGTTTATGCTGTCATTAAACTTCTTATAATGCAGACCAGTTTCAAATTTGGTAGTCATATTTAACCTCTTAGAGATTATGCAAATATATTACATACAATACTAAACTTTGCTGCTTCAGTTTTTGCTGTAACTGCATCAATATATTATTTAGTTTATTTAACTGAATGTTGTGTGCAGGTCTGCTGATGATGACCTGTGTTAACCATATTACCTGTGAAATGCCATAGCAAATATTGTTTTAATATTCTGAGCATATTATGCATCAAACCTTTGCTGCCTTTACAGAACCCCAGTTCAACAAAGACCAGCCTGTCTTCACCCACATTAACTCTAGCCATGCTCGCCTCAACTTGCAAGGCTGGGCCAGTGGAGGCTGTCCGATCACAGCTGTCACGCTAGAATTTAGACCGAAAGGTGAGTGACTCCTTTTTCATTTTTCAGTTTTTGGTAATATTGGAGATGTCCGGATATAAACTCAATGGAAAAGTGACCAAACTTAGACATATATATTATTTTTGATTGAAAAAACGTGATCATAATTAAGAGTCGTGTGCACTCGTGCAGGCACTTGGACATGGCAGAATGTGCGCACCAACGCCACCACAGATGTGTTCCTGGCAGAGCTGCGTGAGGCCACCTGGTATGAGTTAAAGATGAAAGCTTGCAACAGTGCTGGCTGCGGTAACCAGAGCTCCCAGTTTGCCACTCTAGACTATGATGGCAGTGAGTACAAGATGATCTTCATTTGCCATTTACTTTGGATAAATGGCATTGTTTTAATGAGAAATCCATTAAAATGGGTACCTTATGATATTGTCTTATGAAAGCACATTAAACTAATCTCTACAGGCACAATACCGCCAATTAAATCCCCTCTGGAGAAGAACGACGATGTCAAGAAGCTGTTTTCTATTGGCTGTCCTGTGATCTTGGTCACACTTGGTGTTGCATTGCTCTTCATCATTCGCAAGAAACGCAAAGAAAAGAGACTAAAGAGACTGAGAGGTGAGAGAATAAATAAGAAGAGAGGGGATAAGTGGTGAAAATGAGAGAGAATATTACATTCAGCCTGCAGAGCATTTATTCTAAGAATACTTCTTTGTCAAAAAAAAATAAAAAATTGGCATATCCTCTGTTCTCTTTAGATGCCAAAAGCTTAGCAGAGATGCTGATCAGGTAAGACTGGAATGTATTCTCAGCAAATTAAGCTTGAAATATTATTAAGCATAACCTAAAATCCACTCAAAAATCAACTTTTTTTCCCCATTTTCTTCAAATTATGCATGTTTGTGTGTGCTTGTCTTGTATCTATGAATTAGTAAAAACAACCGCAGCTTCGACACCCCGGTTAAAGGGCCTCCTCAAGGCCCACGGCTGCACATCGACATCCCCAGAGTGCAGCTGCTAATTGAGGACAAAGAAGGCATCAAGCAAATCGGTGAGAGGAAGAGAGAGAAAGACAGACTTGTCGCATATGTTCACACATCTACGCCGAGGACCGGATCGATGACCATGACATGAAATGCGGTGTTAGGCTATTTGTTATTTTGTTGACACACAATATTTCTGCCTGTCATAGGTGAGGACAAGGCCACTATCCCTGTGACAGACACAGAGTTTAACCAAACTGGGAACCCTCAGAGCTTTTGCACTGGTGTGTCTGTCCATCATCCTGCCCTCATCCAGAACACTGGCCCTTTGATTGACATGTCTGACATTCGGCCAGGAACCAGTATGTGCTTTTACTCCTCACGCCCCATTATATCATTAAATGATTAAACTGATTAAAGCAACATTTCTGGTCAGTTCAATTGAGTTATTAGTATAATATTTTTTTCATGAATGATTCAAATGTTCTCTGGACCAAAATATGAAGACCAATCTTTCTTATTTTTATATTCTTGATGATTTTTTCTGGCTGTGAACATCCTGTGTGCATATGCCAACCCTTCTTATTTCTTCATCCATTTACCATCAGATCCAGTGTCAAGGAAGAGTGTTAAGTCAGCCCACAGCATCAGGAACCGCTACTCTAGTCAGTGGACTCTGACCAAGTGCCAGGCCTCTACGCCAGCCCGTACTCTCACCTCAGACTGGCGCACAGTTGGCTCCCAGCATGGCATCACTGTCACAGAGAGTGACAGCTACAGTGCCAGCCTCTCGCAGGACACAGGTTGGTACATGGGTGAAATGACACTTACAGCCATTAACATGTACATACAATTAAGGCTATTTATCTGCAGGAAGCAAATGTGATTTTGCAGTAGGCTACATCTCAGCAGCGTTTATAAACCTGGATGAAAGGGGCTTGCCTTCATTTCCTTTCCTTATTTTTTTGCACAGATAAAGGGCGCAACAGCATGGTGTCAACAGAGAGTGCCTCCTCCACCTACGAGGAGCTGGCAAGAGCATATGAGCATGCCAAGCTGGAGGAACACCTGCAACATGCTAAATTTGAGATTACAGAGTGCTTTATTTCTGACAGCTCATCTGATCAGATGACTACAGGTACCAACGACAATGCAGACAGCATGACGTCCATGAGCACACCGTCAGAGCCCGGCATCTGCCGTTTTACTGCCTCGCCACCTAAACCCCAAGACTATGACCGTGGCAAGAATGTAGCTGTTCCCATTCCGCATCGCGCCAAGAGTGAGTCGTCACCTCTAAGCATGGTTCTTTTTTGTCTCTTAGGGTTTTTAAATTAAAAAAACAAGTTTGAAAAGTATAGCCAAAGGCTTAAAATTGTATTGTGAAAATCAGACTTCATGTAAGTAAATGTTTTGTATAAATAACTCAAACACTGTAGACTGTAGACAGTATGTATGTATTCTGATTATTAGATGAGTTTATAGCAAGTATTGTGGTGCACAGTATACTATCCATTACATCCTATAAGCTTGTGCAGTGATGATAAATTTTACTTTTCCCTTCCAGGTGACTACTGCAACCTACCCCTCTACATGAAGTCAGATCCCTTTTTTCGAAAACAGGCAGAGCGTCATGACCCGTGTCCAGTGGTCCCACCACGCGAAGCCTCTATTCGTGGCCTGGCCCAACGTGCATACCACACCCAGGGCCGTCATGTGACTATGGACTCTGCAAAACAGCAGGCCCTAACCATGGGCCACTCTGGTCTGTCCAATCTCACATCCTCTGGGGCTTCCTCGGGAGGAGCAACAGGAGGCGGTGGTTGTGGCAGTGGGAGTGGAGGGGCATCTGCTAGCTCTAGCAGCTCCACACTTCCCCAGAGGACTCTCACAATGCCTGGCTCCTCTGCTGCAGGAGCCCAGAGTGCAGCAGCAGCTGCTGCTTCTGCTGTGGCTTCTGGGGCATCATCATCCTCCGGTGGAGGTGGGGCAGTAGGGGCCACAGGAGGGACCCCTGGAGGTGCCTCTTCATCTTCCTCCAAGATGGGAGGATCCAGAGACTCTCTCCTGGAGAGCAGCTCCTCGGGCTTAGGCAGACTACAGAAGCAAAGGGATGGAGGGGCGGGGGCCTACTCCAAGTCCTACACACTGGTGTAGCCTGCCATCACTGCGGCCTGTCACTGTAACTCTTCATTGAATGCTGGTCAAGCCATCGCTTGCCTAGAGCCTCTATGAAAAATTGTGGTGAGGAACATACAGATGCACAGCTTACCCGTCAGTGCCTGTGCTGTGCCAGGCTGCAGGGGGCTGGTTGGGTTCCCACTGACAATATTATATGATGGGGTCAGAGTTGGGTCTCCACAGCACAGGGGTTTGCCTTTCTTTCTGCCTGATTGCTTTCTGTTATTATTGTGTCATTTTTATCTCTTACTTCATCACCCTGGGAAACACCCTTGCCAAAACATAGATGATTTATTCACATTTGTTCACTCTATATTTTGATTTTCTGGCAAAGACACAGTACTTATGCACAAAATGCTTTCCACGTGCACTGTCTTGTTTTCTGGATCAAGACAGCTGTAGAATGAACCAGGTTGCTTGAGTTTCAGAGAGATGTGTATTAAGATTTTTAGGTTTTTAAAAATGTTGCTTTTTTTTGGCCTCTGATGGAAAGGAGCTCATATCACAGCATCGTGCCATGGCAGGATGCTTTATTGTATGCATTAACCACCAACCTTGGTGTTACACTGGCTCTGAAAGATTACTCCATCGTGGATTCGTACATTAGAGGCAGTGGACGGACTGTCGTCTCAATATCAGATTTGAGACAAAGGGATTTTCATATACATGCAATGGATGATACAGCATAGTGGTCTTAATTGATGCTTTTCTAAACAGACTCAAAGCAGAGAAGATGGGAAAAAAATTCAAGCATCATGAAGTGCAAGATGAATCCAAACTTTTTCTTTTTAATCAGTTTTCTGTTTATTTTCAGATGATGGAAATATAATCTCATGTGCACTAAGAGAAAATTAGAATGGATCCAAGTAACAGAAACCTTCAACAGCCTGCGTGCGTGTGTGTGTGTGTGTGCGTGCAAGCGTGTTTGCGCGGGTGTATATGTGTGTATATAAATGTATGCATGTGGCAGGCACACCAACGATGGACCTTTTTAAAATCAGTCTGTATGCTGACCTCTTGGGCAGACATCTGTGTCAAAACTGACAAATGTTCATTTTGTAACTGTGAAAGGGGATAATGGGTCGATGCTGATGATGTAACGCAACGACCCTAATTTGGTCCAGCATTTTGAACTTTTTTTGTGATTGATGACATGGCTTAGGAAATGAAAAACAAAGGAAAAGAAGTGGGTTTAGAAGAGAGCTATTACAGATTATAAGAACTAGGTCCCTCTTTTTCTCTTAAACTTCCTCAAGAAGGAAGCGACCATTATATGATTCATCATGGCGCCACAATATCCATTATGTTTTTTGTTTTAAGCCATTTTACCTGTGCCCTTTTCCTCCCTTTCTGTCCTTTCCCACTTTCACCTTTACCCACCCGGTCCATCATCATATCCATACAGTGTCACTGTGATCTACTGCTAGCTTACTGGCAGGTCAAAGAGACAGACTGACTGAGAGAAGAGGTCTAATATGCACAGACGGGCAGAAATGCTATTTGATGTGTAGTGTCAGCTTGAATGAGAAGCAAGTCGCAGCAGATTTATGGAGATTTATGAAGAAAAATCATATTTGCATAATCTTGAATTTATAAACAGACAGTAATGTTTAAGAGTATAATCAGAGGGATCGAGCGTCAATATAATATGAAGTAGCAGAGAGATTTTTCTTCAAAAATAAGTGGTCTTTGAAACTAAAAGGAGTATTTTCAAGTCCCTCCACCTTGCTGAAATTATTTTTAGCTTTATGCATGGTACTGTATCTTTTTTTTTTTATTATTACTATTAGTTCTTCTCCCAAAGCTTAATCCCATAACAAAGATCGTTCCAAAAAAAAAGAAGAGTTGCTCCACATGTTTTCCAGTGGTCGAACATAACATCAGGGCTCTCGCAATAGAAAAAAGAAAAAGATATATGTTTGTTTTCAAAAGTATGTACATATATATTTCTATTCAAATATATAGCAAATATATGAATATTGAAAAAAATGCAGAGAAATATAAAAGCCGTTCTAATTGAAAATATATATAAAAGATCACAAGACAATCGCTCAGAGTGAAAAAAAATTGCCAGAAGAGAAGAAGGAAAAAGAAGAGGGAAGTTTAAACGGGTAGCACAACCATGGGCAGAAGATCTTAGAGCGAAAGGAAGTTGTGTGAAAGAAAATTAAGTGGTGAAACTGAGGTTTGAACCCCTTGTGATTTTGTAAATGTTCAAAGCTGTACCGCCTGTGCAGCAGGTAGCAGCTGAAAGGACAAGCACAGTAAAGTCAAATTATAGTGTGAGATTGTGTCGCTGGTTACCTGTGGTTTATGGCTCAGTGCAGAAAGTGTGGTGTTGAAAAAGAAAACAGTATAACGAGGACAGTCTATACAGTGAGAATCTTGTATTATGTTGTATTGTACCTTCTGAAGGTGTGTTCACAAATTCAATGCCATTACCTATAATTATAATTAATGACAACAAACAACCAACAAGTATTTCTGTTTCCTATCTGTGTCACAGCAAGTCATTCCCAAACTCCAGGAGTGCAGTCCAATGAGCATACCACACAGTGGCGTTTAAAAACTGCTTCTAAATGTATCCATGCTCCCTTTCATTTGAAAACTAGCCAGGAGAGATATGTATTTTTGCTTTTTGTTGCTAATGGTTACGATACCTTTTCTTTTAGCTTTTACGTTTCAAGTTATGCAAATACTTGTCTTCAGAAAAACAAGAGTTTGGGAATGGGGCAGGCCTGCTTTCACAACCAGGGGCTTCCTTACTCCAGTTGTATGGATATTGGTTGGAATGATGAAATAAAGTTCTGTCCAACCTGCTTTCCCCAGTTCTTCTGTGAAGTTGCTTCTACCGTATAACACCGATCCTCTGTCAGTTTGCTTAAAGTAAATGTAATGTCTGTCTTTAAAGAAAATTCCACCCTCCAAACATTTCCAGAATTCTAGTAGGACATAAATGTCCATGTAACATTTTGCCATTATATATAATATGTGTTTTAACATTTAGCTTATTTTGATACTTTATAGCAGATGTTCTTTATTTTTTTGTCCACCCAAACATATGAACACTGAATTGCTTTCAATGCATTTTACAAAGCATACTCACATAGTAAGGAAAATGCTAACCATACTCAAATTTACATTTTAATATTAATAATAATACATCAGTTTCAGACGTTTATGTATCAAATAGTGAGTATAGAAAAGATAAAATCACTAACATTTATTAAGGGAAAGAAAACAATCCACTGGATAAAGTGGTCCTCATATTTTATTCTTATTTCTCTTATAATATTTGGACAGCTTTTCAGCTTACGAAACATCTGGGGTGGATTTTTCCTTAAAATACAACAACATACTTTCAAACTGACTTTGCCTGTGTTTGTAAGGCCAACTTCACACGTTCCACTTCCCCAACGTTTTCCCCATCTGCCAATCAATCAGAACCCCGTCTCCACCCCCACTGTTCCCCGTTGTCCACTTATACAGCTTATGTTTTACTCCATAATAGAAGACTTGTGTACATAGGAAAGTGTTTTGTATAAATGAGTACTATTTTCGACATCTTCACTAGAAACCAGGGCACAATGTAAACTTTGAACTGAAGCTATTGTAACGAAACAGAAGAGGACTTAACGGCAAGACTATAAAATTATACAGACACCGCTTTATCTTGATTTATGGACCAGTTAAAACGTGTCAGAGTGGACCATGCATAATTAAAAAAAATATATTGTTTTCTTCTTTTACAGGGCATTTGGTTGAGTTGTCTCCTTTTTTTTGTTTTGTTGATTTTTTTAATATTATTGTAATTTAGTTTGTTTTTACTTTGTCACAGAATTTAGAGTTTGCTTTTTTTAAAATCATTAATAAATTATTAATCCACATTTGTGGGGAGGGGAGCAGCATTGCATGTACTGAAAATTTTGCTGGTTATAAAAGAAAAAGGAAAATGGTAAATTGACCAATTTAAAAGGGGATTACTGAAACCATTTTCAAAATTTAGAGGTTGTTCCTTAAACTTTTATGGGGAAACATTGCTTCAATTTGCAATTGCTTGCGTTTAACTCTACATTTTCTTTTCTATGAAAACAAAACAAAAATGGGAAAAAAAGAGTACTCAACACCTTGTGCAATAAAGCTATCTTTTTATAAACTGTGATGATATTGTTTATTGGCGGCTTGCTGTTGAATGTTGAATCTTAACTATTTCTTCTGTTTAATGAAAAATCATAAGAAGTGTGAATTTTACAGCCATGGGGACATGTATGCTGTTGTGGATAGAGGAGGTTAAAAGCCAAATTTAACCTTTGCAAAGCCCCAAGACTTGTGTGAAAAAGGTCAAATGTGAACCAAGCCTGGAGAAATCTGTGCTCTTTTGTCTCATGTCAAACTAGTAGTAGAAACTTTACTGTAAATTGTCTTCAACTCTCCAGAGAACCAAGGAGTTTGAAATGAGGTGAAAAGTACATTTTTTTTATTATAGACAAAATATAGCCTATACAACTTGACATTTTTTTTAAGACTGCCCAAATTGTCATCATCTTGCTTCACTTTTTTCAGCTAACTTTATTTAAAAAAAATAAACACAGCAAGGTAATATGATTGGCTTTTATGTTGCTCTGAACAAGTAATTATTAATATTTGGAATATTTTGCAGTTCCTGAGTAATTACTTTCATGATATCTAAGTGTACTTAAATGCTTATTTTCGTCAGCATCTCCATACAGCCCCTTTAAACTATATGGAGTCATGCATGTTAGCGTTTACAGCTAGTACTGCACTTTGACTAATGTGTAGTGCTTAAAAAATTTACAAGATATACCTTATACCTTACCCAATGTAAGATTTATGCCACACAATTAAAATTTGATCATTAAAAATTATTATTTTCTTTTAAATTATGTAATCATTAATCCACCGGTACGTTCAAGCTCTTTAATCAAAATGATATTTTTGATACTAAAATATAATTTTTGTTCTTATCTATGAATTGTCATATTTAATCTTAAATAAAAATATGATTAAAAATATAGTCAATTACATTATTAATTTTTTATTAAGATGCTTAATTCCTGACTCCTAAAGTGACCAGGCTCAAATTTGGATATAAAAACATAAATTCTGTTTGTTTGCCTAATAAAGAACAATATAATTTTTTATATAACTTTTTCAACAAGTTTTTGACAGATTTGAAACATTTTAGTGTTTTCATGTTAATAATAAATGTAAGCACCATCCAACCAGAAGGATTTATTCATAGTTGTCTCTCTGGGTTGTCTCTGTGGTAGAAAACTGACCTGTTCTGGGTGAACTTCATTTCTCAGTATGAAATCTGCTATAGGTTTCAGACCTGGGAAACTGACCAGCCTAATATTCAGCATTGTCACTGATTCCTTCATGCTTTATTTATGTTATTGCACTTCCACATTTGTGAAGGTATTTGACTTCTCAATGTCGATGATGCTGTACATTGGTCGAATGCTGATTGGCCAGAGCAGAGAAGGGATTGACAAAACAAAACAAAAAAACACAAAGATAAAAAATACAGTATGAAAAGCACAGACCGTAGATACTTTTCATTGTTTTTAACACTTGGTTTCACTTCAGCTTTTTGCATGTTATAACTTACAGCTCCTCTCCACAGCTTGCTGATGGACCGACAAGAGCACAAGCAAGAGTCGAAAGACGAGCTAAACCACATATTTTTGACATTGCCCCAATCTGACAACAGACGCTCTCTGCAGGTAGATGGGCAGTGCAATGCACTTCCGCCTTAAACCAAAATTTCTCCAGGAGACACACAGAAACCGCATACAATCACATCTCATGTGCAGAAAAGCAATCACACTAAGGTTAAGTTCACCTCAGGGCAGCTACGCTGACAGAAGCTCATCACATTAGTGTCTGCTTTCATTGACTTAAACTAGCTCTTTGACAACAACTTAGCCTTTTGCTGGATGCAACAGCCTGTGGCTCATTTTTCTACAAGTGCTATTTACACCAGAAGAAAGCTCCTGTTTTGCTCCTGTTTCTCATTGAAAGTGAACATGTTTTTTGCTGTTTTTGAGAGTTGTTAGTAGTGTTGACAGGATTTGGTTTCCAGGTGCTTTTCCAATACCGATGAACACCAGAATAACCTACCTGTTTTACCACTGAAGTATTGGCGATTCCTCTGCTTCTCTATCAGGATTTCCTCTTCTTCTAATGTGGGACTCAGGTTTGACTGCACATCGACTCTTCACACCATTTTTTGATATAAATTGGTTGCATTAACATACAGTCTGGCTCTATTGTTGTGTCAGATCATACATCTTCAACACAATCAGGAGTGGACTGGCCAACTGGCAGCATCGCTGGCCTGAAGATCACTTTGACCTGAAGTGAACATTCAGTTTGATGAATTTGAACATTTTCACATTACTACATATAATAACTGTTGATAACTTTAATTGTGTTTTGCAAACTTTTAAAATATTTATTAAATAAGCACCTTAAAATTCATACAACTTGTGAGGCAGAAATTCCTCTAAACACTAGAGGGCAGTGAAACAACATAATCTGATAATGAGTTTATTGAAATGGACTGGGGGGGCGGGGGGGGTTCTTAAGAGACATCAGTGTTTTTCCACACATTTATATACAGGAAACAACAGTCATATATAAATTAGAGAATAACAACTCACTCACGCACTCTTAAAATCACTCTGTCATCACAGCACAGCAAATCTGTTCATTCAGAATTACAGAATATTCACATTTATTGTTCACATAGAAATTAAAATATGGTTTTATAAGCATTGTGTGAGATGTAGGCTGCTGTATGTTAATCTGGATTACTAATCTTGGGACCTCTACTAAGTTTAAATGTATGTATATTTGAATATAAGTGTTCATATGAATTTAA
Organism: Pelmatolapia mariae; assembly: GCF_036321145.2. Taxonomy (NCBI): domain Eukaryota; kingdom Metazoa; phylum Chordata; class Actinopteri; order Cichliformes; family Cichlidae; genus Pelmatolapia; species Pelmatolapia mariae. The sequence continues at coordinate 22,127,045 of NC_086239.1, forward strand.
TCATGACATCACAGCGTTCATCTAGCCTTTGATGAAATCACATGAAATCACAGCTTGCTTGCTATTGTCTCTCAGACTTGTTGGAGTAGTAAGACTCTCCTGGTCTGTCCATCTACTTGCCGTTCTTGTGTTTCTTCTGCTGGAATTTCCTGAAATGGTTCTGGATGGTAGAGGCGGCCTTCTCAACTTCAACAGGGCTGAGCGGAGGAACAGCAGGCACTGTGCATGTCCCGTTACTGGCATTGGAGTCTGAACACGACAGGACACAGGGAATAGCCAGGGAGGTAGAGGAAATAGCCATGTAGAGAAACTCTGTAGCAATGATTGAGTTCAAGCACGTTTTATATATTGGCCTTTATTGAAGCAGGCTATTTTTCTGAAAAAATCTTTTTAAATTGGATTTCATAGTTATTCAGAACAACTTATCCAGGGCCAGTCATCACAGCAGAATAATAGCCTGCATTTAAAATATTTACCAGCAAATGTTACTTACTCTTTCTATACACGCCTATGCTGTTTCTCCTGAGGCCATCATACTGTAAATGAAACAGAACAGCCTTGTGTTATAAAACTCTGAATAGATGTGCAGGCACACACAGGAAGAAGAGTAAGTATCGGTTTAGTGCACAAGATGTAACACATACAGATTATGTGTAAGAATAATCAGTAGTGCCATCTTCTCTGGCTGACATTCAGAGTTAAACATATGCAAAACTACTGAAATACTAAACTGCAATGTATGTTCCACACTTAAGGAACTAATGGCCAAAGTACATGTGTGTCTGTGACTGTGCTTTCTTTCTATCTACATTCACAGTAATGACCTCAAACACAAATCCCCTTGATTGGGATTATAGCTCAAACGGAGCAGCGGCAGGGAATCCAGAGTCTGAGAACCAGACCAGCTTATCATGCTTACCTGCCAATTTGACTGTGTGTTTCGTGCCTATGTTCAGTCCCATGTGTTGGCTTTATAACCTTGTCTATGAGGTCTGCTCCCTCCTTTCACCAGACAAGCTAAGGTAAATTTAAACTGTAGCCAGTCTAAGCACATAAGGGTATAGAGCTGCTTGTTGAGTATGACTGTTGCACCTTTTCATTTAAGTACTTGTGCTCACATTTAGCACTCCAGCTATTTCTCCTCGATGCATTTGTAAGTTTCAGTTGTATAAAGGTTTTAGCCAGAAGTAACCTTAGAAAAGGTACAAGAAAAATACAAGCCCGTCATCCAAAATTTCACTTTTACAGAAAGATGTGCGCACTTTCAACTTGGACTGAAATGTGCTTCTTTATTCGGGGATACATATTGAAACCTTCAGGAGACATCAGATGTGAACTGTGAAGATGTAGAGGGTGTTTATCTCTCTACTAGAATCGATTGATTCACAGACATTGATTCATCAAGGGCCAAAAGGCTGTTCTCTAACTGAGTCTGATGCAAAAGTCAACTTTATTTTTTAAAAATATATTATTTTACTGCTACCTTCTGAGTATAGAGGCAAACCATCTCTGCCTTTTTAAGACACATTTCTCTGCTTCTATGTCCTGTACTTCTGGACTTTCTTTCTACTAATTACCAAAGAATAAGAAAAGATCATTTATGAGTATTGATGATTAAAAAAATACTACTACTATTAATGTACATGAGATCATGATAATCTTATGACGATATTTATACAGGCTAGAAATCCTAAGAATAGAGGATGTGGTTTTACGCAACAGTTTTCTCATACAGAGAATGAAGCTATATGAACAGAACTGATGTGGTTTGTAATGTAAATTATGATCTGCAGTATCGATCTTGCTATAACTAACCTCATCTGCTTTGCTGCTCCTCCGGCTGAGAGACACTGAGTGAACCTGCCAAGGCAAAGGCTGAGACACCACATAAGGCAAAGGATCCTGTTCCCGCGTAAATCGCGCCCCTATCTGAAAATAAAAAGACGTTTTGCTTAGACAAATGAATATGGGTCAAAGGTCAAAAACTGGCTCAGCTCTAAATGTGAACATTGAATAACGAGAAAACAGAGAATAATGACAGGGCAGCATTTACCAGTTGGATCTAACATAACTTGCCTGAATACATCTGGAAGCTGTAAATATAAATGTGGTTTACACTAACCAGCTGTTGCAGCACGATGCACATGTACATTCTTATTTTATAAAGCTATTGCCAATGCCATTTACCTACAAACACTTACTATATTATATCTGATATCCCCCATAAATGAAAAAAAAGGCATCTTACTTTGTGCTAATAATCAACGTCATCATTCTTGTTGTTCTGATCTGAACAGTAGAGTGCTACCATTATAATCACCTTACCGTTTCTACCACTTTGACCACCATATACATAGCTGTTAGCATGGTTATCAACATCTTGATCACTATTCCTTTAGGGCCTTCTTCGTTTACAGTTGCTGTCTTCAGTTCTGTTGAACAAAAATAAAAATCCACACAGGCACAGGTCCGAGCAATCAGGAACAAACACACTCAATTCACTGTCTCAGTCTCTGACACATAAGGGTAAGACTGCTAAAGAGCTTTGCAGGACAGAAATAGAGAAGCAGTAATCTTTTCCTATGCACAACACTTATCCCTCAGGTGTGCATTGCACCTTTCCAGTAACTGTAGCAGACGTGCATTTATTTATCAATAAAGAAAAAGGCTATTGATAATTTAGGATGCATACAATTTAATTTAGCCTCTAGTTAAGTGTGTAGCAATCTTATTAATAAGCCGAAGAACAACAGCTTAATATTGACATACTAGAATTACCTCCTAATGAGGTATTTTTTAAAGAAAGGTTTATACTTTATAGCAAATTGTTTTAATAAATGTTATAAAATTGTGTTAAACAAAAAAATAAAAAGATCATATTTGACCTTCTTGGGATGAATCCCCTTCCTGGTATTTGCCCTATTTACATGATTATAATGTTCTTATGTAGGTAATCTTTTAATTAATGCTTAATACATTGTAGAACGAAGAGCAATAATGAAATTAAGCAATCAATAATTCCTATTATTTATTTATTTTTTTATTATTTATTTTTTTTTGCCTGTCCCGTTTGGATCTTTAGCCACCAGAATTGTTGTCTGAAGGCCAAGAAAGATGCCAAGCAGATTTACTTTATTGACTTGCAAGTCATTCATTCAGCTTCAACTTTAACCCAGAATCCTGGACAGTGTTACTAACAAGTTCAGTAAATATATGAAATGTCTGGTTTTGCTTACTTGCTATCAAGATCAAGTTGATCAGTTGCGCTTTTATTGTAAAAACAACAAACCTAAACGATCTTTTAAAAATGAGAAAAAAAATATTAAACTCAAAATGCTGATCGCCTCCATCCTCTACTGATTGTTGCACTGTTTGTACATCAGGCAGAGATTTCTGATAGGACGTCTACACTAAAATTCAGAAACTGTGGTTTTCTACAAATAAACGGATGCATCAGTATGCCAATTATGCGGTTATCTTAATGAGATAGACCTATCTGTGAGATCACACATGACTAAGGTCTGTGTGCGTCATTGTCTGGAGTGTCGCCTCTAACCCCTGCAGGCCAGTGATAATCCTTTAGGCATGTGTCTGTGAATACATTTCACCTGGCCCTGCACTGTGAAAGACACTGCTGTTATCAAGATCAAGTGTCAACCTTGTCATGTAAAGAATTTTTATATCACTAATCACTATTTGCCCTTTGTTTACACTTGGCGACGTGCAGGAAAGGTGCAGGAATGTGTTATCACTGTGTATTATCACTGAACAGACGGGTATAAGAGCGCTCCTGACACTGACAAACTGGTTACACATCACATCTACAGGACAGAGGCAGTCGTGTGAAGAGAAATTGGTAAGAAAATTAGGATTTTTCACAACTTTAACAAAAGACGTTTTCATAATTCCTGCTTTAAGAGAGATTACATATTAAGAAAGCATACTTACTGCACGAAGAGCAATAAAGGAAGAAGAGCAGCATTACAAAACTGGATCTAGGCTGTTGAGAATAGCAAGAGTGCAGCTGAAAAGCAACAACTACATCCAAAATGTATTTCAGATCTTCCTCTTCTGTTACTTAAATCTTTTTTCTCTGATGATTAAAAGAATCAGAATGAATAATAATAATGGACTGCATTTATATAGCGCTTTTCTAGGCACCCAAAGCGCTTTACAATTCCACTATTCATTCACTCTCACATTCACACACTGATGCAGGCAAACCACAGTTGTAGCCACAGCTGCCCTGGGGCAGACTGACAGAAGCGAGGCTGCCATATCGCGCCATCGGCCCAGTAGGCGGTAGGGTAAAGTGTCTTGCCCAAGGACACAACGACCAGGACAGAGAGAGCTGGGGGATCGAACCAGTAACCTTACGGTTACAGATGAGCCTCCTAACCCCCTGAACCACGGTCGCCCCGTGAATGTGTAAATCAGTGATTAGTTAACATATTGCTAAATGCTCTGCCGAGTGACAACTCTTTAAAAATCTGTATTTACTTACCCGTGTGTAACTGATATATATATCTCATATGTAAATCACAAACTTAGTAACAGATGATTACATGCTTATATAATAATTCATTATCAATTGTTCTTGGTAATCGATTATTAGTCTTAGCAGTCACTTGGTATATGTCACCGTACAACCACTATCTTTACTATGTTATGTAGCAGGCTATACTATATTACCTTAGTTTGTTATTAATTTTATATCACCACTATTCTGCTGCCATTCAAGCTCTCAGACGTGCAAGGTAGCTCAAACTTAAACTGATCAAAATCTAAAGAGTTGTGAGCTTAATGCTGTAAGATTTTTACAATAATGTCGCAGTGAAGAGCTATGAGCAGTTTGCTTTATCTTTCTGACACTGTACAGATCTATCTGAGGCGAAGCCATTATATCAGTGTATCACATTTAGTTTGGCAAGGATCAAATTTTATCATAGTAAAATGAAAAAATGAAACAGGGAAGAGAGTCTTGCTTCAGTGAAGCATTTCAGGGAGATAAAAATCATGACAAACCACGTTCATTCTGTACTTTGCAAAATCATCCATCTTTTGAGATTTTCCCTCGTATTGTTGTTAGCACAACAAAGCTTTTTACAATGCCTATTCATGTGGTATTTGCGGTATTAGACCATATAGATGTTGCATTGCAGGTTACATACCAGTAATGATTTTTGCTGTTATTGTTTGTTGTTTGTTTTGCTCACAGGGTTCCAGCCAATACTTCATACATGGTGATGTGGTGAACCATTGAAGAAAAACTCATTTAAAAGAGAGCAGAGAGCAGCCTCATCAGTTTCAATCATGTCACTCAAGCGTCATAAAAGACTGAGTAGCAAGAAGAAAAGTACGTTTCCTTTTTGTTCTTCTGTTTCGTTTGTCAGGGGTTTGTGCATCATTGTCATGCGTTTCATTCTGAACATTGTTTTTCATACTTACAATACTTGAACATGCTGTGGGTATTGTGTAGCTATTTTGAAAGTCAGTGAGTGAGTACAATTGCCAAAGAAATGCCTATCTTCTACAAAGATTTTTTTTTGTAACTACACTACTGAACTCAGTCACCTGTCATTTGCTGACATGATGCCAGGTCCCTCTTGAAAATTAGATTTAAATCTCATTGAGATTTTTACCTGGTTAAACAAAGGACTAGTTTCTTTGTTTAACCTAAGTATTGCTCAAGACAGCTTAAAAAATTTAAGCGTGGTTTCTTGGAAGAAAATGTAAAGAAACGAAGGATGACACAAGACTTTTGCCCAATACTGTGCATAATCTTGTGTTTTGATGTAAATAACCAGAGCCCTCTTGAGTAAAATTTAATTTAATAAGAATGCATACCTCTTATTACAATTATTATGAGTCCCACAAACAGACATAAAAGTATTAGTACAGTCTGATAACCTTTGGTAACCTCATTTGGTGACCTAAAACAGTATGGGGCTACAATGATTTTGGAGATACTGTTGCAAAAAACTGTTATTGAACCCTCATTTCTTCTCAGTTGCCAAAGTTAAATGGTGTTCATAACAAACATAATAATTTGAAAAAGAATGTGTCAAGTTTTATCTTCAGAGGTATGATTAAAAGCTGTCTGACATTAATGTGAGTTCTGACTGTTGCAGAAGGCTCCTATTGTTCAGACTTTGCAAACAATATGAGCTAAAATTTACTGGGTAGGAGTTAATGTGCTGTTATAAAAAGCACAGCATATTTTTTTTTTCAATATGTTTAGTTAATAATGACAATTGGCTTTTTGTTTGCAAGTGTAAATTCTGATGTTAATTGCACCAAGGGATGCCCAGTTTACGGATAACACTGCTTTTTTGTTTTCAAAAAGCGTGAGATTGAAGGATAATGTTCTTTTCCTGTTAAAAGAAAAGAAAAGAAAACAATAAAAATAAGTGTAAAGAACTTAAAATTAAATAGAATTAAAAGCAAAAAAAGAAGAGCATTTGCACAGTAGTTGAAATTTTTGTGTAATTGGACTAGTTTTTTGTAGCTATTTTCTGTCTTACTTATTTTATCAAAGTCTGTGTCGCACTTAAATGGATAAAGCTGTGTTTTTGGGTTGTTTTTTTTAAACTAGAATCTCCAAAGGATAATCTCCAGGCAGAGGTTCTGCATGAGCTCGGCTTGGAGGCCTACCAGACTATACCACTGGATGTCTCATCAATGCTAGATATTATCACTTGGACTCTGGGGAACCAATCTCCTCTAGAACCCTCTGATCTACCAAAAGCTTTCCTCCAGTGCCTTTGGCTGCTCAGGCAAGATGCCCGGACTCCTTGGTGTGAGTCTCTTCATAATCTTGTTACAAACGATGACAACAATTCTACCAGGAAGGTGCTCAGTAGTTTTAAAGGAGATAGCCAGGGTGCCATCAACCCGCTTGATCTAATCACAGCTGTCTATATGTCTGCTAGTACCTTTCTTCAGCAAGAGATCTCCAAACGGATGATGCAGTGCCAATTTTCTATACCACTGGTCCTTCCAAACAAAGATCCAGAAGAGCCTAGTTGCTTCCTTCTTTGGCCTTTAAGAGGGATTGTGGGCCAGTGGAGATCTCACCCCCTAAATAAATACAGGCGAATCCAAGAGGGGGATTTGGCAACCACATGCATGCCATTAGTTTCATTTGTCAGGCTTGGTTGTTGCAGTGTATCCAAGTCACAGGTGCTAAACCATATGTTACGTGGAGTCACATCTTCCTGTCAGACATTTCTCCACAGGGGGATGGAAGGAGGGCAGCTGCCCAAAAGGCTTTCGGGTGGCCTGGTAGAAATTGGATGGCATCTACCCACTGGAGATAGCACCAAAGATGTCTTCCCAGTCCCTTTGGTCTTCTCCAATCTGCGGGGTGATGCCAGTGTGCATGAGAAATGCCTTACCTTTTTATGCAAGGCATCTTCAGCTATAGTTGTTTTCTGTGGAAATCTTAAGGAGAAGGAAAAACAACTTCTTGCTTCCTGTAAGGATACAAACAGCAAACTCATACTCATTGATCTTTTAGACACTGAGAGAAATGAGAGCAGAGTTGTTGGTTTTGTTGATGAGAACCTTGAAAAGTACATGGGGCTTCCCGAAGAATCTGTGATTCAGGGCAGAGGTCTGAGTGAGGACGCACTGGCTAGTAAGCTATGTGATACTCTAAAAAATCTGCTACCAGACAGACTGAAACTTATTACGCTTGAGGAAGCAGCACAATTAGCGGCGGAGGTAGGCCTAAATGTGGATGAAGGACCCATTTGTCAAAAAGCCATGGCCTCAGTGGAGGAAGTGTTGAAGGGTTTAGATGAGGGATCTGATGAATATAGGCGTAAACAGCTTCCTCTGCAGGGGCCTTTGTGGAGCAAACTAGCAGAGCTAGAAAAAGCAGAGAGTAAGCAGAGAAAAGAAAGAACAGAAATTGACCCCCAGCTGCAAAAAGAAAAGAATGACATTATGGCTGAGTTGAGGAGCTACAAAATGACCCCAGCTATGAAGATCTTTACTGATGCTCTCTTTACCAAAGATAAAGTGAAGAGAGCTTACTTTCTTAGCTGGCTCACTCTAAGACTTAAGAAAACTACAAAACAAAACAAGATGCAAGATCTGCTCACAAATCTACAGACAGTAAAGAAAGACAGCATGCTGGTAGATTTGAATAAGCTTGAACAAAGAGTCAAAGACACCCCTGGAGACACTGGTTCAATATTTCAAGAGGGAACAGAAATACAATCTGCAGGTCTAAATTTGCAACTTTCTGAGCAACAGTCTGAAGGAAGCCAGCAACTGAATGTCTCAGAATCCAAAGAAAAGACCACAGAACCACTGTCACAACAGACAGACCATCAACATGACGCAATCATGGCGCAGGAGACATCTATCACTTTACAAGAAAAAGAAAATGTATTAAATTCGGTCTCTGAAGACCAAAGCTGTCTTTTAGAGTCAGGAGAAAATAGCACGTTGAGCTTCAAAGAGAAAAAAACAAATGAATCAGAGCTAACACTCACTACAGACGATTCAACTTCTGGCATGCAACCAATGAGCCTTGATGATTGTGCTGATCCCTCTTATGAACCTGATACATGCGCATTAGGTCCTGAGCACTTTCTGCGTGAGATAGGTCTAATCTTTGAGTTAGCACACATCAGCCCCAGCAGCGGAAGCCAAAATGTGTTACGTCTCCCTAGCTTAGCTACAGATCTTCTTCTTTATGGGATTCCACTTGAACTAATGGATGGAGATGCCTCAAATATCCCCATCCAGTGGCTGGGCTGTGTCTTTGGAGAGCTCAAACGTCGCCTACCACAAGAACAGTGTAGGACAAGAGTGCTGACAAATCTTGGCGACTATAATGCAAGGAATGCAGAGATTCTTTCTGCATTATTTGGAGTGAAATTCCCTGAATGGAAGAAACAAACCTCAAGAGGGGTGTACATGGTTGCCCTGTGTCTTCCTGAAAACCTCAGAAAGGACATGAAGTGTGATGTTTTGTTGTTAATTGAGGTCAAAGGTCTCTGCTCAGTCTCACTGGACAGCAAAAGAAATATACTGGGCGATGACAATGAAATGGCTACCTTTGCAACAGGACTGAGTGACTTTTTAATGCACAGCATGTCTTCACACCCTGGTTCTGATTTTGAAACAAACCTCAGTGTCAGAGTCAATGCTCTCCTGCGAATCAAAGAATATGGCTCCATGCCCTTTTGCCAATTCTTTGTCCAGAACGAAAACGTAAATAGCAAATTACATGCGTCACAATTAAGGTACGTTTCTCAGGTGCTTTTGCAAACTAGCAATATTGATAAAGATGGAAAGACCACAAGCTGCACAGTCTCTGTCAAAGGACCATGGAACAAAATGTCCCTCTCTGAACCAGTTGATACAGATTATAGTGGGGATGTTTTAAAGTTTAAAGAAATCCTTTTTGAAGCATTGAAGAGGAGTGCCGCTAAGGCAGAAGCCCCAGTTTTGCCTGAATTTATGAGGCGTTTGTGTTCTGTTTGGGATGCGATCAAAGAGGAATCATTCTCCATTGGTCTCCAAAACACTGACATAGCTTTGGCATTTTCTTTGTTGTGCACAGAATTTTTCTACTGGGAAAACAATTTACTGGATAACATGAAAAGTTGGCTAATGGGTGCAACAAAAAAAATCTTTACCACAAAGGGAGAAGCTTTGGATGCATCTATTCAAAATGATCTTCTCAGTGAATTAAAGAAGGAAGCCAGTGAGGAAGTCAAAGCAGAGGTGAACAAACTCACGTCAATAGCAGAGACATATGTGATGAAAGAGGAAACTCTCAAAATGAGATCTGACAAATTCATACCAATCCTAATGAGCAATATTGACAACCTACAGGACAGAGTAACTGAAGAGATAACGGAAAGGTTGGAGGCAGTCTATGAGAGCCATTACTCTTCCACACAGCTTAAAAAATTTGAAGCATTACTGGAAGAAGAGCAAGAATCCGAAGTAGATGCACTAGTAGAAAAAAGCAAGACAACAAAAATTCTTCTGCAAGATGCAGAGATAGAGGATGAATTTGAGGCTGTGTGGGGTAAGATATTGTCCAACTTTGAATTCAGGCCTTCAGAAACAGAAGATATAGCTCCAAGAGTAGAAGATATTCTGAGGCAGAATCTAATCAGCCGTGGCCTCCAGAAACACATGAAAAAGCTTGAAATGATTGGCCAGAACCAGAACTCTGACTTCCAAGTTTGTGATGAGCATTTTGGATACCGCAGCAGATTAAAGCAAATGTTTGAAGACAACAACAAACAACACAAGGTAGAAGCTCAGCAGGTAGCAAACAATATCATAGAGGAATGCAAACAGTATATAGCAGATAAGTGTAACAAACCAGCAGATTTCTCTGACGGTTACATTACAGAGCTGTTACAAAATATTGAAAAATCTTTAAATGAAAAATCTATGGAAACTAGATCAGCTTTTGAAGTGGATCTGAAAGTGTATCTCTGTAATGCTTCTTGCCAAGACTTTCAAAACCTGCATAACCGCTATGCCAAAGACGCAGAACTCTTGACATGCATCACCGAAAAAAAAAGTATGTACTTGGCAGAGTTTATCTACAACTTCAGGAAAAGAGACCAGTGTCAAAGGGTGGCCCAAGCATTCATCTCCATGGTCATCAAGCCCACAGTCTTGGATTACATCAACAGACCCCTGGGGATATCTCTTGCAGAGGAGATCCAAGGGAAAGCTCAGCAGTATCACTCCTCACAGGCCTTCCACCAAAGCTTGCTGGAAGAGATGATTAAAGAAGATCAATTTGAAGTCTTCCTGGAATATCTGCTCTTCTATGACAACTTCAGACTCAGGAAGATCCAGGAAACAGTGACAGCTCACCTCACTGAATCAAGCAACCTGGGACAATGGAGGCATCAGAGACTCTGTGAGATTGTAGGAAAAATTGAAGAAGCAGTGAACGAATCCACAGAAGGTATCAGTGGAGTCCTGAATGATACAAAGCCACTGCTGGAGAGAGTGTGTCTCACTTTAGAGAAGGGGGATGTTAATGTGATCAGGACCTGTCTGACTGGACCTCTGTTTAGCATCACTGTAGAATGGAACCGTTTTGCTAAATGTTTACTGGAGTCAGTGGCTGCAATGCAGATGGACCTTGATCAAGAGTTCTCCAAAAATGTGGATACCACCCAATTTCTTAACTGCCTTCCAGTTCAGCCCCAAGACTACCTCTTCAAAAAAGTGAAAGGCTGTGACAAGCGATGTCCTCTCTGCAGAGCCCCATGTGAGGAGGAGGATATGGGGCATGAGGTTCACAATGCCTTGCTCCATCGACCTAAAGGCATGCAGCCTTATGCCTCTAGTTCTGTATCCTGCATCAGTTGCCCTGAAAGCATGAGCGAGGACAAGGACACACATGATACATCCACAACAAGCAATGTTCTCCATTCACTCTACCCAGACTGGAGCTTCTCTCCTGACAACCCAAACAGCACAAAGGCCAGTGATTACTGGAGGTACTGTGTGACTTAAACACTCTTTATTGTAGAAATGTCAGTATTCGATTATATTGAATTTATTAAATGAACAAATTCTTCGTTACAGGTATGTGCTGGTGAAGTTCAATGAGAGGTTTGCACAGGAGTTTAAACGGGAACCGACAAAGATTCCTGAGGAATGGAGGAGAATCACTCAGGAGCAGGCCTTAAACAGTCTGAAGGAGGTGTTCCTCACCAGAACAAGTGTTTAAAATACTGCATTCAATTCAACTAAGAAAGAACATTTGTTCATATGTGAAAAAGCATAATTCAACCATGGTGCTGGGTAGATGCTGGGTTTTAAGGTTTCCCACCTGATTTGAAATGCAGAAGATGCAGAAGAAGGACTGCTCTGTGCTGAATGTTATTTATTGTTTTTAACAGGTTCAACTCAATATTACTTTAAAAAAAATACACTTTGAAATATATATATATAATATTGTAAATAGCATTTCTGTATAAACATTATAACAACAGGAAAACACATTTTAATTTTTTTTCATTATTTTGAAAAGGAAGCACGTTATTAATGTACTTTTATAACATATAAAATCATCAACATAAATCAAATATATTTTCCATTATTACTTTTTTTATCCTATATTTTAAAGTATAAAAATAATATGCAGATATGTCAATTATGATGTCACACCACAGTGAAGCATAACTGACAAAAGTCTAACTTGTGAAATGTCATGTAAAATTAAACCAAAAATTAATGTCTCTTTGGTAGCACCTGCTGATATTTGCTCAATTTAGTCATGTGCATCCCATAAGTAGATTCCTCCATCTGAATTTTAAAATATTTTGTCATCTGGTAAAGTGTTAGCAGGTGAAATTTTACAAGCACTATATCTCAAAGGCTACATACACTATCTCTTTGTCTGAAAGCACATGGAGAAGCTCTAATGACACTAATGTTTGCAACTTCCTTCTTGGCTATTCAAGAAAAAACGTGTAGTACACACCCTACTGTTTATCAGTAACATGAATCACAAGGGGAAAATTGAATGGAGGGATAAGTGAAATGGTGAAATCCACAAGAGGGCAATATAGGATGGAGGAATCCAATCTGAGATTTAAACAATGTTCACAATGTTTTGGTTCAAACTTTAAAACCTGGGAATCCAACAACATATTTCATTCTTAATTTTACATACCTGCTGCATATTCTCCTCAATACATTGTAAAGAATGTGTGGTGATGACCACTACAGTCTGGGATTTGAAGTGGGCTGTCTGTAACAGCTTTCCTGCACCTTCAGCTAAATCAGATAGAAAGGTTAATGCATGATATTGTTCATGTATATACACCCTCAAGCCATATTTTTTTCCTCCTCATTCCTGTGATGCATTCAAGGCGCAGACATAATGCAAGTAACTAGCCGTGCAGAAGATGAGCAAGCATAAACATGGCACCTTTTTTTTCTTTTCTTTTCTTTTTTTTTTTTTTGAGTGGGCGGTAATTTCAGTTTTTCAAGCAGCTCAACAAATATCACCAAAAAGACAATTCTTTCTGCACAGTTTGCCACAAAATGTGTCTGCTAGCTAAACACACAGTATTTCTCAGGGAGAGTGAGATGGACTGAGAGATGGAGAAAGGTGTAAGATTGGGATAGTAGCGGGAGATTAGAGATTATTTTTTAATGACACTGACTGCTCAGCAAGTGACATTTGCTAACCTAGAAATTTAGGAATTGTGTCCTAAATCATTTAACACAATTTTTCTGTTAATCAAACAGGAGGAAAGTACTGTGGGCATAGTAAGCAGTTTGGGACAGTAAAGTGCAATTTAACTGGCTAGTTTGCAATGTTGCAGTCAAGTTCCCAGTGATTCACTATATACTGGGCTCCATAGCAGACATGATGTTTATGGTCAGTGTTAGGTTACATCAAGGGTAGCAGACACCAATTTATATTTAAGGTGATGATGCTGATGAGTTTCATGCACCTTCAGCTTTTATACTAACGCTATAGTGTCTAAGGGTTGGAAATCAGCCATACAGCCCATGAAACATCTGCTTATATCTTGCTGAATTCTGGCTGATCCCACAAATACCAGTGAATAACAGAGTAGCAGCACATGTTAGCTAATCACAGCCTCACAAAATAAATTATTGTGTGACTTATTTATATGTAATTCTTTTCACCAGTTTTTAGGGTTCCCCCACCTGCCACCCACTTTAAACTGTGCCTATAGCCATATGAAAAAAAAAAAGCTAAGTACACCTTTGCTGCTTCCATAGGTATTAACTGGGTAAGTAGCAGTCGGGTGCCTTTAATCAAATCCAGTTTATTAGCCGATCATCAAGTGGGACCGCCTCCATAGAAGAAAAGGTTCTGGCAGTTTGCATAATCAGTTGTGTGTTAACACAATGCTACAGTCTTCACAGGAATGAACATTCCAGCAAATTCAGCCCAAGGTGAGACCTCACAATACTCAGAGAAATTGCAAAACACCCAAGTGCAACATCTCAGACTCTACAGCCCTCAGTTAGCATGTTTAATGTCAAGTTCATTAAGTTTGCAAAGTTGCACCTAAACAAACCACAAGATTTCTTGAACAACCTCCTTTGGACAGATGAGACCAAAGTGGAGATGTCTGACTCTAACAAACAGGTTTGACAAAACCAAACACAGAATAACAGCACAAACACATCATCCAAACTGTCAAGCACGGTGGTAGAGGGATGATTATTTGGGCCCATTTTAATGCCGCAGGACTCAAGGACACCTTGCAGATACCAAAGTGTACCAAAGTGTTCTAGAGTTAGACAGGTGTCAGATGGTCTCATCTGTCTGAGAGCTAAACCTTGGTTAAAATTAATCAACAATCATTGTCCAGCCACAGGACAATAATGTTGATTAAATGGTTGCAATGATCCATTCAAAGAGCAGACCACAACCCTGTGATGTGCTGCCTGCAAACCTCTGAAACGACACTGTAAAGACGAGTGCATCAGAAACCCTGTTAGAAACAGATTAGCTGATACAGGGAAAGGTTTCTTTTTCATATGACTGTACATCTGTATACATTTAGGTGTGTAGCATAGATAAAGTAATTTTCATGTTTCACTAATTATTCCCCAACTTCTTTAAATATCAAAATAGTTTCATCCTTTCATCCTTGAATAAAAACACAGCTGATTTTGTTCACCTCACACTTAGCATATACAAACATCAAAACACCCACATGCAACAGCATGAACAATATTCTCAGTTATGGCATCAATTAATGGATTTTCATAAAAAGCCAACTCTGTGTGGATTTATAATACACACAGATACCTAGCAAGGGACCATAATCTAAACTCTCTTTTCATGCAAATTATTTACAGCAGACATATAAACATCCAACTGCCATCATGGTTTATTTTTCCCAGTGAATGACCTCCTCCAGCTGTGCCTGTTTGATGAATAATCACAGTATGGTCTGATCTGCCTTGCAGCCAGATGGAGAAAACAAAGCTTTACACTCAGCTGCATGCCAAACGCAGCAAATTTGTAGACCAGCAGGAGAAGAACTTTTTTTTTCCTGTTCTACCTGCCAGATCGATTAAGCCTTCTGTTTGGTGTCTTGTCAAACCCAGAAGAAACTAAACAAAACCAGGATTTAAAATTTCCCCTAGATGTGCCTTATCTAGCATGATCCAAATGGATAAAGGGATAACATCTGAGGAGGCTGAGATAATAGAAAAGGTAATAAAGGAGAATCCAAATCAGACACATAAATAATTAGGCACATATAGTAAATGGTAACAAGCCCGAGGGAATTGCAAATAATTTGGTAAAGGGGGGGGAAAAAGTTGTGTGTGTAGCTTTTTTGTCTCCAAATATATTTCAGCAATACAGATCTGCAGCGAGGGTGAGTTTGAAGAGAGAGAGACAAAGCAGACCTCACTGTGGCTTACAGATATATATCTTATACCATCCAAACAGTGCTGAAAATTCTTAGTGGAAGCTTGCTTTAGCCATTTTAAATCCCTGTTTGCACATACACACATAAACAGGAAAAGGGAGGTACACACAAACATCCAGAGATAATGGAGTGAAAACTGAGCATACACTAAGGACTACAAAGCAACCCATCTTATTTTCCGATCTGCAATTTCTTTGTATTAAAGAAATAAGGTTGTGTAATGCTGTTTCACTAAATTCTTACAAACTACCTGTTTAGTCATTTGTGTTATATGCTTTTAAAGTATAATGGCTAGTAGCAAGGTGCATAATCTAGGGCTTATAAACGATACTGTTGTTCTTGTTCACACTTGCAAAAGCTTTGATGTGGAACTCAGAGTTATCTTGCCACGCTGACACCTCAAATAGGTTAAGAAGTGACATCAATATGAGGCCTCTCATGGTGTTGATGGGGCTGACAGATTTTCACCCTTGACTTTGTTGCAAATAGCTGTCTGACAACTGTGACCGCAAACTGCCTGTGACAAACAGGTTTTAACCTTTTTAGTCAACAGTGAACAGACTAACTGATGACAGAACAGTGTCTACCAACCTGAGAATAGTAATGACAAAAGTAGCAGCCAGCTGATTTTTTACACTAAACTGAAAATAAATGAAAACAAATGTGGCCTGAAAAATTGTCACCGCCATTACACAAAGCATTGTAGCAGTATACCGAATCTGTGTATTTCTGTCATGGATAGCCATGTAAAGCAAGCAGGATAGGACCTAAACAGGGTTTCACAGGCAAAAATAAATTCAAACTCAGTCTTATTGATGGAACAGAGAAATTACAAGCTAAACTGGAACTTACAGGAAACTAAACACACAGCCATGAGGGAGATTGCGACACTGGACAGAGGGAAACAGAGGCCTTAAACACACAAGGAATGATGAGGGAACAGGAAGTACAAAGGCAACACAGCTGAGACAAATTAGACACGACTTGACAGGGGAAGCAGACCTAAACACACTGAACATGGAACGTAAGACTTTCACAAAAAAACAGGAAATGATGGGACGCAAAGCTGATACATGCACTTGACACAGGAGTGGAAGAAAGGCAGACAAGAGAGGGAGCACAAGAGAGACATGATGGGCTGGGGAAACATGGATAAACATGGTACAAGGAAGGGAACATGGGAACAGACAAGGGAAACAAGACACAAGGACACACAGAGAAACTCAAGACAGACTAACCTAAAGACTGCTAATGATAATAATATAAAATGACACCAAAACACAAACACTCTGAATACTCTGAAGCATCCAAAATTTGTGCATGTTCTAAAGGTCAAAAGAAGGTCAAAGCACAATTAAAATATCTGCAGTCTCACATTATTTTAAATGCAACAATGATGGCCAGCTTGTTGCACTTACAAAGCAATAAGGCACTACAAGGCAGTTCCAGCTTCAGTCAAAAATGGCCAATGTGATAAGGCATTAGCTTTGTGTCCTTGTAAATGAGAGCTCCCATCCAGCTACTGCCATTCCAGATAAGAGTAAACAGCAGCAAATAGTGCCTGAGCTAACAAAAGCATTTCAAACCACAACAGTTCTCAAACACAATCCAACTATGATATTCTCATTTGTCCTGGCAGGTCACTGCTCATTCTGTCCCCAAGCCTCCAGCATTGACTTGTTTTAAGACAAAATCAGCAGGAGGCAACATTAATTTATAGGCAGTGGGCTATCAGTAATAATAATGATGGGTAAACAGTCCTATTTGGTGCAGTCTAACAAACCACAAGAGCTATGTGTTAAAATCTCCTTCCCTGATGCATATCTTTAGTGCTTCTTCAGTGGAGTGTGAATACAGACATACAGAGTTCAGAATCGAGACAGGTCATGAAAGACAATTTTATCTGCCATGACTGTTTGTTACAAAACGTGTCCTCAAGGGGAACTGAATCGAAATTAGACTGTCCGTGACATTTAGCAAGGCAGACATGCTTCACTGCTACACCCTCGAAACATCGTAGTTCAGAGGCAATGTAGCTGTAAATGTGAAAATCAGCATTTATCTCTTGAGCAGGGATCTCATTTTTCTATGAAATGCTGCTTTACCTATGTGTTTCTCACGTTTCAACAAATTTTCCAAGATCATGATATTTAGTTTAAAAATACACCTACAAATTATGTAAAACAACACATTAAAAGAGATTCTCAACCATGGTCAGCTTTTATAGTTGGGGACCACTATCACATTTCAAATGTTTGAGAAAGAAGTTTAATTGAAAAGTGATTTCACCATCAATCTTCCCAAGTGGCTTTATTTAAATAATTGCCTGAAGCCCAGACTAACACACTGCAGCTCAACAGCACTTTTTAAACTTCCACAAAGAGCTTCACAATGTCTTTCTCTTTCAGCACAGACACATTTCACACAGACACCATTACCAACCAAGTTGTCATGCGAGGCACACACACTTCCTGTTGGGGACAATTTGGGTTTTAGTGTCTCCCTGTAGCACACTTTGTCATGAGTAAAGTACAGCGGCCCCAAAATGCTAAACATAAACCCATCAGACGAAACAAAAAGTCAACAACTACAAGAAAACCACCACAGTACTTCACAAAACACAGCAGCAATTCAAAGAAACATAACAGCCTCCAAAAAATTGTTGCACCACAAGAACAAAAAAAATAACAACAAAAAAAAAACAACTTTTGGAAAGTTCTCAGTGGTGAACGACCACTTCCTGTCTCATGACACAATCCCACAGTCGCACATGCACAGTACTTGGCTGACTTCCTCTTAAACTTTGAATAAAAGGAAAGTTTTTTAGTGTCTTACATTGAAAATAGGGCAGAATGGTTAGCACATTCTTTTCTTTCATCCTCTCATAATTAGCTTATATGATACGCAAATGAAAACAACGGGAAGTGACATCAGCCTGTCCAATCACAGGCAAGCAATATGTCATCTTTGTTTCTGCAAAGTGCAGTGTCATGTTAGGAAAAATGTTCAGTTTTATATTTGAGTGCATTTAAGTCTTTTTTTTCCCTTCGCCCTTGTTGTACTTTCACTTTTGTATTTTTTTTTATCCATTAGGTTACCTGAAGTAATGCTATTTTGTTTTGTTGTTGTGTTTTCTGTGCTTTCTTTCTCCTAAATAATGTCAGAGTTCCTCCACAGTTCCTACTGAAACTTTACTTTGAGAAGTTCAAATCTGTTCCAGTGTCACTGATGTAACATTAAGAGATGCATTCATATTAAGAGCATACTGTTCAGGGCAATAACTACATTTCAATTTTATACAAATTGCAAATCCTGGGATTATATTACAGCTTGTATTTAAGAAAGTTTAGATGTACATTTTCTCACTTACACTTTTCTAGGCTATACAGTGCAATCTGAGTACTTTCCCCTATTGCAAGGTTAAATCTTGTTAATATATAATCGATTCAGCAATATCTTAACTGGTGTTAAGTATACTGATTCTTCAACTGCATTCATATTGGGATAGTGATTTAAGTATTTTCTTTTGCCATTTCTGTGTAGTTAACTTCCAAAATGAAACCATTTTGAGCCATAAAAGAAAAATAATGATTATTGCTTTCCTACTGTAATTGCACTTCCGTTTTCTTTCTTCCTGACCACTGCGCAAGCATGCTGAGTCAATGCATTCATCAGGCCGCCAACATCACATACTTGACCTTTTTGTAGGGAAGTGCAAAAGGCTCAGTGCTCACACAAGGACAACTTCATCGTGAATAAACCTCCTGAATCTCTGCTGAAGGAATAAAGATAGTGGCCATGCTTGAGCAAATACATGACACTTATTTTACTGATGCGTGAATTCTTGTATTAATATTATTCATCCATTCATTTTCTTAACCTCTCAGCCAATACAAGGTTGGACTAGACTGGCACATAAGCCACCTGACATTGGACTATAGGCAGGTTACACCATAGGCAGGTCATCAATGGATCACATGCTCAACCATCTTCATCTACTTCATTTACGGCAAAGTGACTGAATTACTTTGAACAAATCAATTAACAACATTTAAAATTAACAACATTGTCTATCTTTTTTCACAGAGCTGAGAAGCAGAAAACATTATTATAATTAGACAAATCCACGTGTCCTAAAGCTAAACTTGTTATATAGGCTAGCAAAGTTTACTGTATACACACAATGAATTTTACATGTGTATACAATCCTTGACACATCAATATGGCTCTACAACAAAGTAATTTCACACACAGGCAATCTTTCAATTACACAGACGGCTGGGACACACCAATAACAAGGTTAAATAAATGTGTGCTTATGTCCTCTGAGCCTGAATGCTGAAAGCTTATTCATATATCAGTGGAGAACAGAAGCAGCTATAATTACTTAGTCAGTCTAAGAAACCAGAGCGGTATTTTATAAAGCCATGCATGACCACGTATGAAAAATGTTACGTTTAGGAGCTGGCAAACCAAAACTGTCAAACTTTTTAAGAACTAAATGTTTGGCATTTTATCAGCCAAGCTTGCATTTATCTTTTGTGATGCTCTATGTTTATTTTTCCCCTTTCTGTTTCTTTGCAAGCTTTCAGAGCTGTGGCTCGGATCAAGCAGGGATTGTTTCTTACCAACACCTTCAAAAAGACCTGTTGCATAAAGTCCCTCTGAAATATAGCAATCCATATCTACAGCTTTCCCTTATCTGTCTCTTTTTACTCTGCTATTTTTTTATCTTTTATAGTGAGACCTCTCAATAGGTTTGTCAGAATAGTTTGTTCTACTGAGTGCCCCATCTTGTATTGAATTGATGCCCTCAATTGATGTAGTGAGAAATGGTCAGAACTCAAGTGTTAGATATTCATCACACACCCAACAATAGTGATAAAGAGCTGCTTTTAAAAGAGAAATATAGAGTGAGCGTGTGTAAGAGTGAGAGAGAGCGGGAAATGAAGGAGGAGAAAAGGCAGCAAATGATTACTTGATGTTTTTTATGTCTATGTGTCAGCAGGTAGTTCTCTGAGGTGGCATTGCATCACAAAAGGCAAAAGCAAGATTAATTGGTAATTGAGTGACAGCACGTGACTTTAGAAGTATTAATACTTTTAATCTTTTAATTTTGTTTAGGGTCAATTTGGCATAAAAAGCAATAGATGGATGAATTTATGATTGTTTGGCAAACTGTGCAGAAGCACAAACTCAGTTGCTTATCTGGTTATACTGAATATATAGAATTGCAGCTTTTTTTTCTGTTGATGCAATAACTGGACACCGAGTCTTCTTCATTTCCCTGAAGACCAAACAGTAAATCCCCCCCCCCTTTTTTTTTTTTTTACACTGGTGCTAATTTTCTTTCTTGTTCCTTTTTAGGTGTCGGAGTTTCTGTCAGCAATCAAGGCTTTTATAGAGCACATAAAGCAGAAAGAATAGGTTGTCCTCACCCCTGAGGCTAAATAAAAACTTGCTACACACGTCTTCACAGCATGTTGCAAGGGATACATTTGTGCGTGCAAAGTGTGCACATGCGAAGTGAGTGTGGAGCCAGACACAATAAAGGAGAATACGTGGGAGGGGGCACTTCTTTTTCTGAGGATTTGAGGGAGATAGGTTATGTAGGTCCCTTTTTCTCTCTCCCTCTTCCTGTCACTCTCGCTCAGACTGAGTGAGAAACACCATCTCTCTGCCTGACTCTTCATACCAGTGTGGGCTTCTGTGTAGGTTGCAATACGACATTTGTTACTAGAGATTTAAGACCTGTGGCACGAAAGAAAAGGCGTGAAGCGGGGGAAAAAAAGGGTAACGGTGATAGCTAGAAAATAACCTAATTTGCTCAAGTGAAGAGATACCACACAGGGATTTTCTAAGTGCCTCCAATTTGCACAGGTAAGATGCTTTATCTCTATCCACTCTCTTGTTGCATGCACTGATATTTACAAATACAGATTCACACAAGTAAAGAAACGGACAAAAACATATAGTGTTTTTTTTTATTAATGTTTATAGAAATGTTTATTTTTTATTAGATTTATTTGATTTTTGATTGTTTTTAATTAAGGAGTGTGGATAAATATAAGGTGTCTTAGTCTTATTTGCTAAAAATCAGAACTTCTAACTTTTGTTTGCTGTCATTTAATTTTTTTTTATTATATATGTTAATTTTATTAACATATATATTTTATAAATATCTTCACGAAGCAGTCATCACAGAGGGAACATACTGGACAAAGTAATTGGAACTCTCTGTGAAAAGGGGCTCAAATGCTGTACTAACGTAGTCACTTAATAACGCTGTCATTAAAGTGGGTCTCTTTAGGATGACTGGCAATTAAGATCATTGGTCAGGTTTGAAAGAAGTCTGGCAATCAGTTTTTATAGGGGAGAATGAGGCAAATTGCAAGGCATAGAGGGAAGGCATCTGTGACAAGGCGCATCAGTGCTTATTAGTCCTGAAAGCCAGCCATAAAATCTGAATCATTATTGTATAATCTGGTGATATTTTTCATCGCGCACTATTTCTGCAGGCTGTGGGGTACTTGGTGTATTTCATACTTCTGACTGCATACACATGTTAGAACAACGTGTCTGTGCTCTATTTAGCAATCATTTAAGGGTGTTCAGGTGCAAACTAGAAATGTTTCCATTTTATAAAATACAGGAGTTTTGATGATATTTCTATGAATTTACTTATGACGTTATTTACTTATTGATTTTACATCAAGGGATTTTTACAAAACAAAGATAGAAATTATCCACATAACACAAAAACACACGGACACAGTCCAGGGTCTCATATTGAATGTACTCGTGCAAAACACCAATAAAGATTTAGAGCCAACTATAATTTTGAACTGCTACGGAATCATTTTGCAAACTCATTTCTCTTGGGCATGACAAATTTACGATAAGGATAACTTGCAGAAATACAATTACAAACTTTCTGGATAAAACACACAAAAAACAGGTATGTGTATATCTTTAACCGTAGAATACAAGATATATAGTGTCATTTATGGTCAATCAAAGTAAAAACTGAAGGTATTAAATTAGAGATGCACCTACTTACCAAACATCGACATCTGCCAATAGATGCTGATTTCTGTGCAGCAAGTGTCATCGTCGTGGGAAAAGAGGTAAAAAATGTACTGTACTGAATGCACTAGCCTATTTTTCAGTGATTTGACTTCATTTTTGTGTTGCTTGTTTTGGGAATCCAGCTCACACGATTGAATTTGTATTCATTCAAGTTTGCATAATGCTCGTATGTATCCAAAGCAAAACAGAGGAATTAATTTTTTGCAACAAAAAAACTAAATAAATAATAAAAATTAGATGAAAAAAAAAACATCAGCAGCACTGGCGTTCTCTAAACATGAGTGTAGGCACAGAAATTCACAATCTGTGGATCCTTGAGAAAAAACAAATCTGGTACTCCATGGCATCTGCAGCACTTTGCATCTCTGTGCATCTCTAATTGAATAGAGATGCAGAGTGGTTGGTGCACACTGCCACAATTACAGAGCCAAATACTGAACAGTACTACATTTTTAAGTTGTCAAAAACACACACGCATGTGCGCACAAACACGCACACACGATCGCAAACAAGACCACAAAATCAGGAACTAAAATTCTTCTTGCGTGAATGTGGAAATAGCCAATATGAGCCAGGATACAGAATTTCACAATGTGTGGATTTTGGAAAAATAAAAAATGCTGAGCTGAACACTACTACATGATCGCAAACAAGACCACAAAATTGGGAAATTAAACTGCTGAAAGTCCTTGCACAAACGTGGCAATAGAATAGCCAGATAGGAAGAATCTTTTTTGTTGGCTATAACATGCTCTAAATGCTCTCTTCTAAAAAGATCTTCTTAACTGGAAAGAAATGGTTATGTCTTTTAGTTTTAATTCATCTTACCATTAGATATAAATGTTAATTTTTCTGCCCCCTGCAATCACTAAATGTTTATATGTGTGTGTGAACATGTCTTAAGTTGTTCCTAGACAGAGCCAATACTATTAGGCAGGCTCTGACCTCTCTTAATTAAAGGGTCAGAAGGCAATAAACATTTAGGAGTCAATCATTAGCCCTGCAGACTAGGAAAGACAGTAAAGCTGCTGTTTGAAATTCCACTTTTACTGGCTTTAAGACATTTTAAGATAGGATCTAGCTTAGACTTTCACAACAGCACCAGTTCACACAGAACGTCTTGTGTGTAGAGACAAAAATATGTCATCCAAAGTTGTTAGTCCAGCAGTCGCTGAGGTGTCTGCACTGGAATCATCAGCAGGCAATAATGTAGTCCAGGAGCAAGCCTCCTACACTCTCGATTCAAATAATGAGGGACACCATTAAGCTACCTCATCAGAATTTCATAGACTGAACCTTGACCTCATTTGTGTCTCATATTTGTCCAGCCTCTGCCTCTTTTTCTCTCAGGATGCCTCAGCAGCCTCAGAATGACAGAAATACAAGAGTTTTATCAAGTGGCAGGTTAGGAAATGTCAGTAGAGTCAGAGAGGCCACAAAAAAGTCGACGTAAAGAAAAATAAGGACAAGAGAGCAGACAAACTGGGGTGCGAGAGAGTCTAAAGGAGTTGTTCTTCCTGTTTTGCATTTTGAGGGTTCTCAATTCCCATCACGCTTCACAAATTAGCTGCAGGGTCTGGATGGCTTCCACAAAGGCCATGGCAACAGTGTTACTAGGCAAGGGTAGATTTCTTTCAAGCTGTCAGATAAGGTAGATAGAGTGAGGACAGATGGGATCAGAAAACATATTCCTGCTCTTGATTATTGGCACGTGCAGAACAAATTCGAAAATGTAGACACAGAGCGGTCTGCCAGCGAGTCTAGCCAGCTCAAAAGTGACGAATGCTGCTAAGCAAGTGATGGTACTAACAGGTTCTGAATTAAACATGGAAAATTGTCAAACATGCTGAGTGAGCTGACTGATTCACTAGAGTGGATCTTTCTGCTAAAAATTGTATCAGCAGTCTGAATCATTTGTTCTCGGTGCAAACGGACAGATAGCTCAGCTGTGCTCCCACCTTTCAGAGCTCGGACTTAATTAAAATACTGATATTTTACTGTGTTTTTTATTCTTCATAAAAAAGCCTGAGAGGCAGACTTCATCTTGAGGATCTTAGCATTCTACAGCAGCTTCACCATGGGCTTAATTTCAGCCTGACTGGGATCATGACCCTTTGAAAAATTGTCAGACAGGATTTAATATCAGTGGCAAAAAGTGACTCATAAATTGTGATTTCTTTTGGCTGTGATGGTGAATCGTTTACTTATGGGTGTGTGCACTACAGAAATAAGAATTTTTGCAAAATTTTTAAAGCTGGTACAAGTACATGCTCTGGAAAGGTCACACATGTCAGCTTATAATCTTCTGCTCATGTTGAATTGGTCTGACACCTATTGATTGGAAAGGCTACAGCATGCAGACTACAGACCATCATTTTCAAAAGCATCAACCCATTCAGCTGCACAAACTGCACTGCAAGAACTAGCATTTGATATGTTTGCTTCTGGGGATGTCAGTGCTACTAGTCTGGATTGCCATGAATTTTGTACTCCAATTTTAAATTTTCCTTTTGTGTTACCATCAGGTTTAGGAAGTCTCTCCAAAACTATTGAATGGATGAAGTGAATTCTATTTTTAAGTCTCTCCTGATTGCATTGCTCCATTCATTTTCTCACTCACTCATCTCGCTGTGAGTGGTCAGCAAGTCTTAAGTGTTCTTTAAGTGCAAGTCCATAACATGCCTCACAAATTTGCATTACATTATGTGTGAACACAGAGTTAGGAAAGGAGCAATAAATAAAAGTATGCTAAATGCTAAATGTTTTACCCCCATATATACTGTTTAAATACAGTTGCCGCAGACCACAGTATGAATAAAAGACTGAAAAATGCCTTATTCATAGAGTACTGAGTAGAATTTCAATCAGCTACCAGATGTTTTAACTTCCATCTTGTTCAGGGAAAACCTTAAGTTTATCCAGGCACCTTCCTGGAAAACAAATAAAATGTATGACACATAAATATTTGGGTTAGTGTTCTGAATGGTAATGTGTTTCCCTGTACAAAACACAGAAGGAGGCTGATGCTTTGTTTTTGTTCCTCTGTGAAAGCTCTGTCCTGACTGGTGTGCATGGTCTCCTGGAACACTTTGCACTCAGTATCCACAGCAAACAATTAAGTTGGAACTGGGCATGTTGTTTTTGTTAGGGATACTAAACTCTGGGTAGATGAAGACTAGTCTATTACAAGTCATGAACTGCTTAAAAAAATTAAGGGAACAATTGACTCATACGTCACATTTTAAAGAAAGAAATGGTCAAGTTGAAAATCTTTACTGATAAAGACTATGTAATTTATTGAGAGCAATAAGATGTCACTGGAAATACAAAATCATCAACCTTTTGAGACCAAGATTCAAAATCACCCCAAAAAGCTAACAATGTAAATCATTGGGAATGAAATCAATGAAATAATTTGCTTCATAATGTGGCTCAGTGAGGTTTGCGGCCCCCATAAACAACAGATGGTCTATGGATGCACTGATACATCCCACAGGTTCTGAGTTGGATTCAGGGCTGGGCAACGTGAGGGCCAGTCAATGGCATCAATGCCTTCATCATCCAGGAACAGCCTACACGCTCTAGCCACAAAAGGCCAGCTAATGTCCTGCCAGGGCCCACATTACCAGCACATGTTCTGACAGCGGGTCTGAGGTTACCATTGACTAACACTTCCTACATCTGGGCTATTCCCCAAGGACATCCTACCCCATATTGACCCACTCTCAAACCTAGATTAGGCTGCATGTGATATACCACTCAGATAATGACAGCATTACAGAAGTAGAAGAAATTCATTTTATTACTTCACCGAGGAGACACGCAAAACAAGCAAGCTGTCAGTAGAGCAACTGTCACAGACTCTTCACCAACCATGCATTTGGATTATTTCCTCTTCAGTTCAATTCAGTTTAATTCAAATGCTAAATAGACTTTAGCTGTGTCCCAAAACATAGGCTGCATCCTTCGGAGGACCCGGCCTTCGCGGTCTACGTGGGCCGGGTCCTTCGAAGACCGAGAAGGCTGGAAGTGTGCGGCTGTGAAATGGGACGGTCTAGCCTTCAGATTTGCGTCACCGCTGTGTCGGTGGAGTTTAATAAACTTGGCCGTCTGCTCCTTGCTATCTAAAATATAACAGGACACTGGCGTAAATTCTCGACCATCTCACACTTCTGTTTAATCAGTTTTCTGTTTGACGTTTATTCAGCTGTGTGAAAATCCCGGAGGAACCCACCCGATGGATTAATAAAGTTTTATTTAATCTAATAATCTAATAACTTTGATCTTAGCCAAACTGATTTACTCCGGAACAAATAAAACACCGAAAAAAGCCAATTACATTTTTAAGTTATCCGAGTGACTTATATATCATGTTTAACCTGAGTAGCGAAAGACAGCGGGGGTCTGAAAACGATGAATCTGGGAGTCCGCTGCTCTCGCCGGCTGGAGTGACCATTGAACCCCCCGGCTAGCTATTGAGCGGGTGGGCAACAGACGTCGGCGCACTTTTGGAAATATGCGATGTCTTGATAAACTAAGCAGATATTTGAAGTTTACACAGCTACTTTCTTGCCTGAAAATATGTTAAAAGTTTATTTTGTGACCCAGAAAGACTAATAAGAGTAATTTTAAAACTTAGTAGCGGCCGCCATTGTTGGAAACTGAAATTGGCTGGGCCGCGCTATGAATTCTGGGATATGGTGGGCCACGAAGGACACACCCGACCCATCCTTCAAATTCAGGGAAATGAAGGACGCATTTGTCGGCCGCATTTGAAGGAGTCGACGAATTGAGACAGCCTTCGTCGCCTGGCTGTGACGTAATCGGCCTTCAAATGCGGCCTCCGAAGGATGCAGCCGACATTTTGGGACACAGCTTGAGTGTCAGGGGCCTGGGTCTGTGATCCAGAATTGTGAGTTTATTTTGTATTTTTGATTTCTTTTTAGTTAAATGTTAGGGTTTTGTTGAATTTTACTTTAGTTTATGTTTCATGTATGTTTCCTTGTTTATGAGTCTTTTCCTGTCCTCTGTGTAGTCTGTCATGTCCTCTGTGTTTAACTTTTAGTTATGCTTGTGCTTGCGTCTCCCTTATCTGTTCTCATGTGTCTCTCCTTGTGTTTCATGTCTCCCCAGTCTGTCTTGTGTTTCATGTCTGCATGTTCCATGTTGTCGAGCTTGTGTTATCACGTCTACATCTATGCCTTTCCTCCACTCCTGTGTCAAGCTCATGTGTTCCAGCTTTTCCTGTTTTATTTTGAAAGTCTTGTGTTTCCATGTTCAGTGTGTTTAGTTTCGCTTCCCCTGTGGCGTCAGGTTCATTTGTGTCAGCTGTGTTTCCCCAGGTGTTTCCACTTCCCTCATTACCTTTCTGTGTATTTAAGTCCTCTGTCTCCCTCTGTTCAGAGTTGGTGTCACGGATGACGGAGTGAGCCGTGTGGCGGACTTAAATGGGGATCCAAGCGCAGGCACTCGCTGTAATGCGAAGGTGGTTTATTGCAAAATAAAGCACAAGGTGAAAAAATGGCGAAACGGAACTAGAGCTAATCTATACTGGGACAAACTAAACTACAGAACCGCAAACCTGAACATGAAGGAGGGTGAGCAGAGGCATATGAAAGTGGACGGCAGGGAAAACACACAGAGAATACACAGTAGATTCACAGACAAACCAGCGACCAGTACATGAGTAGACGCGACTTAAATACACACAGAAGAACACAGGGAGATTACAAACAGGTGGGGAACACAGCTGGAAGTAATTGAGAAGACAAGACAGGGGAAGCAAAACTGAATACACTCACATGAGACACGGACCTTCACAATAAAACAGGAAACAAGAAACAATTCACAAGGACCCAGACTTGACACTGAACTAAACCTACACTAAACGCGAGACACAAAACCTAAGAACTAAACCCTTAACCAGAATAAACTGAAACAGACTAAATAATAATAATCATCAAAGCCCAAGAAGAGATCAAGAATATAACCCAAAATACAAAATCAAACCAAAACATAAGAAACTCAAAATGCTGGATCAAAATGACCCAGAACCGTGACAGTTGGTTCCTCTGGTCATCTTGCTTCATGTCACGTCAGGTCTCAGGATGTTTCCAGCTCCTGTTCAGGTCCATGTTCATGTTTACATTACCTCAGGTCAAAGTTTTGCATGCACCTGTTCAGTTTCATGTTCTCATTTCACGTTCTAGTTTTCATGTTTAGTTTGCTTTGGTTATGCCCCTGTCCGCCTTGCCTTGTTTTGTGTTCGTGTATTCAGCCTAATAAATGGCTCCCTTTGTGTTACACTTAGTTTTCCTCTTTTCTGTGTCTGCTTTTGGGTCCGCTTTGCAAACATCCCCGCTGCCTGGCCTTAACATTGAGCCTTATATAAAAGCAGGTATTTGCATATAAAAAAATACACCTTACAGGTCTCACATTGCTTTGTCAGCAAAATAAATGCCCTCAACATGAGCATTGATTTAACCCTTATATACTGTTCAGGTCAAATTTGATCAATTTTGACATAAGACAGCAGCAAAAATGCATAAATTTTATCCCTTTATCCTGAAATTTGACTACTTGACTAAAAAAAAATTCACAATTTCGCGCCTTCGTGCCATTGCTTTGAAAGCACACACTAGTTTGCAATAATTAAAGAAAACAAAAACGTTTTGTGCTCTCAGTGTTAATTAATGTTGAATTAATATTGACATTTACAGATGTCAGTTATAAGGATTTTTTGTGCTACAGAAGCAGAGGAGAGTGTTTATTGGTTATAATGTAATGACACATGGTTATATTATAAATCACAGCAGTTTTTGACATTTTCATTTTTAAGAAGATATATTTAAAGCATTAAACATTCTAAGTTGAGCTGTAGTTCAGAATTTGTTGTAGACATATATTATGAGGGTCAAAATTAACCCAAACCTTACTGTGAATTCATGAAATAAAAACTGAATGTAAGGGTTGAAATGCAATATTGACTATACAACCTACAGTAAGTGCAGAAAATATAAAAATATGTGGCATAATATTGACATTAAACATTAATGGCCATAATGGCCAAGCTTTCAAACAAGTAAACTGTTACAAGACAGGTTTTTGTCATTACAGTTCACTACTATTACTGTGTAACTTGCCTGCAATCTGTTCTTGAGGACATTAAAATCACTGGGAATGATTTCAGTTCACAAACAGTCAAAGTTACTCTCTCTGTATTTACAACAATGATCAATGACAATATAAACCAACATTCATTTGTTAAACAGCCTCTTTGGAGTATCCTACAAGGACAGAGTAGGATAAACCAAATGTGCTTCAAACATGTGTGTGGGGGTGGGGTGGCCTGGGCACAGTATATTGCCCATATGCTGTTGCCAGTGAGTTCACATGTAGTGGGTTGGTGTGAAGCCCTAACACACGATGAATAGGCAGGCCTTATGTTTCATATGTTAATGTCTCCTAAAAACATGACTCACCGTGTGTCAGGCAGTTCTGTTTCCTGTTCACCTAGCACAGCTACAGTTTGCGTTACCTACTGGATGTCATGTCCAGTTTACTCAGGCTGGTGTGCTGTTTCCTGAATTTTAGGAGTTACTGTTGGCATAACATATTGATACCCAGGCTGGTGGTGAAGACACCAAACCTCTGATCCTCTGCTTAGTAATGCTTCGTATCATTTGAGCTCGCTGGGTCCTCTGGTATTTAATTTAATTTGGCATAATGTGCTTTCTTTTGCTCAACATAGTACATAGTACTCTGTAATTGTTCCTCAAAAGCTCATGTTGCAATGGAGGACTCAGATTCTCTCTCTACTATGTTAAGCCTTTACTGCACATTTTCTCCCATTCGCAAGATCACAATATACATTAGATCTTCCCAGTACAAGTGCCTTTTGCCAAGCCCACAATGCTCTGATATGAGGACTATGTCAAAAGGTGAAAGTACTGTACTCTAGCTCCTTTGATCATAGTATGAAAGTTTTACTCTTGCTGTAGACCTTTGGATATTTTTGGATGCAATGTCATAATCTGCTTTCATTTGTTGTTGCCACTTTTGAGGATATTGCAGTTGAGAGTTACACTCTTCCACATCATTAATCGCAAAAAATAAGATCAACTGGCAGATGGTGATTTGTATCATAAAGCAAATAAAAAGGAGAGTACTCAGGCGCTTCACTGGTTGTGCAGTTATGGGTGTGTACAACTTTGTTTACATAGCCACTGCAATTTCCCTTTTTTCCTTATACAAAGTCCACGGCATTGATAGCAAGATCCAATTAAATCTTTCTGTTGCGTTCCACTCTGAGTGATAAGAAGTTGTTTGTTAATTTGCAATGCTTTAATCTTTCTGCAGCTGCCAGAATAGCTGGTTCTCAAATTCTTTACCATCTAGTCTTTTTTTAGCAGGAAAGCCAAAGGTCAAAGAAAAAAAGGGAGAACATATCAATTATAAACCCCTGTATGGTTCCCACCCAGGCGTCTTCAGGTGGAGGACATGGGATATGGCAGGGTCCTGAAACTGCACTTGCAAGAACTCAGTCTGTGTTATTTTTATATGTGGTTTGCTTTGTGCAGTTATCTCTTGAATGTGTAGGCTAATAGCTGTAATAGCTGAGATCAAGTCCAAGTGCTTTTGAGTCTAAACTGCACTAAGTATGGCACCTAATACTTCAGGGGAGCACTGTTTTTTACATGCACAGCCCATACTCACAGATTTACAGGACAGGAAGTCTGCATCTGTACAGAATGTCAGAGTTCTGTTAAAATCACACAGCTCGGTCAACCAGTGATGCCCTGTGACTTCAGTTTAGCTGTGCTCAACACATAAGTGACAGAGTTATTATCACTGCCTCTAAACTGTCTGTAACGGCCCATTTGAGTGCTAGAAATACCAGATGGCAATAGCTGTAATGGAAAAAAGACTGCCGGTCCTATACAAGTTCATGGGAAAATAGCCTCCTTTCTTGACCTCTGTAATTGCGCTGCTGCCAAATTCATAGTCTTAGTCTGTTTTTCTTTTCACATTGAATAAAAAATATAATTGATTTTGTAAATCTTGGTCATTCAATGTTACAAATGGGAGAATTAGCCATAGCATTGTCCACTAGCTCTTTGGCTAAGGCCTTC
Source organism: Pelmatolapia mariae (assembly GCF_036321145.2). NCBI lineage: Eukaryota > Metazoa > Chordata > Actinopteri > Cichliformes > Cichlidae > Pelmatolapia > Pelmatolapia mariae. The sequence goes on from NC_086239.1 coordinate 22,158,702, forward strand.
AAAATCACGAGTCATTTTTCTGTTTCATTCAATATCTCCTCATAGACACTAATACTGGTCTTTGTACTATGTACATACTCACTATTACTGGAACTGGAATGTCATCAGGCCGTTATTTTAGCCTTTGGATCATAAAGTTTAAGGTTAGTCTTGATACACACTGATAAGGGGATTTCTCACCCACTGGCAGCTTTCATATCCAGCAACCCTTCTTTACAAACAAGGCATTTTCAGCTGTACAACTTGTGTTTCGTGTAAGGCTTGTATGATTTAGACAGTCGTTCCCTTTGTTTTGTGACTGGGGATTTTTTAATACTCCTTCTCTCACTTTGTGGGGACTTACATGAGTGCTGGGGGAGCTAAGCTTTGGTTTTGGGTCATTTTGGGACTTTTTTGCTTTTTTTTTTTTTTGAGGTCATGACATGTCCCTTATTCATAAGCTCTTTCAGCTACCGACGGGTTCTGTATCCTACTCTGCACCTTTTTACCTAGTGTACATCACCACCAAATATGATCACTTTGATCCTGCTGACAGACCTCCTTAAAGGCACCTTAGTTTTCTTTGGATTTTCTCTTACACTGGATCATTTGCAACAGTGATCTGTAAACTCCCTGACTGCAATATTACCTTCCTCTTTTTTGTAAATACCCAGTTTAATTTAGTTAGTTATCTAAACAGGGTTCATTAGAAAAAAAAAAATTTTTTACTCTGTGACATATTTTCAGACTTGCTCTGTACGTAGTTCTTTGTATGTGGCTTTAATCTTTAGAGCCCTCTCACTTTCATTGTACAAAGCAACAGTAATCCAGCACTACTGCTCTCATTCTGCAGCTCCACCCTCATCTGCCCTCACATCATCATTTGACAAGCTTGCCGTGATGGAGTGGAGGTCCTGGCTTTGAACTAAGTCTTTAATATACTTTCAGAGCAGACTGGGCACGCTGACGTGCAAACAGAACTTTCTGACACAGATCAACCACATGGATGGGGAAGTTACACTACTTATTTGGTCCATGCACACATTAGTCAGTTGTTGTCATGTGCGCTGTCGTTAAAGCTGCACAGACTCTCTTTAATGCCCACACCTTGCGCTGTCTACTTCACTTGCTTCTTCTGCAGAATTGGCAGTAATGTGTCGTTGACAGCTTACTCTGGCCCCTCACGGCAACTGAAATAATGTGTAAACAGAATAATAAATAAATAAATAAAACTTTATACGAAAAAGCACATTGTCAGATATTTGGGCATAAAAGAAAACACACTTTACAGGTGCCACACATGTGATGTAAGGTTTACCACAGTGTCTCCAGATTCTTTTATAGCTGTGTTCAGTGTGGACCTGCTCCCATCTGTGGGGCGCCAGAGGTGCCAGTTCTGGTGTTCTCTGGCAAATGCCATTCAGACTGCATGGTGCTAGACTATCACACTAAAGGATGATGGGCCTTCATGCCACCCTAACGGAGTCTAATTTTGGTAAGAAGCATCCACAAGAGCAGCCTACTGGAGGTCATTTTGTAGGGCTCTGGCAATATTTGCTCTCTTCCTCGCTGTACAAAGAAAGAGCTATTGTTCCACTGCTGACTCAGTCCCCATGTACAATCCCTTCCAGCTCTTCTTGTGCAAAGCCTTGTCTCATAGTTTTTTCCTGCCAGGCTTGAGAGTGACCTGGGTGACAAAGAAAATGTTTGTGTTACAGCATGTATGGATGTGCCGTTCTTGGGCAACTGGGCAAAATGTGCAATCAGAATGGGCTGCAGTACCATCTTATGCTACCTTTACTGCAATGCATACTAACAAGAAAAAAACAGACCCAGAGAGGGATATAGGGAGAGCAATGATCTGTGGCCACCACCCGCTAAAATCTATATGTTTTGGGGCATTTTCTTTTTCTTACCCTCCTGTGCACCATTCTCACGTTTAATTCATCACAGCAGGTGAAATGAAGTCAGATTCCTAACTGGACAGATTGATATCCCTTTGATGATTAAGTATAATTTGTATTTTTAAACACCGATTAGTTCAAGAAAATATCTTTAAAGTCAAATGTCAGCATTATATTGTAAATTCTCATATGTAATGCATGGATAAGTTTCCATGATAGCCAAGGACGCAGCCAACACAAAGCCTTTATAAATGCTGACTGAAAATGCCAATTCAAATAGCACATTAGATATGAGGCTAGTTTCCACAGCTCCAGTTTTATCAGGACAAGACATGCTATACTCATCTTTCTGCTGTCCTAAGGTATTTTTTCAAATCAATTTAAATCAGTACTTTACTTCTTACTCCAATGGCATAAACAAGACAGTTAAATGTCAAAAGTTAAAGTTCTGGAGGAAGTGTTGAGTATCATTCAGTGTAGCCTGTTAGTCTTTTAGAGAAAAAGTAATGTAACTGATAAGACATGCTGTAATACAAGCCTGTCCAGACACGACAGTTCACTCTGCCACTGAGGAAATTACTCTGAAAAAAAATTAAACAACTTGTGAATTCACTGTATTAAGTTATATCAAGACTGGCAATATGCTAAGGAGAAAATTACAGACTATATGAGCTTATAGACATTCAGTATTTCAACTTTAAATGATTTTCAGCATTATTTTCCATATCTATTCTCACTTAGAAATCTGACTGTTTTCACAGTGCATTAGACCAGTTGATTGAGCCCAAAATATATTTATAGGCAAGAATAAATAATATTTTTAGGTTGTCCATGTGCTCACGGGAAGCTGCAACTTCTGAAAGTAGCAAGTTGCCTATTTGAATTCTTGAAGTTCAGTATATTGGCAATGTATAGAACTCCATGTGAATTATCTATTGATTTTTTTTCTCCTATTAATGTGTGCTTTAGCTGCATCTGGTATTATTTGAGGGAGAAAAAAACAAAAATGTAACAAAAAAATCCTTTGATTGAAAGGAAATCCATTTGACCGTCAACATAAATATAGTGAATACTGATCTGTGGATAAAGGTCGCAATTTTGATTTCAAAAGAAAGAGAAGCTGACATTAACAGAAATGATTCACAGACATCTGAAAATCATTTCAAGTGCAGGCAGTGGTTTAGTCTGAGCTGTAGTAGCAGTTTGCTATTTTATTAACTGCCAAAGCTAAAAGGCCACACGATGATGAGGAGCAGCTATTCCAGCCTGGTACTGCATGAGAATGTGATCTGCAGGTTGTGGAGAAAGTCATATTCTGAAATTGTGTTGACAGAGACAAAATAGACAGAGACAAAATAAAAACAAAATGCCAATAATCAAATTCTAATTTATTTAAGTAGCCTCCAGACTTCTTGAACGGCATCCAAAGCTCTTCGTTGGATGTTGGATACATTTTGTTGTGTTTTCTGTCAACCTGATCCCACACTGCTTCAAAAATGTTGAGGTCTCAGGGGAGGCCAATCTATGACTAATAGTGTTCCACTGAGTGTTTTTCTGTCCAGGTATGCTTTTATGGTATTGGCAGTAAAAGCATACCTGGATCTTTTTCAAAAGCATTTGGGATCATTTTCATGCTGAACAATGAAGCTAGCTTTCCAAATGTTATTGCATGGTGGATCAAAAGCTGATGTTACTTTTCCACATTCATAATCCCTTTCATTTTGACAAGATCCTCAACACCACTGACTGAAATGCAGTCACAAACCATGACAGAGCCTCCACCATGCTTTACAGATGGCTGTAGACACTCACTGTTGACCTCCCCTGACCTCCTTCCTGCATACCAAAAACAATCTGAACCAATAATTTCACATTTGTATTCAACCTAAGACCTGTTACCACTGATTTTCAGTCTAATTCTTGTTTAATTTGGTATACTTCAGCCTTTTCTCCCTGTTTCCCTTCTTCAAGTATGGCTTCTTAAAAGTCACAGGTGCTCTGAGACCATTTCTGATGAGGCTTTGGTGAACAGTAGATGGATCAATTTAAAGGCTAGATGCATGTCTCAAGTCCTGTGTTAGATTCTTTGATGGATTTTCCTGTTTCTTTATGAAATAAATTTCATGTACTGTTCATTTGCTGTAGATAGTGTTTAGGCCTGCCACCCTGTTTTCTTTTTTGTCCTTCAGCTTTCAGTTAATAGCTCTTCGGCAGTCTCCTTGTTTGTGCAATAATATTCTTTTACCCGTGTCAAACTGTGTTATTATTTCTAAAATCAAAGAAACGAAAAGAAACTGAAACAAATTGTGTTTTAGCAGTAACAAAGGGCGTAAAGATATAATCAAAAATTGGCTCTTTGCTAAGTTTTCACTATGTATAGACACAACACTAGTTCCCTTGTTTGGTTAGGCCTTTTTTATGTAATGTTTGAATCATTCAAAGATCAGTGTTAAGTGGCTTAACACACAAAAAAAACATTCCTCTATAAATGAACAGGTACAAGAACTGGACTGAGAGAAAAAGTAGCCAATGTAAAAAACAAAACAAAAAAAAAGAAAACAGAAAAAAACAAATTGCTGAAAGACCTTCAGAAATCCTGGAAAACAACTACTCAAGACCACTTTTTAAGAAATACAAGAGTGTCAGGTTGCTTGGAAGCAAAATATAAAGAAATAAGGGAAGACTTTTGCACAGTACTGTCCATTCATGTACTTCATCATTCTTAGGAAAATGCAAGCCCCAAGGCAAGGTGGGGTCTAAAGTTAGTTAGCAAGGATGTGACACAACACAAGGATGTGTTGAGTAAACTGTCAGACATTAAAAAAAAAAAAAACACTTGCCCTGTTGCTAACACCAGTCCTGAGATGTCTGGGCATGTCCATGCACCCTATTGTGTAGTAAATTGTTATTAGATTAAAAACACACTCATATTACCACTCATCTATCCATAACAATCACAGATTAACGACTTATCTAAGATGTAAAATGCATGCAAAATAAAGTTTTAGAGGTGTACATAGTCATTTCTTCTTTATGATCTTTTTGGTCTGTGGATAATTGGCTTCTAATGACTGCATTTGGGCTAGCGGTGCCTAGAACTGGGAGTTGTCAGTTATTCGAAGGGAAAGGAAGGTGTATAATATCCTAGCGCATGATACATTACATGGAAAAAAAAATCTAAGGTGATGGAAAAAAAAGTCCATCACCTTAGATGGCTCACTGGATAACTCAGTAAATCTTTTAAATCATTTCTCAAAAGAAGCCATTTATTCTCAAAGCTCATACACAAGAAAGTAACTTAGACATTATTCATTTCTTCCTATAACAGTTTCAGAAGAATTATGCAGGTGAGTTTTTAGTATCCTGAGTCATGCATAAAATAAATCAAATCTCTGCACTGGCATGAAGATCATGAACTATGAGTCTGATGACATATTTGCTAAGGTGAATCAGATCCACCATTTTTAACTGCTGTCACAGATAAGCACCTTCGTGGCACTTAGAACTAAGAGATAATATACAAGAGTACACGTTAGATCAAGAACCATCACTAACAGGTGACTTTTGGATCAAAACAACATATTAGTCAATGTGGTGAAATGAGAAGCTGAAAAGCCATAAGACATACCTCATTCACATTAAAGATTCAGTATGCAACAAGGTCATCTAGCTTATTAACATGCAGAGTACACAGATATCTACATTCTGTGTTCAGGGTTACGTGGGATTCTCCACGATTTGTTTTTAGCACTGAAGAAACCTCTTGGATGAGAGATGAAACATCTTCACAAACGTAAAGGAGTCCTGGTGCCTTTTTTTCAGCCTCAATAGACTTTCAAGGAAGAGAGTGATACAACTGAGCTGTGGTTGTACAGTAAAGTTATAAAGGGACCAATGTTTGTTATGGTTTTAGTCAACTTTCCAATCATAATTTGTTAGATAAAGCTAGATGTGTCACTTTGAGTTAATGTGCCATTATCAGAATGGGAAATTGCATTTTACATATGGAGCTAACAACACTGAAAACCTGCATTGAAAAAACTCTCTGTGAACACTATTTATATTACACATACTTCGCCGCTGGAGAAATTGTTCCTATAAAACATTTGCTGCAAACATAAAGTTATTTAGGTTAATGAATTTTTACCCATTATAATTGAATTCTGTCACTTCAGCGTTATTATGTTGTCAGTCTACTGGATCCCTGAAGACTACAAAAATCAATGGCTGATTTTTCATGCAGTATTTATTGAATAACTGTTGATGGTGTCTTTTTTAAGGCTGGCGTGCAGAGACATGGATGTCTTCATGGATAAGGATTTCAGTATGACTGGCAACACAAGTCATGAAACACCACGAGTAAGAATAGAAGGAAACAAAGACCAAGGACTCAACCACAGCGACCCTTTGGACATGTTCATAGGCATAGAGCTCCTTCAGCGATACAAGCCTCTCTTCCTGCCTCTGTACTGCCTTGTAGTGGTAGTAGCTGTTGTTGGAAACTCCTTCCTTTTGGCTTGCATCCTGGCTGACAAGAAACTCCACAATGCCACCAACTTTTTCATCGGTAACTTAGCAGCAGGTGACCTGTTGATGTGTTTGACTTGTGTTCCGCTGACAGTGTCTTACGCCTTCGACAGCCATGGCTGGGCTTTTGGAAGACCTTTCTGCCATTTGGTTCCCTTGCTGCAGTGTGCCACAGTCTTTGCATCAGTGCTTTCACTCACTGCTATTGCTGTGGACCGCTATATTGTTGTAGGTAAGGGACTTGACATTACCATTACTGATTAGCAGTCATTTACTGTACGTTCAAAAGTTAATCTTACTATAATTCCAAAATGTGTTTTTTAAAATGCAAATTCACCACTCAGATTAAGTCTCCTGATACTGAGATGACTGAGCTAAAATAATTAGAGACATCTTTAATTTTTACTCACTTCTATACATGGCCACTTTAATTTAGGTATGAAATAACATCCTTAGTGTTTTTACCTAATATATATTATATCTGTATTTTTTCCTTGTCTCAGCTCATCCAGTACGGAGGAGGATTTCTGTGTGGGGTTGCGGTGCAGTGACTTTGGGTGTCTGGCTTTTATCTTTGGCCCTGGCCGCGCCTCCATCTTACTACACAGACTACCTGGACCTGCGGCCCACGGGCATTGACCTGGTAGTGTGTGAAGAATTTTGGCCAAATAGTGGCAATCTGCGGCTTCTCTACTCTTGCTTCATTTTAATAACCTCGTATATGATCCCACTGCTGTCAGTTAGCGTATCCTACTGTGCCATTACTATCAGTTTGAAGCGCTATTCAGTGCCTGGGGAGCCATCAAACAGTCAGCAGCGCTGGAGCCAAAGGAGGAAGAAAACTTTCTCTCTGCTGGTGGCCTCAGTGCTGGCCTTTGCCCTGTGTTGGCTGCCTCTCCAGGTGATTCAAGACACTGATGAATTCTAACCATTACTCCATTAATCCTTATCTATAGGCATTAGACAAAGAAAGTAACATTTTTCTATATGTATCTGTTCGAAACTCATAACCTCAATAGCAGCAAAATGATGCAAAACTGCAGGTTTAACTACTATTAGGATGCTTCAATTTTATGCATCATTAACTATGGAAACCCAACATCAGATATTTGTGTCCACAAAGCCAATATTATGTCCACAATGAGCCATGTAAAAGGCTAACAGATTAGGATTTCATTGTCACATTATTGAACTGGAAGGAAAAGTTGACACTGCAATATGGCTGCAAACACTCAGAGCCTTGTTTCACTAAAAGCACTTTGCATGCACTGCTTAAATGCAGATCGTAAGTGTTGGTAGAGTCGCATTTCTAAAGTCAATGTTGCATGCAAATTGCAGATAAATTCGTGGCTTCTGCAAGGCTCCTTCATGACTTAGGAGAAGGGTATTTGTCATGGATAGTGAAACGTGTCCAAATGAGTCAAAAGTGAAATGATCCGGTTTTATAAATTGCAGTTGGCATGTTGCAAATCCTGCTGCTAAACACTGAAACTTAACTTGTGACGTGGAATGATTTAGTATTAGCGTTCAACCAAATCTAATTATGCTGGCAAATTTCACATTTCTGAAATCCATTACCACAGTTCAAGCTGCCTCCTAATTTGTGATTTTCTAGGCAGAAAGAGAGGAGCAGCTTGGTCAGACTTTTCAAAAATCTTCCTAATAGTTTAAGAAATCAGTGCTGATTCGATGCAATAACAACTATTTCCATTGTGTTTTGTAGGTGCTGAACCTGTTGCTGGACTTGGACCCGGACTTCCATATTATGGGCAAGCGCTACATAAATGTCTTACAAGTATGTTGCCACTTAGTGGCTATGAGTTCTGCATGTTACAACCCTTTCATTTATGCCTCACTGCACAGCAAGGTGCGAATGCACCTCAAAGGTTATCTCTGTCCTTGCCACAACCACCAGAGAAGGATGGTGGAGAGATCCAGGAGTTGAACCCACAATGCAACTGTAGCAGCTCTTGATATGCAGAGCCCATTCTTATCCGCAAGCTAGCACCTGCACCTCAGCATGAGCGTTAATGTCTGAGACATCCAGGAGAATACAATGCAGCTGTTCAAAATTTATTTAAACCATTTTCTTCATGCTTTACCAGCATGTTGTGACGTCATGGCATTTAGTCCTTTCTTGTAGCGTCCCCAAAGGCAGTGCTAAAAAAAACAACAAAAAAACACTGCTTACAAAAAAAAATCCAATGATGGTAAAGAAGAAAGAAGACCAGTGAAGAGTCCACTGGGATCCCTGTGTTGTGCTTAGATGGCAGTGCTGCAGAGGCTAAGCAGACGCTGCAGCTTTGAAAAGGCCAGCGGGGGTATAAACAGTGTTCAGCTGTAGCAGACTTATGCTTGAGGCTGAGATCATGGGTGTTAACACTGGTTACAGGGACCGGTTTGCTTAAACATTAAACACTTGACTTCAGGGAGCTGAGTGTACAGTGAACTCCTCAAACCAGACGTGGATCAGGAAAATACATGGTGGTGGTTTTATGTTGTCCACAGAACTGAATGTCCGCCTTTCAAAAATGTCATTCAATTATTTACATATATTATTGGATAACAAATTTTTAGGTTTATTAAACATAATTAGGTGGTACAGTCTAAGTGTGTTGTATGTGTAATTAAATATATATTTGTGTTTGTGAATACATGCTGTATGCAGTCTCTTCATTTTCTGCAGGTCAAAACCTCAGTATGTGCAATAATGATAAAAATGCATCTTACTGTATATGACATCTTGCAGCAGTATTGGAAATCGTCTTCAATTATATCTTATCAATACCAAATTAATAAAGGATTTACTTGAGTGAGTGCTCATAGTTAAATGTTAAGTGCTCTGGCTCTACCTGACAAAAGAGACTGGCACAATAATTAATTATTAGATAATTAAAGCAAGAACAAAAACAATAACTGTAAAGCATTACTCTGCTGATGCCGTTCTCATTGACTTGCCATCAAGTATGATTAATGCTTTCATAGGCTGGGTATGAAGACTCACCAGAGGAAATGCTAATGTGCTCTAAATTGCATGTAAGCAGAATGAATTTGGTTCATTCAGTTAATTAGCAAGCTAAAATTTTCATTGCTGCGAATTTCTGTCTATGTAGATCTATCTAGAGCTCTCTATATGGACAGATAGATAGATAGATAGATAGATAGATAGATAGATAGATAGATAGATAGATAGATAGATAGATAGATAGATAGATAGATAGATAGATAGATAGATAGAGTGCATCAAATGCAATAAATGCATCAGAGTGCAGGGTAAAATGTCCATCAACAAATCTAATCAGCCCATTCAAAAATAGCAAACACCATTTGCTCAAACATATCCAGTGAACCTTTAGTGCAAACTAATGAGCCGCAGCTCCCCAGCCAATGCTCGCTGATGCCAACTGTCACCTTTTAACAATCAAATTACTTTGCTGTCTGTTGCTTGGCAGCTTGGTTGCTCTGGCTTTTCTCTCTAAGTAAACCTTGAGACTGCATTCACCTCTACTCAATTGGATTTTTGTCCTGATGCTTTTTCTGGAAGGGTTTAAAAGAGTTATTGTTGTGTTCTTTAAAAGTGATTTTGTTTGTTTGTTTTCTTGTTTGTATTTTTTTTAACTGAATTTCATCTCTTTCCGCCAAATGCCCTACCGCTACACATAATAGACACTTGCAGATCCCACCCCCACTCTGTGTGTTGATGGCAGCAATGCTCCTTACCTGAATGTATTTACGTCATTGTCAGTGTAAACTTTGGTTATATAGATGATAAGACAGTACTTCATCAGATGTGGACATGGGTTTCCCCACTAAAAATCTATTATTTTAATGAGTGTTCCACAACAAAAGAATATTAAAAAATATACCCATGACAACCATAAAGATACCTTCATGACGTATCAGTGTGAAAGTGTGAATAGTATGAGTCATTTCAAGTATTCTCTTGTAAACTGTAAATTATGCTGGTAAACTATGAGTGTGCAAAAGCTGCTAACATTTCCACTTTATTTATCTGTGACTAAGTCAATGGAGAAAAAAAGACACTGAACTGTGGCTTTGTATGTTAATTTCATTTACTGAACAACCATGCATGTGCAAGCAGAGTAATGGGTGGAAAACCAGGTCTTATGTAATTTAAGCCAATTTCAAAAATTCCATGTTTAGATTGTTGTTCTTTGCTAGTGTTGAATTAAAAAAAATTGACAATTTCTGTACAATTTCATTTCTCACAACTATGTACTTCAACATGTTGTACATTATAAAATAACAGCCTGAAATGCGGTGAAGTGATCTATGGTAAGGCTCATTGGATGATGTTTGTTTGTTCATAGAATCAATAGAATCAATTAGAACTGACAGTAATATTAATTTGTGTTTAAGAAGACACACACACACATTTGACCATATTTTTCAGACCATAAGGCGCACCGGATTATAAGGCGTATTAAGCGAAACAAAACAGTCAAGTCAGACTTTACTCAACTCATTCTTCTTGTTTCCTCCACTTCCGTACCATTAATTCATTAATCTTGAATTCTCTCGCAGCTGCTCTATTCCCATGTTGTTGCAGTATATTAATGACTAACCTTGTATTGTGGATGGATTATCTCAGTTGTTCTCCTGACTGAAGTTTGGTCCGTTTACAGCATCCTGCCATGCGATTGCATTTGTCCCTAACCATCAGGAACCCTCACGTTAACTTTTATCAAGTGGAAAAAGTTACTGTTCATCCTCCAGCTTCACTGTGTTTACGTTATGCTAACATAGCTGTGTCGCTAGCAATCACGTAGCACATCATTATATAGCAGCTAGTCCAACTTCAGTAACCCTACAAACGTCACTGCTGTTTAGTTTTCTGTCTTCATTTATGTTGGAAGTCATAGCAGAGCTGTACGTTTTAATTTTTTCAGAAATCTCTCAGTCAGAAGATCGTATATCATCTTTGGGTAGAAACTAGTGAGTTAACTTCCTGCTACCTTCTAACTCCGTTAAATTTAATAAATGCTGTTTTCATGGATGCCTGAATGTTAAACTTAGCCGTACGCAGCCGTAATGCTCCAAGAATCCATTAAGCGGTGCGGCTTCATAGCTTACCAAAGTCGTACTAAAACATTTTTTGACAGATTTTTGAGCCCGTGTACCACATAAAATCGGTTCGAGGTCAATAAGCACAACCAGAATTCATACATAAGGTGCACCGGATTATAAGGCACACTGTTGATTTTTGAGAAAATTAAAGGATTTTAAGTGCGCCTTACAGTGCGGAAAATATGGTAAAGGTGTGTATTTTTTAGTAAGTATAGTTAGTCATAAAAAAATTTGCTTTTTTTGTATGACTATTTTTATACTTACTGCAAAAGACTCCTGTGAAAAACGAAGTATACCCCATGATTCAATATCTTGCAGAACCTCATTTGCAGCAACTTGAAGTGAAGTTTAATAAATGTCTTAAATTTGCATGTGCTTTCTCCTGTCCCTTTTTCACATGATGGTACTCGCTTAATATTTTCTTAGGTACACATACAACAAGCTCATGGGCACCAGTCCTAGACCTCTGCCATGTACTCTACCTTTACACAAATTTCTACTTTTTGTCTTTTCATCCACTGACACTGCTACTAGAGAGAGTTCTTTTGTGAATACTTTTGCTTATTGACATCACGTACTGTTTTCTTTCGTAAGTTCTCTGTATGTGACCAAGTTGTTTTTCTGTGTCTCAGTGAACAAAGCTTTGTGTATTGATCTTCTGTTGGTGTGGTCGTTTTTGTTGTGCATGACTGTGGTTGGACATAATTAATCCAGTTTCTGCAAAACATTTTAGCATGCCGTGTAGTGACACTTGGGAAACTTTCAGTCTAGCCATGATGTGATTTAGAGAAAGTAACTTTTCCTTCAGAATTACAATTGGACACTTGAAACTTTCACTGAGTTCTAATGTTTCTCCATTACCTCACTGCCACTTAGACTTTGCTGTTGTTTCCTCTTTTACTTTTACATCTCTTACGCCATGTATCCACAGTTGTTTGACTTGCTGATTTGGGCTATTTTTCTCATCACTGTCTCGTAACATCTGTGTCACATTAGTTAATCAGTAGATTAGACAAACAGATAAATTGTAGTTAAATACTTCTGTTTCATGAGGCATAGATAATTCTAAGTTCAATGCACATCCTAATTGGCTACAACATAGTTAGTGCACTAACAACCGTTACTGGGCTTTGCTAAATTATACAGCTACAGTTAACTTATACATCACCGCTGCTCTGTTGCGTTGCTCTGCTGCACCAATGTTTAGACTGGACAAAAGCCACAGAGCATGCGTTTAAGATTATCAAACATGGATTTTGCCCTTCTGTCATCCTCAAATCTTCCTAAGCAATTACGCAACATGGTCGATGCTTAAATGTGTGGGTTGGGGTAGTGCTACCCCAGCAGTATCTGTTAGCCTTTATTTGCAGAAAACTGGCACCCACAGAGAGTAACTGTGACTTTGGGAAATGGAAGCTGTTAGCTATCGTGCTGGCTTTGGAAGATTGAAAGCACTGGAGGGTGCAAGGCAACCTTTTTTGGTCTGAGGAGTCTGGAATATATCTACTGTGTCAAGAGACCCAGCTCCCAGGCAGCCAAGTGGACATTATTTATGTGACTGTATTAAGCCAGAGAAACTCTCTTGTGCACACTCAAATGTGGCTAACCCTACAACTGCCTCCTGGTGTCAAAGAAGAATTCTTTCCACCTCTTACTTTTCGCAGCACGACTTTCATCTTCATCATCTATGTAGTCATCTGTTATGTTTTCTTTTTCTAAATCATTTACCGTAGGCCGCAGTCGCACGGGGTAAAGAGAAGTTGTAGGGTAATTCTGGTTCTAACTGTGTAGTCCCCAACCAGCTGGTCACCTTGTTAAACTGGTTGCAAAGAAGGAAGTGCAGTAAATCCTTCTTGTGATTGCTTTTGTTGTTAGCAGCACATAGTTTGCATGGAAGAGGCCAACTTATCTGCAAGCTATTGCCAGCTTCTCTCTGAACGTTAGTGAAACTGAAACGTGTGATTTAAACTGAAAAACGAGGTTGCTCGCCTCAATATTTAAAAAAGAAAAATGCTATTGTTTCACTGCTGCTCAGTGAGAAGTTGGCGTATCTTCCATGTAATTACAGGGATTTTATGGCAACCCACTAGAAACCAAACAATTTCAAGGACTTTTTTGTTGCAGTATCCCGTACCTCTTTGCGATTAATTTTATCTAGTGACAACCATTAGCAACCATTTGCCAACAGGTCAGGGAATTCACATTTTTCCATTGCAACTGTGGTAACACACCATTTCTAGGCCTGTGTGACTGGGAACATATGTATGTAGGATCTTTTAACTGCTTTTATTCTGTTAATTGTGTCTTATTAACCATTATCAGTCTTCTGTGTATACAATGTGTGACCAAAAAGTTCTTCGAATGAGCCCTTAAAGATCATCTTCAGTGGTATGCCCAGACAGCTTCTGGCATGGCTGTGTTTTCAGATTCTTCCAGTCAACTTCCAAACTTTTCCTTGTTCCTTGTGTATAAAATGATGCCGGTGTTGTACGCTGTTATGTATAACTAGCCTTTGTGGGCATTTTTGCCTCTTCTCTTGTGTAAATTGCTCTTCTGACTAATAACTAGGGATGGGTATCGTTTAGGTTTTATCCAATACCGGTGCCAAACCGGTACTTTTCAATCGGTGCCGGTGCTGATCGATCCACGATTCGATTCGATTCGATTTGATTTGAATCGGGGAAATTTTGCCTCAGACAGTCAGAAATATTATAATTCAGATCATGCATCAGTACATTTCCATATTTTTATATCTATAACAAGGAAGTTGACACTTGCAAGACTTTATCAAAGGTGTAAGCATCACAGCAGATGCCTTTGTGTCAAAGTAGCTGAAGATAAAACAGAAAAACATGAAGGCGATTTTCCTGGCTTGGGATTTTATAAAAAATATTCTGCAGTAGATCAAAAATGCTGCTGAAGTGAAGCAGAGAAAAGTTACAGAGGTTTTATTAGAGACACAGCTAAGTGTTTTGCAATTTTGCATAATTTTAAAAAGTTTAAATTTGTTCAGTAGCCTATTGAACAGCAGAAATGAGGCTTTCTTTTCGGAAGTAAGTAAAAGGAAAAAAAAACAGCAGCCGACAGCACTGTAAACAACGGTAGATTTGTGCGTAATAAGCAAGTTAATAATGCAGAAAACAAATTTTTAGACGGGAAACTGTTCTTGAAGTATACAGAGAGAGAGAGAGAGAGAGCTGTGCATGAAGTGTGATTTTATCGCTGGGAAGCAAAACAGCAAAAGTAAGAGGGAATTCATGACAATGTTTATGTGAAGCTAGTTTGGATCTTCTTTTGCTGCTGGTTCAGTCAATATTGTTTGGAGAGAGATAAAACCTGCAGCTTCAGAATCTAGTGCAAAAAGGGCGTAAACACAAAGCGCGGACCCGCCGACAGATCAGAATCAGTGAGCTGTCGGCTTTCAGCCCCGACCGTGTCCGTGCTGTCGGGTGAGAAAGGCGACATCTCACTGATTCTGATCCGTCGGCGAGTCCGCGCTTTGAGTTTACGTCTTTGTGCAGAATCCGTGTACCTGCTCTCATTTACTGTTTTAGCTGTTTGGTGGTTGTTATAATTTTGTGAGGTTTAACTTGAGATTCTGGCATTTGGGGGAAAATAAATTTATATAAAAAAATCGAATCAGGATTTTAATGAATCGATATCACGTTATCCAAGCTAGAATCGATTTTAATCGATAAATCGATAAGCAAAACCCACCCCTACATGTAACTACGACGGGATTTGCTAGTTCACCTTACGTGCATTAATTTAATAACGTGGTTAGTCTACTCAACGTAAATTACACACGAACAACATTAAGCTACTCACGCAGAGAAGAACGGCTGCTGCTGCTGCCATCATCATCCGTCATCATTTCTGCTACACTGGCAGGGCTAGGGGCCAGGACTCTCCTCTTCGGGTTCTTGGGGGATGTTGCTAACTCCGGGTCCGATAACAGGCACCACACCCGCAGTAGATGTGCTCGGTCTTGCAGCAAGCTATCAAATACGGTGCATTTCTCGGCTTTTAAAAAAACGCTATGTGTCGCCAGGTGTTTCATCAGATTCGAGGTGTTACCTCCTTTGCACAGTATCACCTTAAAGCACTTGTTGCAGGCTGCTGAGTTTGCATCTTTTGCTGTGAAGTACAGCCAGACTTGGGCATTTTTAATCTGTAGCTCTGCTCTAAAAGAACGTACGTACCTGGGCCCGCCTACTATCCTTGGAAAGGTAAAATGATTGGCTAGAATCCAAAGTGTATGACATCTCAGGAAAAAAAAGCACCGAAATAAAGCACCGAAATGTGCGCTGCTTTTCGGTCTGGTTATTACCGTTTATGTCAGAACCGGTACCCATCCCTACTAATAACCCATGTAAGATGTTTTTGCCTGCATGTAAAAGTTTGGATGCTTGGCTTTTATCTGATTTCCTGTATGATCTCTGGATGTGCTTCAATTTTTCGGACCCTTGTTGTTACAGTTAAGATATGGACAATGGCTTCACACAGATATACATGAACAAGTCTCTGATGAGACAAACCCTCCTAAGTGTCATTCAATTTAATATGCTTCAGTGGATGTGATGCAGCAGTAAGTAAATCGCAAACCCTTTATTGTACAATTACTAACTTGTCTGTCTTCCTTTTTTAAAATATTTCAATTATGTTCTTTTTTTTAAGGTCCACATCAAAATATTAAGATTTCTGATCTGGTGTTTTGGAATACAGTGTGTCATTTTTAAAGTGGATAATGGCCAATGTTGTATAGATAGGTGTGAGAAATTCTTTAGTAAGCAGAAATAGTTTTTAAAAAATAAAACAAAAACACAAAGACAGTACACTGTAAAAAAAAAAAAAAAAAAAGAGTTTCATTATGAGAGCTTCTTTCTTATGGAATACAAAACATAACTAGCAGGAAGTCTGCTGCGTTTCAGTAGAAATATTAATTATTAATCTGTTCATTAGGGTAAAAGGAAATGAAAAACTTCATTCTATTGAGTGCTCCGTTGTACATGTCCAAAGACTCCAAATGCTTAAAATAAGATCTAAGTATAGCTTGTTGGTATAGTCCATTAAGACCAAGCCTGCATTACAATGCTATGAGTCATAACAGCTAATCAATGAAGTCGTATTGATTTTCCTATGAGTCTGGCTACAACCTGAGTTAGCTCATTAAAAGCTGAGTCTGGAGAAAATAGATCTTTAAGATGTTGGAGCTAATGCCACAAGATGATTGACTGCAACATTAATTTCTTTAAACCTGATTAATTTACTAACGCTTCTTCAAAATGCTGCAAGCTTTAAAACTGTGGTGAAAAGAACATGGGTTTTTCTTTCTTTTCCATCTGAGCTGGAAAGAAGTTGATGGGGCAGCTTCAGCGTCACCAGTTGTGACTTCCATTCAAATGCCGGCATTAATCTATAGATATATTTTTTCTTTTTTTGCCAACAGAGCTTTTCAAGTATCTAAATATGATGTATATGAGGGTTTAAAAATAAAGTAAGGTTTAGAAACCAGAACATGTCTGTACTTCAGAGCAAAAAAGCCTGGCTTTATCGACAGAGACAGCACTTTTGGGTAGGATCATCTCATTGGTCTTTTTACTCTGTTTATCCTTTTATTAAAAAAAAAAAATCCACATTGCTAGACCTAAAGCAGCAATATCTAAAGGAGTCATTTTGTATAAATGTATTATTCTCTGACATTATTGTGGAAGAATTTTGGCAAACTCTTCTCTATAAAGTTGACTAAGTTAATTGAGGTTTGTGGCCATTTGCTTATGCGCAGCTATTTGTGTTCCTGCTGCAGCATTTCAGTTGACTTGAGGTCTGGACATTGGGCTATTGTAACACTTGTGTTCTTCCCTTTTTTGGCCAATTTGTCATAGGTTAACTGAAACCTGTAGAGTCTGAAATGTAGCTCTTGGGGTTTTTGTAGTTTCTATGAGCATAGCTCCATGGTAGGGTGAATTTGATGGGAAGATTATGGCATCATGTGAACAGATACCAGAATTCTCCAGCGTAGCAAACCTCCAAAACTGCTTCTTATGGAAGGGTATACATGATTGTACAATTCAGGAAATCAGCAGTATAGATCTTTAATTAAACAAAACTGGTTTTATTCAGGGTTTTTACTATGCAGTCAATGTTCATCTTGGATTGTAATGATGTGTACTAAAAAAAGCTCTGCTGATGCATGAGGAAGCTGCTGTATAAATTATGAACCAAGTAACAGCCATAATGTTGATTCAAAAGCTTCCTCTTTCAGTCTTTTTGCTGTCTTTCTTTCACTTTATTATTCTTTTTCTCCATTTCTGTCTCACACCCCTGACACACACTTATATACATCCATCATTATTGCCTTCCTTTTCAACTTGACACTTGTGAAGCACACAGCTGTGTTGCATTTATAATTATCTATATGTTTAATGGCGAAGACTAAGAGACTGGGTGTATGGGTTAATTGTTGCATACTGTCTGCGTGAAAAAAAACTCTGAGCACCTGGACATAATACTGATTTATTTCTTGTTAAATATGTCAGACACTGGGCACACAAAGTTATGCTAACAAAGGCTTTGTATGGCATGCATTGGAGGTAATGCATATTTAACTATATCAGGGTTGCTCAGTCACGCTATGATTGCATAGATTGGACAAAAAAAAATACAAGGGCTCTTCAGTTGTGGCAACAGAGTCTAACAACAAAACCAGAAGTGGCTTACACTGAAGAACTCGTGGGAGAGCAGAATCCGAGACTAATATCACATTAACCAGGACTGAGATGCATACATTATTCAGCTTCCTCCTTACACTGTGCACGATATAACTTACAAATGTAACCACAAAGATTGCCTTTTATACATACACAAAACAACATACACAAGTGGGATGGAAATAATCCTGCTACTTAACTCATGAGAGGAAGACTTTATTTAAAAAAGCTGCCATGCAAAATCCTATAATGTGCCAATACACACTCACACACATCCAATTGTACACATGTCTATCACATATAGCTTATTATTCATATTAAATTAGTAGTGGCAGTAGTGGCAGCTTTTCCTCTTTTGTAAGCAGTTAGTGCACAGTCTTCTTGTTCTGTCCGTCTGCGGCATCTCCAGGTTAGTTTGATCTGCTCCCAGATTCCGTTACTCACCAACACATACAGCACTGGGTCCACCACAGCATTCAAACTGGACAGTGCCAGCGTACAGGAGAAGAAGAAGTGCATTTGTTCTTCAAACTTGCAGTAACTCCCATTGTAACTCTTATCAAAATTGTTGTTATAAAATACTAGTGAGCGTATGAGCAAAAGAATATGATATGGAGCAAAGCAAACTGAGAAGATCCCAATGACTCCAAAGGAGAGAAGACGGACCTTCCTCTTAACCTGGGCGCTCAGGCCGGGACTTTGGCCCACAGTGGCTAGCACCCTCCAGTAGCTCACTGCCAGCACTAGCAGGGGTAGCAGGAAGCCCAAGCCTACTCTGAGCAAGTTGAATAGAGCAATAGGCTTCTCCATGGGGTAGGTCTCATAACAACGGTCATTATTGTTGTTCTCATCATGGGCGTCTGTGAGATTATCATGGACCAGCATTATGATGTGCATCACCACCACTACCACATAAACTACGATACACTGCATCCAGGCGTAGCAAGAAGTTCGGTGTGTCTTGAAGCGGAGTGGATAACTGACCACCAGACAGCGGTCCACAGAGATACAGCAAAGCAGGTAGATGCTGATATACATATTAGAGTAGTAGACAAAGCCAGCTACACTGCAGGACCCAGAACCTAGCATCCAGCGGTGGTTAAAACGGTAATAATTTATCCAAAGGGGCATAGTGATGATGAAAAGGATGTCAGAGATAGACAGGTTGAGCAGGAAGATTCCCAGGACATTTTTTTGTCTCACTTGTTCAATGATGGGGCCCAGGGTCAGTACATTGAAGATCAAACCAAAAACAAAGGCCAGTATGTAAACAGACATCAGCAAGTCACTGACAACACTCTCTCCAATGTTAACGCATGTTGAGTTGTTGCCTGTTTCTGGTTTAAAAGTGGAGTTCATGGTTCCTTTAGTTAGCTGTAACTCCCCTGGTTAAAAATTCACCTGCAAGACAAAAATACATTATTAAATCCCTGAAATTAAAAAAATACAGTAACAATTTGTATGGTAAATCAACTTCACCATAATACTTTAAAAACATATAATAGAGCTTGGATATTTTGTATCCCCTATTCTATTTCATGGTTGACTGAGCTCAAGAGATAAAAAATAATTTGGTTGTCCTGATGTTTCTCAATGTGAGATAGTTTGATTCTGCACACTATATGGTGTTCAGGCATAGTGTCGATGGGAGTCCTCCGCTTCCTAGTATGGGTTTAGTCATGCTGCCTGATGATAACAGTTTGCACCCACGGTTTTAATAGAAAGTGAAATTGCCAAAAGTCCCTGCCTCAGCTACACTGTATGGAGAACACATGTCGTAAGGTAAGCTGTCGTTGTTGTGGAAACAGACAGCATTAAGGAACTGATACCTTTTAGATTCATTTGACGTAGAACCTTCTGCACTCGATCCCTTGAGCTGAGCACATTACTTATTGTTAATGCTACTTTTTATTAAATTATCTATAAATTGCTGCATTTATTCTCCTGCGTGGTCTAAGTTGCAGGCGAGGATCGCGCAGAATGTACAGGCAAACTGATCATTTGCATTTTACAGTAATCACAGATTAATACAGGTTACTTTTTGTTTCTCAGCACAACAAGAGCCTGCAATTCTGGGGGACAAAAAAGTTGGCAGTCATATAGTGAGTTGGACCAGTTATTTCCAATTTAAATGTGACGTTAACAAATAGTTGCAGACGTGACGAAGGTAGTTGTTTACTGCAGCTTCAAGAATGAGTAATGTAAAATTCATGCACTCTATAAATGAATCAGTTAATTCTCTCCCTGATTTAATCTGTAGATGCACCATCACACCTGGTCCATCACAGAGCTCTGAGTGTAATTCACGCCAGACACATCTTAAAGATTAGCATAACCCAGCAGAGACAAGAATTTCAAAATGAATTTAATAATAATCCAGTAATACTTTCTGTTTCAAAAAGATAAAAGACGAAGAGCAGGTCAAATAATCTGTTGTGAGACTGATTTTGTTATTTTGACGTGAACCTTTCCTCTTTGAAGAAGTCTTCTTTTCCATGAGAGTAAAGTTAGCAGTGCAGTTTCAGAGAGGATACGAAACTATTCAACTGAACTTCGACATTTAAAAGGTGACGGATTTGTGGTTAAAGTACAACGACAAGGTCAGTGGGCAAGGCAGGCATCTGAGAGAACCTTTGTGCTCTTTGTTGGGTATTCTTTGTAATACACTGATGAGCGAGTTTTTTTGGCTAAGCTAGCATAACCGCAAACAATGTGTTATAGCTTAATGTGCAAGGAGTGTGTAGCTTGTAACACGTGAGCTGCATTTGATTTCCCATAATATGCATTATCACATAATTTCTTTTATTTATTTGCTTTATGTTTTATCCTTATAAATTTGTAAATTGTTATGTTTGTTGTTGTTATTGCTTGTCTCTATTCTGCTGTGTACAGTGTCCTTGAGTGTTTTGAAAGGCGCTTTCTTAAATAAAATGTATTATTATTATTATTATTATAATGCTAATGCTGGCTCACTAACTAGCTTGGTAAAGAAGAAGCATAATTCAATGCACAGGACATGAACAGATTCCAGTTCTTACTGAAGGCCATGTAAGCTACCTCCTGGGGAAAAAAATAAAAGGCTCTATGACTGAAAATATCATTGAAATGATGATGGAACACATTTGCATTTCCTGCTCTTTCAGTTTTTTATATCCAGAAAAGATAACAAAAAAGCTACGATACTGATAGGTCTACCTATTTTGCAGACTGAGACAAGTATGGGGTGCAAACAATGCCTTTTGAACGGCAGAAGGACTTTTTTGAAATACAGATTTTCTAGATTGTTTAAAAAATATTATTTGGAGCACACATGTAGATGATCACTTGACACTAATTGTTTTTCTTCATGTCAATATGTGATGTATGAAGTTGTCAACTTTGTTTGAAAATTTAGGTAGTGTCCATAACAGTGCAAAACATTATTATTTACATTTAACAAAGTTAATTCTTTATGACGTTTATATATCCCATACATATTATCCTGCAGGCATAATGATCAGTTACATTACAGGCGTGTCGCATGAGTTTTGTGCAGCACGTTGCAGGCTTAACAGAAAATGACTTACATCATAGGGCTTGCAACACATTAATGTGTATAAATGATAAATATTTTTATATGTTTTACTCAATTATACATCTCATTTATAAATATACAATTTTCAAATTGCTAATAAATAGAGTTCACTAAACTTTCACTTTTTAAAGTCCAGTTGTTTTCAATGAAATCCTACACATTTCATATGGGACATGACCATCTCTTAATATAACAGACCTAATTGTTTTCTAGTAATGCACAGCTTTTGGCTTTTTGTCCCCCTGTTTTTAATCTACTCTGTTTAATGTAAAAGTTAAAGAGTGACATGCTTAACTGTTACAGAAGAATGCTATTCACGCGTTCTTGTTAATGTTTTAAATTCTGACACATTAATAAATAATATGAAACCTAAAAATGGTTTGAAATATATAGTCATAATTGATGACTAATGCATTAAAAATACAAAAGATGCTGCACAGTTAAAACAGTTTAGTGGTTTATTCGGGGTAAATTTGGATTTCCTACAGCATGACTACAGATGCTAACAGTGCTGTTAAACAGACATGTTTAGATTCTGACTGAGAAGGATACATCTTTCCTTCATCTCCTCACCAGCATTGTAGAACTCTTTAGAGTCTTTACCCAGTTTCTGGGCAGACCGAGCATGAGTTCAGCTTGGTTCAAAACTAATTCAACCAAACTATGACAGGCTAACTAAGGCCAGAACCTGATTGTACAAAAGAACTCACATGCTACATAATTAGGAATGCTGTTTCAGAGGAACGGTTACAAAGTTCAACTGGTTGTGTTA
Source organism: Pelmatolapia mariae (assembly GCF_036321145.2). NCBI lineage: Eukaryota > Metazoa > Chordata > Actinopteri > Cichliformes > Cichlidae > Pelmatolapia > Pelmatolapia mariae. Next base: position 22,181,256 of record NC_086239.1, read on the forward strand.
TGGTTTTCCTTTCAGACTGTTTATAGGCTTTCTATTGGTCTGTGAAACTGTGTCATCAGCCTTGAACATTTTTTAAAATTTTAGTTTATCACAACAGAATTTTTTGAAAATGTCCTCTGGTTTCAGTTAATAACGGAAGTATTTATTCATATTTACACCATCAGTACAATCTTATACACCCATTCATTGTGACGATTAAGGGGTTAATGTTTAGTTTGTGTTCCACTGGAAAAAACCCACATTAAAAAAAACTGTACTATTTTACCAGGTAATGGGAACCCATGGTTATCATTAGGAGATCAAACTTTGCTCGTTATTTCTGTGGCTTTCACTGATATTTGTTTCCTCTCTTTGTTTTGTTCCCTCTCTCTCTTCCAGGCTTGACCCTGGTGTGTTTATAGGCTCGGGAAGCATCTAATGCTATTAACGTCCAGAAAACTCAATAATAGAGAAGCCATTTGGAGACAGGCCGTCTTCAGAGAATGATAATGTGCGTCTGCACATGTGCCTGTGTGCAGGTGTGTTTGAAATGGGTTTGATTTAATGGATTATTCATAAAATTTAAAAAATGGGAGACTTATCATGACTGCATTATAGGAAAGTTTTCCTCATAAATCAAAACTTTTCTAAAATATTTCAGTTGTTAGTCACCACTTAGGATACTATGACTAACAACAAACAGGTATTCCCCTATTACAAAGATAGAGTTTACCTCTAATGCCTGTAATGGTTAATTTGTCCAATTCAGGTCCTTCTTAAAAACAATATCTTTTTCTTTTTTCCTCTTGCATACATCTTTTTGTTCTTTTGCTGTATCTATCAGTACATTTCAAATCCAAACAAACGACTACTTTGCACAGCTGGCCAGGGCTTGATTCACTCATTTCTTCCATCTGAGCCAACTATGTGTTTGTTAGCATTATGTGCTGAAGTAAATCTGGTTGTCATTATGAATTGTTAAGAGAGCAGTATTTTAGCCTTATCTCTAAAGAGGGGGGATGTGCTGATTGCCAAATCCCCCCTTTTAAAACAAAAAGAAGAAATATGCGTTTTAACTTGCCTCCCTCATACCAAAGTGGTGTTTCAAAGGTAAAGCAGTCCACAGTTTCTTCTTGCAGAGCAGTTTTCTGTTGCCCTCTCCAGCGTGCTGTGGTGACCACCGCTGGGAGAATCACAGAAAACATTCAACCCCCCAGAGAATCAACATTAATTATTTTTCCAATGGTTACTCACATCACCTCAAGCATTCCATCTTTCCCTTGACAACAGTCCACTGGGGACAAAAAGAAACCCAGCATATGAAGTGCGGTTTCAAAATAAATGAATACCTTTACTACATTTAAGAACTTGGCAAACATAATAAAAGTTACCTTTGAACTTGTCCTTTTCTAGGGCAGTTTATAAAAAGTTTTACATAAATTCCCGCATCTGGTTTCCAGAACTCCAGTCAGTAATGAATGACCTCACCTGTTGTTTGTTGATAGAAAGTTGTATCTTGTAGAAAGCTGTCCAGTGGGTGAAGAGTGTTAGATGCATTCCAGACCTGCTTCAGGTTCAGCAGAGTTCAGTCCAGGAAGATCAGAAAAAAAGCTTCAGAAGAGACTTTTCAGAGCTGCTGACATGCAGCCAAGCCACTGCAGTTCCTCATAATCTCAAATGAATGCTGAGCCAGATCATTAACAGTTAATTCAATAGCTACAGATGCAAGAGGTTGTTTTTCTCTGTACTGTGTAGTTTGCTCTCGTTGCTAGTTCCCGTTGACAGCCACAGCTGAAATGTCAGTAAGAAGTGTGGAAGGGCGAAGTACAGAAAGGGGAAGACACACGTAGGAGGAGGGAGGTTTGCTTCTGCACACGTGCGTGCAGGAAGTGTTCAGGGCTGGGCAAAAATTAAACGGTTATAGAAAAGATATGAATCATGTGTTAACGCTCTTGTGAGACCAGAAAAAAGTCCCCTCCCCCTCCTCTCCCATTTAAGGGAAATTTGTAATTTATGGGTCGAGAGCTGCATAGCGTGTGTCCTGTCTTCCCCTTTTACTTCACAGTGAGTGTTTAAATAACATCATTGTAGTTGTAGTTCTTAATGGGTGGGTCATTCACTCATCTTTTTGGTCTAAATGTCTTTTTCAGTTCGGCTGATCACTTTCAGTCTGGTTCAGTACAAGAAAACCAAAATGTGTCAATCACGTCACTGTAAAACACGAAGAAGATAAAGAACGTTGCTCTGTTTCAGATGATGTGAACACTGGGTCTCAGCACTGTGTAGGTTTCAGTCGAGGCTATTCATATGTTTATAAATGGAATCTGTGATGAAACCCTGAGGTTGCTCTGGTTATGTGTTGAGTAACCATCAGTGTACAGATGTGAATGTTGTCGGCAAGAACACATTCCTGAGGTGACGTTAAGAAAAACAAAAGGGAAAGTAGAAGATTATTGAAGAGGAAACGATAAATGTATGGAAATAAACTACTCAAAAAGGAAATTTCCAGATACTCTGATTTTCCACCACCTGAAGCACTGTTTCTTCTTTCCTCTGAAATGCTTTGATGTCACGCACTTGTTCCATAAGTTCAGTTTTTTATCACTGCATTTCAGCAGAATATGAGTAAGAACGAGTAATTTTCTTTTTATTGGTATTCTTTCTTTTAATTTTCTTCTTCTCTAATAAACAAATGATTAAGTAACATTACATGAATGTATACATTTTCCTGTTGAATTCAGGCTTTTATTGTCTGTCATTTCTAACAGATCCAGCTTTTCGTCTGTAATGTAGTCTTACAGAGCTTACATTACTTAGCAACCACATTAATTGTGTCTAAATACTTTTTAAGGCCATGTTGGTGATCTATTATTTTTACCCTACCTATGCTACTAACCTATTTTTTCTCATACTCAAATGTTATACTCAAATACGGAACAAGTTTATCTGTCACTTTCTGCTGTGGCTTTTACACTTTTTTTTAATGACTACGTCAAGGTGCCAATAATGTGACGCCCAAAAGTTTAAGTGCTGTGAATATTTTTAAAAAAGTTGTGCATGTGGATATTAAATTTGTCAACTTCCCTTTTTTATTCCTTAGTATAACACTGATATATGGAAAATTCTTTGCTATTTTGGGAAAAGAGAACAAGACAAGGCAGTGGGCATATGTTTGGTGCATTTCAGTTTCTTGTAACCGTTTCCTCACCTGATTGTGTGCTTCACCTCCATCACCTTAAAATAAATCATTTTGAGGTCTATACACGGGAAACAAATGTTCTAGCTCTGTTGGTTTACCTGCCTGTTTTTTGGTAACAGGCATCCAACTTGCGGTTACATGAAGCAGAGTCAGTGGCACTAATGAGACAAAGCAGTCAAATATACAGGAAACAGCTGTGAGAGCGCAGTAGTGAAGAGCAGAAGGCATACAGTGAACTTTGCCATCATAAATTTTCCATAAAAACTATTTAAAAGATTATTTATGGAAATGTATCTCTTAAATTCCTGTTAAAAGTCATTTTAGAAAAACAGTCTTATGTAATGTAATATAAATACAGATATTGACATTTTATGATAATGGTAGGATTGCAAGCATTTCACACCTCCCAGTGGTTTTTAAGCTTAGGGTTTAGCTTTTTTGCATCGCACTGTGGTGTGATATAGAAAGAGATTTAGTACCTTTTTGGTCATGCATCTACATGACAACCGGAAATGCTCTGCAATTTTCTGTAATTTTGCAAATTGCTTTACACAGTTGATCTATTCCCTTTCAAAATGCATTACGCCTAAGTGCAGGGGCAAACTCAGCAGCTGGTATAGCCGTTTAATGTACTTGATGGCCAAGCTGGAGGTCATCAGTTGTGCAGTCATACCAAGTGGAGGAAAGTGCAATCAGAATTTGTGATCATGTTACACAATCACAAACAAAACATTTCCAGAGCTAATGATGGTTTGTGGGCTTTGTGCTCAGTGTTTACACAGATCGTTATCTCGAGAAGCACGAGATAACAAGAAAATGGAAACGACTGAAAACTCTGGAAAACACTGATTACATAAGTTTACACTCCAACATCAGTTCTTATTTTGGTTGGGTAGCATTATCTAGAAATTCCACATGCGTGCACTACTTTCTTTTGTATTTAATGAAAAGCTGATGTGTTTCCAGATGGGGTGCAGCTATAAACTGAGAGTGCTAATTGCAATTGTTCTAGGAGTAGTTGCACTATAAATAAGATGACACTCTTTGAGTTATGAACACTCCTGGTAACCTTTTGAGCACACGGCCAATTGAATTTTGAGGAAAAACAGCACTTTCTCCCACAGACTTCATTAATACAGATAACTTCTGAACAAGCCCGAGAGAAAATGGAATTGCACCCACTGGCTAAAATCAATTGGCATGCGTGTGCATGCACCCCAAGCAGAGCTGCAGAACAAAACAGACTCCACTAAAGCTGACAAGAAATGAGCACTGGGAGGTCTCAGAGGTTTAGATGACAAAACGTGCTATGGAAATAAGTAATCAGTAGCTCTTTCTGTATGGAAGCGACACTAATGTAATACAAGTTCAAAGATCACATTACACTTCTGAGTACTTTATTAAAGTATCAAGTTGCGATTATTGTTAATATTTTTCTTAGTTTTAAAAAACAAAACCAAAAAGAACTATGTGGTGAAGTGTGGTCGGCGGTGCCATGCGGACGCACCGGCACGGCATCCGCAATCACGCCCGCCGTGTTTAAAAACACGGGGAAGCAGGGGTTGAGAAGAGTTGTGGTGTGATGAGTGTGTATTTAAAGATGGCTTCTTTATTGCACCACTCTCTGGACCCTCCGTGTCTCTATCGCACCACAAACTAATTCTAAAGAAAACTGTCTGTGGTAAAGACAAAAGAGCACACTAATGAGAACAAGGTTACACGTTAATTCACAACCAACACATGGACAGACAATTTTGTGTTATATTGGTCTACAACAGAAAAAAATCCCTCCTGAATGTATTGTTTACAACTGTCACATACCCTCATTGAGCTTATTAGATACATTTTTCTAGCACTGCACTGGCCCCCCTTTTGCCTTCAAAGCCCTCATAAAAGATTTAACACGGTGCTAGAATTTTTCCTCCGAAATTCCGAGCCATACAGACATGATAGCATCAAACAGTGATGTGAATCTCCTGTTCCACCACATTCCAGAGATGCTCTGCTGGATGGAAACCTGGTGATTGTAGAGGCCATTTGAGTACAGTGAACCCATCATGAGAAACCAGTTTGAGATTATTTGAGTTTTATGACAATATGTTATCCTGCTGGAGGCAGCCATCAGTTGATGGGAAATATACATTCCTAAATGATACACTGTGGTCATATATGAATCAGCATGATGGACAATAGCACTCACGTAGTCTGCGGAATTTTTTAAAAAATGCGAATTTGGTACTGAGGGACCTAAAGTGAGCAAAGAAAATTTCCTCATCACCACCAGCAGTCTGACCAATTTATAAAAGGAGGGATGGATCCACGCTTTCATGCCATTTATACCCAATTCTGACCCTACCATTTGAATGTTGCTGCAGAAATTAAGTCTCATAAGCAGGCACATTTTCCAATCTTTTATTATTCAGTTTTGGTAAGAAGTGTGAATTGTAGCATCAGTTTACTGTTCTTAGGTAATAGGAGTGGTACTCGGTGTGGTCTTCTGTTTTAAGTTTCATAAGGTGCATTTAAGGTGCATGTCAGATTCTGTTCTGCACATCTTTTCTACAATGAGCAGTCATATGCAATGTTCCCTCTAAGCTGCGCACGTGCGCAATTGCGCACTGCTGGCACGGTCTCTGCGCACAGAAAATCTGCGTTGCGCACAAAAAAAAATCTAACCTGAATTGAAATTAAAATAAATACGTTAACAATTCTGTTTAGCAGTGTTAGTCAGTAAGTGACTGGCTTCTCCCGTATGGGATTAGAACGATGCTACCTTATCCCATAGTCCAGCCAATAATGCGATTCACATTCGTATGCGCAGTTAATCAACGTCGTTGACAGGCTATGACAGCGTAATTATGTGCCGACACCGGAGTTTTAGCTAGCAAAGCGGCGTGGCTGATGTGGAGTGAAGCCAATGTGTACAACCATTGGAGATGTGAGCAGGACAGACGGAACAATTGACGAAAAAAGTGTGGACTTTATAGCAGTTTTTAAATTGTGTTGATCGGCCACGTAAAACCAGAGTTATGATAAAAATATCTGCAATGTTTGGTTTTCTTCCTGAATACTATCGTTGTTTATATTTACTGCGGGAAGAAACGGTAAAAACGGCGTTTTATAAGAAAAAAGGCTCGAAAGCCTGTGAGCAAAAACAAACCCCCACCCCCCTCTCTCTTTCCTATTCGTCCAAAAAAGTACCATGTCGACCAATCAAAAAATGGTATGGCAACGTGGCATCTAGTTGTTAAGAAACGTGGGGAAGTTTTAAAACTTCCCCACGTTTCTCCTAATTAGGAGTGACGGCGGTGTTTTGAGATGTGAGAGATTTGAGACGTTTAGCACAAATCTTGTGTAGTTAGTGTGTTTTGTTGCGTGTGTCAGAACAATGAGGCGACTGCTGAATGTTACAGGTGTTACAGGAGTGATACATCTCCTGTTGTCAGGCCTGCAGGTATCAGGCTGTTGTTCTCCTTTATCTCATAGTGGACAGAAATGATTTTTTGGAGTGGCACAAATAATTTGTGTGGCATCAAATTTGATACAGAACAGCTGATTGTTCTGTAAATAGTTTGAAATGTTTATTTAAAAAAACGCCTTGGCTGCATTTAAAAAAAATTAGCTGTTTTCAGTTTGGCAAATTGTTGTTTGCCAAACTGAGTTACTTTTTTGAGGAGTAACTATATAATTAATTGCCCAGCATTGGTCATTATATACTGTATTTTACAGACAGAGAGTTACAGGACTCTCTCCCAGACCACAGACTCATACTCATAATACAAGTCAGAGCTTTATTAAAAAAGAAAAAAGAAAAAAAGAAAGTTGTGTTTTCGAAATTGGGGTTCAAGTTATTTTTACTTCCAATAGTGTTAACATACTATACAGGCCAATGGCTAGATTTTTTTTTACATTTTCATTGTAAGTGGGCTAAAGCAGTTAATTAAAAGTAGTCTAACATAAATGTAAATGCTGTAATTTTATTATTTTAATAAACCATGTAACTTGGATGGATTAGATGCCGGCGTGAGCACAGTGCACACGTCTGATGTCGCTCAAAGTGGTCCAAGGGACTGCTCAGGGAGTTTGTGTGTTCGCTCAGACACATGAAAAATTAGAGGGAACATTGCATATGAGTTACTGTATTGACAATGCTCCTGTGACATTAACAAGCTATTTTCACGCAGAGAACTGACACTCACTGAATATGTTCTCGTTTTCAGACCATCCTCTGTAACAGCTAGAGATAATTGTGTGGGAAAACTGCAGCAGACCAGCAGTTTCTAAAACATTCAGGCTAGATACCAGCAACTATATCACATTCTTTCCCATTTTTATGCTCCTTTTGACAGGTTGTCCTGACCATGTCTATGGGCCAAAATGCACTGGATTGCTGCCATCTGATTATTAACTCTGTTATATAATAAGCCAATCAATTATTCCAGAGAGAGAGAGAGAGAGAGAGTGTGAGTGAGTGAGTGTGTATATATATATATATATATATATATATATATATATATATATATATATATATATATATATATATATATATATAGACTGCTAAACCTAGTGCTTGCAGCTGAAAAGAACACTTTCATTTAAGAAGCACAGGCTCATTAATCTGGATGGCTGAAAGCTTTTTTGCTTTCAGTGGAAAATCTTGAGTGAAAACAGAAATATTTTTAAGCCGTCTTCCACCTACTCTAACAAACTAGACTGATATTGCTCGTCACAGATAAAACTCAATAGAAATGTAATTTCTGGTGCCAGGTACGTCTCTCTGGAGGTTTGGGCCTGTCTCTTTTGCTTACTAAGTGGAGGGCTCTACATGACAGTGCAAAATCAATGGTCTGGAAGATTGGAGCTGATGAGAGAATGAAAGTTACTGACACTTGAAAGAAATAAAAGGAGGGGAGGAAAAAGGAAAAGAGTCTATCATCTGGCATTGTTTGACAATGACGATGGGTGTAGGGTAGGAGCAACAAGGGTGCACTTCTACCAGTATAACTGACTGAAGAGTACTCATTTCACAATGGAAAAAAATTCAGCGTCTTTGCCTCCATTGCCACAGGGTCCTCTTGAGTGCCACTCAGACTGTGGGGTGTTAAAAAAAAAAAAAAAGGAAAAAAAAAAAAACACTGTCTGTGCTTTGAGAGCTGGGAGTACTTTTTTTGTGTGTCTCTGGTTACATGAATACCCAATTCCATCATAATTTTTTAGTCCATGTTGCCTACATCTGTACGCAAGTACCAAGCAGCATATTTGGGGGGGAAAAAAATCTGCTCTTCTTTTGAGAGTAAAAGAAATAACAGCCTGTCAGGCTGTGAGTAGAAAACTAGTGGTGCAGAACAAGTCGTCCTTATTCTTTTGTTATGCTTTAAATGAAGCACGTCTTTTTCCATAGAGAATCTAAGGCACAGTAATGGCCCTTGTTTCATAAATATATTTATAGGGAAAAAGCAAATAATCTGTATATGGCTGACAAATATTTTAGGACTAAATCCGTATCTGCTCAGGTCTGTGTGCAATTTCTCAGGAAGCAGGTGAAAATGAGCAGGTTCCAGTTATGTATGCACGGACGTCACATTAAATAAAACTTCCAAGACAAATACAATGCTGTAGGAGGTTTGTATTATCTAAAAGCCAGGATCATCCTTCAAACATGTTATACACAGTCTACACATATTTGACAGCTATATAAACTTCAGGTTATACATTCATAAAACAGGCCAAAGTAACTACAGTATGTTCAATGATGAATCTAGATAATGCTACTTCACAGAAACATGTAACACATCGACATGAAAGGTAGTCAATACTTGTACAAGATAAGTTGTCCAAACTAGTTTAGTGACCCACACTGTCCACCCATACACTTACATCACAGGGGAACGTTTGCTTTTGCTGAAAGATGCGTTCATTTATCTGCTCATTATTAACGGTACAAATCATTTCAGTGACCTGCTTGACCTCAGACGGGTGACAACGAGTGATAACACAATAAAGAGCAATTTTCAGCAGTAGCTACAGAGAGTTGTCACCGATATACGAAATCTCACGACGGAAAATTGTCCGGTGAGTGCAAGTATTAAACTGCCCCCACGCTAGTTCATTTAAACTCATAATGGCATCTTTAATTACATATAATTTTCTAAAAGGCCATTGTGGCCACAAACCTGTGGTAATTACTGGAGGATTTGCTGTCGCCAGATCGATACCTTTGGTTTTCACTATAGAACACGAATTTATGGGAATGCATTTGTGAATATAGATGGCTTTTCTCAGTGGAGTCACTTCAGTAATTACCAGCACAGAGGAAGTCTTTTGTTGCTGTAAAGAGCTCCATCACTGAAAAGAGATTGAACTGAATTTTCTGTAATTCCAGTCAGTCCCATTAAAATAATATATTAAAGAAAAAAAAGAAGCATCACGTTGCTTTTAATTTCGTAACGTTTTGGCTGGATTTTACTACTGTTTGTATAGCAAAATGTTTGATTCTTTGATTCTTTTCTGCACCTGTGATAAAATGCCATTTCCTTGTTTGCTCTGATGCACGCTACACTGACAGGGGGAAAGAACATGCTGTTTTTCATTCCTCTGACAAATTCGGATTTACGGTTCACTCCGCAACTTTTATCTGTAAAGGCACCCTGAACAGATGAACAGGGAACGTGAAATAGAGTTGAGCAGTCTTTATCATAAAAGAAATTCAACCATTCAAAAGATGAAAGAGGACCAAGACGAGCAGAGTAAATGCTTTAAAGGTTTTCTTCGGGCTGGAGGAGAGAAATTGGATTTATAGCTGTGACACTGAGTGCTCTCACACAGCTCTAATCAGTCAGACACTTTATTTTATAAAAACCGCATGATTCTTCGCAAGTGTGTCTTTTTAGAGTACAAGGCCACCATCCCCTTCTCCTTCTCCCCGCTTCTTTCATCCTTCCTAAATGAGCGTGAGTCCTCTGCCTCTCTGTGGTCAGAGTATGCTGACCCTCTCTGTGAGACCTTGCATATCTGCATCCTCCCCGCCGTCCTCGTCATCGGAAGCCTGCGCCGGAGGAGGCGGCACAAAGTGAGCAGGGTATGGCAGAGTGTGTTCACGGGCGTACATTTGCCAGCGGCTGTCATCGCTCTCGTGGGTAATGTAACGTCCCCCGAGCTTAGTCTCCAGTTCCCGCAGGTCAAGCCACGTCTGATAGTCCTGGGAAATGACAAACAGGAATAAACACGGTGATGAAATCTGAGTGTCGGGAATTGCAAAGATTTGATCGATGTTGAAGGTGTTGTTTAATCACACACAAATGCATTTGTTTGCGCGGGCACATGTGCATGTGTGTACATAAGAACTAGAATGACCCTGAAATGATAAATTATGCTTTCAACCCACTCGTGGCTACCGTGACACTGAATATTAATTAATGACATTCTGGCAACTAAAAAAACAACAGCAATAGCAGCCTGTTTATCCACCACTAAACATTTTGTTTTGAAGCAGGCATTTAAGAGCTGTGCAGTCAAAGAAAACAATTTTTTTTAATTAATCCCCTTTCTGTTATGTTTTCAATAAAGTTAAAAACCTCCGGCCTTGAGCTGACCTTTCAACGCTGGGATTTGTGTGCATAGACCTCGGCTTTATTGTTGCAATTTTCTTTAAAAGCAACAAATTTTATTGAAGCAATTTCAAGGACTTAAATTGCTGCTCAGAAACTACAGTTACTAGCATTTACCACAGAAAAGGGGGCCTTTTCTTGTACATTTAATAGCCAATAATAACGGATAAAAAATTGTAGGAACGATAGAGTGGAACAGTCAGTCATTCATTCAAATGTGTGCCTGTGAGCAGTTCATTAATATAGTACCTGTAAGTATGCGTGGCTGAGACTTTTATCTACACTGTAGCGTTTCCTCATCTTAACTTGCAGCAGGTTGTTGATCAGGTCAATAGCTGGAAACACAAACACATGCTTTTCAATAAAAAACAAACGACCCCTCACTCACACACAGACACACAGACACACACACACACACACACAGACACACACACACGCACACAGAAACCATCAGAGTTGTTATCTCTTTATCATACCTTTTTTGTCTAGACACTAAACCCGACTTTAGTTGTGGTAAAACTGCAGTACAACTTATCACAGATCAGATTGGCTGCATTCTGAAAACAACATTCAGGACTAGTCACTCTTTGCTGCCCTTTCTCATATGCACTCATACGTTTTATTTTTTTCTCCACTACTAGGCAAAGGTGATGTTTAATAACAATTTTATATATTGATTACAAAAACCAATCCAAAAGCTTTTGCAGGTATTGTAAGTGTACATCAACGTCCATCTCAAGGTTGTTTTTAATAGGAGAAATCTCCTCTAGCTGATTCCCACTCTGAGATTACCATCACTGGAGATCTGCTTCCAGGGATTAGGAGGATACATAAAGGCTGCGTTGTGGATCTGGTCATTGATATCTTCGTCTTCATTGAATGGGAATGTCCCGCTGAGGCTGACGTACATAATGACGCCGACTGACCACATGTCTAGTGAGCGGTTATAGCCCTGGTTTAACAGAACTTCTGGAGCCAGATAGGCAGGTGTGCCAACCACTGAACGACGGAATGACTTCTCTCCAATGATACGGGCAAAGCCAAAATCACACAACTTCACCTGAGAGAAGAAAACAGTCAAGAACAGAGACACATGACTGCGAGGCATCTGATAAAATAACAAAATGGCAGGAAATGTATATGAGCAAGTGCAGAAACCACATGTGCTGCAAACGAACTGGTTGGGCAAGAATTTTTTGTGTGTGTGTGTGTGTGTGTGTGTGTGTGTTCCTGTCTAGCTATCTTTGTGAGGACCAAAATCTGCGTTCTACTATACCTGTGAGAACCAACAGTCACTTGTGAGGACACACAAACCGGTCCTCAAAAGTTTGAAGGCCTTTTGAGGCTCAAAATGTGGTTTTAGTGTCAGGGTTACAATTAGGTTATGGTTAGGTATAAAGTAAGGGTTAGGCATTCATTTTTAATGGTTAGGGTTAGGGTAAGGGGCTAGGGAAACCATTATGTCAATGAAGGTCCTCACTAAGATAGCTGAACGGGCTTGTGTGTGTGTGTGTGTGTGTGTGTGTGTGTGTGTGTGTGTGTGTGTGTGTGTGTGTGTGTGCGCGCGCACGCGCGTGCGTGTGTGCGCGTGTGTGTGTGTTTACCTGTGGGAAGGGATCGGCAGAGGCAAGTAGCACATTTTCAGGTTTTAGGTCACAGTGAACAATGTTCTTAAAGTGCAGGTGCCTCAGAGCTGCAAGAATCTGCATGCACACCAACGTCATGTGCATACCCAAAACCACGGGAGCAAGATGATCCAAAACAAAATCAAACACAGCAAAGCTTCATTTTAGAATATGCAGAAATGTATGGTTCAGTAAATGTTCATCATGACAGCAGAGGAAGCATGCAGCGAAACACTGCAGCATCAGAATGCCATTTTAGGCTTGTGGGCCTCTACTACCCACTCTCTACCGCTATGGGACTTATTTGAAAACGCATACACACCTGCGTGATGAGGAACTTTGTGAGCCTCTCGGGCAATCTGCCTTTTTCGCTGGAGAGAATCATCTCCAGCATGTCACCGTGTAGTTTCTCCATGACCACAAACACTTTCTCTGGGGTTTCAAACATACACTCCAGGTTCACAATGCCCAGGTGACGTAAACTCTGAGAGATACAACAGAAGGGTGAGGGGAGTGTGGGGACAAGGCAGACGATAAGAAAAAATGTGTTGCGTGTAAAACAATGAAATACCAGACATAAACTGTGATAGATTGTGAATCTAAGTAGCAAATATAAATTGGGCAAAACAGGAAGAACGTCACAGGAGGGGATAAACAGAAGGGACCAGACCATGACAACCAGACAATAAACCACAGGAGAAGGAAGCAGAGAATAGAAAAGTTATAAACTCGGTTTTGGCAAACAATATAGATATTCCGCAGAAGTCACACATATGACATATGTTCCATAAATAATAATGACTGCATAACTGCATTTGTGTAAAATGCCGAGCTGAAGGGGGAAGTTCAGACTGACTAGTGCACCACTACCTCCATCTGCTGGGGAAAAAATCCAAATTTGCCACCCAAGAAGGTGAAATCAAACATACTTTGTTATTTTTCAAAAAAGATATATTTTAAACAGACGTTGTTAATGTGTAGTCTTTCCCTGTCACATATTTGGCATGAATGAAAATGTTAAATGGTTTTATACAGTCGTGTAATTTAGTTGAATTCTATATGCAAACTTTCATTTTTGCTCTTGTTTCAGAAGTTGCGATCACATAAGGAAAGGAAAAACTACTACTTATTTAAATACTGTCAATGACTGCGAGGTAAAATAATTAGAAATTAATCATTTAAATAAGCAAAACTGACCTTTTTTAATAGTGTAGATTAAAATCTGGTTATTGTGATACTACAAAGCACAGATTACTATTACATTATTACTGTCTCAATGTGTTTAATGGTAGTTTTTAATATTACAAATGGTTTTTTACTTTCTTTCAGACATAATGAGCTTGGAAAGAAAGCATTTAGATTTAGTTTTGTGGAGATATTTCACCTCTCATCCAAAATGCTTCTTCAGTGGAGAGTCCCAGGTATTTAAACCCTAGTGGGGGTCGTCTCTTAAGAGAGTCTTTGACCCACTTTTAATCGTGTCAGTCATCACATGAGCCGAGGTGTAAAAAAAAAAAAGATAAAGTAAAAAAGGCATGGGTCATTGCCACCAGAGGTTTCGGGTAAAACCACCGTATCATGTGACCTGTTGAGATCACCTAACGCAGGTTGTGAGTGCGGGCTGAGGTGCCTGGGAAAGAATGTCAAGACTGTATTTTAGGTGGCTGACTGTTGGTGCAATAATGTGACCTCAATAGGACATATGACCTCTTGGCAAGGTCTCACAGTGGGTTTGCCCGAAACCTCTGCTAGCAATGACCTCTGCCTTTTTTTCCACACCTTGGCTCATTTAATGACTCACATGATTAATAGTGGTTTTAGCACAAAATGCTTCTTGGATGAGAAGTGCAGTCGCTTTCTTTCCAAGCTTCTTAGACGACCATGATCTGAATGATTGACAACCTACACAGACACTTTTAGATGTAATCATTAACATGATTTCTTCTGAGAGAAAGTCCAGTGAAATGCGTGCGTTTACCTGCAGGATGGCCACCTCATTCCTCAGCTGGCTCTCTTGCTTGGTTGGAAAACGAAGCTTGTCGATGACTTTGACAGCCACGTCTCTCCCCGTCTTCCTGTGCTTTCCTGAAGGAAGTTTGTGCAGGTAACAGATTGTTTACATTGTGACAGTAAACTGAATATACACACATGTACAATTTTTTTTAAGGACTCCATGTACATCATTGTGGCAATTTGTTTACGTGTTTGGTTTTCACCAAACATGGTGCTGCGCATTATGGCCAAACATCTTCACTTTGGCTTTGTCTGTCTAATGGACATTGTTGCAGATTTCTTGTGGTTTGCTTAGATGCAACTTTGCAAACCTAAGCGGCGGTGCTTTGTTCTTTTTTTATACAGTTTTCCCCTGGCATGCCTTCCTTACACATCATACTTGTTCAGTTTTTTCTAACTGTGTTGACATGAACTTTAACATTTAAAATGCTAACTTGTGATACATATATGTCTATCTCTACACACCCAGATTTTTATTCCATTTTCTAACACTTACTCTGGACTAATGCTGGCATGAGAAACATCACTTTTGAAAACTGACTAAAACAGTCCTCCTTAAGACCTGTAAACAGCCTATTATGTGTCAAATCAGGTCAACTTTAAAAACACATTTTAGCACAGTGCATGATTTGCAGAGGTTGTGAAATACAATCTTGCTTCTTGTTAGCTTCAAACTTTAGACACCACTGCTTCCAGCAAAGCACTTTAACCATCAAATCAATGGACTGATCAATTCCATTGTCGGATGTAGGTCTCCATACCTCCATACACTACTCCAAATTGCCCAGATCCAAGCACTTCATCAGCAAAAATCTGGTACACTGTGCCAATATCCTGTAGGGATGCAATATTTCATGCATAATGCTTAATGTATAATTGATGTCAATATTGACAGAAATTACTTAATTTGACCACAAGTCATACCACATTCTCTTGGATTTGACTGTTGGACACAGATATGCTGATAGAAGCTTGTCCTGGAAAAGAAAAACAGTGATAGGAATAAAGCATAGGTTATGCAGTGTAATAGTTCTAAATTATGTCTTTTCATCTTGGTAATACAATCTTGCACAAAACAATTTCATCAACCTGTTTCTCAACTTACTGTGAGGCGTATTCCCCTCAGCTGGCGGTGCGTCCTGAAAGATGACTGGCATAAGGGCGTGTCGAATGGCGCTTTCCCATGCTTTTGCCACCTCACGTCCAATGCCACTGTTGGGCGCCACCTGGCTTGGGGAGGGAGGTGTCTGTGGGACAGTCTGGGGGTGGCTTTGGGTCACAGAGGGGAGGATGTTGGGATCCTCCCCTACAAAGTAGCACATAGTGGCTGTGATAAGCTCAAAGCAGTGGGGATTGGTGCCTTGGGAGACGAGACTGAAGTTAGAAGCAGGACGCAACTCCAGGATCTCAGAAAGAGGGATCTCCTGCAGGTGGATGAATGAACGGGTTAGCAAAAGAAAAGGGCTGCACACTTTAAATAAATCTTAGCTTGTTAAGACAAAAGCTGTCGTTACCTTGTAGTATTTGTTGGAGGTGTTATTCTGGAAAAGGATGATGCACTTACAGTCCAGACGCCAGTAGTGCCTCTTTCTCTGTTGGGGGTTGGAGTAGGGTGAGATGTTGGGATGGGACAACAAAAATGAGCGTGGTGTGGTGAGGGCAGAGTGTAAAGGATGGGGCATGGACCGGGGGGTAAATTTCAGGAATTAAAGGGGATGTCACCAAATGCCAAAGGAGAAGAAGGATGAAAAGGAATTTAAGCTACCAGATGAACAGGTGGGAATCGAGAGAAAGAAAAAGTGAACGAAGAGTGTTAGTTCAGCCAGTGAAGGGGAAAAAAAACACAAGAGGAATAAAACAAAACAAGTAATGAAAAGGTAAATAAATTGCCCTAGAAAGTCAAATATAGATTTTAGATCTTAAGAGAAAGAAGGCAGGAAATGGATTTTAGGTTGAAATTATTATATCTGCTGAGTGCTGTAATGTTTTCAAGGAGCTTCAGCCTCATACACAGAAATATTACGGAAAAGAAAGCAATAAAGTGCATGAAAGCGGGGACCTCATCAAGGTGGAAATGGCTGCAAAACAAGCTGCTAGACAGAGAAAATAGATGTCTAGAAGGAATTTACTGCCATAAATCATAGAAGAGAAAGTGAAGAAAGTGAGTTTTTGCATCTACAATAAATTTCCTCAAGTCTCCAAGTGTTCCACTACTTTTCAGCAGAATTGCAGAGTGGTTCATGTATAGTTTTTAGAAAGAAGGCAGTACAGGAATCATGGGTAGTGTTTTTACCAGTGTGTCTTTATTGCTGTAGTGAACCATCCACCCTTCCTTTATAGCTGTGCTGGATCGACGGGTTGTTTGTCTCACAGACTGTACCACCCTCATTAAAGGGATGTAAACACTATAAGGAAAAGGAGAGCATTAAGGTAGTCAGCAGGTAAAATATGAGTTTAATTACATTTTTATCAGTCTGTCTATAATATTCTTAACAGGACACCAAAACGTCTCACACCTTTGATCTCCACTAGCTCCATCCTGATTGTTGTCAGGTGAAAAGGAACCAGGGATGCTGCAGGCCTCGTCCGAGTCATCTATTGAAGACTTGTCAGAGCCGTCATACTCACTGCTAAAGTCCATCGGAACCTCGGGGTCCGCAGTGGGACTCAACATGTCTGAGCCCAAAAACAAACAAGAGAAGCGCAGCTTAGCCTTAAATATACTATGAAACAAATGCTATTACCATTCATCTAATTCTAAAATGCTATAGAATCTAGTTCACTTCGTTGCAAACCAACACCAAGAATACTTACCAGAGTTACTTCTGTTTTCTGAGAAGATAAAAAGATTAGTATAGTGAGTTTCAGAGCTGTTAGATAAAGTGTTATACTCTCAAGTAATCTAATTCTGACACTGAAAACACGTGTTATCAAATCCATGCAGGGTTAACAGAGTTATACACACACACACACCACAAAAGCTAATACATTCATCTTTACTCACCTCCAATGGTCTCCCCAAGGCAGTCATTAGGAACTTTGTATGCACATCGTTTGTGGCAGTTGAACTTACAATCTGAGAAGGTTGCAGAAACAGTTCAGGTAAACCAGAAAGACCAGTGAGCATTCTGCATCCCACTTAAGGTCATACAAAGAAGACACTCTCTTCAGCTCCGCTCACCTTTGCACTGCAGACCCTGTCGGAAAAGTCCTCTAAGAAGCCTCTTGCAGTACTGGCACACCGTCGGTCGAGTGTATGAGTGAACGGCGAACGTGTGGGGCACCTTTACCTTGCTCATCAGCATCTTGTCGAGATGAACTGGTCGCCCCGTGTAAAAACGCCGGGCGTCGCTAGCTGTCCGTGGCTGGCAGAATAAAGAGGAAACAAATTTTTAGTGACAGTAACAATTGTTGAGGTGCTTAAATCAAAACCTTTGGAAGCTATTCACCCTGTAGCCAAAGTAATTAATTACTTCATTTTTGCTTTATAGCCTCCTAACCTTAATTAATAACTGTTGATTTGATCAGTGAACTTGTCAGCAAACAGCTGAGTGACTCTATGGAATATCAGCAAGTGCTTCCCATCTACCCTCCTACAGTCAACATTATTTATGTAAACAGTAGAAGCAGTATTAAAGTGGCCATGAAGTAAAATGTGTGTTAGGGTTACTAGATTTGGACACTTGAAGCTGTGCTGTAAAACGGATTTGTTTGCAGTTTTAAGAGGTCCTAAATGAGTTTTCAGTCATTTCATATAGATAGCTAGGGGAAAAAAAAAAACTGGTGAGAAAAAAAAGGCAACTTAACAAGTGCCAAATGTCAGGCCACCACTAATTACTTTGAGGACCTGTAATCACTAATTTAAGAAAAAAGAAAAAAGAAAAAAAAAAACAACCCCAAAAAGAAAAGAAATCAGCAGATGGTGCAGGTGTATATGGAATGACCCAGCTACTCACATTTAGAAATTACAGAGCCACACTGTTATGTTTTTTTTAGATCTCCCTATTCACAAAAGTCCCTTATAATGAGTTTCTTTTTGCTCCGTTTTTGTTTTCAAACAACACCCAAGGGAAATATGTGACTCCTTAGCTGTTAAATGCGAAACTTTGTTCACCCTTGAGTCGCTGTGTATCTGTCTGTCCTTTGTTGTTGGACGGAGTGTTTACATTGTTTTATAGTTCCTTCTCTGAAAACATCTTCCTATTGTAACTAAATTTCCAGCTGAAAATGGCTTAAAAAACACAGGAAGCTGTAGTTTTGGGTGATAATTAACTTGTCATATGTTTATGATTTTATCTGGTACATCATATATATGCGTGTCCGTGCCAGCATGTGCGTGTGTGCATGTGAGGTCTCTCCAATTAGATGGCTTTCCTACTTCTTTTTAAATTGGGAGCCAATAACCAGGGGAAATCAGTCAGTGTTACCACCCATCTAATTAAATGTTTTTTCTACATCTTCTTTGCAAATAGAGTTGATGAACTGGGGAAATCAGCAGCAGTAAGTATTGTAGCCTCAACGGACCTAATCTGTTTACTTAAAGTTCACTGAAATTGCAGTGCAATGCCCCTTTAGCGGAATGCAGTCAGACAGGAAGAGTTTCAGATGAATATCTCAAAAGCGACAAGACTACTTGCGTACACAGAGAAGGAAAAAAATATCGCTCAATGAAGTTTAATGAAAACTGTTTGGGAATTAGGAATGTCTGAGGAATCTGCTCAGTGTTTCAGAAAATGTGGCAGTCAAAAGAATTCTAAAAGTGACTTCAGTATTATGTGGATAAATGCAGCAGTACCATTTGAGTGTGTGAGCGAATAAGACTCGCTTCTTCTGCACAGGTGGAGGCTGTCCCAACGCTGTACACCGACTCAGTGGTGGAAAGGCGCAGGGACTGGCTGCTGCTCAGCGACGTGGTGGACAGACGCCGTTTGCGAGCCCCACTACAGTTGTTCGGGATGCTGAATGCACAGCGCTTGTGGTAGTTTAGCCCGCAACCTGCAGGGGGCAGCATGCATCCAAGAACGAGGGAGCAGAGAGATGGACCATATTTACTGAGTGTTCAAATTTGTTTCACCATATGAGCGTCTAGTGTTATCCACACTTTTTCTCACTGTTTTTTCCTCACCATCACATTTCAGTCCTTGTCTAACCAGCCCAAACAGCATTTCTCCACAGTGATCGCAGAAAGCCGGGGCCCGGTACGAGTGCACATTGAGCGCGTGGGGCCGAATCTGGAAATCTTCAAACGTAGCTGCCGCTAAAATAGATAACACGTCGCATTAGGACAAGATACAATCACGGTATTGTAAGGGAGCAAAATGGAAAACGATTAGATGAATGAGATACAAACGGGATGGAAAAATAGATCAAGTTTCTGACTGTGAACACGAGGGAAATTACAGTTTGAAACAATGAAAGAACAGATTAGGATAGTGTAAAGTAGGACCTGTAGTAAAATAAGCAGATAAGGATGAAAGCAATGAAGTAATTAAAGATAGATAAGACAAATGGAAAGATGATTTCATTTTTGATATGGTTATCTTATGAAGAGAAGAGAAGAACTTACCAGAGAGCACTACCTCCACCAGATCTCCCTCCTGGATGTCGCTGGCAGCTTTAACTAGTTGTAGTATGTTGTTGGTAGATGTGTCATGCTTGAACAGCAATATCTTGTCGTAAATGCCATAAAATCCGCACTCTGGGAACTAGAAAATACAAAAACAGAGGTTAGGAGAATCAACTGCAGCCAAGGCAGAACTCTGATTAAGTCATATTTCATTCAAAATAATGAATGACTAATAAATGACTCAGCTCTCGAAAGATAGATGATGAATGGACATTAACTTTACTCATTAATTCCATTCTATTAATTTTAAATATGATATACAAGGTCAGCATTTTTATGACCCTTCAAAAAAACCAAATCTTGAACATTTTGTCCAGTTTGATCCCCTCTAAAGACAGACGACTGAATTTCAAGCAAGGCCTCATTGTTGCCAGCACAGACCACTCAACACACCAGCCTATTTTTAATGCTACTAAAGAAAGTATCTAAGGGTTGGCTGTTAGAGTTTCTGCAAGCAATGCAAATTTAGTCCATTATGTACTTAAAACTACAACTTAAGTCACCTCATTCCAGTTGCCATTAACAGTAACAAGATCTGTTATAAGAATCTCCCGCTATTATAAAGTGTGAACATGTCTATGCATGTTCTCAAGCATAACTTCTACTGTAGGTCTCCAACTAATTCTCGCATGCTCTGCTATGTAACGCTGCAGGGATATATAACCGCTGACACGCAAACACATGCTGATGCTATCGCTGTTAAACAAGAAACACAAGCTGATTTCCACAAATCAAGCAAGTCGGTCGACGGGGAAGGCAAGACAAAGGAGAAACTTTATCCTCTTTTCCTGTCAGTCGCACAATGGCACACACAAGCGTGCACAGGTGTTTCCATGAAGTTCTTTCAGAGATATGAGAGATGAGCGTGTCAATCAGAAGTCAGCAGAGCGAGGGAGGCTGTCATAGGGAAACCCTGCTCTCTTGAATAGTTAATACAGTCTGGCTCACTTCAGTGGCCACACCACACAGGACACCACAGAGAAAGAGAGGGAGCAGGACCTTTCTGTGCTTTTATAATAATTTGTTTTTAAGTAAGCACAAATGAAAAGGGAACCCAGGTCTTCAACTTGAAACAACACAATGACACACACCACCACCACCAGACACACCCTCTCTTCTCCCCCTCATTTCCCTTTTTTCCCCTCGTCTGCACATAGACAGTCTGCCTCTGTTTCCCCAACAGCCACTCCACATCACCACATCTGAAATCCAGGCCTGGCTTGTACTGCTGCCAAGCTACACAGTGAGTTCACCACGCCCCGACATTGGCCTGCTGCTACTGACCACACAGTCAACAAAAAGTCACAAAAAGCACATATAGTGGCATTTATTTAAAGGTCTCCAGCATCCACTGCAACCAGAAAAGTCACAGGTATAAGGGCTTGAACATTAGAAATGAACACACACCCTTGATTTAAAAAAAAAAAAAAAAAAAAAAAAAAGTAGTTGGTAATTCTGTCTGGCTTTTCATGTTAGGCAAGGAGCTTTTAAGATTTTGTTTGTGATAAGAGTGGTGAGAGTGAACTAAAACAAAAAAGCCACAAGCCTTAAAATCAGAATAAAGTTCAAGATAGTACAATTAGAACAAGACTGAACAAGTATGGCTTTTTTTGAAGGGTTACCAATCAGAAAACATCTTCTCTCTATTAAGAACAAGGCAGCACAGCTTAGTTTTGCAAAGGTGCATCTGAACCTTCCAGAGCAATGTCCCCTGGATAGATGAGACCAAAGTGGAGTTGTGTTGCCGTGATGCACATGTGCCACCAAACACAGCATATCCGCACAAACAACTGTTGAGCACGGAGGTGGGGGAGTGATGATTTTGGCTTGTTTTACAGCCAAAGGATCTGGACAGCTTGCAGACCGTGAACTTCTCTGATACCAAAGTATTATAAAGCTTGAAACAATGGAGCGGCTGCAGAAAAATAAAAAAAATAATTAAGGTGTTGCAATGGCTCAGTCAAAGCCCACACCTCAACCCCACTGAGGAATGCAGGCATTTATGCACATTTATGCTTTCTTTAGGTCCTGCCAAAGCATTTCAATGAACTGAAGCAACGTTGGAAAGAAAAGTGGTCCAAAATTCCTCAATAATGTGAGAGACTGATAAAGCCACATAGAAAATTATTACTTCAAGTTATTGCTGTTAAAGGTCTTTCTGCAAGTGACTAAATCATGGGATTTAATTCGTTTTCACAGAAATGTGCAGGTAAAAGATCTTTTTCACATTGCTGTCGTTTTGGTTTTTATGGGGCATCCTTTTCTAAAGTTTCAGTGTTGATGTATACACTGAAGTGGTGGGACCCTACTTATACAACAACAATGGTGAAAGCAGGAAGCTTTCTGCATAACTTTATGTGAGGTTCAGTAAAAAGAGTGAAGCATAGCCATATCATCTTCATTACTACTAATATCACTACTACTAGTACATCTCATGTCTGTTCAGTTACTATGACAAAGAAAAACAGTGGAGACAAAGTCTTTAATATTAGTTGCTGTGAAAACGCTTCTATTAATCGTGCAGATTACAAATGTAATGTTGCAATTTTTAAGTTCTGTGAAAAAAAAAATTAAATTTCAGAATATATCCAGATAAAATTAAAGCCATCTTAATGTTTCTGCAAGTGAGAATTTCTTTTATGGTTCTGTTTTTGTTTGTTCAGTTTTCTAATTTGAGTTAAATGACCCTTTAATCCCAACACTCTGGCACAGCAGTTTTTGGCTTCAAGTCAATCAGACGTTGCAGATACAAATGAGCAGAGGCTCCAACCTTTCCCCAAGTACAGACTTAAAAACCCGCAATCACACACAGACTGATGTCTGATGAGAGTGAATCATGTAATAGCTACATGCATCGGTACCAGGGATTGCCACAACTAAGACCAACTGCAGCCATTAGTAATTACAAAACACCCACAGAGCCCAGATCAGAGGAGACTCCAAGCTCTTTCCAAATCCACAGACAGCCGTCTTCTATGAGCCCCGTGACGCTATTTGATGCCAGCCTCTCTGCGATTAACCTCACGCTGTTGATCTCACAGCTCGCCTCTTAGCAGGCAATTCAAGGCAGCTAGTCATATTATTCTGCACATTGTACCGTCCAAAACATACACACTGCAATAATCATAACTGCAGCTGCCACGTCTCTGCACACCACAAGTCTTTACAGCTAGGCTGAAAAGCACAAAATCCAAGCTCCGTAAAACCACTGCAACCTCATAAAAAAAAAAAAAATACTAATTTTCTTTTTTTGTAATGGTGGAATAAGAATAAAGTACCACAAATAATTTTCATCTATGTCAGCATGCTGAGAAATTTAATCATTTGCCTTATAATCATACACTGTATATATTGCTGTGAGGTTAAAAGCTAAGACGTGGAGTCTGAATATATCTGTTTGTGTACATTGTGTGCACAAAGACCTGATGGCATTGTAGTATATAGTTAGGTGTAGTATAGTGTGATGAGGTTTGCCTGCAGAAGGGGTGGATCTGTAGCTGCTTTCTCTGAGGTACCAGGGATCAGGTTGCCCAGTGTTCCCTCTACTATTCAGGTCAATGAAGCCATTATGAGTGAAATGAATTATGAACTAGGATTTCTTTATGTCCCCTGCCTTTGTTTTCCCGTCACCTTTAATTTCCTCTTCAATACTAACTGTCCTTTAAATGCCTCTTTTATTGATTAGTCTTCCTTCCTCCTTTTTTTCTGCCTCCACACTGATGAGAAACAGGACAGCAACTGCTTTATAAAGTAAACTAATAAAGACCAACATTGTCTTTAGTGTGGTTCACACTCTCTCACACAAGGTGATGTCATGGTAAAGTTGGAAGCTAGATCTCTCACTTCATCACTGACTTGACTAACACACTTTGTTCAGAAGGCTTGATTTGCGATCTAATCGGGACATTATTAAATAACAGACTATATGATAGCACACAGTCATGGTAAAAAATAAATAACTTCTCAATACTAAGATTTTATGGACACAATAAAAATAATCTGGACCTTAACAGGTCTTAAAAGTTAGTAAAAACAACCTGAAATAAACTACAAAAAAAGAAATAAAATCACATATTAGATCATATCTTTATTTATTTGCCAAAAATGCAGAAGCAGTGTGTGAAAATCTAACTACACCCTACAGTTCAATAGCTTGTAGAAGACTTTTAGCAGAAGTAACTAGAAATAATAAATTTTCTGTTTATTTTAATCAGTTTCTCACATCACTGTGGAGGGATTTTGACCCACTCTTCTTTATGCCATCATTTCAATTCAGGCATTTGTTGATTCACAGCTCTCTTAATGTCCCACCAGAGGACTTTGATCAGGTTGAGGTCTGGACCTTGACTGGGCGATTATAACACCTTTATTTCTTTCTGTTTCAGCCATTCTCTTGTAGATTTGATGTCATACTTGGCTTCATTGTCTTGTTGTGTCACCCAATCTAGGCCAAGCTTTACCTGTCAGACAGATTGCCTCACATCTGACCGTAGAATACTTTGGTATACAAAGAAGTTCATGATCAAATCCATGACTGCAAGGTCTCCAGGTCCTGTGGCTGCCAAACAAGTCCAAATCATCATCCTTTCCGCGCTGTGCTTGACAGTTGGTATTGGATGTTTGTCCTGATGTGCTGTGTTTAGGTTTTTCCAAACATGGCTATGGCCAAATATCTCCAATTTGGCTTCCTCAGCTCAAAGACTCCATTGTTCCAGAAGTCTTGTGGTTTTTTCAAATGCAATTTTGCAAACTGAAACTATGCTGCCATATTCTCTTGGAAACCTTTCCAAACAAACCAAATCTGGTCAGTGTTGTTATAATTGTACTTTCATGAGCCCTGTAGAATCTGAGGATTTTTGCCAATTCCTCTGAGAAATGCATGGTCTAACCTTGAAATGAATTTCCTGCGATGTCCACTCCTGGGAAGAGTTCGCTACAGTGGCTCAACTGCCTCCATCTTATACTATTCGTAGAGCAGCAGAAATACGGAGTAGCAGTCCACTGGAAAGATTGGCAACCATTCTGAATCATCTCCACTCTTAACGGCATTCGTTCTCACTATAAAGCGATGGAGTTATAACCCTTCCCAGACTGATGTGCAACAACAAATGCTTCGTCGCTGACGTCTTTCCCCATCTGCTTTTATAGAGCTGCTCACATTAATGGATGGTCGGTCAATCAAGAGCATTTGATTAGCAGGACCTGGCGACTACTTATTCCCTTAATGAAACAAATATAGGTTTACTTACAACTGAATAAGGGTGTACTTTCTTTTTTACCCTAAAGGCAAAACCCTTGTTCCATTACACAATGGTAACAATTAAATGCACAAATAACAATTTAAAGTTTCTCAATACAGGCTTCAGAGAAAGAGTGCATGATATTATTACAATATCCAAAGAACATGCGTAATGATGACAAAAAACAAATAACGAACATCAAGCCTTGTTGTTCAAGCGATGTTCAAGCCTTCAGCACACATGCATAACTCAACTCTACGGAGGCACCGTTAATAATGAGCAACAAGGACTACTGAGTAATAAACGGTGTCACGACAGCGGTTTCTTTCTGCAAAAAAATGCCAAATCAAATTCTGCATGTTTAAAAAAAAAAAAAAAAACACAAAACATGGCTTCGTGGTAAGTCTGGTGCTAAGCTGCCTTGCAGTCCAACACTGTCACTGACTGAAAACATCTAAAACATGCTACTGATACACATCTGTAGATTGCTATAACAACCTGTAATAACAAATAGTGTCTTAAGAAAAAAAAATGTTTTCATTTTTTTAATCAAAAACTAACTCACAGCAGGCAACCTCACATGGATCAATTGCTGCTCTCGTGTAAGCGGTGGCAATATATGAACAGATGTGGTTGACAGGAAGCTGTTCAAGTACTTTAAAGTTTCAGAAGGCAATCGTGAACAGCCATGTATCTAAATTCATAACCCAAGCAAACATCACCATTGCCACCCGAAACAATGACAAGTGCCACTTTTTTGTTGATGTGGGCCTTTGTGTGCTGTTGCAACTTTCAACTTTAATGAGAGCAAGATATATTTTTTTAAACCAGATTACACAGGAACACAGACTCACACAAAAGGATTCAAACACAACAAGTGATGTGCTCCTTATACACAAAACATCATCTCAGTTTGTGCCCTCACACAGATACCATCAAAGTATTGGCTATTGGGAAATTTTAGCTTGGGGAGAAAAAAAACAAACAAAAAACAAAACCCAGACACATGCACACTTGAGGTCACATCGATGCTTGCCATTTCCTCTCTTACTTTATTTCCTTGTCAATCACCTCAGTCTTTGGTCATATAAAGCAGGTCACATGCACAGTGGTAAAGAGAGAGATTTTTATCTGACATCAAACAAGTGCAGGCAGTTTAGATCATTTTTTAAATATTCTACAAGTTTTTCAAACTCTAGAAGGGACGAAAAACTTTATTTTGCTTTAGCTGATACCCCACGTACACATCGGCTACTTTAGCCTCTTGTGATGATGAGTTGTTCTGAGGAATGAATGAAAGACGAGCCAAAATTTATTCAGAGAGAATTGAAGATGAAATTAAAGGAACGCTAAAACAGCAGCAGGAGCAGCAGCATGTAGATTTTATTTCATGTTTTATTTGAGTAAGCACATCGGCTGCAGGTCATTACAATCTAACCAAAGCATCACTGCATACGTGTAAAGCATTACCACTGATGTCCAGTTCAGTCAGCGCCATTTCAAGGTTGAGGTTATGTCAAACAGCTACAGAACAGTGCTTCTAAATATAGTCCCTCTTTATATAAAAGGCACTGCATGTGTGAAGAACAGAGACTTTTATGTCCTGCTGAGTTCACTAGTTGCTTCTGCTTTTCATCTTCCCCATCACTTCCCCTCCTGAAGCTCTGCACAAGCCATCATCGACCACCAAGCCACGCAAGAATGTATGCTCGGGCATGCACAATGAATGCAGCCGCTTCTTCGGTGCCAGCTAGCCATAGCTATGCAGCTTACAAACAGCAAATTTCGATCTTTATCCTCCTCACTTTTACTGCATTTGACAAAGCTTAGATGTTGTGAATTTACTGAGTGCGCATGATGCTTGGGATGTAACTTGCACTCTGTCGGCTGCTTGGCAAGAAATGATGATTGTTAATTTTGTTTCAGACAATACAGGGAAACTGCAAAACCTCAGACAAACAAAGAAAGAAACAAAAACCCTATTCTGACTACCTTACGGCAGGGAGCTCTGCATCAATCATTTTACATTAGTATTGCAGACTTTTATTAACTAAGCTTAACTTGGTGGATTAAACGAATTAGAGGCGGCCATGTTTTAGGATTAATAATAGAAATATTATCCTTCTATTTCAATTTGTTGTTATCGCCACAACAGGAAATTGCAAACTTGGCATGAGCATATGGTTTATAGCTTTTTGAAGGTGTAAAGGAACATATGTATAAACATAAAATATGGGCCTGAGGAAGGAGAGTAAGACATGTTCAAATAAGGCACTTAGAATTGTCACTGAATACACACACACACACACACACACACACACACACACACACCCGAATGAAAGTATTAAGTCAAAGACAAAACAAAAAGTTTCCAATTTTATTTAAAAAAACTAACCATGTATAGACATCCAGTTCATAACAGCCACTGAATTTCCCTAGCTGCGTATACAAAGAACACCAGTGGTGACCTTTTGGCAACACGGCTGAATAATTTTCAAAACAGCATTAAGAGCAACACACACAACATTAAAAAAAACACCGCAGCTCTTCAGAATCAGCTGGGCCAATCTCCAGTGACAAGAACTTGGACGTCAGCGTCGCAGTGTACACCGCACGCTGAGCTCTGTAAACAGTGTGACCTCCATAGCCTTACATGGTCCTCCACAGTGATGTGTTTCTGCAACAGAAGCTGGCTATCACAACAGGAACCCGATCCAGGCGTTTTATAGCAGACAGGAAACATGTTGTATCCCTTCAAACAACACATATTGTTTGAGCATCCACATCTTGCTGTGTAACCCCCCCCCCGCAAAAAAAGTGCATGTGTGCATGGACGCCACACTCTTGAGAATGAGGACGATAATGGGTGGAGGTACACCTGTACTTCACTTTCTGCTTTTTATCTCAGTCAGACACACCCCTGAGGCTGCACCATAAATCCCACCATCCTTATTAACATGTCAGGCACGGGACTCCGTAAGGACCCCACCTTTTTGAAAATGATGAGGTGTTTAATGAGGGGCTGCCATGGTAACGGGCACGTAAAGACGTCAACGTTTCTGCCCTCATTAGATCCTAACAACAAGTTGGTGTAGCGCAGGAATTTTTCCTTTTGTGCTGACAGCGTTCGTGATGGAACAAACGCGTTACTGTGCTGGTTGTTCTATTTTTAACCCCAGTGAGGTCACATGCTGGTGAAAAGATGGAGTCCACATAAAAAATAAATAAATATGATAATCATCCCTGCTCTTACAGTGTCCTTAGTCACCTGCAAAGACTATACTGTGCACCATGCTGGATTTAAAGAAAAGAAAGCTGTTGTCTCTGAAACACAAACGTCACGTAATAAATTGCAGGAGTGACTGACAGCTCTGTGCCAGGACTACAAGGAATTAAGCAAAACCCATGACGTCAGCTAACCGCTGGGCTTGGCAGACATAAAGAAAGAAAGCAAAACGAGGATGAGTGAAAGAAGCACAAATGAAATGTAAATAACGCAGTAAAGTAAACTATGCCCTCATGCCGTCACTAGAATTACGTCCAAGTAAATCACTTGTGAACAGTGGGGAATTATCTGAAATTTCCGGCTTCTTCTAGAAAGTCTCGTCTGTTTAACTGTTAAAGTGTGAATGTGACTGTATACACACACGTCGTAAAAGATTCAAAGCAAGTCGAGAGATTTTGCATCAAGATTATCAGTGGAAATAATGGAAATCGTTTTACTATCATGATCTCTGCAAAAGGCACACTGAAGGTCAGATGCAAAAGCTTCTTTCTTCCTGGATTTGATGAGCTTCCTGTTTGAAACGTGATACTAGGAAAGCCTTTTGAGCATCGAGTAACCTAATATGAATAAACATCTACTGGCAAACAAAGGTTGCTTTATTTATTGCATGAACCTGAACATTCAAGACAGGGAAAATGCAGTGAATCTGTGCCAGTCTGAGTGGCTGCTTAAACAAGTAGGGCGAGATTTGCCAACAAATGATTGAAGAAATCTCTTCCAAGTAACATGCTCTGCACAGATGCCCATATACTTTTCTTACTTTTACTGGATTAACTTTTAAAAACTAAGAAAACTAAGTCATCTGTGAGATTTCTACAGTATTGGATTTTTAAGTAGTCAGTAGTAGTCTTCACGCAGTCTTTTTGGTCAGCTATGACTTACTGCTGATTAATTGTAAAATTACTGATGATTGGTTAGATGCTGATTCCCAGCATGGATTTTCAACAAAAACTTAATGTAAGCCTCTAAATTAGTATAGCTTCGGTGGTACTGCCTGACTCATGCTTTTCTGGTAAAGTGTTGTTGTGTACCCGTGTAGTCCTGGAGAGCAAAGCCATCAAGTTTACATTCCCGGCGTGCTGGTTTCTAAATACCACAGATTTCTGTGTAAACCAGAGAAACTGGAAGGGGAGGGAGTCCGAATCATCACATTCACACATCAAGCACATAGATTATGACATACAAAGTAAAGTTAGAAAACACTTAATCGTAAAGATTCATCACAGAAAAATCATTAAGCTAATGACGCACAAAAAACTGTTGTTAGGCACTCTTGTGCATGATATTAAAAGTGCAAGCAGCACATAAATCAAGCTAAAATAAATGAAAATGGTAAAAGGTTATGTGTAATGTGTGTGTGTACTTAGTAAGTAAATGGAAGAAGCCTAGTCCCGAGCAGGAGCGCAGGGACAAAGCATCTCATTCTGCTCCAAGCATCACGGAGGATGGAGAGGTAATATGAGAGCCGTAACCAGGCATGAGAGAGGGGTCTGGGGATAAAGGAGGCGCACACTACTCTTTCTGAACCAGTCTTTTGTTGGTAGCAGCTCCTGTCTGCATCAACCACAACCCTTCTCCTCCTCCTCTCCCTTTCCTTGGCACAGGTCTGGGAAGGTAAGCCGACTGAAACACCGGACCCAATCCACTCTGCGTGCAACTTACTGATTCATGACAAGAAGCCGGCGGGGGGGACAGGGCTTCGTCTGACTCAAATAGCCAATTGTAACTCATTAAGGAAGAGCCCCAAAAAATATGTTTCAAAATAGATAAATAAATAAAACTGAAAATACAAACAAATGTTTGTTTGTATTTTAACTACATGCTGATGAAGATCACTGGACTGAAAGTGGACAGAGCTGAAGATTCCTTTCTGATTGCATCGTGAAAAACTAGCTTAGCTAGCTCTTGTATATACCTTAAGTCACACATTGTCTCCACATAACTGACAGAAATGACTCATTCACAGTGATAATCATATCGGAATAGGAGGAAAGCTGGGAATTTCTCTGCATGACTGCTTCTGAATTACAGTGTGACGTTCCAGAATCTCCCTGCGTGCTACAATCCCCCAAAGTTCTGGAAAAGATAACTCCTTTAAATCCAACTCTAACATAACACCAACAGCAAACGTGTGAATCATAATTGACAGAAACGATGCATTCTCACTCCAGTGTGTCAAACAGAATCGTCACTGAGACACGCACAAGGTGGGTTGGGTTTTTTTTTGCTTTTTGCTTTGTCACAATGGCTGTAGCAGTGCTGGACAGCGAG
Source organism: Pelmatolapia mariae (assembly GCF_036321145.2). Lineage (NCBI taxonomy): Eukaryota > Metazoa > Chordata > Actinopteri > Cichliformes > Cichlidae > Pelmatolapia > Pelmatolapia mariae. Next base: position 22,212,102 of record NC_086239.1, read on the forward strand.
ACGTAACAGTTCATATTCAATGTGGGTCAAAGTCCGCATTTGGAGGTTAGAGGCATAGCGGTACAATAAGTCATAAGTTTCATAACCAACGCTTGGACCTGCGTTTAATTTATTTTACACTCACTGACTTGTTTTTTTTCTGTCACTCTTTTTACTTCCATTTCTCGTTAGGTTTAAGCACCAAAAACTACTTGGTTAGGTTTAGAAAAAGATCGTGGTTTGGGTTTAACCAGCCCCTTTGCATCACTAACCCTGTATGCTAGGGGTCCTTTACAACCGTCCCTATGTCGGGAATGAGACCCAAGCCAGTATTATGTAAAATCAGGGTGCATCACAGAACTGATGCAGAACACCACCTTGTGCCTGTCCTTGATACACCAGCGAGTCTCTATTCTCCTTTTCTTTCCTCTTTACAATCAGTTTCCCTAATCATCATTACTCAACTTGCTCTGAATACACCTTAAGAAGTTCTCCAGAGAAAAAGCACACATGCAATGGCCCGTGTGAGGACTGTTTGTACATTCCCCATGTGCCAAGAGTGCCATGGGGACACAAACACACAAAGCTGCATGCTGAGGGCCACAATGGGCCACATTACTGCGCTCTGAGTCATCCCCCTCCTCTTTTTTTGTCTGTCCCCTCTCCTCTCTTCTTTTCCCATTTTCCTCTCCCCATGTGTTGCCTGGCTTTAGCACTGAAGTGAAAGAGCAGAAGAAAGAAAAAGCCAGAGGCTAAACACTGAACTCCAGTCATATGATAAAAGTGTGGCCACACATTTATAGAGATGAGTTGGTGTTGCTTCTGCTCTTACAAAGCCTGTTTTTGTTAAAATGTTTTGATAAAAATGAATAAAACAAATCAAGAATCCACTTAAACATACTAAACCTTATTTGCTCTGCCCACATGCCTGTATGCACACTCTTGTCACATGACACGTGCAATGGGTCAATCAGCTATTCTGTATCCTACATGACATCTATGTTACTCAAATTCATAAATCTATGATTATCCTGATTATTATTATTATTTCAAACAGTTCTTATACCACTATTGTATTCATGTGTGTGCGTGAAAAGGACAAAGGTCTGTAACTGATCATTAAAGTTTGCTACGGTCGGTAAAATATCCATTTAATGATTGAGGTGTGATCATTATACAAGGCACAGATAAAGCATTTGGTGTATATATTCTCTATATATCTCATGTTGAGAACTGTGTGCTTCTTACACTGACACTAACCCCAAATTCCCGTCAGTACTGATGTCATGTGTTTACCTACTGAGGTAGGACTTAACCCAAACATCATGGTTGGGTTAAATTAGACTCTTCCATAAAGTAAACCATGTTAAAGGCTTCTCTTTCATTTTCAGGGTTACCAGAAGGCCATTTAATATATGATTTGTTACCTGAAACTGAATTACAACAGAAAAGGAAGAACATGTGTTTGTGAAACTTCACAAATACATGTTCCAGTAGACAGGAAGTTTTCTTTTGAAACAGCACTGGGAAACTACTGGCAGTAGAACTTTGTTGTGTTTTATTGCTTTACAATGACATGATATGTTAACCTTTTATATATCTTCTTATGTTTTATTGTGAAGCACTTTGTGATCGTTATACAAATGCATTTTATTTACTTTTAGAGACAGGGCTCATTACTGAGAACAAAAAGAAACTATAATCCTAATAATCAGAAAATTGTTTCCCTTATTCTTAAGAGGGTTGTAGGGGTGCTGGTGTCCATCACCCTGGACAGGTCCCCAATCTGACCGAGGGCTAACATTAGAGAGACAGAAAACCATTTGCACTCACAATCACACCAACACATCTGAAATTGTTGTCTCACACGCCAAGAGATTCAAGGGATTTGATTTGGCCATTATCTATTCTTTCATGTGAACAATCTCAGCAGCAAATCAGGTTTCAAACACACGAAAGAAAAAAAAAATCTCCATCTTTCATCCCACCTCTCATCTTCTCTCTCTGATAACTATCCTCCTCACTGCACTGCAGGCAGAAGCGTGTGCTTTGAATAATCAAATGCTCCTGTGCAGGCTAAGCTTCCCCTACACCAGCAACAGCTAGGAGACACCAGGCACAGTCAGTCATGCAAAGCTGTTCCGCTACTACGCAAATCAAGGGGGGTGAGAGCGATGGGTTTAGGTAAGGTGAATTCACACACACACACACACACACACATATATACATACACACACACACACACATATACATATATACACACACACACACACACATACATACATATTAGGGGTGGGCGATATAAACGATATACGATAGAAACGATATAGATTTGGCCAACGATAGAGATTTTGACTATATCGCTCTATCGCGATAGCGCATGTTGATGATGTCATCAAGCTGCGCCTGTTTTGGTAGAAAGTATCACAGCGGCTACAACCATTATCATCAGTAAATTATGTGCTGACTGTAGTTTGGCCCGTGTATAGCATCCTGCTATGCGATTGCATGTGTCCCTAACCACCAGAATCCCTCATGTTAACTTTTATTGAGTGGAAAAAAAGTTGCCATTCATCCTCCAGCTTCACTGTGCTAATGTTATGCTAACATAGCTGTGTCGCTAGCAATCGCGTAGCACAACATTATATACCAGGTAGTCTAACTTCGGTAACCCTGCAAACGCCACTGCTGTTTAGTTTTCTGTCTTCATTTATGTTGGAAGTGGTAGCAGAGCTGTACGTTTTAATTAGTTTCAAAAATCTCTCAGTCAGAACATGGCATGAAATGTTTAGGTATAAACTAGCGAGCTAACTTCCTGTTAACTTCTAACTCCGTTAAATTTAATAAATTCTGTTTTCACGGATGCATGGATGTTAAACTTAATTGTTACACCCGATAAAGCAGCGACGCTGATGATTTAATTAAAGATGAAAGAATTTAGACTGTTTTTAACTCTCAGTGTTCGTTTGACTTTGGGACCTGAAGGGGACGGAGCTTTGGACCCAGATTACTCCTCACTACGGCAGCCGTAATGCTCTGACAATCCATCAAGCAGTCCATCAGCAGGCTTACCAAAGTTGTACTAAAACATTTTTTAACAGATTTCTACACGCCAAAATCGGTTCAAGGTCAGTAAGCACAACCAGAATTCATACATAAGGCACACTCTAGATTTTTGAGAAAATTAAAGGATTTTAAGTGTGCCTTATAGTGTGGAAAATACGTTATACAGAAGAAAAGAATATATCGTGATATATATCGTTATCGCACATGCTTCAAATTATATCGCGATATGAATTTTAGGCCATATCGCCCAGCCCTAATACATATATATATATATAGACACACACACACACACACGTGTATGTGCAGGTAAACCCCTTTGAAAACACTAGCTCCTTTATAGTAATAAAGGTTTAGCTGATGTTTGTCACAGTGAGATCAGAGCATTTGGCTAAGGCTGCTTAAACTGGTGAGCTGCTGCATTATTTTCACTCAATCATTAAATGTCGTAAGGCAGGGTTTGTCCTTTCACCTGCACGTCCACCTGCCAGTGTCTTGCTAATTGACAGGCATTTATTCACAGACCAACAAAGGTTTGTTCTGATAAGCAGAGTGTATTTGCCCAGGAGCTCAGACACATACGGGAGGCTTTTTAATAATCTAAGCAGCAAGCTAAAACCCACACAACATTAGATCACTACACTGAATGAAAGTGTAACTGTAGGGTGGTCACTGCACTCACCTTCAGCAACGCTCAACAAGGAACTGTGCCATTTCATATGAGCATTATGGCCTTGTTTGTCACACTGGGCCTTTATCTTGAAAATCAGGGCCAGCTGTTGAGTTACTTTACACTGGTGTAGGTTTGTGTGTGTGTGTGTGTGTGTGTGTGTGTGTGTGTGTGTGTGTCTCTGTCTCTGTGTTATACTTGTATAAGTAAGTGAGGTAAACAGGAGGTGGTGTGTATGATCCCATTCCCAGGGCCAAACTTCTCCAGGGAGGGAGATAAAGTAGCAGCCCCTTCCAAAACGGAGATGGAAACAATGGCCAGGGCTGGGGCTCTCAGTCGCAGCTGTATGTGTGTATATTTTTTTGTGTGTGACACACAAAGCGTGCATGTGTGTGGCTCCATATACTTCTGTTTTTAAGGAATGGACTGGTACTTCAATGGCAGTTTTCTACTCAGTTTAAGCACTCAAAGCCATTTCTACTACAAGTCTCGCTCAACCAATCTCAAACACATTCATGCACTGCTTTTATATATAGCATTTTAACGATGATTCAACGCACAGATGGGAGCTGGGAATCAATCCATCGATCTGCCGATTGGTAGGTGACCCGCTCGCCAACTAAATAAAAGCAACAGCTCTGCTCATTTCACAGCAGCGCGATTCCTTGCAAACACTGCTGGATCCCACACTGTTCAGTGCGTGTTAAGTGTGTCACTGCGGATTAGATCACAGACGTGTTTAACAATCCGGTAATGTGACACAGTCGACACTGACGGGGCTCAACAGGTTCTCGCTTGTGTTCGCATGCTGACATACTCTCACACACTGTTACACACCCAGTGACGTCAAGCCAGATTGTACTGCATCTACTTAATGACGAAATTCAACAAATTGTTTTCGTTGGAAGAAAAGACACGTTTAACTACTGCGGCACGCCTTTTGTCAAACTAGCTGAATGAGGGAGGCATTTGGGGGGGGGGGGGGGGGGGGGGGTGTAACAAGACCTTACCCTACTATATGCAGTTTCTGTGATTACATTTTTTTGAAGATTAAGTGTAGGACATTTGACTTATTATTTCCTAGAAAGTATTAATGTTCAAACCACTATTCTCCTATTGCAGACAAAACATTCTGTTTTGTCTGCAATAGGAGAATTGCAGACAAAAACATAACAAAAAACATGACAAAACAAAAACCCTAATAAAAAGATCAGCCTGCAGGTAGAGGCAGTGGCAGAAGGTAGACCCGAAGAGATTGCAGTGAATGAATGGTGGATGGGATGCAGTGGGAAAGAGAAGGCTGAACATGACAGGAAGCTGAAGATAAGGCAGGGAGTGAAGATGAGCGGATAAGAGAGGAAATACAAGATCAAAAGGCAAAGAGGGAAGAAGTCCAGGAGGTTGGTACTCTGAAGACAGTTAGCTGAAACAGCTGTTGTTACGAAAGGAAAGGAGTTCTGTCTATAATTTTAAAAAGATGGCAGAAACATGCAGGGAAAAGGGAAAGTAAATCATGAAAGATCAGAAAGGAAAGGGGTTGAGGCCTGTCCAGCAAGACCAAATGCATGAGTGCCGCCACAGCGTATGGCTGAATGAAGACAGACTTCTGATTCCCAGGCCACATTATCAGGTCTTGCTACATCAGGAGTAGAGGGGTTGCACTACATAGGATTTTAGATTCATAGCACTGTTTGGAAAAGTTTAGAAACAACATAGTGCTTGTGACTAAAGGCAGAATTGTGTTGCTGCTGAGGTTAATGCTCAGATCTGGAGACTAGAAAAAGCAATAGCATTGTAATTAAGATGGGGTGTTGTGTTGGAAGCGCAGCGTGCTTCTCCAGTCAGAAGTGAATGGAAAAATGTGTCAATGGAACACAAGGAGGGATCCTGTGAATAAACAGAGTCTATGACTCACCCTTTCTGGGATGGGAGAGATGACCGTAGGTGGGGGTGGCGGTGTGGATACCAAACTACTTTCACTACCCCCCAAAATCACACCACTGTAGGCATTCATGCAGTCCACCTCATGTGTTGCACTGGTGGTGTTGGCCAAGCCAAGACAAACCACCCATTGTCCAACTTTCCCACCTAAAGCTGCAGCTCCAAACAGGACAGGAATTTTGTGCTTAGGGGATTTCAGGGATTTCTAAGCGTATGCGCGTGCGTGTGCGTGTGCATGTGCGAGAGAGAGAAAGACTCAACTAATAAGGTCTGACAAAGATCAGGCTGCATGACCCTTTTTGTTTCGGTTACAATTTCACATTTTTTCCTCTCTTTTATATAAAAATAAACAGTAAACATCAGGCACAAATGAGAAAGAACACATTACAATGCACACACCATCTAAACCCCCTCAATCAGAGATTCAATTGATTTTCATATAAACTTGAGGCTGAAACACCAGCAGTTACTGTACAACACGCTGTCCCTTATGCTGACATTTGAACAGCAGAGTTTCTTTCACGGCTAATACATCTTTACAACTTTTCCAAGAAAGGAGCAGCTTGCTGAAGGTTGGAGCCTTGGTCAAAAAGAAAGGCAGGAACATCCTCATGCATTACCTTTTATCTTTTTAAGGAGTAAACTGAGGAAGAAATGGACAATCCAGCGGAAACGCAGGAAAGCCCCATGCAGGACAACAATCTAAGCAGAGGTGCAGTTATATTACAATTGACATGACACATCACTACCATATGTAAATAAAGCAAACCATGCTTATCAAGCTCGGGTTATAAGCTCGAAATCAACCAATGCCCTGTTGACAGAATTATATGTCCCATTTACAGCAGGGAAAATATTTAAAGTATAACACCTTCTAGGGCTGCACCTTTTTACCAAATCATTTGGAGGATGCTTTGAAGCTTATGCATCTTCTCAACATTTGGCATCTTTCAGCCAAGACAGCCTGACCAAAGATGTTGAAAACAACAAGACGACAGCAAAGCAAAATATAAAGCCAAGTTGTTTCTTGTTTCTTTTTTTTTCTAAAGTTTATGCTGTGGAGCAAGAACCACTAAGTGGTACCCGAAATGTGTATTTATCATTCTGCTGTGGAAACAACATTCCTCTCTCTGTCAGAAAAAGCAGACACGATTCCTTGTTGCCAGTCGCCATTTTAGAAAAGCTCTCTGGAAATGTAGCTCTGATAAATTATTTTCATAATTTATTTATTTCACACAGGCCCTGCAGAACACCTCATTTGCAGCTCCTCTGCCTTGTTAGCCTCTTCAGTAATTCAATTTTATTTATGTAGCAGCAAATCACAACAGCAGTCACCTCAAAGCACTTTACATTGTAAGTTCAAGGCCCTACAATAATACAGAGAAAAGCCCAACAATCAAACCCCCTTGGAGCGAGAACTGGGTGACAGTGGGATGGAAAAACTCCCTTTTAAACAGGAAGAAACCTCCAGCAGAACCAGGCTCAGTTAAGGGCAATTAACCTAATCAACCAAATATACCATATAAGCAAATTATGCTCGTGACTCCCACCTCACTACTTCCTGTCTCACATCTGGCTGCTTCCCCGGCTTGTCACTGTGGAGTTAAAGAAAAAGTACATGCGAGGGGAAACACGCATGAAGAATTCCATAGAAATGGACACAGGTGCCACCTAGTTCACACAGAAAAATAAATGATGTTTCAGCCTTGCTACAAGCACGCTTGAAATGACAAACTCTCAGCTTGCAGTACGTTCTTTTACTGGTATTCTGTACCGAACTCATTTTAACTGTCCTACACCAAGATAACCTGTGCAACTGACTACTTAGCTAGAGGAACAACTAAACAGGTTTAACAACAGAAAACTGTTAATGACTCCAAGGAAAGATGTACCGTGAAACAGCCGCAGGGTTTTTTTAAAATCACGTAACCTGGAAACAGTTTGGAAATTGGAAAAAGCATGACAAAGAATAAGAAATACCTGAGGGCTAAACTGAGTGTGAAAACAGCAAATATCAGAGTAAAGGAAACAGCCTCTCTTTACATTACTCAACACATCTTTTGCCATCAAATGGCTCTTCAGTTGGACTAACACTGTGTCTGATACAAATAAAGCATCAGATGCAGATGCACTGCTGAATTATCTGTGTCTCCAAATTATACCAAGAGCATGGCGGTGAGCCACTCATATGACCAGGGAGAACAAAGACTGTTGTGCACAGGAACAGATTAGCAAAGAGGGTAAACTGGCTGGAGAGAGTTACCACTGCTTCCTGGAACATTTTCAGTAATGGAGAGTTTTACAGAACGGCTCTGAGCAGGCTGTGGAAATCTGCTAATCACCCAACAGCCTAGCTGGCAAATAAAAAACACATAAACTGCTCAAACTGCCACCTTAAGTGAATGGATAATGTTATTTCTTGTATGCGTGTGGACGCACACTAAAATGTAAACAGTTTTCTGGAACTACACTATACGGTTGAATAAATCAGCACAGTTCTCAATTTTTTTTTTTTTTTTAAAAAGTAATATCTCCCATAACACTTGTTGCTTCCTGTTATAAAGAGGATGTCACTGCCCGCCCCCCCAAAAGTCATTTCTCTGCACGTGTGTTTCTTGAGGTTTTCTCTTTCAGTTAAAAGGGTGTTTTGGGGGTTTTGTGCAAGAAATCTACACTTTTCCCACTGAACATATAAAACATGATAAGGCTACAAGTCCTTTAAAAGATGTGCTTTAAAAAAATCACATTAAGGTCATTAAGGTGAAAACAGTGCGTGCAAAGTAAGACAAAAACAAGTGTTAATGATCACTGACAGCAGAAGAGAAAAAAAGATCACTGAAGCGTACGGCACAGAACTAAAATTGGCCAAATGTGTTCGTATGCCATGACATGCAAAACTTGCGATGCTGCGCCGAGGAGAAGTGAAAGCAACGTTGACCATTACAACCCTAGGTCACAATAAATGGGCGAAGCTCGTCTAATTATATGTGTATGAATGTAGATGCCACTAACCTGCACTAAATCAGCCTTTTTACGCAATGGAAAAGAAACTAATTGATAAAAGTGACAAATATCAACCTCTTTGTATTCGCATACACGCTGAATAAGGGAAGACTTAACAGGTAAATTTCCTCTGGAGTGTCCTCGTCTTAGACACTCCAGCAGCCTCATACGTGTGCTGCTAGATGTGGCATTAAAGTCTAACCAGTGTGGGGGGGAAAATGCTAATCGCTGTCCTCGGAGCTGTTTATTCTAGCAACTTCTGTCACTTTCATTACGCTTTGACAACAATGGAGTGCGCGCAAAGAGTTTGTTGCAAGACCAGCACACACACAGGCTGAAAGTGAAAGGTGTAACAAAAACTGTTCACCTGACAGGTATGAAAACTACACATGCCACGAAGGGCTTGCACCTAAAACATCTGGAGAAAACACAAACCACATACACCCACCCACCCGCTTCTTACCTTGGTGTCAACAATGGAGCAGGCCATTTGTTTCACATAGGCCAGGTCAGCAGCCTGGGGCATGAGGACAGATTCTCTGGTCAGACCAATCTGGATGATGAAGGACACCCCTGCTGGAGTTTGGGGCATCACGGGCATCACAGCCCCAGCACCACCACCATGCCCTGGAGTCAGCTCCATCACAGGAAAGCCACCCGGTGTGGGCAAAGAGTGCATGGCGATGGGGGTCCCCTGCTGGATCAAAGCTGAGCTTGGTGGTAAGGTGCCACCTGGGGGGAAGAAGACCTGAGCCATCGCCGCCCCCGAGGGCATACAAGGGCTAGCATTAGCCATTCAGAGTCCGCTGGCTCTCACAAACACACAGGTGCAGTCTGAAGTTTTCGGAAAAGCAACACTCATTCAAGCGGAGGGCTACACACGCTGAAACATGGATACACACACACGCACGCTGAGTGGACGGCTCCGCTTTCCTCCGAGTCCCGCGTCAAACCCGCTTCCTTCCAGCGGCTCAAGGAAGAAAATCCTTATCCAGGAAGGAGCACTTCTTTTCTTCAGGCTTCTCTTATTGTTCAGGCATGGCAGGCGTGAGCGCTGTGTGCCTGTGTGTGTGTAAGAGAGAGAGAAACACTCACAAAGTAAAGAGACTGAGAACACGACACCTCCAGCCTTCTCTCCTCCACCCTCCTTCACTTCTCGCATCCAAAAGGCGCTGCTCTGCAGAGAAGAAAGTCCAAACTTGGTTGTGAAACTGAAACTCTCCGCCGCGGGCAGAGAGAGAGAGAGAAAGAAAACAACAACAATGCCCAAACTTTGTTGTGCTCTTCTCCAGGCTCACTTACAAAATGGCCTCCTTTAAACAGGAAACAGTGAGAATGAAGGGGAGCTAGAGACCGCACTCCTTTTTACGAGACCTTGCCCTGTTTCAGTTTCAACCCCTGTTCGGTCTTTTTTGTGAAAAAGAAGACAGCGAGAGAGCGAAAAGCGCTGTCTGAGGGTACCTCCCTCTACCCTCCCTCCTGCCTTCGCATCTTACGCTAAACAAGGAGGAAGTGAAATGACGGACACATCTTGAAGCCAATAGGCATTCAGAAAGTCCTGACTCCAAACTTCCCCCTCCTCCCTTTCCTCTTCTGGCTCCCTTCCTTAGTTTAGGGACATTTGTCTTGTTTGGTCCCTCCTGTAGCCGGAGACAGCATAGATACGTGGCCCAAGGCGCTGCTTCACGCATAAAACCCCTCCCACCTCTTCCTCGTCCTTCCTTTAAGTTCACAAGCCACCTTCTGTCTCTCCTAAAATTGCCTTATTTTTCCTCTGCATTTTTTTTTGAGTGAGACACGCCTCTCATAAACTGCAGAAAAAAGGACCGCACCTATGAAAGGTTCTTTCCATGCTCCAGGTGTCATGAAAATTGAGGTTTCATGGCCTGAGAGTGGTGACTTGGGTGGGTTTGGACAATGACACTCTGTATGCAGCACATTAAAAGAAAAAAAAAAGTTTGGTTAATGAAGTCATCAGCGTGACTGTGACTCCTCACTGGTAATCTAATCATTTAACACAGTAAGAATGCTTGTGAAATTTGTGGTTTCCCACTTGAAGTTATAATAAACCGCTCTGATTGGTTATGCAAAATAAGTGTGTGCAGTTTATTTAATATCTCAGCGCCACTGTCGCGCTTATATCTGTGTAGGCATCTCCCGATGTTCATTTCATACAAATTAAATAAGGCGAGTTAGACTTGGATGAAACAAGATAGAAAACAAAACGCTTGAATTGATTCGATTTGCCACCACAAGGGGGCAGTGTTGGATAAATTCGGATCTTACAGACCCTGTGTGATTTGGATATAAAATGTTTGATTCCCAAGCATTAGTTAAGCTGCAGGTTACATCTTAGGTTACAAATGACATGGGGACATGAGGGGAAATTGATAATTAGGTGTGTGATTATGTTAAAGCATGTTCCTTAAAAGGCAATTGCTCCCCAGTGAGTTGCCGCCTCCTCTCTGATGAGGGGGAACTGTGATGTTGTTTAAATCCTCTTTTTTCACTCTTTAAAAGGATTATTTTAAACATATGGGACAGGAAGTGTGAACTGCGAGAACAAGTTTTAGAACCACTGAATAAAGGCATGAAACTAAACCACCATGTACCAGGACATGCTATAGCCCACAATGAGTATGCATTAAATACATATGTGCATGTTTGTGTGTTTGCATGTTAGCCAAACAATAAATACTTTCTATTTATTTTTATACACACCATCCACTTCATTACATACATGCACACCTGTTCAAATACTTGTTTATGCAAATAACCAGCAAAATCACAAGACAACAACTCAGTACACTTTGGGTTATGGTTACCATCAAGACAAGTTCAATCTAAGTATCAGATTGGGGAAGAAAAGTGATTTAAGTAACTTTGAAGTGGCATCATTGCTGGGATCTTCCCACACAACCATCTCTATGGTTTACAGATAATGGTCCAAAGAGAAAACGAGAAATATCCAGAGAGTGGCAGTTCCCTATGTTAAAAAGCTTTTGCCAGAGGTCAAAGGACAATGGCCAGGCTGCTTCAAGCTGATAGGAAGGCAGTAACACAAATAATCACTTGTTACAACCAGAAGAGCATCTCTGAATGCTAAACACGATCATAACTTGAAGAAGATGGGCTACAGCAGCAGAGCAGCACATTGGGGATCGCTCCTGTCAGCTGACAACTGAGCCTACAACGTGCAGGGGTTCACCAAAACTGGACAAAAGAAAATCGGAAACATGTTTCTTGGTCCGAGGAGTCTCAATTTCTACGATGACATTCAAATGGTAGGGTCAGGATTTAGTGAGAACAATATGAAAGCTTGGGTCCATCCTGCCTCGTGTGGAGGACATTTTCTTGACACACTTTGGGCCCCTTAGTATCAAATGATTATTCTTTTAAATACCACAGTCTAGCTGAGTATTGTTGCTAGCCACATCATGGATGTGCAGCAACTGTGTTATGCTATCATGTCAATACGAGCACCTTGTTGAATCTGTGCCATGATGAATTAAGGCCGTTCTGGGGTCCAACCCAGCACTAGCGAGGTGCATCTAATGAAGTGGTGAGTGTGTATATCCTGTTATGTGGTTATGTTGGAAAGTCCCAGCAGATCAGTGATCTGTGAAATACTAAATGTTCAAAGTCACTTAAACCCCTTTTATTCCCCCTTCTGCTGACACGAGGCCATCTTCACCATGTTTGTATGCCTAAATGCTGTAAATTGCTGCCACGTGATCGGCTGCTTAGATATTTGTGTTACTATGCAGTTGAACAAGTAATAATGAACACACTCACTCAGTGAAAATTAGCGCATTTGTAACTGCAAGATTTGACAACTAAAAACTAACCCTAACTTCTTTTATACACTAGTTTCAAGAATAGTTAACTCATTATGAGGTTACACTGTATGAACAATGTATGCAGAGTTTGACACCAAAAGACTGTCATGAAATTTACCAGACACGGAGAGTCCATGAAAGACGACATCAAGCCATGTTATAGGACATGTGGAGTTTGTATACATAAGGACTGAAAGTCAGGAAAGTCTCTGATGTAAATCTTCAGATCAATCTTTAACTTTACTGTGTGAAAGCTTTAAGTGAATAGCCTTAAAGTAGTAATTCATCACCCTACTTCTATACCGGATCATCATAAGTAAGTATTACAGTGTAAGTGATCACACCTTCATGTATCTTCATATCTTTCCAAGTACGGCATCCTTTAGTAGAAAGAAAGACAGACAGACAGACAAGAAAAAACTCAACTCTCAATTCACTGTACAAAATTTTCATTTTTTTGTCTTTTCTTCCTTAATGACATACAACAGGGGACCCGTAAACAAAAAGAGAAAAGTCATTTGATACAAGCTAAAATGCAGTTCAAAAATATATAATAAAACAAAATTAATAAAAAGCAGGTCTCTGATCCCTTGTAGTTGGAGGAAATTGTTTGAATACAGCTTAATATGATGTACAAAATATCACACAGTGATAAATTGCTAATAAAAAAATAAAAACACAAAGAAATGAGAGTTCTTTACCTTGGCCTCCGACTGGTAACAGATTTTGTTTTTTTTAAATCTTCTTTTCGTCTGTTTTTCGTGTTTTTTAATTGTTTTGCTTTTTTACAAGTTTTACATTGCCATTATCAATCACAAGCAAGTTCTATGCCTAGCAAGGAAGAATGATTCACTTATGATACTACAGTATTCTTACATCTTAATAATCATATTCATAACCAAAGGAGAGAGAAAAGAAATGAAAGAAAACAAAGAAATGATGGACATTTACAGCACATAATGGCAACTCTAACCATCATTTACAACCTCTGCTTCGAGTTCTTCTTCTTCTTGTTTTCCTCTTATTGATGTGTCACACTGATTTGTCGTCATTCTCAGACAGGGGACATAGAGCGAAAAGAAAGCGTCAGTAACGCCCGCTGTCATATAACCGTGAAGTTCCACGTTTGTAGTATTCGCTTCAGATCGAATACATCATTTCTGCACCCTGTCTATCCTCTTGTAATGTAAAGCATTCACTTTTAGATATAGTGCAACAAGGGGTCAAATAGTTAATACGTGATAATAGGACGTCATGCCCAGCAGCAGTATAATAATGTAGTTGCCCCGTGTTGTTGTCTTTGACAGACTTGTGTCAAAGGAACAGCAGTGTGACATCTTGTCTAATTTCACACAACAGTCCACCACTCTGTTTGGAGAGAAAATAAATCTCTCACTACATATATATATATATATATAAATGAACTATGAATGCTAGTGTCACCAGTGATTAAAAGTGTTTAGCTCCAGCCAACTTTAACTCTTTCCCCCATAGAGAAAACATCTGACGACCTCCCCAGTATTCTTAATAAGAAGCTTTGCTGCCTCAGTACATATCGATGCAGGTGTGGTTTGACGATCTTTAGAATAGTTCTGGGTTTTTCCAAGGGTAGCTGAATAGGCAGAGACCACCCTCATAAACTTCTGATGCAAACTCAGTCATTCTGTTCTATAAGCAGACTGCTCAGTCAAGAAAGCGCTTCAAGGGTTACCTCTAGTAGGCTTTCAAGGGGCAAAGAGTTAAGCTGTCATCTGACCAACAGTGTGACACACAGTGTGTAATCTTGAAGAGCTGACACCTAACCAAGTGCAGATTTTAGAGGTTTTCTAAAGGTAATGAGAAAATAATCTGGGACGAGGTCAGCTGTGAAGAGGCAACTTAAAGCAAACAAACCGTCCTGTAGTCAACAGCAGAAATGCAGGACATCAACAAACATGGGTCTCAAAATAACGATGCTTCCAGCTGAGCCAAAAGTTGTTCAAAATAGCAGAACTATAACATATTAGCAGGACAGTTTACCTCCTAAACTGAGTCACACGTCTTAAATCAACGCTTTTTTTGTATGGCTGAATTTAAAATGGAGTATTTTTAATTTTTTTTTTTTAAACCCGTCCAGCATCCCTCTTCAGGAAGAGGACACACGCTTCACTATATTAGTTCTGCGGCTAATGTGCTACCTGTGTTCATCATTCAAGAAGAAGAAATCCTCACCTCATCACTCGAGTAAAGGTGATGTCAGGCTTTTGTGAAAGCCCGAATAAATAAAACAATCACGAGACGCGAGCAGCCTGCAAAAAAACTGGCACCGACTTCAAAGAGACAATCTCTCATCTGAGCTCCTCCACTGTAAAATAATTACCAGCTCGATGCACTGCTCGAGCCGGAGACAATCAAAGCCGACCATATGCACATCCCTCTAATGAAAAACATAACTAGGATGGACTGTCAATTCTGAAATTTGACCACAGTTAATGAAATGATCCAACAGTGAAATGTCACGCGAATGATGATTTTACTGAACGTACACGTGCGGACCAGTGAGAGAGAAACACTCACAAAACATGTCCCTGATTCTGACTCAAGACTGATGAAGTCTTTCATAGCACCGTGGTTGAACTAGTGCATATTCAAACATACACACACACACACTCACATAAACTCCTCTGTACAGTAAAAAGCACCAGACCAGCCTTGCACCTCTCTAGTCTACAGACTTTAACTATGCTCAGTGATATCCATCCTAAGCTGGTTCATGCGGTGTGAGAGACTCTATATGCACTGTACATCTGTAGAAAAACGTTTGTGAGAGTTATCTAAGTGACATCTAATCTCACGCACACACACACACGTAGAGGCAGAATCATTGGGACACTATAGCAATCAGACAGACAATGAAACTAGGTTGTTCAATCAACACTATTCAGCTTTCTAGTGCCTCCTCACAGCACACACGACTAAGTCAAACATCCTCCAACGCCACACACACATCCTCCTCACCGAGTCTTTGGAATGCAACACATTGATTCCCAATGCAGAGGTTAGGTCAGGTGTTTTCCGTCAATGCCGAGAACTGTTATTCCTTTAAGTCAAGCCTACGTATGTGTGTTAGCCACAAGCAATGTTTCAACTGTTAAAAAAAAAAAAAAAAGATTTAAAATCAAGTGTTTCCCCCTCGGCTCTCAGTGAAATGCAAGCATTGTGTGAGCACTTGAAGCGCACAAGCGTACACACATAGTACTTTGTGAAAAGGAAAGGGAAAAAAAAGAACAGAATATTGTAGTGTAGAAAAGTGTTACTCCAAATATGATTACTTGAAAACAGAGCAGCCAAAGTTTGAAAGTTATAAAAAAGCATTACAAGATGTGATTAGTATTACAAGAAGTCACTGAGGCATTAGAGAACTGTGAGGAGTTTTCGGAGCGGAGGGGGAGGAAGTTGTTGGTTGACGTCCTGTGGCGATGACCCAGCCAGTGGGGTGCAGGACTAATTGTGTGTGTGTGTGTGTGTGTATGTAAGAGCAGGTGAAATGTATCCACTGTAGTCTTCAGTCTCTTTTGGCCCAGTTATTGATGTAGGACTCTAAAAGTAGAAAGGGGGGGAAAGAAAGCAGCTTTTCAGAACTACTCGAAACACCAATAAAAAAAGGGGACAACAGAAGCACAATTTGGTATTTAAAGGGATTTTAAAAATCCAACAATATATAAAGGGATGTTTTCTTGTTAGTAAATAACAAGAGGACATTGCCATCTGTTTTTCGTTATTTATGGCTCCTCACAAAAAACTCCTAAAAAACCCGCTCCCTGTTCGCCCCACACTGCTTCTTTCCTGGCACCCTCCATCTCACCAGAACGACGACAGTGATGTCAGACAAAGATTTTGGCAAGTGCATCTGCGCCGGCGCTGGCAATGAAGGGCTGGGAAGAGTGGAAGGCCACGTCATGAATGGCCTCATCATGCTTCTTCCTGTGGGCAGTGATCTCCTGCACGCACGTCCTGTTGTCCAGCATCCATAAGCGCACCGAGCAGTCGTGGCCTGTAGGAGGTGAGGAGTGGGAGGAAGCAAAGACAGCAGTGTTACAAGGGCAGAGATGATTGTGGAGAACAATGTAAAGGAATCCTTTTACAACCTAGATTTAACACACGCCTCTTCTACAGTGTGATATGTTATTTTTTGCAGTTACTACAGATTTACAGGATTTCTTAAGGTACTTTTTGCTCATAAGTCATAAATAATCTCCTACTTCTTCAAAAAAACTAAAAAAAAACCTCATTTAATTCCCCTGTTTAAAATTAGCTATTACTATCAATTAATTTGTGATTTAAAAAGCTACTTGTATACAGATTGCAGGTGATATTAAACAGACGTTTCTCAGTGTACAGAGGAGCATTTTAAAAATGAAGCCTAGGATACTTAGCTAATTAAGCACACAGTAAAGCCGAGTACTCACTGCCAGAGATGAGGTAAGTGCCTTTAGGGTCTGTAGTAAGACAGGTGACCGCATCCAAGTGGGCAACCATCGAGTGGACAACTTTACCTGCACAAACAAAGTTTATTCAGATGCATGCGAGAAAACACATTTCAGTAATCATCAGATCATCAGTACACCTCCTGCACATACCTGTCTTGTTGTCTAGGAAGCGGATGGTGCGGTTCTCGTGTGCAGTGATGGAGATGGGCTCAGATGGGTGACTGACGACACGGTTGATCAGCTCACTGCCTGCAAAGGAAGACATCACATTCAGTCTAACAGAAGAATTTAATGATTTCTCACCAAATTATTACTTGTGGCAAAAAAAAGTGTTGCACATTGTGTTGGAGACTGTGTCCAGAACATACCATCTTTGGTCTGTGTATCTAGCATAGTGACGCTCTGCTCTGTGTTGAGGTCATACAGGAGGGTCTCACCGCCATCAAATGACACCACCACCTGGTTGGGATCAGTGGCCACAAACGCCACTGAGGTGGGTGTTCCGTGCTCTAAGAAAAATAAATAAATAAATAAAACACACACACACAAAAAAAACCAAACAAACAATGGAACGTGATGAGGATGTGGGTTCTGAATAGACAAAGCGCCAAAGCAAACCCACAAAATCAAGACAAATGTCTACCTCTCTCCTTATTGAAGACAGACATGCAGGGGGATGAGTCCTGAGGATCCCAGATACGAATGGTGCCATCTGCTGAGCATGAGGCAAGACGATGGTGAACTGCGGAGTAAGTCAGACCCCACACGCTGTCCTCGTGGCCTGCTAGTACACTGCTTTCAACACCAGGATCTGGATAAAGAATCACATTATTAAAAAAAAAAAAAGAAAAGCTAAACTTTGTGATTCTGCTATATAATTAGCAGTTAAGAATGACTCACCATAGTTATCATAGGGATCCACATTCAGGTCCGGCATCTTCCAACACCTGATGGATCCATCTAGACCTCCACTGTAGCAGGACTCTCCATCTTCACCCATCGTCAGTGAAAGAACAGCTCCACTAGAGCAAGACCAAGAGAGAAGCAGGCATAAATGACATCACCGTTTCCCCCCAAGAAAACAAAAAACAAAAAAAAACCTTGTGTTCATACCTTTTTTTTTTTCTTTTTTTTTTTTAAACACAGCATTTAATTTGAAAATGATTGCATTAATCATTCATTTTTAGAAAAAAATTGCAGCATTTTTATTGTTCTCAGGCTGAACTCACCAGTGTGCTCTAAATGTATAGATGGGCTCAACGTCCAAAGCGGCATTCCTGTGGAGAGACACCCTTAAAATGAGATCTGGATTTTTTTCCTCTGCTGCATTTCAGTTTTTATTTGCGTGGCAGAGAATAACACGTCTTCATTTAAAAACTTCGCCACCAGTAGGGTTCTTACTTTTTAGAGTGCATTGCCTTGTTGAGGTTCCAGAGTTTAAGTGTGCCATCCTCAGAGGCTGTGAGCAGCACTGCTTGGCTCGGGTGAAAGGTCAAAGCGCGGATGGCGTCAAAGTGGCTGCGTAGTGTGAATCGGGGGTTCCATGTCTTTTTAAACTCCTCTCTGTTATCCTGCAACTGATGGGACACACGTTTGAAAAGAGGGAACATTCAAGTGTTTTCATTGTACGTATGTAGCTTGTATTGCATAGTTTGTATTGATCAGAACAAAATATGCAATTACATCCATGGAAAGATCATTGTCATTGGCAACAGTGAGATCAGCCAGCTCTCCCAGGTTCATGTCACCTCCGCCAACAGCATCCATGATGAAGACATCAGAGGAGAAACCCAGGGCACCACCTGGAGGTTGTAAATGGAAAAGCACAAGAGATATGATTTCATCTTGACAAATGTCAGGGATCTAGAAAAGGATGGTGAGATCACTTTAAAATATCGTGATAAGTCCTAGATAGTTGTAGAACAGTGTCATTTATTCCACTTCCCTACTCCCACACTGTGTACCACAGGAAATATTTATAGTTGCAGGAGAAACCTTGCAAGCATACCCCTACGCAAACATCTAAATTTGAGATTCAGCAACTAAGCTACAACTGCACGGGGGAAGACTAAAAAGGGAATGCTCAGCAGAGAATAATCTATGTTTTTATTGGCATATTTTGTAGGGAAGTCTTACCTTCCCCGGAGCGAGCCTGTCCGGATACAGAAGGGGGCGGGGTAGGTTTAGGGGGGAAATCTGACATCATTCCTTGTAACTTGTTCCTGCGGTTTTCTGAACCCAGCAAGAGGAGAGAGACACAATACCGTCATGCGGAGAGGTCGAGGAAGGCCGGGGAGGTCAGCAGTTGGACAGATAAGAGACAAACAAAGGCAGAAAGAAGCTAAAAGGCAAACTTCATTCTTTACGTATAATGACAACATACACTTGTACAATTTTATTTACAAAAGCACATCAACAGTGCAAATATGATTCTAAGTATGAAATGTGAACACATAAAAAAAAAAGAAGAAGGCAGCATGCGTGGTAACCTCTGAAATGGCCCTGGACCACAGAAAGTACATCTAGAGACAAAGATGACAGCTACACAGCTCTGAGGAGTCACAGACCGACAGCTTGTGAAACAGGACAGAGACAGGTGGTTGGGAAAAGAGGTTGGTTTTATTGACAAGAAGAGATGTCAAGACACAATGAGAAGTAAAGGAAAAAAAAAGGTGAGCAAGGATAGGGGCAATAAAGACAGATACATTTATGGCAGTGATCCTGGCAGTGCTTGTGCTCATGATGTTGCTAAGGCAACAGCGTACCTAACTCCCGTCCATCCCCTGAGATCCGGGCCTCTCCCGCCCCCTCCCCATCCTCCCCTGAGCCCAGGAAGTCAAACTCATTGAGGGCGTCTTCCGAGTCGTCCTCGTCCTCTTCGTCTTCAGGGTCCAGATCTGTGGTCATAGGTTCCGAACCCATCTGAGAACACAGCAGAAAGCAAGGTTGTTGTTTATTTATTCATTTTTTTGTGAAAACATTTCTTGGTCATTCTTTATTTAGCCTGCCGTACCTTCACGCGAGACTTTTTGCTCTTGCGCGGGCCATCGATGCAATCGGTGGCCATGCCTTGGAATTCATCTTCCTCGTCACTGTCATCTTCGTCATCGTCCTCACAGCCATGCAGGAAGGGGATCTTATCCAGCACTGAACCCCCCACACGTTCCTTAGAGCTTTCTTTGCCCGCATTCCTACAAAGAGATGCACAGCTGAGTATCTTGACCACATGTTTCACTCAAAGATCAACAGAAGGACTCCTTATTTATATATTTAATGTTTACATTGTTTTACTGTTTTTAAATTATTTCAAAACCCATAGTTGCAACAGCTGTGAGCTACCTGTGAATTATGGGTAGCACAGTAGCCTCTGGACAACACCATCAGAGTATTTCAACGGAAGACCGTTTGATCTTTTGTTTCCTTCTCTTCCAATCCTTCTGGTGTAAGTTCATGTTGGTTTTCTCTGTTCAAAGCCTGCTCTTTTGTACTTGTGTGTTCCCACTAGTTTGCATCTTGTGGTAAACCCTTTTGTGGTGTTTCTAGATTTGAAAACTACCTTCTCCACAGACTTGGCTGGAAATATTTCTGCAATCACCCACTTTAGTTGTTTTCAGTGGGCTATTTTATGCTGCATTCTTTCTTAAGAATGTACCAGTTTGTTGATTTGGTTAGTGCTAAAATCTCTGCTATTTGGTATGGTTTATTTTCAGCTGATTGGTGGCCTCCTTAACTCAAAGTAGAGGTTGAGAGTGCCATGAATAGCTATCAAATGCAAATTTAATACTTAGAATCAACTCCAGACCTTTTAACTCCCTATTTATCATGAATTAAAAATGAAACATGCCACATTTAGCTATAAAATTTACTTTTGAGCCTCTCTGCACACTTCAGTGACATCTATCTTAATTTTACCTCCAGTGCTCATTAAAAATCCTGACTTGCATGATGAAGAATCCCCTCACTTTTAGACCTCTTCTGTCATGTGTTATTTTGCCAGTTTGGGAGTTTAAGCTGTGCTTTTGTTTCACCGTCTTCCCATTTCTGCTTGTGCAGAAAGATTCCACATGAATCTTGTTCACTAAGCAGTCTCATGATACAGTGACAGTTATCTCATACACCAACCCATTGCTTAATTAATTTTTAAGAGGCAAATGGATTTATAATTTGGATATTGTCCACTGTTTATAAAAGGATACCATGAACTACTACCATACTGGAAAATAGTCAGACAGGTCAAATCCTGATATATGAGGTCAAACGCAGATACACTTTATGTAAGAAGTGTTTGTCGGAAGGTTAAGGGATGGCTTCATATGTAAGTCTGCCACGTTAGTGAACTAGTTTGATTATGGAGTGATGTAAAAATCGCACTTTGTCTGTAAAGTTTGTCACGAGACTGCAAGTAAATGCTTTCTGTGAAAGACACAAATTTTTACAAGTTGCAGCCTTTCACAAGCAGCAGTGAAAAGTTCAGCTTTTAAGGAGTAGCTTTACATCAAGTACATCTATTTAAAAAAAGGAGAAGAAGAAGAAAAGAAAAAGGCTTTTGTGCTGCAAAAACCAAATGTTTACTCTGTCATCAATGTTCACATTGGAGCTCTTCTGTGGTGTAAGATCAAAGAGGGGCGTATGTTTCCACTGTCTCACCTTTTTATCTGTTCCTCTATTTGTCTGACCAACAAGGACTCTCCACCTGCTCGTGGCTCAGGCTCAGGACAGCTTTCACTGGGTGGGGGCCCGTTAGCTTCAGGGCTGCTCCGCCCAAGAAGGGAGCGCACGCGCTTAGAACGCATGTCCAGAATGGTGTCTGAATAACCCACTTCCTCAAGATATCTACATCCACATACACACATGGTCATATAAATGAATCATTTAAGCCTAGATCAGAATTTTAATGTTAACGATGAAGTTGTGATGGAACACATTAATATGGCACTGAGATAAAAAGGAACAGATGACGATGAAGCCTTACTTGCGTAGTAGCTGACGTCCCTCCTTCCAGGACATCTGATTGGCTGGCTCTGAATCTGACTCAGCCGGCCCATTGGGAACTACAGAAAATAGATTGTTCAATAGTGATGCAACAGCAAGGCATGAGAAGAAAAGAAGAAAAAGAGAGAAGCAGAAACTTCGAACTGCGCTCAACAGGAATCTAAATGTAACAGAAGCAGACAACATAATGGGTCCAAATTACAGAGCACATAAGGACTTGGTCAAACATACGTTGATCTGCCTCTGTCTCTGGTTTCTTGTCCCCAGGACTCTGGTCATTTCCTGTCTTCAGCTTTTGGTGCTTAGCCCTGTAACGCAACAAAGGAACACTTGAGGGCAACATTTTGAGCTTCCACAAATACATCTTTCACTAAAAGAATCATTATGCCTGGAGCATGCAAACTCCCAGGACAGACTGAAAGAGTAACAGACATAAGGAGACTAGGACAGAAAGGGGGGGCTTTCCAGGCATTCGTTTTACCTCTCTTGTTTGAGGGCGTACTCCAGCATTTTGATTCGCCTCACCAGGTCCTGTTTCATATTCTCCTGCCCTTTCCTCTCACCCTGAAGAAACGCAACCTGAGCCTGAAACACACATATACACAGCATGGTGAGGAACACACACACACACACGCACACCACATCTGTCCACATAAGCATAAACAAAAGTAAGATAAATTGGGACCTGGAAAAGAATTAGTTACAAAATGCATGCACCGTCTCGGTTTGGGGTGAAAAGTAAATCATTCAACATCAACAAAACATCGCAATGAGAGACTGAACAAAAAGGTTTGATGTGACTAGCTGTGCAAAAAAAAGAAAAGAAAAAAAGACTTCTGAAAGCCAAGAGCAATAAGTAGAGGGTTGTGGAATAGGGCTCTTATTTTAACTTTCCTAACCGAGGCCTCACTGCGCATCTGCAAAGGAGGAAAAACAAGACATGGAGCAGCCAAATTCAAACA
Organism: Pelmatolapia mariae; assembly: GCF_036321145.2. Classification (NCBI taxonomy): domain Eukaryota; kingdom Metazoa; phylum Chordata; class Actinopteri; order Cichliformes; family Cichlidae; genus Pelmatolapia; species Pelmatolapia mariae. The sequence continues at coordinate 22,235,020 of NC_086239.1, forward strand.
CCCTCTTTCAAGACCCATCCTTTGCTGTGTTTCCTCTCTCATTTCCTGTCCATTTCCTTCCTCACTGCTGATAAAATTCTTACCTTGAGGAAAGAAATGTTCTGCCTGTTCTGACTTTTCCCCAGTGAGTTCTGAGAGATAGAAAGGCAATAAGAGACTACAGAGTGATGACACGGCTTCCAAGCACTATACCGAGACAGGGTTTCCCTTGAGTAAGCCATCATAATGCAAGAATTGACAAAAATGTGAAATATTTGCCAGACTTAATGACAAAGATTGCTAATGCAAGTTTCAACCCGGCTGTGCCTGCTCACAGTATGCAACTTTTGTGCAAAACCCATTTAACATCAGGCAACAAACATCCTGCCTGCTTTTAGAAGGAGAAAAAAATGCCCAAGTGAGGAGAAACAATACAAACAAACAACTAACAAACTAACTAACTAAACAGTGATCCCTGTCAGAAGTAGGTTAAAAAGCCCTAACCATCTCTACTCCCAGGATGGTGACTGCAAGCACAACAGGCATTTTCTCTCTCTGTGCCAAGTGGTGCTGAAGCATTAATGCAGCTTGTTTTACAGCCCATTTCTCCTCTGCACGCTCCTGTCTGTGTCCACGAGTCTGCTCCCACACACATACGCAATTCTATAAAACTAGAACAATCTAAAAACGCCGTCTCATGGGGCAGACACTTGGTCTGCTTGGAAGGGTAGTCAATCTCTGAGAAAAAGCGCACATATATATCCAGACACACACACACAGACACACATACACACAGAGTCATGTAACCAGCTAGGAGGGCTAGTGGAACACAGGATAATCTGCCAAGCAAACCTTCCTACTGCTGCTACTGCTGCTGAGTAATCCTGATTAATGCAATGTGAATTTATATGCTTATCTGAGAGTTTTGGAGATAACTCTCAAAGCTAGTACATTAACACTGTAGACATGGGCTAATAGGGGCATGAAATACAGAGACTTTGTGGGGTTATTCTTGGCCTAAACTAAGAGGAGCAGGTCAGTACATGCACATTATCTAAAGTCTTTTTTCACAAGTAGAATAACTAATGAATTAACTGAAATAACATCTAAGCCATTAACTGAGATGAAATGAAAACCAGTTCAGCTTAGCCATCCATAAGACACAGTCTCACGCATTTGCTCTATTTCTGTGGCTTGCATTCCCACACATGCATGCAGTAATTGTGCAGTTGGGTTCTGTAATAGAAGATGCAGAAGATGTATTTTGCACATTACATGCAAGCAAAAACACTTGTTTTAGAGCGACATAATCAGATGTAAATGTGCATAAATGTACTAAACTACCAGATAGGCAAAGCTGGGCGATGTCATGGTGTGGGCACAGCATGTACACTGTATACTGTGTACTATAAATGGCTGAACACAGATGGAATGCAGTCCGAGCTTGGAAAAAAAAACAACTTCAAATCTAAATGCTATAATTGTTTTACATCAGCAGTTCTGTGTACTATGATTTAAGTAGAGGTCAGTATTTGAGGAATTTTGAGGAAGGTTTTGTGTATGCAAACAAGTTGTTCAGACAGATTTTTTTGTGTACTGACAGCCTTGACACAAGTCCTGCTTAAAAGCTTACTAATAGACTGCGACTTAAAGTTATGTAGACACCACCAGATGCAGAAAGGTGATTTTTGTGAACTTAATTATAAGCCAGACTTGTACTTCAGTGAACAAAAGTGCTTAAATCAGCAGCAGCCTCCTGTAGACAGACACAGTAACAGTAAATCTCTTCTTGAATAATGACTTAACTCTTTTAATGGCGTAAATTTGATCAGCTGTGTAAAAGAATAAGGCATCAAATCAATGTGTTTACTTCACCCTCGCGGGGCAAAGACACACGTTTCTACTCTTACTCACACACAGACAAGCTACAGCTTGCCTTTGGACACAGATAACCATCACACCCCTGTGTACCAGTCTCGCCCTGTGCTCCTAGAAGGACAGGTTCATGCCTCAAAGCCTTGACACTGTCTTGTTGGCGAAGTTGGAGACAAGGCTGCATTTGTGCACACACACAATGCAAGAGCAACCGTTCTCTGATACATAAAGGTAACCAAAACATAGGTTCAAAGGGTTTATTGTTATATGGAAGTGTTTATGCAGGACTTACCAACAGCTCTTCCTTTCTACAGTTTCACTTTAAAAATAGAACAAATGCTGCTTTCTATGTCTGACTTTGTGAGTAAAATAGGGTCCTAAAACTAAAAACTTCTACACGGACAAGAAAAAAAAAAAGCTGTACCATAGGACTGCTACAGCAGACTGTGTAATTACACAAGGGGATGTAATAACTGCACTGTTTTTCACTTTCACTCACTCATGTGAGGGATCCAGGCCAGGAGCTTTAAGACAAGGCCGTCCATTCATCCACTAGTCAAGGTGCTCTTATTGCAAGACTGTCACTTAACGTCAGAACAGAAGCTGCTGAGACAATCACAACAGATGTGGAGCAGCAGATAGAAACCTATCACTGCTTTTAATATCAAAAGCAAAAGAACTATCTGCTTCCATCTGATAAACAGGTCAAAGAGTAATAAAACCACTAGGGTGTCATTTATCATAGCCCAGCTAACAATGACACTGTGGTTACTTTCTTCATAATATGTTGGTAAACTAACAAAGGCTAAAGTACAAAGGGCCTACGGGGCAAGCAAACCTGTCGCGCCACCTGATCTAGCCTTCCTGTGGGTGGGTTTTCCTTCATGAGGCCCACTGCCGCTGACCTTTCCACAGTTTGCTGTTGCATGGAGCGCATCCACATTTAGCCTATTCTGTCAGTCCTTCTCTACTAGCTGCAGAATAGGGTCAAGGGCAGCTTTCCTCCTCCACTGGCTATTCTCCATCTTTTTATCCCTTCGCCCCCCGTGAGAGAATCCATGAGCAAACAAGTAGAGCAATAAACTTTTCTGGGACAGTGTGCTTGGAGTGTGCTAGTGACACTGTGTGTGCAGTCCAAGAGTGGTAGCTAGATAGATAATGACATCCCAATTAGTTGGATTTTATGACTAAGGTTACAACATGCTTGACTGACAAACAGTATATAAATATATATATATTTTTTTTTTAAAGAGAAAGGGAATGGAAATTTTTAAATAAGGAAAATAAAGGATGAACGCTGCATGCTGAAGACTGCAATTGCAAGAGCAGTGCTGTGAAACAACACAATACACATGGACATCATATGTGTGTCACGGCTGAGTACACAGAGCTATTAATTAGAGATACGTACCCAGGGACTGCAAGACTCACACCAAACAGGACGTGATGTAATTTGGGTCACCAGTAATCTATTCTACATGTCTACTAACATCCTTAATAAAATGAAATGGCTGAAAATGAGAACACTTTAAAGAGGAACAGGTTGAGGTCATCCCTTTTCCCTGTAGAATAAATGACTATCTGAGGAATACCCTGTAGATTAAATTAGGATTGTTCTCATGCAAAAACAATGCCTAGTTAGAAACAAGACTGCTGCCGTGTGTGTTTTCACAGAGCAGCTTCTTAAGTAATTGAATTATAGACAGGCAAAAGCCACAGCCACCTGTCAGTGAAGACACAGCGCCACAGGTGGCTTTACACACCAACACGGTCACATTAGCGGCGCACGTGTCGTGATCTCGCAGAGACATGCTAAGCTACATGAAGAGATCTACTCTGTTGCACACAAAGTCACACAGATCTCAAATGATTGTGAGTTAATTTTGCATGTGACTCAGTAGAGCCTTTGAAAATAAAGTGTGCAAAATACCATGTGCAGACAACATGTGAGCAAACTACACTATGGAAACATTTACAGCATGTTAACTGTGCAGGTTATGACCAGGGGGCACACTAACTGGCTCAGTGAGAGGAGAGCTGCAAGCATGTTGGCAACAAAAGCCAGAGGCCTTTGGCCCGTGGGTGTTAAACTGTAAGCTAGGTCAGTTTTTCAGCGTGGCACTCCAGTTATCTTCTCTTTCTCTCAGCACAAGCGTGGTGCTAATTGTACCCGTGAAGCCAGACCATGTGCAGCCAATGTGCACATACAAACAAAGTTCCATAACAAGCACTTAATGGCATGTCGGACACAGCAATCGGCTGTTTCTGCTTACCATTCCCTGCTCTTCCCTCATTTTTATAAAAGCAGCAAGCACTGCCCGTTTGTTATTGTTCATTCATATTTTATCAAGCCACTATTTATAACTATGTATGTTTGAGTTAGGGGCAATGTGAGAAGCGCAGTGACAGAGGAGAGGGAAATGATATGGTTTTTTTGGGGGGGGGGGTTTCTGTGGTTTTGTCGAACTCATGAACTCCAGAGGAGAGTTCATTCTTATTACAAAAAAAAAACAAAAACTGTAGTTACTTGAGGGATAACCACAAAAGATGAACTGTCCAAATGCAGAGGTAAAATATGTTTGTATGTTTTCCTAACCTTTCTTAATCCTGGAAAAATCTGATGAGTATGCACAATCTTGTCCAGTAATGCTCTCTGCCTTTTAATTTTATGCATACAGATGAGGTGAATAGTACAACGTCTGTCTTTTGCTATTGGCATCTGAATAACTGTGACCTTCAGGGAACTCAGGTATTGCTCATGGGGTTTCCTATGGCACCGAGTCACAAGCTCACATTCCTTTTTTTTGGAGGGCGGGTATTTTACAGCTTTAAACCATTTACCTTTAAGAATGAAAGTCAACTTCTCTAGCCTATAGGCAGATGCATTGTTTTTAAGGTCAATCTACACTAATCACACACTATTCATAGTAAAGATAATATATACAAACACAAGTACAAACACAAGTTTGGCTGCAGATAGACTACTACAAATTTTCATCCTAACACTTGTTATTCATCAATACTCATGTATTACTCATTGCTAATGAAAATACAACTTTACTCCATACATAGACACAGATACACCACACAACTGACTGACTGTGTGTGGGTGTGTGTGTAACTGGTCCTAGCTCAAAATGCTGATTTGTGTGTGTGCCATGGGTACGGACGGAGGCATTGGTACTACAGATCACAACGCATTATCCCTTCATGAACTTCATCTCTGTGTTGTGCGCCTAAGTTCAAAGGTCAAACTGATCATTGTGTCTCATTGTGCAAATTATTTTATGAATACATATCACAGCCATCAAATTACTGTTTTTAGGGAGACTTGTAAGTAAGGGCAGTTTAGGAATGCTTACTCATTTATTATTTTGAATGCAGCAACTGCAAAGGGAAATCAAAGCTGGTTAACACTGTTATCATTTTTTAACCACAACAACAGACTCACAGATCACTTGAGTTGTCTCTGTGGGGTACAAAAAATCAGATAAGTGTCTCCTTACAAACTAACGTGTATTTGCACATCCTAGTAAAATGCCAGAAATCTTAAAATAACGTGTGACCCAAGCGTGAGTTCCATGTGTACCTGCATGAAATAATATGGAAAGACAAGGTAGCCACACCTAAACTGTTTGCCTACCTTTTTATTTGCACCACAGCCTGCTTGCTATTCCGGGCAGACATAAAAGTCTATTATCTAATCTTGTGGTGTGTATCTGTATTGACTGTATCGGCTTTAGAAGCCCAAAAGGCATATGCATATATATATATATATATATATATATGTGTATGTATGTATGTGTGTGTGTGTGTGTGTGTGTGTGTGTGTGTGTGTGTTTTGTTTTGTTTTTTACACAAAAAATATTTTATGTTTAAAAGAGTACTGGTGGCTGTTTCTTCTTCCAACTGGAGGTCAAACAGCTCCCACATTGTCATCTACTGTCTAGTAATAACGCATCCTGGTCAACTGTAATGCTAGCCTATTAGCATTTTGTCATCCTCTAACTGACCGATAGCAGGGCATGTGTACATCCGCGAAGCAACACCGGAGGAGCTCCGGTGACATCTTTCCAGGCCTTTCCTTGGCGTTACAGCTACATAAACGCGAAGTTAGTGATGAATACGTTTACCCTGAGTTCGTCTCTCTCAGCCTCCCAGCGGTATTTCTCGGCCTGGAAGCGTCCCCACTCGTACTGGATGAAGTGCAGGATCCCAGGAAGCGTCATCCCCGACTCCCCGTCCTGCGGCTCCCGTGACTGCTGCAACGGTCCGGGGACGGCCCCGGCGGCTGCTGCTGCGGCCGCTGCCATTGCCCCGGTCCCACCAGCTGATGTCGCCTGGCCCGGTCCTGCTTTAGGCCCGTTTGGGTTGCGCCCCGCTCCACTGCTGCCGCCGCCGCCTCCGGAGTTCGGGTTAGATCCTCCGCCGGTTCTGTCCGCCTCCATTTTAACTGTTCAACCTTTCGCCAGGATAATGAGATGGGAACGGGCAGAATGGACGAATATAAATATAAAAAAGTACCCCGTGCCCTTTTCCAAACCCAGCTCCACTTCACTATAAGCTACCCTCCTTTCTTCCTTTCTCACACGCACAGAGAAAAATTACTATTCTGTTGGTAAAATAATACACTTCCGCTTCCAAGCCTTCAGCGCAAAACACAATCTAACCGCAGTGTAACATCGTGGCCCCATTGATTTCGTAACAAATCCCTTTTCACAAAACGTCTTACGTGCAGTCTTAAAACTAACATCAAAATAAAGTAACACCAGACAGCGTTTATTAAATGTAATGCACCTGAAAATAAACGTTAACTTTTTGGGTTTTTTTTGCTGCTCTTATTTTGTATATCCCGGATCCCAGATCAGTTTCCTCCTCGTGAAATGCCCAGTGCGGGTGACAAATAAAGGGCCATGTTTTCTATAATAGACAATGAACATGTCGCTAGGGGAATGAATTTCCTGCCATTTTGTGAGCAGGAATGGTTTCGGGAACGATAAAGTTAGCTGCAGTGATCAACAATGCTATTTCCGGTCGAGATTTTATCTTTGATTTTTATTTTTTATTTTTGGAAAATAAATTGTGAAACGAAGACAGCCATAGCCAAAAACAGCAATAAAAAAGCCTTTAGGACACATTTGTAATATATAACATGTTAACGTGAATTATATTTTTTCTCCATATCATCTTTATATTTATATTTTTTGTATTGCTTATATCCTTATAACTTCTGCAATAACATTTGCAGTTATATCTCATATTTTATATTATAGCAATATGTTTTTCTTCTTTTAAAACGTAAGAGATTAGGTATAGACGCAATATGTGCCTTTCATTAAATAGATTCATAGATTGGTCCAGATTTGGACACCCCCTACAATAGCTTTATTCTGAAGGATTTCAACCGGAAGTTGTCCTGTTGCTGCGGGCAACAACGTGATAGCTTAATGCTAAATTCGTGCAGCTGGGTTTCTTGTTTGGGATTGTGTTAAGCCTTGCGCTTTTGATATATTCTTTTGATCATTAAGTGTGAGTTTCTTCCAAAAAATATTGGAGACTATTTCTTCCACAGCCGTACAAATATGAGCTAAACTCAAGTTAATATCTGTGTTTGTTGCTGCCGATTCAACCTCGGTAGCTACTACGCTACCAGCTCAAAAAGATCATCACGAAATCCACATATATCGAGCATAACGGGCATAATTGGCTTAACGTTGGTAAAGCCTCTTTTAACTTCTGAATGATATGATGGCCCTGCAAACGATTGTCTTATATGAAATAAAACAGATACATTCAGATGAAGGTGAGTTGCTACTATCCTATTTTCATTAATTTCTAATGCAACTAGCAACATTTTATTTATAAAAGAAAACCTGTCATGGAGCAATCATGTCCTAGTTCCACAAGAATGTGATTATGGCTTGGGTCATTCACTGACTACTTTGTTTAAATTAAATATCCTGTGTGCAAATTGTGATGTACATATGCAGATCAATACATTATATTTATACGTAAGCCTGTGGTATTGGAACCAAAACACAACATTTTTCTGTCATTTACAGGTTGTATGCGACTCTCTGTTACACTGATGGGGGTCCGAGACCAGCCACTGGATTTCTTAATTCAAACTTAAGTTATTCTCCTGAAATAAACTGCAAAGGAAATATTAGTTGCCATGCGGATCAGTTTCTGTCAGGGCTTGTTAACTATCGCCATCATCCTCAACCTCCTCATTCTCTATTATGTGTCCCGAGCCCAGCAGCAAATGATGGAGAAGAGGAAAGAACTTGGCAGGGGCACAAGAAGGGCTGCCCTACCAGCCTCTGGTCTCGGAGGGTTACTTGCAGGAGCTGGAGGTGAGCCTGGAGTGGTTGGCGTGGAGGGACACAGTCGAGGCCCACGTGTAACTGTTCTTCTTCGGGAATTTGAACATTTTGAAAACTATGTTGGGGATGTGGCTAATTCCTTCCTTCACCAGAGGCCAGAGCTTCCCTTCCTGGCTGTAGCTGACACATCACCGTACCCTCCACTGGTGCTTCCGGAGGGTGCTCGGCTTCTTATCCTCTCCCCCAGCCCAGACCAACCACCACAAGCTCACAGGCCTGAGTTTCATGTGCAAACAGAGTTTGTGCTGCTAGTGCCTGATGGAGTGGAGCTGGAGCAACCAAGGGCTATTGAGAGGTTAATTAGAGAGTTGGAAGGAGAGGGTGGAGGGCCTGTGAGGTTAGTAGCTGCACCCATATTGGCTCGATCTGCTGTGCAGTGTCTCCACTTGCGGGTGAACCTCAGAGAGTGGACAGCTATCTATTCAACAGCTGCATCAGGGAGCAGTGGGAGTGTATGTACAGCTTTACAGGGAGATGCAGTCGTACTCATTCGGACTGAGGATCTTTTTAACCTCTCTGTCCCTCTTGGACGGCCTCTCTTCTCTTCACTCTTCATCCAGACTTCTTTGAGAGGCTGGAAGGTCAAACTCCTGGAAGGCCCCTGTTTCTCTGCAAACCATCGGCCTCTCTTCAGCTCTGCTCACAACCAGTGGAAGGCTGACACTCGACTGAAGGAGGCCACGGGGAAGCTAATGAGGAGCTTTGGTCTGAAGCGTCTTCTGCTGCCTGATGGGAGGGAACAGTGGTACGGCTGCAGCAAAGAGACACCACGCTGCTTTGGCACTGTGCAGGATGACACTCCAGACTATCTTTATCTGGACCGCTGGACACCTCCCTGCTGTCTGCGAGCACTCAGGGAAACCACCAAGTATGTCGTCAATATCTTGGAGAGCTCAGGTGTGCGCTACTGGCTAGAGGGAGGTACTCTGTTGGGCGCCGTTCGCCATCAAGATATCATCCCATGGGACTATGATGTAGACCTTGGTATCTATCTGGAGGATGTACCCAACTGCGATCATTTAAAGAACCTGGACTCAGGCTCTCTGGTGGATGCTAATGGCTACGTGTGGGAGCGTGCGGTGGAAGGAGACTTTTACAGGGTCCAGTACAGTGAGGCTAACCACCTGCACGTTGACCTGTGGCCGTTCTATCCACGTAATGGCGTCATGACCAAAGATACGTGGACTGAACATAAACAAGATGTAGAGTTCCCAGAACACTTCCTGCAGCCACTGGTACCCATGCCTTTTGCTGGCATCACTGCCTATGGCCCTAACAACCACAGAGCCTTTTTGGAACTTAAATTTGGAGAGGGGGCGATTGAGAACCCCCAGTATCCCAACCCTGCAAAAAAGAGACTGGACAGAAGCAAATTATGAGTCATACCGGAGGGCTACAGACCCATTTAGGTTTACCTACATACAAAGAAAATCTTGCCTCAAATAATTGTGAAAGATAATTTACCTGGAAAGTAAAGCCTTTTTCACACATGCACTGCAGCCCTGAATGCTTTGAGACATTACCAAACCGAGATTCACATGAGAGCACAAATGTCCGACACAGTCTTATCTGACCGTAAATGGTCGAGCACCTCGTGTCTGTGTGACATCCACATCTAATCATCTCAACATTTTCTGGAGTTTATGTGTGAAAAAAGATTAATATGGTGCCAAAATGACTGCATTTACTGTTACCTTCACCACATGTGTATCAGAAGACTGTGTATTGCATGCTTAGATTGTTCTTCCTGTGGTTCGGATGTAAAGTCTAATGTTGAACACACGTTATTTATTTGCCTGAGCGGTAGCGTTTTGTTTGAAAGACACACTTGAAAAGTTTAAATCCATACACTAGTGTACTGACATAAGGCTGTGGTGTGTATGTGTTGTACAGAAACATTGAACTACTACTGCTGTAATTAAAAAAAAAAAAAAGGTAGATAATTGAAAAAAAAACAAACGATTTTTTAAAACTAAAATGTATTTTATCTTAAGCAGGATTTAAGGTATTATACAGACTTATGTGTGTTAAATAAGTGGCTTTAGCCTAACAGGTATTTTATGATTTTTGAACTCTGTTGCCTTGTTTTGCACGTCTCAGTTTATGAGTGAATGTTAGTTTGTGGTAGAGCCAGCTGGTAACTGCAGCTGAGCAGACTTCCATCTAATGAAATGAGAAGCACACCTGTGTTATTCATGCTGTTAAGGACAATTGCCCTACCAGGCCTTAGAATTCAAATAAATAATTACATATTTATAAATATTATGAAAAGGAAATTTAATTCAGTATACTACTCAGTTCCCCTAGTTGCCACATGATTTCTGTAGTTTTTCCTGTATCGAATGTACTAGGGTGTCAAATCATTTCATGTACTTCTACAATAAAAGAATAATGGTTTCATGTATTTTGTAAATAGCAGTTGCCACTAGATGGCGCAACACACCAAATTAACGCCAAGTGCTGTTGTTGTGTTGACCAAAGGGAGTGTTTCACAAGAGGCAGGAATGCAACTCTACAGGAACACGGCTCACATGTTCATCACAAACCCAACGTGTGATGCAAACTACCATTACAATCAAGCCTCTCCCATGTTGTTGCTCTTCATATTGTATCCCTAGAGGTGTGTTTATATTATTTTTTTGCTTCTAGTATTCACATATGGCCTGGTTAATGTGCGCAGACTTATGTATCAGTGAGAGGCTGCATTATTTTACAGTCTCTAAACATAAAGACAAAGTATTTTGTCTTTCCTGATTTGTATTACTGTGTGCTTCTGATTAGTCTCTGCCGTAAGAGTTAAAAACAGGGTTTATTGTCAACAAAAAGCCACATCCTCTTATTTATATATAAAAAAAACATTTATTGCTGAAAGGTTGCTGACAGTACATTCAGACAATAAGTTATTTTACAACCATAGCCCACTTTAAACAAACAAACAAAACCACGATCAAGCCAGACAGCCACATAATGGAAGAGTTCAGGAAGTAATCTTGCACCACAAAAGGAACAGAAAAAAAAAAAAAAAAAAAAAAAAGAATTTTCTCATGACATAAGAAATGCTAAGACCTCAAGCTTGCAGTTAAATGATTGTCATGTGAAATTCTGTAAAGCTAATGTAATGAGAAGGCTAAGAAAGCGGGCTTAAAAAATATCTGGTTTTGGATTTAACAGTATTTGCCTTACTCATATCTATATAAGATATTGATTAACAATTGATATGGATTGAAATATATAATATTGTGCTATATTACTTTCATCCATTTAAAAACTGTCTGGGTACTTCAATAGCCAGCGTTTATTAGGGAAGGGGGTCAGTTCCCGGCCAGCCGGACTTGCATTGTTCTCTGATACATCGCCATACCCCAACTCCAGACAGTATCTCTTTAGCGTCTATGATCTAACAACTTGTCTCCAGAGCCTTAAGTCTTCCCCACTGATATAAAGATTTTTTTTTTTAAAGAAGCATCTCATAAAAATATATTTAAAACTGGCTCACACTAAATAGAAGAGACTGTGATAAATAAAAATATCCAAATCCAACAAGTTACTAAGAGAAGAGTTGAATCTGGAAAAAGAAAGTTTGGAATTACTAGCATTTACAAATTTAAATACTACAAATGTCTTTGGAGCTTAAAGAAATAAATTTACAAATGCCTGCCAGAAATTCTTGGTTGGGTGGAGGCCACCCAATGATTACTTCATATTTACGCCCATGATAGCCAAGACAGATTATGAGATTCTCCCTTTACCCAAGTTATTTAGGTGTGTCCACCTCTCATTCTCATAAAATAGAGACATCCTTGTAGTGTAAGGAAGTTAAGTTGCTCATATATAACATATAACATCAAACAGTCACTGTTGCATAGTGTGTGTTAAACCACTTGTACCTGCACAAGAGCAAAGCAGACCAAAGCAAGAGTGTGACTAGAACTCTGCTGCTGAGTCTATTTAACTTTTGGTCCTGGAGTATTTTAAGGCGCACGCAGAGGAAAGTCTTGTAGCCAAAGTCAAAACCTGAGGATGTGTTGGTGATCGCAGCATTTTTCTCCACATGCGTCCATGGTTTATTACATATTGCAGGTCCATGAGCAAAGAGGCCTTCATTCAACTTTGGGTGATTACTCAGGACGTGTTTTCATTTGGTGTGTTTCAGAAGACGAACTGAGGCTCTAGGACAGATTTATTGCCGTTTCATCCTCTCACGGTGAGAAGGTCATTTCACATAATAACCGTAAACACACTAAAAGACTAACGGATGCTTCCACCAAAACAATTTAAAAAAAAAAAAATAAATAAAACAAAACAAAAAACCCCTGCATTTTGTCACAGCTACTTTCATGCAGAGTATAAAGAATGCACTTAAACTCAAATACAAAGTACTTGCAGTTTAAAACATCACTGGAAGAATTGTGCATGAAAGTAGCCAAACAGTATGGAGGTCCTCTACTTATACAGTCAGAGGCTTTTTCTGATGTCTCGTGGAGTGTTTGCCGGTAATTTGCTAAGACGCAGGTTCAATAATAGAAATGAAATGGGGCAAAACTTTAGTGACAGACCAGTGCATTCACGTAACTTAAGCTTCCCCATTATATTATATATTTAACATGCCTATTACGTCTTGAAGTTCATTGGTCCAGCTTTTGTGGGTGGATGCACTGGTCACATGACAAACTTACTCACCAATCAGATTTTTTACTCGCTAGTAAAGAATCTGAACACACACACACACACACACACACACACACACACACACACACACACACACACACAAAAATATGGTCACATGATAACAATTTCTGACATGACAGCTGATGAGGACCAATTGAGTGCAACATCAAACTGGAGTGAAAGCAGCCAGTCTAGTGTACAATACTGTCTCACCCACAAAAAAAACAAAACAAAAAAAATCTTGAAAAGGTCACTAAATGCGCCCCATGTGAATTTTCAGCTACCCCTCTAGAAAAGTGTTGAAGTCAGAGAGCTTTTCTTGGCATTGTCCAGTTTCTCTCTATACTCTTTTCTTCAGAGCAGACAACGGAAATGAGGGGCTTGATGCTCAGTTTTCTTTTTTTCCCCCCACAATATCAAACAAGTATCAGAACTGAGCCAGGAGTTCTTGAAAATGTCAGCAATCGTATTACATACTTGACTCTTTTTCACCAGACCCTGATTTCTGAGCATCGCTTCGTTTACTAATGAGCGGCGAGCTCTCGGGGGCGGCCTCCAGCCGGACCTCGCTCAGCTCTGCTCCCTTTCGTTTGGCATCTCTGTCCACAAAGAACTGCAAGATCCCCGCGCCGAAAGCGTCACCCTCCACATTGAGCACCGTGCAGGTACGATCACTGAAGGAAAACAAAACAGATGGCACGCCATTTTAATGTCAGGGTATTTACAGCCAGCTGTGTGCCCTACATTATTGTGAATCTAGGGCATCACGGTAAACATCGTCCAAAGTTTGTATACTCACACAAGCCAGTCAACAGCCAGGATAAGAGAGATGTCGCTGGTGGGGAGTCCTATTGCCTCCAGGATAATAGCTAAAGTCAGAACACCGCCTGCAGGAATTCCCGCTGCTCCAACGCTGGATGCTGTAGCTGTAACACTAATGTACAAAAAGCATGGACAGTAGCAGTTAGACACAAATCTATTGTCATGACTATAAAAGACACTGTGATATCACCTCTATTATTAGGTAACTGTTTGATAAGTAAGCCAGTGGTACAATTGATTTAGTATTACATGTCACTGTCTAACTGAAGGTGTGTTTTGGTGGCTTTGGGACTTACAGGATGGTAATGACTTGGATGAAGTTAAGGGAAACGTTGTTCAGCTGTGCAATGAAAACTGCGGCCACGCACTGAAAGAGAGCTGCACCGTCCATGTTGACCGTCGCTCCAATGGGCAGGATGAAGCGGCTGATGTGCTTGGATATGCCGTTCTTTTCCTCCACACACTTCATCATGAGAGGCAGCGCGGCAGAGCTAAGAAGCAAGAAACAATGGCCGTGAGTGTGCAGAAAGGATATATAGATACACTGTTGCTTTAGAAGAGAGAAATCTCAGTCATTCAGTATTTAACAACCTGAGAGTCACGTTTATTACCTGGAGCTTGTTCCAAAGGCTGTGGCTAGAGCCGTGAATATCCCCCAGAGGAAGGTGTAAGGGTTCTTCCTTGTAATGATAAAGTAGATGCCTGGCAACACAAGTATTCCATGGATAGCATGTCCAATGAGGCAGCAGGCTATATATTTCCCCAAACTGGCAAACAGGCTTGCAACATCTTCCATTTCCACAATCTTCCCAGCTACAAGGAACATGATACCGATTGGGGCATACCTGCAAGGGAAGAGACGAGACAGTGATGTAGTTTAAGTTTCTGATACAGAGCACTTCTGGGAAAAAAAGCACACTTAAAGATTAAAAGATCAATATTCCTCTCATATCTGTCCTTTAAATACACAACTCCAGCCAGAAATGTAGCACAACGTTTTTTAATATTTTGTCTCGTACTGCATCCATAATAAGAATTAGCAAGGATATTGTTGAGTGCTCTAATGTTAGGAGAGACGGGGATCTTGTCGACACTGGGAATCAAGCCTTTAATAAAGCCATAATGTTATGCAACTGCACATGCACAGTAGTTGCAGGATGCAGACGCTTCTATTCATTCAAATAGCAGGTTCAAAACAGCAGCATTGTCCTCTTTAAAAAGCACTTTGCTGTAGTTGAATATTTTGCTCTTCACATGTGAACATTTTCTGTTTTTTTATTCCTTCCCCAACCCAAAAAGCATCCAAGTGTCCTTACCACATGATCCAGGACACCAGCACCATGGTGGCCTCGTTGAAGGCGTTAAAGAACTTGATCAGGATCTCTCCTTCCTCTCCCAGCTTCCGCAAAGCCACCCCAAACACGATGGCAAACACTACGAGACCAAGAATATTCATGCCATCCTGGTCTGTTCCAAAAGGCACCTGAAAAGCACACGTTAAAAAAAAACAAAACAAAAAACTGAGTAAGAAAACACATTTATTCAGCCCTCAGTTTAAGAATACAGTCAGATAGTTTTGGAGTGTATTTATAGTTCATTTTCCAGCCAGTCACTCTGCTCACCTTCTCCACCGTGATATTGGTGATTCCATCTGTGCCATTCTTTTTCATCAGCTTATAGGAGGTTGCATACTGTACAGGAGGCAAGAAATTGCTAGTTTAGTAGACTAATTAGCGCATAATCAGCTTATCTTCATAGTTCTGTTACACAATTCAGTGGAACGACTATGTAAAAAAAAAAAAAAAAAAAAAAAAAACCCAAAAAATTCAAATCCAATACTTACAGACTGAAAAGCAGCAGACACGAGGTTGGAGGGAAAGATGTTTCTGTGGATAAAAAAAATACAATACATTCAAATCCTTGTGCTCAGTGTGAAGTGGATTACTGGCTGTAATCGAGAGCAGAGAAATGACAGGTTTGGGAACTAAAGTGCAGAAAACAGGTTTGGTTGTTTGGGTTTGTTCTCAAAATCACATTTAAAAAAAAAAAAAAAAAAAAAAAAAAAAAGCACAGAATAGTAACACTGAGTAATGTCACATGTGCTGCTTGGAAATTTAATTTACAAACCACAGGCTGACCTGCTTTGACTCTACTCTATTACTGAGTTTCAGCTAACTATAGAGCAATACTGCTACTGATCCTGTGACATAGAAAGCACAAATGCTATCTCTTCAAATTATCAGTGACAGCTCAAACAGAGAGAAGCCCGAGGCTCGCCATGTGAAAACAGCTCCGAGAATTTAACCAGCTAATCTCGTTTTTTTCCCCCTCTAAGCCCGTGTTACTGTGACCTTATCCATCACCTGCTAACGAATGCATGCATACATTGGCTTCCACAGAGTAGGTACAGCTGCATATTAAATCTCCCAAGAACACACAAAAAACCCAAAGTGCTCCCGTTACCCCTGTGCTCAGCTGTCTGCAGATTTAGAGTAATAAGGCATTAACTCCTCAACCGCTTTCCGGTCATTCAGTCCCTTCCACTGGCGCTGCAGTGCTTCAAGCTTAAGGATCATGTGACTGCATGACGTGGCAGAACTAGAAAACCGGCTGCATCACAAACAGCCGTGAAAAGGGACTAAACGGCAGCTAAGCTTTCACACCATTTGGATATTCAAATGGATTGGCATAGTCTGAGTGTAGTAAGATGACGAGAGGAAAGAGGCTTAAGTATTTAATGTTTCATCAGCATTCCTAGAACAAAAGTGATCAGCATAATAATCTGTGTGTAGAATCTAAAGAGAATCTAGACTTCAAGCATTGTTATAATTCACATGCCATCACTTCCTTGTATAGTATCAATGGGAGGCAGGACTCCTGACTATATGTACACGTACTCCAAATTTGCCGACAGAGATGGCAATCCCGAGTACAAGCGTGACTCACTAGTACACTTCCACTTCCTTGTTCTAATGCTGTGGTTACTTATTCTTGGCACAGGTACAAACCGCAGTGCTAATGAAATTTAAAACGAAAAGAACACAATGTTTCCTTTTTTCCGCCTTATCCTAATCAAGTCTACTTGTGGATGCCATGCTCATTCGAAACTGTTCACTCTGAGGTGAACTTGCGACTTGAATGTAAATAAACTTGATTTTATTGTTTAACTGCAATGCTGGTATGAAAACAATGGGTCATCACATGCCTATTAGGCGGGTGGGTCTCTTTTATGTCAAACTGACAATTGTTTGTGCTCAGATCTTCTGACGTCTTGACACCATCCTGTTACACCATCCCTCAGCTGCTTTGGGAAAATGGTACACGTTTAGTATCAAACCCGACAACAGAAGCTGAAAAATAGATTATGGTTCTAAAGAATGGGAATGAAACCCAGCATCTCAAAGGCCTGTTGAATGCGGGACAGCTAGGGACTGTAGCATACTTAGTCATATGAAGATCTTCTAAGAAAAAAAACAAAACAAAAAAAAACATGTTCTAGCTTCGCAGAATAATAGCCATCACCTGCAGGTTTTGTAGGTCAAGAGGAAAAAAATGCATCTGATAAGATATGTCAACAAGAATGTGAAGGAGTGGCTGCAACCATATTTGTCCTCAGGCTGGTGTGTTGTCTTTTTTTCCCCCTGCTCTGTTTTGTATGAGTGTGCGTCTGCAAACAATGACCAGGCCATTATTGCGCTTTAATGAACAGCTCTTCAGTCAGTTCCACCCAGTAAGTTCCACGCTGCCTTTGTTGTCAAAAGTAACCAGGACACCGGCTGACCAGGCTCGCGCTAATGAGAGGCACGGGTCTTCTATTGGGATAATGTGCGTGCATGTGGAACGGTGGCATGTGTCCAAAACAAGACAAACATTACCCTTGTTTCATATTTATCATCTCTTGTCTTTACCTCCCACCCCCATCCGAGCCATCAAATCGTGGTTATGTAACGTCCTAATTAGCGTCAGGTAAAAATGTTAATCTCCATCAGGGCACAAGGACTGTTTTATGGATGTGTTGCCAAGGCTAAGTCAGGATGCAAGGGGTGGGTGGCGAGTGGAATATTCTGGTTTTCATAGCGCACAATTCCATGATTCACCGAGCGCCAGACTGAGCAAACCATGAACAGACCAGTCAAACTAACTGGGAATAATGATGCAATAGTAGCAAGCCTTATTAAGACCGGATGTAAACAGACTTACAGGTGTGTTAATACTGTCTGTGTTCCATCTCGTCTACTTGAGGCAAACCAAATAAGCTTAACATGATTCGTGGTTCAGATTACAGATCCAAACAGTAAACCCAAAGTCTTCTTGTTTACACTCTAAACATGTTTTTAACCTCTGTGATGGGAAACACTGACACTGTTTCAGATTATGATGTTGCATCATGCTGTGTAGTAATGTCTTTAGAATAAAAAGAAATAATCCAAAAATAGAAAAAACTTAAGCTTCTACTGAATTGCTGTTGACATGTAAGAAAAGCCCTCACTCCCAATTTGTGTCAGACAAAAACATAGCAGGCACAGGGGAAACATGTGCACAGTGGACCTACATTAATAGGAACATGTAATAGTTCTTTAGATGACGTGGAACATTTCCTTCTGACGCAGTTGTTTGTGTACAATGATGACAGATGCTTCCGGGTGTCCCCTCACCCACACCATAGAGGTGATACATGCTTCATGATTGCCCTGTGAACATGACGCATTGATTTCAAAAAAGAAAAAAGAAAAATGTCGGGCGGGTGGGGGCGCATGGGCACCTACAGACTGAAGTAATTTTTACTTAACAAGTTCAACAAGTTTAAACGGCATTGTGCCATGTTCGGTGGCGCTGTGCCACGTTATGTGTTTCAAAGTAAACTTTGACAAAAGTTGCGAACAGAAAACCTGTGAGCGTAAGCGTAAAGCGAGTCAGACTAAAGATAAAACACGTGTAGCAGCAGTACAAACGCCGAGCCCCCAGCAGGAAGTGTTTGAACCACAGTTGCGATTACGAACAAGTTTCACGCACGTCTTCTGATTCCACGTGTAAACGTCAAACTGGACAAGATGTGGAATATTACCAAATATGGGTTCAGTTGTCCTGAAGAATAAAAAACTAACACAAAATAAAATCTTTTCATTTTTTTTATAAAGCGCCCGAAAAGGGACAACCGGCACTCTGTGCCGGGGAGTTAACCCTCAGCCAGGACACAGCTGATGCAACCGTTTGTTGGCATTACAGCACTGCATTGTCCGGCTGTAGTGACAAACTAAGACATGTGCCCGATCTGGTTCTTACAAGTACTGCTACACGTACAACAGGTCACTCACTGTAACTTGGCTACTATTATTAGATCTTTGGAGCGTCCTACGCGTGTCATTAGATACAGGCCTAATAGCATGTGAAGGTTTAACGACTTTTTTTGAGAGTATGTACACTGACTGTGTGTGAGCAAGAGTTAGGGTTTCGCTTACCTTATCAAATCTAAGAAGGAGTCTATAACTTCTTTATGCGCAGGCACTTCTTCTTCCAAGTAGGCCGGCTTGTTGACGGACACAGACCCCGGCGATATAATGAAAGCCATCACGACCCCAATCGAGGACGCAATCAAGGTGGTGATCAGGAAAAAGAGCATAGCCAAGCCGCCGAGTTTGCCCAGGGCTTTGGGGTCGATGCTGGCCGCTCCGGACACCAGGCTGCAGACCACCAGAGGAATGATGATCATCTTCAGCAAGCGGATGAGAATCTCACCTGGGAAGCCGATGTAAATCACCTGGGTTCTCGTTAGTGTTACATTACGCACACCAAGTCCAATAAAAACACCAACGATAACCCCGGCCACGGTGAGAATCACCAGCAGGTTGGCCCTGACGATCCTCAGCACGCGCTGAGACAACGTCTCCGGGGTGCTCTTCTTGGGGATGTCCAGCCCGTTGGGCATGGGCTCGTCGAGGTGAGCCTCACCGTTGGATTCCTTCCTGCTCTCTATCATGTCTACCGTCGAGGCCATGACGCGCGTTTAAACTTCCCCTAAACTTAACGAAGGAAAATGTGTCTGAAAACTAGCAGCAACGTGGCAGGAGACCTTTCTAAAATTAAGGCAACAACATACAAATTTCCTCCTGCGATTAGTGAATGTCGCTTGAAGTCCGCGTGGGTTCTTATCTACCGAGAAAGTATTCCACGCCCACCTCTAGCGATCTGGGCGTGTCTAACCAAGGCTGCAACATTCGGCGACAGCATTATAAAAACGAAATACCGAATTTTCGTATTTTCTCTCGCATTTTATTCACATCAAAATGCTTTTCTTTTAAGCCTTTAGGTCACAGAGTGCAGATATTATATGAGATTAATTTATACTACATTTGCTGCCTCAAAGACCTCTACTACCACGTGGAGTGTGTAGACTTCTCAAATCTATATCCATATAGAGCTTCACTGTACAGCTTTAATTTAATTTACCTTTCTTTCATGTAATTATTGGAAATTTTTGATTGTTATTTTTAAAATACTGTTAATAATGACCAAAATGAAACATGTGTTTGCCAACAGTTATAAAGATGTAAGGGCAAATCTTTCTTCACTGTGACGACTTCTTGTTGAACGGTTGAGAACGGTTTTTGGATGGAAACAATAAAAAAAATTAAAAAAAACAAAAAACAAAACCCGTCACTGATTTAGCAGCAATGCCTTTTATGCTTGATGTCTTCACTACCCTGAAACAAGAGGCGATCATTGCGTCACGCATTGTTAAAAGCAAGACAGCATAAAAATTTCCCCTAACCACCTGAACTGAAAATTACAACCACGTGCAAAAGACTTTGAAAAGTCTTTGAAAAGTCTCCAACTTTTATCAAATAAATAAAAAAGGTCTAAATTAACTTTATAATGGGTTTCTTAATTAAAGGTGTGGTACACTCAAAATGATGCAGTGCTACAGGGATATTTGCCAGCTCTAATCCCTTTCTAGATTACTACCTTTCATCAGTTAAACAACTAGATCACATGAGCTGACGAGAGGTACAGGGTGTGGAGCCTGCTACTGCATTTATCAAGTCAGACATCAACAAAGAAAATGTTCTCGCTTTTTTATATTGACGTAGATTTTGGCATGTTTTAACAGGGACATGTTCCATGACATTAATAAAAGAAAGAAAGAATAAAGAATATGCTTAGGGCGCCCCCCACCCCACCCCAAAGTCAACATGCAATGCTGATTGTTGTCATGGTGCATGACATCTATATGTATATAAACCTTCAACCTACACCTTTTTTGTTTTACTCAAATTTCCTTCATATTTAAGGGCCTCTGGCTGGATAATTGCAAAAAAGCAGTGCTTCTGTAAGGAGACCTTTTAGACCTTTTACCTTTTAAAAAAGGGAAAGTTTGTTAATTTAACATCAGTTACAGCACAGAGAAAGTCTGTAGATATTAACAACACTTTCATATTATATAATGAGATGCTTTTATGATGTGTGGTGTTCACTAGATTGAAACAAGCAACATATATTGCATCATGTGGTGACATCACAACACTTCCATTGAGGGCATGGCTGAAAGTGACAACCATGTGTGACGATACAGTTTCAAGTCTCCAACTTTGAGTGAATACAACTGTTTATATTTACTTTGTATTGGGGCTCTTAAATAAGGGTGTGACACATTTAAAAATGATGCAGATCCACTGGAATATCTGTCAGCTTTAATCCCTTCCCAGATTACCTCTTTTCAGTAGAGCAGCAGTTAAACTAGGGCACATTAGCGGAGGAGAGGTACAGGGTTCATCTCTACAGCTGTGGAGGAAGCCACTGGGGCTTTGATGTGACCTCCCTCCTCTGCGGGTTTATTTGCTTTCTCCCCAAGTCAAAAATCAACGAAGAAGAAACCTCTTAGATCATGAAAGGGTAACGCACGTGGAACGACAAGTGCAGTAATAACATTAATCTGACATCTGGCGTGTCTGGGTGGCAAAGAATGGCCACTGAGGAGCAGTATGTTCTTTGATAACTGTTTCTCACCCAGTTGTAGTGATGAGAGAATGACTGTGAAGCAACGGGCCGTGTGTTTTTCTTGGAAATGTGTTGACAGCAGTTAAGAATGAAAGTGAGTAAGAAAGTGTTGAGTAAGAAAGCAACTTTGAGATGAAAATAAAGGCTTAAAACCTCCATGAAATGTTAGTATCCTGGCGTCCAATCATTGGCTAGGTGTGCACCAAGATGTAATAAGAGACAGACTCATTGTCTGGGCCACAGAGGCCTACAGTCTGATTGCTTATAATTTATGTGTCAGTGTTCAGGACATACTGAGGATAGCTTACAGTCAAACAACAATTCGAGTGCTTTTTTTTTAAAGACTCCCACTGGCTGAAACTTGTGGGAAAAACACCTTTAACACCAAATAATGCCCACAGGACCAGATCTCAGACTGGCAGGAAGCTGTCCTCTACAAGCCAAGTTTGTTATCTAAAGCTTAGGCTTTGTTCCCCCTGACTGTGTGAATGATTGAAGGAATCACCTGATTCTGTGAAAAGTGCATTACCCTGTGAGAAAGAACAACTTCAATGGCTAAGCCAGCTAGCGCACAAGAGCTGAGAAGGCCCCATCTATGATAACACACAATGCACACGCTGTGAAGATGAGTTTCTGCTGTTATTTAATATATTAAAACTTAAGTGGCTGACTTCTAAATGCACATATTTCAGAGCAAGAACAACAGCAATGCTATGATAACACATGTATGGGTGAGAGTTATTAGTTCAACTTTAGTTAAATGTGAAGGTTGGAGTTTTTAACTGACTCACTACCCTCCGACCACATAAAGAAAGTAGAGAAAGTCTTCAAAGAAGACCGAAATTTGGTGGGTGGATGCAGCATTTTGTCGTACATCTGTGTGTCAGTAAAGTTGTACTTGAGAGTTCTTTGAACAGGTTCAATAACACCAATGTCCTTGGCTCGTTGTTATAAGTCTTATATAAGACTTTTATTAGGCAGCAGTTAAGTTAGTAAATATTTGTTGGAGAGGTTTTTTTTATACATCTCAGTCAGCCTTGTGATAAGGATAAGGCTTCCTTTGGCATTTTAAAATTGCACTAAGTGTTTTTTTTAATATTCATTGAGCCCAAGAGTGTTTACTTTGCCCTTACGTTTTTGCAGTTGTAACTGACTTAACTTGGAGATGTGGTTTTATTTATTTTTTTAAAGAAATTGTAATAAATATTTTATGATATGTCCAGAAAACCTCAGCTGAATCTAAATGACTTTAACACTGACAGGTTAAACCAAGGCTGTGAACATGGCAAATTCAGCACCACTTCAGCTGTAAACATTAGCATTTATCATCATGTGGCATCTGGCCCGAGGTTTAGTTCCCTCTTTTTCTACAGTTTGATGCTTGATAATCAAGCATGAATAAGGACACGGCGCACAAACAGGGGCAATTCATGTGACCTATGAAATGGGGACGTGAACAACAAAACGTTGCTGTCTCAAGTATCGTGAGAAGAGCAAGTGAGAGACTGGGAGAAAAGAAATGAGAAAGGCTGAAAGGAAACTTGATACCCCACCACCTGAATGTGTCCGTGCAGCAATGCCCTATCTTTTATCCTGGTCTGCTGCGGTCATCGAGCAGGATCAGGGTGAAGTATGAAAACACTTCCACTCATTCCACGCTGTTTTTCAAGCAAGATAAATAAATAAATACAAAATTAAGAGTAGTTGTCCACAAACTAAATAATCGACAAAGTGCTGACTCATGGTGAAAGGTACTGAGTTATGATAAGGTGCAGAGTCATGATGAAAATATATTCCAGGATGTTTATCTAGAAGGAATGTTGGACAGAGGAAAAGTCTGGAAATAATATCTTTTTTTTCCCCACTAAGACCCTTGAGGGGAAATTTCATGACTGAATATTCAAAGGGAATGATACACATGCAAACTATGGTAAACTTGAAAAAAGGAACCACAAAGAGAGTGAGATGGGGAAAGCCATGCCATTAGGCCATTAGGCTTGAACTCTATTTGGCTAGAACATAATGTTTATGAGGCAAACATTTACGCTTCTTGCTTTGCGATAAGTGAGGTGTGCTATTCAATCATACACTGTGTGTGCGCAGTGATACAAAACACTCTTGAAATGGCACTTTGATCCTGACTCCTGAAAAGCTCTACGTTCAGTATTATGTGAGAACAAAAAGTGAAGTGTGCATTTTATACACCAGTGTTCATTAGAGAACCAAACGTCAAAGAAAACTGAAGTTGTGGTTTTTAGTGAAACATGATCTCGACTGTCACCCTCAGGATTGTACACTTTTAACATAGTAAAAGTGTTAGCGTGCATGTTCTACATTCGATTTTGACTCAAAGCACTGCTTTGACAAAGCCCAGCCTCACAATACTGCAAAGCAAACTTCATTACAAAAAATCTCCTTATGCATGTGCCATGTGTAGATTCGCTGTCACTACTGTCCCTGCAGCCCAAAAGTGATGAGAGGGCCCCCTAAACCCTGTCTGATCTCTTAAAGCCTTCTGTGATCAGAAGGGGCCTCCGGAACTTATTTACAGATTTGCGCTGTGCAGTCAGACTCACATGCCGTGCCTAGAGCCATCCTCCATGTATGACAAATGGACTTCCATTTGAATGTGAAATACTTTCAATTATTCAACAAGAGTGTACTACTTAACATTTAATCCTAAATGTTATAATTGAAAAGCATTCAGGACAAAAGCCTTGTGGTAGATCGGTGAACGGTTCAGGGTGTATCCTACCTCTCGGCTTTGGATGGTTGGATAGGTTGGATAAGTTGAAGAAAATGAATGAATGGTTGAATGGATTCAGCATAAGAGAGGATTTATTTCGATATTGCCAAATCACAATGACAGTCATTAAAGTGCCTCAACTTTAAACTGTAAGGTAAAGACCATATTGTATTTTGGAGAAAACCTCAGCAATCAAGCGACCCCTGTGAGCAAACACGTTGCAACAGTGGGAAAGTGCTTGCTTTTACAGGAAGAAGCCTACGGCAGAACCAGGCTCGAGGGGGGCAGCCATCTGCTGTGAACAGTAGGGGAGTGAGGGGAAAGAAAAAAGAAAAGAAAAGGTAGCAGGACAAAACATAGACAAAGGGAGCCAGTTAGCATAGTCATTACAAATGAAAAGAGAACTCAAAGAGCTCGTCAGCTCTTTAACATCAGATAAAGAACTCGTCTTTTTCCTTTTTTAAGCCTTTTGTGGTTTCACTCTCCAGACCAACAGTTAGTCTATGACATTTCCTGAGGGACAAAAATAATCTTTCATAAAAATATTATTATCTTGATGTAATTTTGGAAATATTGTGCTGTTAAATAATTTAACCTTTTAACATTACTTGGTTTACCAATAAAGAATTAGGTTTAGGTTCATGTGTGGAGTTTGGTGTTTGATTAAAATCTGCTGCTTTTCTACTTTCACCGTGATCGGGGTTCTGTGGACACCTGGTCACTGAAGACATTTGTTGTCGCTGCTGCAAAATGAATGTGAGAACAGTCCAACGAGAATTTCTGAGGGATTTTTATGATTTAAAAGGTCTTTGGTCCTCACAGATGCATTGATGAAAAGTTGCTTATCTTTGCTGTTAAAGGGACAACAAATATTTCTAACACTAGAAGTCCAATCACTTTGTTTTAACATTAGTAGTTTCAGAGGTCAAGTTTGTCCTCAGTGAGTAAACTATGTTTGACTTTCTGTCACCTGTGAAAAAAATACGTTGCACCAGATTTTCCTTTTAACGTTTCTTTTTTTTTTTACAAAGCTGAATGGCCAAGGTGCTCTTTCATCACATCTGCATTTCATTACATAGCCGTGCTTGTATTTTGTTGTTCCTCTATATAAGATAAAGCTACATTCTGAGTTAATTACCCACACAGTGTGTGCATCCACACATGGGCTGTACTTAAATGCACCATGTGTTGGAAAGCTGTTGTCTTACTCCATGTGTTTTAGCTTTAAGTGTTTACCCACGTACTCCTCTTCCCTTGGCTCTTTTTCCCTTTTGCCTGCCTTAGTCTTAGGATAAACTAAGACTTGTTTTAAAGAATAAGCGTACTTTGAATTGCTGTTAGCAAGTGAGGTATTTTAGCTGAGTCTGACAGGTTTTGCTGAGTTAATATTTTTTTAAACTGTAGACTGTGGCAGCCAACAAGGAGATTTCAAGACTGTGCTAGTGCAAGTTCTTGTTAACCATTGCTTACATAAATACCTTTGGACAACCTGTGCTTCTTCAAACTTGCATGCTTTTTTATCGTCTGATAAGAATACAGTAGCACGCTTTCTGGCACTGTCTCTCTTCACAGCTTGGTAATCTAATCTATCTGCATGCCCTGTCTCTCTCCCTGCATCTGTCAGTTGGTTTTAGGTGCACTGAGTTACCTGAGGAAGGTCATAGTTGTTTGTTCACATCCACAGTCACAAGCATTCCTTTTAGCCAATGTTCAAGAACAAATTATACTACATAGGTCATGTGCGTACATAGTATAACCACATTGTGCCCATTTAAGTTTGTTTCACGATGAGTATTTAAATAAATGACCCACATTGAGCTGAGATCAATCAATATTGCACAGAGGACAGTGCAGCTGTTTTTGCCACTGCAGCAGTGCTCCTCTACTGCAGTGGTTCTCAAACTGTGGTATGCATACCACTACTAGTACTTGGGCTCTCTCTGGTGGTACGCGGGAAATCTCCAATTTTTTTAAGATTAAATAATATACTACTATACTATATACTATCATGGAAGTATGCAAAGATGACACGAAAGCTCCCGAGGCTCTTCTGGGAACTGGAGTCAACCAGAAAACGCCTCCCCGACCGTGAGTCCTCTATGAAGAGCAGCCTTTCCTTATCGCCGCTACAGAGCGCTGGCGGGCTCGTTTCCTTGGGCCTTAAAACTGCAAAGGTGGCACGGCACTGTCACACTGATGGTAAAAACATAGCCCTTTTCCGCGGTGCCGCTGTGCCATGATCCCAGCCACCATCGATGAGTCGAAGGCCCCCGGGAGAATCGGTGGAGGTGTGGGAGATGCTGTCGGTGAGTCGGGAACTGTTGCCTGGATGCCAGTACAGTTGTTATTATTATCACTCGTTACATCCTGTTTATGACAGTTAAAATAAATAAAATTCAAATAAGAAATAAAATTGTCTGTGTAAACTGTATGTGGTGTTAAATAGGCTTATACTACTGTACTACTCATAAGGGTGTTACTTCAAGAGCCATATATTTTATGAGGTGGTACTCACTGTGAAAAGTTTGAGAACCACTGCTCTACTGCAACAAAGGCAATGCAACTTGTAGTCTTTTCATTCTTTAATCATTCTGAGAACTCATTACAGGCAATTCTGATGTTTTCAAACAGGAAAAAAGAGAAATGAAGACACATTAAGACTATTTACACAATGCTTACCCTTACAGATGGCTGCACTGAAGGTCACCCCCAGGGATCATACCTCACACGTATCAGAATAAGGCACAGAAAACAGCAGATCAAGTCGAGCTCCCGTATCATTTTTCCTGTGCCAGACATCATGAGCAGGAAAGCTCTGAAGGAACATTCTTCTCATACATAAACAAGGCTATGTCTGTAAATGAATAAGTCAAGTTAATTCATTTACAGACACATAAGGTTATACAAAGTCATTTAGATCAGCCAGTTAGAATGTCCTGATTGGAGGTTGATGTCATAGAATATTTCTGACCTCGTACAGCTTATTAAAATGTAACCATTATAAGCAAATTTCTTTCTTATGTACATTTAAAAAAAATCAGGGCTTTAATAGGTCTGTTGTGTCCTATATTTTGAAAAAGAAAAAGTATAAATAGATGATTTTCCTCTGCAGCACTCCATTTAGGGGACAGAGTCTCTCTAACCATTGGTCAGAATGTCACACTGGGGTTCAAGTTAGAGAGCTAGATGAGATACGAGGTCCTAGAAGGGCAGCCAACCTGTAGACTAAAAACATAGGCAGAATCCAATCTTCCCACAGGACATCTGCAGGGAACATCCAGGTCTGGGCAGTACAAACCAGACTGAACAAGTGAGAGGTCTGATTTGCTGAGATCAACACTCCCTTCTTGTAACGCCTCCCTTTCCCAGCTCCTTTGCACAGTCTTGCTTTAGAAGTCATACGATACTGTATGGCACAGCATTCAGAATTTTCTCTTTCACCAGCCCACCCTCTCTCCATGTCTCATTTTCTACCTCCTACTCCGTGCTTGTTCACTAGCTCTTTTGTGTAAATAATGACATGGGCCTAAAGAATAAACAACTGTGTGACTGATCTGTTTTCTAATCCCGCTTTCTCCATCTTCTTTTCAGTAGGAAATGACAAAAGGGTCTCATAAAGTAAGTTTTATTGCTGTGGGTAGGTTGTGCCTTTACCACTGATGCATTTTATGTTTTTGAAACATGCAATGTCACTACATATTGCTGAGTCATTATTACACATATATCTGCTCTCTGCACTCGCTATGTGCAGCATATACACTCTGGAAACCCGAGACCACCTCCACTGACCATGTGGAGTATTTTAAGTGGAGTGTTTTTATATTGGTATAATGGTAAAAATACTTTTATAATCTGACAAAAGAATAAAGAATGGCAAATGCATTGCACTTCCAGAAGAAAATCTCACCACTACACATTTATTTGGGTTGTTATTTAGTATCATTGGTGAACTTTAATTTTAAATGTCGCTAATACAAAGAGAACTGCTTATAGAAAGGCACTAAATCTCACACATGCCTAAAAAACTTGCTAACCTTGTCCCATAATCAAAGGACTCAGCTATTCAGTTCTGTATTTACCAAATGTAATTTCCTGATGTCATATATATATGTATATATATATATATATATGTGTATGTATATATACAGTATATATATATATGTGTATATATATATATATATATATATATATATATATATATATATATATATATATATATATATATATATATATATATATATATACATATATATATATATATATATACAGGACCCTAAGAGCCTTCATCAGGAACTCAATGGGAATGTGGCGTACAACACTAGAGGCCAACTCCAAGCCCATAGCACAAGTCACCATCAAGTGCGGGATCTACCAAGGAGATGCTCTGTCCCCACTGCTGTTCTGCATAGGCCTGAACCCCCTCAGTGAGATCATTAACAAGACTGGCTATGGATACCGACTACGAAACGGAGCGGTTGTCAGCCACCTCCTGTACATGGATGACATCATGCTGTATGCCAAGAGTGAACGAGACATCGATTCACTGATCCACACTACCAGGCTATACAGCAATGACATTGGAATGTCGTTCGGACTGGAGAAGTGTAGTCGGATGGTAACAAAGAGAGGGAAGGTAGTCAGAACTGAGGGGATTGAACTACCAGAAGGCAACATTGCAGACATAGAGGACAGTTACAAGTACCTGGGGATCCCGCAGGCAAATGGGAACCATGAAGAGGTCGCTAGAACAGCTGCAACCACCAAGTACCTGCAGAGGGTCAGGCAAGTCCTGAGGAGTCAGCTGAACGGTAAGAACAAGATCCGGGCCATCAACACCTACGCCTTGCCCGTGATCAGGTACCCTGCTGGGGTAATAGGCTGGCCAAAGGAGGAGATAGAAGCCACTGACATAAAGACAAGAAAGCTCCTGACCATGCATGGAGGGTTTCACCCCAAGTCCAGCACCCTGAGGCTGTACGCTAAGCGGAAGGAAGGAGGCCGGGGACTGGTGAGTGTCAGCACCACAGTCCAGGATGAGACAAGAAACATCCACGAATACATCACGAAGATGGCCCCAACTGACAGCGTGCTCAGTGAATACCTCAGGCAGCAGAAACCCAAGAAAGAGGAGGAAGGCGAGGAACCATCATGGAAGGACAGGCCCCTGCACGGTATGTACCACCGGCAGATAGAGGAGGTGGCTGATATCCAGAAATCCTACCAGTGGCTGGACAAAGCTGGACTGAAAGACAGCACAGAGGCACTAATCATGGCAGCACAAGAACAAGCTCTGAGTACAAGATCCATAGAGGCTGGGGTCTATCACACCAGGCAAGACCCCAGGTGCAGGCTGTGTAAAGATGCCCCAGAGACAATCCAGCACATAACAGCAGGGTGCAAGATGCTAGCAGGCAAGGCATACATGGAACGCCATAACCAAGTGGCCGGCAAAGTGTACAGGAACATCTGTGCCGAGTATAACCTGGAAGTCCCGAGGTCAAAATGGGAGATGCCCCCAAGGCTGATGGAGAATGACCGAGCTAAGATCCTGTGGGACTTCCAGATACAGACGGACAAAATGGTGGTGGCTAACCAACCGGACATAGTGGTGGTAGACAAACAGAAGAAGACGGCTGTAGTGATCGATGTAGCGGTTCCGAATGACAGCAATATCAGGAAGAAGGAACACGAGAAGCTGGAGAAATACCAAGGGCTCAGAGAAGAGCTCGAGAGGATGTGGAGGGTGAAGGTAACGGTGGTCCCCGTGGTAATCGGAGCACTAGGTGCAGTGACTCCCAAGCTAGGCGAGTGGCTCCAGCAGATCCCGGGAACAACATCGGAGATCTCTGTCCAGAAGAGCGCAGTCCTGGGAACAGCTAAGATACTGCGCAGGACCCTCAAGCTCCCAGGCCTCTGGTAGAGGACCCGAGCTTGAAGGATAAACCGCCCGCAGGGGCGAGATGGGTGTTTTATATATATATATATATATAAAACACTCTGTCTGGGAAAAAGAAACCAAAGGGGTCAAACCGGCTGCAATTTAGATTCATGTCGCATATTAAACTGATTTCCTTAATGCAGTTTAGTCATTTAAGTCTTTAAGTGACAATGACTGTTCACTAGTAGTAATACAGATTATCAGTTCAAATACTGAAATCAATCTGAAGATAATAAGTGATTATCTAATCACAGTTTTGTCGAGGTTGTTGCCACATAGTTTACTCAGAAAACATGGGAACATAAAACTAGACAACACAATGCTAAATGTACAGCTGTTGGACATACATGTATGTATGTGTGCTGTATGAAAGCTCTCTATCTATATATAAGTGCATTATGTAAGCAAGATGTGTATATTAATAGTCCTGTTTACATGCTGGCTCTAACTGCTCTGCACCAGAGCAGAGGTCACTCAGACCTGTAAGTAAGTTTACACTAGATATGAAAGGAAGTTGGAGGTGTGACCACCTTGTTTATTGTTCCCTTCTCAAGGGTTTGATTGCTGCCTTGTTTGGCTAGGTATGTGTCCTTCACACGGCCTTGAAAAACAGACTGTTCAAACATTTCGCAGACAAAAACACTGACGACAGTGCAAGCCCAGTAGATTTAATCAACGTAATTAACAATGCACGAACAAAGTAAAAAGAAGACCTTTGCTTGGAGACCTGCCTAACCCCAGGGCAATAGCAGCAGTGCTTCCACAGTGATAATGATGCCATCTACTCATGGGAAAATGCTAGTGGCAAGGAAGATGTTCAATACAGCCAGAAAGACTAAGGCTGCTAGGTGTGTTGATTACATTAGCCTGGAAATCTGTTTTGTACTTTTTTACTAGATTGCATCTGGTAAACACATAGGCAATAAAAGATGGGCATAGCCATGGTGACATCTCTCACTGATTAGTGAAGTCTCATTGTAACTCGTGTTCTGAAACCTAATGTGACCAGTGAGAGGTTAATCTGACGGAGACAAAGAGACTAACACATTAGGTGAGTCACAAAGTAGGCCCATCCCAAATCATTATCTGTGGGATGGGCCTGCCTTATTATTATTTCTGACGCTAATGGGGGCCATTATATACAAAATGAACATCATGTTCTAATCACTGACAACTGAAACTGACGATTAAGGCATAATTTCATCAGGGAAGGGCTAAGGTTACAGGTCAAGATGTTAATGTTCTAATAAAACTTCTATACAAATGGACCTCTTTTTGCAACCAGATGAGTCGCCCCCTGCTGACTATAAAAGTTTCAAGGGACTTCAGCACTGGCCTCATTTTTTAGACCCAGAAGCTAGCGCCGTCTTTTATGCACAGTCTATGGGTAAGGTATGGTAAAGGCTCGTCAGCTCCTCTCCTCCTGAACGCTAATAAATTTAATATTTTCTTATCCTTGACTGTTTCTTTCATAACCCTTCAGTATATCCACAGAGATACATTTCTCATAAAGAGCAACGCTATCTTAATCCTACAAAATTGAAAAGGGGGGGCTGTAAATTCGTGATGGCAAGTGTTGAGACAGTTTAATATAAATTCAGTAGTCAGCACTATTAAAAAGATTGTGCTCTAAATTAAAACACAGCTGGAGGTCACTTCATGCTTGTTTTCGCTGGCAGTTCACTGTGTGGTGTGAGCACGTAAAATGTAAAAACATGAATGAAAAAGAAAATCTCTTAATCTCTACAATCCCAATCTCCAGATCCACCAGCATTCCTCCCCCACGCAATTCACCCACCCCTTCGTGCTTTTCCTTACCCCTTCTCCCCTCTCAGTGTGTGTGAACCAACATGGCGGCCTAATCCCCTCACTGTAGCCGATAATGCCTCTTGGCCTGAGCTATTAGCTGCAGTAGTAGACTGGATGAAAATCACTGCCATGAGGGTTAATAAAACTGCTCCTGCTCCCACTAACATGATTTGCTTGTCTTGCCTCACAAAATGTATTTTTGCCTGATTTGAAAAGCTGCCCCCCCCCCCCCCCCCCCCACCCCAAAAAAGAAAAAATTGGTAAATGAGTAGTCGAAACATTCAAAAACAAGAAAAGGTCTAAGGGCATGATAGCAAGACTTTAGTAATCCACCACCAAGCTTTGAGCTACATGCTAATGTTAGCAATCCTAACATGAGGATGCCAAGCTAGACATGTTTACCATGTTTAGTTTGTCTTTTTGTTTCATAGGTAGAACATCAGTTATGTGGCACACCCAGAGTTATTGTGAGTTTACAGGTCATGACGTGCAGAGCCGTGTTTTACATCTGTCTTAGACTACACCCATTTGGATTTAGCTTGGACTATTCGGATAGCTTTAGTGTATTGTTTGACTAATATTGCAATCTTACAGAGGTTTGTGTACATGTGATATAACTATCTCCCACAGCTTTTTTATAAACCAGACCTGAAAGAATCTTGCTCAGGGGCTTATATTCAGACGACAGCAGACAGGAGGTTTGTGGGGCCCGGTGGAAGACCATTCAGAGGTCAGACAGAGGGGTCAGACAGGCTAAATCTCCCTCAGTGTTGGAGATGTCCCTGAGATAGGTGCTTGGGCACACCCCATCCCGTGTGAACAATCACACGGCATGGATCCCTTGGGACATGCAAACACATCAGAGTATATTGCCTTGGTTAGCCAACCATTCTTAACTATATCTGTCATTCTATAGACATACATTTTTGTATGCACACACTATTCCCCCCCTTTTTTTAATCTTATACTGGGCTTTGGTGCAGCCCCGACAGTTTATCGAGCTGTCTGAAACAAATTGTTTCAGCTTCTCTCCCTCATAATCCATTTTTCCCTTTAAGATGGCTTTCTTTTGACTGGCTGCACTTTAGAAATAGTAGGTTTGAATAGAAGGTAACACGACCAAATTAAGGATATCTGCCCTCTCTGACATCATACAGATCCAAGAATAAAGAGAAGTCTTAGAAACCATGTGTTTAATAGGCTAATTTACTTGTTCTTTCATCTGGTTAGAAGATCATTATTCACAACGTGGCTCTTCACTGTTGTTGAGAGTTGTTTCTGTGTATCCCAGATACTGAAGCTGACAGATGAGGAAACTGTCAGGCATCTCAAACCACATTCTGATACATCTGTCCTCTTGCTCAATTGTCCACCAATCCTCCCACGTGTGTTTCCATTCTTGTTAGATCAGTTTGTACTGTTGCAAACTGCATGAAATCTTTAGCGTTTCTTTGCCAATTTCCTGTATGGATTAGCCTTTCTTCCGAAGAACATGATTACACTGACAAATGTCAGATAAAAGGTCTTGTTTTCCAACTATTTTGAGACTACAGACAACCAAGATGGCTGATGCACTGTTACTCAATTAGCCAAATCTAACAACACAGCAGTTTTCGGCTGTGCAAACATAATTAGAAAATGTTACGCCCAATGAACAATCAGTCTTTTAGTGTTATAAACTTACTTTAATACCAACAACAATTTTTCTTCAAACTTAAAGACGTTTTTGGTACACAGCCTGGAAACGATACTAACAACCATAAGAAATCCCTTATTCATTTTTAGTTGGATGGTAATATCCATCGCTACTGGAACTTTATTAGGTATACCCTTCTAGTACTCTAGCGTTTCATCCCACATTGGACTGGTTCCTATATAGCACTTTTCTAGTTTACCTGATCACAAAAAGGGCTTTATACAATTGCCTCATTCACACCCATTTAGGCAACCACTTTCTATGTAACTGCTTTCTATCTGACATTCACATACTTCATACCTCCTGAGCTACAGCCACACTACAGACAGTTCTGATTTTGCCTTCAGAACAGCCGTTATTCTTTGTTTCGTTTATGTCAGTTCAACGAGATGTTGAATCGTCAGAGATTTTGCTCCAGTTGACATGACTGCATCACACAGTTGTTGCACATCCCTGTGAATCTCCTGCTTCACTACATCCCAAAGGTGCTCTATTAAATTAAAATATCATTACTGTGGAGGCCATTTGAGTACAATGAACTCATTGTAATGTCCAAGAAACTGATTTAAGATGATTTCAGGTTGTTGTGTTATCGTTCTGGAAGCAGCCATCAGAAGATGGGTACACTGTGGTCATAAAGGGATGGGCATGATCAGCATTGATAATCAAGAAGGCTCTGGCGTTTAAATGATATTATTAAGTTGGTACAATGAGGCCCATGGTGTGCTGAGAAACTATCCCTCACATTACATCACTACCAGCAGTCTAAACCGTTGACATATGGTAGGATGGATCTATGCTTTCATGTTGTTTATGACTACCAACTAAATGTCGAGGGCAGAAAATGAGACTCTCCGGCCAGGCAACATTTTTCCAATCTTCTATTGTCCATTTTTCATGAGCCCATGCTAATTATAAGGCTCAGTTTCCCTTTTCTTAGCAGATGGGTACACTATGGTCAAAGGGATGGGCATGGTCAGCAACAATACTCCGGGAGGGTGTGGTGTTTAAGCAATCCTCAACTGTTACTAAGGGGCCTAGAGTGTGCCGAGAAAATACCCCACACCATTACACCACCAGCAGCCTGAACCGTTGATATAACCTCAGTTTCCTGTTCTTAGCTGACAGGAGGGGCACCAGGTGCATTCTTCTACTGCTGTAGCCCATCTGCTTCAAGCTTTAACATTTAACATTAACTTTTAACAAGAGGTTATTTGACTGTTTTGGCCCTTTCTTTTATCTCGTTCTATGGGCAAACTGCTGCCACGCACTGGATATTTTCTTTTCTTTTGAACCTTCATTGTTTGTCAACTCTGGTTGTGTGTCCCAGTAGATCACAGTAATGGGTTTTCCTCCAAGCCATAATGATATGTTATTGCTCTGTGAACAGAGGGACACTGTGTTCCCTTGGCATAAAAGTCCAAAAGAAAAAACCCCCAAAAAACAAGCTTCTGTCAATAATCTGTCACGTCTCAGAATGAAGCCAAAATGCAAAAACAACAACATTATTTTTGGAAAGTGAAGAGAGAATGCTGATTATATTTGTAGTTTTTCCTTTGTGACAAATATTGTGATCCCAACAAGATTTTTCTTTGATGCAGGAATGATTTGAAAGAATTTGCTTCAGTTGCACCTAGAAACACTGAGTTTACACCACTAACAGATATGATCTATTTCCTTTTTTAGGAAGGTTTGGGCTAGGTCTCTTTACAACACAGCATCGTGAAACTTACTCTGACCTTGTATTATTATTAAAGTTCTAATGTGCACATAATGGAGAGCTGAAATTAGTTAGGTTATAGTAAATAAGAAGAAAATCAGCATACAGACTGACCTGAATAATTGCATTTTATTGTTGTTTTGTTTGCCTGTCACTGTCTAGCTCTGTTGCCTCACAGAAACAGGGTCCTGGGTTCATATCCACCAGTTGGCCGGGACCTTTCTGTACGGAGTCTCTCCTCTGTTCTCTTCTGTCAAGGCACTCCAGCCTGCTCCCTCCAATGTTAACTAATGATTCAAAATTGGCCATAGAGAGTGAATATCTCTCTGTGGTAGCTCAGATGGTATGGCATAATGGATCAAAATTTAATGATACTCTTCTGTATTTATAATTCCATCAGTGTTCATGAGATCCTCAAAACCACTGGCTGAAGTCTGTAGCCAAACTACTTGAGAGCCATTCTCCAGAGGCATTCACTGTTGTATCTATTGTAGAATCACCCTTACACCGAGACCATTTCTGATGAGGTTTCAGTAAACTAAAAGCCTAAATGCAGCTCTCAGGTCCTTTGTCAGGTCTTTGCTGGATTTCTTACTATTTCTTAAGGACATGAATTTCACATGCTATTCATCTGCTTTATGATCACTGCTTCTTTTGCACTTCACATTTGTCCAATTTCCTCTTTTAAAAAAAGAACAACAACAAAAAAAACACACTGCACAACAATCTACACCTTGCCAAGGTGTGCAGTGTTTTGATAAAATGCACACACACACACACACACACATGTCTGGTTTGCTATCCTCGTGGGGACATCCCATTGACATAATGCTTTCCCTAGCCCCTTACCCTAACCCTAACCATTAAAAATGAATGCCTAACCCTAACCCTAAACCTAACCATAACCTAATTGTAACCCTGACAGTAAAACCGCATTTTGAGTGTGAAAATTGCTTTCAACCCCGAGGGGACCTGGATTTTGGTCCCCACGGTGCAGAAAGTCCCCACCAGGATAGTAAAAGTCAGATTTTGGTCCCCACCAGGATAGTACGAACCCGTACACGCGCGCACACACACACACACACACACACACACACACACACACACACACACACACACACACACACACACACAAAATGAAAAAGGAAATTTCTAGCTCATTGGAAGCAAGATATAAAGAAATGCATAGTACTCTATGCTATAATAATCCAATACTACAGTGCTAGTGCTGGATTATATTAATCTACCAATTCTAATACAGTCCTTCACCAGAGGATGTGACTGTGTTCCTGCCTTAAAAACAAATAGGTTTTGATAAGAAGAACCTTGAACGAGCCTTTACCTTTTTTGTTTCCTAAAGAACAAAGTGACAGACTCTTAGGTCACATGCAAATATAAGGAAGGAACCACAACTGTTTCACATTTACTGTCAACAGTGTGTCAGTAACTGCTCAATACATTTCACAGAAGAAGAGTGGAAATACTAAATACTTGGGTAACCAGTCTAAAAGTGGCATTAAAAAAATAAAGGCAAGGCACAAGGCAAAGACCAATCAGATTAATGGCAGTTTAACTTGGAACTAGGTTCAAAACAATGATGCAGATGTTCTGCTTGCTTAATTATCAATGATTTATTAATGATCCAAAATTGAGTTATATTGGCCATACTGGTCAGAGTATGCTTTATAATATGTTAATATGGTATAATTTATATTTAATTTACATTAAACATGACCTCCATGAGTGGAAGAAAGTTGTTTTTAGACAGAGTAGAGAACACATACTCAGTTAGTTATGTAAAAATACTTTGGTAACTGTGGGAATTCTTGTGCCATTGTTACGAAAGAAGGTGACTGAACATAAGAAAGTCACATCAATAGCAGCTCATTATGCCACCTACTCTAACCCTGCAAGACTCTTGGAATTGATGGTCTATGCATGATTTGGCTGCTTAAATTGTGCACTGAAATGGTGAGTCTCTGTCTTACATGTCACATTACATCCTGCAGCTCCTCGCACTGAAACTCAGCATTGTGTCTGATGTAGTTCTTGTATTTTAAGAAGGAGTCTTTGTTTTGCAAGTACAAGTAAATTAATCTATAATTTTAAAGTCAGCCTATGTTTTTCCAAATTTTCTGGTGTATGTAGTTCAAGTTCAAGTTCAAATTTATTTATATAGCACTTTTAAAACAACAGGTGTGGACCAAAGTACTGTACAATAAAATGGACAAGGCAATAAACATAAAAAAACACAATAGTGTTTTAGAAGAGAATAAAAACATAAAAAAGGGAATAAAATCATAAAAAAGAATAACAGTAACAAACTCATGATGAATCAAAAGCCAGAGAATAAAAATGGGTCTTTAGACGACTTTTAAAAGTATCCAGTGTTGGGGAGGATCTGATAGTATGTACACACTGTTAAGAGTGGTGGTTGCTCATACTAAACATAACCAAATATTCACATTATGTGGTCAGTGGCAAGTAATTCCTGTGAGTTAAAACTTGAGTCTACACAAACACAGAAGCCCCACTCACCGGTTGTTTAAACCCATGTATATGAGGGGCAGCGAATCAGAAAAAAGTCAGCTTAAGGAGCAGGTTTTGTTAAAAGGAGAGGTTTCTTTTTGGCTTGTTCACCAAGGCTCAGCAAAGAAAAACAAGGATTAATCAAAAGTTATAAAGGCAGAAAAGGCCATAAAGTATCCTGAGCACCCATTTCAGTGAGTGTGGAAAATGCATTCCCCGTGTTATTGTAGGGTCTTTATCATACAATATTTTTACCTTACAATATTTGATAATATTCTTCTCGTGATACAAAAATGAGGACAGTGTTTAACACTTGCAGTAGTTTTTCATGGTTATATAATCAATCCCATTTTCTTAAATTATCTTGCCATTTTTACTTTCAATAAAATGTGTTTCAATTATTAAATATATAAGTGAAAACTCACTTAATAAACCTTAACGTGCAACCTTCAGACAATGATAAAGTTAAAGAGGAAAATGACTGAAAGAAACAAAGCAGAATGGTGACGAGGTGAGTGAGGCCAGACCAGATACAGACGGAGTGGGGATCTCAGCAATGGCACGCACTCATACACCAAGATTATCAAAGTAAAATAGGAGCCAGACATCAAATTTCCTGAGCAAGGACTTGCTTTCATGTGTGCGTGTCTGTTTGTGTGTGTCCTTCATCACTCAGTATAACACAAAGTGTTTAGGGTTTGACCAAGGGCCATAAGACTAAAATAAGATAATGCATTCCAAACACTCTTGTGTTTCAGGGTTTATGGTGAACGAGCTGTCAACAACTATTTTCCCTGATTCATGTTGAGGTAAGGAGGTGTAGAGTAGCTAGTAGTTGTCAAAATATTCATGAGTTTGGTAGGTGAGTTGAAATATTATGACTTAGAGGCACACTGTGGGGCACCGTTTTGTGGGCCTTAAACTTGGTTTCTTAACCTTAAAATGAGTCCACAGATCTTACTGAAATAGAAACTTTGGAATGTGGTAGAATGGAAGATTTGCATTACAACTGTGCAGTCAACAAATCTGTGTGATGTTGTCATGTCAATATGGAGTAAAATCTCATTTACAACTAATCTTTTCGATAAAGCCTATTAGCCATTAGCCATTTGAAATTTCAGTGCTGCTTGTGTTTCAGCCACAATGACTGCAGGGATGTCTGGCTCTAGTTTCCAATTCTTAATAAACTCTTGCCTATGGCTTTTAAAGCTGCTTGTCCACAGCAGTGGCCACACCTGGGACACTGGCTCACAAGCTAAACTAGGGCAAGAGTACAATACAGGTCTCGATTACTATGATCCTCATGTTTGATTTGGCCAAGATTTTACACCAGATGCACTTCCTGATACAACCCTTCCTATTTGCCCGGCTCAACGGTACACTGACTTGTGTTCTTCTTATGGGTTCAGGGGAACACAAGCCAGTGTGAAGAGTTGATGATGTTAAGATGTGATCAGGATGGCCTGGATTAGACATGAGCACACCAAAGGGACAACTCAGGCTGAATGGTTTGGAGACAAAATTAGGCAGGCAAGACGGAGATGGTTTGGACATGTGCAGAGGAGAGATAGTGAATATTGGACAAAGGATGTTAAAGATGGAGTTTTGAGGCAGGAGAAAGGAGGCAGATCTGAGACGAGGTTCATGGATGAAATGAAGAAGCATATGCAGAGGATTGGTGTGTCAGAAAAGGATCCTAGAGATATGATCCACTGTGGCAACCCCTATCATATTGAGTTGATAAGGTATGCTGCCGCTGTTTCTGTGTAGTTCCTGGCACTTTTTCAGCTTTCATTTGGGACTTTCAGAAGAATGTAACACTTTTTAGACCAATAATTTTTTTATCATTTTAAATTTACTGCATCTATTAACGTTAGAGATGGGCAGGACTGATAACATTTGTTTCCTATCACCCACATTAATGTTAATGATGACAGATGGCTAATGTTCCGCTAGATAATTGTTAACAGTAAATTGGTTGATGTTGACTTGTGTGCTGCCCAGACTAACATTTACTTTCAAAGTTGTTGAAACAGAAGCTTTGCTGAACACATATTATTCCTCAGAAAGTGTTTTTCAATGCTGTGAGCGCCATGAACTGTTGATGTGTTTAGCTGCTAGTGAGGGGAGGGCCTGTGTGCCAGTCTATCTGCAGCAGTGCTGTGTGAATTTGTGTGGCAGTTGGAGGAGGCAAAGATGACATTTTCATTATAGATACTGTTGAAAATATGATTCTAATCTTATAGTAGTTTTCAGCATTGATTCATTTCTGAATATCTTTTTTCTAGCAAACTTATTCAAACCTTTACCCAGACATTATCTAATGATGGCTACACCATGATTGCAATGTTGCAATGTTTCACACCCTTTATTACTTACACATTGGTCCAGATGCAAAACTGGGTGGGGATGTTCGAACAGAGGAAAATGTGAAAGGGGAACATCATACCAAGAATTCACACTTCGTTTGAAGAGACTTTAACAAGTCACATTATGACAAGTCAGATAGGTCAGTGACCCTTAGAACTACCTCTCAAAGTGACAGGCGCTCTAGGGGTTACATACCAGTTGTTATAACTTAAAATGCCTTTTGGATGAGGTGAAACTGTGTTTTAAAACCTAAAAAAAAGTCAAATTGCTTTCAACTTAAGCAGTTAGGCCTGCTGAAGCACAAGGTAACATCTGATGCTCCCATTTGAGAACTTTGGTCTTAGACTGCGAGCTTATTTGTGGTTCCTAGAGTATTTAAAAGTAGAATGGGAGTCTGCCAGAGGTTTCTTCCTGTTAAAAGGGAGTTTTTCCTTCCCACTGTTGCCAAAGTGCTTGCTCACAGGGGGTCATATGATTCTGTTTTCTTTGTATTATTGTAGGGTCTTCAGCTTACAACATACAAAGCGTCTTGAGGCAACTGTTCTCGCGATTTGACGTTACATAAATAAAATTGAATTAAACTGAAATAATGGAACTTTTCATGATAGATGCAGCTCGTAGCAATGGATGAACATACTATAAAGCTGATAACAAATCTTAGTTGATATGGAGTGTATCAAAGACTTTCGACTGTGAGTCAATCAAAAGTGCATCAGCCTGGAATACTGAGTCCTGTGAAGTGGTGCTGGACCAAAGAATATGTGTAGAACCATGCTTTTACCTACTAAAGGGAGCTGTGAGCAGTCACTGAAGTATGAATGCAAATCTAAATCTTTGGTTTGACCTGCACATGACTGTGCAGCTGCAATATGTCGGACTGGGCGCATTTGAAGAAATACTGCTTCAGTGCTCTCTCATAATTGTAATATGAGTCACATATGATTCACTGAATTTGACAAGTTTCCAGTGCTGTTTTTGCATGTGGCAAAATGAATACAGATAAAGCATGTGTCTGTGAAGGTTCTCAGTCATCCAGGTCATCATAGTCTAAGGATGACATGATAAACCACGTGTTTATCAACTGTGTATTTATAAAATATGGAAACAGTTTTAAAGTTTGATACGTATTCCTAGATTGTCGTAATAAAAGTTTTCTTCTAATTACATTTTTATGTGTTTCAAGTTGTAACAGTTTTAAGTTTTCAATTTGGTTTCCCCATTTTCAAAAAATATAAATCAAGAGTAAAAAGTCTAAAATCAATCTTGTGGCTGAAATTGGTCAAAATGGTGACCAATTTGAAAAGGAAAGTGGCTATAATGGGATTGTTCAAATTAAAGACTCCACAGGGACAAACACATGAATTTTGGTACTTTGTATCCACTTTGAAAGATTTTACAGTCATCTGCTGCAGTCACAATAAAATAGTGT
This sequence comes from Pelmatolapia mariae, assembly GCF_036321145.2. Classification (NCBI taxonomy): domain Eukaryota; kingdom Metazoa; phylum Chordata; class Actinopteri; order Cichliformes; family Cichlidae; genus Pelmatolapia; species Pelmatolapia mariae. Next base: position 22,276,982 of record NC_086239.1, read on the forward strand.
AACAAATAAAGTTCTTAGCTTTTGAAACAAGAACCTGACCCTGTCCTTACATGTTATTACTAAACTGTATGTGGTTTAGAATAATTAATGCTAGTGCATCATAAATTAGTGCTCAAAGTGCAGTTCTTTGCTCACTTTATCTGTCAGTATGGCCTCGTGCTCCCCATCCCTGAGCCACACCGATGTGCCAGCAATAATTCAACATTTAATCTCCACTGAGCTTTGCTTTCTTTTTTTGGTGCATAATCACATAATTTCACGTTTGCAATTTTGCAAGTAGCTTTAATCGCTGTACAAGAAAGTTTCACTGGGTGACATTACAAATCAAAAATCAGGCTAAAGTTTAAAAGTCAGATCCAACTCTTAATAGTGAAAACTATCTCAGTGGACTCCTACGTTAATTTAAGAGGCATAAGTGGACCACCATGACCAGCTTGCTTCCCTTTACTAACTATATTCTATTTTAATGGATTGATATTTGTTATTTAAAAAAGAAAATCAGGCTTCCAACTTTTCTCATTCTTTAACACAACTTATGGGAAAACCTTTGCTGTTTGTTTGTTTATCACAGAAAGGCCATCTTGGCTCGATCTACTGGACGCTCTGCAATATCCCATAAAATTTTCCATTTATTATTTTCCACCTGCGCCTACATTCCAAGGTCAAATGAGAGGCGGGAAAGAGACTGCAGGGGTGAAAAAGCATGTCGTTATATACTTGATAACAGCATTCCTGGTGCTTTTGCTTTGATAATTTAATATGGTCCTGACTTCCTCAATAAAGACAATAGTGTTCAATGATCATTTAAAATCAACCACATACACAGACACAAATACATAGAAGAAGAAGAAGAAGAAGCACGTCAGTAGAAAAGCTATTTAGAGCAAAGTATTTTTATGTTTGGCATGCCTGCTCACAAACCATTTCAGAACTGAACTTCCTTCTTTCTCCTTCTCATAAAAAATGATTCACTGTATAGTAAATCATCACCATAATGGTACTCGCCCTTCTTATCAAGTGAAGTGCCAGCTTTTGTCGCGCCCCATTTTCCCCTTGCTGTGTCTTGCGAATTCCCTTTTTTAAATATCAGATTGGAATATTCACAATATATTAATTTGAAACTGAGGCACAAAGGAACATCTTAGCATTAAGATAAAGCAGGCAATACACCATGCACTTAAAATAGCACGATTTGAACAGTTTACATGGCGTGGAAATTGCCACCTTCCTGTTTATGATACCACCAACAGCTTTGTCACAGCCATGTGCTTTTACTGAACATAAGACTACAGAAATGTTAACTGTGTACTCACTATAAGAAGTCTGATCTCTAATCATGTGGCAAGTTTTCTTGATACTTATAGTATTTCAAAGGATAAAGAACAAAATACAAGATATCTGACAGGAACTGTATTCACTTCAAAGTAAGAGTCATTTTTGTGAGATCAGGGGATATGGTTGCTAAGACACAGCTGGACACTAATAAAACATTTGCATGGACGTGCAATGTGACACCGTGAAACCGAGCAAAAGTACAGCAAAATAATTAAAGGGAAAGTAGTTTCTCAGAGTAGTGGAACATCACATTACAACAACAACAGTAATGGGTCAAATGAAGTGATTCTGAAGCTTGCAAAAGTGAAAGAAAAACACATGCTTTTGAACGGGTCAAAGTGCAAAACACTGCTGTCATTACCTAAAACCTGTACTGGAGATCCCAGCTGACAAAAGCAGTGAGAGGGACCACTTTGAGTCAGCAGTAACTTTCAAACAGTTGAGGACGAAGAGCTTGGGAGAATCACGTCATCAACCAAAGCACAAAAATAAAGTGCAAGAACCCAAAAAATGTGCATATTTAATATCATATGCTGTCCTGCCTGTGCAGATTGTACATCTGTTACTAGACTGAACATGTGAAGTGTTGGTAAACCCGACAGAAAACGCTTAAATTTGTCAAATCTGTCAAATAATGTAGCACATGTGCAATGTTTTTACTATAAAGTGATCAGTTACAAGGTACTACTATGAATTATCCCTCACCCATGGCACAGATCGTTACTATAAATTCACTTTTACACACTTGTACAGTGTCATCACAAAGGCCCAGTTTTGTTTTAATCAGCACTACATATATCTGGGTGTGTTTCATCACAGCCAATACACTCCACCAAATAAAGGTGGCAGAGGAAAGGCGAAATTGTGAGTGAAGATTACATCAGGCCAAACTGCACAGTTTGCCAGGGAGAGGTCGGCATCATGAAAACTTTGAAGTGCCGACACCTAGTGGTTACACATGACATTACAACCAAGTAGATGGTTCGTCTGTGAAGGGAAATAAACCACAAGGTGGCACAATGTGACAGCAATAAACGTGTTTGCCACAAAGCTGTTGAAACACATGCTGTCACACTGTAAAATATACGCTTAAAAAGTTACTCTGGTTTATTTTTGTTTTGTTTTAACCCATGAGCAACCCCACCAGCAGATACAAATACTGTGGCAGTGCTGCAAGGAAAACTGTCTGTGCTAATTTGAAGATTTAGCAAATAAACAACAGAAAATACAAAATTCTGTGAGCAAGCAAAATGTTCCATTAGTTCATAGATCTTAGTTCATAGGTGTTGCTTTCTTTCCCCCCCCAGAAGTAATTGGGTGCATATAGATGAGCCTTACCCTGAGCCTCTTACCTGGTATCTGATTAAAGCACCAGCAAGTGTTCTTTGGAATGACTTTTTAAAGTTGGTCAAATTTTCTCTTGAAATTTGCTTATTTCTTATTCTTCTTGACATAGATATCTAAGCTCAATCGCTGCATGAGGAGGCGCTTATCTGGCTTCAGGACTTGGATATGCTGCAGGATTTTAACAGAGTTCAGTCACTTCAGAGATTTTTTCAATGGTATGCTTTGTAACCTGAGATTCTAGACACTACAAGAAAGGTTTTGACTCAGGACTGCTATAAATCTTTACATTACTTGCTCTCTATCTTCACTTGTGTCCCAGTGCCTGTTACAAATTTGAATTTAAATATATGGATGGTATTAATGAGATGGCACTCTGTTCCTGGGTTTCTCCACAGTCTTTGTTGTGAAACAAACAGTTCAAACCTTTTACAATTTCATGGTCAGTGAGTCATTAAGTGACTGAATGTCCATCTGGTCAGTTTACCATAAAAGCAACTTAGTTTATTTGGCAGCATCCCCACTTTGGGAATGTTCAGTGCTGCAGAAACTTTTTCATATACTTATATGTGCATTATTGGTTAGTTTTCCCTCTGACACACATTATCAAATGTAAAATCTTAAGCCCCAGTCCCACAGAGCTGAAGACCGGTGCACAAACCCCTTGAAATCCTTGAAATCTCTGCAACCTCCACTCTCTAAATGCGCAATGAGTAAGAATATTAAAAGCAACCAATCATCTACATCCAACAATAAGGTGCTGGCAAGGACAGTGTGGACATGTGGTTATATAGTATAAAAGCAAATTTTGTTGCAATTAATCAGAAAATTAGGGGTAGGGTTTAAATCTTTCCTTATCCAGTATCACACACATTCAGAAGGGACACTGTACAACAGTGAATTTAAAAATTAAAAACGACAAAAGTACAAATCATAGTTTAGGTGAACCTCCAGGACTGTGCAGGAGGAAAGAGGAAACTGTAACAGTGCTTCCAAACAGAAACAAGAGCTATAAAAGTGCATTGTCTGAGCAAGTGTTTGGTTAAATTTTACTATTCATTTTTGACATTTGCTCAAGATAATTTGGAAGAAACTAGGATCATAATAGCAGAGATTGTGAGATTGTACTACATTCATAAAATATTTTTATGTAAAAACACTGATAAGCACCGAGGAGGGTTTCTCTGCCAACAGCAGGAGGTAGTTATGCCGGCAGTCTATTCAGATCATGTGGTTACACTGTCGTGAGGGCGAGATGACCTGTGTAAAATGTTGCTATTGTTTCCTTACCTTCATTGTGTTTCTACATTAAACAAATTGAGTTATCCGTGATCCTATCAGGTATCATGTCTGTACAGAATGGTGTACGTCAGTTTAATGCTGGGGAGTGCTGCAATAGTAACTATCCTCGGTCAGAAGGAGAGGCTGACATCCAGGGATTAGATTGCCACAGGTGGAGTTTATTGGCGGTCAGATGGATGGTACAGGGAGGTATGGCATACAGTAGGAGGATGTGGAGGGGTGATATGGTGTGGTTTCTATGATTAAGAACAGGGCATAGGAAACAGAACAATAATAGAACAGGCATGAATACGGATCAAAGATTAAGAAAACTGGTAACAAATCCCTCCACCACAAATCAGTCTGATATCACTTACGGTTTCACATTTACCGAGGCACTACCCAAAAGGCGCCACAAGAGGGCACTCCAACACAAGAGACGACCCACTTATGATGATGCACCTAGTAAACAGTCAGCCCCCTACTTAGCCACTACGTAATGCAGCGCTGTTACAGTGTACAAATTCACATCAATTGGCAGGTGGACCAGACAAAGCAGGAACAAGCCCAAAACAATCAAATAACTGGGCTGTCATAGCTATCGCTAACTAGCACATATGCTAACGGCCACTAAACCCAATACACACAAGTAGCAGGGTAAACTTCTTGAGCATGGAACATTAACTCACTTTTAATTGACGCACACCATCCCTAACAAATACAGGATGGGCTATTTGCTTCCCTTCCCAGCAGCTCTCTCCTCAATCGCCAGCCCAGGAACGAACGAACACCATCCAGCTCCGAAATCCCATGAATCCCATCACTGCCCAGAGGCTGCTGGGTAATGTAGTTCACCCTAACACAGGCTTTTCTACAGCCGCCCCTGTATTTGTGCAACAAATACACATCATTACAAAAAGTCTGTGTTGTACTATGCGGAGGTCTCTTCCTCTGGCATCTGAGGCAGGGTGACCAACTTAACAACTGGTCGTATGTAAGTATGATCCTTTACTTGCACCTCCGCCGAACGCACTACACCATCTGCTCCGGGAAACACCTTTGAAATCTTCCCAACTGGCCACATGGCCCGGGGCAGTTGCGAGTCCACGATCATGACAACCTGACCTACAGCGAGGTCGGGTGTCAGATCACGCCATTTCTGTCTGAGCTGAAGACCTGGGAGGTACCTCCGAATGAACTGGCTCCAGAAGTGGTCAGCAATTACCTGGCTTTGTTTCCATCTTCGACTGGTGATAAAATGCCCTGGTCCGTAAATCACCTGCGGCAGTGAAGCGTCCCGCCGCCCCATAAGCAGGAGATTTGGCGTAATGGGGTCAGGATCAGCAATATCTGAGGATGCGTAACCAAGAGGTTTCGCATTAAGGATCCCTTCTACTTCAAGGAGAGCCGTGCAGAGGACTTCTTCCGTCACAATCTGATTCTTCAGGATGACCTGGAGTGCCCCCTTAACCGACCTTATCTCCCGTTCCCATGCTCCCCCAAAATGGGGGGCATGCGGTGGATTACAATGAAAGGTTATCCTCTGCTTTGCCAGCTGTGCCTGAAGAATGGGCGTCATCCTAGAGAAAGCTTCCTGTAACTCTCGAGCACCCCCTCGGAAATTAGTGCCCTGATCTGACCATATCTCGAATGGGGTACCCCGTCGTGAGACGAATCTTCGCACAGCCATGAGGAAAGCGTCTGAGTCCAGGCTTGGCAGCAAATCCAGGTGTACACATCGGGTGGTTAAGCACTTAAAGATTATGCCCCAGCGCTTCTCATGCCTCCGGCCTATCTTGATGGTGTAGGGACCGAAGCAATCAACTCCCGTTGACCAGAAAGCAGGTTTGTGCATCCGGAGTCTCGCTGCCGGCAAATCAGTCATTTTGGTGGGAGCAGGCCTCCCCCGCCATTTCTGGCACTCTGCACATTGTCTTTGATGTCTCCGGATTACTTGTCGCCCTCTAATGATCCAATAAGCGCGCCGTATCTCTGCAAAGACGCGCTCTGGACCAGGGTGCAACAGAATCGTGTCAAAGTGTTGGACAAGGAGCTTAGTTACCGGGTGTTCGGGAGGTAGCACAATAGGGTGTATGGTGTCTGAGTCCAGACCTTCGGCACGTCTCAGGCGTCCTCCAACTCTTATCAGGCCAGTAACCTGATCGTACTCAGGGCAGAGCGAACAAAGTCGACTATTCAGGGCCAGAGTCCGTCCCTTCATCAGAGCTACCACCTCCTCCGGAAAACTGTCATACTGAGCTGACTTCAAAATGGCTATCTCGGCCTCCACACGATCAGGGACGGTCATTGGAGGAGAAGCCGCCCCATGGCGCGCATAGTAAGTAGCTTCCACAAGCTCCTCCCAAGATGTGAAGTTTCCAGGGTCTGGAGTAGGAGTCTGGGCCACTGTGACAAGCCCACATAACATCCCCTTGCGCAGCTCATCTGTAGTCTCAGCCCTACCAGTAGGTTGGGAGGGCCAGTGTGCCGAACTTTGTTGCAAGAACTCGGGGCCCTGCGCCCAACGGCTGTCTGCCGAAAGACTACAGAGTTCCTTCCCCCTGGTGATGTCATCAGCCGGGTTTTCTGCTGACGTGACATACCTCCACTGATGAGAACTGGTGAGCTCCTGGATTTCAGCAATTCGAGTCCCGACAAAGACCTTGTACCGGCAGGAATCTGACTGCAACCAACTCAGCACGGTAGTAGAGTCAGTCCACAAGATGGTATTCCGCAGGGGTATGGTAAGCTCAGTTTGGAGAGTCTTGGCAAGCTGCGCTCCAGTGAGAGCAGCACTGAGCTCGAGCCGAGGCATGGACAATCTCTTCCGAGGAGCGACTCGGGATCTGGCCAACAGGAATGAAGTGCTGGCATGTCCGTGGCAATCTGTGGTCCTCAGATAAGCTACAGATCCATACGCTTTCTCGGAGGCATCACAGAACACGTGCAGCTCAAAGGTGCAACTCGGAGAGTCTGTAGCAGGTGGCACATAACACCTCGGTAAGGTAATGTTCTGCAGGTACGGCAGCTCCTTTTCCCATTCTGCCCAGGTGGCACGAAGGACACCGGTGATAGGTTCATCCCAGCCCATCTCCTTCTGCCACATCGATTGTACAAGAATCTTCCCTCTAGTGGTATAGGGAATGATAAACCCTAGAGGGTCATACTGGCTGGCAAGCACCTTGTACACATTGCGAAGAGTTGGTGTTGCGTAGGAGACTGGGCGATGCTTGTACCCCAAGGTATCGGTGGGGCAGTGCCAACGTAACCCAAGCATCGACTCTGGTGGATCAGCTTGGTTAAAGGTCAGCCAGAGCTCACAGCTGTCAGAACGGGCAGCAGTAGGCAGGTGGGACACCACCTCTGGCACATTACTAGCCCACTGCCGTATCTCAAATCCTCCCCTGGCCAGTAGCTGTCTCATTTGGTCCAGTAGCTGTTTAGCCTGGCAGGGAGTCGGAAGAGACTGCAGACAATTGTCGACATAAAAAGCTGTATGGACGGACTCATACACATCCTCATTCCCCTCACGGTGGTCTCGCACATGCCGCTGTAAAGCGTAAGTGGCACAGCAGGGGCTGCAGGTTGTACCAAATGGTAACACTCGCCATTCATACACATCAGGTGGGCGCTCCGGCTGTCCATCCCTCCACAGAAAGCGAAGCAGAGGCTGATCTTCGGGAAGCAGGCGCACCTGATGAAACATGGCCTTTATGTCACCGCTTATGGCCACAGCATGCTGGCGGAATCGGATTAACACACCAAGGAGTGAGGGGCTAAGCGTGGGGCCTGGCAGCAGGAGGTCATTAAGGGCAGTTTGCTGGTACAGGAAGGAGCAGTTGAAGACTAGGCGGGCTTTGTTGTTGTGATGCACAAGATGGTGTGGAATGTACCAGGATTCAGTGGAACCATGCACCTCCTCCGGAGTCAGCTTTACCACATAGCCTGCCTTCTCCAGCTTTTTGATCTCTTCGTTGTATGTCTGTGCTCTGCTGGGGTCCTTGCGTAGCCGACGCTCATTGGCTCTCAGAAGAGCCATGACAGCCCCTTCAGGTGCCTTCACCTGAGGAAACCCTGTGCGGCGCAGCAAGGGAGTAGCATATCGGTGGACTCCCTCTACCTGTACTCGGACTGTCCTGGATTCAAGAATGTCGATTGCCTGCTGGTCCTCCTTGGACCTGGTAACCTCCTTTTCATTCCTAAAAGGGAGGACGTCAAGCTGCCATAGCCTCTCAACATCTTTGGAGAGCTCTGATGTCTGTGGGATGAATGATGAGTGCAAGCATGCCTGTCCAGCCGCTGGATGTGGAAGACTCTTGGCGGGTCCCTGCAGCGCCCACCCCAGCTCTGTGCAGACTGCTACTGGCCCTCCAGGTGGTCCACGAATCACTGGGCATACCGGAGTGATAAGGTGCGGGTGATCTGATCCAATCAGGATCATAGGTTTCACCTTGCTGAAACCTGTGAGGGGAAGTCGTTGCAGGTGACTGTACTTCCTTTTGAGTGTTTCCACCGGGCAAGATTGCTCTGCCAGAGCCAGTTGTTCTGCTGTGAATGCATTTAGTATTTGATGCCTCACCTTCGGCTTAGCTTTAGTGGACACCTCCAATGATATGCTTCCCCCATGCAGCTGCAGGACATCCTGCCTGATGGTTCGGAGGGCCAGAACCTCGTCTGTTGGGGCTAGGCCGAGGAACTTCACAGCAGCAGGCAATATTATGGTTCTCTCTGAACCATCATCCAGCACAGCATAGGTGTCCATGGTTTTTTTCCCATTGTGGAGTTGAACTTTTACCACCTTCAACATCACTCTCCCAGAGTGACTGGAATGGTCAACATAGATGACACTGGATGCTGTGCACATGGTCAGGATACTGGGGTTCTGCTCTTTAGCCTTAGCGAGGCCATGTAATACAAGGAGGTGTTGCTCACCACAGGTGCTGCAGGGTTTCTTGAGCGTGCAGTTGTCAGCAGAATGGTTCCTGCCACACCTCCAACATTTATTCTTGTCTCTGATCCAGTCCACAACCGCAGCCACATCCAGCTGGGAGAACTCATTACATCCACTCAAGTAATGCTCTGTCCCTTCACAGAAAGGGCAGTAAGGTTTGAAACGTTCTCTTTTCTTCTGCATTGCCACATTCTTGGGACCTGGATGGGCCACAGCAGGTGGTTTGGTGGCCGTGGTTTCAGGTCCATAATACACAGAGGCCAACTTGGGTTTGGGTTTTGTTTCCAAGTGCCTACTGACTTTCCCCTCCAACCAGGGCTTCTCTGAGGCATACAGCTCCGTGGCCCGTCGGGAGACCTGCATTGCTTGGGTCTTGCGCTCCAACCACTCGGCTAGATCGTAGAGGGTATAAGTGCGATTTGATCCAGGCCGCAAGATCCCTCGGTTAAGGCAGTACTCTGCAAAGTTATCCCGATAACTCAGAGGGAGTTTGGTGAGTAATCGGTCTACGTGGGATCCACAGTGGAGTTCACTCTCTGCCACCCCGTCCATCGTGGTAAGCATCCCCACTAGACTGGCAACTGACAGGGAGAAAGCTTCAAAGGCTTGTGAGTCACCTGGTTTTATGTGTGGTGTGCACAGGATGGCGCTGAGTTCACTCTGTACCAGTTGTCTTGGCTGGCCGTACTTCTGCTCAAGAGCCCTCATTGCACTAGTATATGGAGTTGGGTCATGGATGTAGCGTTTAGCCACTTGGAATGCACTTGGGAACTTCAAGTGATCTAGCAAGATCTGATACTTGTAATCCTCGGACAAGTGCTTGTGAGGCCCAAGAACACTATCCAGTCCTTTCTTCAGTAAGGCAAAGTCACTCTCCTTCCCAGAACTGAAAACAGTGAGCTTGGGCTTAGGGAGGCCATAGGAAGATGCAATCACCATTTCCAACATACTGGGTTCTGAACCCGCGTGGTTTGCTGCTGGGGGCATACCTGGCTGAGGTCTAAGCTCCTGTGCAGGTGGCACAGGTTGGAATGAAGCATGTCGAGGCTGTTGAGGCTGAGGGCGAAGTGGTGGGATCCATGGCTGGAACCCCAGAGTGAAGTCCTCCTTTGCAATAGAAGGTTGCATAGTGGCCGGCCGAGCCAATAAGGGAGGGTCTGGTTGAGGTGTCTGCGATGGCCTGGGAGGCCCAGACATCTGTACTGCCTGTGTAGCTACAGCGCTGGCTACAGCAGGTGAAGCAGGAGTCGCTGGATGCACCGGTCTGAGAAGATAGTCAGGGTATGGTGAAGTCAATCTCGGGGCAGACACTGATCTATCCATCGAGAGCACTGTGGGTGGCCCAACGTGTGCGGTGGAAGTGCCAGGGACTGGGCCTAAAGGAGCTGACATCACACGGACGGGCTCTGTAATTCTCTCCCCTTCCTGAATAGATTTGGGCTCCCTCTCTGTAGGATTTGGTGTGGGGACAGCTGAAGCCATTGGTTCCACCTCCATTAATGTCCCCTTTGGTATCGGAGAGGTGAGCTGCTCAAGTCGCTGCACCCGTTTGTTAAATGGTAAATGGTAAATGGCCTGTATTTGTATAGCGCTTTACTAGTCCCTAAGGACCCCAAAGCGCTTTACACATCCAGTCATCCACCCATTCACACACATTCACACACTGGTCGCGGGACTCTGCTACAGTCACTTGCAGAGATCGCATCTGATGCTGGATATTAATCAGACAATCCTCCATTCTTCGCCATCTTATCTCCTCCACATCCGGCCTCCTTGTGTAGTGGGAGTCTGACGGTGCCATCATAACCTCCTCTGTTGGATTGGGTGACAGCCTTGGCCCACGGGTATGGTAGGACAACTCATAGTCCTCCAGATGTCCAGGGATTCGATGGATCCTGCTAGGACGGGGACTTCGTGCATCATCCTGATCTCTGGAGGCAGCCACGTCATGCAAGTGCAGCGGATCCGGCTCGAAGGACCACTTTGTACAGAATGGTGTACGTCAGTTTAATGCTGGGGAGTGCTGCAATAGTAACTATACTCAGTCAGAAGGAGAGGCTGACATCCAGGGATTAGATTGCCACAGGTGGAGTTTATTGGCGGTCAGATGGATGGTACAGGGAGGTATGGCATACAGTAGGAGGATGTGGAGGGGTGATATGGTGTGGTTTCTATGATTAAGAACAGGGCATAGGAAACAGAACAATAATAGAACAGGCATGAATACGGATCAAAGATTAAGAAAACTGGTAACAAATCCCTCCACCACAAATCAGTCTGATATCACTTACGGTTTCACATTTACCGAGGCACTACCCAAAAGGCGCCACAAGAGGGCACTCCAACACAAGAGACGACCCACTTATGATGATGCACCTAGTAAACAGTCAGCCCCCTACTTAGCCACTACGTAATGCAGCGCTGTTACAGTGTACAAATTCACATCAATTGGCAGGTGGACCAGACAAAGCAGGAACAAGCCCAAAACAATCAAATAACTGGGCTGTCATAGCTATCGCTAACTAGCACATATGCTAACGGCCACTAAACCCAATACACACAAGTAGCAGGGTAAACTTCTTGAGCATGGAACATTAACTCACTTTTAATTGACGCACACCATCCCCAACAAATACAGGATGGGCTATTTGCTTCCCTTCCCAGCAGCTCTCTCCTCAATCGCCAGCCCAGGAACGAACGAACACCATCCAGCTCCGAAATCCCATGAATCCCATCACTGCCCAGAGGCTGCTGGGTAATGTAGTTCACCCTAACACAGGCTTTTCTACAATGACAATAGTGAAGCCCTAAAACCTGTCATGTGTTTTACACGTGACTATGATGAGCTAATGGAGCTGAAATGTCACCAAATAAAATCCAACTCTTTTAATCATACACCACAATACGTGCAACAGAATCTGACAACTTGCTGTCGTTTGGTCTGTTTGACACAGCTTAGATTCTAAGGGTATTAAATTCAAAATGATATTCTCACATTTTTGGGCTTTTTACATGAAAACTCACTAAAACATCAAAGGATATCAAAATCTAAAGGGATTAGCATCCCCTAATGTTCAGGCAACAGTGTGTTCCAGCTCTGTGAAGGGTACTCGGGTCGTTAACAGAAGCTATTGCATTGAACAACAATAATGAATCTCATAACTATGAGAAAATAAAAAAGGTTAAGGTAGTTATCAGTCATCACTGTACTTGAAAGTACAGGCTGACAAAGGTTCTGTCTGATTTAAAAAACAGCTTGAGATCAAGATGAGCTTGAACATTCATATGAGTATTTTTTTAACAAAATATTTTAGGAAATGTCACTTCTTTGGTTTTTACACGTAAGCTTTTACAAGAATTTACTTAATTCTTGTAAAAAAAAACCATTTATTTATCTAGTAATGTATAAATGACTGTGACCCTGAATGCACAGTTTCACTAGTGTGAATGTAGAGATAGTCGGTATAAGATGTAAAGATTATTATGCACAATAGCTCAAGAACATTTAAAGCTGTATAATTATTTTTTCCCCTGTAATCAACTTTGAGCATCAATATCAATAGTTTCATTAGAAATGACGCAGCAATTTAACGGCTTTGAATCCGAGTAACAAAAACAAGCACTGGAGGCTTGGATTTTCTTACATCTGTTTTCTGATGTTTTTCTGAGAAACTTTAAAAAGTGGATGGGGTAAGTTTTCATAGGTCATATCCCCATGTGGGCTAGATATCTGGTCTGAACATATTATGGCACATGAAAGTTCTAATTTATAACAACATTGTGATACCAACCTCATCGCTGCTCCCTTATTTCCCAAAGGGTTCACCACAGCTAATGGATCCACACATTTCATACAGCACAGTTCCTCATCCATCCTTCCATTTATCCAGGCTTGGACTGGAAATAGGAGTACCTTAGCTTGTGACCCCCCTGAGGTTAAATTTGTTTCCTCCCAACCTTAAACTGGGGATTTCGGTGAATGTCTTAGCCACTACATCATAGAGACACTTCTTTGTTCTCAAATTTCAAGGATTTGGAAAAAAAAAATTCTTGATGCTGAACTCCTTCAGTAAAGTTGAGATCAGGCTCTGAGGAGGTCAGTCCATGGCTGATAGTGTTTTTCTATCATGGTACGTTTTTACTATATTGGCAGTACAGTATTTGGCATTAAAATGCCAATCAATGTCATCAGTTGTGATAAGATCCCTAACACCATGGGGAAAATGCACCATGTTTTCTACTGACCTCCTCCATATATATACGTATATTGACAAGGATTTGAACCAGAATCTTCAAATTTGGATTCATCTCTCCATTAGACCTGTTGCCACTGATTTTCCTGTGTAATTTGGCAGACCTCAGATTTTTTATTCTGATTCCCTTTATAACTGCCTCAATGAGCAGTACGAGGATTACCTGATGTGCCAGATGCATCTCTCATGTCCTGTGCCAGATACTGCACACCATACCGAGATATCTCTAGGTTTTGGCTAAAAGTTGTTTGGAATTATACAAGGAATTACTCCTTTTCTGTTAACTTAAACTGTTTTATCATTAGATTCAACTGAGGAATTGGGAACAAATATGTTTTGTGACAGACTTTTAGAAAAAAATGTCCTTAGGTTTGAAGAAAAAAACCTGAAAGATCCTCAGAAATACTGGAGAGCTGTATTGCTCAAGTCCAAACTATAAATAAGGTAATAAGTGAGCGCACAGTGCTGCACGTAACTTTGGGGTTATCTTGGACTGTCTTCAAACTGTTATGCCAGGAAGATAATTCATCTGTCACTTTTTCATCCAAGGAACACTGATAAGTTAATGTGTGTTATTTCCAAGGTAGAGTTGGATCAAATTGTTCATGCTTTTATCTTTTCTTACTCGAATTACTTAAACTCCCAATTTAACCGTCTCAACAAATCATCTTTATACTGCCAACTGCCCAAAATGCAGCTGCACATCTTTTAACTGATTCAAGGGGAAGGCCTCATATCTCCCAAATTCTAAAATCTATTCACTGGCTTCCTGTCAGTTTCAAAATTCTTGTTTCAACTATTAAAGCTTTGAATTGTAACACACCCCAGTACATCGCACAGCTTTTATCGACCTACTCTTCCATCTGGTCCCTTAGGCCTTTGTTGCTTACTGCTGGTCCCATATAGTCACTTAAAACACATGGAGGTTGGGTTTTTGGGGTGGAGGCTCCGAAACTTTTTGACTAATTGTTCCCTTAATTTTGCTTCAGAAGGTTTTAAATACAAACAAACAAAAACAAAAACTCTAGCTAAAGACACTTTGGGTAATCAGATCTCTGGCCTTGTACCATTTAAGCATCAGTTTAGCCATTTTTCTTTTACTTAAGGTTCTTTTGGTGTCAGGCACTTTGTAAAAGACGCTTTATAATAAACTTTAATTAGAGACGTTTGTTGGATCAGGCGTACCCATAACAACTTGCCTATGAACATTTAAATCTGCAACACTGAGCCTGCTAGTTAGGATTTTTTTATTATGAATCATAAGGACCGACATGTTATCGGTTTCCTGATTAAGTGCTCTCTGTGTAAAGACAGATACTCACTTTGGTGAACTGGCCCTGGAACATTGTGTGTAACATTAAAAAAAAAGCTTGACATTTTATTTTAATATAAGCACACATTTATATGATACTTGGAGAACAAATCACTTGTTATAGTCACAATGCTTTACAAAGTTCACATGAGATTACTGCATTGGAAAACATGTTTATTTAAAAATGTACTGGAAGTTGCTCTCTCATCTAAGATGAAGAGAAAGCAAGTTAAACTACAATTCAGGTTAGAATTTTTTTCGCCCCCGCCCAGTAAATCAATTACAATTTTCGTGTACAAAACAGAAACATTTTAATTAAATACATTTTTTAAAAAAAAAAGACGGCTTCCATTCTTTCTCATCATTTTAGTTTCTATTGCATTTGAATGAATCTTATTATACACAGCATAAACTCATTAATCTACATTTGTAATCATGTTTTTCCCCCTCTATCATTCACACATGGCAATTTTAAACAATAAAGTGCTTTTTTTTTAAATAAAAAAAAACAACCTTCTCTTCAATCAATCTAAGATACACTGAGACAATACCAGCGGCCCTCTTCAAGACAGTGGAATCTGACGGACACGTGCACATTTACACACAAATACTCAATCCCACACACGAGTAGGCAATATTTTCACCTGGCTGTTTGTTCATTTATACAGTGTATGTTTACTCTGTGCTTTGTATATGAAAAGGTCTCGAGCACACAGACTGAGATTAATCGTTCTGTTAATTACTGCTAAGTTTAACTTAGTCATCTGATTCTTTTTGCTATCCATCTTTTGTTTTTGTGTGCCTCTTTTTTTTTTGAGGAGGTGGGTAGATTTGTTCAACAGCATCCACACTGACGGTAACTTGTTGTTTCCATTTTGTTAAGAATCAAGCTGGATCTGCACACACACACACACACACACACACACACACACACACACACACACACACACACACACACACACACACACACACACACACACACACACACACACACACACACACACACACACACCACAGTCTGTTTCTTCAAACCCCGTATTGTCCACTGTCAGTGAACATCTTGCCTCTTGTCTCATATGTGAGCCGTGAATTTCAGTCATTTACAGAGGACTCTCCATCAAGTATGTAGAACAGCTTTACTTCTTGAAAATCTGTTACACACACATTGTATCTACTAAAGAAACTACGGCGTAGAGCTGTCCTCATGCAAGAACTAGTCCTTCAGCCAGGACCGAATGAGTGCCACGGTGCGACTGTCCACTGCATCGTGGCTGACAGCCACTCTTTGCGTGTCATGGCCCATTTCTTTTGTCTTGCCCACATCATGAGACAAGGGCACTGTCTTACAGTCGAGAGGGAGCAAAGAATCTCATGGCATTGATTTCTACTGTGCTTCCATTGATTTACCACTTTTGCTCTTTGTGTTTCGCTTGGGAAAAAATTACACGAGAGCCGAGTAAAAACGTTGATATCTCAATACACCGCTGATAACTGAGCAGGCAAAAACTGCAATAAAGTTTTTCAGCTTGCTGTGTTCATAGGCGATTCAGTGAGAAGCTCGAGTAATTTTCCTTCTTCTTCTGCCACGACGCGCAAGTATGACCTTTGCCATACAATCCTGCTCACTGCGCTCTACATTTCAGCAGCCTGGTCATAGGGCAGCAAAAATATTACATCACGGGCTGTGATGTGACTCTGACAGCCGACACTTGAAGAGCTGCGGTGATGAATAGCTTAACGGCATCTCCCTTAATGATCACAACGTCCATTAACAGTTAAGGAAGGCACGTAATGCTCTGAGAGTGCTCTCCAGTCACTAGATGAGATTTATGTCCTGCTGTTTTGAGTGACAGGCACTTGAACACCTTTCTGTCCTGTTGCTATGGATGCAAGAACAGAAAAGGCATATTAATCGTTATGCAGCAACAAATTACACCAAATGAAACAAGAAGTAACGCTGCTTACAACCAAGAAGAGTAAAAACAGGCATTTAACTAAAAAGAAACTCACCCAATCGGTATTTCTCTTTAGCCTCTGCTCTCTCTTTGGCATCAAAGTACCAGACTGTGATGGCATAGCTGCAAGAGTCAAGAGGTAAAGGCTGAAATAAGAATAAAAGCTCATCTTTTTATGGACAAAGAACTATGACTCAAAAAGGGGGGAAAAAAAAGGAAAAAAAAAGAGACAATGTCGGTGAATTTTATAAATTGATAAAGCAGGAACACAATGGTCGTAACTGTCACAATGTAACAAAAGAAACAAATAAAAACTAAAGTCGACCAGGCCGCAGACGTCACAGGCAGCATAGGGTTAATTCCTGCTGTTTCTCATCTCTCCTGTGGGGCTGTATTGTTTATTCCTGTCTCTCATGTCTTTGCCTTTCCAGCACGAGTCCTGCAATCGAACCTTCCTCCCCACTCCCTCCCACAGACCTCCTCAGGAAACACATATTTCCTGCCTCCGGCCCCACCTCGCCCCCCACCAGTCAAGACGCAGAGGAGAGGAGATGGGAGAGTAAAAGGCTACGTGTCACGTGACCTTGTAAACATGCAAACGCTTACGTCGGTCTGTAAAGTGGGTCCGAATTATCTCGTGTGAGCATCAAAGAAACTTCAACCCATGTGAAACCCAGTTTTCTATACACACGTAATCAACTGTAGAAAGACAGCGACAATGACCACGCTCAAGTAAAACGAGAATAGAGAGGGGAGAGAGAAGGGAAAATATGAATTTAATCTTTTTTTAACCTGCTGGAACAGTTTTGATAAAAACATATATTGGTTTCTGCACAAAAAGCCTAAACTGTATGTTAATTATGATGTACTTATAGAACTGAGCAACAGAAGACAGTTAGCTGCCAATAACCCATTGCATGATTTTACATGAATTAATATGCACGTGTTACTAACCGAGTTGAGTAGGCTGGCCTAACTTCATGTGGGTTCCTGCGGTCAGACCAGAAGATGAGCAGCCGGTCGAAGAGAGGTTCAACTTTGGCTACCACATTTTTGCCTTCAGGATAGATCTGCAGCAACCCGCCTTGTTTCTACAAACAAGACAAATGCATAACAGAAACAGAAGTACTTATTTCCAAAGTACATAATGTGAATCCCTGAGGGTTTACCCGGGTTACCAAATACAAAATTTCAATAATAATGCAATAACATTAGATGCACATATGAACTAATGATGATTAACTTTTTTTCTCATTTCAACTGAGTGAAACAAATAGTGGAAAAAATGTACCTTGGCATCCCAGTTCTTGTTAAGATAGTAGATACAGGTGATGCACCGTCCATCACCGTTAGGGTTGTCAATGTGGCGCACGTACCCTGCCCCGTTACCTGGGTAACAGGCAACCATGGCCTAAAAACAGAAAAAAATGGGATCATTAGTTATAACTTGATACACCATTATAACAAAAAACAGAGTTAACTTTTGATTTTTATTCTTCAGCCATATTTGCGACAGGCAGGACTGTTTGAATGTTCGGCCATTCCAGCTCTCTCTCTCTCTCTCTCATATATATATATATATATATATATATATATATATATATATATATATATATATATATATATATATATATATATATATATATATATATATATATATATATATATATATATATATATATATATATATATATATATATATATATATATATATATATATATATATACTATTTGAATATTTAATATTTTCCATAGTGTTATTAAGTGGGCAGAGCAGTAAAGCAAAAAATATGTCAGAGTTCAGCAAAGAAACGATCTGCAGAAACGGTATCCATTTTCAAACAATGGTTTCACGCTGGTATTTCCCCTGCTTGACGTCTGAGAGTTGGAGGCTGTGAAGCAGGAGAGCACTGCTTTCTCTGGGGAGACAGAGGGAACTGAGACCTGCGTAAAAAGTCCTTCGTTCAATGCACATTCCAGACAAGGGCCACTACAGGGTCACGTGGCTGTAAGCTAAAAAATAGAGCTGTGCCAAAATATGATACATATAAGGCTGTGTGACATATCCTTCAGATTAACAGGGGCATATTTGTGCTTCAGTAACTTTTCAAACTGTCTCCTCTGGCTTCAAGTCTCCTCAATATATGAAAAATCTATAGCTGATTCACTTACTCACTGACATCAGCTTTTGCTAGCGGAGATTGTGGGTGATGCATTTGGCAGCGTGTAAAGTAACGATTTCATTATTATCTCTCCAGGTTGACAACAGAAGAAGATACTGTCATTGTCTTGACTTATACTGTTCTGCATGGGAAGCAAAGCTTACAATACGAGTCAGCGCATCACTTCAGCTCAGCTGAGCAATACTATTATTCGTTGCTAACAGCTTCTGCAATGCCGCAGTATCGATTTAACTCAGCTGACGCTATCGTTTAAGTTCTTGTACTACAGTGTGCAACTTGTACCCTTAGGAAATGAAAGCCTGCTCACATAGATTTCTAAGACAAACACACCTGCCCTAGTGTTGTTTGTGAAACTCAAATAAAAGTGACTGTAACACTTTGTGGAGGAGAGCTTTGATGCATGCTTTCCTGCTCCTCTTGCTGGGCTTCATAGAAAAGTGAGCTTGATTGTGTGACTCGGCTTGGCAACAATTGTCTGCTCTCATTACTGACCAGTGCTCAGAGTTAGCGCTCATTAACCTCTAGACCTCTTCTTCCCGACTCCAACTGCCAAACGGTGTCCGTGTCAAAATGAGCAGACTAATTGTACAAAATGAAAAGCTGATATTTGTGTCTGTTGCTTATGATCATCAGAAGTATCGCTTTACATAGAATTTATTTCAACAAAGTCCCTACAATAATACAGAAAAAGCTCCCAACAATCAGATGACCCCCTATGAGCAAGTACTCGATGACAGTAGGAAGAGAGAAAAAAAAACAACAACAACAACAACAACAACAACAACAACAACAACAACACCCTTTTACCAGGAACAAATTTCCAGGAGAACCAGGCACTCTCTTGGGTTATTTTGACTTTGATGTCAAGGTCACCAGGATTAGAACTCGTCTTGAGATTTCTATTAGATGTACCAGTGGCATTGTTTTCAAAACCATACGTCGCCTTGTTCGTGAGTTATTGCATTCACAAGATTTTTTTTTTTTTTTTTTTAAGAAAACCTGACCTCTGACCTTGAGGTCGAGATCAGTGAGATTCAAACTTGTCCGAGATTTTTAGTAGATAGACCTACAGTATCTATTTGAAAATTCTAGGTGACTTCCTTTTTTAGTTATTGCATTTACAAGATTTTCAGAAAAATATGACCTCTGACTCTGACTCTGAGGTTGAGGTCACTGAAATTCAAACTTATCCATGACGTGCAGTAGATATACTTATGGCATCATTTGAAGCTCCTATGACGCCTCTAATTCTGTAAATTCTATCGCAGTCATAAACTAAGTTGTCCAAGCCACCCATCCAGTGAAGTGACAATAGCCCGTCAGCCTTTTACGGCTGAGGAGTTAAAAAAAATAAATAAATAAATAAAAAATTTGCCTTATAATTGGTCATTTTCAGCTTTTTTTTTGAACAACTGATCGTTTGTTTTGATGTGCTAACCCTTAGGACCTCTACTTGTTGACTTGGCAACATCTTCATGCCAAACAGTGACAAGAAGAAGAAAATACCAGACAGGAGTCTACTTTTAGCACCCTGCTGTCACTGTCAAGTTCACATATTACCTTCTGCTGCTGACCTTGTACCACAGTGATAACAGCTGATACGGTCTTGTGGGGGTACGTGCCCTTTTGTGCAGACAAGAAGCTGCTCTGTTGTGCAAAGGATAAATATCCACTCTGTCATTAAACAGACAGCAAACTGTATAAAGGTATAGTTTGGTTTTGACTTAATTCAAAAAGGAAACTATTCAGGTTTAGAATACTTATGAGTATAATTTTTATAAGTAGTTTTATTTTAATGGCAGCTATCTTTGAAGCAGAGTGGATTCTGGTAGGCAGTTTGTGATCATCTGAATCGCGGCTATTGAGAATGGGAAAATGGCATACCAGACATTTTGATACTCAATGACAAATTTGATTTTTTTAACAATGAGTGTAAATATTTTGGGTGTGCATGTATTCGAGGAAGTATGGTTTCCCAGCAAATAACCCTCTTTACCCCCCAAAATGCCCACAAACTGTCTTAACAGCTGTAATTAACCACAATTAACATGTGATATGCCACACCAGGCATCTCAGCCCTAGCCCTGAAGCATAATCACATTAAACACACACAGATACACTGTGGCTATCAAAGCGTACACAAGAAGGGTATATAATTTAGAAGATGAGTTATTGTTTTATTTTATTTTTTTTTTACTTTAAACCCACCTGAGGTGAAAAAAAAATGAGTTTTCTAACACAACGACAGTATTCAAATAAGTTTCATATACATCCACATTGCATCAGTCTACACCTGTCAGTTGCATAGACACCCACAGACACACAATACTCGGTCAGCTAAACAGCACAAATCGATCCTATCTGTCATTTCTGGCCCTCCTCACCTCTTCATCTCTGCCCTCAGTAAGTTCAAGTCTAACTGGCACCAACCACATGCCTGCCCAGGACCAGCATTAATGCTGTAATGGCAGCTCTGGGTAGATACCCAGGTGACGGGCAGGCAAGCAGAACAAGCTGTTCTGGAGGAGAACAAAAATAAACTCCAATGCCACATGCATATTCAGATAAGGGGAATGATGGTGGAGGTGGGGGTGGGGCTGGGTGAGGGGATGGCTGAACAAATACAGGCATTGCCGTTTGCCAAGGTGATCGAGTAAAAGAGAGGGAAGGCATTTTTAATGCGTGTGACGCACAGCAGCGAAAATGTTGCAAGTTGTCTGTGATGACTCCAAACGCTAAGGAGAATTTCAGGAACAAAAAGTTTTCAGTCTGGGTTTTGGTGGTAGTCATGTTTCTATAAACATTTCAGGATTCGTTAACCTTCAAGTAAACTGTTTTGAAATCCTCTTTGAGTCATATTACTCATCTGCTGCAACAGATATAGACTGCACAGATCAGTTACTCGTTATGATTGCAAACATTACTATTTTAAAGTCCCTTGCGGATCCCACAAGCCTTGTGCATGTCTCCCAAACTCTATGCTATGAAAACATAAGAGAAGTGTGTTAGCAGGCCAAAAGAAGTCCTCAAGCTCCACCACATTTTGCCGTGTGGCAGCCCTGAGCCCTTTGAATCATGAATCAAAGTCAACAAGTCCTTGATGGTGAATGTTTGGAGCTGCTCAAGGACTCTTCGGTAAAACAAATGTTTTTCAATTCTACAGTTGAGACCTGCTGAGTCACTAACTGTCAAGCAGCAGAGTATTTTTGCTCCATTTTCAAAACTGATTACTCACAAGCAGCCAGGAGAGCAGGAGATTTCATATAAGGCAGAAAAAGAGATTATTAATTTCTTCCAAATTGAGAATGAGATAAGAGCCTGGGTGAATAAAACTGAATAAGGCTGAACTGCTCTGCCACTCCCAGCTCATATCTCTGCCGTCCTTCCAGTTTGATGTCACGCCCCGCTGCTTAGCCAGATTCACCTCTAGTTTGCTGCTCATATAAGCTGAAGGATGGTTTTAGAGTGTGTGAGAAGCGGCGTGACCTGGACTAGGTGAGTTCAAACAATAACTCTATCTCGCATGACAAGATATAAATAGTTAGAAACACAATCAAATTCAAATATAATAAACAGCCTCTAGTGTTTACAGTATATTACTGGGGGTTGTGTGAACATAACACAAACGAAACAAAAAAAAAAAAAAAAAAAAAAAAAAAATGGTGAGATCATAGGCTGTGCCCTTATGAGTCAGTCACACTATAGCCACAGTTGCACTCATTATGTATGAGTCATCCCTGAATATTAGCCTAAGCAACACAGTCAAATGACTATTTCTGTAGGTGTTAGCATTTGCATGTACACGATACACTATTTCTCTTTTTTAAATATAAAATTAGCGCAGCGGTGCCTGGCAGCTCCACTTGCAGTGTCCACATATTATGCACCAAGCCTGGGTCCTTTAGAGTAGTAGACCTTGCATAACATCACATTAAGATGCATTCAAAATAATAGGTGAGCGTCCTTATAAACAAACCAAATGTTAACTGTTAAAACTAAAATCTGGTTCTATTTACCATCTAGATTGTCTGAAAGGAAATTAAATTGATTTAAAAACTGAAAATCCAACCATTCATCCATCCATGCTAGGAACTCAGTGACTAGCCTGCGTGTTAGGATATGACTTCTGGCTGCTGCCTGCACGGTGGCACTGCTGAGCTCTAGGAGGGGCATCTAAGGACACTTTACTGCAGAAGACAGACAGTCCTAATATGCCAAGCTTCTGCTGCATCGCCCTTTCTCACTTACTCATCACAATCTTCCCTTTACCCCCTGATCCACTGCACGTTCACATCTCCTCTAACCCATCCCTTATCTTTGAGACTTTCCCAGTATCACCTTGGGTCATGTAAACTACATTACCATTCCTTTTATTAACACTATAATCCTTGCCCTCCCCCCCATACGTTCTCACAGGCAGCGAACCCGGCCTTCTGCTGACTAACAGTAGACAGGCTTGGGGAAAAAAAAGTGCTACTTACTGCTGGTGCGGCATTATTTTGGGCATTGCCAGGCCCTCTTTTTCCTCTCCTCATCTCTTTCATACACAATGCGCAGCTCTACTCTGTATGGGCCTGTTACCAAGGTAACGGCAGGGAAATATTTTGCCCAAGTAGCAAATAAGGGGCTTGATAAGACGGGAAAGGAGAAAGGGAGTAAAGTAAAGGACATGGGAAATGAAAATGTGGAGAAAATGAAAAGACGAGAAGAAGAGCAGAACACCAAGAAGAAGAAAAAAAAATACAAGTGCACTCTGGACAATGAGACGAGAGGACGTACCCCACAGTACCCACACAGTGCCCACACAGTGCCCCTTCCATGTATCTGTACTGCCTCTTTTCCTTTCCTTATCACTTCCTCTTTCTTCCATGCTCACTCCACAATTGCACCTATTGCAATGCTGTCTCTCGCACTAATCCACACAAACACCCCGTCAGGACATTTTGTACTATGCGGCACGGACCTTTTCCTTTTATTTTTATGCACCAAGAGCACACGATGTGATTTTGGCCTGGGAACAACTGCCGTTTAGGTCTCGAACATTTTCACCAAGGGGTCACTCGGTTGGTTATCCCATCTAAGAGAGAATAAATGACCAAGCAGGTAAAAGTTAACACAACAATACATCCTTCACAATAAAACAGTGGGATCTAATGATCAACCAAAATGGACTCACTGTCCTCCTAATTTCATGGCCGCGGGAAACTGGAATCAGCACATTTTACATTTACAGCATTAAAGTTCTGTATTGAAGATTTGCATACTGTTTCCAGGGTTAAGTGTTTGTTCTTTTGTTGTTGTTGTTGTTGTTGTTTTCAAGATCGAAGTAACACCTTCGATGTGTTATTGACTTCAAAGATAAATCCACTTCTGTCATGCAAGTAAGCTGCAGCTTAAAGTGTCAAAAGATAAAGAGTGTTTTCTAATGTGAGACAGGCTACACGGCAGAATGCCATTCAACAGTAATGCACAAGAACTTACTGTTACCGTTTTTGCACTCTGAAGTGCAGGGATGGGGGTAATTGTGGAAAACTGGGCATGTGTTACCCTTACACAGCTCTGCTCAGGCATTATGTTAAAGTGGCTTCACTTTACTGAAGCACCACTGTCGGCCCAAGTCTAAGGGAGCAAAGGCGGCTGCAGTGAGATAAGCACAGCAGACCTTGTTTAAACACCGTCTCAAACTGACGTAAATGGTAAGACGTGCATTTAGGGCAGGGTGCTATGTACGGTTGAACAGAGTTAGCAAGGTTGTGGAGGAAGCACTATGGAAATAGAGGGGAAAAAAGAATATCCATCCATCCATGTTTTATTATGTCAAACAACAAAACAGTTGTTTGATATGGTTTCAAGCAACTTTTTACATCTGTGTGTTATATTTTGTATAGACATAAAGATAAATGCTGGCTACTTTGCTACACCGCTGCAAAGACTGAGGCGTGTGGTTGCCAGCTTGCAGGCAACAGCTTTCCAATGCGGAGCACTAAAGTGTCTATTTTTTCAGATCAGATCACATTTGGTCAACATCAAGAGCCATCCTGGATGTCTTTTCCACAAAACGGGTTACGCATTTCAACAGGAGTTAAAAAAAAAAAAAAAACCAAAGGGAAAAAAAACCCAGCCTAGACTGGCGTGTAAAACGCAGACAGGGGGGAGAGCATACAGTGCCCCTAACAGATATACACAGAGATAAACACATGGAAAAAGACTAACAAAGTTCATTTCTTTTCTTTTTTTCCTTTGCTCTTCTACAATGTTTTTCCAAACTATTGGAGAACTATTTTGTAATTTTGGGGCTCATTCCTAAGGGCCGCACTCTGATAATTGTGCACTGTGTCTGAAAAATATCAATGGAAAAACTGGGGCACGTAGTGATGCTAAAGTAAAATAAGGGGAAAAAAATATGCTGCTCACGTGGCATGAGATATAAGATAAGGGAAATGAAAACAAACACTCCTCTGCCATGCCAGTGCCATGTTTGTGTGGGTCAAAGTGATGATAGAAAATTCTGGCAGAGATAAAGCGATGGCAGAGGAGATACAGCCCCCGAGAGTTTGTTTTCTTCTTCTTTAGGGTACCAGAGGTATGAAGGCAGAGACTAGGACGGGGAGATAAACTTCAGCAGGCCTAAACCTAGTGCGAGTAGGACTGCAGCCCCTCCCTCTCGCATGTGCCACAAACACAGGGCTCATCTTGACATCCTATCAGCAGGAGCCCTGCGCACTCTCCCCCTGTGGTGCGATGGTGTGTGTTTGCCTACCCACATGTCGGCATTATAGAAGGTAAAGCAGGGCAGACAAGACACAGCCTAGCACAACTTCAATGAGGTCAGACTGACGCTCTACTCTGACATCCTTTATTGTCCTCCGTTTTCCCTGGCACGTTTCTTTTAAAACCTCTCACCCGCACCCCCCTCCCCCACTCCTCTCACCTTAGTGCGTCCGTTGATGACACAGTTCCCCAGCTGTCCATTGGCAGAGCTGTACATGACGGCCTCATCTATGTGAGCCATCAGCACTCCAATGTTCTCGCACCCGGGCTCTTTCCCCTCCACCCAGGCGATCTGGTCGCCCCTGATGTTAAGGGAGGGAATGGTCTTCTGGCTCACCAGCTGCCCACCGCGAAACTTCCCACTCTGATTTAGAGTCTCCACCTCTTCTAGGACTCTGTCGCCCAGCTGGGAGCCCAGGAAGTTGTCCTTTACACAAATCCCATAATACCTCATGCAAGGGACGATGTACTGCTTGGCTATGCGCTCTGCTGACCAGCCAGTCCCTGCAGGAAGTGGTGGGTTACGGGCAGCATGTACCCCGGGTGCAGCTGAAAGGCCTGAAGAAGCCACCTTACTGTGCCCACTGTGCTGATTATTAGGGGCAGCGTGGGTTAAGGAAGCCAACTGGTTGGAATGGGAACTGTTGCCACAGTTGACAGCAACTGAGAGAGGGGCGACTGCTCGAGCCACTCTGCTGGTTTCTGTGGATTTGCTTGCAACACCTCCATCTACCAACCTTCTCCGCTTACAGTCCGAGTCCCCTGAAGCGAATACTGGGTCCACAGAACCTCCTGGTCCGGGTGACCCCACGCTCTGGCTGTTAACAGTCTCTGGCCCAATCTCCCGATTCTCCCCACATCTCTTTTTCTGCTGTTGTGCCTGTCTGGTTTTTAAGTCACCATTGAGTCTCCGCGTTACTGACGGGTGCTTCTCATGAGCAGTCCAGTCCCCGTTCTCCATCAGGCAGGCTCTGCTGGTGAGGGGGTACCCGGGGCCCTCCGTTTGCCCCTCCACCCCCGTTACTTGGGCAGGGTAACCATTTGGCGTCTGAGCCAAAACGCCTGAGTGGTTGCCCTCTACAGTTGCAGAAGGCGACACCACCCCGCCGCTGTAGAGCGGCACGCCGGTTTTGCATTGCTTCGTCGGGGTGGTGATTCCCGGGGAGTCAGTCTGAGAGGCTAGATCCGCGAGCAACTCCGCCGCGGTTGGACTGCCGACCGGCGCCGCACATAAGCCATTAAGCCCCATGTCCGTCCGGTGCGTGTGATGAATCTCTGTCGGTCCGCTGACAAACTGCCTGCTGTTCGCTCCTCTGTCCTGCGAGTCTGAAACAGCGACGGATCCGCGGGCTGGGTTTACAAGGTCCGTCTGTTCCAAACTCTCCATTTCATCTCGTCATCTGCTGGATGCGCACGTACTTCACGTCCTCGACTCATTTTCTAGCTGAGCCGCTGCTGCTCTCTCTGGGGGAGAAGATCCCTGGCGCAACCGATGGAAGTTTCATGACTAAGTCCTCCTCTGCTGCCTTTGATTCCTCCCATTTCTCCGGTTTAAATACTCTGAAGCAGCGTGTTTGTTTGTCTCCGTGTCTTATATACATTCTGGGAGTGTGTTGGGCATTTCTGTGAAGAGCAAAACGATACACTTTAGACCTATTAATAGCACAGTGCAGACCACCTGTCACAGCGAGCTGAGGTAAATAATTCCTAATATTTATGTGGCGCAACAAACTCCTAGTTTGGGCTATATGCGGTATTTCTATAGGCCTACTCGTAGTATTTTTAAGTGGGAGCAAGAAAACAGTGCCAGAGAAGCAGCCTATACATTTATAATCACAATCCTAAGCATATGCTATCAGTGTAAAGAAAATGAAAAACAAATGTGCAGGCTAATATTTACTGCAGCTTTATACCCAGATTTTAGTCATTACAAAGAAGGAAGGTCAAAACAAGTCACTTTTACACACAGTTGGGCTATACCACCTTGACAATGGACACGAAAATAATAATAAAAAAAATAATATAGAATAAAATGAGCACTATAAAAGGAGCTTTCAATATAAGCTTCGACATCGTTAAGTGTATTAAATTTTGACGAAACACCAATTAAATTATTTATATTTCGTCTTTGTCTGTCATTCATTACCAACTTAGCAGCACCACTATTGTTAAGTGCCCCTTGAAAAAAAGAGTGAAAGACTAAACTGGTTTATTGAACGCCATTAAAAAAGAAAAACGTCCCACAGAGTATTAAATAAGTTAAATATGCAGGTTATGGGGTCTAAAAGCGTTGAAATTTCTCGCCGGGAAAGCACAATCCACTGCTTACCTACGGCAGCCTACAGCAATGCAAATCCTCGGCGAGCGTACGTGACAGGCTGAGAGTACGCATGTTATTTCCGGGATTGTCTAGCTCGTGCGTCCGTCCCATCCAATTTTCTTGCCGGTTATAAATAATATCCAGGTGGCGAGGGCAGCCAACGGCGGCCTGACACATTAAACCGGGCGGAGGGGCGAAAAGAGGAGCCCGGAGATCCGCCAGGCGCCCTCAAAACACCCAAAAAAAGCGCTCCCCGTTGTGTCGGTGAGCGCCCCCAGTTTGTGTCTGCCTCCCCCCACCCCTACTCTCTTTCGCCTCCTCCCACAGCTCTCTCTCTCTCTCTCTCTCTGTGCCTCGCTCCACTCCCGCCTGCCGTTTACGTGTATGCAGGCCGGCCATGTGACTACTTGCTACTATAGCCGACCTACAGCAGCAATAACACAAACCGCCCATATCATGAGAGAAAAGAAAAGAAAAGAAAAATACTATAGAAAATAATGCGTTTATGTTATTCAAAGATTTTAATATTTATTTAAACAATACCAGAATGTAGAAAAGTTCACCAAAGTATAAAAACGTAGGATAAATGTCAGACTTATTGTCTTTACACTGTACTGGTCGGGGGCAAATATTCACAAAATAACGCTGGAATATTTAATCTGTAAAAATGAATATCCATATATCAATACGTGATTTTTCTAGTTTACATAATTAGTAAAATCATAACCTGCATGCTTTTGAAGCAGAAGAATCAAAATGCATGCAATTTGTAAATCAAGTACTCAGCTAGATAATATGCATGATATTACAGAGATGCTCGCTTTATAGTTTTCTGCAAATGCCCACTTCTTATATACTGATATAAAACATCATAAAAACATCAATATAAGCTCAGCTGATGCCACAGCAGCTCAGCATCTATAGAGCAGGGGTGTCAACATAATGCCAAGGCCGGCACAGATTTGAATCCAGTCCTCTGGACAGCTTTGGGAAAGTTTCAAAACTTATTCTACAGATAAAGACCTCCTCCGTGGCTATTCATAGTACACTAACACACTTAATAGTTAAACATTAATATAACAATATAATTATTATTATTGTTTTACAGTTGGTAAAATAAATAAATAACAACTGGAAGTCTGGGCAATAACATAAATAACATTTATTTCTTACAATCTAAGCCCAGATCATTGAAGAGACTGAAGAGTTATGCTGCCAGATTTCATTTATTTATTACAGCAGCATTATCATGTACAAAAACAGAGACCGCATGTTGAAACTGCACTTCTTTTGCTTATGTTTAGATATCATATTGCTAAACGTGTGGTTAAACTTCTTTACACTGAGAGAAAGAGAAGTTTCATTGGTTCAGCCCTCCTAAGATAGAAGTCAAATGATTTGACATCCCTGCTATAGAGTTTATAATAATTTATGAAATTTAAGATGTTAAGGGAAAGTTCTAAGGAGAAAACCACTGCAGACCAAAATGAACACAAAAGGCTCATCTTACATTTGCCAATGCTTTCTCGATCCCCAAGGGCTTTGGGGAAAATCTTCTGTGGGCTGATGAGACAAAGGTAGAACTTTTTGGAAGGTTTGAGTCTTGTCTTGTGTGGCATAAAATGAACACAATATTTCACGAACATCATACCATTCCTTTCTCTCTTGCTCTTGGCGAAGGCGGTCACACTTTTTTTTCCTCCTCCTCTCCTCTCCCTTAGCTTCCCTGCTTAGCCTCTTGTGTCCTTGTCTAGTCTCGTGTTTTTTGTATTACTTTTCCCTGGAACACTCTCTTACAGTCTGTTCTCTAAAACCTAAAAGAGGAATTATGGATTTGATCAACTGGTCTCTGAATGCAATTGACACCCCCTTCTCAACGAGAAGTCTGGGCTCGGGTGAGCCTGAGTGCTGAAGACATCTACCTATTCGGAACCATGATAACAGGGTTCTTGCTGATCGGAGCTGGCTTGGCCCTGGCTTATCGAAGAATTAAGGAAGCGGAACCGGCTGTTCAAACCCCCACAAGGCTGCCCGCTGGGATTGAAACGATGGGACGAGGCGTGAGTTTCTCGAAATGGGTCATTGAGCGCAGCACGGATGAGATCTTAGAGAACCGCACGGCTGCCGTGAATACTCAGAACAAGACCTCTGAGTGCAAACTGATTACATCTGGAGGGGCTCGCTCGGAATAACACCTCTGGGCACAAATTGATCACATCTTGGGAAGTGCACTGCGGTCGTGAGTTCTCAGAACCTGCTCTTTGACCACAAGAATGACAACACCACGGAACGTAAGTTTGATAACATCATAGAAAGCTCACGGCTCTCCAACGGGAGATTGAGAGACCAGTGTTGGACTGTTAGAACAGCTTTGAAATTCTTATGAGTTGTTCGCACTAAAGTAAAAATCATCATCATTTTATGCGGAGACCCCTTCGGCGCCAGCTGCGGGCTCAAGGCTGGAGCCGAACAACAACACCCAGATAACGACTGTGTTTAGACTGTTCTTCCCATTCTATGCAAGGCCACCTGGGTTGGCTGGAAGACTGTTTACTTAGCCTGGCAGGGCGAAGGACACTGTCTCAGCTGAACTCTGGACACATACACACACACGCACACAGACATATATACACATGCAGATATACACTCATCCCCCCTCCCCCCTCCAAACGCCTTCGACACTTGTTCCCTTCCGATGCTGACGGTGGATCATGGAGCCCGGATGTACTGTCTACATTGGCTGTCTCTTACCCTTTACCCACCCCTGTTGCTTGTCATGTGTTTCTTTGGTGGATTAAGAGTTTTTTTCATGTGCTATGTGCAGAGGTGTTTTTTTCTGTTCTCAAACTGATCTCCCTGTTGGAGCTCAGTCTGGGGGGAGTTATTTTTTTCTCCTTATCTTTCCTCATATTGTGCTTTTCCATGTTATACCCCTCTGACCTGTCTTCCCCATGTGATGTTTGTGTAATGTATGTATGGTCGGATGGGTAAGACGGCGCTGGCACGGCTGGCAGCCTTAACCCAATTTCCCTCGGGATGAATGAAGTATAATCAATCAATCAATCAATCAATCAATCAATCAATCAATTCCACAGTCAAACACACTCAAAACCAATTGTTAGGATCCCTATTCAAACAGGGAGAGGTAGGTTTGGATAGCGGTTTTCCCTTAAATAATGAAGTTATTATTCAAAAAACAAATTTTGTATTTACTCAGGTTATTTTGGTCTATCATTAACATGGTTTGATGATGTGAAACATGTAAGTGTGACAAATATGCCCAAAAAACGAAGAAATCAGGAACGGTGCAAATACTTTTTCACAGCACTGTAAGTCTGCATACGTTCAGGCACACATTTGTACACACGACACAGAGGCTGATGTGCAAAAGTCAGAAGTGCAAAGTCTGAACAAAGTGTTCTCAATCTGTAGTCATCATGGGTTTCGTTAGACACTTTTTTTTGCCTGAAAAATCTAATTTGCATTTAATTTGACTTTTTATAGTTCATTTAATCGCAGAGCAAAAGGAAATTAGGTAATGTTCTGTTATGAGGTCAGGTCAAGGGTAAGGGCACTGGATTAACGCCTCACCCTGAGGGATTAGGGGCAGGGCATATTGACACAGCATTGGCATGCCGCATGCGTCCTGTGTTTCAAGTGCAGCCCTATATTACCCTATGGATTTGGAGAGCAGCCATGTGAAATGCTCGTGATGATATCAGCAGCTATGCATTTTATGTAAATGCACATACAAAGACGTGTAATGGCTTTTTAATGGACCCATACTGAGTCTTAAGATGCCATAACAGACTATTAATAGCACATTTACAGCTGCTGGAATGTATGCATCTAAAATGATGCAACTTTATGCAGTAGAGTAGTTGCAGTTTTTACAGGAGTATTTACAGGACTCTGTGCAGTCCTGTGAAAAACACCCCTATGTCTTCAATATGAAATAAGATTGTAAGCAGCAGCCAGATGCTACTAATCAAATGCAGTCAGTTTATTGATCATCAGCAAGTGTGAGCACCTCTATAAAAGCAGACATTTTGACAGTTTACTAGTCTGGAAGATTCTGGTGCCTGTTTGCAGAATGTCAGAATCTTTTCAGGAGTGAACATCCCAGCAAATTCTGTCCAAGGTCAGACCCTGCAATGCTCAAAACAAACAAAAAACAACTGCAGAGCTACATCACAGTCTCCACAAGCCTCGGTGATGATTTGGGCTTGCTTTGCAGCCACTGGACCTGGGCACCTTGCAATCACTGAGTCGACAATGAACTCCTATATAATTACAACATATTCTAGTGTCAGATGTGAGGCTATTTGTCTGAAAGCTGAAGCTTGGTCAAAATTGGGTCGTGCAACAGGACAATGAACCCAAGCACAGTAGCAAATCTACAACAGAAGGGCTGAAAAAAAGAATCAAGGTGCTGCAAGGGCACACAGAAAGTCCAGACCTCAACATGATTGAAATTCTGTGGTGGGACCTTAAAAGAGTTGTGCATAAATGAAAGGCCACAAATCACAATGAGCTGAAACACTGAGGTTTGTAAAGAAGAGTACGAAGAAAATGTTCCCACAATGATGTGAGAGACTGATAAAGTCATACAGAAAGTGATTTTACCAAGTTAATGCTGCTAAAGGTGGCTCTACAAGAAAGTGAATAATGATTCATGGGTTTTATTGCTATTCCACGCACTCATGGGGTGAAATGAAATTTGTAGCCAACAGGAATAAGAATGCAAACAGAGCAAAATGTGCAAAAGCAAGGAATGAGAGACAGAGTTAATTAAGTATAAATAAGAGTAATGGGTTGTTCTTAGTTGTCCAAGGATTGTGCAGAGCCCTATAAAAATGTTCTTTTTCACATGAGCATATACCTGTGTTTATGCAAAACAGTGTCCATTGTATACGTGTGTGTGTGTGTGTGTGTGTGTGTGTGTGTGTGTGTGTGTGTGTGTGTGTGTGTTTGCTATAAACAAAGTCAATTACTGTGAGTTTTAGCATCTTAGCTTTAACTTTGTGGGAAATACAACCAGTTCCTTTCTTATCAAAAGCTGCATAAGCTTAGATTAAATTAACTGCTCTCTGTGTTTACTGAAGGCTTGGTTTCACTCCAAGGTTCTTAGGCAGGCAGATGAGATTTAAGCAAACCACAAAACCCACCTAAAACCTGTTTCAGTGCTTTGATTATGTCTACCTTAATCACACGAAATTTAAAAAAAAAAAAGCAAAAAAAATCGATTGATTAGTGGGATCTGAAGATGCTGGAGGGATGGATTTTGTTACCTGTAGACAGAGTCAGGCTTGTTGTCGCCTCCTGTTTAAAGTCTTTTAAGATAAAATTCAGACGGAGATAATCTCGTGAGTGTGCAAACATGACATCAATATTGGGCTTCTTGTCTACTTCTTTGAAAGAAAGGCAAAAAAAAAAAAGATTTATTTAAGCACTCTTCATGGGGAAGAGCACACACGCTGCGACGAAGCTGAAGGACTGATGAAGTTAAACAGGTTAAGGTTACAACGCGACCCGTGAGGCTTTTGATTGACTGCGTCTGGGCACATATTTACCGAGTCGTTGAACTCGGCTGAGCAAAGAACACTTCGCAGTCAGAGATCAAAACTGAATTCCAGATTTTGTTGTTACTGCATCAGTGTAGGCGAAAAGAGCATCCTTTGTCGAAGACTCAGGTCATAACCAGCTTATATAACAGCAGGGAAATTTGCTCTATTCATAGCTGAAAACATGCAGCACAACACAATACATGTACATCATATAATTATGTAAAATCAGACAGGCAGAATAAATAAAAAACACCTGATGTATGATATTTCGAGTAATGGAATACAGTTAAAGTCTTAAATATTACATGACATTAATCTAACTGGCTGTTATAAGCTCACAGGCTAATGTAAAACTATAAAAAGATGCCTCACTATATTTAATAAGAACCAATATTTTTAGGATCAACATGAAAACCATTTAGGAAATGTTCCAGTTGTTGTCTGTCGATCATGTTTTTGTTTACACAGTTGTCACAAAGTAAGGGTGAAAGGTCATCGTATTGACCAGCCCATCAATATGTTTTGCTGTTGCTCATCACGGAGTTGTGGGAGATTTTTATCGGTGTTGGAAAAACAAGATATCATTGGAAGTGTGTGACTTTCCGTGAGAGTGCTGCTGCCCAAAGGTTAACTCTAATCTTATAGACATAGGAAAAGATAATGTGCTTAATGGGACTTAACAATTCAGCATCCGTCTTAATTAGCTGATTTTCAAATCTTACAGCCTACGTGGTAAGCAGAGTTGACACCAAAATAACACAGGCCCTCCAAGATTTGCTGCTGGCAAGCAACCAGAGCAGTCAGATTACAGCTTTAATAGCAGTGATAGATGCAGGATGATTCATTGTCTGGCTTTGACTATAAAGGGTAAAGGGTAAGCAAGTTCCTGCTTTGCTCCTAGAGTCTGAACAGTTAGCCCAGACTTTGCGGGACATACAGAGGATGGTGATATAACAAGTGCATAAATGGTTAACCTCGCATGCAGGCTCCATAAATTAGTGCAAGAGTTATTGTCAGCGAAAACAGCTCACCTCAAAAATAAAATCAGGACTCCCAGGAGATCAAAAGCAAAGCAGCTCCAAAATGAAAGGAAAAAACAAGAATGGAAACAAACACATTCACACACCTGCACTGTTAAATAACCCCGACAGTTTCCCATCCTGTATCCTGTAGCAGTGGCACAGAGAATTTTATAACTTGTATTGCAGTGCTTGCATAACGAAGTGAGGTAGAAGTGAATGATCTGGCTGAAAACAGCACATTAGTACATTCAGAAAACACGTTTGATTTATTTTTCTGCACCGGTCACACGTGCGCTGACTTGTTAAGCTCCAGTCTGTCTCAGTAAATGTCAGTAAATCATTTGTCTGACCAGTTGACACTTACATCTAACGCTGGTTTGTCCTGCCGATTGAAAAACAGAGCAATGGCTGCCAAGGTCAGTGCTCCCACTGCAGCTGGCTGGAATCCCCCAGACTATGTAACGCAGACTAGTGCAGCTCCGCACGTATACACATCTCCCCCTTTCCTGTTCCTCCGTCCATCTATCTGTCCCTTTATTTCCTTTTTGCTATCATCTTTGCTACAGGGAGAAAGCAAGGAGAAAAACAAAGAGTTACCCCACAGCTGAGGCCTGCGAGTGCACTATCTAAGCTTTTTGTCTTGGTTTTGATGTTCTTTCCATGCTTGAAAAGCAAAAAATCTGATGCAACTTTTCACCAATTCTGCTCTAAATGCAAACTTAAACTACACCAGATTTTTTAGTCTGTAACAATATTTATGTTTTTTCTTTACTTTTATTTATGTTGCTATGTGTGTCAAATTATATAAAAATGGAGGTCACTTATTGCTTTGTGACCTACATTTGAAACCTCGAGTTAGGCATCATGGCTGGGGTCGTCTTTTATTTTGGAACAACAACAGACAATAGTTGGATCAATGAGTGAAGTTATTTAGCAAGTTGCATTCATAGATTTGTATATATGCATCACACAAACACAGAAATTTGCTAAAATTAACATATGAATTAATTATACTTTTTTTTCTATCACTATAATTTCAGTCACCTGGAAAAACTGAACACAGACTTCTTGGATGTTCTGACAGTAGAAAATATAATAATATGACCAAGGAAGTCACATTATCTGTCAGATAACTGCATTAAAAATGCTCTCAAAGGCACGAACACAACAAACACAATCAGGCCTTGGCAGATAGCCACACAGCTTTGTTATGGGTTTATTACTTAGTGCAGTAGCTTTGCTGCATGGTCAGTCCTACACACAGTTAAACTCTTTAAGTGTTTGTTTCACTTGTCCAGACCAGCAAAACTGAGAAAGGAGAGCCAAATGCTGCTGGACGCGTGACAGCGCAAATGATGAAGGTCATGCTAGTCCAGTGAAATGTACCCTAACTCTAAAAATAGTGAGCAGGACTTGAGTGTCAGACAATTTCTGTTATATTTGTTTAGAGAGAGTGGGGAATATTGTAGAAGACTACACAAAGGTGGGAATTTAATCAATGGATGCTAGAAGACAGAGTAATGAGCTGGTCTGAAATGGGAAGCTAATGAAAGACAAATATTTCCAAACACACAAAAAAAGAATATGTCATAATAAAACAAACAAACAAACAAACAAACAAAACAATAAACTGAGAACAAAAAGGGTTTTAACCCAAAAAGAAAAGAATATATGATTAAAAGAGCTGCAGCATAAAAAGAGAATAGGAAGGATGGCTGAATATGGCTTTTAAAATAAAAAAAAAATGGGAAATGAGGGCAAGGGGTGGGGGTAGAAGAGGACAGAGAGTGAAAGAGGCTAGTGAAGATGTAAATCGGGAGAACTGGAGGACCAACTGTACTGCTAGCTTTGCTTCAAATAACTTGTACAACATACTGTCAGTTTTAGTTATGACTTCCATCTCTACAGCATCAAACTTAATCACAAATATACAGCTAATCCATTAAAAATGACACCCATTATATAGTATTGACACAATCACGTCTTAGGTATACCCAAATATCAGAAATTGAGAATATTGTTAAAATCCAGCTTGTTTGTAATCTGCTCTTAAAATGCTGTTTCATTTTGTCCTGGCTGATTTGGCAGAACAACACAACATGCACATCCACATCTGCATTAAATCACTGAAGCAGTATCATCCACTGCAGGTGCAGTTGTACACTTGATTCTGTGGAGTTGTGCTCAAAATAATATGGCAGCGCTAGATTTTTTGGAAAAAAGACACTGTTCATTAGTAGAAATTCCTGAATGGGCTTAAAACCATCATCTGTGAACACGATGTGTCAGTGCATCCACAAATACATGATGCAACTATGATGCAAAGAAAAAAAGATGTTCTCAGTGCACAGTTAAAAAGCCAGAATCTGTGATGATGATGTATGATGGTATGGGGATGAACTGGGGCATGTGGCTGCACATCTGTGAAGGCACCACTGGGACTGTATAATATACAATAAACTGATAGAGATATGCATATATGCAGCCATCTAGATGATGTCAGTTTCAGCAAAACAATTCCAGACCATGATCAACAGCATGGCTCCTTAAGATTAGTGGTCTCTGTGCTAAACTGGCCTGCCTGCAGTCCACACCTGCCAAAAGTGAAAAACATTTTGTGCGTTGTAAAATGAAAAATATGACAAATGAATCCACAAAAAGGTTGAGATATTGTTATGAAATCATGTATATAGAAAGAATGCATTATTTTCAGTAGTATAACAAGAACAGACAGACCCTCAGCTGTTACACAAAGTGAGGCAACAAATTGGTAAATGCGTCTCTATCTTCAGGGTTTTTATTAAAGCATCACAGGCAACAATTCAACTCTTTAATTCATTTTAAATGCTAATCATTAAATTCTGGCACCCCTAAAAAAAGACAGGAACTGGAGCTGAAGAGGTTTTCACTGGAGTGAAGAAGACAAAGTTAGAGAGGCAATGATGGCTGACCTGTGCAGATCAGGGATAGTGGATATATTGGACAAAGGATGCTGAAGATGGAAGAGGTAAAGAGGAAGACCTCAGAAAATATTAATGGATGTATTGAAGGAGGACATGCCAAGGGTGGGTGTGACAAAGGAGGACAACAGGGACGCGGTGAGATAGATGTAGAAGATCCACTGTGACGCCCTTTAGATAAAGTAAGATAAAGTAAAGTAAGAAAAAGTAAAACAATTCATATGCAGACAATCCACTGATTGACCACTGAGAGAAATTTGTTTGAAAAATTGCTTAATCTGCTCTGCAAATATTTTCCATTACATGCCACGTTATGGATTACTGCTTAGAAAACAGCATGTACACAACACAATGATTGTTACTTCACCAATTGTTGATAAATTGCCCATACAAATAAGTATGAAAATTATCAGTCTTTCTAATATACAGCTGTAGCATATAGCAAATGTTACTGAAAGCTGTATGTGTGAGTGCTCTTTGTAAATGTTTACTCAAACATCAATCTACCATTGTGTTAGGGAAAGTAGCGTGAGAATGACCACAAGGTCAGCTGCAGAATTACATCAAAGATTTGGCTGTCTGTACACACACACACACACACACACACACACACACACACACACACACACACACACACACACACACACACACACACACACACACAGAGGAATAAAAATACAAACTCCCATCTGCGCAGCTCTTTATGCTCCTCATGCTGAACAATCAGGTACGATAGGTGTGGTCTTTCTGGGTCCCAGCAGGCCGACAAAGGCAAAAGGCGTACAGGAAGAAGCTGTCTGCTCATCCTCAATGAGAGCACGCGAGAGCACAAACACAAACACATCCACACAGGTGTGGGGCATGTAGAGTGATACAGTATTTGGGTATGTGTCACTATTTTTAAATTGAGGAGAAGAATTACAAGATTGTCTTTTAATTAGGAAACGTCTGGCTGTTGTCTTCCGTTTTTTAAAAAAATGATTGACACCATCATGTTATTATCTGCTAGCAACACAAATTATTTTGTTAATATTCATGTAGTATTTATTCATGGCCTCTTTTTGGAGTCTATAAAAGCTGACTTTATTATAACAGACAGAAGCTAAACTACAGGCATGTGAAAAAAGAAGTTTCCACGTGACTCTGTGCAATCCTGAAAGTTCATAACAGTTTGATTAGAAAATGTTCAAAAAAGTATGGCTTGTTTAAAAGTTCCATCAGGAGATCGCCTCAGATGTGAGGCGATCTGTCCAACAGCTAAAGCGTGGCTGGAATCGGATCTTGCAACTGGACAATGATCCCAAACAACAACAAATCTACAACAGAATCACTGAAAAACAAAAAGAATCAATGCAACGGCCCAGTCAAAGTCCAAACTTCAGTCTAAGTTAAATGCTGTGGTGGGACCTTAAGAGAGCTGTGCATAAACAAATGTCTGCAAATGTCAATGACTGAAAGTTATTGAATGGGGTGTACTTAGTTTTTCACAGGACTGCACAGAGTCCTGTGAAATATTTTCCTTTGACATGACTGTATGACAATTTAAAAACATGAACACAAAATTTCTTTCCATATGTGACCAATATATATATATAAATATATATATATATATATATATATATATACATATATATATATATATTTATATATATATATATATATATATATATATATATATATATATATATATATATATATATATATATATATATATATATATTCTTTATATATATATATATAAAGAAGACATCTTTATGTTATATATATATATATATATATATATATATATATATTCTTTATATATATATATATATAAAGAAGACATCTTTATGTTATATATATATATATATATATATATATATATATATATATACTTCCCCCAATAAGCTGCAATAACCATACATTTGACGCTGAAGACCTGCTCAGATCTAAGCATGTTTTTCTTCTGCATATTAACACATTTCATATTTAGATTTAATTTATTAAGATTTTCTTGAATCCCTGAATTCAGTGAATGCATTATATTTCACACTGCGTTTAAGTATTTGCAATCAAATAAATAAATAAGAACGGAAATGGCTTGTGTTCTCGCTCCCCCGTGTGGCGCAAATGTGTAGTTGCAGGCCGTCTTCAACGTCGTTGAGGGTAAATGTCGACATAAGCACTTTCGGAAACAGAAAAGTAAAGTAAGGTAAAGAAAAATAGAAGACATCTTTATGTTATATATATATATATATATATATATATATATATATATATATATATATATATATATATATATATATATATATATATATATATATATATATATATATATATATAACATAAAGATGTCTTCTTTATATATATATATATAAAGAATACATATATATATAAAGAATATATATATATAACATAAAGATGTCTTCTTTATATATATATATATAAAGAATATATATATATATATATATATATATATATATATATATATATATATATATAACATAAAGATGTCTTCTTTATATATATATATATAAAGAATATATATATATATATATATATATATATATATATATATATATATATATATATATATATATATATAACATAAAGATGTCTTCTATTTTTCTTTACCTTACTTTACTTTTATATATATATATATATATATATATATATATATATAACATAAAGATGTCTTCTATTTTTCTTTACCTTACTTTACTTTTATATATATATATATATATATATATATATATATATATATATATATATATATATATATATATATATATATATATATATATATATATGCCTTCCGACGGATGGTGGCGCTGTTTCATTTCTGCCTACCTTTTACTGCGCCTTTACCTGAGACTCTTCCGGGTTGTCGTTAAGGGTTCACAGGGCATGCGGAGGTCGTGTTGTGCTTTTTCTTTCGGCTCATACTTTAGCTAGCAGTGGCTAGTGATGTAATGGCTTTCTTGACTTTGTTCATAAGAAGGCAGCTGCCGCAGGCCGTGTGTCACTACGCCCGGCTGATGAAGCAGGTCCGTCCGCCGTCCGCCGGTGCCACGCTGCGGAGACTGCACGGCTCAGCCCGGCAGCGGGTCGCGGATAAGGGGCCGTGGGGGAAGAGCCGGGGGCCGGAGCAGCAGCAGTACCAGCTCACAGACCTCGACAAAGCGGACGCTTTGGTGAGTTTAGTCCTAATGATGCAGTATTGTGTTACAGCCAGTTGTGAGCTTTGTGTAATTTCAATGGCAGAGCCGCTTTTTCTTTCCTTTTCCCCTTATCTGAAGGAAGTAAGATGGAATTGTTTTGAACGTCGTGAAACTCTAAACAAATGAGGAAGTAAGTTTTGCTAATAGATTTTCTTCTTTTATTTTCAGATGCTGAGAAAGTCCCATGAAACAGGTAACGTTGCTGCTCCACAATACAGGCTATAGTCCCAATTTTCATACTAACCCTTGTAGGATTTGTGCAGCATGGAGCAAAAGGAACTTTTGTATGTTTCTTCTCTGGTCAGTCAGTGTTGGACTCAAAGTGTAATAAGTTATACATTTATCATGGGTGTGGATGTCATGTTTTTTTGGGGGGGGGGGGGCTTTTAATGATTTCATGATTTCTTTGAACTTTTTTTCAAGGGTGGAATGATTGTACAGCACACATCTTTAATTGCTTTGAAAAACAGGTTTAAATTTATTTATCTACTTGAGTCTATAGGTATAGTTTTGACTCTGTGTGGATATAGAAAATCCTAAATACATACAATTTGTGCAACCAGTTTTTGTTTTTTTTAACGTCATTAAAAATGTGTGCTGTAAATTCCACCCCAGAAAAAGAACAGTTCAGAGAAATAAGTAAAAGCCCCAACGTTGCAGTGACATTCATGCATATGATGAGTGTATGTACTGCAATGCTTTAAGGTTCATTTGTAGTCATGTTCAGAGATTGAGCATAGCAAAGCAGTTCAGCTGCTGCAGGACTGGGCTCAAACAACACAAAACATCTTCCTGAAATCCAACCTGTATCTACAGTGGCACCTGAAACATGTCTTGCACGAATAATCTTTCGAAGAGAGTAACAATATAGGGCTGGTAGGTCAGTATGTTCTCCAGTATACGGTTAGTATTTAACGTAGATTACATTTAAGTTGAAACAGTTAACTGGCAAATCAAAAATGCATGTAATCATTAAAGTGGGCATTTCTAATGCTTACATCTGGCTGTATAATTTTGAAATACGTTACTGTAGTGGCTAATTACAAAAAAAGAAGAAAATCTTTAATTTCCTTTCTGTCCCTTTAAGCCAGCTTTTTTTAGTACTTGGTGCTCTGTGCAGACAGAAAGTTTGGAGGCTGCAGGTGGGTCGAGCTGCTGTGCTCTTCATGCAGAGGTCAGACTAGAAAACTGACTGAAACCAAGCCTTTAGAGCAGTCTACACAGGCACAATACAGTGACCTTAATACTTGAAATTTTGGCCGTGTTAAACATGATCCTCCACCGTCACAAGAGACAGTGCACATGGAGCATAGGTATTTTCAGCTGCTCCCTTATTTCCCAAGAGGTCGCCACAGAGGATGGATCTGCATATTTGATTTGGCACAGATTTTACACCAAATGTTCTTCTTCCTGCAACTTTATCCAGACTAGGAGTACACTAGCTTGTGAATTCCATTGGGGCTTTGTTTGTGTTTGCTCCAAGTTCAAACCCTTCACGTCTTAGGCAAACATGTTTATAACCTTGGAACCACAACAGCTTACAGGTCTGTGAAAAACTATGTACACTCTCTGATTCAGGAGCTTATAGGAAAATGAAGGAATCACCATCTGTGTGACTTTATCAGTCTCTCACATCACTGTGGAGGAATTTTGGTTCACTCGTCTTTACAGCGTTACTTGAGTAAATTCAAGTTTACAGGCATTCGTTTATGTACAGCTCTCTTTTTCCCAGCACAGGTCCAATCAGGTTGAGGTCTGGATTTCTTTTTCCGACATTATAGATTTAAAGTTGTATATTTTCTGCTGTGCCTGGGATAATTGTCCTCTCCTTCAGATGTTAGGTGGGTGGGAACATTTAACATGCTAACCGAGGCCTGTAGAGTCTGGCATATGTATCACTTGGGTTTTTGCGTTTGCTCTGAATAAATCTGTTCACTCCTGTAAAGATTATGGCATCGTGTTTACACACACCTGAACGCTCCACACCAGCAAACTGCCTAAACCTCTGCTTTTAAAGATGTGCACATATTTGCTGGTGATCAGTTAAGTGCATTTGATTAGCAGCACCTGGCTGCTGCTTGCGCTCTTAATTCTCGTGGAGGTAATAAGGATGTACTCATTTTTTTCTGAGGCCCTGGAAATGCTCTTTTCCACATGAATGTATACAGAGTATATGACACAGTAAAAGGAAAAGGCATAACTGGTCCACTTCTAACCTTGGTGACATTATGCAGTATGTCAGTGCAGTCATGTCCTTGCTTATGAGAATCCACTAAGTTAAAATAATTATCACTATACCGAGTCTAAATACAACAGTCCTGTAATACATCTGACCTTTGTTAAGTGCTGATTCAGCTCCAGTTTGTGGTCCTTTTGAACTGCATGGCTCTATACTTTATTACGTTTCTGTTATTTTGTTTATATCTGCACACAGCAGCTCATTAGCACCCCAGACTACACCCTACAAAATTATCATATAGTTGAATCAGCACCTCTCTGAACAGTTAGAGCATCGTATCCTTCATGGGGTTTGGGTTTATTGCATGTCTGGTGTATGAGACCTCATTAGTTGTCACACTTCCATTAAGGATTTGGTGTCCTTATTAAATTAGTCTTTGTTTATGCCCCCTGCTCACACACACAGTTTGTTTGCTTTGTCCGGTTTCACCTCATGTCAGGACTCGGTGTGTTTTTTGCAAACTGTGTTTGGTTCCTGCTGTAAGGAAGAGCTGCGAGGACGTCCATCTCTTCTGTCGCCACTGTGGGACAGCACCCAAGTTTAAACCAAGAGTTAAAAGCATTTGTTTCTGAATATTAAGTTATTATAATCGGAGCAAGCCACCATTTTTATCACAAACATGTTTAAACATCATTTTCTTTTTTTAAACATCAAGATCTGGTGTCGTTAAACTGATGCAGATTAAAGGGCAGTAATTAGGCTGTGGTATGCAGCTACAGTAAACAGCATGATTGATTTTGGTTATTTGTAACGTGTCAGTTGTTTATTTCTGCCTTTGATCATTCTGCAGGCTTCCTCTCGTGGTTCAGGAACGGTCTGCTGGCGACCGGGATCGGAGTCATCGCATTCGTCCAAAGCGATGTGGGACGAGAAGCAGGATATGGTACGGGATAGTTTTATGTGCAGAAGAGCTGAAAAGCAGACCGTTTAAGCGTAAGCCTGTTTGTAAAACACACTTATAATTTAAACAAAGTAACAAACGGTCGGTGCAGTTCTAAATTTAAGATCAAGAGGATGTTTAAACTCTGTTTCTCTCTAGAAGATATTTTTTATCTAAAAATGTAAACATACGTCTGCTGTTTTTGTGAAGTAGAAAACTTTGTAATGGGCACTTGCTGCACTTTTAATATGAATAATTTCACAAGGATTCCTGCAATTGACTTGAAACCGAGTCAAAATCCTTGATATCTAGTTGTAACCAACGTCATCATTACCTGACACGTGAGATTAGGCACTTAAAATTTTATTAAAGAAGACCTTCATGGAATCGATATTAATTGACAGCTGATGGGCGTGAATATTTGATAATGTCTGAAAACAAAACTTTCGAGCCACAGCAGTAAATCGAAGGAGCGCGGTATTATTTATGTCAAAATAAAAGCCCGCTGACCTACTTGATGTATTCTCAATGCTAAATCATGGGAACGGTTTGTATAACTTTTGAAATAAGTTTGATGCCAGAAAATCTTCCACTTAATCTTTTATTTTCATCTAAATAATTAAAAGGAAAAGTCGATTCAACCTGCCTCCATGCCAGCTTTAATTACAGTGACTTATAAGGAAATTAATTGGGTTTCTACAATAATACCATGTCAATCTGTTTTTCCTCAGCCTTCTTCATCCTGGGAGGTGCGTGCGTGTCGTTTGGCGGTGCCTCGTATATTGGCAGCCTCTTTGCCTTGCGGAGGATGATGCTGCTGTCTGTGCCAGCACTGCTGTTCCAAGGAGCCGTGGTGGGCAGCGTCGCCCTCTTCTGGCTCTGCGCTGTATCGCTCTACATCGGCCGATTAGAGGTGGAGATCATCCACGAGGGAGAGGAGGGAGAGGATGAAGAGGAGTGCCGAGAGTGCCGGGAGAGGCGCGAACACCGGGGTTACCGTGGCCCCCGCGACAGTGAGGACAGTGACGGAAAGGGGCAAAACAAGTAAAGGTCTTCCAGGAATGTAGAGTGGAAAGCTGTGCATGTGTGCTGCTCCAATTCAGGGTTTCCCTTATTTGTATGTGTGTGGATTTTGTGTACATGTGCGTGTATAAGCAGCCTACATATGCAGGCCGTGTGTGAGTCTGTAGATACGATCTTATTATCTGTTGTTATCAAGATGAATATTAATGTGGGGAAAGACTTTTAAGACCTTTTTGAAAACTGGTCGAAGAAATTTGTGAAACATGCTGGTAATTGGGTAGTTTAACTACCTTCGATCACGGAAAATAAGTCAACATTTTGTAAGTTTTGTTATAACTACGTGTAGCCAG
This sequence comes from Pelmatolapia mariae, assembly GCF_036321145.2. Lineage (NCBI taxonomy): Eukaryota > Metazoa > Chordata > Actinopteri > Cichliformes > Cichlidae > Pelmatolapia > Pelmatolapia mariae. The sequence goes on from NC_086239.1 coordinate 22,321,928, forward strand.
AGCTGAGTCTCTTACGTCATCAGTCTGAATTGTTTTCTTTTTCTTTTTACATTCTGCAAAGACTCGCCGAGAACGCCACGTTATTTCTTCAAGTTTACTTTTTGCTGCCCTATATCATTTTAGTCCTCATTCACAGCCAACTGTTGTTGGGTGCTGTTTGTCTTATTCAGTATAATTAACTGTGAATGACTACTTGAAGTTTTCTTGAAAGTGTGGAACTAAAACAAGCTGGATGTGATAAACTGTGAGACCTACGAGGAGGACTGCAGAGTGTGTGTTTCAGGTCTGTAATTTTGTTTTGATCAAAAATCTCTGAGGGCTTTTAATTTGTTTTTTTCCAGCTTTTTTTTTTCATTATTATTTTGTTTTCGAAGGGCAATAGCACTTCTGTCAGCTTTAGTTTGTCACTTTAGTAACTACAGTTTTAGAAGCAAAGCCTATTTTTCACAGGCTTTCCTGTGGTTATTTATACACACACACACACTCTATTGCTGTAACCATGTTTCTGAGTGAATTCCACACTATAATCACTATGATTGCTTATTTAATGGATGTGAAGGGTTGTTGATCATGGAAGAGTTTGAATGCAGATGTGGAGATGGAGTTCAACATTGTTTACTTTTTTTTTTTTTATGCACGACTTCCTGTGCACTCTACTGTATATACAGTAATAAAGCAAGAAGAAATCTGTCGAGTTACATCAGTGCGTATCCTTTAATGACCCATCCAATAAGACCTCAGATATGTTTGTTGTTGGTGTTTTTGACCGAACTCTACGGAGAGTTTCATAATAGAGGAATTATCTCATAAAATGTGATGAAGCTGATCAATTATAAATCCCCCGAAGGGCATGTTCTCAGTGACTTCAGGATTAACAGGTGGGGACATTTAAAAAAATCACTAATATGGAGAGCACACACATACTGTGAATAAATACTTGCCGGCATACATGAAAAGGGGAGATGTGTAAACATCTCTCTCCTGCATCTTAAGAAATCAAAAACCTTCAGCTGCAGCAAATTATCAAGCCACATAAATCTCAACGTGTATAGTGCTTTTTAATTTTTTTTTGGTTCATGCAGACGGCGCCCAGTATAATGTATACGTGCTGTCAGAGTTTGTAGTTAAGGCTCCCTGCAGCAGGAGTCAAAAGATGTAAAAACTGTCCATGCACACAGACGTCTATTCATGCTGTACATGAATAATTTTTATAACGAGCTGCTCATCGGCGAGCATGTGTGAATATCTGAACTCAAATGGGCAGCATGTGGTTGTGTGTGTGTGTGTGTGGGAGTGTTAGTGATGGGGGGGCTTTGTCTGTGATTACTATCTCTGACTGGGTTAGGGCGAAGGTCTGTGATATCTCCCAGCCATCGACACACAGTGTTGCTGTTGAGACTCACCTCGGAGTCACCCTCTCCTCCTCTCCTCTCCTTCACTCCGGCTGTCCTCTCCTTCCCTCCCACCTCTCCTTCGCAGATTCCCAGTGCGTTTTGGAGCAGTTGTGTTTCACATGCAGGGTGCGATTAGGCTAGATGGCTACTGCAGCAGTGTGACGAGCACCCCCCCACCACACACACACACACAACCACTTCCTCCTCCCTGAGCCCCTTTCAGCTCTCTTCCTCAGATCCTCTTCTACCCTTTCACCCTCAAGTCCTTTCTTTCTGGTCTCCTCCTCACGTTCCCTTCTCCTCCCCTCCCCTCCCACCTCTTCTCCGTTTCGCTCCTCCGTGGCTGCATCTGACTGCACAGGTCTGTTTGGCATGCAGGAGGCTCCTGAGGCCTGGCGCGTCTAAAGGGCAGTGCGCCCAGAGGCAGGAGACGCGCCCTCACTGACAAACACCATCTACACCAGACCCAGAGCAGCTATAGGAACCATAACACCAGCACAACATACCCCAAAGTCCAGGTCTGGCCTCATACATCTCCAAATCTCAGCTTCACATCTACGCTCTCAGCATCGAAAGTTGGAGTCTTAACCTCTGCTTATTTTGAGCGCAGAGTGCTCATCTGCTTTCAGGTGTTAAATGCCATACGTACGGATCAAAGGATCTGCCTTGAGAACTGCATTAAGTATGGATTGGCCTTCTCCTGGCTGAGAGGAGAAAGGGGTGATTGTTGGGAAACAATGACAAAGATGAAAATCACAGAGGTAGAAAAGAATCAGGGAAAAAGAGAGCCTGAGAAGTGTAGTGAGCCCATGTCAGATGGAAACTGTCTGGCTGTCTCCCTCCATCCCTCACGCTATTATTCCTTTCCATATTTGTACTTTTTTTTTTCAAATCCATTTACATGTGCTAAGGTATTTCCCCAAGGAGCACGACTCTAATTCAAGGGGTAAGATAAGCCATCAAAGTTAGTGACAGAGAGGGCGTACGGGTGGCTCAGTGACAGGCTGAGAAGAAGACAGTCAGGAGAAATGCCACCGCCACACACACACACACACACACACAAATAACCCACGGTGATTTAATCTGCAGAAGCCGCACCTTTACTTCCCTCTATAAAGATGTTACTCCATAGAAAAGAAGAGATAAAGAAGAAAGGTTATTTTGTAACTCAATTCACGGCACATCAGCACACACGCGCACACACCCACTTATACAGTACATACGGTTTTGCACGTACAATGGCATTTTCTCCCCAACAACTGCTCTTGTTTAGTATGCGCTTCCTTTGGTCTTGAGGAGGAATGATCCTCACTCTAATGAACTAGGGCCTGCCACTTGAATGTAAAACAGGATTTAACCCGTCTTCAATGTCAGAGCCCCTCCCTGGGGCTGCTTCAGACAACACACACAAATTCACGGAAATGCACGCACACACACACACACACAGACACACACAGACAGACATGCAAGCAAACCACCAATGTACACACACACGTGGTAATGCATGAACACCTATAAGTGAGAGACTCTCTACGCTTCTGGGTTTATTTCAAAGCAACTAACACTCAAGTGATGTCCTGTCTGACCTGCACAACAATATCTATCTATCTATCTATCTATCTATCTATCTATCTATCTATCTATCTATCTATCTATCTATCTATCTATCTATCTATCTATCTATCTATTTTAATAAAGAACTGTGCAAGATTCAACGCATCCTCTCTGCATTTGTCTTCTAAGTACTCAGAATATGCATGTTAAATGAAAAAAATTAGCAAATGTGAGTGCAGAAAAAAGCTGTATCTACTTAAATCACATGAAATCTCAAGGAGCTATGTGTAGAAATCGAAAGCATCAGTACATTTAAAAATTCAGATATCACAACTGCTTAATCTCCACGCCTGCAAAAGCAAGAAAGAAACAACCGACATTGAGTTGTGCTCCTCTACTGGAATATTTTATTGTTATCATCATCATCATCTGTATCACTGTTATTATTTTTACATTTGTTCATTTTATTTGACGAGTGGGTGGAGTATTCACAAAGATGGGAGAATAATGTTAGATTCACAGTGGTGGGCAAGGGGTTAGCCGTTTAATTCAACAACAACAAAAAAAACCCAAAAACAAAACAAAACAAAATCCAAACTCACTCACACACTTTTAACAGGCAAACACGCCCGCATTCACACACACACACACACACACACACACACACTTATTATACCAGTAAACACCCGAGAATATGTGCGCTGACACATATTTGTAGTATGGGTGTGTAGTGCACCCTTTCCCCCGCCCCCGTCTTTTTTTTTAACCCCCCCCCACCCAGCCCCACCCCGCCTCTGTCAGACGTGACAATATGAGCGGTTCCATAAAGCGAACCCTCAGATCAGGCTGTCGATCATAATCTCAATTTAGAAGAAGGAAAAAGAAAATAGTGCCAGAAGGCTTGGCTTTCAACAAATTGCTGTATATATAAATTTACATGTATTTGGCTAACATGGCAGATCAGAAGACCTTATTACAAAGTGCTAGACTGTTTTTATCTCTCTCACAGCTTATATCACTGCATATCGTGGTTAAATTTTATTCTTCTCACTTCTTTTTCCTGATGAGTTTGGCCGGGTGAAATTTCCAAATGTTATTATTTATGAATTCTTCTGCTTCTTTTTTATTTTAGTTGTGATTTTCTTACATATATATGTATCATTTTTGTTTTAGTTGTTTCATTTTTTCCAAGCCAAAAGTGTTTTGTTTTTCCTGAGAGGAGCTCCAATCAATTGCTATGAAACTGAAATTTAAAGTGTTTCAAATCCCCACTTTTTAATTTAAAACTTTATCTCCAGTTGACTCGCTTGAACTGAAACCAATATCAGAACAATTCTGTTTTGTTTTATTGACCTCCGACGGTCACATTTTAATGACCACATGTGGTCTTGTTTATTTACCTGCCTTTCTAAATGAGCATTTATATCCCCCACCCCCACCCCCACTCCACATACCGTGGTCAGGCTATGATATTAGCGGCCGCTCTTGCATTGTTTTCTGTTTTAACAGGATCACACGCCGAACCGTGAAGTGCTTTAGAGTTCACACCAGAACAAATTTCGGTAAGTGCTCAGAAAAAAACAAACAAAAAAACAACTAAAAAAAAACATGTTTAAATGATAAAAACACTTCTGTCCAGCACATTTCCCCTCCTAAAACATTTTCAGATTTTTTTTTCATCCACTAAAACAGTCGTATTTTAAACAATTTCCCAATCTATTTCACCTGGTGAAGAAAAAGAATATAAACCTAAAAACAAACAAGAATATGGCTTTCATACACAAACACAACTGCAGCATTGTACATTGTCATGATACACTAGAAGTCATAATCAGTTAAACAAATCGCCTTCCTATAATCAAACAATACAAATAGCGTCCTGTCTGCATTGCATTTCCTTCCCTTATATATAATGGAATGTCTGGGACTACTTTAATCATACTTTTGTCCCAAAAGTGTGCTTTTAGTATGGCTGAATCGATGAATACTTGGATCTTTTTTAATATTATTGTTTTATATTATTATTTTATGTATCGATACAAAACACCAAAAAGCTGTCTCCACCTATTTTAAGTTGAAACCCTATAATCAAACTGTCACCCGGAGCCCACTGAAAGAGATGATTTGTATAATACTGCAATAATAAAAATTTATATTCCAAAGTCATTTTCATTCCTACAGACGAGTGCCCATCTCTTCCTACTGGTTTTAGGGTTAATTGGGTTAATGTGCGGTGACGGACAAGAGGATGTGAGCTGAGGGTCGTCATGGTTTTCTCTCTATTTACAATATGGCTTCTCTGAGTGGAAGAGACACATAAATCAACACAGTCATCTAGAGAAAGTCACAGAGCAGAGTTCGATGTTGTCGCGAAGATGAAAAGTCTTGAGGGACAACCAGTCAAAAGTTTCCATGTCCCCGTTTCTCTGAGAGTCACTGTCACTTGTACACAACAGGCTGACATGATAAAATCCTATGGCAGCGGCTTGTCACACACTTTAGATTGCAGTTATTCAACTCATTGTCCAATTAGTAACGTCCTCAGAGGCTTAATCTACTGCCACTTCTGTCTCTCCTGCCCTTTTCAATGTCTCTCTTTCCGTCCTGTCACTCTGCTCTCTCCTTCAGTTTATTTTCTCCTCTCACATCCTCCCCTCTGAGACTCAGTCCTCCTCTGTGCCCGCAGCCCCCCTCAGTCCATTCATACAGAAGGGCAGGCTAGAGGAGAAGGGGCTGTCAGATGGGGAGAAACCACTGAAGGGTGGAAGGCCGGCCAGCCGCTGTAGGTGGGGGAAGAAGGCCGGTGGGGGTCCCTTGTGGTGGTCCGAGCGTAGCTGCAGGCCATCACTGTGTCCTGTGCTGTGGTGGTGGGAAGGGGGGAGCTCAGGTGGAGCGTAGCGGATAGTGCTTGGGGCATAGAGGCTCTGAGGGCCCTGCGGGCCGAGGGCAAGGGGGTGGAAGAGGACCCGGCCCGCTGCACTTCCAGCAGCCAGTCTCTGAAGCAGCTCAAAGTCAGGACCATTACCTGCACCACCACTACCACCACTGCTCCGGCTGACCACCCCCGACACAGCCCTGTCCTCGCGGGGCAACGGGGAGGACACGGGCATGGCGGGGGACAAAGCTGGGGACGGGGGAGTGAACAAACCCTTCGGTGGGGCTTCGCTGCTGGAAGAGGAGTCCGGGATCGGGGTGGTGGGGCTGTCACCATTGAGGCTGCTGGACGGCGTGTGCGCATGCGAGGGCTGGGGCTGAGTGGTGTGTGTGTGCGAGGTGGAAGTTTGAGTGTGTGATCCCCAGCGCCCCCCGGTGGTCAGGGCTTCATGCTCAGTCTTGATGCCTGGGCTGCCGGACAGGGATGATGGAGTCACTACACTTTTCAGCTGCTGGATCACAGCCCGGCCATTGTGCACCCTTCCTCCCCTCTCCCCTCTCGTCGGGGTGTCTCCTCCTCTGCTCTGTTTACCTCCTCCTCCGCTGTCTTCCCGTTTCAATCTGTCGCTGTCGCCTCCCTGGTCCCACTCGGTTTCATCTTCCTCTTCCCCCTCGCTTTCGCTCGCCAGGTCTGAGGAGGCAGAGACACTCTCCTCCGTGTGACGGAGCTCCTCCAGTCTGCGACGGGTTTCGGGAGGTGCGCCCTCCGGGTCAGACCTCAGCAGGCGCTTCCTCCTGTCCTCTGATTGAATGGCCGTGGCGGTGAATTTGTCTCTGCTTTTAGTGTCAGGGTCGCTTTTCCCCACTGAGCTCTTCACAGGTTGCGAGCCTGAGGAGGAAGGAGATTTTTATGAGACGATGAGGCACGGGCGAGTGCATCAATGGGACGTCACAGTAAGGTAGCAATGTACGTAGTGTGGTACCTCGGGCCTGTGTGGAGCCGTCGGTCGGGGACGAGCTGATTCGAAGTCGCTCTGCTCTTATGCTCTCTGGTAACTGCAGCAGATCCAGGGGAGTGTCGGGCAGCTCTGTTCGACTGGATGGATAGATGTAAAAAAATGGGAAAAAAGAGAAAGGGAGAGAGTGAAAAGCTGGATGTATACACAAATCATCTACCACTTAAAGCCACTTACACTTAAAAAAAAACAGGAATGCCATGCTGATTTAAGTGAATACTTAGAGATGGAAACAACATATAATCAGCCTAATAACTACCTCCAATAGCCAAACTGCCTCACACCCTTCTAACCTCCATCTAACACACACACTCACTCCTTCCAACAGCCCTTATCACACATGCACAAACACTGACACATGCAAACAGACACACAGGCAGACCGCACCCTCCGAAACACACGCAGATGCACACACACACACACACACACACAAATGCTCCACTCAGCAGCCCACCTATACACAGTTAAGCTCAGACAAGGAGGAGGCTGTTGGAGAAGTTAATGAGCTCTTGTAATTACAGCACTAATTAACTAAAACACCATTCAGCCCCAAAATTCTGACATCCATTTGTTGTAATTATATAGCTTCAGTCCAATTAGCATTGAAATTCAGCCTACTCCTCTTGTTTTTGTCTGACTGCTCTGCTGCTATGCGCGCGTTCTGTTATGTTCTCTCGCGCTTGCTCCGTGTGTGTACAAGGTCTGCGTGGTAAACACACCAAAGCCTTAAACAAAGGTAATACGACATTTAAAAGGTAATTTATATTTAAAAAGAAATCAAGGTGCAAGGTTTTTCAAAATTTTCTTAATCTGATTTGGAGCTTTCTGTAACAGGGTGTCTGCTTATTCAGAATAATAGCATTAAATAACAATAGAATAATGCATAAAGTAACATTATGCAGGATGAAAAAACCCAAACTGCAAAAGGTATGAAAAAGTGATAACTTTTACTAATTACTATTTAAAATACAAGATAAAATAAACATTTCACTGTCGAATGAGGAACATTTTGAAAGAAAAAGTACGGTTTTTGAAGCCGCAAATTTTTCTGTATGTTGGTCGTGACGCATAGAAACTGTCAGAAACATTAGCAAATTCAAACTAATCTAAAAATCTATTAAAAGAATAAGAAGAATTTAATTATATTTTAGCCAATCTTTCAAGATTTATAATAAAATCAAAAATAACCATTACATTAATTAGGCAGTGGTTTAATGCTTTGCTTTGATGTCCTCGTTTCGTGTGTATCCTTACCAGTTTTCTCACATGCTGGAATAAATGAACCTCCCTATCCCAATAATCCCTCTACATTTCATCAGCTATCCCTTCAAAGGGTCTCTGTACACAGTGTGATGCCTGCATACATAAAATGACTTCCTAACAGCACTCGTGGAGAAACGGCGGTTTCAGCTTTGCTCAGGTTCTACTGACCTCAGGACGTAGTTAACCCAGATAACGTTGCGTTCGTGGGGGGCTTTGTGGTTGATGGACACGGTGGCAGTGGACTGGATCCACAGGTACCCTCCTCTCCTCTGGAGCCAACGATAATAACCAGTCACTACCTGGCCTTTTCTTAGCACTGAGGAGCAAAGATGGGAAGAAAAGAAACCTGTTAATGGTTTGACAGTTCATGAAGGTGTCAGCAGAGGGCGCCTCTAACAACAGTACAGGAGGAGATTTCAACAGGCTCTTGTAGCAGCTCTGCCAAGTTCAGATACTTGAAGAAAGAGAGGGATGGGGATGAATATCATATATTATACGTATCCATATGGATGTGACTCACAGTCCTCGTGGCTCTGCCGGAGGTTCTCCAGGTCTTCTACATGGATGAAATGGTAACAGGTATGTCCCACTACCTCTGCTGGAGTCAGATCCATATACTCGGAGATCCTGTAGAGCATTGGGGGAAGAAAAAAAACAAACAAACAAAAAACACACACACACATTTGTCAGCCAAACAGAAGCAGATGTGTGTGCTAACACCACCAACTGGCTGGGTGCTCTGCCAGCTCCTCATGAAAAAACATGAAAGATAGAGCGACTCCCAAAAGGCAAAACAATAGATGGATTACCTGTTCTCACAGTATGTAACCTGTAGGTCCATGTTCACTCGGAAGACAAACATGTGGCTCTCCATGCGGACTTCATTAAGCGTGGAGGGCGGGAGAGTGTGCGCCAGCGCAACCAAACCCATCGGTCGACGCACTGATCGGGTGGAGCCCGGGACGAGAGCGGGGCGGCAGCGGATTCGCCCCGTCACGTGGATTACCTGACAAGCACAAAGTCTTTCTTACACACTCATACGCACAAGCCAGATTATAAGAGGATTACTAAATAAAGATCAGGTGGAATCTGAGCTGTTTGATGCACTGATTTAGAAAATGTAGCATTTATCAATATGCAATAAACTTGGACCCATTACAAAGATTCAAAGCAGCAGTTCTGGTATTACAGCAGTGAGCGCAGTAAACTGTGATACATGGAGCGGTTCAGAGCGAAATAAGGTCACAGCCATAAAATATACTGGCAATGACCACCTTGTGCGTGTGTGTGAAACACCAGCAACACAAACCCAAATTGTTATTTTATTCTGAACACATGCAAGTAAGCTAAAGAATGCATAATATGTTCTCAAATTATGGTGAAGCATTTCCTCTCATACCTTGTATCCAGAAGACTTGACATGCAGGCCTCTTTTGGTGAGCGTGGACTTCATGCGGATAAAAAAGCCACGCTCGGGTGGATCGTCGGCAGGAGAATGAGGACTGGATGGAGCTGCTGGGGATGAGAAAATAACATTAGATGTTTCAAGAATATTTTTATTTTACTTTTGTCTTAATAATGCCATTTGAGCACAGTAAATTGTTGAAAATCATATTATGTATTTGTTATATTTCTTTCTGCTTTCTTGCCATGACAGTACCGGGTTCAGGGGTACCAGCTAAGGAGGAGGTGGACGCAGAGCTGGAAGCGCTCTCAGGGGCTGTGTGACAGCCGGCCTCGGCCCGTAGATGTGGCCTGATTCCCAGCCGCTCCGCCATCTCGACGTGGTCCGCTGGGTGGATGTAGTCGAACACACTGCTGCCGGTCAGCTCCACCTGAAGAGAAGCACACACAAACCGATCAAAACCAGACGCTTTGTGCAAAAATAACTATACGTGAGCGAGCACACGCCTACAAATACACACAGACACACACACACAAGTGCACTGAAAAAAAAATCAATATATGTTATGACGGGAAAATGAAAGTGCCGCTCTGGGTTACAACTCAACAAGGAATGTGAGGATGTAAGACAACCCCACCTGCCACCCCTCCAACATGCTCGCACACACATACACACACACATTTAAGTCCTGTCTCGGAGGATCAAGTGACTACAGTGCTACACAAATAAAACCAGGAGGAGATAAAAAATCAATTGTATTTGCTGATTAAAAACAGGTGAACTCCAACTATCTCCAAAGGTCACATTACTATACTTCTTATTCCCCGTGTCCCTCCCGGCTCCTTCATTCAGTTACAGTCTATCCCAGCAGGCATAAAGAGCAGCGTAACAGCTCATACAGCTCTATATGATCCTATCATCATAATGCATCATAGTCGCATCTCTAATCATTTAAAGGCAATAATGGCACTGCTCTTGCATGGCATCCATAAAAGCGGCACAATTGAAGAAGGTGTGATTCCATCTGAAGCAGCATGAATAAGTGTGTGTCTGTGTGTGTGTGTGTGTGTGTGTGTGTGAGAGAGAGAGAGAGAGAAGCAGAAAAAGGGGGGGGGGCATGCATGCTTACACACATCTATGCAGGTTCCATTACATCTGTGAATGTGTGTGTGTCTGTGTGTGTGTGTGCATTTGTGTGTGTGCCAATACTATTCCATCTGATAAAGCCGTGGCTGCAGCAGCCTCACACCCTTGTCTGTAGGACACAGCCATTTATTACCGGATTAGAGCCATTTACTGCAGGCTTTATGGGAGCTTCAGCAGGCCCTCAAGGACATCACAGCCGGGGGAGAGGAAGAAGGGGAACAGGAAGGTGGGAGCAGGCGAATAAGAGCGATCGACAATGAGGGAACAGAGAGGGGTAAAGATGTAGGAAACCCCACCGAGTGAGGGGAGATGACAGACGAGGTTTTATCACCCCTTATGTTATTCAGCGCCAGACACGCAGGCCTTAATTTCTTGGGAGACGGCGCCACATTTTGCAACTGCGCCACCTGTAATAAACATATTAAATACTAGATTTGATGGGCACCATATGGAGTGGCTGCCCTGCATACTTGCAAGACTCGAAAAGTAATTATCCCGTAACAACTGTGCTACTGTCACACTTTGAAAACGTGCGAGAACGGCTGACCATGCTGACCTGGGAACATATTTGGATAGATATTTGAGGATTTTAATATCTGATAGCATCAAGACAATAATAAATGCAGTTACTGAGAAAGTCCAAGATAAGAAAAATCAATTAAATCTTATGCATTTTAACCATTAAGACATTGAACAACACAGGTTTCAGATAGTTCAGGAGCAGAAACCTCAAAATATATGCCCCCCTAGGGGAATTAAATGAATTACATTATTTACATTTCTTTTCTTTATAAAAATGTCTCTTTTCTCAGCTAACCTCATGCATCACATAAGAGCACACTGGATCGCAGCTCCCACAGTGATAAGCAGAAGCTCTGATAACGGCTCAGTAGAGTAACATACAGCAAGCGTGTGTGTGTGTTTGGCTCTCAGTTGGCAAACTCTTTTCACTTTTCACTTCCAAAGACTGTGTTGTTGAGGTCTAATTTATTTATTTCTCCCTTATTCTCTGTCCAGCTCTAACAGGTGAGGCTGGTAAATGTGGAGACCAACAGCACTGTGCTAGCTGACCTTCACGTACGTCAGCAAACTCTTTTTAATCAAGAATTTTTAACACGAGGAAAATTCAGTGTTTTTGTTTACCGATCCTTCTTCTCCTCAGCGTCGATAATACGTCAGCACTCTTCAGCTGCGTGCTTTTTCAGTCTGACATCAAAACTGACTCGTTCATTAATGTTTTAAAGTTAAGAGTTTGCAGCTGTCCATTAAATGGCTGGATATCTCTATTAAACTCTGGATGAACCTTGCTTTGAGCATTTCATGTTACCGATTATATCAGCATCTATCTGTCTGTATACTTATCTATGTATATGTAATTGTTAGCACATTGTCATTTTCAAGGACCAAGTCTGCTCAGAACACTGGACCAGCCATTTGAAAGAGGCATAATCCCTCGACCTGGTGGTGTTGAAAAACAAGGTAGAGAGGCGAACAGGTCCTTATGGGCTTTACCGGGCTTAAGACCTATCCGAATAATATCACTTCATCTCAAACAGGAGGGCGAGATTGAAAAAAGATCAGACAGAAATGAGAAGATGAGGAAGGGACGAAGCGATTGAGAGGATGAGCCAGGCTCAGACATAAAAACAGGTATAGAATGTGGCGCAAAGGGAGGCGTGAGGAGAGACCGAGATCATTCAAATCTCTCTGAGAGCGTGTGTGTGTCTGCGTGTGTGTGTTTGTGCCTATGCAAGCACACGGCGCGCCTCTGTTTCCCTGCGTATGTGACTAGACTGTCTGTTTTTATGTCTCCGTGTGTCATTGTGTGTCACTGTTTGTGCAAGTAGTTGTCTGTCAGCGCATCTGTGTGAACCTGTGTGTGTGTGTGTGTGCGCAGAGATGCACGTGCATGCATGTATGGTGGTGTGGTGGGGATGAGGGGCAGCGAGCAGGGGAAGCAGAGACATGATATAAATAATAGCAGGGGGCTTTAATATGTATGAGGCATCCGGGCAGTGGTCCACAACATACTCTCAGCCCTCAGCCCTCACTGACTGATGGGAGAGGAGAGGAGAGGAGGGAGGGGAAGATGGGGTGGGGCGGAGGTGGAGTGGGGGCTGCATACTAACCATTCGCAGATCAATTCTCTCCTCCCTCAATCTACCATCCTTCCTCCCTCCTCTTTACCCCATTTATCCCTTTTTTTATCCTACTTTTACTCCTCCATCCTTTTCATGTCTCCTCCCTCCGAGTCCTCATCTTCTCCAACCTTTGTCTCTCCAGCCATTCTGCCCTCCCCTCTTCTGTTTCTATGTCTTCTCCCCCCTGCCTCATCTGCTATGTGTCGCTCCCAGGTTTATCCCTCGTGCTTCCGGGCCTGAAAACCAAGTGAGCGAAACAAAAAAAAAAAAAAAAGATACCTGTGCGCCAGGGGAATGGGCGGAGGGCTGTGCCCTTGGTCAAGGTGCCTGACCTGGGCTAAGTCGGCTAAGCAACCCCACTGTCAGGGGAGTGGCCCGGGGTGTAAGCCAGGGCAGAGGGGTCAGACGGGGGGACAGGAGACGCGGGGCTGGGGCGGTCCACAGGGGCGACATGCCCTCTAAAACAAACAACCACTTATACTTTTTCACTCAGAACATTGTTTGTCTGTCCTTCCCCTCTCCCCTGTGTCCGCCTCCACTCACCAGCAAAGTATATTGAAGTGTTTTGTCCTCTCCCTCCCACCTTCCTTTCTTTCCTGTTGTGCGTTTTTCCATCTCATTGCTTGTGTCCATAAACACACTGTATATTCGCGCTCGCCCCCCTCCCCGAACCCCGTCTACCTGCCCTTTCTGGCTGTGTCTTTCTCATCATAAACCTCCTCTGTGCCCGGCTGTCCTCATCTTTTCGGGAAGGTAAACGTGGCGCTGTATGTTTAAGGTTTTGAACGTAATCTTCGATCATAAATAATTTCATTAGAATGCTGATGGCTTAGGCCCTGTTTGAGGAGATGTGATGGGTTAGGCCATCTGCTCAGCTGATAAGAACAGCTCTGTTTTATTAGCATCTCCACCAAAGCCTCGGCTGTCTTGTTTACCTAGGCAATCCCAAGGCGAATTTCATTCCTACTGCACATTTAAACTCTATTTACACACTCAGACTCTCTCGCTCCTCTTTACCACTGTCTCTCCCCATATTCCTCTGCTTTATTTTCTTTCTCTCTTGTAATTGTCTGTCTGGTTCTCGCTGTTTCTCTCTGCAGGTCCGTTTTTGTTCTGTCTTCTCTACGTCACTTTTTTTTGTATCTCTCTGTGTTTACATGTACGTTGTGTGTGTGTGTATGTGTATGTGTATGTGTGTTTGCAAAGAAGACTCAAAAACTTCACGACAATCCTTGTCCTAATCCAACTTTATATTAACCTTCATTGAATGCCCCATGACAGGACAGTTTAAAGAATAGTTTCAAGTCTGCCTCACATTAAAAGAGTAATTAGGCGTTGTAATCGTTCTTCTTCTCCTTACTTGCTGTGAATCGATCTTAGCTGTAGAGCAATGGGCACTTTTTATTATGCTAGCATGTCTTCAAGCTTCCCTCACTTTTTTCTCTTCCCCGCATCTTAACTCCTCCCAGTGAAAATGGGAGACAGAGAGTGATCTGTGAAAGGACAGAGCTATGTTTCCTTATTGCAAGCGCCTTCTGAAGCCTCCTCTAACGGTAAGGCACAGCACCTCTGCAGGAGTGGCATGGACAACCAGAACAAAAATACAGAGGGAAACTAAACTGAATGAATATTTGTATATGTGGAAAATAAGAAAGGCCTTGATGAGGTCATCTTGAAAATGTGATTTTTGATTCTTTTTTATTGTGAATAATTAGTAAAAACAAAGTGAGGTGTGGTGTGAACTTTTTCAACTTTTCAAGCTCAGCATAGGAGAACAAGCTTGAGAACCACTGATTTAAGAGACTGAACTATATCTTCTGGTGCAAGAACAATTTTGGGGGTCAAGAGTAGTGAGAACACGGGAAGGGGGGACAAACATGTCTTGTGGCTCTTCATGACATGAAACTCCATCAGGAAAAAAATGCAGTCAGTGAGCTCATTTTTTTCCCTACAAGTCTCCAGTTCAACATTAAAGCATTAAACAATGACTGAATATCTGAAAACTAAACACCTATTTTCCCCCCTCAAGTTTGCTTTACACTGACTTACAGGTGCAATTCAGGACATCATAGTGTGCAGGTGGAGGAAAGTATATTTATGACCAGGGGCAAAATTACAGACTATCAGTGCAACTTAACAAAGTTGAGGAAGGATTTAGTAAAATGCATCTAAAGAAAATCTTTCCATTCCAAACTTGCTGCATTTTTTTCTTTGTATTACGGTGAAAAAAACCCCCAAGAATGTAATAACATTCATCACATGCGCAGCAATCACAATAGACTGAAAACAGTCAATATCAGTATGCAATTAAAGAATTACACAGCCTTAACAATACAGAAAGAAAGTACAACATCCATCTGAAATTAAATGAAACAATGAACAATGATTTAAAAGCTAAGCCTGTTATCCTCTTGCATGTGTATAGATATATTTTTTGTTTAAAAATCAAATTTTCTGCGTGTTTGTGTGAACTAAATGCTGCATTCAAGGAATATTTTGCTTAGCAAAAACTACTTTTGACATTATATTCCTAAGTTACAGTGATTTCATAACTTGGGACGACATCTGTTTGATTTATCTGCTCTGATAATTATACATATATATATATTTTTAGAGATTTTTCCAGCCAGTACAGATATGAATGATAATGGTGACCAAGGACTAATGAAGGAGACTAATGAGGTCTCCTTCATGTGAGTACTGTACTAAAAGGAAAAAAAAAAACATATCCTTAAAACTTATTCTTAAGTTCGTTAATGGTTTCAGCGACTGCCCTTAAACAAAGAAAAAACCCTCAGTTACATCTGTTATTGTTACACTTGCCTCTTTTTCTCTCTCTCTCTCTCTCTCTCTCATGCTGTACCCATTCTTCTTAGTTTGAAACATCTCTCTCTTATCACACCTCTCCTCCTTTCCTCCCCCTCTCTTTCTCTCTCTGGCTGTCTCTATCTATCTTCCCATCCCCCTTGGTGTTTTTCCCCCTCCCTACAATCAATGTGGCTTTTAAGATGCCTATCGATTTGTTCCCCTAGACAGGCCCAGCGCGCTGGGGCGACACTTTGATTGCTAGGCCAGTAATTACTGTTATTATTTATGCATCTGGGCAAAATGGCAGGACTTAACATTCACAGTACAAGAGGCCACAGGCAATCAACAGAGGTGAGCACCTGGAGAGGGAGAGAGGGCGGCAGAGAGAGCTAGAGAGAGAGAGAGAGCAGCATTACCCCTGTGAGAGTTGTACTCCAGAGATGAGCACAGAGAGTGAAGTCAAAGATATTCACACTCACACACAGACACACAGACACACAAACACACGCGCTCCTGGGAAGGGATATGAAAGCATAAAGAGAAGACAGGCACATGTGTGCAAATGCACTTGTAAATAAAGGATTATGTGGTCACGTGTGTGTGTGTGTGTGTGTGTGTGTGTGTGTGTGTGTGTGTGTGTGTGTGTGTGTGTGTGTGTGTGTGTGTGTGTGTGAGAGAGAGAGACATAAAGAGAGTGAGATGAGGTTGTCTTACCTGTGAGAGTCCCAGGTAGATAGAAACTGTCTCTGAGATGTAGAGGAACCGTCCCTCATGGCTGACCACAAACACAAAGCCATCTAGAGACTGTGCACATAAACACACAGGGACACACACATGGGCACACAAAAACACGCACACACACACATGCACGCACAGGCGCAGACATAAAGGCAAACAGAAACAAGACAGACAAATTAGAGCAATTAGCGTGTATCGAACAAATTACAATGAGCTAGAGAACAAACAACCCATCACCCTTCGGCCTCTTCTCTCAACTGGCGAGCACGCTCACACGTGCGCGCAAAAAACTCACATGACGTGCATAAATGTGAATAGACATGAAACAATTCCCATAGACGCAGCTACACGCGCGACAGCTGCGAGTGAGACCTGCGTGACCGAACAAACGGTGAACAAAACAGAGGCAGACGTAACGCATGCGGTGTGGACGTCCACGAACACACACATACGCGCATGCATCAAGAAAGGCACACTTAAACAAATTCAGCAACGAGACATGAGAAACTGAGCTTATAGACCAGGGGCTGTTCCAATCAGCCGTAATAAACCAAGAGTCAAAGCTTCATCCTGGATCTCCAGCCACACACACACACACACACGAACAAATAAACACAGACACAGATAGAACCAGAGTCATTACGGCCTGCAGTGATTCTAATGAGAAGTGAAAGGTATACAGCCAGCCCATTAGAGGGGACTGCTTCAGAGAATAATATTAATCGTCATAACAAGCATCCAGGAGTGAGCTGACACAGTCTCAGCCTCACACACACATGCACACAGACCAGGGCCACTTTGCTCTAGAAAAATGATTGCTATTTTGGCGGCCTAGTGCTTAAAGTGGCAGTGGTAATTTATGCAACTGACACATCCAGTATGCAAATGTGTGGCCGGGGTGTGGGGCGTCGTGTGTCGCGTGTCGCGGCGAGGAGAAACCAGCCGCATGAATGTCGGAGAACTAAAGTGCAATTATCAGGCTATTACTGCGGAAGAACGGCTGGGAGGGGAAGAATCATACAGTTTTTCTGGAGCGTTAATTTGATTTCTATCAGCGCCGTTCCCTAAGCCTCTCTTCCTCTTTAAAATGCCAGAGGAGAGCAGACATATGTAATGTTTCTTTGTTTTACCACAACCTTCTCACTTCTCTATACTCTCCTTTTATCCCTCCACCTGTTCCCACTCCTACCTGTTCTTCCTACCGCCTCCCCCTCCCTAAGCTCCCTCCAAAGTACAATCTGCAGTGCTACCTCCTTTGCTCTTCCTCTGAGTCTTTGCCTACATTCTGCATTTCGTCACCCCAGCAGCCCTCCTGCCCCAGAGTACCCCTCGGGCTGTATTCATCTGTTAGTGCAAAAGGGGGGTATTCTTTGGCAGCATCTGAGGATTACGCGATGTGCTTCTGTGTCTGAGTGTGACTGTGTTTAGGAATTTGCCTGGAAATATGAGTCAAGGCAGAAAGACTTGAGCCAGTGCAGGCTGTGATCACACATAGCAGCGACTTAGTACAGCAGGATAATCAAACAAATGTGACTGTTAGGAGGGGGAAAAAAACATTTCTAACTTCAACTTTTGATACATCTGAAAAAACTAGTTTCTCTGCTTAACAACACAGCATAAGCATGGCAAAAAAAGAGTCAACTATAGACATGCAGTTGCTACTATGTATTCATAATCAGTGCAGTACAAGAAGCAATGTGTGGGTGATGCGGTCGTTACCTGCAGGAGATGTGCCCCTAGGTGCTGCTCAAACATGTCAGTCGCCAGAGAATGAGATGAACGTCTAACTGCAGAGGGAAAGGAGACAGACATCGTCATAAAATGCTGGCGGGCAGCAACACTACCTGTTGATATTCTAGCAGGTGAGTAGATTTTGTTAATTGATCATGAGCAGGGCTTTTTCAATGCAGAAATTTGGGTTTCTGTAGGTAAGGTGCGTGTTTTAACAGTGTTTTTATTACTGTAGTATGACAAAATGCTAAAAAAAGTCTCCATGTTCAGTACTAGACAGTTAAGATCACATATTACAGTTAGAAAGGTCATGCTCTTGGTCAGTGTAACCATCAGAAGCAACTTAATTAGTCAAAGCTGCAAAAATAAAACACAAACGTCTTAATATGTAGGAAATCATTTTGCCGGTTGGGTTTAAGCCACGCTGATGGATTAATTTCCATTTTTTTGGATGAGTTAATACAGCTTTGAGAAATAAGTGAGTACACAAATTGATCTGGAAATAGAGGATTTTGCATTAACGTGGGATCCCTTTCACAACTTTAAAATCTTCAGCAAAATCAAAAGTGAAACTTGAAGCAATTATGTCTGATAAAAGAAGAATTTACCGTGCTTAAAAAAAAAAGTGCACATAAGGTGGAGCGCTGCGTGACGCATACCACTCAATCTCTGCCAGACATACAAACAAACAAGCACACACACACACACACACACACACACACACACACACACACACACACACACACACACACACACACACACACACACACACACACAGTGTCTGCATCACCACTCTTAATGCATCCCAAACACAAGCTATCAGAGCTGCTTCAGTGCCAAAGTGGTGCTGTTTACCAAGGCAATTACAATACAAATAGAGTTGGAGGTGGTTAGGTGGAGGAGGAGGGGAGGAGGGCGAAGATAGGTATGAGAGGAGCACAGAGGGTAGGGAAAATGAAAAAACCTTAAGGAAGGAGAGAGTGATCACTTTCTCCAAAGCAAACATGGGCATGGGGGTTGGGGGTGCCGCCACTGACGTGGAAGATTAATTTTGCAATCAGGTGTATTTACTGTTTTATGTCAGAAGGAGTGTGTGACGGTGTTTATGCACCTGCAAGTGTGTGATTGCAAAAGTGGGGACCATATGTGAGAACTAATCTCACTCCAACAGGGCTGCTTTTGAACACAATGTTCCCCGTCCAATGGAGACAAACTGCGTATGTGCGTGTGTACCCAAAATATATGTGTATAAGAGCATATAAATGTGTGTACGCGTGTGAGTCTGTGTGCGTGGCTTTAAGGATCATCGGATATCTGCGCGTGTGTATGTGTGTGTCGCTGCAAGGCTGCAGGAAATCAATACACGTTATGACAGGAAAATGAAAGCGCTGCTGTGGGTTACAACTGAACACAGAGGGGGGATCGGAACACACACACCCACCAACACACACACATATACAATCACACGCACATATATATTGCCCAGCTGCCTGCTTGTGATGTGGGTTTGTTGAATAGAAGAGGGAGGCATTCCATTAGAGCTATAGGCATACACATACACACACTTTAGGAATACACACAGCAATGAATTCTCATGCACAGACTACACAGCAGCAACATGCTCCCCGATTAAACAACACAAATACCCGTGCACACACACAAACTCTCTCTCTCTCACACACACACACACACACACACACACACATACACACAAACACACACATAAATACAGAGTTGCCGGACAAAGCCACAGTGGCATTGTGAGATTGGGGTCCCCCTGTGTGACAGAGTGTGAATTTAAATAAGGCAAGTCCATTCAGGGCTATGAAAGGGGGTCTGGTGCTGGGACCCTTCAGCCTAGTCAGTCCCTGCCTGGAGGGGGATGGGGAGCCCATTTCGCTCTCTGCCTGCCTAGCAGGCTCCCTTGTGGGGCAGCGATGCAGCCGCAGTGCTAGGAAGCTTGGAGGAATCAACCCCCGTGGTAACCATATAAGAATTAATCAAAACAGAAGACAAACGCACTTCGATTGTTGTGAAAGTGTGTGTGTCTGTTCTGGCTTTCATGCCACAGAACCCTGGAGGAGCGAAGGTGATGGTGGGTGATCAGTTGTGCTGAGTAGTGTCAGCGGGCCCAAGGAAACGCTGAATGTGACATGAGGCCAGCGGGGCTGACAGATGAGTCACACCCCTGCACACACACGCAGACACAAATACACAGAGGACCATTTATTAAAGACTGCCACAGTACAATAGGGCAACCAGGAAACCAAAACACTGGACCTGATGTGTGTGTGTGTGTGTTTGTGCGCACAGCATGCGCGTGTGTGGTGTATTCTTGCGCACATGTGAAGGGAAAGAGTCTCACAGCGCTGATGGTATCACACTCTGAGAACAAAGATCCCTCTGTAGTGCTACTGTGAACCCCTACTTCTCTATGTGTGTGCCCGTGTGCGAGTGAGGGCTTTGCATTATTCTGTGTGTATACCTTAATATTACAGCTTCTATAATATTCTGTGTCATTATAAATCATAATTCAAACAATAACATCTTTTTTTACAACTTAGATCTTATTTTGAACTTGCTGTGCATGCGCCTTATTGGTAGAACAAGTCAAAACAGATGACAAATGATTGGACAGACATTAACAAACCAACAATGTGGCCACATTATTAAAGCAGCGCTTCAGATCTGCTAAATGTTTCATTTAGATAGTTTTGGACATCACATCTCATCGGTGTGCCTGAAAACATCGTTTGTAGTAGAATATTGTTGTGGTCAAACAAGATTTTGGAATATTATTGTGAATCTTAACTTTTTTGTACAGATCTGACAACTGGACATTATTCCCTCTTCTTTAAGCATAAATATATAACCAAGAGAATTTTGCCCCAAAAAGATCACCTTCAGCCAAGAAAGAAAGTGGTGGCACTCAGTGTAATAAAAGTTTAATTTGCCAGAATTCCTGTATCTGTGACTGCTGGCCCAGCTGAAGCGCTGGAAAGAAAGAGGGCTTCAATTCAACTCCTAAATCAAAAAAGTGGTCTCGATCATGGGTGTCAAACACGCAGCCCTCAAAGTGTCAAAACACAGCCCGCTGGAATTTTTGTTTGCTAAATGTGAAAATTGCAGAAAAGGAGGGCGTCATGTTTGGTTTTTTCAATGAATTTTGCACCAGGAAGCATTGCAAGTCGCTAAGAATAGATTGTGTCCTGAACCGGGACCTGAAACGCTACATTCACCCAATGCAGAGGCCTAAGTAACTGTCAGTTTGACATGCTTCCTATTAACAAAGACACTGCACATGTAATGCTACAAATAAAGTAAGGGAGTTTTACATACATATATTATGATGAGTATCTGTGCATGTTTGGTTTAACTGGTCCGGGCTGTTTGAGCTTTATGTACTAAAATTAGTTTGACATCCCAGTCTTGGTTTCCTGCATGAACTGTTAACTTGTTTAAAAAAATGTGTGACTGCCTGATTGCTCTTTTTTTGATCCCTGATCTCATCAAATCCTTCAGTTTTTAACCATAAAAACATGTTCAAAAGCAATAAAACCTGACTTTAGTTAAGATGCGTTAAATTGCAATTCTCCTTTAAGTGAGTTTGTGCGAATAAACACCGTGACTTGTGTGCAGAGCTGGACGCAGAGCTGGCTGAGGTCTTTGATCGAGCTGTTCTGTCACACTCCGATTCCATTAGCTTCCCGGGACTCTGCTAAGAGATTTAATTCCATTGTGGGAATAAGAGACAGAATGGGACAGGGCACGAATGGACACGTTAATTATGATTTGACTCACAGGTCAACTCGCACGGACTCCCCAGCGCTTCACAAGCAGAAAAGATTTGAATGATTGAATGAAAAAATTTGAATGATTTTCATTATACTTTTGTCTAATACATAATTTAGTCCCAGTTCAGTCCAGAGGAATGGCCACACACACACACACACCCAAGCATCCCCACGTGGGGGGCTGTAGACACACAGACTCCACCCCCACAGTGTCAACCTCTTTTAACCAGGTTAGGATGTTACCATGGGAACCAAACAGTGAACCCCCATTTCTCTCTCTCAGTTTCCTCTCTCTCTGTCTTCTTATTCATCTTTGTCTCTTAAGTTTGGCTCTGCTACCGCAGCTTCGCCCTTTCAAAACAAGAGCCCGGTCACTTGCCAAGTTGTTTACTACCAATCCAAATGTGATGTTTCGGCCGTTCGACAGACAGCGAGAGAAAAAGTGACCCTAATCGCAGCGTCCTTCTCTGGCACAATTATCTTCTCACGCCGACATCCATCCCTCCCTCCTTCCCTCTATCTGTCCTCTATCTTTCCGTCTCTTCTCCATCGCTCCCTCACTCCTTTTGCGGTCGAACATAATTTGAGTGCAATTAACTTCCCTTAAAAGCCCAGGCTGCTTTAAACGCTGTGAATTAGAGGGGAGGCAGACGCAGGGAGATCGTGAAGAGGTGGGGGAGACAGAAGGGGAGGCGAGGGAAGACGAAAGCAATGAAAGAAATGAGGGGGAGAGTGAGAGGGAGAGAGAGAGAGAGAACAAGCAAGTGGAGGCAGAATGAAAGTCAATGTCACCAGCGCCGGGGAGGGGAGAGGTGTGTTTGACCTCACTAGCCGAGACAGTAAAACACTTCAGCTGGCCCTGTTGCTGGCGCTGACTTGTCATTGCACTGTACCTTGTGAAAAAGGCAGAGGGGGTTCTCCAGCTGCCCTGCACACCTGTTACAGGTTGATATTTTTTCCCCCTTTTCTGTTTTATTAAACTAAAATAAAAGTAGAAAGTTAATTTCACACAGGAAATTTTAAAAGATATCTCTGTCTTACCACAATCAAGTTATTTTCTTTGCATTGTTATTATTATTATCATTATTATTATTATGCTTGCACTTACCATTAACAAACCTTACATTATCTATATCATTATATTTATTATCTTTAACTAACGTGCAAAAGTAAAAACTGAACCAAAGCAAAAGGTAGTTTTGGACTAATATATATTCTGCTGACCCTAATAAAATGTTTGTTTACATTATGTTCTTATTTGTTATTTTATAAAAACATTAATACTGTCTGCATGGTTGGGTGTGGTTTATTCTTGCCAGTGTAAATTAGCATAATACAGAGTGTGTCAGAGGTTTAAAAAATTTATATAAACCTCCAAAAAGCCTTGAATTACTTTAAACAAACAGCACACCATCACACTACACCGCCTGGCTTTTGTGTCATTTCTAACCTGTTTAACCTTGCCTGTCCAACAGGAAGACTGCTTTGGTTTCACCTGTAGAATCTGGTTAAACTGTCAGTTTGCTTGATTGCAGATCTGCCTCTAAGTTTAAGTAGATTCTTATCACAAGCAATAGAAAGCTTAGGAATAGGAATCAGGCTTCCTGGATTTTGTTTCAAAGGAAGTGTAGTATGGGAAAAAAAACTGTCCCTGATAGCAAAATTTACTTAATACAGAGGATTTGAAATATAAATGATGTCAAATAGTCCTTGAATGTGCTGTGCAAACAGGTGCACAAATACCAAACGTGAACATACAGCATGGGTCATTTTACGTTCCCTGCATTCAGCCTTTCCTTTTCCTTTGCTCCTTTCCTTCCATAATCTGTCTCTCTCTTTCTCTCTCCTCCTTCTCTCCCGCTCTCTCCTGCTCTCTCAATCTCTCTCTTTCTCTCTGTGAAGGTCATGCAATTGATTTTCCTCTGTCTATTCATTTTTCAAGACTGGCTTTGAAACGTGGGAAGCAGACAAAAGCCACTCCGGCCCCTCCCCTGCGCTCCATCCCTCTCCTCTCCTCCACCCTCCACCTTCCTTCCCTCTCCGCTGCCCATCCAAAAACCCCCGGACAAGAGGGAATGTGGAGGAATGCAACCCGCCCACCCCCCAACACACCACCACACCCCATCCCAATTTCCTCGCACTCTTCTCCTTCTTCCTTCCTCCCCTCTTTCTGTCTTTATTCCTCCTACATTTGTTCCTTCCCCTGCTCTCTGGCCTCCGCTCCCTTTCAGCCAGATCTCTGACCACATTCCACTAACGGAATTAAAGTCATGCATCACACTTAAAACCCTGCCAATGCATTGTGGGTAGACTTGTTCAAACTGATGTCCAAATTAGCATTGCATTTTCAATATAGGCCCTGTGGAGACTGTGTGACCTGCTTGTAAGAAATCTCCAAACATTTAATTAAATACTTAACATATCAGATGTTGACCTAGTGGTAAGAATGTGAAAGATAATTCAGGTCCTCAGCCGCCTCACAATTTTCTCGACCTTCACATAGCAGCTTCCGCGGGGGCTCTATATATTTATCGTTATTGCTCACATTTGTACGAGAAGTGCCTCTCGTTGTAGCGTAAACTGCATACCTCACATCTATCTTTTCAGCGCACTTCCAGTTTGTACACAGGGCAAGAAGCACTACTACCTGCGCACCAACTATTCTGAACAGGAGGTATTTTCTATCAAGGCCAAGAAAAGTCAGGAATACAGAGGAAAAGCAATTCGCAATTCATGTGTGGAGTCAAGGCTGCGGCTGTGTGTATGGGTGCTAGTATATGAATATCACTCAGACATTCAGATTGTCCTGCGCAGAAAGGATGATGAGATATTGATGTACAACAATGGGCTGATGCATAGGAATACATGTTTTCACACACTATGACTGTAGGTTAGACTCAAGTTGCAACAGGATGCAGTTTAAAGTTCTTTAAAAGCAATATGTTGGCTTTGAGGTAATCCATGCTATTAAGTGGTCAGATATATATTATCATATCTAATCTTTAAACCTACATTGCCCCTTAGGGCCCAGAAGGCACCATGTGCAACTTGTCTGTATGCAAAGCCTGGTTCTACTGGAGGTTTCTTCATGTTAAAAGGGAGTTCTTCCTTCCCACTGTCGCCAAGTGCTTACACTTGGGGGGTCGTCTGATTGTTGGGGTTTCCTCTGGATTATTGTAGGGTTTGTATCACACAAGCACTGGCAATTTGAAAGCTACAACTATGACAAATATGTACTTAGAACATATTAGAAGTTAATTATTTTTCTAATTCAGCTATCTTGTGAATACTCATTTTCCTTTATGGCCATGTATACATCAGTAACTTATTTTATTTGCATGTTGACTTTAAATCTGGTATATCGTTGTTTTACTTTTGAGTTTCATAACATATATTTTTGCAGTGCTTAACACCTTTTTAAGCTGTTTTGATTTCTTTGTTAGTCTCTGTATACTGTAAGCCTCAGTTCCTGTTTACTGACGATCTTATGATGGCCTACAGTTCATGATGTTATTGTGTCTCTGGTGGTTTTTATGTTTTGGCTTCTGGTAAGAATTCAGTGTTGAAATATTGTGTGTTCTGTCCATGTTTTGTATGTTACTTGTAGTAGCTGTTGTAGTAATCATCACCCCCATGTTTCCATTTGTGCCTTCTTCCGTCTCGTTTCTATATTCATGCCC
Organism: Pelmatolapia mariae; assembly: GCF_036321145.2. Taxonomy (NCBI): domain Eukaryota; kingdom Metazoa; phylum Chordata; class Actinopteri; order Cichliformes; family Cichlidae; genus Pelmatolapia; species Pelmatolapia mariae. The sequence goes on from NC_086239.1 coordinate 22,347,472, forward strand.
TGGTCACTTTGCGTTTTCTTGTCTTGTACATCTTGTTAAGTGTTAGTATTCATATCTCTATCAGTCTCTTTTGGTTATTTTCAGTTTAACTTTGAAGGCTTGCTTTCATTTGCATCCTGTGTTGGTTTAGTTTCCTGTCTTCACCTGTGTGTGATTACTTTCACCTGTGCCTCATTACCTTCCACTCTGTCATTTCCCTGTCAGCCTTCTGAGTATAAACGATCCTGTTTGCCCCTGTTTGTTTTGTTCCCAGAGTGGGTTCCTCATGTGCAGCCAAGTGGTTTTCCCCTTGCCGTGTGTGGAAGGCTGCTGGCGCCCGTGGACTTCATTTATTTCTGAACTTGATACAGCATTAAAAGCTTGATTTTGTTAAGTCGTTTTGCTTCCAGGCTCCCATATTTGGCTCAACACCTCTACACTCGATATCCCTCGCAGTGAGGCCTTGGGTTTTGGAATTCATGTGGATGTTTTACACCTACCACACACCTAAACATTGTTGGAAGTCAAGCTGATCAAGAAGGGTTTGAAGACCCAAAACAAGAAACCGACTCATCTTCCAAGCTGCCCAGTTCCCAACCTTTTAGCGCACCAACAGATACAAGCACAATCCTCAACCCACAGACCCAAAGGGATCCACTGACAACATCTGAGGTCTCAGGTCATGTACAGGTCTTCCTGTGGGACCTACAATATTAGGCTGTAGGTGATTTGTTTATACAAACTTCCCATTGATGCTTGTATTTTAATTCTTTCATAATGGAATCCGTCTTTAACGCTACACCTTAAATTCGTAGTCTCCGAGCAAAAAAGAAGACATTACATGAGTGTTTTCATGTGGTGAGCGATGTTCCAGTTGAAAACCGCATTGACCTTAAAGATACTTTCAGCTGCTCCCTCTTTTCCCACGGGGTCACAGTAGATGGATCCACATGTTTGATCTGGCACAGATTTTGACACCAGATGCCTTTCCTGATATAACCATCCCATTTATTGAGACTTATGACCGACGTTAGGAGCAGGCTAGCTCTTGACACCCTGAGGCTGCGGTTGTGTCTTTCACAAGTAAGGCGAAGGTGTTAGCAAACTACACCATGGAACCACGGAAAACCACACTGACCTTAATGTGTAAAAATTTCTATGATGCCCCCAAAGGATCCTGGGAAAAGGACTGGTTTGGCATTTTTTACTATAACGTCACACTCACACAGCACTGGCAGCATTACTGGTACTCACCCCATCAGGAAAATGCAGTGCATAATGTGGGTAAAGCACACCACATGCGGTCTCACAGAAACATGCTGTTAATACGACAGGTTTTTTTTGTTCACATTTCCTCAAATTTACCAGGAACAGGCACAAAGGCGGACACACACACACACACACAAACACACATGTCTATTTGCACTGTAGCTGCATCATTTCCCCTCAGTAATAGTAGCAATTAGACAGGCTATATAATTACACTGTCCTCGTTATATTGTTAATTTCAGTAATTACAAATTGCACCAATAGTTTCCTCCCTCTTTTTTATTATCTACCCCCTCTCCTTCTCTTTCTCCCTCCTAATAGACACACACTCACAGACACACGCAAACACACAGTTGCGTGTCCCTAACTTAAGAGGACATCAATTTGACTTACAATAATTACCTGGAGTCTTGATCTAAGCTTAACCACTACTGCTACTACTCGTCTAATCACAACCTTAAACCTGAACCCAACCTCCCCCTTAAATGGGTCTTCACTTTAAAATGATTATTATAGGGACTTTGCTTTTTTCCACATAAGGAAAACATGTTCTCGGAGTTTTGTCTATAATATGAGTAATATTTATGTGCATACACACACAAAAAACATTCATACTCACTCTTGTTTATGTAAAATACTTATATGATTATTTGCATGTGTGTTACAGAAAAAAAAAGAAAACGCATGAGCTTGTTTGCACGCATAGACAGTGGCAGTAATTACTATTGTTAATAGGAGGCTGGAGAAATACCCCAGTCCGAACTGAATTTTTGTGGCGTGGGGTGTCACTGTGGGTAGGGGTACGTAGGCAGAACAGACAGCTGAGGTCTGCTTCTGATTGAAACAGAGAAGTGAGTCGAAATATGAATTTTAGTGGTTTGCGTCCTTTGGCAACAAAGCAGCATATTTATCTCTGCTATATAATTTTCATATTGGCTGAAATGTAGGAATCATCAGCAGAAAGTGTTCCACATAACCGTGTTTAATTTAATCCTGCATATTTGCACATTGCTTTTGTCAAGGTTGAACTTTGTGAACAAATAACAACAACCTACTCGTGACATACCCAGAAAAAGTGTCAACACTTAACCAGTGATAGAGATATTTTCTGTTACCAGGATGTTTTTTTTTAAATAAAATTTTAATTCAAGGATAAGACCCTCAAAAAGGCCTTAAAAATGTATTATCTAGATTATCATATTTTAAGCAATTATTCACTAGTATGTCACTACTAGGGTATTTTGTTACTCAGCTGGAAAGCATAATACTTTTCCAATCCCATCCCAGGCTCTGAGAAAATGTTAACTTTGGTAAGAAGAGAAAAAGGAAAAGTACTGAGTCTACAGCTCTAATACTCATTCAGTCTGGGATAAATACGATATCTTAATGCAAACACACTGCTGCTACATTTGATGTTAAAGTTAAATAAACATAAAAAGTTGTTTTTAAGCTACATTTTTAAAAATGGTGCACCAGAATTTGCTTCATCTTCAATGTAAAACCCACATTTAGAATAGTTTAGATCATTGTACACATTTCTTTTAGTTGAAAACATAAAACCAAAATTTTCTTTGTCATCTTCTTTGTAATATCTCAGTCACAAAAACTTTTCTTTTCAGGTGATTCCCTGTTTCTTGCTCACCTTTGCTGCAGTTGCTGTCTCCCTCCAGCAGAGGGCTCCAGGGTGGGTCCCCCTGACTGGCAAAGGTCCGCATGTGCAGATAGCTGATGGTCAACCGGATGACCGAAGCTTTGTCCAGTTGGCTTGTGATGGCCCCGGGTAGTGGCAGCATCTTGGCCAGCTCAAAGAACTCGAAGTTCTCCTTCCCCCGCCGAGAACGAGCCGCATTGCGAGATTTCTCTTTACGCAGGTTCTGGAGACTGAGACGTGGACAGGGAAGTTGGTATGAAGGTGAACGGGACAGGGGTGAAAGTGTTGCAGAGGGTGAAAGACAGAAGTATAATGAAGGAACAGATAAACACAGTGAGAAAGGATCAGAGAGGCTCACAAATCTGAATCAGCGCGGCGCAAGACAAGAAAAACTGGTGGGCTATCGCTTAATGGCCATTTGCTGACCACCTGTTGATTGATTCGTGCTCTGTAAAAATGACCTCAGCATCAGTCTGAAAAACTCATTTCATAAATACACATAATGGGAATGGCTCCTGCAATTCAAGTGAAACAATCTCCATTCTGACCCATCTCTCGCAGATTGGCCTGGTAATTACAGACAAACTCGCTTCTTTTATCGGGCAGAGCAGAGTCCTAATAATGCCATTTGCTCCAAAATCCATATGTGAACACATACACACAATCTCTCACTGCCTATTTTTTCTTACTCTCCCTCGCTCTCACCCTCTCCTCTCACCCTCTCCTCCCCCGCCCCAGCTCCCCCTCTCATCTGGTCCCGGGCTAGTGAGCTGAAGCCATGATTGAGGGATCAATAGGCGAGGGAGGGGCAGAGTGACAGAGGGGGGCCGGGGCTCAGGTAGCCTGTCTCTGTGATTGGGTATTGACTCTCCTCAATGGGGCCTGAGTGGTGGAATTATGTTGTCACAGCCACTTCACAATTTGTGTCGGTGCTGCGCTGGGATAAAGTGTGTGTATGTGTGTGTTAGAGACACAGAGAGAGAGAGAGGAGAACCAGCCATTCTCCCTCGTGTCTGTGTTGTTGATTTTCATCCGTAGACAGACCACCGGGTGGTGTGTGAGTGAGTGAGTGTGCGCGCATACACGTGCGACAGAAGAAAAGAACAAAGGAAAGACGTGCGCATATTGTGCTTACATATGTTTATATCTTAATCAGCTGACACAGCTGTTGCATTTCTCCCTGTTAGGTTCTAATAAGTGAAATCAGTGTGTGTGTGTGTGTGTGTGTGTGTGTGTGTGTGTGTGTGTGTGTGTGTGTGTGTGTGTGTGTGTGTGGACTCATGCTGCCAGCCTGTGTAACATCTCATTATTATACTGGCTCGACCCCGGCCACTGAGAACAATCAATACACACACATTGATTCTGCTTAGTTTTTATATCCGCCTGTAAATGACTTCCCATTAATAATTCCAGCCAAATTTACTTAATCTCCCACTAAGGGTGGGGGATTCGCAACTCTGACAGGATTGGCAGGTGAACAACAATACAGGTGATATGTAGCACTAAGGAGAAAAGACGTATGTTTCTGGATACTGTTTCGTTGATAAAAAAAAAGAAAAGAAAAGCTTCTTCAGACTGTCAGTGAGTGCAAGGGTGTTAATGCATGTATTTCATCTTGCAGAGATTAATTCATGGGCATGCACGTAGGCTTATACAGTTTCAGCCTGTGTGTGTGCATGTGTGTGTGTGACAGAGATGTCTCACCAGGGCAGGGTGGGAGGCTTGGCCAGTAGTCCTTGCAGGAAATCCCACTCCACACTCACACATTTCCCCTCACTAACAAATGGCATGGTTGCCATCCTTCCTCCAATCACGTGCCCACGCCGCTGTTAACGAAGGCTTCGATTGGTTGAGGACGTGATGGACTCAGACCTGGAGATTCACAAAAAGAAAGGAGAGAAGTGACAAAGAGACAAATGGGGGTGAGAAAAAAGAGCCAAGAACGATACTATCAAGAACTACCAATGAAAGCCGCAATATAATCAGGAACTACAGGCAGGAAGACGCATGGCATTTTTGGGTTGTTTCCATCAAAATTGATGGCTTAATCCCCCTTTTTTTAAGAAACACTAGAAAAACTCTTAAACCTGCTTTTAATTTTAGGAAAACGATGACACTTTATCTCTTTTTACAGTTTCCATTCAACCCTTTTAATCTGACTTTTGACTATAATTTGCATTAAAAAACTTGGGTGAAAATTGATCCCATCTTGTGATATCTTACTGAAGGCAAGAGTGATTATTTTAAAAGAAGGGAAGAAAGAGATTGAGGCAGAGTAATTAGGTACCGTGTGTACTTCCCTACATAAAGGTCAGGGGCTGCTCCCAAGATAACAGACATAAGACAAAACACTAACCCTCCTTTGAAATCACACTTACTCTGAAAATCACAGATCTCAAAATGTCTCCTTTCAACCCAGAGAGAATATTCAAACCTGTGTGTGACTCGAGTTTAAACCGAATATGTCTGAAGACAAAACACCCCGCCCGTTCCAGATCTTTTGCTGCGTTGTGCCAGCTTCTAACACCCTCCTGCAGTAAAAAATCACTTGCCAATATTCTTTCCTGTCCTCAAACAGAGCGCCGCTCCTCACCAGTTTCCCTCCCCTCTGTGCTGTGTTGACATTTAAAGGGCTGGTGTGGCCCCGAGCACCCCAGTGTCATGCCCTTGGGCCTGAGATGCCCTCTCTCTCTCTCTCTCGTTCTGCCTCTCGCTCTCTCACTTCCTCTTTCTTTGGCCTGGCTGGGTCAGCACAATCATGTCAGTAGAGCTGTGCCAGGGCAAAAGAAAATGGATTATGTCTCGAGTTTGAGCATGGCTATGCTGACCTTGGCTAAGAGGGGTCAGCAGAAACTCGGCAGGTTTGGCAGATATCATTTTGCAAATCTGGGCGAAAAGAGCCAACATTTAATGCATTTGGACAGAGTTCAAAGGCAGAGGAGTCAATAATCAGTTCAACAAAGACGGAATAGTTGTTGAAAGGGAAGAGTGGGTCATCAACTTTAATAGTTTTACTCTGTATTTAGGCCGCAACAGTGAAGCAGAAATGTAAAACTTCTATTTCGAACATGCTCTGAGGTCAGTAATCCAAAGGAACTGAAGAGGTAGTTCTAGCAGGGAATATTTTGTTCACAATTATGCAATGCATGTACAAAAAGCATGCAGTAACAGTAAAGGAAAAGTAAGGAGATCGCCAGAATCAGCATGCTTTATCCTCCACTATGAATGCTTTACATCAAAATCCATGTAACTGCAGCTGAAATATTTCAAGCTGGATCAAACTGGGGGACTGACCACCTGACTGTGGCTAGAATTTATGAACTTTTATACCTGCAGTATGTTACTGCAGTCCAAGATGAAGCAGAGAAGGGCAATCTTATCTGTATTTATTAAAGACATGGAAGAATAAACTGGTGCTGTTCATACATTAGTGCACTCCTAATGTTAAATGCTCTAGCTCTTCAGAGTTCTTTTATGTGAAATCCAGACAATTTGCCTACAAATTGATTGCCTGTTAAGTAAATTTAAATCAGCAGGAAAGCAATAAAGCTGCAAATTTAATGAGTTTGGTTAATTTTCCAGATTTAACATCTTCCCTGGGTATTCGAATTGGCAGAATATTCCTAGCCTTAAGTTTTAAGGCTCGGGCTTTCCTCCAACATAGGTAACCTACAGTATATATATATCTATATCTATATATATCTATATCTATATATAGATATAGATATATATCTATATATATCTATATATATATATCTATATATATCTATATATATATATATATATATAGATATATACTAAAGTTACCAGCCTGCAACATTGACAGTCTTTTCCAAGAGTCTGCCGGAGAGTAGACAGGGTCGAGCAGAGGGCATTGCACCTCTGTCTAACAACTTCACCTTTGTCACCTTCTCCACCTCGCCAGGATAAATGCACTACATGCCAAATTGGGCGGTGTACAGTAGGACAAAGAGATCAAAAGGAGACACAGACAGGAAGCAATTTACTCTCAATTTTTCACCACGCACACAGGCGCAAGCCTCTCTTCAACCTATACCTGTATGTTTATCTCTTAATTGACCCTATCTGTGCTTATCTAATCTCTCCTTTCATCTTTCTGTCTCAAACTATCTCTCCATCTCTGTCTCTCTCTCTCTCTCTCTCTCTCTATCTGGGCACACACACAGGGGTGTAATGGACAGGGGCCTCCACAGTATTTATTCAATCAGCCTCATAACCTTGTCGCTGGTTGGTCGGCCCATTAACGCACTCACCCAAATAGACCCCGCCACTTTGACTGCTAATGCTCCAGCTAGCTAGCAGCACAACAGGCTTCTGAATGTCAGAAGTGTCATCTAGACGGAGAGTGTGAAACAACCCCACTCGAGAGAAGCGAGCCAACTTATTCTGTCATGGCACAGTGGGAAATTTATGAAAAAGAAAAGTGTAACTTCTGAGAGCACTGGGAGTAAAAAAAAATAAATAATAAAATACTGTGCCCACAGCTGTAGAGATCAACTTGTATCAAGTGTGACCGCAGGTGTTCACAATGTTGCTGCAGTGCTCCATATTCATAAGTGTGGTGCATGTGTGCCAGCCTGAGTGTGTGCGTTTGAGACCCCTACCCTATAGAGCCGTGCACTCTTGGCTCAGCCTCAGCAGCAACAGAAGAGGAGGGCACTGCGGCGAGCGCTCACAGCCGCTGTTTGCAGTGCGCTTCTCTCTGGCTGCTTGCTTGGCTCCTGCTCTGTTTATTTTCAGCAGGGACGTTTAATTAGGGCCTCCAGCTGTCAGAGGTTCGTTAGCGTGCCCCTCCTTTCCCCGGGCCGCCCCTCCCCATGGGGAGTCGGGGGCATCAGGCAAATGAACACATTTAAGTCAAACAGCACGCCGACAGACAATAGCTCCACTGCCATGCCACCAGCTCCCCTAGGTAGAGACATGGTTGTTTTATGCCTCATCTCCCCAACCCCTGGGGCCCAATACAGAGGCTGGCCAAGACTGCCAATGTGGAGGCAGAGGAGTTCTCATTGCCCACTAGAGACTACATGCACACTGCACTCATGTAAAAAGGGGAAGAGCAGGACCGAGCCTGTGCGATTTATAGTTTACAATAAAAACAACAGTTTCAGAGGATTTTTCACAAATTTTGGGGATTAAAAAATATCAAAGAAATATGTAAAATGTTGTTTTAAGGGTTGTATACATTAACATCACAGCAAAGAATTATTTTAGAAGAATTGTTTGCTCTGTACAGCAGAATAATGGTGACCTTCGCAAACAAAGTCACACTCTGGGCTCCCTCCCTAGCTGGGCTGCGAGGATGTTAGCGTGTGTGAGACCCTCCCTTTGAAACCCTTGGACCTCCCTGCATTTATAAGGAGACAAGAGTCAGTGGGAAAGTGGGAGTGTAACTCAGAGTGTTCAGGCGGTGCACCGAAAAACTATTTTATTTGTGTTAATTACCTTACTTGAGTGCAATTATTTTATTTCGGCTCAGAGTGAGAGTCTTTACTGCTGTTTTCCTGCTCTCTCTGCTGCTTTCTGTATCGCTGTGCGTGCTGTCTACTAAAAACGATGTTCTCATACAGCTACTGCATTCTCAGTTACATGTCAAGGCAAATAAAATTCTGCCTCACTCTGTTTGTTTGTCATGTTTTACAACTGTAATCAACTCATCTAAAAGATGTGACTCGTCACCCTGGAACTCTGAAAATGGAGAAGGTGCTTTTTCATGCGCTAAATGATGTAAAAATATCTGTTAGAACCAAAACTAATGACCTTTTCCCAGATCTAACCAAGGAGTTTTGTTGCCTTAGCCATGCCTTTCGTTACCAAGCAGTGACTGAAAGAAAACTTACAGGAAAAAAAACCTAGTTAAGTATAAAACAAGGACTCCTTAATAGGAGTAGAACCTCATTCTCCTCAATGAAAGTCTTACAGATTATGTGTATGATGCCGCTGTCCTAGTGCATCACGCAGAGGTTCTTAATGTTACTTTTTGCACTTTTATATTTTTTTCTTTCGCTTAAAATAAGTGAAAAAATTGTATTATTTTTAGTACATTTAAAGCACATACTGATCAATGGCCTATTGCAAAGGTCAGGCTAATCGGGGCTGAGCCTGATTCACAAAATCTGCAAAATCCAAGCAGAAAGTTTTACACATTTACATCAAGTAAACCTACAAAAGCTTTGTTGAACTTGCAAGTATTCCTGTAATTTACAAATGATGGAAAATTCTGAAAGATGACAGCTCTTATCTGCCATGTGCTCACAAGTTATTTTTGTAAAGCTGTAAAAAGCCTGGTGTTGTCTTTCAACCTCTCGATCTCCTCCGTTTTCATGCCCACAGCTGAATAAAAGCTTTCCCCACTTAAATACAAAAAAAAAGGTTTTAACATTCAAGGCCCATTTAAGACATAGGCAGTTCAGTTTTCAGTGCAATCAAAATTTAACTGATAATGCTTTCTTGACAGCTCTCCTCTGTTCTTCATTCATCCAAGTCTAAAGGTAAAAGTAAAGTATATACACAGTACAACAGTGATGAAGTATTCCTGTGAATAAAATTTGATCAAATCGAGAACGTTCAATATCATGGAAGATGTAGAAAACACGGTTGGAAATAACATGAACAGAATATTTGATGTAGCTAGTTTTCTATCTTGCCTTTCATGTTGTTGAGTAGTTGTAAATGAGTGTCTGGAGCGTCTGGGGAGATGAAGTTTGGTATTCTGGTTGGAGGGCTGAAAACTACTTATCATGCATTACGGCCCTGGTTGGACCTCAGGATTTGGAAGTCAAAAGACTTTTTAATGTACAATTTTTCAGCTGCTGATCAATCGGCGGCTTCTGGACATGAAGATCTCTCTCTCCCTCCTCTCTCGCTCAGCATTCCATATTCCAACTCGCTCGGCATTCTGCTTCCGTATCGGAGCTCCGGCTCCGATTGACCTTGACGACTCTGGATGATTCCCAACCCAAGGTTCTCTCCAACTCTCAAGGGCCTCGGCGTCCGCAGCCACCCCTCCCTCACACACACACACACACACACACACACACCCATCCACCAATTTCGCCTCTCCCATCATCCTCACCACACATCCTTCTCCTATAACCTCTCCTTTGCTCCTCCCTGGCCCTTGGCTGGATCATTAATTATCTAATGGAATCAATACGGCCTTAGATTGGACCAGTGTGACCCCGCCCGCCCCCAGGTATCTCTGCGTTGATGAGGAGGAAGAAAAAGTGTTTGAAATGGGTGTAAAGGAATGATAATAACGGCACTGTGTGTTCGTGAGAGTAAAACACCATCGTACACAGCGTGGACTGTCCCTAAACTGAACGAATACAGAATAAAGAGATCAGCAATAAATAAATGATTGGAGAGGGAGAGGGGGTGGATGGGGAAGGCGTGGGGGGATGGAGAGAGCATAAGTAAAGGCAGATAGAGGCAAATCAGACAGTCAGAGAGAGAGAGTAGTAGTGAAATGATAGACAGATAAAGACAAAGATGGAAAAAAAGGAGAGAGAAAGAGATTTACTAATGTTCACCCTAATCAATATCTTTGTCTTTCTCCTCTTTTATTACAGAAGGCTTTGGTGAGCGCTCTTTGATGTCCACTCCTCACCGGTGTGGAGATACACAGAATCCAATCCATGCCTGTCATAATTACCGTCTACCTTGGCCCTAAGTGTACACAAAAGGAGTGCTTGACTGCGCCTGTACTGTATCAAATATGAAGCTGAAGCTACTATTAAACAGAAAACCATATTTACAGCAAAAATGATGTATCCCCTGTAGATTGCTCTGCAGATTTATTTATTTTTTCATCATACGAACTGAACGCAATCCCTTTCTCAGTAATTCAATTAATAAAAAAGACACGCCGTCTGCTGAGCCCGAAGGTCTAACAGTCATATTGCTATTGAAGCAACCACATATACAAGATAATCCAAATAGTGCATGAAAGTATGTTATATTTCAAATACTTTAGTCCTACAGCAGGAGAAAAACAAGTTCTAGGGTTAGGCTTCCCTGTTGGTAAAAGTAGTCTGCATATGGCAGGAATAATATTTCGGTTCCAATTTAATACACTAGATATTTAAATAGTGCACCAGAGCAACTACAAAGTATTAACAGGAGTACAAAACATTAAAACATGGATATGGCTGAGGGGAAAATGCAGTACAAAAAATTGCATTAAGTAAGTTAGTAAAAATGTTCCGTCCATCATTAAGTTAACCATCTTTGACCTTTATGATTTATATGCTTCAAACAGAAACCCCCGAGCACAAGGTTAAATAATAAATGCAGTCTATTCTGGGGTTAAATACTCCAACATTAATGCTAGGGAAGGCTTGAGGTGAAAAGTGAGACTTCAAATACTTTTTCTAAAAAGAATGTCAGTGTGCTCACATGTAAGGGGAATACTGATAACATTCCCACATATTGCAGCGTTTCCTATTTTTTCAAGCGCTCCCAAAATCTAAGCTAATAGTGAGCGAACACCAAAAGGGAGAGAGAAGGCAGAAACTTCTCCCTCTCGCTGTGGAAGAGTCAGCCAAGTGGATGCAGCTCTCTATACGGCTGAAGATGGTAAATCCACTCCCGCAGGCAGAGACCACATCAGCACTGACCTCCAAATAACCACAGGCCAGAGAACAGCACACAGGGTCACTCAATCTCTCCAACACACACACGCAAACAGCAATGTGTGCGCTTAAACCAGGACTTGAAAGCACACTCTAGCTCAGCAAACCAGCACAGAGAAGTCCACATGCTAATATAGACACATCAATTAGCATGGTGCAAATGTCAGAGTTCAGAGCGCCGTGGAACTCTTGATAAGAGTTGCACAAGATGTGTAGGTGTCTGGCAGTACACTTGGGGGAACCAGGATACCCGCCGGGCTCATGCTATATTTCCACACAGATGCTTTTTTTTTTTTTTTTTTGTACATTTCCAGATATATTTTACGTAAGTTCTACTTATACTATAAAGTAGAGATTGTAAAGAAAAAGACATGAAAGAGTGAGGATTTACGCTCTGAAGCCCACACCTGATCTGGTATTCCATCTAGAGGGAAAGTGTCTGCAAACGTGGACATCCATACATTGTGTGCATATCACTAAATAACTGTGTCTGCGAGTGTTTGCGCACAAAAGAGTGGTGGATCCCTTCAGGCTGGTGTGTGAATGACAGCAGGGGTTATGTAAGGAGCCACAGCGGGGCCGGAGTGGACAGTCCGACCGGAGATCAGGTCAGCAGAGTGTGACACTAAACACATCTCTCTGACACTGCGCTGACACCCTCTGTCACAGACCCACACACTGTCTGTCAACGCTCTTCACACATACACTGGCACGCACGCACGACGGGAGCTGGAAGTGTGTGAGCGGCTGTCTGTCAACACGCCACACACTGACCACGTTGGTGTGTGTCTGTGTGTGGAAGAGAGCAACAGAGAGAGACAAAAATATCAAGAGAGGAATAGAAAGAGGAAGGGAGAGGCGAGGCGAGGTGTCTGTCTACCTGAGAACTTGTCAATGAGTCAAAAAAAGTGGCTGCCTGCCTCTGTCTACTAACCAAGATAAATTCCTAAAATGCCTACCTGCTGTTGCGCTGCTGAAATGAGCAATTTTATCCACTCGTGTGATCATCGTTTATGCAAAGCGAACAAAGAAAAACATCAGAAACGCATGCCAGCCCTGATCTTTGATGAGCTGAAAAAGAGGTGATCTCAGAGCAGCCTTTATCACATTTCCCCGTTTCTTTTTTCTGCAGTCTTCAAACAGGGCTCTTACCAACATTTCCACTTTCACACAGTAATCCGAGTCAGCTTCTGTCACACAGTTGCCCTTTGGCATAAACTGCAGCTCCCTGAATGCAAAAGCCGAAGAAGAAACCTGCGTCTGGGACTAATAAAAAAGGCCCGAAGGTAGGTCACGACCAAAGCGTCCCGCACACGCAAGAAGTGAAACGGATGGGGAGGCTTGGTGGCTCAGTGGGTCGGGGTATAAACTGTACCGTGCTCATGCAATGACTCGGCCTGACCCTGCTTCATGTCAGTGTTCTGATCCAGTCTTTACTCAGCTAATGCCGATTTTTTTAAAAGTGGGGGGGAAAACTGCAAAATTACACCAGTGTGAACGGTAACTTTTTTTTTCTAACTGCTGGTAACATTTTAACACCCGAAAGAGGAAGTCTGCACTGAACGTACTTATTTGGTTGGATTTTATCTGCAGCACCTGCAATCTCAGCAGGTGTGGCTGCAAATGATGCTTTAGGTGGCGTACAAGACGGAGCAGAATTTATAGCAAACACATGCTACTGATTTCAGAGTGATGCTGAAGGAGGGTATACAAAATAAGCACTCAAGGCAAATATCCGCATATGGAGGAGTGCAGACTTACAAACTGAATCTGGCAGGAAATCAAACAAATCCCATTTTTGCACTTGCCCGTCGACGCACATACTCATAAATGCGCATTTTTCTATTCTGGTAGTCTGACTTTTTCTTCCAGTGACAAGCCTCTGAGCGCAATAACAGAAAAAAAAATTATGAAAAAAGAAAAAAAAAAACGAAAACACTCTGTGATAGTTTGTTATTTACTTTACAGCAGCAGTGAACACCGTGCGTTTGTCACAGTCATTCTGCCAATTTGGACCACCTGCTGCAAACACCCTGAAGGCAGCGAATGTTACCAAGCCAGTAAACTGTGACCAATTCTGCCTCTGCAGGTGGAGACGGGCAGGCAGCCGCTCACTCTGTGCCTCCATATCTCAAATGGCACGCACACACGCGCACGCAAACACACTCAAGCACAGGAAATCTATCAGAAAGAGGTGCACTCAGCACAAAACATAAACATGCGTAATTATTCGGCTTATCTGAAAAAGTGAAGATTGGAATGAAAATGCCTGCCAGCTTAACTGAACTGATGAAGAAGTTTGTTGGGAAGCGGTATGCTTGATGTGTATTAATATTATTCATGATAAATGTTATAAAGTTAGACTTAAAAAAAAAAGAAGCACATTTCTGTGTTTTTCTTTTCTCTAACTAAATAGATTTAAACAAGCTGACACAGTACAAACAGACTCCAGTAAAAAAGGTTGGAAGGATACGGTCAGTTTTATCAATGTGTCCTTTTTCTATTTTTGTAATAACAATCACACTGATAATGGACTAATTTAGCAGTATAAATGAAATCAAGTAAAACATTTATCGCCCATCCTAAACGAGACTGGCTACAAATGTTATTACCATGGCTACCAAGCTTATCTTTCATCTAAAGGGGGGGAAAAGTACTTTTGAAGTAGATTTAACAAAATACAATAAAAGTTTGACAAAATTTAATCTTGTAAAAAATCATTTAAAAATCACAGCAAACACCAAACTAACAGATCAAAATTCAGCCATTTTAAACCAAATTATTAAATAAAAGGAGACACAGTTATTCCTTCTAGTCACAGAACTTTACAATGTGATCAGTGTGTGTGTGTGTGTGTGTGTGTGTGTGGTCATGCATGTGTATTCTGACTGTAAGTTGTTAGGTCCATTATCTACTCACCTGACGGGCATTTCCAACATTCAATCCACCGCTGTCGACCTGATCCACTTTGTCTCCTTCTTCTTCCTCCTTCTCTTCTTCGTCTTCTTCTTCTCCTCCTCCTCCTCCCTTTCGGTGCCCCTGCTCTGCCCTGGCAGTGCCCCCTCCCTCCACACCTCCACCACCTCCACCAGCACCTCGAGCTTAAACACGGCAGGCAAACACTGAGTGTGTGAGCCAAGGGGGCTGGGACAGGGGCAGCGGCAATCCCCTCACTTTCACAAAAGCCGTGGCCGTGCAGCCGGACACATCGTGGACTCCCGTTGCACGGAGAGTGTGTGTGTGTTTGTGAAAGAGGGAGCGAGCGAGAGCGCGAGAAAGAGAGGGAGAACGTGTGTCTGTGTGTGTTTGTGCGAAGTGGAGTGAGCTAGCTGATGTAGCTCTCCTCGGCTCTCAGACTCACTTCACTAACACTCTGCTCCGCTGCTTCTTTGAGATGGACTCGGATTAGGACACAGCCAGTGTGAGAATCTCTTTCTCTCTCTCTCTCTCACTCACTCTCTCTCCAGCCAGCATGCTCCCTCCCACCCTTCCTCTCTCCCGCTCACTCATTCATTCTCCTTGCTGAGCTTCTTTCTTTTCATTTCCTCTTGGGAAAGCCGTGCACACCAGTTGTCTCTGCCTTCAGCTGCTCCCTTTCTCTCCCTCCCTCCCTCTCTCTCTCTCGCTCTCTCAGTCACTAGTAAATATAAAAGGCATGCTTGTACAGCCCCTCGCCTCAGTCTCTCTCTGGCTGGCTCTCCCCCCCTAACTCGCTGTGTCTCATGCTTTCGTTTATCCCCACCTCCATGTGCCCCCCTCACTTTCTTTCTCACTGTCAAAGCTGCCTTTCAAATGCTGATTAGCAGCCAGAGTAAAAGAGGGAAAGAGAGACGGAAAGAGATGGAGAGAGGATGACTAAAACAAGTGGGAGATTCCATCACATCCAAACATATTGTAATGACTCCTGTCCTGTACATACACAAACACACACACACACAAACTATCCTCAACTGAACAATAAGTACTACCCCAGAAATTGTAACTAATTTTCTCCAACATTTCACTGTTTTACACTACACTAAACATTTTTCTGATGTTTACTTTTGACGTGTTCAGCTTTCAATTTTTTCCATCTCTAAAAACACGGAAAATAAACAGCTTAGGTCCTAATCAATCAAAGCTGCCACAAGCGTGACATCACTATTTTTTAAGATAAGAGCTACCTTGGCTAAGGTTAGCGAAAGATCAAAGTTGTGTTTAAAAGTTTGACTTGTTAAAAGAAAGACACGAACAGAAACGACACGCTTTCCTGATCCTGCTATTCATCATCTGTAACTATGTTATCTACTTTCGCTTTGTCTTTTAAGACATAAACCTCATATCCTTTACTTCACACTGTGATTAACTGAGGTTATTTTAGGCAAGTCACCTTCAGTGATTAGCAGAACCTTAACACTGTTTTGGAGAAAAGCAAAAACGGATGTTTTTTGGAAAGAATAGTTTTTATGCATGTTGGAATGATTGCTTTTTTTTGTCTTCTGATTAACAAGACTTTGGAGAACAATAAAAAAACAAAGAATTAATTATGCCATTACAATTAATATTGTAATAGCATAGGGTTAAGCTTTCATAAAGTTCACAAACTAATGCACAAATGAGCTGGTAAGTTCAAAGTATTTACCTTGAAAGCATACTGGGTAGAACTACATATTTAATGACATCTTACTCTACTTACAGAGAGTAAGATGTCATTAAATATGTCTCTTGCAGGCACTCTTACTTGCAGAACTTCAGAAACATAAAAGTTTCGGAACCTTTTTAAACTCTAAAAGCTGCGATGATCACGAAAGAACCAATAATCATTTATTAATTTCACTCTAAAATGTAAAAAAAAGTTTAAAAAAGTAAGATTTGAATTAGAATTATATTAGGAAGCTTATCCCAATATTACTTTACTACAAGACCATCCACTGCTTGTTTTTGGCATATCCAATTTAATAACAAAATCATCACCTGTCTGCAAAATGAATGATTAAATAAAAATAAAAAAAAATAAAAAAGGCGGACTAATTGAACCATCTCGATGGGTTGCCAATCATGCCAAAACTTTGGTCAAATTTTGAGGTAAACATGATCATTACAGGCATTGTGCAAAGGCAAATGAAGAAGGAAGTAGGCCTATTTTAAAAGGGTATCAGTTATACTCTACCCTAATACCTCTAAAATCTTACTTTCTGTTATATATATATATATATATAATGATGTAAGGTTGGATTTCCAAACTAAAGACAGACAAAATTTCAAATAAAGAGGTGAATGTATCTAATCCCCGGGCTTTCAACTTCTCTGAAAGGTTTTCAATGCTAATTTTTCTACTTTCGTGCTGAGGAGACATAAGCACATCACAGACCTCTTCTTTTCTTGTCTTTTGCTCGGTTGTGGACAGAGACAGGTGCAGACGAGAATAATGTGTAATTATGTCTGCTATAATTTTTGATCTCTTGCTTGCAATCATCCATAGAAAACACCAACAATCAAACAACTCCTTTTGAGCAAGCACTTGGCGACACTGGGAAGGAAAAACTCCCTTTTAACAGGAAGAAACCTCCAGCAGAACCGATGTACTATTTACCAAACAGAAACATCCTGCTGTTATCTGACTGTTGCAAATCAGGCTTTGGCTCAAACATAAATGTATAGCTCAAGAGGCAGTGTTACTATCTTTAGAGTTTGAATTTGGTAATTCAACACAGACAAAAGAGGGAAATGATGTTCAAAAGCACTGGTTTCTGCAAAGCCTGACACTCAGATGAAGAGCTCGGAGCTAAACTAGTTTGTTTAAAATATGTTTTTACATTATTGTTTAAAGACGCAAACATAACAAACAAGGATATAGAGAGGTCAAGTTGAGCATTACAGCCCTCACTTTTAATGGACTGGGCTGTCACGTGTATAGTCCTCGTCTATTCTCCAAAGTTGACCAATCACAGCTGCCATAGACATGCCCAAAAATTGCAATTGAGGGCACTTAGTTACATACAGCTACTGTCCATAGTCCATGCATGCTATGACTAACAAATCTACACACACAGAGAGACAAAAACACATTCAATCAAAGATGCAAACATATACCTGAACAAATAATCACACTCAGAGACTCACTCAAGCACTCTCTCTCCCACCAATCTCCCTCCCTCCCTCCTCCCCCGTCCCCTCTCCTCTATTCGTTCCCCTTGCCCTCAAACACTACTCAGAATATTGATACATCACCCCCTCCTCCTTCTTTTTTCTCTCTCTCTCTCCCTCTCCCTCTCCCTCCGTCTCTCTCCCTCCATCACTCACTTTCTCTACTGAATACTGATAGGCTGTCTACTCCGTGGTCTGAGTTTCAAATCTCTCCCTCCCTCCCGCTCCCTCTGTCGCTGCACCCGCTGCAAAAAACAGCAACATAAAAGAGGAAATAGCAGAAGTTAATGCACTGAGGTAGACATAAATTCAGTTAAGTACCATTTCAGATTATGTCAAGCTAAAAATGGGCTTAACATTGTGGAAAGGAGGGGGGGGGGGGGGGGGGGGGTTGACAGAGGAGGGAGGAGGAAAAGTGCTGCTTTGGTTGGCTGTCTCGCCAGCAGAAACTGGCCGAGTGGCTCGCAGCACAGTAGTGAACTGGCGGCCGGCAACAAAAGGGAAAAGACGTGTGAAAAGTTCAGGCAAATGAAGACGCATTCAGTGGTTTTTGTCTGACTCCCCCCCCCCCCCCCCCCCCAACCTCATTGTTGGGCATGTCGACTGTGGCGCGGACAGGGTGGGGGGAAGACGGGAGTGAATGAGGTCGTCAAAGAGTCCCAGAGAGCCCCCTTTACCTCACACACACATGCAAACACAGACACACACTCACACACACAACATCTTGAAACAGCTGAGAGCAAGAAAGCGCAAGAATTAGTAAAAGAAAGAAAAATGGCACAGACTAAACTGTCCTGCTTTTCCTATGGATGGAAAGGTGGCAAGGCCTTTCAGACTATTGGTGTATCTACAACTCTGAGTGTGTGTAAGATTAAGTGTGTGTCTGCGCGGGAGAGAGCTGTGTGTGCCTAGTCTCTTTGGAGGAGGCTTTCTGTCTGCATTAGAAGTGTGGCGCGTCTGAGATGCTGGTAGAGGGAGTGTGTGATTTTGTCCTCCAAGTCTTCCCCAGGCGTCCTTGAAGGAGACTTGAGGGGAATATCTGACTGTGTGTGTGTGTGTGTGTCTGTGTTTGTGACAGTGAGCCCTCACAGGCTGAGTTTAGTACCAGAGGCTTGCCTTGCAGAGCAGCATTACAGGTGTTCCCTGCACAAATCAGGGTGCTCCTGGAAATAAGAGAAACCACAACCTGCAGCTGGAGAATTAACACGGCCTGCTGAATGAGAAATGTAATTAAATCAGGTGAATAAATAAGACTAAAAATGGGGGAAAAATCCTTACTCAGTGTGTTTCTGTAAGTGTGGGCCTTCACATGCAAGTGGTATAGCGTGTAATGACTGTAGCAGTCAAAGAGACAGTCACACCCATGTCTGACCTTGTTTCTCCGCCTGTCTACACATGCTATCGGCTGTGGTAAGTTCGATGTAGTGACAGTAAACTGCCCTTTCAGGAAAGCAGTGCAGACAGGTTAGTGATAAAGGAAATATCTTGTGAAGAGGGCTAAAAATATACCATATGCATTAAAAGACCAAGCTTTTTTAAAAATCACGAAAAACTGTTATTTTTGCTGTAAGCAATAAAGCACCAGGAAGGTTGTGGAACTTGCATGACGCACACTTGGTACTAAAAGATCCTAAGTGTACCAAGAAACTATCCCCCATTATTATAACACAGTTCACACTGGCCGTACAAACACTGACAGCAGCCCATTCTTTCATTTTCATTACATCCCATACCTTAGGTATGCACAGATGCAACTTGTGCAAGTTTAATGTGGAAGAAGTGGTGAAAAAATGAAGCTAAAAAACAAAAACTAAAAACTAGATAGAGCAAAACATGTCAAATTAACCGGCGTGTTAGCTGTAGTAGTACCAGCACCAACCAGTAACCAGGCCTCACATTTACAGGCGGCTGCTGCTGCTAGCACCCACTGTGGAGAAGTCCAGAAGGAGGGACAGCAGTCCCAACAACAGAGTGAGGAAGAGAGAGAGAGGAAGGTGAAATTAATGTGTTAAGAAAATAAATGGAGGGATATAAACAAGAAGTAAAATGCATGGGTACTTTCACTATGAGCCACTGCTAACAGATAAAGTGTAGCTTTTAACTGTCACATGCTGCAGTCCAGCTAAGAACTAACCTAACAACAGCAGCAACAACCAAGAAAAATGTCAATATCTCTCTCTTTCACAATGTCTTGATCAAAAGTTTTAGACCATTTGAAAAATAACTGCAATAAATTGGATGCTCAAAACATTTTTTTTGTCTCACTCCCATTTCTTCTTGCTGCACGTTGAAGTTCTACTTGGAATCTTGTTAAGATCCAGCCATGCAAAATATAATTTTTCAAGTGGTCTTAAACTTTTGATCGGGACTGTAAACATGTAATGCCAAAGGCCTGCTCGGTTTAACAAGTGGCAATCTAAGTTACTGTTGCCTTCCCTTCAGCTTGAAACATTCTGGCTTCACATTGATGTCAGAGGTCTTTGTCCTGTGATCCTGGACATCAGTGAGGCACTTTCAGCTGGAGAACTGCTGGTCATTGGATATTTTCTCTTTTTCAGACCGTTCCCTATCAACCTTAGAGACTGTTGTGCAGGAAAAGTCCCAGTAAATCAGCAGTTTCTGAAATACTCAGACCTGCCCATCTGACCCCAACAACCATAGTATCATGACACAGTGTGTAATAGGCACGCTGGTCCGCTGTGTCCATTTGACACTTTACCAGTTTCAGTACATAGCAGTAAGCTGCTGAGATGTTTTATTTCAAGCCAATATGAAAATAATCACGGGAAAGTGCTTAAACGGACATTACTAACACATTTACATGTAAATCCATATTAGCTGCCTAGCTTTATCATTTCTGGAATGCACTTCTTACCTTCCTTGCTCACTAGAGAATTCTTGCCTTTAAATATATTCTCTCCTCCTGCTGGTACTGTAACTTCTGCATGCATGTCCATTTCACGTTTTGGAGAGACAAAGCGTGAAATAGACACAATGGACTGGCGTGTCTATTACACGCTTTGCTGTGAAGTGTCACATAAAGCCACTATTCTTCCCTACTCTGATACTTGGTTTGTCTTGACTGTATTGAGCTCCTGCCATGTGATTGGCTGATTAGGCATTTGAGTTAACAAACAGATGAACAAGTGTACCTAATGAAGTGACTGGTGAGTATATTTTCTGTTGCCACATTTTTACCTGTAAAGGTAACTCTAACTACCAAATAAGTTTGTTTTTTTTAACTAGGGGGAGGAGTAAACTTATAATTAAGTACACTATATTCACATTTACTTATTGCTTATTCCTTATTTGAAGCAGGAAAGGAAGGAAAGTGAGGCTACAGAAAAGACTAAAAGCATAAACGCTCGTTCCTAACCCAAAATCTGACTTGGCGTAAAAACTCTGACATGAGATGCAGCTGAAATTTATTGGGAAATAAAAAAACATCTTCTGTTCGGGGATCATAGGTGACGACTATTTACTTTACTTTACAAAAGGAGAACTTATGGCTGCTATTTAAGCTTAGGTCACAAACAATGGGAAGAAAACCTGTGGCGGTTTTATGTTAAAGACAGATGAGATTTATAACGTGTCCCCTGACCTAACACACCCTACTTTCTGTTTCCGTAGAAAGTAAACACAGCGAAACTGGCAGCAAAAACACACTGCGTCTGTGCGCTGAATGAAAATGAAGCTGTTCTGCTGAAAACTTCCAAAAATAAACCAAGCATATAAACAATGAATTTTAACATACAGTATCTAAATGTGCAGACAATGACTAATTGTGTGATCTTTAATGATTAATCAACAAAATGCACCAAATAAATAATCTTTGATTTTTTGGATAATAGTCACCTTCTGCTACTGATCAGAATTGTTAAAGCGAAATTATAACATTCCAAGTCTTGTTCTAAGTAATTAAGAGGTAGTTTCTTCTTGACACTCAAGAAGCAACTGTTAAAGGGGAAGTCCTACAATTGAGTATATAAACAACAGTTTACTGGTATTTATTAGACCAAAATGACACCATTAGGTTGCATTTTTCCCCTTCCCTATACAGCAGCGCATAAAAGGCATAAAAGGGTGTTTGAAGATAACTGCCACAGAGTAGATAATATTCCAAATCTATCAGACAATAATTCTTTGAGGGCATGTGGCCATTAAGGAGCCATTTCTCCTTTTTGTTGAATATGCTCCTCCATATTTCATTGAGATGCATATCTGCCTCTCACACTGTCTGCCTGCATCGCTATTCTCTATTCAACAGTGACCCATTGCTCCCTGCCATACAATCCTTCACCTTTCTGGGCTTAAAAGTAATTACCACTTTAATTTGCTGTCCGCTTTTGTGCATGCCTGAGTGTATCTGTAACTGACTGGAGTGCCTGCTGTGTGTATTAATGTGTGCGTGAGGGGGGTACATGTATGCATACAAGAGATAATAAAGAGTGCGTATTCACATAAATGTGAGTAGAGGTGAAAGAATTAGTCAATAATTGATTAAACGAACTGACAACACTCGATAATTAATTGTTTGTTTCTCAACCATAAATAAAGCCACTGTCTTCCATTTTTGCATCATGATTTGCTGCTTCGGTATTTCACAAACAAGCGTAAGACATTGCGACTGATTTCAAACAATTAAATAAAGCCCCCAAAAGGTGTGCACCTCTTTATGTTTTCTGAGTAACATTAATGTTTGCATGCATACATGTATAAGTGGTTTGCATAGATCAGTGATTGGTGAGTACCTCTGCAGCTATTATTTGCCTTGATAAAATCAAAATATGTATTCACATGCATGACTGTGAATAGCTGTGATTTTTTAAATATAGAAATGTAACAAAGTGCTATTGACATGTGTGTGTGTTTTTTTAAATATATGAGTGCTGGTGTGTGTGCGTGTTTATGGTTAGCCTCCCATTGGCCCAATTACTCCACAAGCAAAACCCCAAAGCTTCCAATCTCTCCTCTAAAATCCCTCACCCCTCTCACCTCACGGTCCCAGTGGTAGAGCCTCCAAACACCCCAACCTTCCAACCCCGCCCCACAGCCCCGCATGGCCAGATTGTCCATCACAATATACCCAACCCTTTGCAGGACCTCCACCACCTCCACTGTACTTTCTGCTCCCCTTCCCTCCTAAGTCACATGCAGTCATCACCGCTGCTTCACCCTTCTCCTCTTCGACAATCATCTTGTATTTCTCCTCCTTGATTTACCCTGTAAACTCCTCTTTTTGCCCCCTCTTCCCATCTGCCCCTTCCTCACGCCTCCATTCTTCCTCCTCTGCCCTCCCCAGTCCCAGGTGAGCTGACGACACAAGGAGAGCAGAAACACTCTGCGAATATTAATGGTTTGATCTGAATATTAATAAAGCTTGCATCTTAATGATCTATAGAAAAAAAAACAAAGAGCCACAGTCAGGGCTATACTGCCTGTATTCACGCACACACACACACACACACACACATATTCATAGGCTTGCGCATACATGCAGACACACTGGGCTGAACTATCTGTCCTGCACTGTGTAGATTAGTTAAAACAGGGCCTTATCCTCCAACCTGCTGTTTAAATGCTGAGCATCACGTTCAAGACAAATGTGTTGTCTTTTTTTTCTCCTCTCAGTAAATGAAGACACCTCTTCTTTCCCACGTCCTTCTCCTCTATCTCCTCCTGTTGCTTTCTTCATTTTCTTTTTATCTGCTTCTACTCGTTTAGTTCAGGCAGCCCCCACTCCTCCCTCTACCTCTCACGGTTGCCCCATTTCACCCCTCCTCCCTTCCTCTTTACCAGCACCCTCCCTCTATCCCCCCCCCCCAACTATCTCACCCTCTCACGCTCTATCACTTTCTCACTAGATTACCCCATCTCTCCCTCTCTCCCACTCCCAGCCTCACCTACTCGATATTCCAGCCTTGTTCTCCTGCAGTCTCCAGCACAACTTTCTGACCCACTTCCTCTCTCCTCCCTGGCCCCCTGATCAAAGCCTGCAGGACGGCATCGCCTTGGGCAGAGGAGAGGGAGTGAGCGAGATGGGGGGATGAAGGGATCCGAGCTGGGGGAAGAGAGAAAGAGACAGATAGAGAAAGGATAGAGCGGCACGAGAGAGAAGGAACAGAGAGATCACAAGGACAGGAAGAGGAGCCAGGTGCCCTCTCAGCCCAAGGACAAAAGCTCTTCCTGGCTGATCACACACACACACGCACACACACACACACACACACACACACACACACACAGCAAGCCTGTCAGCCCCGTCACATCTGGTCGTGTACGTTATGTCTGACGATGGCATTGACATTAATGTGGTGTGATAAAAAAATACTGTGTTTTTTTTGTGGGGCATTTTTGTGTTTTTTGTTTTTTTCTGCGGTTCGAATCCCCAAAACAAGTCAACTTTACAAGTGATGGCCATTAAAATTCAACAGGATGTTTAATAAATTACACTTTCAGATTACATGTTGTCCAATCTTGTTATTCTGTTTTGCATTCAGGTGCGGCACAGGTGAGTGCACTGACAATGTGTATCTGTATCTCAGCAGGTGTCAGTCAGCCTGCAAACTCTCCCTCCTATTAAGTCATTTTTATCTCAGAACAATTGAAAAAAGATCTGCGCAGATAAGAATTTCAAATATGTTGCACAATCAAGTCATATTTTTCTTGATTGCGGTGCAGCAAGCCCTCTCTCCTTTGTTGATTTTAAGAAACGTGCACTCACTTCTTAAAAGTGAGTACAAAAATTTAGTGCAAACTGAATTTCACTGACATGTTCTAACACATTTTTAAAGCCCAATTTTAAAATAGCACTTTTTTTTTTCCTGCAGCGCACAGCTTCCTCCTCTGTGGAGTCGTTATAATTTTAAGAACCTGTGTCTGGCTTTGAGATGTAAGATCTGTCCATCCCAGTGGCCGTGTCGGTGGGGCAGCTGGGGCGGGCAGAAAGGATGGAGGAACATCAGCCCATTTGTATCCAGAGCGAGGTGGCGTGTACTTTAACATTCCCGGCGCATCCCGACAAAGAGCACTAATTATAAATAAATTAGGGACACGACACGGTGTGCCACAGGGGGACCAGCAAGAGCAGTCACAGAATAGAGAGACTGATAGAGAGAGAAGAGGCTGCGTAAAAGAAATGGAGAGAGTTAGGAGAGAGGGAGAAGAGAAGACAGAGAAGAGCAGACAGGAGAGATTTGGCAATGACATAGAGGAGCAAGTAGGAGAAGAAAGTAGATAAGAAAATAGAGGAATGGAGCATGGGGAGGCCTGGGGATAGAGAGGAGCGCAGAGAGGAGGAGTGAATGCGAGAGGGTATACAAGGCCTGAATCCTCAAAATATAGCTTGAACATACATCTGCTGCCAAAAAACTGACAAGATTCTCTCTAGATGACGGAGGCAGTGCAATATGTTTGAACTGAGATAGAAAAAGGTGGCAGGGAAATTAACAACCAAAATGAAACAGAGGGAAAAAAATAAATAAACCCAATACCACATGAAGTGAACAGTAAGCGCGAGATGAGGAAAAAAAAATACTATCCTCCATATCTGTTAAGAAATGAGTTCCTGTTATTTTAGAAGTAAATAATATAAATCTGATGAAATAAATACTACACAATAATCATAAGGTTGTGATATCGAGCAGAGTGTTCTACACACACTGGTAGTCAACACTCCCTACCTGCCACTCAAGCTTATCTGAGATGACTTGTCAACCAAGCAAGTGCATGTCAAGAGACTGCTGCATATAGTGTGTGTGTGTGTGTGAGTGTGTGTGGGTATATGGAGCAGGGAGATCTGTTTCTGTTTCTTTGTGCCCATGTGCACATCGTTTTGTGTGTTTGGAAGCGCACGCATGCTCTCGTCTGTGTCTGGGTGTCTTGCGCGGTGTGTGTTTAGCTAAGTGTGTGCATGTGCACGGGGAGAGAACCTCGCCGCTATCTAAATGGATCGCACTTCAGAGCGTGCCACCATTTCTCAGAACCTGCCATCTCCACGCAGACAGACAAACACACCGGCGGACAGACCGCGAGTGTGGTTTTTCGTGTCGGGGCATAGAGTAAGGGGTGGGGGGTGCGGTGCATGCTCAACCCACTTGCTCCACTCAAGGTTATGTCCTGCCTGAAAGTTGAGAACTGATGACCGTCGCCACAGCAGGGAAATGCGCTGGAGTTCCGGAGGACAAATAGCCGCTGTCTTTTACTTGCGGCCATTTCTCTGTGTAATGTGAACGTCTTAAATGATGGAAGAACAAAGTGGCTGGAAGATAATGCCAGGAGACATTTATCGTTGCGAGAAAAAAAAAACTGCTTTGTGTCTCTCCGGTTGGACCGAGTCTTAGAGCTGGGGGTCAAAGGTCAGCCAGCAGTGACACAGACAGAGAGAGGTTGACAGACTGACCTGCGACTGCCCCACTGATATGTTGACCTCCCACCCACCTACCCACACACACACACAAAAGTGACACCACAGTAGCCATAGTTACTGAGCTGCAGACAAACATGATGTCAGTGTATGACACAGGGGTGGCGAGAAGACGACGAGAGATGAAAAAAACAACTCATCTAAGATTCTCCACAACACGCTCACGTCCACGTACAACTAACTAGCCCCCAAAAAATAATCTTTCCAGAGAGAATACGGATCGGCGTGGTTGTTCAAATCAGGCGCGATATAAAGTGCACATAATATGAAACGGTCGGGGTCTCCATTATCAAAGTCTATGCTTTTGTCTTATAGGCTCTAAACTTTCTGCACAGAGGAGAGTTAAAGAAGAAGAAAGGTAAAGAAGGGCGGGAAGACAAGAGAGGAGCAGCTTGTTGCATTAGCATTCCACCAGCAGAGAGGCTGTCTGTTTGCCTCTGGCAGCAGCCGAGAGAGGGGGACACTCTCTGCATCCTCACGCAGCTCGTCTATCTCTCCCTCTGTCTGTCTCTGCCTGTCTCCCTCTCCCTCTCTCACCCTGAGTCTGTCTGTTACATTTCTCCCACCACTCTGCCACTGCCTGTCACTGTTTTTCTCCACTCTGGATGATTTTCTCTGCAGTCTTCTTGTATATTCCTATCACTCTATCTCGAACTGTCATCTTACTGTTTATCTTTCTCTCTACTAATTTCTATTTTGTCATCTTTCCTCTTTAGCTTTTCTCAGGACCTCGTGGCCCCGATCTCGCACAGAAATAATGCTGTTCACAAACTAGAGAGCCCTACAGATCAAGCCACGAGGGACGATAGTGAGTATTGAAACGACGTGCTGTATCGCGATCAGGGTGGGTTCAACAAGTTCCTATAATGAGTTAAAGTACTCAGATCATGTTTTTGTTGTATTGACTAAGGTGACGTGTTCGTTTTGCTACTCAAGTAATCAAAACACGCCTGTCGAAGAGGAGAGGAGTCACAGCTTAGGAGCAAGACTGCAGAGAATTCACAGGCTTGTTGCTTTTTAAGAGGTGGCGGAAATATCAACTTGCTATGCAATGAGGCAAAAGCAAAACACTCACAAAATAAATGGACTACAAATCCTCTGGATGTATACCCAACATTCATCCATTTTCTTCCACTTATCCAATTCAGGGTCATGACAGGGCTGAAGCCACTCCCAGCTGTCATAGGGCGAGAGGCGGGGAACACCCTGGATAGACTGCCAATCTGTCACAGGGCTAACGCGGGGAAACAGACATCCATTCATGCTCACATTCATACCTACAGCCAGACTGACAATTAGTCTAACACGCAAGTCTTCGGACTGTGGGAGAAAGCCGGAGCACCCATTGAGAGCATGCACTCCACACAGAAAGGATGCTGCCCAGATTCAGACTACCTCACCATTGTTCCACCCAAACTAAGTTCAAGGGGATGTAATTTTTTTGTATCTCATAGGTGCTCTTGAGATTAGGAAATGCTTTAACAGGTTTCTTTTTAATGGCACTAATATAAAAATTGTACCGTATGATGATGCATGTGGACTTGAATTTACTTACAGTGATGGCCAAAAGAACCTCTTATTTCAAAGTTTTTAGATTTCAGGATATATATTTTTTTTTAAATCATCTGGTCTTTAGCAGATCTTATCAATAACATATAACACATTACTCTGAGTTATTATTTATCTGCCCAAAAACTAAAGCCAGAAGCAGTGTTTAAATGTAGCATACTCTTCTGTATATCCTCTTCTGAAGTAAGACTGTAAAGTAGCAGGGTTGTTTTGCAGCCACATCACCTGGGTCCCTTGCAGTCATTGAGTCAACCATGAACTCCTCTGTATACCAAAGTATATGAGGCCATCTGTGTGACAGCTAAAGCTTGGCCCAAAATGTTATCATGCAGCAGGACAGTGATCGCAAGCACAGCAGCAAATTCACAGCAGAAAGGCTGAAAAAGAAAAGAATCAAGGTGTTGCATTGGCCCAGTCAAAGCCCAGACCTCAACCTGATTGAAATGCTGAGTAGGAACCTTAAGAGAGCTGTGCATGGGTGCTGGTTTAGCACACAGGCTGAGCAGGTACCTATATGCTGCAAGGCTAAATGCAACAGCCTGCTTAAACTCTGACCTGAGACCCTTTTGCTGCTCGTCTTCCCCTCACTTTCCAGTCCTGTCGCCGTGTTATCCAATAAAAACGTTGTGTGTAAACGAATGCCTGCAAACCTCAAGAAGAGTGGTCCAAAAATGACTTCACAAAGTCACACAGATCAATTACTTCAAGCTAGTACTGCTAAAGGTGGTTCAGCAAGCTACTGGATCGTGGGGTGAAGCTAATGTTTAATACAGCTTCTGTACTTTGGTTTAGTTTTTGTTAAATAAATAATGATGTAACATGGCATGTGTTGTTGTTCGTGTGAGGTTTTATTTTCTTTAAAAGCCCTTAAAAGCACTGGATGACTTTCTGTTAAGCCCTGATATGTAAAACTTTAGCACTGACAGAACTTTCTTTTTACCATAACTCTATGTGTGAAATTACTTGTTAGACTTTCTGAAATGACAGTTAGTTTTATCTACCATTAAAATAGAAAATGTATAAAACACAGCAAATAAATGGATTTATATTCACACACGAGTTTCAGTCTCTTTGCTGTTATCAACGTCTGAAACATGTCTGCACGTACACATCGTGCACATTCATTCCAATAATCATTAGATTATTGCATTAAAATGGTAATTTATTTATAGAACTATCGTGAGGGTTAATAAAGGCTTTCTACAACACTGAGTCACAAATGTGTAAACTTTGTCATACAAGTCAGTGTCGCAGTCAAGTGCAAAGCTAAACTGAGTCCCTTTTTGCTGCCATGGTGATTGTAATAATTCTTGGCCACTCCAAGCATGCAGATAAATAAAAAGCAATCCACTAAATAGTATCATATTCATTTTCAATAATTCATTGAATGTATTAAAGCCAGAATTTTGCATTAATTATTAAATGTCATTCCTCCTGTAAATGAATACAGGACAGAAAATGGAGAGCACAGCCCAATCAAAACATCCTATTTAATCTTATTTTATATTGTGCAGTGCTCTGGAGGGAAAAAGTGTTCATTTATTACCTTATCTTTACTGGATGGTGACAGCATTGGACAAATGTACTGTGCAGTCTGTAAGTCTGCAACGATCACATTGTTTAAGTTCTGTAGTTAAAATTAGAATTTTAATGCGATTCGAGTTCTGGCCTTCAGCTATTGTGGCATTATTTTATGTAACCAAACAGAATGGTTTTGCAGTCAAATCAAGATTTGAGATCAAAGCTGTAGTCGCTCTACTGTAAAATGTTTTATTGCAAGTAAAATAAATGGAATCAAATGTTTATCTAAAGCTTTAAACTGATGTATACCTGGATTGATTTTGTACAGTTATCTGTGAAGGTGTAAAGACCGGGAAAGACATATTTCTTTTTTATCTCTCGAGCCCTTGCCAAGTTGTCACTGGCCAACAGAGGCCCATCTTACTTCTGCCAGCCTAAAAGATTCTGCTCAACAGCAAACAAAAGCTGTGAATTTGCAAACATAACACTTTATACATTTTTGTGTTTGTAATCTTACTTGCAATAAAGGACTTTTATTGGAGGTGTCTACGGTTTAACTCTCAATTTTCTTGACTGAAAATGTATTCTGTTTGCTTAACTAAGAACTTTCAAGGTTATTTGAGGGTGTTTATGTTTTATTAGACTACCAGTCAACTGACCATGTAGTTATTATATAGGAAAATAATTGAAATTGCATGGCAAGAAGGTTAAGAAATCTATGCACAAGTCTATCTGGAGCAGGATAAGGAAGAAAGGTGAAAAAAAGGTTTAAATGACTTTAAACCCAATTGCTGGTGCCAGGCAGGATAGTCTGAGTATTTCAGAAAATGCTGCTGATCTACTGGGATTTTCCCACACAACCATCTCTAGTGTTTACAGAGCATGGTCCAAAAAAGAGAAACTATCCAGTGCGTGGCAGTTCTCTGGGCTTTGTAGATGTCAGTGTTCAGAATAAAATGGCCGTGCTGCAACGAGATGACAGGACAGAAAGAACAACTCAAATATCCACTTGTTAAAATCAAGGGATACAGAAGAGCATCTCTGAATGCACAGCATGTCATACCTGGAAGAAGAGGAGCCCACCCCGTACCACTCCTGTCAGGCAAGAACAGGAAACTGAGGCTATGAATTGCACAGGGTTACCATAGCTGGGCAACTGATGATTGGATAAAAATTGCCTGGTCTAATGAGCTTTGATTTCTGTTGTGCCATTTGGATGGTATGAGGGATATTTTCTTGGCTGTGGGTCCCTTAGTTCTGACTCAGCATTATTTAAATGCCACAGCCTACCTGAGCATTTTTGCTGACTGTGTCCATCTCTTTATGACCACAGTCTACCCATCTTATGATGGCTGCTTCACGCAAGGATAATGTGCTGTGTCACAAAGCTTAAATAATCTCAAAGTGGTTTAGCTGACAAATCTGCAGCAACTTGTCTGATGCTATCACATAAACATGGTCCAAAACCAGGACCTGGTTATTCTAATTAAAATAATTCTGAATTCAGCAAGTGTATCTATATCTGATTTTAACTGATGAATAAAAAATACTATTAAATTATTAATTACTATTAAATGGAAGCATTCTGACTTCTACATCGATTACATGGTTCTGCAGAGATCTTCACTGTGCACACGTCACACATAGAACATCATTTTGAGACATGTTGAGAAGTCAGTTTTGGTCCCAAACACAAAACCTTCAGTGCACAAGTGCAGAGACGGGAGTTTATTTGCATTACTACAAATTCTGAATGTTTTAGTGAGTGACAAGTAATTCCAGTTCATTCAAATCTTGTTGAAAAATGAGTCTTAAATGGGTATTTAACTTGCTATTTTGCACTTCCCCAAAAGTCCCCAAATTATGCAATTGTTACATTTTTCATTAATTATAAACATAGCAATTAAGTCAAAGCTGAAAGTAGGGAGAATCAGAGCAGTTGTTTCATTTAAATTCAATTTGTTATATTAAGCAAGTTTAATACAAGACTTTTCTAGTCCAGCCATCACAGCATACTTTTTATAAAAATATGGGGGGGAAACAAACCCAGATATCAGAGTGGGAATAGAAACAGTTATAAAATTAACATAAAAAACACAATTTCAAACAAAAGTAGTAGACGTAAATCACTATCTTCCTAACCACGGACAATGCCGTTTTTCCCACGTGTACACACATTTGAAGTGAGCTGTCAAGAGAGGAAAAAGGGCCTTTGACTCAGCCCATCTTCTCTGCCATGAAAGAAGTCAAACATTTTGAGGATCCAACTTTTGTCAGCAATTTCTACCAGCCTGCGCATGAACTGACGCCTTGTGAAAATCCATCACAGTTTACCATCACGGTCTTTGTGAAAACAACAAACATTTGCTTTTCTATAACCCACACGGGCTTCTGCAACAAAGTGTATGCAGTCTGAAACATATTCCAACAGGAATGCAAAAAAAAAAAAAAACCTTAATAAATATATTCAATAACAATAGAACTAAATCACCTTATCAGTATGATGAGTACTCACCATAATATTCTAATGATTGCTCAGCTTTATCAAATTTAATTAGATTATAAAGGCTTAGCCTCCAAATAGCTCTGGGTAAGTAAATCACGTGCCGCTCAAGAGCTGAGCTTAAGCCAAGACAACTCTGTACTGTAGCCACAGAGACAAAATGCATTCACACAAATTAATAGTCCATTAAATAAAAGCAAACCTCTGCCAGCTAATAGTACCTTAAAAGCATATTAGCATTAGAACAGGATAGACACCCATTTATCTCATAGGAAAGTG
Organism: Pelmatolapia mariae; assembly: GCF_036321145.2. Lineage (NCBI taxonomy): Eukaryota > Metazoa > Chordata > Actinopteri > Cichliformes > Cichlidae > Pelmatolapia > Pelmatolapia mariae. Next base: position 22,379,448 of record NC_086239.1, read on the forward strand.
TTTCAGCAGCGAGAAAGTCTGGGTTAAGTGAGCATCAAGCCTCGTGCTTCTTCCTTTACATACATGTGACTTCTGGTGGTGGAGGTCTTTATCCCCCACGGTGCTGTGAGTGATGGTTCGACCTAGCCCGCACATGATCAATCCCCCCCCCCTTTTTTTTTTCTTTACTTTTTTTTTTTTTTTTACATTGTCACTGAAACTCATCCTTCTCATTTAAAAGGTACTGTATCTCCCGTGTCTCGATTAATCTCACTCTCTCTCTGTGTTTGCCCTTCCGCTTTTCCTCTCCCTACATCCCCGCATCCATCTTGTTCCGGCCCTCCCCCTTCCCTCAGGCCCAGCCACCACTCTGGTATTCCCAAAGTCATCTGCAATCAGACATCTTCAATGGATTAATTACACTGTCCTCACACAACTTGATTGAGCATCTAACATCTACACCCACCTCCTCAGACCCCAATGCTCCCTTCTCACCCCCACCCACTTACAGACTTTGAATCCTTTCTTCTCACCATCTTTTAAGCGCTCTTTCATGCTGCCCCCATTCCCTCCTTTTTCCACCTTCTCCTCTGAACCTCTGCCTTCACCCTAACCCTGTCTTCTCTAAAACTGCTTGAGCGGTCATCCCCCGTCTTCTCTGAGAGCCTGGCTAATTGGACATTGATTGGAAGAGCCCCTCTCCATGATCTCTCCAGAATATTGGGATCGCACTAATTGAAGAATTAACTTGGGTGAGACTTGGACCTGGAAAAAGACAGGCAAGATGCTTCAGCTTAAAGAAATAAAACATCTTTTTTTATTTGTTTGTTTTTCTTTTTTTTCTTCCCCCCTTTCTCACCATCTCTTCTCCGCTCTATTTTTCTTTCTCTCTCTCTCTTTCTTTCATTCTTTCTTTCTCCCTGTCCTATCCCCCCAGTCATGTCTGTCCCGTCTGTAACAACCGAAAATAAAATTAAAATAAATACATAATTAAAATAAATGTCAATCAAATGGACCAATATGGCAAGGCCATGATGATCCACTTGATAAAGTAAATCTGCCAGGCATCTTTCTTGGCCTCAGACAACAATTCTGATGGCTAAAGATCCAAACGGGACAGACATAAAAAAAAGAAAAGAAAAAGAAATACAACAGCGGACAGATGCATGCACAGGAAAAGGCATGCGATGAACTGCGTTTAACAATGAGTAGGTATAGACAATTTGCCACATTGTGGGAGTCGTTATCATTTGATTTTGAGTGACTTTAATCCATCAGCTTCTTTAACAAAATAAAACAAACAAAAAAAGAAGAAGTTAAACTTCTCCAGAAGAAGTCTTTAACTACAGAGCAATCTTAACTTATTTCAGCAAATAAATACACACAGTCTCTTTTTCACTCCTCTCTCCAACACACAACAAACACACACATTTCACATCAATCACAGATCCCAGACCATAACCCCAAAAAGCCGAGTGCAGCTTTGAGTCATTCTAAAATCATGATGGATGACAACTTCCCAAAGCAATCCCTCTGCGTGCCACCATCATTTAACTAAAGGCATCAACCTGCCCCAGCCAATACCGCTCCTCTGTTTCCTCGGCCCGGGCGCTCCGGACACCTCCTTTCAAACCCTGACATGATTCTGAAAAAATATAGTCCTGAGCAGACATATGAAGGCTGCCACTGAAGAATGGGCTTCACCCAAGTTTCTGATCCTGAATCCCCCTCCCCTATCCCCTTCGCAAACTGTAAAGGCAGCGGGAGAAGGGACTGTGAGGAGGTTAAACTGACCTCGGGCTCATGCTTTGGAGCAGCTTACCCTGGAGTGTGAGATGACAAAACATTTAGCCCGATCTCACTTGCAGCTCACTGACAGGCTGAAACAAAAGAACAGCCTCGGAGGAATTTCAAATCATTGAATGAATGTCAATTAATTTCACAGGACAGAGTTGAATTGATTAGAATATAAAACAATCTTTCTTGAAAGCAAAAGGGAATTGATGTCCAAGGCCTTCAAACAGCGAAAGGGAGGAAGACAGAGAAACGACAAAATGAAAGGAAAAGACGGATGATTTTGTGCGTATCAGTGTGCGCGCTTAATTGTGTATGTACTCAGGTGCGTGTGCCAGTGCGTTTGTGTGTACGTGTCCGTGTGTGTGTGAGCTCAGCACTTGTGTTGCACGCTTGGCTGGCAGGTTGTGTGTAAAGTAATTAACATGATAGCCTCCATCTCAGCCTGATAGCCTGTTCCCTGCAGCGAGGTCGTTCAACAGACACCAACAGACACCTGAGCTGCATCTCAGACACAACCCTGCAACGCATCTCAAATGCAAACACACACACACACAGACACACACAAACATGTTTAACCCACATACGCCTGCTACCAACAAACACCGAGAGCATACGGTTATCGGCGCAAATGACAGGATGCATCTATGCCTGTCAGCAGCACATGGCATGATAGCTGACAAACAGTTTCTTCAAAATAAGCATTTGTTAATTCACCCTGAATATATCTGAGATATATGTATATATATATTTTTTGCAGAGCGAAAGAGAGTGCAGAAACCAAGCAGCAACCTTCTTGGGTCAATGCAGAGGAGCCACAAACTGCAGATCCCCAAATGCTTACACAGACTATTACCACAAATGTTCAAATACCTCTGAGCAGAAATAAGCAGGTTAAAAGCAAATTACAAAAACCATGTTTTCATTCCCATGGCTATTTTTTTCCATTCATAACACTTATAAAGGAGGGTAATTTATTTTATAAATGTTTTAAATTTGACAAATAATTATTTGCCCCTTTAAGTGGCAGGTGGATGCCAAAACAGGCTAGCTGCCTTCTTTTTTCACTGAACTTAAAAGTGGATCAAGTTTATAGCTTATATTTCTTGTGAATTATTTTAAATGGAATTACCTCAATAAATAATATGGCTTGCTGTGAGTGTGTGCAGTGGCCACATATAGTTTGCAAAATGCATTTTGCTGTGCAAACTGTGACAGTGCTAGTGAATTAAAGTTGAGGCTGCAACGTGCACCCACAAACCAACAGGTGACAGGCAATGTCAAGATGAAAAATGTGAAGTTGTTTTTAACAGATCCAATCTCCACTGAATATAATTTAAAAAAAAAACTGATGCCAAACTTATGGTCTATGAGTTATAGGCAGTTAAGTAAGTAAGTAAAATTTATTTATATAGCACATTTCACAGATAAAAATCACAAAGTGCTTCACAATAAGATCAGACATACAAGTTGAAATTAATTAAAAGCCCGTTTGTATAAAAATGTCTTCAGCTGCTTTTTAAAGGAGTCAGTAGAGTCTAGACAGCGTAAAGACAACGGCAGGGAGTTCCACAGCCTAGGTGCCAGTGCCTAGTACGTGGGACCACCAGTAGCCTCTGACCTGAAGACCTAAGTGCTCGGGATGAAGCATGAGGTTTCAACAGGTCAGAGATATACTGGGGAGCTTCACCGTGCAGAGCTCTAAAAGTTACAACTAAAATTTTAAAATGAACCCTAAAATTTACTGGCAACCAATGAAGAGAAGCCAAAACTGGAGTAATGTGTGACCTCTTGTTTGTACCAGAGGTACAAACTGAGATATGCCAGAGATGTGTTTGCAGTACGGTGAAGAGTTAATTTTTTAAATTAATTTTGGCCTAAATATGATCACATTTTCATGATGCATACTAGCAGCAGTTCACACAGGCATGATTACAAGAACAATATGGCAGTCAATGACATGAAATAATGTAATAATACTGTAATAATAAGGAATAATGCTTTTTTTAGTGTACAAAATGTTCTAGTCAAGCAAAAATAGGTTAAGCTCATATGGAAATATATGAATCGTGTTAGGAATGTTGACCTATTCACCTATAAGTGAATAGGTGAAAGTTGTTGAAAAGTGACCCCATATTGGATCTCTATACCAGAAAAAGAGTGTTCTGAATGATGCTGCAACTTTTTAAAAATTTGACTGAAAGGAATTAAGCACATTTTGATTCTGCTAACTGACACATAAACAAAAATGAGGGAGTCAGAAACACAGCTTTGTTGTGTGAGATATAAAAAAGTTAGTGCTGATAATATCCTTCCTCCTCCTCCAATACAATCTATTGTTTCCCTCTTCTTCTATTCTAATAACCCCCAAGACCTTCACTCTGCTCCTCTAATCCTAAAACAGTGTCTTGATGCAGACCCTCAAACCCCCTCTTTAGCCCTAAACAGTCCTCATTTGCTAAAGGATTAGAGTAAGGGCAACAAGGTCAAAGGTAGGTCACCACCAGAGACCCAAAAAAGAAGAAATATACACAGCCAATTGAACAGAGAGCCACACAAACACACACTCATTAGCATTGTGTCAACTCTAAATGCGTGACGCTGCTTTAGAGCACACAATCTGAGGAGCAGAATTGCATTATGTATTCACTTACTGTAGGTGTGTAGGCAGGACCCTAACCCCAAGACATGTACTGAAACAGAGACACAAATTTGCATGAGCATGTACAGAACTAAATAAAATTGACCTTAACCCTCTGAGTCGAAAAATACGAACACCCATTTGGGTGAATTAAAAACAGCCGGGGTAAAAAAACAACAACTTTACAACAATATCGCCACTAAGGTATCGCTGAGTGAAGAAGTCTGGGAGAAAGACGGGTGGAAGAGTTGGGGTGAGAAAAGTGATTGTCAGGGAGAGAAGAAACATCACTCTGAAAACTTCTAAAGAAGGCCCTGCTCTGGGTTTTAAATGCTCTCCTCCCTCCATCACTCCCTCTCTCTTCCCACTTTCCTCTCATCCCTTTCATGAATTAAAAGCACGGCCGGTCTGTGGGGAGAAGCATAGTTAATTCCGATCAGATCTCCTCCTCCCCCCCTCTCCTTCTCCCACAACCCTCCTCCTCTCCTCCCTGGGCGACGGTTGCCGTGCAGTCTGACAGACGGAGATGGGATCTGACAGTAAACAGGCGTGTGGATGCCCGGCGCGTGATTGACACGTAGGCAGGTCGGTGGGGGCCCGCCCCCCTCCTAATCCTGCCCTGTCAGCTCTAATTGGGGAGGTGGGGCTCTATGTCACCAAGGTGACTGATTGACAGGACCCCAGCTTTGCATAGATATGAGGGAAAGGTGGGGAGGTTCACGCATGGCAGAACACTGTTAACACTACTATACTGCTAATAGAGATATGTGTGTGTGTGTGTGTGTGTCCGTGTTTTGGGTGTGCGGTGTTTGTGATAGCTGTACACTCATGCACATTCACAGGAGCCCAGATGCAGGTGAACACACTCAAGAACATGGCTGAGCACACAATAAACCCACAACAATAACAATGAACAACACTGACATGCATACAAGATGTCTGAACACAGAGTGCATCTACAAACACACATACGCACAGCCTCCTGACATGGTGTGATGAAGAGCAGGGGTTGTAAATGCTTCGGAGTGCTCAGATATGGAATTTCGTGGAGCAGCAGTCCAAAGGTCTTCACAATGTCAAGGCCAATGAACAGCAGGGCGAGGATTAGGCACTTTAACAGGGGTGTAACACGTCAACCTGTGGAGGCAAAAATGTATGAGCTGCGTTAAGTGAAAGATCATGTGAGTATCTTTGCATGATCAAAAACCACAAAGTGAATAAAATTAATAATCTTAATATAACACAATATTCTCCTGGGATGACTTGGGTATTCATGGCATTCATGAATGTAACTTTGACATGAACTAAACACTTAAACACAGATGCACACCACATGTAAATCCCCAATAGCAACACCACCGCCACAAAATAGCATCCCATTGCAGGACAACACAACCTGCATGACTGCCCAGGTTTTCGCAGTGATGCATGGTCTTTGTCATGGCATTGGGTCAGCGCCTTGGCAAAGACCTAAAGGTAGTGATCCAGCCCATAAATTCTCTAGAGCTAGAGCAGCCCCATTCCATGAATGCCCCGCCTAAAAAGCCCACAGAATCCCAGTGCCAGACACTACAACACACCCCAAGAGATTCCTTGTTCATTACCTAACAGCCATACCTATTTTTCTGCCACATAAACAACTTTATATTTACATTTATATCTGCATCTATACATATTTATATTTAAATGTATATCTTTAAGATATATTTGAATGTCATTCAATGAATTTGATTGGAATAAAGACGTTTTACCAAAAACCTCCTTGAAATTGGGTTGGCTGCTAGCAGATTGCAGTGGTCACCTGTACATGCATGGAAGATGCCAACTTGTCTGTAAACATTCATTTACTCTCTAAGCTATAGTGAAATTTTAAATTAAGGTTAAATTTTTTTCAGAATTGGAAGAACAAATTCGCATTGAAAGCAAAAGTTGTGCCTTGCTGCTCCAGCTGATAAATTTCAAAAGTCACAACATGCGGGTGAATAATTAGACTCTGTTTCTGGTTTGGGTTGCAATTTTTAAAATTTGAATACAGCTAAAAGAGCAGTTTGCAGACTTCTTCCATATAAACCACAGGCATTTGAAGTGACCAGTTAGCAACTAAAGCAATCGCAATGAGGTTTTCCGTGTAGTACTGTTTACATCTTTGCAATCAGCTTCACACCAGGGCACCCAAACAACATCCCACAACCACCAAACCGGCTAGCAAACAGTGGTTACCATGAGGTTGCTGACCAGTTTCTAAGCCTGAGGCTGAAGCAAGTCATTTCATAGTAACTGCCAGCAGTCTCCAGCAACCCCTCACAATCAGCAAGGAAATACACATTTCACTCTAGTGAGCAGTGGTTCCCAGATGTGTTGCCAGTGTGTACGCCTGAGTGGCTAGGTTCAGCATTTCTGCGCTACATTAGCATGTTAGCAGGCTAACATTCAGTTGCTAGCATTAAGCGCAAGGTACACCTAAGACAAAAGTGAAATATTGAACCAGTGAAATTCGGAAAATTAAAAAAGTGGATACATTTTATTCTCCGGGAAACATGAATATCTGAGACAACAGACCAGATCATGCATTATTTTTCCTTCTGTGCAGAAACAGCTGACATGTAGCTGGTGTTTTATTTCAGCAAACATAGATAAAAGTTTGAAGTCAGAATAGTGAGAATTTCAGTGAGAAATATATTAGTTAAATAAATCCTACCTTTATTAAGGTTGTGATGATGTTTAGAGATGCTCATTTACGCTTCTGATCTTTTTGAGTCCAAAGTTTTGGCTAGTTTGTGGAGTGGTTTGAGTACATCCCACTTTTCACTAATAAGTTTTCCGAGTGATATTCTATGTTTTAAAGGCCTGAAACATATTAAAATTTAAGTCTGAGACCACAAACAAATCACCTAAAATAAAGATACTGTTTCATAAGAATGTGTCAAAGACCACTGCTGTAAAATTACCTTCTAATGGTATCTGATTTTGGAGGGGTAATTATAAATTGTTAACTGTCATACAACATAGCTGTTATCTTTATGTGTGAATTTATTTTAGTGGTAGTGTGTGTGAGTGCTTGTGTGCACGTGAATGGGTGCACGCATGCGTGCATTTTGATTGACAGCTGCCACTGACCTGTGCCAGTCAGAGTGCCATGCTGCAGGGCGGTGGGGTCGATCGCTGCGGAGATGACCTTCGCCCTCATCTGCATCCTGCCTTCATTAGCAGAGCCAGGCAAGGAGAATAACAACCCAATAAATTAATAAAGAGAAAGAGGGAGAGTGGAGAGAAGGCAGGGTGGGAGGGAGCGGACAAGAGGAGAGCAAGAAGAGCAAGGGTAAAATGGGAAGAAAGTACAGGAGGGAAGGAAGCAGATGCCAGGAAAGGGCAGGAAAGGAACCATATGAGAGGAAAGAGCGGAGCGCTAAAGTATAGACGGGTGTAAAGAGATAGAGGGAAATACTAGCAAAATAGGGTGTGTGAACATGAGTGTGAAGGCTAAGGGTCTTCAGTCAGTTCAGGCAGAAAAACAGGCTAGTGAATAAGAAAAAAAAGCAGGAGAAGACAACGGGCAGAGAGGGTAAAGGTAACTGTTAAATACTTTATATCCCTATCAATAAAATCCAAATGCAGATTAAAGATGACTCTGCAGTATATTGTGAGAATGTACCAAACCCCAATTGAACAGAAATTATTTACCCAAGAAGGGCTGCAAACTGATATTGCCAGATATATTCCTCGGGCTGATTCACCAATGTGGCTCTGAGCCCCGTTAAAAAGAGTATTGATACATTACCATCTGTACTTGGTGTTAAATGCCAGTATAGAAAGTGATTCTCTAACTGGCCCAGGGAGTCAAATTTTGACGAGGACCAAATGTTCCAGATTTTCCCTCTCTCATTCATGATCGGGATGAAGTTAGCATGCCAACCACACAGCAAATGTGTTAATAAAGCATGAGGTCTAATCATCTACTATTTCACTGGATACATAGCCTTGCCGGTCTTGTTCACAAGAGCACAGAAATACAGGAAAATACCTCTCGAAAACCTCCACACTTGCAGTAAAAAGACACACAGCAGAGTCCAGGGGAAGCTTTCCGCGTAAATAAATTATGAACAAGTATGTTGCGCAGGATAGACTGTTGGTTGGGAGCTTTCCCAGGAGGGCTCTAGCAATGATACTTTCTCATCTTCCAGCAGAGTTGTATAGCATACACCACCTTCCATTACTCCATCTTTGCGCATGAAAATACGGTCTATCCTTATGCCAGGAGATCTATGTTTTAAATTCCTCAAAGTGTAGCTGTTTCCAGCAATGAACTGCACCGTTCAAACTTATCTGGTGTTGCTAACACAGTGCTTCCCAACATTCAAGTCAGATCTAACCCCACTGCCCTTACAGATGACAGCAGTGACACCACAGTTGATTATGTATAAGTTTTCTACTCATATAGTCTACAGTGTTTTTGTTCAGTGGTCTGTCAAACCTGTACACATCATTAGGCAAGCTAATTTATAGTCTTTCCAACTGCCTCCATTAAAATGCAGTTTCATTTGCAAATAGTGGGAGTCTTGAACATATTTGGACAGATTTGACCCACGCCTAAAAATGACATGCAAGTACACTAGTGGTCAGAAGTCACTTTTTGAAGGTATTTTTCCCACCAGTCTCTGGCACTGATTTTTTTTTTAACCACTCCTTAATACAAATCCCTTTAGTTGCGAGATATCTAAAGGGTTTCTTGCCTATACTTCCTTTTTACCAGTCCCTGAGGCAGTGAAGCAACCCTAAAGCACAGCATTTCCACTACCATGATTCATAGCTGTTATTGGGTTCTTCTCCTGAAATGCTGTTCTTTGATCTGTACCAAACATGTCTACTGCTACTATGACTGAACAACTCTATCTTTGATTCATCTCTCTAGCACGCATTCCTCCAAGTATTCTGGTTTGCCTACATGGTCAACGGACAAACAGTAGTTCAGGTGCAATGCTCCTACTTGAACAAAGAATCCTTTTCTTGGTACACACCCTTTCCAGTTGAATTGTGCATAATCTCGTTCATGTACCTACATGCTGATCCTGAGATGAAATTTAGGGGTTCTTTTTGTGTTAAGAAGCCTGTTCTTGGAATGAATTTCTTTGGAGAAAGCAAATTTCGATAAATTAGCCAGGCCACTTAGAGATAGATGATACATGTAGATTTCCAACATTGAACTTATAATCTTTTTTGTTGTTAATGTGATGATACCACAAACCCCAGTATCAAAAAGAACAGCACAGAGACCTCAGTTTTAAGGAGGGCCCCTGAAACTCTCTGAGTTTCAAATCTTTGTCATCTAAATGTTGAGGTATACTTTATCTCTCATTGTGACTGATCTTTATTATTTGTCTATTATTATTTATCTTTATCATTTGCTGAAATTATGAAAATACTGCACAACAAAAAAAGTTATGCCTCATTTGTGTTTACTACCTTTATCAGTAGACAGTGGATCTATGAGGATGTGGCTCCACAGTGGATCTATGAGGATGTGGCTCCACAGTGGATCTATGAGGATGTGGCTCCACAGTGTAGTGGTTTACACATTTACCTAACCAATGAAAGAGCCTCGGTTCGTGGCTGGGAGGAGACACAAATTTCTTTAGAGTTGCATCAGGAAGTGCATCCAGCATAAAAATCTGTCAAATTAATATGCACAGCTACCTGTTTTGGCAACCCTTTGTGAATAAGGAAGCATAATATGTGTTTGTCCAAACAAATGAAATTGGATGTCTTTTACTTTCATGCTATACTTCCTCCGGGTGTATTTGTAGTTGGAAATCCCTTCTGACTCACTTCTGAATCATTTCTGACTGGAACACAACTTGCAGTCAGAAAACAGTATAGATGTTTCAGTTTGAGATACTGAGAGTTCATCAAGCCGGTCACAGCCAAGTCTAACTGAATTTGGAGAGGCAGCAGCATCAGTTCTCCCAGGAGCAAAGCACAGCCTGCCATAACCGCCTAATAACACACATAACATCAACAAGACCCATCTGCTGAGAAGACAAAGGCAGTGGGCCTTTTCCATGTGTCTACCCATAAAGTGCTGCCTGTTCAGGGTCGAGGAGTGTGAGTGCCGGTGAGCGGGCCCTGCTGTGCTGGGGAGGAAATTCTCAGGACGATCGATGCAGAGGATTAGGACCGGCTTTGGGGCTCAGAGGCCTGGATCTGAGGAGTATTCTCAGTGGGGCCCCTGGGAGAGCTGGAGAGGAAAGCTGGAGGGAAGAGAAGAGGAGGGGCAAGGAAGAGAGGAAAAAGGGCTAACCTGGAACTGTCAAGAGGCTGAAAGAAGGTTGGCCGGGCTGGGAATAGAAGAGCATTCAGCTCACCAGGTGACATTATGAATGGCACTGAAACCCCACCACCCACTCTAATAAACACATACTGGTCAGCCTGATTGGATAAGCTGGAAAGTACAGAGGAAGGAGGAGGAGAGTTAATGTAACAAAATAGAGAAAACAGATCGACGAACTTGGATGAAGTCGGCTATTTGGTCTCCTTACACTCCATCTTTTAATTTTCTTCCGGCCAAATCCGTAGTTGTCTTCTAACTCAATGAGCGCGGCGCACAACAAAAGGCTCCGTGCGTCTGTGTGTCTGCCTCTGATGCTCATGATTGGTCAGCCCGTTCGCCAGCTCGCCGCTCTCCCCCGGGTACAGACGGTTGGATCCATGATTCATTTTGCAATGAGGAAAAAAGGAGAGAGCGCGTGTGAGAGAAGAAACAGCCAAGACCACTGGGAAATTATACGGTGGAGCAGCGTGGTGGATCTGGAATTAAACGGCATAATTAATCAAGTAAAAAAACAAGCACGTTGCTCATACATTTATTATTTGCATTTTTTCCACTTCAGGAGATGTAATCAGCAGATATACATTGGGGCCCCTGATCCTTGTCACAAGGACCTGAAGGCTGAGCGCCTGTTTCGACCACTGACCCTTAAAGTATAAAGTAGGATCAGTTCTGCCCAATGCTTTTTTTTAAATTCCTCACTGACTATCATCTTCACACAATGCCCTCTGCCTCCAAAGTAATCTCTACAACAAGCAGAACAAGCCTCACAGAATCACGTTGTTGTCTCCCTATGCTTTAAATTAGGGCGTCTGCAAAATTGGGTTCACAACTCCGGGCCCTCGGCGGAGTTGTTCTGTATTATGCAGTGCGCGCTCTTGACACGATGAAGGAAAAAAAACAAAAAATAGCCACTTTTGGAAAAACATGGTGGAATCGCAGGAATATGATCACACAGCTGCAAGGGCAAAGCCGTGTAAACATGGGGCGAAGGAAATTCAGAATGGCAAAATGTGGCAACAAAACTCGCACCGGGCTTCATGACATTTTGTAGCACTGTAACCGCGTGACAGCTGTTGCTTCTTCTTTCAGTGTTCCCTGGTTTCCCTCTAAGTGATCCCCGCCTCTCTTAAAGATGCACTTACAAATTGGGCACAGATGATTTAGCTTATTTGAAGCTCGGTTAGCTGTCTCATCTAGCTGTAATAAGCCATTTATCAAATTACTGATTGGCAGGTGTTTTTCTCAACGCCTTCTTCTTTTGTAGCAGAAAAATGCTGCTGATTGGAGTTAAACCTAACTTGAGCCAACATTTGGAGTTATAAAAATTTAATGTCACCCCTTATAAGCCGTTTTTTGTTTTTTTGTTTTTTTGAAGGGCCCCTTTGTGTGACCCTGGCCTCCCTGGCCTGTGGTCACTTTGACTGTGATATGATATGCAAAAAGTTGTTAAGTGCATGAATGCATATTAAATCCCTCTCAGGAAGCCAAGAGTTGTCTTAGCAGACATTTACATTAAGTAGATCCTCATTTCATAAAAAGCTAATTAAACGTATGCTAGCATGCACACAGAACTTTGACTTACTTTCAGACATTTGAATGTTTTTTAATCAACATATCCCATGTATCCTAATATGTCTTCCTCATTGTTCTGTGATCAGTGAAAATGTAATGCATATTTATAGGATCTGATCTCTTAGCTCATCTCATACACACTACATTTTACTCACTTATCAATCCTTTATAAGTACTGGCAGTAAGAGTAGCTATAACAGGCTGTTTTTTATTGTGGGAATATTGATTTCCCCCCTCCATGCGCCACACATACACACAGGATAATCAGCATGAATGGGTCATATATACACATTTGCACATCATGGATATCCTCCGCTTCCACCCTCGTTATACCCATTACACATAAATACGTCCGCCAAACAGTTTGAAACGTATCACTCTTCAGCTGGTCAATATGGCTTGTTCCTGAAGCGCCATCATCAATCGAGGTATCAATATGGAAATACCACTGTGACCCAGACATTAATCAATTGGGCTCCTCGGGGAGGAGAGGCAGGGCAGGGGCACCTAAAATCATCAATGAGACGGATCGGGCCGCAGTCAGGCTCGGACAGTCTGTATTGATAAGAGCATTTCCACCTGTAGCGGCCCGAGCGGAGAGACAGGTCGCATCTGAATTCAATACCCGCCGCCGCAGCTGCGCGCTCCGAGCCCAGAAAGACACGGTTGAGCGGAGATACGTGCCTCGACTTATCATAAGACCAGTCTCTTTTCTCCATATATGTCGCCTTCCTCCTCCTCCTCATCCCCATCCACAATCTTTTCCTTCTGCCTCAGAACTTTTAGGCCAATGCGCCGCGCGGAAAAAGCATCACGTCTCTAACGCAGACTAACAATGACTTCAAATTAAGTTCTTTTGTCTTTATTCCGAGGCTTACTTTGCTGAGCACCCCCCTCCCGCCACCGCCTCCCTCTCCTCGCACAATCTCTGGAGTTTAGTCAAACCTGTTTCCTCCCCCAACTTCAGACTGTGAGAGAGGAAGTCAGTGAGAAAAGTCTTCAGATGCTCGTTTCTCGCATCCATCTCGCTGCGAGCGCGGGATTAAAGTGCCTTCTCACCGCTGACATCCAAATCTTGACACAATCAATTAGATCCGCGCTCACTGCTTTTGCTTCGTTTACCCAGATACAGTAAGCAGAGAGGAGGATGGTTGGTAGCGTGAGACAAGTGGGCCTCCTAGTGGTGCGCTCGCGTATGCGCAAGGAAGAGGAGGAGGATCGCTTTACTAAAACAAAGTGGAACATTAGATCAGTGCAGCTGAGTAAAGAAAAGGCAAAGGTTGGGTTCGAAACCGTGCAAGTCTCCGTGAACGCAACATTGGCTTGTCAAGCAATGTTGACAGTCCCCATATTTGACTTCCAATCACATCCCAGAGCACTCTCTCCCTCATGGTGCTTCTTAAAGGTTAGAGTTCATGGGTCGTGTGTCCTGTGTGCACACAGGCCTGCCCTTTTCATTCCTAATCAGCTGCTCTTTTTTTTTCTTACTGTGCCAGAATGGAGCGATGCACCACAAAGGTCATGGACATGGATTTCCTTTGGTTTGACTCAATGAAAAGGTCAGATGAGGGCACCATGAAATGGCAGTGAGGCCTTCACATCGGCCACACAGGGACCAGAGTTCTTACATCACCCTGAAATGGCACAGACCGAGCCTCTCTTGGGCCGCTCTCACAGGATCCAGGAAGGTCCTGTGGGCTTCTGTGACCTTGTCCCCGTCCCCCTGTGACTTAAGTGTCCCTCAGCAGTGTGCAGAAAGAGCAGAGCATCAAACTGTGGTACAGAGATTTGTGTGAAACTAAACTTTTTTTTTTTAGCCCATGGTATAAGTATACTTCTGCTAAACTGCATTATAATATACCAAAAAGCTGTCTTCTATAAAAGACTCTGTACTTTTCTCCATACTGACATTTCTTGTATAAACATTTGCTGGTGTTTTTATATGTTTATAACAGCACTGTCTGTCTTTATAAAGGTGCACTAGATTCATATTTAGCTTCAGTTCACGAGACCACTTTTCTGTGGTGGTCATAGCTCTCTTTGGCATCCACAAGCAAAAAACATAGAATCTTAAAAACCTCCTCTGTATGTCTATAGGAAAAAAAAGGAATCACTTCAAAAAAAAAACATCCTTCAACTTTAGATATAACAGGATGTTTAGCTGAATATTTGATGGTTTCACTGTTACTGTTGATGTTTCTTACATGAGTTGCTTTTAATTTTTCAGAACAAAACACATGCCTTTGGTCTCTGCGGGTCACCCATGTGCAAGGTTGTTTATAAAGTCCATTTTTCTATACTGTTTGCACTTCTATTTGTAATTTTAGTTTACCAGAGGTTCTGAACCTGGATCCTTGTAAATGCATTTGACAGGCTGTAAGTCAGGGACAGGCCTACCGATAGGTTTGGTCATGCGTTTCCCACACAGAGAGATAAATCTGCCTATTCAAAGAAACTTAAAAAAAAACAAAACAAAAAAACAACTATTTTAAAGGCTTTTTACAATTCAAAGTGTTCTGAAGTTTTCTCATTGTCTATATAAAAAGTACTGCTTTCCTTCAAGGCATTTTGTAAGTACAAGTGTCCTCTACATTACTGCCAAATCACAACACTTGCAGACATAGACGGGTAAACTACCAGCTCACTTAATATCCACTGGTTTAGTCGTCAGCTTCCTTCCTTCCTCCCTTAACTACAGCTTTGTTCAAATACCCAATTTAAATAAAGCAGCATTTTTGTTGATCCCCACCATAATTATCCAACAGCCTACAAAAATAGATGAAACGTCAGCATTACCCCTGTTTCAAACTGAATGACATTATTTTTAGATTGGAATTTCTTCTTATGATTTATCCCTATGGTGTTATGTGAATAAACTAATAGTCAGTTTTACCACTTTAAGGCTTTAAAAGAAATAACCCAAACACCATCTGGACACAAGTACACCCATAGCTGCATTTGACCAATCACACACCGTTTTGGTCACTGAGAGCTATTAATGATTGTAAATATTTACCACAGTCTGTAGTTAATAGAATTAATTTCTATGACACCGTTTTTATTTATTTATTTATTTTTTTTATTTCTTACGACAAAGCTTTATTAAGAGAGGATTCACTAGTTGAAATATCTGGGCTGTTATGGTAGCTTGGGGTTTCCTAAAGTGCCTCGCATGACGTAACTAAACCGATAAAGAGACACAGGAGACGAGAGTTTTACAAGATTTGATTTATTAACTATGATACAGATCACATAAGGCCTTGCTGTATACACCATTCCCATTGAGACAAATTACCATACTCAGTAAATAATGACAGTTTTTTTTTTGATGTTATCATTTCAGTTTACAGTACTTCATTTATTTATTTTTGTATCATTTCCACCCCACCCCATCCCCCATCATTTCTTAATATTTTTTTTTTATTATCTCTTAAATAGTGAGAGTGGTGGAGCCCACTTCCTTGGTCCGGAAGAAATCATGCACTATACTGGGCTGGTCTCTCAATCGTTCATCAAGAAATTGTTAAAAATGCTTCTTTCTTTTTTTAATTAATAAAATAAAACATAAAAAGAAACTTTCTCTATTACCACTGACTAAAGGGAAAAGTGTTAGACCCCCTAACATACCAATAAACAACCATTTGAATATAGTTTTGCTTGTTTCTGAATTTAACTTAACAGACATCTGTCACCATTGTTGCAAAAAAGAAAAAAAGAGAAAAAAAAAACTAAGAAAAAGGAAAGCAATGCAGCCACAAATTATCGCTCAACCAAAGTCACATTTTTATTTTTTTAATTATCCAATGTTCTCCTAAACTGTCACTTTTGCTTCCCATCTCTCACTCAACCCTTTTTTTTCCTCCAGTCTTTGGCTGCCTCACAGTCAGTTCAGTATTA
Organism: Pelmatolapia mariae; assembly: GCF_036321145.2. Classification (NCBI taxonomy): domain Eukaryota; kingdom Metazoa; phylum Chordata; class Actinopteri; order Cichliformes; family Cichlidae; genus Pelmatolapia; species Pelmatolapia mariae. The sequence continues at coordinate 22,395,656 of NC_086239.1, forward strand.
ACACATTGATATACACAGGGAACGCCACTGGCCGGCGTTCACACACAAGTACCAGTGGTCACCCCTCCTTCTTCCCTCCGTCTCCCAAATAAAGATCCCATTCACCAGTTTGCTGTCTGTCTTCCCTCCCTCTCGCTCCCCCCTCCCCATTCTCTCTCACACTTTCACTGAGGATCAGTGTGTGTAATCTGGACGAGCTAACAGGGTTACACAGTGGGGTAATGACCGCGAGAGGAGCTGCATTCCTCTCCTTCACGTTTGGTGGGATCACACTGGTGTCTGGCCATTTGCCAAGCAACGCTTGCTAGCATGTTAGCTCCGACCTGCTCAAACACACACTCTTACACACAAACTGTACATACACTCACACACACGCAGTAAATAGGTAGTGTGGACTGATAAAAGCTCCTTTAAGAGTTCAGTGACTGGCTGAATGTTTTTTTCTTATTTCTTTGGGCAGAGAGAGAGAGATGCGCAAAGATGCAATTTAGTGTCAAACAGAACAGGTGACCTCAGTGAGCATCTGCTTAACATTAACACGCATAACTTCACATTCTTACTCAAGCTCAAAGCACGTGCATGAATGCACACGCACTGCAAAACCTGCTTCGATCGGGGCTCAGCAGTTCTCCTCGAGCCCCATCTTGCTGGTTTCTACGGTAACAGCAGGCTGTGAGCAGAGGAATTTTGTGATGCTCCATTCGAGTCATGCAGGCGGATGAATGGACTGTCTGTTCTGTCTGCTGTCTCTCCCGGACCCAACTGTCTCTCTTGGACAGCGAATGACGAGGGGAAGTGGCGGCGTAACAGTCACGATGGAGGGAGTTTGGCGTAGTGGTTGCACTCTTGCAAATTACATTTTGCGTCCACCAAGAGCAGGTTTTAATCTTTGTTTTAGAGACATGTCTCTAAACACTGTCTCATGAGAGGACAACACGCTGGGGCCTAGAGCAGCGGTTACCAATAATTTCCAAGGATAAAAAGCCTCCCACCTCGCAAGGCTTGAGCCTTACTTCCAGCTCTTATTTCTTGCCTGTAATGCTACATTGTGCCTCAGTCTCTAAGGCTTCATATTCTTTCTCTAAAATAACTTCTGGGTAGTGGAATGAACTCCTTTACAAAGGGCTGAATGTTGAGTCGGTGCCCACAGGGGACTAACAACTAAAGACACAAAGGCAATTTCATTCACTGCATGCTTAACCAACTGCAATGTGGCCACATGCTTTGCGGTTCCACTGTCAGGATCTATGTAATCTCAACTGATTTTTACCAGATTTAAAACTGCCACAGTTGCTTAATTTATAATTTTACACTTAAGTTAATCCTACTTGACAGATTAGTCTTGACAATTGCACCTAAGAGAGAATCTGAAGCAACACAAACCACAGTAGGAGAAGGATGCTACGCCCATGCAGCAGTGGAAGCAACTGCAATACCCATTTCTTCCTCTAGATGTCAGTGGTGTGCTCCCGGAAAGAGACAGTAGGGTGGACTGACAATAAAGTGAACAGTGGCTGTCATGTCATGGCAGCTCCAATTTAAAATGTGCCTTAAAAGTGCTCAGAAAAGTGCTTTATGAACAAGGTCCTTGGTATGAAAACTGCAGCACCAGCTCGCACGTGAATCCACCACAGCGTGAAAGAAGAAACATGACAGGCGAGGATCCAAACCTGGAATTATTTCCACTCTCTGTCTAATGCAGGGAATTTCACTTAAAACAAAACGTCAGGGATACAGGTGTGCTCAGGGAAGCAGCCAGCCAGCCAGCCACACATTACACTAGTTGCCAGTTCGGCTGGGATTTTTCTTAAATGAACAACATAATAAAAACAAATGGGGACAGTGGTAATGGGAACGTTGACTGAAGGCTTTCACCAAATACAATAAAATAATCACATTTTAAGCTGTTTGCTTATGTGTTTACAAGAACAGAGCATGAGGATGAAGTTCAAAGTGACAGAGAGTGGGAGGAGCCTTCCCAAAAATGCATAGACAGCACAGTGCCCACAATCCTTTGCTCTAATTTGCTGCCCAGTAGATCCAGTTGGGTGAGATTTTTTTTTTTTTTTTTTTTTTTTTAAATGTGCTTGGCATACTGCCTCAACTAAAACTGACTTCGTCTGTGTGTGTGTGTGTGTGTGTGGCCGAGTAAAGGGTTGACAGATAGGAATTTGTGATCGAGGAGAACATCCTGTTGGGTGAACAGCAACTCGTGTCTCTTGCTCAAGTCCTCTGTACAGTGGTGAAAGAAACAAATGTGTGTGTTCAGGCTCTCTGATCCACTTTGTCCCAGATGCAGCCTCCAATTACATACAGCAGGTGGACTGATTTGCAGAAAAACCAAAAAAAAATGAAAAAACAAACGTGTGCAGGCCACCAAATTTCCCAGCACAATCAGAAGCTAAGGGACTGAGGAGAATGGCTGTTGGAGGCACACTGGCCACTGGGTGTTTGCACTAAGTGCATGGTTGTGTGTACGCTGAAGCAATCCCAACATAAAGGACTACACATTCACCCTTGTAATTTACTTCTTAGTCCCTCCCTGAGTCCCTTTAACAATTACTGATACATCTGACTCTTCATTCGCCTGTTTGTCTGTAGATTTGCTATAAGGCAAGGAGGGCAGATCTAGATGAAGTGAGACTGAGAGACAGAAAGGGATAAAGTGGCAGGGAGGGAGAAAGATCATACTGTCAGTTCAAAGGCTCCTCAGTGTTTCTCCTTCCTGGCTTCTGTGTGTCCGTTTTTCTGAAAGCACTGAAGGCTGAAATAAATGCCCCCTTCTTCTCCCTGTACATACTGCATCTCACTCGCTCTCTCCCAACTTCCTGCTTCAATTCGTCTCCTTCAGTTCGTTCCCAAAACTTCAAAATCTCTCATTCTGAAACCTTTAAACTGAATCTTGTTATCCTTATGCTTTTTTCCCCTCCTCTTTCCCTTGATCCCTGATTCACAGTGTGTGTTGCTCTGTCGGGGGGTGATGCGGGTGCAGGGAGGGCGGCAGCAGGGCTGGGAGCGGCGACTGGGGAGTAGGAGGCGGGGAATGGGATGGGGACTGATGATGATGGGAATGATGGTGGATAGGAGGACCATAGTGAGGAATAACAGGTGGAGTGGCAGGGAGGACGTAGGGAGTTGGGGACGGAGCTGGTGAGGATGAGTAGCCTCCAGCCATGCAGGAGTAGGCAGAGGTTCCTCCTCCGGAGAGCGTAGCTGTGGGGGAGCCAGGGAGGCCGTCAGCCAGAGGCTGATGGTAGAAGAAGTATGCACACTGTTGGATGAAGCTCTCGATGATTGTCTGGTAGGTGCGGGTAGCAGTCAGAGCATCCATGGTGGTGAAGTCTGGTCTCATGAGCGTGGGCCAGAAACAGATGGACAAGTTCTCACTGGTCATCAAGTTCATCTTGTTGTTCTGGCTCACCCTGGAAAACAGAAAGAAAGAAGTGAAATTAGATGATCATTGCCGGTAGGCTATATAAATAAATAAATATTTTTGCCTGTATGTCATTTTTGATAAAACTCAAAGTTTCTAGAAAAAAACTCATTATTTTGAAAATATAAAATCATACATAAAAACAAACCAACACAGTTCCAGTGAACAGATTACACACATTATTTGTTTATGTAAAGGAATGACATTGCTTCACTTCGCTAGGTTGCATCGATAACATCACACCACTGTCAACAGGAACATGGTGACATTGGTTATGCACATGTACCTAATCAAAATAAGTGTTTTATTTTATGTCTTAAATCTTGAATTGGCCCAGGATCTGACAAGGTCCATCAGAGTTTGAGTTTAGAATCTCACAGAATATAATTACGTTTTTTTCTTATGATGTTAAAGTGAAGTTCAAGAGTTATCCTTCTTACATCTCTCAATTTACAACCATGTAGAGGTGAAACTGTCTCTTGATAAGATAAAGAAAGCCCAAACTGTAAAATATCCTTATTTTTTTAAATAACTGATATGCCCCTTCTTTTTTATTTAATCATCCTGTCACCTTTCGAGGGGGTTAGGCCCTCAGGTCGATGGCCACTATTTTATATCCACTTTTGAATTCAGGTTTCAGTTTTCCTGACACATGCTGATAACAGAATTATTAATTTATTACATAAATTAAAATGTAACATCCACTACCATCCATTTCAAAATATAGATAACGTGACCACGGCATTAATGAAGATCATTTCTCAGACTGAGTAAAACCTCTGTTCATCAGTAAGCTCATCACACTGATATCACCCTTGGGTCACTTGACTGTCTGACCAGTGGTGTAGTCAGCACAGTCGCCAGAAGCCATCTCTGACCCCCACCGTTCACTCACTTGTTCAAGTGGCTGATGACATATTTGAAGACCTCATAATTCTCCTTAGGGAAGCGGCGCAGAACATCCTTCATCGTCTGGAAGCGCTGCTCCCTGTCGTTGATCTCTGAATGGTGGCAAAGAGAGATGGGAGGTTAGCAGGAGGGAGAAAAGTGGCTGAAAGACAAGATTAGAGGAATCTGAGGAGAAGATGTCAGGGGAGTGCGAGTGGAGAGTAAAGAAAGATTAGGAAGGGATGGGGAGAGCACAACTGAATAGCAGAGAGCTTGAAGAGCATAGGGGAGGCAATTTCAGCTCTAAAAGCAGAGGTCTGTGCAGGACACATTGATTTCATCCTAATATAAAATTTTCTCCCTGACAAAAACAAAAATATTTGAACGGACTCCAGACTAGATTCATAAAAATAATATTAAAAAAAACATTGTACAAGGACCGCACACACTGCAGGAGAAATACATCATGCATACACCCATTACAGTGTCCTGCAGCTTACAGCAACACACACACACTCGCACACTGACACACACTCAGGGTGTGTTAAGCCTGATGGCAGTGAGGAGTGAGTCAGACAAACTGACGTCACCGGCTAACACAGTCCATTGAGAGTGCGGGAGTTTGTGTGTGTGTGCGAGTGAGGCAGAGAGCAGCAGCGAGAAACAGCAGATGTTCTCCTGCACATCACAAACATGATTTACAATCGCACAATCTGAGTTTGTATTCCCACAATGAGGTCAGTGCGGATCAAAAACAGATTTGGGACCGAACGACTTTACAGTCACAGTTTCCTCCCGCTCTACATCCATCACGAGCGATCAAAACTTAACTCAAGTTCCTTACAGCTTATTTAAAGTAATGTCACCATGACAATATCCACCAAAAATCCACCCACCAGCTTTTCTCTCTGTCTCCTTTTTCTCCACCTCTCTGCTAACCCCAATTTGCTATTTTCCACAAATGACGCCTTTCTCATCTCCAACTCTACCATAATTTTTCTTCTTCTTTCACCCTCACTTCTTTTCCTCTATTGTGGTACAAACTGCAGGAGCTTTATCAGGTCTCTGTCACGGCTGAAAGGTCACGCTGGGGGCGTTAGAAAACAAACACACACACACTCAAAGACATGGGATGCAGAGCTCGGTGAGTGACAGCAGCCTCACGGCCCAGGGTTAAATCTCTCTGGCGTGATGCAAGACTAAGCTATGCTTTAAATCTCCATTCTGACAGATTACAGGACACAAAGAGAAAAAGCGAGGCTGTGGAGAGGGCAGGGGCACTCTCGTTTATCTAACATATTTTCTCATGACTTCATCCAGACCCTAGTGCTCCTGCATCCCTCATCACGCTGCGCAATCAGCCCCGCATCCTCCTTCTCAAAGCCTCCATCCATTTCTCCTCCTCCCGTTTCCAGCCCTTTACCAAGTGACAAATCCAATTCTCCCCATGGGTGGATTTGGATTGCAGGAGTATTGCTTGTTAGGTTAAAGGAAAAGTTACAATGAAGGGGAAAGGATTTCAGGCAAAATCCAATCCATCCTCGGGTTTTAGTGCAGAATTCTCCCCACATGCCTCAACCTCACCGTCCCCACAGCCCCAGGACTTACTGAAGGCCTCCACCAGCTCTGTCTGCATGCTGTAGGGCACCAGAGGGTCAGGTAGCTCAGAGAAGAAGGCCTTCATGGCGCCTGCCACTGTGTTGATGGTGAAGTCTTTCTCCACCAGATCGAGGCTGTGGTCTGAGGGGGAAAAAAAATGAAACGGAAATGCGACATTTTAAATGCAAGACAGATGTATGCCAAATATATACATCACAACTGTGCATGCATAGAATATATAAGAAAAAATAACTCTTCTAATTTCATCTAGTCATCACGCCTGTATCATGAGATCAATGCTTTATCCCTGGACCACACAAGTAAAAGAAGGCAATTTAATACATTTGAGGACAGTGAACAAAATGGTACCACGTAGGGATGCATAAATATTTATCGTTTTCCTCATTATTTAGTCCCCCTCTGCTGCAGGGAAAGAGAGTAATCTCTATTATGAAAAATAGCTGAACTGTCTTTTGGCTCTTTGTGCCGTCTTTGAAGATATAGCCTAGCCAGTGCAAAATTCATTCACCGAACTGATGCCACTGTTGTGTGATTATCAGTGTTATCCTTTTGGCCAATCAGTCAATACGTTTGATCAATACTTCTTTGCATCCATGGAACCGATTAACTTTTCATTCTGTGCTACTATTTTTTTTCTTTGCTCACTGTACTCACCTTTGAATATAAAACTACACAAATTCAATACAGCAGCATATGACAAACTTGTGTGAACTTTGTATGGTGGCTGCTTATTCTTTTTTTTGGCTGCTCCTTTTAGGGGTCCATCTTCGTCTCACCCAATCGCTAGCATCCCCTTCTGTCACGCCAATCCTCTTCATATCACGATATCACTACATTCATAAACCTCCTCTGTGGTATTTCTATTTTCTTCCTGCCTGGCAGCTCCATCTTTAACATCCTTTGTCCAATATATTCACCATCCCTCCTCTGCACTTGTCCAAACCAGATCATTCTTGCTGAGCTGATTCTCTGATGTACTCATTATTAATCTTGTCCTTCCTTGTCACTCCCAGTGAAAATCTTAGCCTGTTCAACCCAGCCACCTGCAGTTCCACCTCCTGTCCAAACCATAGATCATAGCAGGTTTCAGTATCATCTTGTAAACCTTAGCCATTATTTCAAACTTTCCGAGATGTATTCCCATTAACAGCAGTGCCTTGTAGAAATAATGGAGTTTATATAAATAATTTTTGTATTAATGTGATGACGCACTTCAATTTGCTAGGTCTTCATAATGCCAATTTTCCTAGATGCTTCCAGTGTGCACACATCTTAGAGACAAGGCTGGCCAAACAGACTTCTCACTTCATAGTTTACTTGATATAAATATCAAACTAAACTATTTCAAATAGCATCTCTGTTGATGTACCACAAATCATTTTAGTTAATAAACGTAGTTAAATAGAACAATCAACGACAGACAATTGTAAAGTTAATTTGAGCAAAGAAAAAGCCCAGAGAGCAAAACCAATAGAGCACCACTCTCCCAGAGAGTGTGTGTGTGGGAGACTTAATTAAAAAAGCCATTTTCTGATAACTTTTTACTTTACAAAGGTAGTATGTGCAGAAAAAAGAGGCAAAACAGAGTCTCACAGCTTCAGTTTAACAAGTTCTTGAAAGTCTGATTTGAGCTCCCACTTTTAGAGTTTCCAAGCACAGAGCTTCTGATGCCGCTTCACCTGTGATGAGTTATCTGAATCTTCATGGAAATGACGAAGTGCCATCTTCAGCACTGCTATGAGACACCTGCGCTGTAGCTTCACCTGTAATTGTCTTGTCCCATCAGCCTGAGGCTCAGAATGATTCAACACTGGGTTTCAACTCTGATTACCAGAGTAGGATTTAACCTCAACCAGCCGTGGACGCATGAATACACACACACGAGCCATCTTTCTGCGCCATCTATCTCTGCAGCTGCAAGCTTCATTAACCAAACCAATCTGCAGGCAATTAACTGCCTACACCAGACAGCCACACGCATGGAGACACACATCGAGGGCTCTTGTACCAAGTGAAGCTGCAAGCGCGCAGAGAAGCAGGTAGACGATGGAGGAGGCAGTAATGTAAGAGGAAGTGAAGGCCAATTCCCTCAGAAGAATTAATGCTCCAAGGTTAATTAAGGTGATACAAGATTGTAACAGATAGAAGCAGACATACACACACCCGTAGGTGTGCATCTGAGGCATATGTGCACATGTACGTGTGAGTACAGTAGGCACAAAGTAACACACCTTGCTCAAATTGCCGCTGCATGCTCTCCATATCTGCCTTGTTCCCGCAGACCCTGTAGATGCCCTCTGTGTTCAGGCCTGGTGGAAAGAGAAAGAAAGAGAGAAATGGTATTAGCTCACAGTTATTTTCATATGTTTAATTTGCAACAAGTGTCAACTATACGTGGGAGCTGCTGAAATAACATAGAATTGTGGAGTGCATAAATGCACTCAGAAGTGAGAAAAAGTACAGCTACTGAAGGCTGTGCTTATTGCCTATGTCCCCTTCAATCTAAACACACTATTAGCACAATTTATTAACCCCATAAAGCACTCCTGCAGGTCTGCTAATAGCCCATTGGTCCATTGTGAGAAATTCAGGCCATCTTAGTGCCACAATGCTATAAAATGACCTGAGAAAGTGTAATTTGTTTTTCATGAGCTTTTTCTCTCCAACTTAAAGTCAATTTGCAGCCTAATCTCAACCACAATAATATGTACTTTGTAAGAAAAGCAATGAAATCCAGCTAAAATTCCAAGTCATGATTTGACATTCTGAACAGACCGATAAAGAATTGTAGCAAATATGAATCCCTCAAACATGAGATCTCAAACCACGAACACAAGACAAAAGAGTAGCAATGAGTGCTACTTTTCCTACAAGCCTTACTGCTCCTCTTGCCTACTGTTTAAATTTGTGTTTTTCCAGACTTTTAATGGCTCACAGCAGGTGCGCACTAATGCAACATGATTGAGGTAGCCAATTAAATGCTTATTATGTCAGGCTGTTGGATTTTATAATCTGTTTACTGCAATAATCTATTCTAATATAACCTACTATAATTTTTGACAAATGCACTGATTTTTCATACCAACTATGGCAAACACTTTCTTTACATATTAGAAAGTTTGCTAGTAGTCCAAAACACACACACCTAATGAACAAATTAGAAAAACTGCAAACAAGCTAAAGTGGGACAGAAAGCCACATGGAGTGCCAGCATAAATGAAAGTGCACTTCATTTTGGTTAATTAATATATTTTTCCCCCCAAATCTACATCCTTAAAATCCTCTATTCGCTGACACATTGGTGGCAATCTAAGAAGACAAAGAGCAATCCAGAGGGAGTAAAGGAGATGGGGAGTGGCAGAAAAAAAATGGGGCCTGAAAGGAACAGGCAGGGAGGAAATGAGAGAGCTCTCAGTCAAGGCATACAAGGCATACAACATTGATCTCCTCCCCTCCTACCAATCAATTATCCACAAAAGCTTTTCGAGCCAGACACTAGGAAAACAGGGATGGGAGGACAGATACGGAGAGGGAGCAGTGTAGTAGTGGTGTGGTGAGGGAGAGAGAGAGATAGGTGCAAAATAGAAAAAGCACCCGAGGATGGGATGGCCACTTACAGGAGTGTGAGGATGCATAGTCAAGACTGATGAAAGAGAGAATGAGAAAAAAATAAAGGGATTAAGATAAGGAGGGCTAACCAGAAGGATGGAAAACTCCAAAACACACTACTGAGGGAGGTTAGGGGACAATGAGAAGAAGCTAGTGGCTATAGAAAGTGGAAAAAAAAATTCCTATAATAATAAGGGAAATAAAAATTTCCCTATGACAAACAAGTTTTTTTCTGCCCCCTCAAACATTTTCTTATATAGTAATAACCTTTTTAAGGCTTTTCCAATTTATAAAACAGTGTATATTCAACAAATGAATTATTGTCAGCTTTGGTGCATATACCTTTAAGCACTGCACACACATTTTAAAGCAGAATAAAAACCTAAACTACACTAATCTGTGGTGACTTGTTAGCAATCAAATGGTCAAAAATGCCTGTGGGCCTGCAATCACACAAACCGAGAGTGCGATAAATGTTCCCGCCGCGTTACAGGCTGCGATTCTGCAGAGTGTTACTATCTGACACCACTCCAGCTGATCCCACATCAGCCCAGATCCCAGTCTCTCTCAGGGTTCAGCAGCCCAGAGGCTGATTTCATAGTTCACCATGGAGACGAGCGGTCGCTGGGTGCTGCCCTTTTCGTCGCTATGGAGGCTTGTACGGCCGGCAGATATGCCTGCACACGCTAAGACACATTCATCACCTCAGTACCCATGAGCAGAGCACACTGCGACTACCACGCTGAGAAAGCCGGAGCTGAGAAGAGATAACAGCAGTCGCTGTGGATTGATTTTATATAGCTGCTTTTCTACAAGCTCAGAATGCATGAAAATAACACAAAATACCACATCCACTCCTATTATTCTCAAGGACAAAGAGAGTGAGCAATGAAGCACGAATAAAAGAAGCAACAGAAGACTTTAGAATCGAAACTACAAGCAGAGAGAAAAAAAAGTGTTTTATTCACAACCAGAAAAAAATATGATTATGAACATTTGTGGGGCTTTTTATGTGTATATTAAGGACTGGAGGATTACCTTTCATATTTACACAGCTGCATATAAGCAGGGACAGGGTTTGAAGTGAGACTATAAAACAAAATATTGATCATCTCTTTTACTAAAGTTCTAGTTTTTGAGATATTGACTGTAGAGATATTTGGCTTATGTTGGAATATAATGGCACGAGAAGGGTGAAATAAGCCATCCAACCATCCCTCTACCTGAGCTGAAAGCTAACTGCAAGTGTAATTTGGCTGGTGGATATAGTTTGGTATAAAGTAGTTTAAGTAACTGGGTCATGACGTCAGGAAAGAGACACTTTCACAGAGTTTCTCAGATGTATTTTTCTTTTTAAGCAGTGCAAGATGAGCTAAGGCAATTTCCATCATATTCAAGAGAAGGCATACATCTCTGCATCCAGTATCTCCAAACCTGGGTAACTCACACCAAATCGAATTTGATGGACAAATTGGAGGAAAAACATGTTTATTTGATTTGGGGCTGAACTCTTCCTTCAAGTTAGCGCTAAGTGTTTTTGTTCGAGGTAAAAGGAAAAGGGAAGGATGTAGGTTAAAGCAGCAGGTCCAAGGTCAGCTTGACAATGTCACTCATTACCAGCTCGCACTGTAGTGACAAACATAGTGTCAGCGCTGTAAAGTAATTTCCTGAGAGTGTGATTATACCCAGAGATTACGGACGCAGATAGGAGGATAAGTAAAGTCTGACTTTACAGCAGCTGCAATCAAAACTAAATAGCACATTGTAGCTCATTTCCCCTTCCAGTCCCAGAATTCTGTCCCATATGTGTTAGTATGCAAACAAAACATGTCATATATATATATATATATATATATATATATATATATATATATATATATATATATATATATATATATATATATATATATATATACATACACACACACACACATAGATACACACACACACTGTTGGTTAATAAGACGTGTGAAGTTATACTGCTTACACATGCCTATACTCATAGGTAAAACCCAAACAAGCCAAACACACAAAAGAAACTTCATAACCCTGTGATGTTGTTCTGACAGGAGGAGCTACTTCTTTTAAATGGTGTGACTAAAACACACCCAACCGCATGCAAACAAAAGGTGTGGGGGAAGGACAGAAAGCAATGAAAGAGGAAACACAGGATTTGAGAACAGTAGGGAAAAAATATGATGACTAGACAAGGGTGACAACAGGACAGGGAAAGAAAAAGAAATGTGTGCTAGGAAGAAGATGAAGGAAATCAAATGTGACAAGTGTAGGTACTTGGAGAGATGGAGGGAGGAGGAGGAGCGGATCCGGAGAAAGAAGTTGAGAAACAAGGACACAGAAAGAGACGAGGGGAAAGGAAACAGCGCATTAGGAGAAATACTACAAAGCAGCGAGTGAGGATAATAGGTGGAAAATACCTCCTGAGGAGCTTGGAATTCACTCTTGTGCGTACTTGAATGCATATACAACCAGTTTTTCTACTTTAACCAGGTGCAACTGCTGTAGCCACTTCCAGTGAACATCTGAACAGGGCGAGGTGAAACCTATCATGACGCTTTGTTATCGAGAGCTTTGCCCCTACGCTTCTGCACAGAGGAAGGCGGATGTTTTGTAAGGCCGCAGTAATCCACAAATACTGAGTCTTTAATCAGGACAGAGATTACAGTGGAATGCACTGGCATGTCAGTAAGCTTGGCCAAATGCAACTCCCATTATGAAGTTAATGTGTGCACATTTTTTTTTATTAACTGACGCCTTGAGTAGCTAAAATCCTTTTTATGGATCCAGCCGAGAAGAGGGAGAGGCGTGCGATGTCTTCACACGCGCACTGACCCCGCAAGACTTTGCTTCTGGTTTAATGTAACAGCTGGTAACAGAGTGAGAAGCAAGCTGGCAATCCTAGGGCAGTGGGGCAGCTGAGGAGCACGGCAACAGGGTAGCAAGGTTAGAGGAAGCTATCGGAGCGCGTGTGTCTGCGCTTGCATAGAGGAGACAAGAGGCCAGGCAACAGACTAAAGACCTGTCAGCGAAACACAGCTGCAAAGTTCACATAACACAGAGCAGATGAGAATATTTCAGTGATACTAATATTCTAACATACTCCATATTAAAAAAAAATTATGCTGCTTAAAATCAATGATTCTGTCTCTAAGGCAACACAAAATACTGTCACTATAACCACGGCCATGTTTTCTTTGATGCTTTTACATGAACCACTTGCAACATGCCACATGAACCCTTTAATATTTATGTGAATGATTTCAAATTCAATTCATTTTCTTTTCCTTATTAAAAATTGGGTTGTAGATGTTCTCCTGTATAGCCCACCTATAGGCTTAGGCACAATCATCAAATAAACCTGAGCAAAGAACAATAGAGACAAAGAAAATGCGTGAATGTTAATGTAAACCAACCAAGAAGAGAGGACGGATAAGGAAATATCCACCAGAAAAGAAACGATTCACACTAATGGAAGCAGCTATAGTACATGCAGGGCCACAACAGCTCACACAAAGTTATTTTATAAGAGTTATTAGCTAAACGACTGAAACACAAGAACCTGCGATGCATTGCACTGGATGCCATTAAGCGTCCGTACAGATCCTTACCCGTTGTTTCAATGAAATGGATGCACTTCTCGATGAAGACTGGGATTGGTCTCTCAGGAGTGACCACAGTGGATAGTGGCATGCCAAAGTAGCCAGGTTTTGAGATGGAATGCCTGGGTTTGGAACGTGGTTTCTAGGAAAAATAAAAGGGAAAAAAAAATAGATAAATCAGAATGTTGGTAGCAATCAAAGGAAGAACATCAACATTTCCTGGTGGCACTGGTCTTGAAATGGCCATGACCTCATTTAAATGTGACTGTGTTGTTATGTTAGCAACTGTGAGAGACGAGACGTGTATGCACCTATCCCGCACATTCCTTAAAAGGTTAAACTTACAAGCACTCATATATGGCTGCCTTAAGCCCTGTTCTGTGCATCTACCTGAGAGATATGCATCACTTATTTCATCACTTTATCTCTTCCTTCTCTTGTATGGCATTCTGTTTCTGTTTCTCTTTCTGCTATCGCACGCGCACTGCTGTTAACCGATAATCAAACTCCCCTATTCATTGTTTAAATACTTTCTTACTACTGTTGTGGGAGTTGTGATACACTCTTGCAACATTTTTGCCTGCCACTCCGTATGGCTGAGGCGTCAGCAGTAATTGTGCTGTGCCTTAATGGTGTTCAGCAGGGATATTTGAAGGCCTCTGAGCCCTGGATCTCTAGTATGTCTGTCAGCCCCCTGAGGCTCTGGCCTGGCAGGCTGGGTGTCGAGCCAGAGATGCATGGTTGGCTGGACACACAGACTGCTGGTGCAGTGCAGGCCTGACAGACACAAGAAAAGGAGCAGAGGAGTGCTCATTAGAGGGAAGAAGCACGGCGTGCCCTCTGCTCCAGATACTGGCCTCGCTGCACTCTGCCAAACATTTTCGATTGCACATATATTCACACTCACTCTCAGTGGTACTCGAGGGAACAAGTGGTGATAGATTCATTAAGACCGGGCAGATTAACAAAGGCTCACCTGGAGTTTTTCGCCATCGCCATGGCAAGATATTTTTCATTAGCCTTCTATGAATAAGGCAATTATTAGCACATAACTGTAGGCTACAGTTATGTCTGTATGTGTCTTACCTTTAACTGTAGTTTCATTTTATCACATTCTCCCAAGAGCTTCAATTTTACATAGGCCAATGAGTTTCACTCTTCAAAAGTCATTAGCACACTCACTGTGATTTTTCCTTCTTAAATCTTATTAACTGCTAAAATATTAGGCAATGCTTAGTTAGCAAACAAATACATAAGAATATATTTTGCATCCAAGTATTTGCATTGCCCTCAAGACGCTCCTCTATGACAGCCTTTAGAAAAAAGAACATTGTCAGCGCTTCGGTTGACAAAAAAAGTTCAAGTGAAAAAAAACCCCTAAATGTCAAAAGATAAGAGTATAACAATGTATTCCAAGAAGAGTCTGCACCTCCTTCAAGAATCCCGTTAAGGTCTGGACTTGCACTAAGTGATACATGTTAAATACCTGCAGATTCTCAGCCAGTCAGTTACAGCTTCCCAGTTATCGTTCCATCATAACCCCACATGAGCAGATTCCTAAGTGGAAATCCTTCACTTATCACTCCCCAGCTACCTCCTCCACTGCCTCTCTGACACTCCCTGGGACGTCCATGGGACCAGGGGTAGATGAACCCCGTATTCATGCGTTCACAAAAAACTAACGTAAGGCTTTAATTGAATTTTAGGAACAGCAGAGAACTATTGTTGTTATAACTCGCTGCCAGTTTGGTTTCGAGCTCCATGTTGCAGCTCATAATTTATTTGTGTCCTATCACACTGAGCGTGTTGTATATCTGTGCCCTATCTCAGTTTAGCAGACTGTCTCTATACACCCACCCCCTCCTCCTGCATCCACTCTCCTCTCTTACTGTCTTCTCTCCCTGCAGTTTTGCCTTCTGGCCACTCCTTTCAGTTGCTGACTGAGACAGGATATGCTGCCAGCGCTGAGGAGACAAAACAGACCTCTACCACAAAATCAAAACACAACAGATCCTCAACAATAACACGCAGACAGCACAGTGAGCATTTACACACACTGTAGGACACTGAAACACAAAGCCGCTCAAAAGTTTTATCATAACTCTTATTTCCTCTCATCTCCATTTTCTTTCCGTGGCTGTTTCTGAGCCTTTTGTTTGACTGTCTCCCTGCCTTTTATTTCCTGCATGAAGTCAGCAGACAAACTGGGTGACTGAGGAATTTCAAACACTTTTCTTTCTGGCTGAGTAAGTTAGGGGGGAAAAAAAAAGGTGCAGACGAAAGAGAGAGGAAACGTTTCCGGCCTCTCGCTGAGGGAGGGTGATCAGGACAGACACAGTTGGTCAGCGCCTGCGGTAAAGAGGGCTTTAAAATGGGCTAAGAGTGTAGCTTCCATTATTTGTTCCTAGACGTCATGACTCAGATTGGTAGACAGTGCCCTAAGGCTCTCTCCAAGAAAATGTTTACACTGCATAACGCCAAACGGTCGCGTAAAAGACAACTGAAAAACAGGCTGAGTTAACCCCGACCAGCCAACAACAGGAATGGCTGGTTGTTTGCCAATGGAGAGGCACTGCCACAATACATCTCCCTGAAATGACCAAATAACTCCATAAAATGTCTTCCTGAAGGGATTTCAGGCTGCAGCAGACTGAAAATGGACACTTATCTTTCAGACAGCTGCTTAGAAAATAGGTGATGGAACTTGATCACTTTGTTACAACCACAATTAAGCCATAATGGCTTGTAATGTGGATATCCAGATACCAAGACATGCCGTAGGGCACAAATCATGGGCACTGATATAACTAATGATGCTGACACTGGCCTACCTTCTGTTGGCTTTTTTTTTTTTCCCTTTGGAAATGTGTGGGTTTAAAATGTGTCATGTAGTACTGGGCGGTATGACTGGAAATTTAAATCACAGTGTTTTTATCTATTTATTTATTTATTTTAAAGCTTTTGCCTGGTTTCACAGTATAATCATTAGTGCAATTTCTAAACAAATGACCCTTCATAAAAGGTATATATCAGCACATAAAAAGCATTACCCAAGATGTATTTCAAATGTAAAATTACTGGTGCAACAAAACTGTATGCAGTTCACAAATTACCATGTGCCCCACTTATTGTTATTATTGAATTACTTGTGTAATGTCAATATCTGTATTTTATTATTTTTTTTATGCCACATAATTAGAATGATAAGAATGAAGGGTGTGCAGTCATTACAGGTCCCTGTGTAATATGCTCCTGGCAATCAATCATAAACTACCTTTAAACCCTTTAAAAGATGAGAGTGGAGGTTTTGTCCGTTCACCAATATAGTGGCATTCAAAGTTCATATCCTGCACTTTATGGATCCACTTTTGCTCTGCCCCTTTGCATAGAGAGGGTCAAAGCATACGGTCGTGTAAAAATCACAGCTATTACATCTTGTGCACTTGCTAACATACAGTCACCGGCCACCTTGTTGGGTACATGCTCAACTGCTTTTTAATACAAGCCAATCACGTGGGAATTTAATGCATTTAGGCATGCATACATCGCTAATATGATCTGCAGAAGTTTTAAGTGAAAATTTAAGTGACTCTGAATGTGGCATGGCTGCTGTCAGTTGCAACGTTTAGAATTTGGGATGAACATGAAAGCATGCATCCATCCTGCCTTGTATATCGGTTCAGGTTTCTGGTGATGGTATAACATTGTGGAGGACATTTTCTTGGCACATTTTGGGGCTCTTTAAAGGCATTGTGTAAAGGACACAGTTTACCTGAGTACTGTTGTTGACCATGTGACCACAGTGTACCAATCTTCTGATGGCTGTTTCCAGCAGAATAACAGCATGCCACAAAGCTCACAGCATCTCAAACTGACTTCTTGAACATAACAGTGAGCTCGCTGTACTCAAACAGCCTCCACAGTCACCTGATCTTGATCCAATAAAGCACTTTTGGGATTTGGTGGAACAGGAGATTCACATTATGGATGTGCAGGTGACAACTGTGCAGTGACTGTGTGATGCTGTCATGTTAATATAGCCCCAAAGCTCTGGAACATTTCCAGCACCTTGTTGAATCCATGCCACAAAGAATTAAGACCGTTCTGAAGGCAAAAGGATCTAACTCAATACTAGCAAGTACATAACAGAGTGGCCAGTGAGTGTACTACTTGAACTAGTCTGCTCACAAATCCTGCTACCTTGTGTTTTAATGGTTCTCACAATTCTTTTTTTTTGCAGTGGGATAAATGGCAACAAGTGCTAGAGAATGCGGTCTTAGCAGTTGAACTATCCGGGAGGACAGCTTCTATTCAGGTACTTGGACATCACATCTGAGTGTGTGAAAACATTAATCATCCCCCTCCTGTTCCTCTCTGCTGACAGCCATGGTAATTATCACAGACACAGAAGCACAACATACACAGATGTAACTGCTGTTCAGTTGGCACTTCTATACCGCACCATGTGTGTGAATGAACAGCATACCAGGCTGATAAGCCGAACACTGTAAGGTCACTGCATGTGGGTGAGAGACAAGCACAGGAAGGAAAAGAAATGGGGAGACAGAAATCAAGTAAAGTAGGAGATATGCGTGTCCAAAAGACAAGAATATAATGGGGGGAGAGAAAAAAAGTGACAGGAATGTGAGAACCAGTATGAATCAGCAAGAACAGGAGACCAAACTGAGAATATGAGAAAAGTAAAGGAAGGAAGCAAAGAAAGATAATCAATCCAATCTTAGTCAAAACATCACTGCAGTACTACAGTAAAAAGAAACAAAAAACATGGCCCCAAGTTACACATTACACTACATATAGTGACTCTGCTGTTACATATAGACTTCACATACCGTAGATAAATCTAAAAAGGAAGCTTTTAATTTGAAACAAAGATTACTTTCCTTGTATTCTTATTCTGTTTTTTTGCTTGTTAGTGCTATTAGCAGGGATGTTCGCACCTAGTTTTCTAAAATTCTGCAGTGATTTAGTATCTGTTTTAATCTGTTTTATGTGCCAGTATAGAAAGACGTTTAAGAACCTTGCAAAAGATCAATGTCTAACATTATTCCTCTAGCTCTCATATATGGGAAACCTGAAGATACCAGATAGAGATGGACACAGACAGATGAAATAGCACAGTCTATACCACGGCTCTGTCCCTATTCATTAAGAGTTTCTGCTTTCTGGTATAGAGGTTTACTGACCAGAGTTTGCCTCCATTATCTCTGATGATCTGGCTAGTTTAGAGGGATCCCACAGAGCGGTCAGTGAAAAAATATTGCAGACATCCTTTTATACAAACCCCCTACAGTATGTCATGTTATCAGTGGGCTAAGCTTCAGAGAAGACAGATCTTTCTCAACTCATTAGAAATTCCTTGAGTTTAGTTAGAAACACATTTAATCGCAAAAGCAAACAGCTGTTCAATCTCAAACAAGAGCTAATATTGGAGATTATGGACATTTTATGTGTCTATTTTCTATATGTATACAGATGAATTTATAAAAACTATATATAAACACACTTGTCCCTTTGAGGTATTTTTCATACAGATTTTCTATATATTATAATTATATGTGAGGCAAATATATTAAAAAAGTAAACCTGACATGTTTTGAATATTTAAAAATAACCAGTTTAATTGACACAAATGTTTTCTTCATTTGCTTAAAAAATAATTTTACCTTACTTTAGCATTAGACACTTTAACCTGCCAAAACAATTAAAGGACGTGAGGAGGTTATTAAGAAAATTTTACAGTTTAAAATGCACTTGAGTGGGTGATTGGTTCAATAATAAATACTGAACATTTGGCAGTAAAGCTTGCTAACTGTTGTGTTGGAAACTGCTAAACTAAGAAAAAGAAAGTGTTCTGAATTTATGAGTTAATTTATAGAATTTTTTAAATCAAAATGGCACTCATATTAAACTTAAGCAGATAGTTGCATGTACACTAACCTTAGTTCTGCGCAGGCTTTTGAGAATATTTCTTTTTTTAGGATCCTCACTATCCTCAGTGGAGTTGTCTTTCTTAAGTCCTTCGTCATCTTGGCTTGCCTTGAATGAGCTCCCCATCTCATCATCGCTGCCGATAGAAAAGCTCGTCCTAAAATTGCTGAACTTCCCAAGCCGTTTGGATCTGTCTCTGTAAAGCTTAGGCTTTATGCCAATCGCAGACAATTTTCTTCTGCGCTCCAGTGAACTGCTATCAGCTTCACTGTCTGACCCATTCCCCCCAGCACTCCCATTTGAATGACCCTTGTTGGCATTGCGGATGGTGATAATCTTGCCCTGTGTGCTGTCATGTGGGACAGAGTAAATATTTTCCTCTTCTGTGTGTCTAGGTTTGCTCACAGCATCCATTGGCTCAGCATAGTCTGAGGGGTCATAGCCACCATCACTACCTCGGGCCCAGGTGACAGCTTGGGGCAAAGAGCGGCGGTTGGTGCCTCCCTGTTGGTCCATGTAAGGGCCAAGATTAACCTTAAGGACTGGCTTGGGCTTCACTTGTGGAGGAACTTTGTTGTTCACCTTGCTCTCAAAAGTGCTAAGCTCGGAAATGAAAGAGAAGGGATCATCCGAATCCATTTCTGACAGCTTGAAGCTTCCCAGTTGGGAGCTGAGAGTATCCTCCCTCAGGGTAGGGTAAGGAGGTGATGGATCAATATCATCTTCTGAGTCCAAAAGTGTAACCGGGCTGGGAGAGCCACCACGAGGGCTGACACTCTCATTGGTGCATGCCTCTGCTACATTGTCATACATGTGTGTGGCCTCAACAATGGTGCGCTTCTCCATCACCTCTTTTAAGAAAGGCTGGAAGAGATCTATCTTATGAAGACCACCTACTACACCACCATGTCCACATATTACCGTGTTAAATCTTGCCTCTATTTCATGAGCCAATTCTTCCCCCTGAATAACTTGTTCCTTCGCAGAGTCTGAATCTGACAGCTCCATCTGGCTCTCCCCTACTGCTAATAACTGGATTGGGATGATGTCTTGTACCTCACACAGAAAAGCACATAATGTCTCCAAAGAGGCCTTGCGGCGAGTAGAGTAAACAGCAATGTAGCCATGGACGAGCCCAGTCTTGCGAAGGGCTAATGAGGAATGGAAGGAGAGCAATGACAGCTCGATATTCTGCTTCTGACCTCCTATACTAAGATCCAGCAGAACAGAGGTGCCACCACCAAGGCTCAAGGAAGGACGACAATGCTGGGGCAAAAGGAAGGGAGCAAGGAGTTGGTCTAGGTCGTAGGTGTCTCCGCACATCAGGCACATGACTATCCTCAGGTCTGCCTCGAGCATTGACTGGGACTGAGAGTCTCTGGAGGATGGAGGAGGTAGTGGAGGGGAGCTGCTCCCTATGTTTCTACGTATTTCTAAGAGTCCTTTCAACATCTGAGTGATCTGCTTCTCGCTGACATTGCGGCCATAACCCATGCCTGGAGAGGCAGGGTCTAGATAAGCACTCTGTAGCTTTGCAGCTACCTGCTGCCCTTGTTGTATGAGAGTTTGAGCTGTCTCCCCTCCAATATCCCCTATGGACCCCACCCCCCTCTTGGTGACCAGAAGGAGGGACAGTGGCAGTTGAGCTAAGCTGTTTTCCCTTTCCCTTCTGCTAATAGTCGACTCTCTAAGCTTCTCTATACTCTCGACAACATAGGAGAGAGATTCCTTTGAATTGTACAAACATAGGCAACCATGCGGTGTAAAGGTTGGTGTGTAGAAGGAATTAACTGGGAGACGTACATTGCCCTCTATGGGACGGAGGGTCAGCTCATACAGTTTTCCATCTAACACGTACCGGTCGTCACTGGTGCACAAGGCTCTTATCTCATTGGCCATCTCTCTGGCTAGCCCATCTTTTCCTAGAATGACAAGATTTATCCGTTCAGCTCTCCCCCCTTCCAGTCTTGCAGAGTCTGATGAAGGGTACCGAGTTGGGAATCTGGAGGCCAGTATCTGCTCTATCTTAGTATCCACACAGTGCGGATTGTTGGGACAGGATTCCTTTGTGGGGTGATAGATAAAGTGGATATGTTTCAGTACAAGAGCATCCCTTTCTGCCTGCAGCTTCTGAAGGGCCTTAAATCTTTGCTCCTCCCCCAGCACTTCTCGAATGGCTCCCATTTTCTCTGTACTCGGTTTTGCATCCAACTCTAACTCATAAAAGAGCTCAGAATATTCAAGGAGCAATTCTTGAAAGTCTTCTTTGGCCCGGTCGATGATTTCTTTCTGGTGTTTATTGTAGATATCCAGATATTCAGCTTCATCCAGCCACTGGTAGAACTCTTCATTCATGATGAAGCTTCTGGCCTCCTCCCATGGCTTCCCTGGTGTGATAAAAGGAGAGACACTTAACTTCTCCTTGAACTCCCATCTCATTTCAGCCCGTTTCCGCTCATTCCTTAGCTGCTCCAGATGGGACTCATAGATGGCTTCAGCTGCTGGGGTCTCCAGTAGGTCTTGTGGGATGCGATCATCTTCCGTGTTATCAATATGTGTTGTGGTCTCCCAAGGGGTATCATCTAGCACAACAAACCACTGAGAGAAATCTCTTTTTGTCTCCAGGACTTTCTGAACTCCAGACCAGCTCAAGTGGTCTATCTCATCCAACTGTGGTAAGAGTGTAGACAGTGCCTGTGGCAGAGTACTTAGATAGAGCTTCCTAAGTTTCTCTATGTGTTCTTGTTTAAGTCTATGCACATGCTGCTGGAAGAGCTTCTTAGCTTTAGCAGTGCCCTCAAGAAAAACATAGTCCTTGTACTCGGGGGCAGTCTGCATGCGCCGACTGACAACAGGCCATGTCTCATTGTAGTTCTTTACAATTCGGTTGACCAGCCACTCATAGCGGTCTTTGGCTGAGGCAATCTGTTGACTCTGCTGTTTCAGTGCCTCAAAGTAGGGGATAATCTTGGGCTTTCCCCTACTCTTGTCTATTAATTGAACCAGTGTAAGAAAGGCTAGGTCAACATTGACATTGGAACGTGCTGAGGTTTCTACCACCTGTAGATTCTTCTTAGTTAGGGCAAAAGTGTGTGAGTCTTTAATATACCGCTCAACACCTTCATCACATTTGGTAAGGACCAGAACCACAGGCTTTTTTGTTTTTGCTAGCTGGTTATATAGGTTGGTAACAAACTTCATCTGATCCTCAAAGCTACGGTTCATACCCCTGCTAACATCTACAGAGAGTAAGAAGCCATCCACCATAAGCTTGCCTTCAGGCATCTGTTTCTGCTCAAAGTCTTGCTCCAGCCCCAGCTGATCTGTGCAAAAGTACATCAGCTTTTCAGCTGAAGCCAGCTTGGTGGAAGCTGCCCTCTTGATGTAAGGCTGCAGTGCCGTGCTTCGGTGTGGCTGAAACGTCTGATCATCAATGAACTCAGTCTGCTCCACCACATTTATACGGCATTCTGACCCCTCCTCCATTGTCCTTACAGCCTCTCCCCAGTATAGGAAGTGGTCATTGTTCACTACACGCCCTCCAAAGTCACTGGTACTGAGAACAGAGGTGTGATCTAGGTAGAAGTCATCTGCACTTGGCCGGACAAAGCGGTTACATAGGCAGGACTTGCCCACACCGCATTGCCCTTTCTCCTTCTCTGTGCCGGACAGCCCAAGCACAACCAGGTTGTAGGTGGGTGGCCGCGGATCTTGCTTTTTGGCCATCATCGTTGCTGGCAGAGGCTCATCCTGCCATGCTGGCCGTGAGCTCTAGAGAGAGGAGCAGGCTGCCAAGGAAGCAGGGTTTCCATGCAAGAGAAGCTCACTGGTCTGAGGTATGTTCCTGCATGATAGAAAGAGAGAGACAAAAGTGAGATTTAATCTAGAGATATACAAAAAAATATTCCAATATTCTAATGACAACCTTTAGCTACGGTGCCTCGCATCTAAATTCCTACTATGTGCCTGTGTTCTGTTAACAATTGTTAATCTCTGATCCTATTTCTCCACTGAATATTTCCTGAAAAGATTGAGGTCAGTGGTAAAGCTGTTGGAATGCTGCACATTACTTAACCCAGCTGTAGCTCAGTTAAAGGCAATTTTTTCCCAGTTTAACTCATTTAATTTTAATGCTGCCAGGACTGCAGTGCTAACAGTGGTGCCTTCCACATTTCATTCTCATGTTCATTGCAACGCAATGTGTGTTTTGGCTTATTATCTGGCTTCTAACAGTCTGGTTGGTTTGCCTCACTCGCAGCAACATTAGAGGAAAGTAATGTAGCTCTTTCACTACTGCAGCAAACAGACAAACGACTGTGCACGCAAACATATGCACACAAGTAGCACGACAGTCTTGTAGAAAAAGGCACACCAAGCTCTCGGCACCCTAAATGAAAGACACACACAGGAAGATGAAAGCAGATAAGTGTTCCAGAGCTAAAGTTACTAATTGGCCAACTAGGGAAAGCCATCTGCATTTTAAAAGGCTGCATTGCCTGTTGGCTGACTTGTTTCCATCAAAAACATGTTTTCCTATGTTTATAACCAAACAGATAAGAGTTGGCTCCTGTACCATCATTAATGTCATGCATATTTACCTAAATCAGAGGCAAGAAATGGCTGCATTGCAAGTAAGAAAAAGGCAAAAACACATAAGACCATATAGAGATGCTTAGTTGCTCATCTCAGTATTATTTATTCGACTGGTAGATTAGGTCTAAAAATAAGTTAAGAAAAGGGAAAGGATGAGGCATGAAAGGGTGTTACAACACAATTTGTATGGAACAAAAATCTTGTTAAGCTCTCAGACAGATAGCATGCACTGCATTTCAAAATGATGGAGACCACCCCCTCCATGTCATAACTGAGTCATTTATGTAGTAAAAACAGACATTAAAACCACTATTAATCAAGAACAGCTCTTTTGACAGAGAACACAAAAGCAGCCAAAGCCTTCATTATTTTTGAATCGAGTTTGTCAGGCAACACAGATCTGCGGATTCCTAAAAATGAACCTCACTGTCCAACACTGATTCACCAGAGACACAAACAATGACAAGAAAAAATGGTAAGAAACTTGTGTGTGTTAGAAAATAGTGTAGACTTTAAAAAAAGCTACACCCAACCTGCTATGTAATGACTACTACATATTTTATATACTGCATTTCTGAGTTTTATTTGAAAGGGAGTGCCACTAATCACAGTTCAAAGCTGAAGCCTAGTGTTTTGCTAAAAGTAAATTCCACTCAGGCTGTGGATTAAAATTACAGAGACAAGAGTGCCCCTGTGCTTAACCAGGTGTATAACCCAGCACCAGCAGGAAAAGGAATCCATATCAAATAGAATACCTCGTGTTTTGATATTTATAGAGGAAACATGCATGAAAAATGCATCAAAGCTCACAGAGGTGGACCAAATCCCTATAATAACAACATGCATTGTACACTGTGTACAGCCTGACTTGATGGTCGATAGGATCAAATACGAATATGACCTAGGAATTGTGATCAATTCATCTCCTTCTCTCGCTGGGCATGTGTGTGTCTACTTGCTTGATAGTATATGAATGTACACATTATAGATGACCACCACACACACACCACTTTAACTGGGTGGGAAGGACTGCACTGTGGTATTTATCGAGGTATCTGTGGGTTAATAACAAACCTGTTCACTGACCTAATTATGTTCGCATTACACAGATGACTTCAGCAGATCCCTCAACTGCATTCACCAGAAAAAAAAGAGACCTGCTGCCCCTGGACATGGTCCACTGACTTAATTGAACATCTATTCAGCATAATAATAATAATTTCTTAATATACAGTGTCTACATGATCCTTTGCTGTGCTGTATACAGACATCCTTCACAGACATGAAATTAAAAAGCTGCATGGTACTCAAGACCATCAATAAATACAATACATACTACAATACATATTTGTAGCTGCCATATTATTAGTGGATCCCTCATACGTGGTAACCTTTAATTTTACAGCTACTGCTAGTCTGTACAGCAATGTCACTTATTTTAAATTGCATATACTGCATTTCTTTTTATTCCCCCAGAGTAAACCAAAAGGGATTTCTGGTAGGTCTGTGGGCTCTAGTTTTGCATTGCTAGCTTGTAAAACTTATCTCTGTAGCGTAAACTGTTGTGACATGCTTGAAGTAGCTGTCTACTGCATGAGCTGAGAGGGGGTATTACCTTTACAGATAAGTAAGGAAACCCTAGTGCAGAACCACATTAGCATGAATGTTTCATCTGAGCTTGCACATGCGTGCACATAAAGATGACCCAGAATGTATCCTATGTAATCAAGATCCTGGTGATGATCACTTCATGTGTGAGATAGGTCATGTTTGCGACCAGCAGTGAGGGTCTGGATTAAGTGCAGTCAAGCACTCCGAAAGTCTATATGGACTTGGCGGCTGGCCAGGCTCAGCACTTTTACAGATGCCCTGGTAGCATCTGCTCTGCTGACCCTACCTATCTTTTTCTAATTATGTTCCCATGTGTGTGCAAGGTGTACATGGACCTCCAAGTTCATATAGATTTTGTGACAGTCAGCCCACATATTCACTAGAGCAGAGTGCAAGTTAATGTGTGTGCATGCGCGCGTGTGTGTGTATGACAAGGAGATAGGCTTAAAAAGAAAAAAAGTAGCAACAAAAAAAAAGTGTTGATGTTATTTTTGCTGGTCTGTTGTGAGGATGCAATAGTTTCCAACACAGCGAATAATAGAGAAAAATGAAATGTCTCGCTGAGTGACGGCTGCACCAAAGTCACTGACAGAAACAGAATTTATATTAAACTGCAACTGCACAATTCAGCTTGTTTCTACAGCACGTCTGCTGGCAGCCTAAGTGCAGCATTTCACACAATAGATCTAGTCATTAGGGGAATACATTTCCTCTTTCCCATAAAGACACCACTGCTTGTGCTTAGCTAGTCTCAGTGCAGCAGTCCAGGTGCAGAGTAGTCAGGCAGACAGTTTCCTAGTTCACCCCGAGGCCTGGTGTCTGCTGCGCATGTCCAGCCGCATACCACCATCTCGAGGCCCTGGGCTGGTTTAAGGCCTGCGTTGTATCTGCCTTGGACCCTGAAACGTGACAGTAGGCAGAATGACAGGAGATGGAAAGGAGGGCAAGGCACTGTAGGGAGGCAAAGGAGGGTGTGAAGTTTGTACCCCCATCCTCTCCATGTGCACTAACGAGAATGGGTCCAAGAGAAAGGGGAGAGAGGTCAGCAACCTGGGTCATGTGAGTTGCAGATTGGAATTCCCTGAGGGAGGGCGTGGTGAGGCGCAGAGGATACAAGGGTCAAAGTCTGACCCATCCCATCACTCACCCCCGTGTAATCGCAAATAGCATTATAAGCATGGTCTACCCAAATACCACATCTCCATTTGCCTGATTATTTCATTCCCTCCTTTCAAACTGTTTAAAAGCAGGAAAGATACAGCAATCTTGCCTTGACTGAACCAGCCCTTTTTAGGACACCTGCTCTCTCTCAAGGACAAAGTAGAGGAAGATATGATGTGTCTGTAAGGTACTGGAGTTCAGCCTTAAGGTAATGCTGGGGCGTCAGGGCGTGAAGTTCAGAATAACACGTGCTACAAAGGGCAGCAAGGGAGAGACTGTTCACTGCCCGTGAGGCCATACAGCTTTCAAGAGTTGGCTGCATTCCTTTCATTACAGAGTTACAACAGTTAGCAAGGGAGGATGACAGCCAGGCCTGTTTTGATACACACAGAAATCCTTACAGACTGGAAATGTTGGACAAGAGAGAGTCCATATGGATTGAATGGGATGACCATGACTGAAAGCTAAAGTCAGAGTCAGAAAAATAGTTGTGATGGAAATAAATGTTGAGTTGAAGTGCAACACTGTTAGTAAAGGTCAAGTATTTTATAGATTATAGAGTGAAAGAATAATATAGTAGAAATAATATTTCTGATAAAAGAAGGAGTACTTTATCACTTTTCTTAAGTTGCTGCCAAAACCATCAGATATGCCTCAGAGAATCTCACACAGTACAGTGTGAACAGTGCTAAGCAAGGACAAACTAGGAAGCCGAGTTTCCCAGAAAACCTTCTGGTTGTAGAGTAAGACACACTCAGGAAAGGCTGGGAGTTGACAGAAACAAAGGTCATGAAATAGTCATGAAGTGTGCAGTGTGGTGATGAGGATTATGATGACGACAGAGAGGCAGCAGGGAAAAAAAATCTCTCTCCTGTATTCTCGAAGATTCAAGAGTGAATGACCCTTCCTTTGTCTTCGTCCACAGCATGCCCCCCCCCCCCCCCCTTACCCCCACTTGGATGAATTAGGTCTGCAGCTAGTTGTACTTCTCTAGTCTCACCCAGAACATTACCATCATCATATAGATTTCCGATTCCCATCTGTCAAGAATCCCTTCTCCATCGCCCGCTCCCATTTTGCCCCTCCTCTGGAGACTTGCTGTCCATTAGTAAGATACTAGGGTCGTGGCCAACGCATTGGGGCTGTGTGTGGGTGTCGACAGTCCTTCCACTGATGCTGCTTCCTGTTCAGGGTGGGTCGGCTCGCAGTGGAAAGGAATTAATTGATATGAATGCTGAGTCAGAAACGACTCATTTTAAACATCACTTAACCAGCGATGCGCACAGACGTGGGTCTTACAGTGACTCAAATATATGATGTATATGCATCTATATGTAAATGCCTCCGCACTTCACATTCACTGCCCTTTACACGAAGTGCTCTGTGGCACAGTGCATTCAGCGTAACCACTTAAACAGAAGGCATTTGCCTTTTCCACATATGCAGCATATCCATCAATCACACACCAAACAGGAAATACAAATACCCTCACTCTTTCCATCCATTGGGTGCATGCATCAACAGAAGACAAACACTGCAATCATACCACTGCTAACATATTTCACATGTGGCCAGGCAAACAAACCGCACAAGCACACCCAACTGCAGTAAATGATTCCTACAAAAATACTTTTGCACAGGCTGAATCAATCGACCTATAGCTCTCATATTTCATAGTAAGTTAAAAAAAGTAATTCCTATAAACTCATTAAAACATATTTTGATATGACAAACAGAAATATTAACGCAGCAACCAAACCATCACATAGCCAGGTCCCGATTCAGAAGCGCTGGTTAGCGCTGACTTGGATTATGGTCACTCCGTGGAATAGCTTCAGCTAGTCACATCTTTCCATTTGCAGGATCACATGTGGTACACTTTGTGCATTAGCATGATCTGATGGAACAGTGATATAACCGCATAAACAAAAGAAAAAAAAAGGCAAATATCATACCCCCCACAGCCTCTCTGTCTCAGTACATATTTGCATTCCACAACATGTGCACTGAAACACACTAATGGGAATATAATACCTTTAAAAATGATTAATACCTCCATACATTGTAAAACACCATCATTTTAATTACAGTACACCTTAGCATTAATTGCAGCTATAGTCTCAGAAGACTCCTGAGCATTATTAGTAAGTCACTCCCATGCAGCTATTCCCTCTGATGGACCCCCGAGGAGACAATGCTGCTGGACAAACAGGAGGAGGCAATAAACAAAAACTACTGAGAAGCCAAAATAGCCAGAGCAAAGAAGACTGCATTCACAGTCCAATCTGAATTTCAAGACTATGACTAAAGATTTGGAGGAGCTAAAAACCAGGAAAGAGCAAGGTTTAAGTGGCATGAAAAAGGAAGAGTTTATGGACAAATCATTGCATTTAAAATATCTTTGTGTATCGGACTGTTATTGAAGCAGAAAAAAAAAGTAACGCTCACTTCAGGGTTAACAGTGAGACTATTTGCCCGATTAACAGATTAATCCACAGGATGAATGAAAATAGGAAATTAAAATGATCAATTGGCTGCAGTCCAGATGTGTGATGGAGCCAACTGAAAGCACTGCATTTTTAAGACACACTCTTTTACATTTGCCCTAGAACTCCCCTGTTCAACAGGCTGCACAACATAAACAACAACAAAAACAACAACAACAACAACAACTGGTGCTTTGCATGCAAGGTCAGAAGGACAGATGGCCTGTGTTTTCCTTTGGCACAAAAGTTTATCTGTGGACCTTCGCTCTCCCTGCTTCTTAATTCCCTCAGCCTGACATGAACTGGCGTACTTATTTCTTTTAATGCCCTTGACCCTTGTGTAATTTTACCTTCGTCCTTTTCTTTCTATCCCCCTCTCTTCATTTCTTATCATGTCTCCCTCTCTGTCTCTCAGTTTTTTCTCCCGCAGCAGTGCCTAACCTTGCAGCCGGGCCTCTGTCAGACTAGCAGACTGTCTGCTGGTGATATTAGCATACATCTGATCCCTGCTCCCCTGCTAGAAGGCTTGTCAGCATCAGCACAACTGTATACACACATTCAGACATCCAATACAGCCGCCCTGTCCTCCTAGCCAAACGTGATGCAACAGCACAAACAAAAACCGACAAACACGGATATAGAACATACGCAAATATATCCAATGCACAAGGCAGGACGGAGAGCATTAAACGCAGACACGGGGGCAGGCTTTCAGAATGTAAACAAAAACATGGACGTACGCGGCGGTTTTATGCCTAAATCTGACAACATTTTGCAGAGAGCGGTTAGCAGGTGGGTTTTTAAACTCAGCTGGCAATCTTCCACCTGAATGAGCTTCCAGTTCTAATTACTAGTGTAATTGGTTTGATGGTGTGTGTGTGTACGCCTCATTTTAGCACTAGGGATGACCTCCATCTCTCAGCACTGACAGGTGGATATCATGTGCCTGCATTTGTCTTTGCTAATAAACAGGTCCATGTGCCATTGGATTATGATAAACTATGAATGTAATAAAATAACACCACACCAAATAGAGTTCCTCAATTTTAAAAAAAAGTGCATAAACTAGGAAAGAAGTCATATGCATCTGATGCGTCTGAAAGAACGGCAGAGCCAAGCAGAACTTTCTATCCTTTACATCCTAAATAATAGAACATAGCCGACTCTGCGCTCTGGCCTCTGGGTGGAAAGTCTTCATGTAGTAAGAGAATGTCTTTATAAAACAAAATAATGCAATTTTGTAGATTTTCAATAGCTCGGCTCAGTGACTCACACTTATTCAAAACTGCAATTCCACTCCTAGGCACATAAAGCTATTCACATAAAATAATATGATTTGTGAGTGGCAGATCAACTGCTGACAGTACCTTCAATTTAATTGTCATTATTAACCCATTTTCAGCGGAGCGCTCGTCCTTAGCTGGAGTAAGTGCTTAATAGATGTGCTGGGTGTGTTTTCCAGATGGTGCACAAGACAGGAAAGCTGTGTGCACTCACGGAGCGATGCCGCTGCCACCAGAGCTTAATTTTTATTACTTTATCAGCCGCTGCAAAGATTTTGACAGCCAGAATAAACTCAGGGGCAAAGGCTTGATTGCAACATTTTTTGGTTTTTTTTGGCGTTACTGGTACAGCTTCCATTGTTTTGTCCTAATACGAAGGAAAGTTTCAATTGTGCAGCATATAAGCTGTGCACATGTGTGCATCCTCTGCATTCCCTGCTTCCTGCTTTGGACTGTTAAAGGAAAGCGAGAGGAGACCAAACAGGTCCGGTGGCTGATTTGACGTCAGAAACCTAAAGCCAAATTATACAAAGTATATCTATCTTTCATTTAGATTTCCTTGAGATGTGATAGGAGCTTGAAAGGTTCTTTAATTGACTTTCTAAACACAACCCTGAAAAGAAAAAAATATATATACACA
This sequence comes from Pelmatolapia mariae, assembly GCF_036321145.2. Classification (NCBI taxonomy): domain Eukaryota; kingdom Metazoa; phylum Chordata; class Actinopteri; order Cichliformes; family Cichlidae; genus Pelmatolapia; species Pelmatolapia mariae. Next base: position 22,426,546 of record NC_086239.1, read on the forward strand.
TTTTACAGTTAGCCTCTATGCAGGATATCATCAAAGAGAGAGACGTTAATAAACTGCTGATACATTAAAGACACGTCATTCAGAAAATTGCAGCTGCCAAGGCTTTTACATGTGAACATTTTTCACTTTGACATTAAAGAAATACAATAATTTTTCTTCAAATCACAGAGAGTATAAGCGCAATGCTGCTAAACTCTTTCCATCTGTACTTGTGACCTGAAGGCTTGGTATATAATTATGCTCTATGATCCCTACAGGGAGCTCTTACATCAGCCAGAGATCACCCAAACCGTTACTAGGTGACAGATGGTCTTCACGCACACAAAAACAGCCACTTACACCTACAGCATATGCTCCAACATAGATACGGCACGTTCACATCTAACAATATACACAAGCCCTCTAACTCACATGCTCCCTGCTTACACACTGAACGTTTAAATAAACTTTTTCCCCCCCACACTCCTCTTTGCCACAGAAATGTTCATGCACTGCTGAATCTTGAGACCAATTAAAAAGGAAAATGACAGAAACGAAAAAAAGGGGGACTGAGGGGGAAGTGGAAGATGATTTAAAGCTATTTCTACAGAAGGCTGCTGAAGCAAAGTGGTGGCTGTGAAAGCGGCGCAGCAAGCCTGCGAATGCCACATTGCATGTGGTCTGGTCTGTTCTTGTCATGTTGTCATGTGTGGAGTCTAGGTGCTAATGGGCTAGCCTGGACAGCAGCATCCTTGTAGCATCATTGCACCCTGCCAGAAGCAAGAGAAGACAAACTAGTCAATAGTTGCCACCTTCATTCGCATCTCCAGTCAATTCTCTCTGTCCTCTCCTGCTCTGTGGAAGGCTAATAAAGCAGACCGTAGTAATAAAAAGGTACGCCTGGACAAAGCACCGCCAACTGCTTTTGACAGGCTCCCTAGAATTAAAGGCACAACCCAGATTCAAACAATAGTTGGAGACAGAACACCCCAACGCAGGCTTTGTTTGTGTAATTATTTTTTTGTTGAATTGGATGCTTTTTTTTTTTTTGTACTCTTATACTGATCGGCTGAGCTAGGGTTGGTGAGAAACGGCTCATTGTACAAAATGGAAAAATTGATTTGAAAAGTACAAATGGTTTGTGAAAGCTTATATTGACGCCAGAGTTAAATTGTGTTTTTCATTTCGAGTGTTTCAAAGAAAAAGAAAAATTATTTTCCATTGATAAATACAACCTTCCAAGAACTTGGGTGTACCACATTATAAAAGAAAAAGAAATGAGCCAAAGAAAAGAATCAAAGTTTTTCGAAGTGAATGTATTGTGAGGCGTAGGTGTGCGCAAAATCACAAATGAAGTATTAAGAAATATTAGGGAGGAACAAGAAGAGTTTCCAACTAAACAAACAGAAGAGAAAGAGGGACTTTGTGCCATGGCAGGGAGTTAACACAAGGAGCTTCTGGTAAGTGCTTAGAACTTGCGGTTGGCTAATGGTCTACAGACAGGACGACTTCATCGCTCATCTGTACCTCTTACTGCTGCCCTAACAAGCCTCAACATAAAAATCACAGACAACCACCTTCAATGCTCTTGTGTCCTCAGCCTTACCAACCACCGTCTCCTGTCTCTACTGCCATTCACTTTTAATCTTCATGACATTTTTCATCTTTAAATTGCTCTCCGGTCACTTTTGACATCTGCTCAATCATCAACTCAGAGACTTTCCGCGACTTCAAGCAACTACAGGAGAAATAACCTCTGGTGACAGGAAGTAGGCAAAAGATAAACTTTTCTAAATTTCCAGGCAAGCAACTGAAGCAATGACCAATGAGAGGGAAGAATACCGATGATTGGCATATGAGCTAGTAATAAATACATTAGTGGGTCACCTAGGCAACCAGAGCCTGGAATGTTGTTCAGCTTCAAAGCGATGTGCGATGAGTGAATCGCTTCCAGTGTGTATGCAGCTTTAAACCACCTAAACACCCAGAAGCATCAAGCCTGAGGAACAGAAGAAAACGGCTTGATGGTCTCTCTATAAAACGCACACACACAGAAAAACTAGGGGATAGGTGGGGTCACTGCAGAAAGAAAAAAAAAAAGATACAATTGAAAACACCTGAACCTTCCTCCATGTCAATTAAAGATAATGACTTTTTACTGGTTGCTACAGTAACCAACTGTTGGCACAAAGGCAGATGGTTACAGAGGTTTTTTCCCCTCTTTTCAGTGTTCTTTCACTCCCTCTCTGTCTTTATCACTTTCATTTTTTCCACCAGATTCACTCTCTTTTTCTGCCCTCCTGCCTGCCTCACCAAAGTGCAAATCATGCACGGATAATAGAAAGCCAAAGAGATCGGAGCCCGGCTCATACTGATTTTGGGGGTTGACACTAATGCAGGTTTGATATTATATACACAGTATATATAACATGTTATATCAAAAAAGGGAAATGTCATGGTTCTTGTTTATTAACTTTGTAACAGTGCATCTCAAACAGCTTGACTGTTACACAAACTTCAGGCAACGCTGTACATAAAAGTGACCTTGAGCTGCTATAATGGACAAACTAGGTGAGCACACCAATATCAAAAACACCCTACCCTCCTTCTGCACTGTTGTGGAATGTGTTCAGCGCATATCTCACCAATAGACCAATATCATCTGATAACACTGGTTCACTGGTAATTCTGTCAAATTAAACTTTATCTGGCTATTTTCTCCTTTATGGCAAGAACTAGAAGTTGTCGAGTTTAATATAAAAGCAGTGAATACAACAAACTACAATATATAGAACACAGTGTTTAGCCATATGTAGCCTGTAAGCTCTAGCAGCACATGAATATGTTAATCTATCACCTTTTGGAACTCTTCTAGCTGTGCTTATGTGCCCGTATGTGGGAGTACCACCCCTGAGTTCCTTCCCTAGTCTGAATGGAGGAAGCTGGCAGGCTCTGGGGCAGCAAGTCCAGAGGTTACAGGGGTTGTGCTTGGTCATCCATTTTAAAGCAGTCTACAGACAGACACTGGTGCGCCATTACAGCTCAAGACATTGCTACTCTGCACTGAGCTGTCTGCAGCTGCAGCAGTATTAAGGCCCAAGGCCAAGCTTTGCCTGACGAGGCTCGCTAAGAAGCCTCCACTAACTAATTGGTCGTGTCTACATTACAGTCAAATGGATGCAGTTTTTCAGGCTAAGAGTCAACTTTTTAAAATTACAGATTAACATTTTTGTAAGAGTAAGATCATTTAGTATTTTACACATACAACCACAAAAAGAAAATTGTGATTAATTCACTGCCATCCTTTCTAATATTCTCAATAGGTCTATGGCAATTCTATTGAAAGTGGAATAGTGTGAGTATAAAATCAAAAGCCACAGTAATCACACTGCCAATGGATGTATGCAATAGGTGGTGATGCTGTAATAGGGAATGTCCTTGAGCGGTAGCATTTGAGCACACAATTAATATTTCCTTTCACTGCGCATCTACTTCACCTACCTACATGTTAGCTTGTTCCTTTTTTTGTTAAACTTAATAATAATAATAATAATAATAATAATAATAATATCAGTTTTGAATGAGAACGATGCATAAGACATACTAGTGTAGCATTCCAGCAAGTCTCACCTATGCACAGGATTTGTTAAGTGGTTAGTGGGGTGCAGAAATCACATATACTATAGACAGATTGATTTTAAACAGTAAAATTGCACCATACACAGTTTTATAGGACCAAGATAAAAATAGCTAAAAGTCACATGAGCATATTTTGTGGTCATCTAAGTCAATATTTGTTACTTCCTTGGCAAGAGATGATCTGATTGGTTCTAGATGTATTTCCCTGTGTTTACAGCAAACCTGGAGGTCAAAGTCTGGATCTTTTAAAACAGCCTTGGAGGCCTCAAGGCTGTGAGACCAGGAGTAAAGGGTGAAGTTTAACTCTGCGATGCTGCACAATTGTTAAAGCTCGCCAAACACAATGGCAGTCCGTAAACACAGCTGCAGCCAGAAATAATCAATCGTGACCCCTGTTGACCTCATCCTCCTCTTCATTTGTAGAAGTTACACTTCTACTACAGAATTCAATCTTCTTCAAACTAGTTTCTGTGCATTGTCTGCTGTTCTCTCTCCAGGCCTGGAGGAAGAAAAAGTCAGGAAAAGGCAGCGGTGAGAATTAGACCATCCTCTCTGGCGAAACAGGAAAAGAACCAAGTTGGATTTTACAACAGTTCTCCTGGACCCAATCCAAATGTTCACCCCTCCCATCTCTTCCATTCTTATGAAAACTAACACACACCTACACACAGGCACACACACACCATTAAATTCCCGTTCTAAGCAATGATGCCAAGACTCCCTTTTCACTTTTCCCCTCCTCTCTCCACCCATTCCATCTCTTCCCTCTGATTGGCACTGTTGCTTCACACTACCTCATGTCCCAGGGTTCTCATATGAACCCACTGGCCAATCACAGTGGCTGATAAGGGTCCAAATTCTCTCTGGATTCCTGCCATAGGGTAAAAAAAAAAAGAAAAAAGAAAAAAATGCAGTCCTTCAAGCTGTGTTTTCTTCACATCACTCCTCTTATTAAAAACATACAGGTTAAACTTGAACATTCTGGTAACACTTTAACAAAATAATTACAAAAAAAAAGAAAAACTCACATGGTTTATGACTCACCACAGCAAGCTATAATGCAGTAGAAGTTATGAGAAGGGATCACCTGAAAATTATTATTGTCTGAATTGAATTGCTTGCTATGAGGGAACTTATGTCCGGAAATAGCGGTAAAAAATATCTTTTAACAATGTTCTTAAAGCATGGAATGATGTCACCAGATGTTTAGTTTTGTCCAGTTGGCAGTCAAAGTCAAAAGTCATAAATCTTCGTATGTTTTTTTTTAGGATTACAAGAACAACTATACAAACAGATTGTATAGATCACATTGGTTACATGTAAAAATATTTATTCACAACTGAGCATACTCCATACTCCGACGAAAGCCACAAGAGGTTGCACACAGCCCGGAAGAAATGCAGAGAACTTTAAGATTGTTATCGTAATGAGTTGCCATTGTTTACAGAAGGTTGCACTGGCCCGACACAAGACCATTATGACATACAGAAATGAACCAAAGGAACATGCTCCCGTCTCTTAAACTGCCCATTCATAACAGCAGCGGGCCAGTATTCCTGCAGCCTCTGTACCTGACTGCGTTTCAAATGCAGCACCACTCTCTATTAGTGCTGACGTCATTTGAGATAACGCTCACCTCACAAAAGATGCACAAATGCGCACATCCGCCAAGGCGTAGCATCTTTAAGCCTTTCTAATCCTTGATGTGTGAGTACTCCCCCCCCTCAAACAAAGAAGGGGGCCACTCACACACACTCACCGTCTCACACACTCCATCTGTCTCTCCCTGAAGATGCTGGTCTGTCTACTGATGAGCGCAGGCAAGGTCATTAGTGTGACTGTTGTGTGAAGGTAAGGAGGGATTATTTTGCCACCGGCCACTCAACACACATCAGGGGACTTAAAGTTCTCTTTTTTTTCCTCTTTATCTCTCTGTTTCTCTAGCAATCTCTCCAGCGTACTTTCTTTATTCTTTCTCTTCTTGTCTCCATGGGGATTTGCACAAAGAGAGCCGGGGAGGGGAGGGAGGAAGTAGGTGAGAAGGCATGAGCCACTCAACAACTTTCTCTTTTTTTTTTCCCCCTTCATACCGAGAGATAAGAGAAATATGTGTGAGCTGCGTGTGCAGAGCTTCGTCACGCACAGTGATCAAATGACCTTCAGTGAGCTCATTCATAAAGTCAAGCTACATAGCAGTGGGGTATGGCTAAACATCTAATAGTGATAAAATCTAGTGTGAGGGAGGGTGAAAAAAGGCCGGAAAGAAAGGAATAAACGAATTAAGCCCACTAAAGACTTGTTTCTATTGCACTCTAGAGAGTTGCTGCCATGGTAGAAGAAAAGGTACAAAGGGAGAGAAAGCCCAATTTAGACTTCTACGGGAAATTTACATCGTAACTAGAAACCACGCTTACCCCTACGTTGTAACCTTCCCCGCCGTTCAGTTGTTGTTGGTTTTGTTGACCTGACGTCAGGTTACAGCACAGGGTTACGGGGGGTTTCTGGTTAAGTTATGACGTAGATTTCCCGCTGAAGCATAATTTAGGCATAAGCAAGTCAGTGAAAGTGAAAGAATGCAAAAATGAAGAGCTGAGCCACAACCTGAAGCGTGTTACAGCCAGAATCTTCCTCCTTCAATTTATAGACTACATTACTATTATAAGCTATTGTACAATAATCTTTAAAATCCTTGTCGCACGCCAATGGCAACAAACTGCTCCTGGCCCCAGTCCCACAGTCCACTTCGATGTTTAGTTTTTCCAAGTGTGGCTCTTCCCTCAGTAGAAACAACCTACGATGGGAGCTAAATCAAGGGCTTGACACAATCAGGGGAAAATGATAATGAATGAAAAGAATTAAATAAGTAGAATTTAAACACAAACGATGTGGTGAGATACCGCGAGGTCAATTTAAAGTCAATCAGACATTGTCCAGACTGGCAAATATTGCCCCGTTTAAATAAATCCACTACACTGCTTATTAAACCCTATCCCTTCATCTCCCCATTAACTGGTCTGTCTGTCTGTTTGCTGGCTGCTCTACACAATGACATGTTTACCTCCAGTCAGATTCCCATTTAGATCCCCGAAGAAGCACAGGGAGGTGAGAGAGTGTGTGTGTGTGCGCATCTAACAATAACAGAGAGGCTTGTTGTAATTTTGTCATTATCACCTGTACCACTAAATGCTTTTCATAATAAACAGCAAGGTGAGTTAGTTTAGCCTGACGCCTGTTTTTTTTAGAGTATTATCACTTGAAATATAATGAACAAAATTGTCTGCATGATAAAAACAGTAGCTGTTTAATGGAATAATATGACAAGTATCCTGTACTCTAATATAGTAGGGCTGGCGCATACATATAGGTGTCAAATTACCCCACTACACATGTATCCAAGCTAGTTTTAGGCCTGCAAAAACATTAAATGTGATTTTACCTAAACAGAAAGATCTGCATCACAAGGAGGAAGGTGTGACTCTTTATCAGAGCTCAGAAGCTCTGCATCCTCATTTGCAAACATCCTCACTTTCCAAGATTACACTAGTAACATTTCCATCACAGCAGGATGGAAAGCAGAACAAATAATAACTGGAAAATGCTGTAAGCCAACCTTGATAGGGCATGAATCTCCAGTGATAAGTAATCTTGCTGAACCTCATGAGCAGCCAGTCTACAGTGAAACAACATACCACCACTGCACCCAGAGCGATGCCTGCCAGATGGGGAACGCAGCAATTTATGCACAGTCATGCTAGATTCGTTGACTCACCCAGAAATCAGACCACACAACCGGAGCACAGGTTCCTACATTGACTGTCTGCACATGAATCAGCTTCCATGGAAATTATTGGTGAGGTTTATTAGTATAACAGCTGACTGCCTTATCATAAAGCGTGTAAACTTTTTTTTTGCATCCCACAACAACCTGTGTGCCACCCACTGAACACAAACCACAACTTGATTCATCTATACACAGCAGAGAAGCTGGGGTTTATTATCTATAACCCTCCACGTAAGTGTGCACAATGATCATACGCTGACCACTGCACTGAGATATGAGTCGTCTTTATAAACACAAACTATGTGAACCATACAGCTAGTCTTCTGGAAGGCAAATTTATGGACACACACGTCACTGTATCATGAATGTGTCTGTAGGCAAATTATCCAGCTTCTGCCTTGACAGCATTTTCGCAGAGCTCACTTCTCACACACTGAGGAAAAAAAAAAATCTACATGCCGGCACAGGAGACACCCTTTCATACCGATTCCAAACCAACTACACAAACGCTCACGTAATTATCCAGGCAAATGAAGAGAGAGAAGCCGTTTTTTCTGGTGTGTGTGTAGTCAGATGTACACATGGGTGAATGGCTAGATGTTCTACGCACAGCTTTAAGACATTAATCAAAAGTGTTAACGCTTATTCTCACACATACAGCACGTAAACATCTTAACACCCGTCTCGGATTGTTTCATTCAATCCACATTAACAACAACGCTCGCCCACACTGTCTCTCTGTGCACCAAACATGCAGCGCTTGTGGTATAATAGGAGAACACGCAGCATAAAGACAGCACAAAGGCAGCTGGACCTGACTAGTGACAACACTCCCATTCATCACCAGGCCCCTAGAGACTCCACATCCCTTCACAGTGCCAGCAGTCATCCAAGTACACACACAGGCACAGCGTACAACGGCCCATGTCAGCATCACACCCAATCGAATAGGGTTACGTGTGTGTGTCTGTGTGTGTGTATCCACATATATTATTCATCTGCATGCGAGCACATGAAAGTGTCTCTGCTAGCAAAGATAAGGGGCTTCTTTATTTCAGCCTTTCGCCTGTGTGTGAATGCATGCAAGCATGCATGCGTGTTCTTCCAATTGTCTATTAAACAGACCATTTACAAAAGGGAGAAGTGGAAACATATAGAGATAACAAGAAAGGGGCGCAAAATGGGTTCTGGGACAAGGAACAACAAGATGAGGCAATAATAGAAAAATCACTTAACAGACAGAGGAATAAGAGAATACAGGAACAGGAAGGAAATGAAAGAGAAAGTGAGGCTTGGAGATGGGGAAGAGGGAGCTCAAGGGGGCTTATCGTTGTCGTATTTTCATTTTATCGTATACATCCTTGAATTTTTGCAGAGATTTGCAGGAATCAGACAAGTACAGCCGAAGAAAACACAGTATATTTTGCCATCCTATCCTAGCCTACGGTACTAAGCATTCATCCACCCCATCAGCGCTAACAAGCCAATCCTGTCGGCACTCACAGTGAGCTTTATTTCATCTACAGCACAGTCAGCTTCCACAAAACCAAACATGCATGCTGGCACAGGCACAATGAATTATACCCATACAAAAAACAAAAACAGGAAGAAAGACATGAAAGCAAAAAAAAAATCATCCTTTTTCATACTGAAATGAAAAGATAACCCAAAATTTCTGGGCTCTCTTATCATCCACCATCTGTCTGCACCAGGATGAACACAGTGTTGTCGTCAAACGGGTGGCAGGTGGAGAAGTGGGATGAGGTGCGGTAAGGGAACAGGTGTGGATTTGAAAGCACTACTGAAGCTGCTCCACCTCCATATTCACAGGTGTATTTGTATCCGTAAAATAGCTGGTAGGAATGAGCAAGGTTCACTAAGGAAAATATGGTGGGGCTAAAATTGTGAACCTTGGATAATTAAGCGTTTAACCCCGCCCCCAACTGTTCATTCAAGCGGTTACAAAAACAACTATTGGCAATTGTAGGTACTGCTTAATGTTAAAAATTCACCTGCAATAAGAAGTCATTTTATACAATTTATTACATTTCTGGGCAAATTATAGCCGGCTGCCAAACAGAATGTCTTTGTTAAACTTTCAAATAGATATCTCTTTCTAAAGTTTATCACGGTAAGCACGCTGCAGAAGCGCAGCGCTATTTTGTAGAAGTTCTGCAACCACATTATTCGCCGGGGAACCTGGATCTTATATTTTTCATTTTTAAAAATTATTTAAATCATTCAGCTGATACAGCCTGGTCGCTCCTCTGTTGTGGTGCCATTTCAAAGACCACGCCTATGATCATACTGACCAGTGCAACGATCAGAGCGTTCAACCCCAACTTATAAAGGATGCACAGCTGCAGGTCCCACGGGTTCATACAGATTCTGAATTTGTGCAGTCATTAAAGGTGAAACCTATGGAAAGAGACCCCTTTCCATATTTTACATGAAAAGCTATTAAAGCCCATCACGCATGTATTAAAGTGGTGCAGTGCAGGGATTCTGGGATTTGTCATATTTGAGCACAAAATCTCAGTCTGCTTATGGGTGGAAACAAAAATGGCACGGCAACTGTATGAATAATAACGTGTATTCAAAGATACACACACTTCCACGGGCAGAAAGACACTCATAAGCGCACAAATACCCACAATAGAAAGTCGGTCAGTGAATGGGAGGAGGCAGGCAGACTAGCAGGTGCTGTGTTGGTGGAAGATATGGCTTCTGTCCACCTCAGCATTTCTAAACACTCAGTTATCTTCCCTCTCCACAGGAGAAGAGGTCATTTCTTTATTCCTTTCTCCTCTGCATCACACTCCTTTCCTCATTTCTGCTTTTCCCCTTTGCTCCAGCCTTCTCTCCTGACTCATTTATCTACTCTCCACCTCTCTTTTTACATCCTTCCCTCATAGCCTTTATCTTTTTTCAGCATTTTCCTGCTTTTCCTTTTCCACTCCACCCTTCTCCTCTCCATCCCCTCCTTCCTCTGCTCCTTGTCGTCTGCTGCGCTCTCAGTGGAACAGTCCATTCAGCAACAAAACAAAGCTGCCTACAGCATCACACACAGGCTAATCAAGCAAAACAGAATGCAGCAGCCCTCAGATCCACTCAACAGTACCATGATACTGGCCGGCAAAGAGACCAATTCAGGGGGAGGGAGAAGACAGGTTTACCTCATCAGGAGAAGATGAAGGAGGATGCACAGGGACAATAACGTTAATGTCATCTGTTACATTTTTACAGCTTATAAGAGCTGAAAGTAATTTCCATACTAGAGGATTTGGCAGTGTTTGCCTTTGCTTCATCTAAATGAATGCAAATATACTCCAGCACCCGTAAGAGAGAGTGAAGAGAATGAGTTTGACAGTGCAAATGACCATGAGCATTATAGGTTAAGATGAGGTAAGATGAGGTGGGAAGGAGGGCTAAAGGAGGATATGGAGGAGAGGCAGAAAGATAATGGGGTGAAGAAAATTCTCTGACAGGTCATCGACAGTGAAGCAGAGCATTCATGACGATGATGAAACCCAACAATGGTCAGCTGCAATCTCCTCCTGGACAGAGGATGAGCGTTTACAAGCTAGCACGGCAGCCACTCCTCTGTGGGAGGGTGTGTGGTGGTGGAGGGAACAACTGCTGTTCAGCTTCAGTAAAAATAAAGAAGCTGGTATTGCAAGATATGAAGATAGGAGAAATATGTAAACTTGCCAAAGCAGCGACTAGAGGCTGCATCAAAAGCTGATGTATTAACGAACCCTATTTAAAGCTATGTGGATGGGTGGATGAGGGATCACTCACATAGCTACAGATAAACGTTCACATATATTGAAGAGCAGACTCTTCTGCCATGGTGGGATTACGGAAGAGAAGTGTTGTCATTAACATGCAAACATCCTCTTTTTACTGGAGGGGGACAGAAAAACAAGGGCAGGCTGTTTGAAAGTGCTGCACGGGTTGAAAATTAAAAGAAGCCTAACTTGTTAAAGCCCTTGCCACACCTGCCAAGCTTGCTCACTTTTCTATTTTTAGACAAAGCAACAATTACTGCCTCATTACATTTTCTGGTTTATGCACCTTGTCCTTTATGAACTTTATCGCACATCTGTCAATTTAGATAAGAAGCTCGTTTGCATGGATAGGAATATAGAGTTCTTAGGCCCTGAACTGTCTTTAATATTCAGTATTTCTCAAAGCAGAGGATACTATATTCACCATTTGTGTTTTATTACCATTCACAGTAGAATCTCACCAGCCGTGTAGCTGCTGTAAACTGTCACATTATCCCTCTCTCATCTTGACTTACTGCTACTAGGAAACCTATCCTGCAAAAGTACACCCAAAGGCTACTACACAGCTGATAGCTGCTACATGGAGAGAAATCAGCAAATACTATAGAGTATGTATCACACGTCAAAAACACATGTATGCATTTGCAAAACTTCCCTTCCAAGATGTAGACAGGACAAGCACAAGCTTGATAAACCACAAATAAGCCAGATGAAAACGCCTGACACTCTTCTGAAAACATCCTGCTGGGAGCGTTTGAGAGCACTCTGGAAGCTGTGATGCCTTAATTGCTACGATACAAAAATGTCTAAAGAAGAAATATGTTGCAAGTACCCGTTTCTACCTGAATGCTGCTTAACTGGTAGACCCACGGAACAAAATGAACAACGTGTTCCTCCAAGCATTATTTTTCATAACACAATTGCGGCAGTTTGGGGATGTCATTTGGTACAGACAGACCAGCAGCAGTAACTTCTCCTCAAATGCTGTTAAGTGCTTAGAAGTAGGGCCTAATAGTTGGTTGTGTACACTTTGTCCCACCCCTCCTGTACTGTGAGGCCAGGTAAAAAGTGATTGTAACAAATGGTGCGTTCTACCCAGACTTTAACTTTCTTTTAGCCCTGTAGAGGTGTTGACCTGTGAATGTTCAGCCATCCATTTGGATAGGAAAGACATACAGTGCTCACAATGGAAAAGACACTCAGTGCTTCGTCACACTTCTGATGTTTTAGCATCTTGTAAAAATGCAGGATGGCGGCCTTAAAAAGAAAAAACAATGCTTTGGTGTATAGGCTTTTTAAAGTGCCAGGAACAGGAACGTTCCTTCGATGCGTTTTGAAGTCACAGCTGGAGTCAGCAAATTAGTTGGAAATTTTTGTGATTATCTATCCTAACAGTAGTCTAGGTGTAGATGGAAAGAAGAGCCACAAGACCGAGCCCAAAAAAAAGAGCAGGCATCAGTGAAAACACATATGACAGGGTAAAGCTGCTAAAGCGGCTAAAGCAGCTTAAACAGTGTGCCGTACATGAGATTTGCCAATTGGATGTATAGAAAAAGTATCAACAACTCCAATGGTTGGTTTGCGATATTGAAATATAAGTATATAGATGAATTTATGGGGGGTTAATATCCATTTATAATATTTCTTTCTGAGGTTCACCGTGTGACCTTTTTATTTCTTCTGAGGATATCCTGCTGATGCTTGATGGGAACAATTCAGTGCTCCAAAGAAACTATGCTGATAATGGGCAAGTTATTTGTGTTCAAGGTTTAAGGTTGTCCCGTAGGCAGAATGTTTGGGTGGGATTGAAGTGTTAAAAGGAAAGAGTGGGATGGTAGGGAGGAAGAGAGAGCAGAGTGTGCTGCGAGGAGGAGGAGGAAGGACGATGGTAGGCAGCAGATAGGACGGCGCAGCGATGAGACGGAGAAGCACGGGTGATGGTGTGGAGCAGTGGAGACTGTGATGGCAGGATGGGATTTGAGTCTTAACTTCATTAGTTCCGCCTCAGTCTGGGGTCTGTAGATTATGTCTAATTAAGCAGCTTAACATGGCTTAAAAAGCACCACACAGAAAGCACAAGAGCCTTATCTGTCAACCTGCTCAAACGATTCTCCGCTTCTCCTTTCATTCCCGTGGCAGGCTAACATAAATTCTCTTTGCATGGCCTTTATGCTAGAGAGATTAGAGGCTCCAACATCGGTGCGAGCTGGATAGCTAACAGCTGCAGCGATAGCAGTGTGGGCTGTGGAAACAGGGAGAGAGCTTGTGCGGTGAGGAGCGGGGAGACAGAGGGGCAGGCAGATGCTTCCTTTCAGACTGTGGGGAGAGACAGTCGATAAAAAGGGTGGGGTTCAGCGAACAGGAGTCATCCTGAGTCCTGTCATTCTAATCTGCGTTAGTACTCCAGTAAGAATTAAGCCAGTCTGCACACTATTAGGTGTAATAAGACATAACTATTACCCTGCAAGTGTAGTCCAGGCGACACCCTAAAATTACAGGTGACTTGTTGCCTTACTGCAGTAAGGCAAAAAGAGCAACATTGCCTACAAAATGCACACTTATTACTTATATTTTGCTTTGAGAGCATAGATATGTTGGCTGCAACAGCCTTATATAAGATAATATTCTATTAGTGGTAGCAGCTGTGAGCTGTAGGGTGGGTAGTTCAACTCTGGCTTCTTGACTGGCATAAAAGTTTAAATTAACAAAAAAAGTCAAAGCATAAAGCATAAAAATGTATATGATACACAATTTATCAACACACTTGTAAACTAACAATAATTTGAAAATATAACATTTAGATGGACATACATATTTATGATATGGAGTTAATCTAATCTGGTTGCTCCCTAGCAGCGGCATATTGCCAGGTGTACTGCTCTTCTCCTCTCATTAGCTATAGCTTTTTCTTCCTGACCCTGTCTTTGCATCTCCTCGGGACGAGCCCTTCGAGTCTTTCAAAATACTTCGCAAAATTAATCTGGACTGAAGGATCAAACATTCTGTGTTAAGGTCAAAGAATTAACATTACCGCTATCCACTTTCACAAGCAGCAATACTGACTAGAAGCTATGGGCATAAACAATCCAGGTGTAGCTTAACATTAATATACACAATGCTCTGCAAAGGTCTTCTGCCACCCCTCATTTTATTTTATATTTTGCTTCCAAGGAATCAGACCTTCTTGCAATTTTTTAAAATGGCCTTGAACAACAGTTCTTTGGTCTTTTGGAAGGTCTTTTAAACTTATTTTCAGTCCAGTCTTTGTACCTGACCATTTTCAGAGAACCGTTTCACCAAATGGAGGAATGTTTTGCCAAAGCCTTATCAGAAATTGTTTCAGTGGAAGTGTGGATGTCAAAAAAGCCATTCTTCAGAAAAGAAAACAGGGTGAAAAGTCTAAAGTATGCCAAATTACACAAAAACTGGAAGGAAAATGAGTCCCAACAGGTTTTATAGAGTGATGAATTTAAATTGGAATTTTTTGGCTCAGATCATAGTCAATAAATAGGGAGAAGTTCAGGAAAGAGTTACAACAGCTAGTCTGTAAAACACAGCAGAGGGTCTGTCATCATTTGAGGTTGCATTTCTGATTTTGATCCACCATGCAATACCATCTAGAAAGCATCAGATTGGCAACAGATTAATTTGCCAGATTCATAGAAATTATCCCAAACACACTGGCAATGCAGTAAAAGCATACCTGGACAGAAGAAAATGTAAGAGAAGAAATAATCCTGAAGACTACTTAAAGAAATTACAAGACAGCTGCCTAAGAGAGTTCAGGCTGTGTTGAAGAATAAATGTGATCATACTAAATATCGACTTACACGCTCCCTTGAACTGTGAAAACTCTTTTTGCCTTATATTCTGAATTTGTGTGTGTTATTTCAATAATTCTGCACCTGTTTTCCATCTTGAACACCTGGATAACTATTGCTCAATACCGCTCCTGGAAGCAAAATATATGATACATATACAAATATATATATATGATAGGCAACTCAACACGTTTCCCCAGTACTGTACATATACTTTTATCATTACTGTTTCTTATATCCTTCCAGTCGGAGTAATATTGACTTGAATGCATCAGTTAAATCTGTAGACAGCTTCGGGATACTGTAACAACACTTAGTGTCTTGCGTTTTTCCATTTAGGAATTTAGCAGCCTTCCCTGCAGGACAAAGTCAACAATCCTTCCTCTTGATCATTGCCACCAAATTTATGTAAACTTCGGCCGACTCAGGAGAAGTTCCAAGAGAAAATTGAGTAAATGATAAGAATTATTTATTGCAGCCATAATGCATCTGCGATGTTAACTGTGCTCTCGCCCTCATCTTGGACTCAACTGGTGACCGCGTACAATTGTTTGTGCAACAGCAATGTCCACACGTCAAGAAATGTGTGTTTACCCCCAACACAAAGGCACCAAAGACAAATTCCTTCAGATGATTAGAGTTTTGGCATTCCTTGTAAAGTGCTTATCTTGCAAATGATCAAAGCCAGTGTATGATTCAAAACTTCTACTTTAACCGCAAACACTCATAAAACAGTTACAAAACAGTGGGTTGAGTTATTGTGAATCGTGTTTAGTGAAACACGTCATGCTAACAGTATAGCCAAAAAAAAAATCTCATCATAAAAGAGGGAGTTTTAAATATTCCAAAATTAAAACGTACAGGTATGGCATTCTGTTCAAGAAGTATTTGTAATGTATTTCTACTAATGGCAAAACATTGTATTATGTAAGGGTAAAAACCAGCACCAGCAGGTTAGGTAGTACTTTGTACCAAGATGGTATGAGTCACTGCAGCATACAGTTTGCCTTCCGTCTGACATAAGAGGAAAAAAAGAAGTATAAACAGTAAACAAAACAATTGCAGAAGCTCTTGACAAGCGACAATTAGAAAGCAGGATGGCCATTTGTTTTTAGCCACAGCACAGACCATTATTCTTTCTAGCTGCACTTATGCTTCCTCGCTTATGACGTCACAGCCACCGGCATTAAGAGACACTGAGGCCTGGTCCCCAAAGCAAGCTGAGATCATGTAGTCTATCCTGCAGTGCATTTTGGATCATTTCTATGCTATGACAGTGTCTCTCAGTGTCTTTGACAGTGATTTAAGCACTCTCTGAGTGAGTATTAAAACACAAATAATGCATCTATAATGCTGAATTGGCTTCAGTAGCTCAGAGATATTCAACAGAAACAACAGTGATCACTCCCACGGCAGCATTTTCTACAAATCTCCCTTTTAAATTGAAATGTGCTCGCGTGTGGCGTCTCCACCTTTCACCATACGCCACCTGCAAATTGTCAAGACAGAGAATCATCACAGAAACTATGGTACTTTGTGACATCAGACATGCCTGGCTACCATATGTCACTACAGAGCAGAAGAATGCTGGCAGTTTCACACAACTGAGGAGGAGTTAGACTGAGCTGTAACAAAACACAGGAGGTCACTTGGAGTTTGGCTTCGCTCAGCTTTTCATGCCAAGCAACATTCCCCACCTCAGGCAAGAGTGCACCCACACAGCAGGCTACAGGTAGACAAAAACACTCCCTTGTTTTTTCAATATCCTTCTCCCTCCCTAATCTTCTTTATTCCTGTGATATCTTTTGTGACACAGGTATGCAAAACTAAATCCATATGCATAAAACAGTTCCCCTCTAATCCGCAAACACCCTTCTTCAGGATGTACTGTATTATCATGTGCAATTTCACACACACTGAGAGGCAAGATGGCTGCTCTCAAAACTGGTCCATCTTGTTAACACGCATGAACACACCAGGGAATAGGGGAAACTGTTCACAGGGACTGTAATGTGCCGATGTCAATGAGTAGCCTCGGAGCAAAACTCACAGTGCGTCTCTTTCTGACACCAGCTCATCTAATTCACTCCAGGTGTGAGGCCCACTGGCACAGAAAATCAGGCGTAATGTGCAGACGCACAAACAGGTGTGCATCGTGAGGTGTTCGAGTTTGGAAAAGTGAAAGGGAAAAGAAAAGAGGAGAAGAGAAGAGAAGAAAAAACACAAAGTAGTGGACAACTGTGAAGGGAACAGGAGAGTTAGACGGCGATAAAAAGATAAAGTCAGAGCCTGACTGACGTACTGAAGAGAAAGAGTGTGGGACTTGGAATAGAGGGAGAGATGAAGAGAGAGCTGCTATCTGATAGAAGGGATTTGCCCTTCCCTGGAACAGTAATTTACTAAAGCCATTCTACAGAGACCCATCAGTGGCGATCTGCTGGCAGATTAGACGACAAAACCTCATCCCTCGCTTTCCCTCCAGCCAATCAGCGCCAGGCAGCGAGCAGAGGGTAGAGGATGAAGGGAGGACAGTGAAGAGGAGGGGCAAAATTTCCTGTCACTGTTGAAATCGGGGAGGTCACAAACACAATGGTACTCACAACACATGCACGCAGAATACATACAGGAGATTGAATTGGGCTCAGAGCTGTTGTGATTGCATTTTACCATCCTCGGGATAGAGCAGGTAACACTGTTTGGTTGCAAAAGCTGGGGATTTGTCATTTATAATCAGTTTTATGCTCTTGTTTCCCCTGAACTCACTTTTCCTTTTTTGCAGTTCGTATCATGCCCCAAAGGCCCTCGAAGCATTCCGCTGCTGTATCAGTCCAGTCACTCGCCGTCCAGCGCTAACCTAGCTCTCTCCGACTGCCTCCTCCCCATCCCACTTCACATGCACTGCAGAGGTTGTCAAGTGTGCCCCATCTGTGCAAGCAGTGGGAACTGTTTACAATGGTACATCATCAGTGAGACCCAGGAGCAACACCCCACGCACTAGTAGAGCTCTCACAACCACCGCTCAAGTGTTTAGCACATGATGTTAAATATTATACACCTTCTGAACAAGTCAGTGACCCAGCATTAATGAATGCAAACTCTGCATGAAAAGCTGGGAAAACTCCCGCTGCAAGAACACAAACTTCTTTTACACCCTTGTAGCAAAAAACAAAGAAATTCTGAAAAAAATGAATGCAAATGCAGCAAAACTGCGATTTAAACTTAAATCTGGAAAACTGGTGGTGTGCCAAGTATTTCCAACAGCTCCAACATACGTCTATGCACAAATGCTCATGACTGAGCCCCTCTTGGCAATAGACATCCTGTGTCTCCCTCTTTAGCACTGACGTGATCAAAACAAAACAAAAGCGAGCTGTTCCTTCCCCTCTCTACCATCACCGTTTCCCGTCTGGAGCTGCTGCCCAACCTCACAGGACCCCTAAAGACCCCTGAATTCCCTGAGGAAAGGGCTGACATCACCCACCCATGTCTCCTGTTAACTATAACCTCTGAAGGAACAGGCACGACTGGAAGGAACAGCGGAAAAGGCAAGGCCTTAAATGGAAGCTCAGCTTTGCAGTCTAAAAGCTGCATGTGAACAGTCAGAGTGGCAAGATTTCCTACAGCCTAAATCACGATGTTCAAACACCGGGAGACCTCAGACAGAGAGGTGTATTTACAGAGTTGTGAAGCGAAAACTGAAAAGTTGTGGATGGGACTCTTACTGAAATAGGGTTGCTTATGGTCTAACACTTGCTCGAGGAACACCTCGAATCATTGTTTAAGGGCAGGTTAAACTAGTCTTGGGCACTGGTTTGATCCATCAAGAGCTCCTAAACAAGAACTGCAATCAAAACATGAAAGAATCTGACATGTTACGTCAACTCCTAAGCTAATGGATATAATACACTTTGGATCTTCTCCTTGTACAATCATTCTCTTGTTATTTCAGCTTCCAAATCACTTCTTTGTGACTCTAGATCTCTCTAAAGCACATGCATATTTTCACACACACACAAAGAGCAGGTGATAGAGCTGCTCGAGGAACTTTTTTGAATAATTTTTCACTGTTTTTTGTGGTGACAAAACTTCTTCTCGACATGACCCGAAACCTTTCTGGCTCTGTTTAAAATGATTAACTGTTACACTGCACCTTTGAGTAAATCAGGATTACACTGCTCCCTGTTTCTTTCTGTCACAAAAAGTGTTGTAACCCAAACGAGGAATGAGGCGTGACTTCAGTGAATATGGATTCAAGGAAATATAAGCTCAAGTCATGCTGAAACTACGCAGTTAGAGCTGGACTGTAATGGTGGGTGAAATAATAATAATTTAAAAAAATAAACATTAAAATATTGTGCTCTAAAGAAAAAGTCTTACTTAGAGTCATGTGGCATGTGCACAAAACTGTAGCACATGGTGTAAAACGCTATTGCGTAATGTAACAGATGCTGTTTCTATTCTGTTGTAGTCTTAAAGTCTCAACATGGACATACCACTAATGTTACCTTCTGGTTAACCTAAAGCCTTACTGTTGGCATGCCCACAAAGTACTTGCATAGATAGAGCATTTGTGAGCTGAAAATTGTAACTGTAAAAGTGCCCATCAGCGTTTGTAATGCTTAAAGTGTCACAGGTGTGTTTTATGGAGGAAACAGAACTGAATCCACAATCGCTGGTGGATGAGCACGCCATTAGTCATTCAGAGTCGTTAGTGATTAACTGCTTTGCCTCGTGGTGTGGCTGCAGGACTTAAAGCATAAGAGCCTGCATGAATAAACATGAATAAACTGTTTTGTGTTTTTGTGCAGGAGTAACGGTAGCTACACATAAGCTTGAGAGGCATCTTCACTCTTTGTTGGGATCAACGTAAAATTGAGTTATAAGCCACAGAAAATTCACAAATACTGAAATACTATATTAATATGCTATGATCTGATCCTTCATTTTTGCACTACATTGGAAACCTCAATTCAATTACACATTCACACAAACAGTGTTCTTAAAACGCCTTTTTAAACATTTAGTAAGTGTTAATCTTTAATTCATTGTTAAGGGCACATGTAAATGTCCTTTTACTAGTTGCGGTCTACACAGTGCGTGGAAAAACAGTCGTGTGTGGCTCTGGCAAGGCTTAGCCAATTCAGGGAAAATGACTCAGTTAGGCTTGAACACTTGAAATGCAGGATCCACACCGACTAAACTACAAATGCAAAAGCCAGTTTCACTGTTGCACAAGATCTTAGAAATCTGAAACCCTTGAAATAGAAGCTAAATACCTGGTGTTTTTCTTTAATGGATGCAATCGTTTGTAAATGCCGAATTTCAATTGCATTTGATTTGAAAGGTCACATACACCTGTGCAAATGGTGACAATTAAGATATTCAGCCCAATCTGAATGCTGCATCTCTTCTTTTCAGTACACATGCCTTATTCTCTCCTTTTCCCACTCAAATGCCAACATCTTATATTCATCTTTTCCACCAAAAATATGTTTTGGGGTTGGTTTTTTTTTGGAAATCACATGGATTTAAGCTACAGGAAACCAACCCGTCAACAACAAACTGCATTCACAGCAACATTTTCCCACAAAGGTCTGCAGTGTCTTCTCCTTGACGGATGTAAGCTGCGCTTTGGTGAGGCCATCTTTCTCTCCGAAGAACCTTCGAACCAAAAACAGCAACTTCGAACAAACAAAATGTTTACATTCTTCACCCATGTTTTCTTTACCTTTATCGTCACAACAGCCATGCAAGTCAGTAAAGCAACAAAGAAGATGCACGAGTTAAGTTTTTGGTTTGTAATGATTCACAAAATTGAAAGGAGACGTTTTCCTTTTAAAACCACTGCACTCCCTCCCTTCTGTGATTCATAAAGTTAACGTCAGTAGGTTAATCTTAAACTAGATGCATGATTTCACACTGCTGTTTCAAGCATAGTTTCACTTCAACTACACTTCGTTTATTCACTGTAAACTGACTTCGACATGGTTTCAAATTTTTGGGTAATTTGTGGGAAATTCCCCGCAACTCCCTCAGCTGATTCTAAAAAATAATTTAAAAAAACAACCCACAATTTCAAATAACTGATGGGGAAGTGACACGGATTACTCCAGTTCTTGTCAGGAATGTTAGAAAATGGTGGATCAGGAGCTGCTGGAGCACTCCAACAGGAAATGAACTCTGACATAAGAGCTATGGACCTTGGGGCCTCTACTGCATCCTGGGAAATTATGGCACTGAGACGAGAAATGACCCATGTCACCACCAGGAAACCCCAACTCAGAAAGATCCATGTGCAATCCTCTAAAATGGCACAGTAGCTATATTAATGACTGTTAAGTGAGGGTGCTTTCAGAAGCACAAAGAGGAGTAAACACAAAAATAAACAACACCAATCAGTATTTAGTTTGACTACTCTTTACTTTTAAACAGCGCTGTTTCTCCTTGGTATACATGTATGTAGCGTTTAAAGGTTGCGGGGTCAATTTTTCCAAGTATCTTGGGAAACTTCAAGTTCTTCTGTGGTTAATCCTGTCTCAGTAGCTTCAGCCTCATCATGTAATCCTAAAGTAACTCCATGGTGTTGAGCTCCAGATACTGTGACGCCTCCAACATAAGTGTCAATACTGAAAATCTGTAATTCTGTATGGTTGGATGGTTGGGATTACTGTTTCACCCTTCTGATTAAATTTGGCACAGATAAGTCAACTTCCTTTGCTGGGACTGCCTGACGGATGCATCTAAAATGTCTAGAAGTTTTAAAGAGTACTGCGCGTCAGGGTAGCCCTTCCGGAAATCCCCTAGATTAAAGCATTTCACGTGATTCATCACAGGGTTTTTTTTTTATTAAGCACACGTGTATGTGTGTTTGCCTAACAACAGTAACAATCAGAGTAGGACGGTCACAACCAGGTCAGCACAAAGTGTTGCAGACTGGTGGAAATCATGATCTGTCTTTAATGCAGATCAACCAACCAGCGTCACAACAAAGACAGCCAACAACAGAAAGAAAGGGAGTGGGCAGAAAGAAAGCACAGCCTGTGATGAGGACAGCATAACAGAGTATCGGGCAGCCTAGGTTCCTTTAAACAAGTGGTATGGCTGTGGGTTGAACCTAGAGAGAGCCTATTCACAGCTTTGTCTATATGCTATAGCTGTGGGAGCAGTGTGAAAAACAAAACTCTCCACCGGAGCCACTGTCTGTGCTTCTCTTGTTGCTTTTTTGATCTTTGGTATCATTTCTAACTTCTCCCCTTCGCAGTTCCCTTCTTTCCTGCTTAAACCCACTTTTCAAACAATCACATGTGACCTACGCACTGTATCATCCACATCGGACTACGCGCTCTTAGTTTTATTGGCAGCCTGTGCACAGGGACATCAGTGTAGGCTGAAATCCCCAAATCCTTCCACTCTGTGAAGTCAAATACCTGAACAGACGGACACAAGCACGCTACAGTGGATCCCACTCTAGGTGTGTCTCCTCTATTATTAAAATAAATATTCACTGAAGTCGCCATCAGCCGTCACTTTCTGTTTAATGGCAGTTTTCCAAACCGTGAGACAATAGCATGGGCATCATTAGATAAGTGGTGGCTGGATGACAGGCGGTGCCGCTGCGATCGATAACGGCAGGCACAGCCATCCGCGGGCTGAGCGGTGCTTACTCATCAGCCTTGGGCACACATGAGCCCAGGCTTGGGCCAAAAACTGGGACAAAGCCAGATAAGGGATGTGGAGGTGTCAGGGGCTCACTGCCTGTGATAACAAATGGCTATGAAAAGCCACCTTATCTTCTCACCTTAAAGAGGATATGATGTCCGTTGTCACATAGCTGCCGAATGGCCAGAACCACGCTGACAGTTATGTTATGAGCGTGAGGAAAGGTTAGCTGCTGTTGCTCTCATTGCGTGTACATAAAGTAGTGTACATGTTTCTTTTCCCCACACAGTTTCAGTGCCCTTATTACTCAAAACAACCAATTCTGAAACATTTTGAGTCAAGCTGGATCAAACACGAATACTAACCACTAACAGCCAGGTAATGATTTGCACATGTTAAAATGCCTTTGGCAAGATACAACTTCAGAATACCTAATCACAACATTGAAAAACATGTCCCCTCTCCAGATACAAGGTTTTTTTGTGCAGCCATGTATATGCAGGAGAGAGACAGCGTCAGCACGTATTCACGGTGGAGATGCCAAAGGCCGCCACAGTGCCGGCCAGATCCCCCTGAAGTGGTATCTGAAGCAAACGTCTAGTGACAAGGTGGTGCCCTTCCTGTGTCCTTAACCGTGGCTCAGACGACCACTGCGCTGCTCTCCAAGGGCAAGAAAATCCAGTGATGGAGGGCGCCATGGGAACAGAAATAAACAAAAACATTCTGTGAAAACTAAAAAAAAACCAAACAAAAAAAAAACAGGAGAGAAAAGAGGAAGCAAAGGAGCAGCGTAAGCAATCTACACAACTCATAAATGAAAAACTTCCAGTGAGCCTCTTTTTGAGGCCTCTGGTTGTCTGGGTCTGCAAGCCCTTTTCTCCCCTCGCTCTCCTCTCAACTCCTGTCCCTCTCCTTTTTCTCCAATGCTTATCAGTCTGTGATTAAAGCTGCCAACCTTAATTAGAATATTTCCGAAACAGAACACTTCTCAGCCTCCCGCTCTCCACCTCTCCTCTGTCTGAGCATCGCAGGTGTATGCCGACACCGCCAATAAAGTTGTCAGGCCTCCAGGCAGAAGCAGCATGTAATAGACGTCACAATAAACAGACATCAAGTCGGGATAATGCAAACTAAACCTCATGTTGTAGCAGCATCAACATCATTATCTAAGAGAATTAACAAACCTAAAGCAGGTGTTTTTTGGGGGTTTTTTTTGACCACGCACAAATCTAAACCCAATTACAGCTTCACCATCTCATTTCCTACCTCCGCACACAGTCTCCTGTTTGTACACTGCCAAACACTAAAATAATTTCTGCACTACATTCAACTAACCACCCAATCTAATTATTGCTAATAATGAGTTAAAATGAAATAAAAAGCAAACAGCTGAGGTGAGGAGCTGAGGTGCGGATTCTAGTTATTGCTTTGTGTTTTGAGTTGCAATATTATGGCTGACAGAAAGAGCTTCCAGCCAGTCTTCACAGATAACAGCCCAACCTCAAAGTTTTTTGAAATACACAAGTTGCTGTTACACAAACCTCTTTTCCCCCTCCTTTCCCAGTGAATTTAATCCAACTGGTGATGCTCAGAGGGCTCCACCGCTAAACAATAAGACTGCAGAGAGAACATGCCGTTAAAATGAAATGTTCGAAAAATCCAGCCCTCTAACGCTCTCTACTTTCACAAAAGATGGACATACAACAAGTTGTATCAGAATACAGAAAACTATTGCTTCACTTAAAAAAAATAATAAAAATGTTTACCACCCACAGCACATGCCACGACTTAGGACAGCAAGTACAAGCAGAAAGTTTTAAAACTCGTAAGCAAACAGAGCTAGAAAAAAAAAGAAAAAAGATAACGCCTCTTGATGATATACTTAATAGTGAAAGTACAGTTTAGATCTTGTGATTATAGTTTAAGTAGCTTCCTTTAGCTGCTCCTTTATTTGCAAGGAGTCACCACAGCGGATGGATTGACATGTTTGCTTTGGCTGGATGCCCTTCCTGAAGCAGCCCTCCCAGGGATTTGTGTCTCCTCCCAGCACTGAACCAGGGACCTTTCACATGTTAGGAGAATGTGTTAACCACCGCACTATACACCCACTTATACTGATACAGATTTTTCATTTATCTCTTTCATCAAATGAGGTTACCACAACCTAAAAAAAAAGTTTAACTAATTTACTTCTCAAGAACGTTTCAGACACTCCCTCTTGGGACTGTCCAGTGTAGACTAAACCTGACAAGCAGGTGCTGGCTGGTCGTTGCTTTTCATGATCATACTTGGTACAATCTGCAGTTGCTCTCGTCCAGCCTGCTTTAACAAGACCACTAACATGATGACGTCAGACTCACATTGAAACAATAAGAACAACTGGAGTGAGCCAAGTCTGCAAAACAGCTCCAGTTAAATCAAAAAGACTTTAACTTAAAAAAGACAGACAATCTTTCACTAAAACTATTTTATACTGAATATATGGATTAAATATTTAAGTTAGTAGATTTTTTTTTAATAATACATGTACACATGCTACTGTCTTTGTGCTTGGAGCACTGACGTTTTAAGTACTACTGAATGAGGCTCAATTCTAATTTGGCTTTTCGGTAGTACTAGTTCAAAAGCAGGGTCTGTGTTAAAACTTGTCTATATCTCTCCAGAACAGTCATGACAGCTGATTGGTCAGGATTTGATCTTTTTTTCTACTACCATACTGGATTTTTTCTAACAAACAGCCAATCTTTCTTCCCATTTTGCCACCATTCTTCCTTAAAAGAAGAATGAAACTGGCTCCATTGTTGCCACTTTCTAACTCCTACCCTCACCTTTGACCCTCAGCTCTCCTCTTCTCCACCCTATCCACTCCTTTTGGCCTTCCATCCCCATCCCCCTTGCATAAACACATGACCAGGCATCTTGAGTGGACTTCCTTCAGGAAATTCAGGACCACCACCGGGGGGAGAAGCTCCAGAAAAAAAAAAAAAAGTCAAACAATGACAAACACAGACTTCTCCTGCTCACTCCAGCCCAATTTTGGCTATAACGCATTAGGACTTGCGAATGAGATGAGGGCTAGGTCAGCACGACAGGTTAAGACAAAAATGAAAACCGAGTGTTGCTTTAGTGTGGGAAATGAGTGTGAGCGTGTGAGCGTGTATGCATCCACAGATTGCAAACATGCTCAGAGTTATCCTTTAATACTTATGTAGGTGGATTTCAGAGCAGTCTTTTTGTTGCTTTTTTTTTTTTTTGAGTGAGAGAGGTTTCAAATGTCTACAGGCTTTCAACAGACCGTATAAACACTGACTCATCCAAAAACCATCAGAGGCCATTATACCCTTAACATGATAATCTAATGGAGCGTGTATTTATGCATGACAAATCTCTCATTTTAAGCTAGTGCCCTGCACAGTCCACAAACCTCAGAGAACTTTAAGGATAAGAACCATGTTGGCAGTGTGTGTAGGTGGTGCAAACTTTGTGCGTGCAATCATAGAAGCAGAAGTCCAACCTATTGAACTCCAGGCAGTGGCCTCGTTTTATTGGCAGAGCCTCAATCATAACATCTTATCTACGGCCATGCTGAGTCATGGAATTCAGCTGTGTCCAATAGCCAAGCAGCAGGGTTACTTATGGCTGCCATTGATTGGTTGATCCCTGAGCACAAAGCTGAAAGGGCACATACCAGGAACACAGCCTGAAGCAGAAACTGGCAGCAGTTTGTTCACACTTTACTTTACTCAAAAGTAAAGTGTTGTAGCGGCCCCCCCACCCAAAAACTGAAAACCCACTTTGTGGCGTCACACTCTCACTTTTCCTCGTTCCTAAAGATCTCCCTTCATGTTCAGGCTCCACAGCTCTTGTCCTTCTGTTGTGTAATCGCATTTGCAAAAGAGAAAACAGGGCCGTTCGTGTCCAGAGGTCACCAATCCGCTGTGGTCCTTGACAGTCACAGTAATTTCAAACATTGTCAGCACTGTGTTATTTATTTATTTATTTTTAAATATTAACGCTATTTTAAAGTACCTCAATAGAACCGTACAGCCACCATTCAAACCACTGTTCATATCCATAGCCCTTATTTTTATCTAGAAATGTCCAACAATGATGGATTTGTGTTGAACTTAAAATTCTCAGATCACTAATTTGTTAAAAAGGGCCAATGAATAGAAATATTAGTAATACTTTCTAATCTTTTTGTTCCCTCAAAACAGGGTCATTTCCCTCGTACATAAATTGGTCAATCAGGGCACAGAGCTAAACTGGCTCTGGAACAGAACAGGGCCACAGTACAGAGGCCTTTATATC
The DNA here is from genome assembly GCF_036321145.2 of Pelmatolapia mariae. Taxonomy (NCBI): domain Eukaryota; kingdom Metazoa; phylum Chordata; class Actinopteri; order Cichliformes; family Cichlidae; genus Pelmatolapia; species Pelmatolapia mariae. The sequence continues at coordinate 22,453,527 of NC_086239.1, forward strand.
AGCCTGTGCCCATCTGCAAATCTGTAATGAGCAAGAGAGCCGAAACAGTGGGGAGAGAAGAGAACCTCAGTTCAACTGAGGCAGGCACACTTTCTAATGGAAATTCAGATACAATCATCCCAGAATGCACTTCTCTCTGCCTAATAATCAGCCACTAGAACAAGGCAGCCATTGAGAGGAGAGTGACTGTAATCTGGTCCACCAAACTCCAAAGCTGCCCGCTATAATTAGCTCCTTTCTCCATCAAACACAGACTTACAGTGACTCGCAAGCAACCCTCTCTTGTAATACAAGAGGAAAGAGATTTAGCGAACGACGCGTTTTCTGATGAGTAGGAAAAAATTTTTCCATGCTTGGCAGGTGGAGTAACTTCACTCTGACAGGTATGCAAGCAGTAAAACTGGAGCAGGTGCAAGTCCACCATTTAATTCAGCCAGCACAGTAGAAATCTAAGAGTCTGGGTCGACACTGCAAAGCGCCCGTGCTGTGCTACAAGCCAGAGACACTTTCGCCCTATTGAAATAAACTAATCACTACTTGGCTTAGTGAATTAAGTAATGTTTCACACTACAGGGCTCCTCGTTTTTTCCCCCCACTGGTCCACTGTTGAGAAAACAAGTGAGCTGACATCTTAGATTTGCTGTAAGGAGTAAGTGTTCCTATGCTGCTTCTATTACAAAGCATGAAAAACCCTGGATTTATCTGTTCACATAATATGGGACAGAACAGTGTCCTCATCAAAGGATGCATTCTCATCTCTGGCCTACATGCTGACAAACAAAGCCTGTTCTCCTCTAATCTCGGGAACATGTTCAAGCCCAGGACTCACAACATGATCCCAGAGACAGACTGACAGGGGTGAGTGGGTATGCTGGTAGCTAGCCTGCTGCCTGGGCAAATGGCACGGCTATTAGGGGAAGAAGAGGCTTCCTGGAGAGGTGTGACTGCACTGCAAAGGGCCCAATCAAGCACAGAACAGAAGTGCTGACAGCTGCTAATGCATTTACCTGAGCGCAAAGAGACTGTCTTACCAAGAAAACTTTGCATACGAGTCTGTGTGCGTTTCCTCCTTAGTATGGTCTTCCTGACAAGGCTGATTAAGATGAAAGGGAGGAAAACTCATCAAAAAGCACATATCCAAGCAGAGCCAGTAAATGTGTGCTTCAACCTACTTGCTTGAAAAGGATGCACGACACCAAAGGCACATACCCATTATCAAGGTTCCTGTTTTAAAATGTCTCCTTTAACTGGCAATGACACAGCAGCACAGACCAAACCAATGGATACTCTGTTTTAAGGCAACATCATAAAGCTACACGGAGATCTCATGCTTTAAAATCAGCCATTGTCAGTCAGTCTTTAATGTAGAAGGATCACTCTTTGAATTAATAGCACCAAAGTCCAGTGGAAGGACTCACAAAAAAAAAAAAAAACAGAAAGGAAGAAAAGGGGGTGGCTTCCAGGGCAATGACCACTTTGCTGCAGGATTAGGCTGTGACACACTGGTGACTAGTCCTGGCATAAAAATAGATTAATAGTGTTAATTGTCTCCATTAGGTCACCCTAACCAGCCCAGAACCAAAGGACAAAGGGGTGGACATTCCACAATCAGTGAGCCAACATAAATATCCTCACCTGAGATTGGTGAGAAATAACTTGACATGTTTTATATGCTTTCTAGGAAGAACACAGCCTTTTGTGTTACAGGTTGGGTAAAGGAAATGAGGAAGTTAGTACAGGTACCCTCAGGCATTAGCCAACTATATCAAATAGCCAGCCCTGTGCAGCTTTGGCATTTACAAAGTTAATGATAGATTCAATAAAGGTTAAAATATCTTTTCATGAAGAAAACGTAGTATATTAAGACCTTAAATGTACGAAGTTACAATAAACAAAGCTTTTTAAAACATTAAAAGTCTTTTTTTTTTTTTTAAAGCAGAGCATAGTAAGAAATAAACTGAACATGCAAACATACTGTGACACAACTGTTTAACAATCTTCAGCCTATCCCAAACATCCTATCTGCTCTATCCCGATTTCAAGTCCTGTTTGCCCCTTACGTTCAGACATAGCCTGGAGTTTCTCCAGGTCTGACAGACCAATGCATTCCAGGTGTTGTTGTCCAAACAATTGTAAGGTTTGGACAGGATCCATTTTTAAGACCCCCACCCCCATCAGTCCCTTTCTCCTATATAAACGTCCCATTTAAACAAGCACACGCTAACCCCTAACCTGCATAAGAACGCCTTTTATTTTAATACACACTCGTATCATCACGCAGTCATTATGATTACTATTAACGGGCTTCAAATCAAGCCAGCCCCCGTGGAGGGGAGGGGGACTGGGGTTAACTCCCAGTTTCTTGTTACTCGCAGCACTTCACTGCAACCCAAGCTGCAATGTTGGGAGAAGTAAAATCAGGTGAACGCCTTAAAATGCCTTTTGCCAATACTAGTTAGGTCTAAAAACTGCTTATTCACACTGACTCACACACACACAATCGTGGCCGAAAAGCTACAGTCTACCTACCATATCATTCCCGTTTCTGTCCTGCTCTTGTCCGCTCCTTTCTTCCTCTCCGTGCTCCTCTGCGACCCGCAGCCGGGGAAATACTTTAAAAACCAGACAAAAACACTCCCTACAAGCGCTCACATCGATTATTTTCCGCCTTTTCAGTAAACAGGCTGTCTGTCCATTGCTTCCCACATAGGGTGTTCACTTACATCAGTCTGAAGTTTTCAGACACGAGATACATAGATGGTCTGTCTTTTCTCCCAGTCTGGAAAAAATACAAGTAAATTCTAGTAAGGAAAAGGGCAGGAAAAAAAATCCTGCTCAACTTCAGTTTTTTTCACCACGGCTGGAAACGTCTTGCGAGGAGGAGAAAAGGGGGGCCGGCGTTGGAAAGCGCTGTTTCGGTGTGTTTTCCCTTCTTGGTTCACCACCACGTTGTTTTGACCAATTATTATTTCCTTTGTTGTGTCAAAAATTTACAAAAAAAAAAGAGTCCGCAGGAAACGCGACCGCAAGGATCAGCCTTCATTTACAGAAAAAGCGCCGCTGTTGGAAGAGTACAACAGTTCGTACGAAAGCCTTGTGTGTGTGTGTTTTTTTTCCCTTTCTGATGTTAAGCCCCTTGCAGGATAAATGTGTGACGTTGTGTTTAAGTCTATTTTTTTCCCCAGCTTCCCAGTAATGGCGGCATGCTCTTCACAGAGAGACACTCTCGCCCAGCGGTAAATATACACAATTACAACAAACGCAGACTGTTTATGATACGCTGCTCACCGCCACACTATTAAGGCGTAGCTAATGGTGACTAGTAAGCCGAGACCAACAGTGAATTTATTTCATATGAACCATCATAATACTCTTCCATACGTATGTATATTTAAGCTAAAAAAAATAGTTGACGTATAACATGCTGAATACATTAGAAATTAAAAAGAAATATTCGCAAATATTCGAAACAACAAAAAACACAAAGGGTGACTATGCTTTAGCTAGCAACCAGCTACTTCTAGTTACTTTAACTATTTCTGTTACTTTCTAGTTTCATTTCTTTATAGCCCTTTCTTTTATTTTAAATTGAAGAACAGCAAACTAGCTCCGTTGTACAACATGGACTTATTTGTGAGTTGTATCAAAGTGGGGCTAATGTCTTTAATGTCTCATCTTGGATTACTGTTAAACATGAAACTGTTATTTATTATTTCTAAGCATAAAAAAGAAATGTGTTTATGTTATCATGACTGTAATTAATTTATTTTATTTTGGCCCATTTGCGTTCATGGCCCCACGGCTCCCATACCACTTCCTTGCAAAACTGACCACCATTTCCCTGGACAGATTCAAGCATTAGTTATACAACACTGTGCAAAGCTCTTGAATAACCCATTTGTTTCTTTATATTTAGCCAGGAAAATGGAAATAGGTTCAGCGATTTATTGAAACATCTGTAAGGATGTGTGGAAATACAGTATATAAGGCAAAAACAAAGTTTGTACTATTTTAATGAGCTACGTCAGTAGAGTTTCCATATGTGTTTTTCAATTTAGGTATCCTTTGACTGCGCTGGAAGTGTGTTTGAGATCATAGTCATGCTTTAAAATGAAGCTGATGCTAATCAGAAATCTGTATTCAGAATTTCATCCGCTTCCATCAAATCCCTCACACCACCGCCGCTGAACTGCAGACCTAAACCATGACAGACACTCTACCATGTTTTACTGACGACTCTAGACACGCCCTGTTTTACCCCTGCCCTGATCTCTTCTACACATGATGATTTCAACTGAAAAAAACTTCAAATGTGGATTCATCACTCCTGTTGTCACTGAGCTTCAGTTCAATTGGTTTGTAATTTGGCACACCTCAGCCTTTTCTTCTTGTTCCCTTTCCTTAAGAATTGCTTCTTGACAGCCACCTTAAGAAGAGAGGAATGGGAAATGGGAACTAATTACAAAATGATTTGATTGTGACAGACTGCTAGTAACAAAAGTTTCTAAAGAAACAAATTTAAATAGTCTCTTTTTCTGATATCTTTTATGTGTAGAAAACCAGGTGTGGTTCATCTTTTGACTTAGGTTCCTTTTTTATGGTTGAATGATTCATAGGTCAATAATAAGTGGTTCACTTAGCATTGATCATTGGCTGAGGACTTTTGCACAGAACTGTTGCTTAATAGATTTTAATAGTTGATGGCTGAATCATTTGTGATAGATTTGTTGTGCATTCACCCAACGACTCCCACCTAAACTTTTATTGAACAGCAGAGAGAGGAAATGTTTAATGCCTTTCCTGAGAAAAATTAATCATTTTAAAGGTTAGTCCTAATTATAAGTGTTGTTCGCTGAGTTATGTGCTTGTCAAGAGTTATTGCGAAGTGTTTTCTACTTTGATTAAAGCCATTTTAAAAATTAAGGCAGAGAGTTGAGATACATTGGAGAAATATCTGCAGTGTTGTACAAGACAACAGCCTGTACTAAGAGCTCAAACAGATGTTTAGTGTCTAGCAGTGAGACCCTCTCTTGAAATTCTTTCTCTCTCTCTCTCTCATTCACTTGCTTCCTCTCTCTCCCTGTTAGTCCTTCCTTGAACTCTCAAGAACATGCAATTCCGATCTGGTAATCTAAACTCTGTGTGATATGAAAACAAATAGTTTGTGTGGCCGTAGAACTCAATTTATTGTTTTGAACTGGAATTTGGCACTTTAGGGGATATTTAAGACTAAACCATTGTAAACAATAGAGGCATCGTGTTTAAAGGTTATTACTGTATTCAACCTCCTGGAGTGTTGGATAGCAGAATCAAAACATAGCAGAAAATCATTTGTAATAAAAAAAATAGGAAAGAAATTATGTTGTTCTTACGTAAGTTATTAAATTGAAGTACATAATGTGCACTATGTGTGTCCTGACAAGCTTGAATTGTGACCCACCATTAAATACACAGTCAAACAGGGTTCAAGGTGCACTGTCCTGTGTTTGAGTAAGTCCACACGCTTCTGTCCAATTGCATTACTCACTAGGTTCTCAGCAATATTTGCGTGACCCCAATCACACAGACCAAGATTAGCTGGGGTCAAAGTGTGTGTTGAATAATGTGCCTCTGTTTTACATCCCTTTCGCCTACCTCTGCTTGTTTTTAAAACAGGCCAAGGTCTTGCGACTATCACAAAACATTGCTATGCAGTGCTGTTTATGCGTATAATTCTTATATAACCACCACGGCAAATTTTATTTTTATTTTACTCTAAAATACGCGGCAGTATCAAAACACAGCTGCAAGCATTATACAGAAGAAAAACACTGCACTTTTTGTTTAATCACTGGTTGGTTTCCTCTTTCATTTTATTATTATTTTTTTCCATCCCACTTTCAGTCCTCGTTGTATCTGCAGCTAAAATATGTCTAAGTCCCAAGGGCAGCGCATTCCTCCACTCACAGTTGTGCAATCCCTGACAATCACAGTCCCCCATCCCCCCCACCTCTGACTCCCTAAACACCCAGAACAGAGGCAAGCTGTCCAAGCTGTCTGGGCAATGTTCTGCGGTGAACTGGCTGCCCAGGCAGACCAGTAAACAAACTCTGACTCTGCAGAAAACAACCTCCAAAAATAATGTAACCTCAAGGGGGTGCAAATAAGTTATATAGGCTATTGCTACTTTTCAGCCTGTAATGAGTTTAGGTATAAATCTTTTGTATTCTACAAATCTTCTTTTTTGTTCATATGTCTTTATGCTAATTATTCGCAATAATCTAATATAATTAAGCTGATATAAATAAAACAGTTTGATTAACTGTGTATGTGACAAATACACTATCACGTTTGGGGACTTTTTTACATTTACTATGTCTGTATGTGAGCAATTTTCACCATGTGTATAAACAAATAGAGCAGACAAAAGTCTCTTTGGACTATGATGATGTGATCTGTAGTGAGATCAGGCAGCACGTGGAAGAGAGCCTGGAGAAGTGGAGGTATCCTCTGTAGAGAAGAGGAATGAAAGTCAATAGAAGCCAGATAGAATAGACGTGTGAATGAGACGGAGACCGATTTAACAGTGAAGGTGACAGACAGTGCACAATAGAGAAGAAGAAGAGAGAGCAGGCAGGGTGGAGTGGGTGAAGACGAGTGTCAGGGGTGATTTGTCACAGATGGATAGCGGCAAGAGTGAAAGGGAAGATATAGATGTATGGTTTAGAGATGGTGGCCCTTACAAAAAGACAGGAGTTAGAGTTGAACATCCTCAGATTTTCATTGGGAGTGGGACCAGTAGGGATAGGATAGGAAATCAGTATATCAGAGGGACAGCTCAGGTGAAGTGCTTTTGAAACAAAGTTAGAGAGCCAAGGGTGTGATGTTTTGGACATGTGAGGTGGAGGGGTAGGTGATTCGAGAAAGGATGTTAAATATGAAGCTGCCAGGTAGGCAGACAACAGGAAGATCATCGAGAAGGTTAATGGATGTAGTGATGGAGGACATACAGAGGACTGGTGTGACAGAGGAGTATGCTAGGCAAGGGGAGATAGGAGATGAAGGTAAATGATTCACTATGGCGACCATTAAGTTCAATACTGGTGATCGTGGCTCAAGAGTTGGGAGTTCGCCTTGTAATCGGAAGGTTGCCGGTTCAAGCCCCGACTCGGACAGTCTCGGTCGTTGTGTTCTTCGGCAAGACACTTCACCCGTTGCCTACTGGTGGTGGTCAGAGGGCCCGGTGGCGCCAGTGTCTGTCAGTGCGCCCCAGGGTGGCTGTGGCTACAATGTAGCTTGCCATCACCAGTGTGTGAATGGGTGGATGACTGGTTGTGTAACGCGCTTTGGGGTCCTTAGGGACTAGTAAAAGCGCTATAAAAATACAGGCCATTTACCATTTAAAGGGAGCAGCCAAAAGAAGAACCAGTCTAAGAACTGACAGGAAATTGCCCAAGAGAACAGTGACATTTTTTTAAATCAATTTTAAAGTAATAGGATACTATAAAAATAGATAACAAGTGGAATGCAATACTTATGAAATTATTCCACAGGAAGTGCTTCCGTTAGTTCTTTCAGAAAAGAATAAAACCTGAAACAAACACGAAAAACTACAAAAATATTTAGAGAGATGGGCTCTTTGCTTCTCATGTGATCCACTGCACGACTCAATACGAGACACCACACAGTGATGTTGGTTGTTGTAGTTCTATATTAAAACCCATTGCTTCTAAATGTGACAGCAAAAACTACAATCCCATCATGCAACGTGACGCAGCCATAGTTTTGCCACTTCCTATTAGCTTGGAGAAAATAGCGGACGAGCGGTCATAAAATATCGATGTATTAATGTGAAAATTATTGCACACTTGCTTGGGAACCTGCTGCTTTGGAGTCTCTAAGGTCCATATTTGGGAGGCGAAAATGGTAAATATGTCTCAAACGAACTATGTTGTGTTTTCTTCTCATGTCAGTAGCATTTGTCGTTTGGTTGCTAGCATCTGAGAGTTCGCCAGGTCGGCTATTCCATTCAGTGAGTAGAAAACGATAAGCTAACTGGGACGCCAACAATTTAAAATCAAGATGTTTTACCAAACAACTATCAGTTTACTGAAATAGATCGATTTTACTTTGCCGAGTTCTCCGAAAATGATGCTGTCAAAATGAATGGGTGTGGTTTAGCTAACACTATGTTTAACTGTCGATAAGCTGTAGATAAGCTAAGGGTAGCTACAGTTACTTGTAATTTCTCTTACATATTAAAATAGTTGGATGCCTAAATGGTAAGTATCTCCAAAGTTATATTATGTACGACAGCTACTAATAGGCAAAGTAAGATTATATTGTGTGTTGCTAATGAGTCACTTCTGGGAGTTTCATAATTCTGTTAGTATCAAACTGCTTAATATTGGATATTAAGGACAAGTAAAGAATGCCTCATTTATTTATTTTTTTGTCTTGTTTCTTACAGATCCGCTTTATCCTCATCCAGAACCGAGCGGGAAAGACACGACTGGCCAAATGGTACATGCAGTTTGATGATGATGAGAAACAGAAGTTGATTGAAGAAGTGCATGCTGTCGTTACTGTCAGAGATGCCAAGCACACCAACTTTGTGGAGGTATGGGATTAGGCAGTGCTGCATGTACCCACATTTTCTTTTTTAAAACGATTCTTTGACGTGCTAGAACAGCAACAACCTCTTTTCTCTAATCCTGTATAATGACACAGCTGGCCCTGCTCCTTCAGTATATAGATATTGCAGGCATTATCTCTTAGCATGTTTTTTTTTTTTTTTTTTTTAATGTTATATGCATAACTGAATGAAATTCTAGTGGAATACAACATCAAAAGAAAAGAGAACCCGTTTAGTGGATCAGGTTTTTAATGCTATTAAAAAAAAATCAGTATGAATGTATGCATACTGGGTGTGTTTTACCTTACCGTGGGAGCTTCAGCCCTGGTAAATCTGCTACTGTTGTCATAATATGCAAGATTAAGCTCTTAAGAGGATTTTTCTGTTGTTCTCACAGTTCAGGAACTTCAAGATCATTTACAGACGTTATGCTGGTCTGTACTTCTGTATTTGTGTGGACGTGACTGATAATAACTTGGCATACCTCGAGGGAATCCACAACTTTGTAGAGGTAAATGAAACACACAATATATAGACCTAGTAAGTGAGCTATGATAATTTAGTTGTCATGGTCTGATGGTTTTCAAAAATGTCTCTCAATGATTTTGTTCAGAGGCTATCATCCTTCACTGGCTTGGAGCTCCTTTAGAACTTCTCTGGGTTGTAAGGATTGCAGTAAAATTATATGTAGTATAAGTCTTTAGTACTTAAAGTTGAAGTATATACGGTGGAAGTGAAAAAGTAAAAAAAATAAATAAAATAAAAGCTGGATTACAAAGAAGCGGAGGAAAAGAAAAGAAAGAATATAAATTAGTTAAGCATTATTCTGTACAGCTAAACACAATCCACATATTATTTACCAACCTGTATACATTTATAGCTAAATGCACATATATTTCAATATTATTTTTTAATCTTTCAATAACAGAGAGAACAGGAAGAAAAACAAAATCCCCTCTTGCTTCTTTCATCAGTCTCCACTGGTATTCTCAGTTTTCACCCTGACTCAAAGCATCCCATATTCAGCAATTAAATTCTGCCATTTATTTTCAAAAATATCTTTATTTTGATATATTTCCTCTGCCCACATAATGATGCTGTTATTCAAGTATTTACCTTCCACATAATAGAGGACAATTGTAAAAACTGAATTGGTAGAAGAGATCCACTATGCTGTGATTTGACTTCCTGCTGATAAAATCTGCATAAGACTATAGAACTACAACATTATACTATAGAGTGCCCTATTTTTGAAGCATATTCCCAGTAGGCAAGTATCTATAAAATAATTCAACCTGTGAAATTCAAACTGAAAGATCAAATGCAGTTATGCAGATATAAACCCTTTCTTCCATGGCATACATATGTCCAATTTTAAAAGATGATATGTTTTCTTTTTTATCTGTTGCTTTCTGAAGAGCGCATCGTTTAGATTTTACATTATTATAATATTGTTTCCCAATTGTGAACGCCATTCTGGATTTCAAATAACTCAGGTATAAAGCATGCTTTAAATTCAGAATAAAGTGCTACCTGAATTTATGCATTTTTAAAAGTCTAACTTATTCATAGTTTTTAGTGAAGTCAGATTGTTTTCTATAAATCTGACTTAGCCGAAGCTCAGACCACAGCTTGTATCTATAGTTTAATCTTTTAGCATGACGCTGTATTTCAGTACAAATTCCAGAACCCATTAAAGCTATGTTTACGTCACATTCATTTTACAGTCTTGGGTGTATCATTTTTGACTAGTGTTAGTGTTATGGCATGCTGGAAAAAAAATGTTATCGTTAAAATATTGATAGATTTGATAACGCCTTGCCACATAGATACACTGCAGTGCCAAAAGGCAGCATTGCACTATTTTATGACCTGGCTCAAAAGTCACAGCATGAAGACTGATCCCAGAGTTTCTAAAAACACTGGTTTTATTTTAAAGTACTTAAAATTTCTGCAAAAAATGAAAGACCAGAGAGCATAAACACAAGAAGTGCCATCCTCCTAAGCCAACCTCAGGCATGGCTTTATCCAATCTCGTCAGGTGTAAATAATTGGCCACTGTCACTGCAAGACAAGTAGAGGTTGCAGATGGGTGTACCACCTCCCCTACTCAAAAAGGTTCTTCCAAAATCCCCAAATAAAGAAAAGACCCCTCTGGAGTCTTCTGGTTCTTGATATCCTAGATCTGAAATACAAATAGGGAAAGCAGGACAACAGTGTGCCTTGCAACGGTGGCATATTTATTCCAATCAAGCTAAATCAACCCTGGAAAGAAGATTAAGCCAGCAACAATCTCCCAGAACACTCAAAGCGCTGTATAAATGCCTCATTCACCCATTCACACAAGCACTTTCTTCTGTGCGTAAGTGCTTTCTATCTACCAATCACACACATTCATACTCAGGTGGCTGCATGGGAGAGCAACTTGGGGTGCATTTGGCATGCATACTGGAGGAGCCAGGGATCGAACCAGTCACCAACCTTCCGATCAGTAGATGACTTGCTCTACCTCCTGAGCTGCAGCCACTCCCATTTAAAGAAAACTACTGTCTGACCACTACACAGAAAAACTTAGTCCTTTTAAAATAATTTAAATGGATTTAATCATTATGAAGATCACACAAATTGCTACACTGCATACACGATAGTAACATGCGATCAACCCAAATTGGAGTATAACACCAGCAAACCAAAATGATTACTCAGAAATGTTTGCAACTGAAACCAATAGTAGTAACCAATAATCCCAACCAGAAGTGATCTGTTGTCCCCACAACATAAATAGTCACATACCAAGTGGTTCTATACCACAGAAGGTTACTATAGCCACAAAATTCAGTATCACTCCCCACGTTGATCACAGCAACAATTGTGGCTTAACACCACAGTTACCATTATTACCTGGCCAACAACAATTACAAGTGATCCAAATGAAACTGACCAACTTCTCCAAAACACTAAAGGTCACAGCACAAAACACTCACCTTATCATTAGGTTAAAAAAAGGCATGTTCACACAAAGACATAACTAAATACCACATGCCATCTCAAGAAAAGACCTACCTGCTATAAACATAAGGCCATAACTAGTGGTGCAACGGATCCGAAATCTCACGGTTCGGATCAGGTCACGGTTTTAAGACAAAAAATTTAACTCGCTACTTACTTATTTAAGTATTTTTTGCCTATTAAAAAACATTCAACTCAAGACTCATTCCACGCAATTATATAAAAACAAATTAAGGTGCAATGTAGGGCAGTACAGGGCTTTGTATCTACCACTCCGCTGTGATATAATGAGCGGTCACGGTCACAAAGCTTTCCGTTGCCCTGGAGGTCCACCCATTTGTTGTTAGGGCAACAGAAGATGCCTGGGACAGTTCAGCCATAACTTTAGACTTTTCCTGCTCATACATGCTTGGAACGATCTTGTCACTGAAGTGGACAACGGGATATCATAGCGTGGCTCAAGCACATTCATCATAGTTCAAACCCCTTGTTTTGCACAACAGAATAAGGCCTCACGTCTGCAGCTAAAGACCCCAATAGTTTTGTAATAGCTTTAGGCCGGACGGATTGGGCAGCAAATGGCTGCTTAAACGCCGCAAACTCCTGTGCTCCTCCACCTGGACCGCGAGCGCTGGCCATAACTATGGCTTGACAGACTAACCACGCGCACCATACATATACTTTTTTTCTTCTTTTTCGAATCTTCGGATCACGTGCGTGCCGAACCGTGGAGTGAGATCGGTTCAGATTACGGATCAACAGTGATCCGTTGCACCACTAGCCATAACTAGTGAATGCCCTCAAACTGCTCTCAGAATTCCCTCCAAAATTCAATGTCGCTGGTTTCATTTTGAGCAACTCTGAACCTAAAACACCTAAACAAATACAGAACTAACTTTACCCACCTAGTCTTCAGTGGTGCATCAGGTTCGAGACAAGTTATGCTGCCTTCATGGACTTTAATCAACAGTTGTTATGGGATAGTTGGTGTTATTTTTAAAATGGTTGAACTCTTTGTTATCAAGTTATTGCATTTAGTTTAATCAGTGATTTAGAGAGCATAGGTAGATCACGGTGATTGTCTGGACACATCAGCCAGCTTGAGTGTGCTTTCTTCTAAAGCTTAGTTTAACATCTCTTTATTTTTCTAATCATTTAGTCTTTAAATGATGTGGTAGCAACTGAAATTGTGAGCTTAAAGTACAATCTAGTGTTTGCCACTAGCTAAGACAAACAGTAGACCATTTTCTGTCCAGAGCACCCGGGAGTGAAGGTCATTTGATGTAATGTTTGACTGTGAAGGAATGCACATTACGGTATTTCCAAAATGAGCAGTCTTACTTTCTAGCTGTCAAGCTTGTTATTACATAAAGCCCCATCTAAACACCAATGAAGGGTTTTTAAAAAAAAAAAAATTATTACTATTTTAGTCAGTGAAAATGTTCTCATAAAAGATACCATGCCACACTTTCCATTAGCTCACAGCAGGATTTGCTCATAGGCTGGTTTTAACATTCATTGTAGCAAATACTTAACAAGGGGTCAGTAATTCTGGCTTTGTAAATGAAACCGTATCACTGCTCGAAATGATCTCCTGTGGAAACGAGATGAGGCCAGACTCACATTAATTTTAAATGGCCACATTTTAGATGTAGTAGATATAAGTGTATTACATGGTTTTCAAGTGGATTCTGCTGCTGCTACAGCATCACATAATTTCTGCACTAGTGCATTACATTAAGATATATATGTATATGTGTGTGTGTGTGTGTGTGTGTGTCTTACTAAAGTAGTAGTGTTTGGATTCTTATCTGATTGAATTGAAAGTCTGTATTTTCAATGGCTTCTTTGAAGGTGCTGAATGAGTATTTCCACAATGTGTGTGAGCTGGACCTTGTGTTCAACTTCTACAAGGTAAGCATATTGAGAAGTGAATTCTTCCCTTTTGTTTTTAAGAGTCTTAATATCCAGTTAAAAAGACCTTGAACAGAGGAGGACAAAAGAGAGCTCTGAAAGTGCTTCTTTTAGTATAGTGCCATGGTAACTGATATAATAATCACAGCTAGGTTTTTTTCTTTTTGATCTTAATTACTTTAGTGGGGGTGGATTTTTTTTCTTTTCATAAATGCTTAAATTCCCTTCCCCCACCTGCCGCTAGTGTTAATTGCTAATTACCTAAAGCATGTGAACATCCACCCACATGCTTTACTCTAACACCGCTCATGTATGACATGGCCAGAAACCAACAAATAAGGTAAATCAGCTGTTGACAACTACAACCTCAAACTACAACACACCTGAGAAAAGCAGGTGATGGAAAGAAGAGTGACTCATCTTGTCAGGTTAATTTCTTTGTCACTCTGGTTATTTTTACACGATGATGACAAATAGCAGGCTAGATGACTACTTTGTGATATTTGTACTCTGTTTTGAATCATCATAATATCCTCAGTTGCATCACAGTGTTGGGCTCTGTCCTCTGAATTGTTTCAAGGTGTACACGGTGGTGGATGAGATGTTCCTGGCGGGGGAGATCAGGGAGACCAGTCAGACAAAGGTCCTCAAGCAGCTCCTCATGCTCCAATCACTCGAGTAAAGAAGAAGAAGAAAAAAAAAGTCGATAACCATCTATCTTACCTGGATACTAATCTGCTGCCCTGGCACCCAAAACATCTTGCTCCTTTTTTTGTATCAGTCTGAAATGGACATTTGTCATGTTCCTGTCTCTGCAGAGCTAACATTTACCGGGACTTCAAGGGAAAGAGGGGGAGGGTGTGTTTAGTAAAGAAGATTAATATTGTTTACATATGGATATGAGTCCAATTAATCTTTTGTCACAAGTCTATATGTTGCAATATTCTGCACCCGTCTTACTGGTGACGATGTCTTGAAGGCTATACAGCACATTTCAACATGTTAACATTTCATATACTGCCTTAGTTACACTCAGCTGTATTCTGTTTTTCTTCTTCCACAAGCCAGTGGCCACAGAAATGAATTATTCCTGTAGTAACCACAAAGTAATTGCATTTATCTCTGTGCAGTGTGGAAACAAGTGTCACACTGCTCTCTTCTGCCCTCCTTATGTCCACCTCTCATTAACCTAAACATGTATTTAATGGCACTACTGTGACTAACAAGCACCATAGAGACTGCCTATAATGACCCCTGTGCATTGAGAAGTTATAATAGCCTCGCAGCCTTTTCTATAAGTAATGTTAAGCAGGATCTTGGAAGTTTTAGGATATTCATCATGGCTGTTGCGCAATTTATATCTGGATTGGAGTATAGGCAAACTACAAATAGAAACCTCTTCAGACCAGTTGACCCAGCACAGCTAGTTCAATTGAATGGAGTGTGCTTAGAACGAGTGCCGTTCTGACAGTTTGTTATGGCAACCTGTGCTGTCCAGACGTCCTCGTGGTTGGTGGTGGTCAATAGTATAGGTCATGTTACATCCAATGGTTGCACAGTGGTATGTTGTGATGATTTCTGTTGCTTTTGAAATGATCTTTATCATTTAATGCAGCTCGTTACATCAAATGGTGCTGGTTGGTTACTCTTAAGAACACTTAAAACTATCCCTAGATACAGAAGGTATATTTTACATAAATCAGTAATGTGAAAATTGCTTTGTATGGTGTGTACATACAGTGTAGCCTGTGTTGAATATTGTGAACACGAATAGTTCCTGCTCACAGTATTTCCATACATTCCTTTGGCATTGCATAAAATGAGTTGAATTTTAAATTCCTCTTAAAATCCTCTTAGAAAAAAAAAAAAAAAGCTTTTACTCACATCCCTTTGCTCAGCCTAAATCTTTGACATGGTCATACTCTAATTTTAACCATATCTATTCACAGGTCTCAAAGGTGGTTTCCTGTATTCAAGTTTTGTATTTTTTTTTTTTTAAATTAGTGAAATATGTACTGCTTCCCTTCTTGTCCACCTGTGAGTTTGTTGATGAAAGTGATGCGTGTAGTACTGTCACCTGTTCACTTATGCCAGTAGCTCCCTCTTTGTGTAAATAATAAACAGATGAAGTAATGCAAAGGTTTCAGTATCTGACCTAATATTCTGGGAAAAGGGGATTTTATTAGGTGTAGATCTTGACTTTTTCCTGATGTCTTAAAACATATAGTCATGCTACACTGTTAAAACTGTTGGGCTGATTTCATATAAAACATAACACTCAAAGCTACTGACGAAACATGTAAAAACAAGTCTTTAAAATTCAGATTTAAACCTCTGTCTAATGCGTCAGCGCCATCTAGCGGTAAACCAATCCTTTCCTTCGGTGAATTTGCAATGTGGTTATGAGGTCATCTTGATAGCCTGTCTAAAAATCAATAAATCATTCAATATATCCACTTGAGCTACATTAAACCGCTCTGGCCATTACTCCATCGACCCAAGAGCATAAATCCAGACAATTGTGACAGAGGGCATTTACTCTTCATCATATGAGTCCTCTGATATCCTAACCTCAACCTGACTGCCTTTGAGAGAAATGACTTGACAGAAGAATGGTAGGCAGAGGTAAATGAATCATGTACCTAGTAGGACCCATTGTTAAATTTCAAGGTCTGTTAAGTCAGCTAGCTATAAATCTGATTTGTAAATACTGCTTGCGTTGCTGTGCACGAGGGCTGGGGGTCACCAACATTCAGGATCCGATGCACTTCAACGCCCTTGAGCATTAACCGAGTGAATACAGTGGCTTAATGCCAAAGAAAAATAAAAAAATCCCTGATAGCATTAACATTCAGGAAACCGGTGAAAAGAGTTAAATGAAAAACAAGCAGTTTACTGGGAATTGCATAATCATTACAATCAATGAGCAACACTCACCCTTAATAGACAATAGACAAATCTTATTTACAGGATAGGTTACTTGAGATGTACAGTAGTATTTAGGTTAGATTATATAACATTACTAAGCAACAACTGAGTTGGATTGCGTTCATCACATTATTGAGTCTATACTGGAACAAATGAGAAAATAATGTTCATATAGCTACTCTGATTATCTTTATGAACTGTACAGCGAATACAGATGAATGCAGGCTAACGATTCAACAGTTGACTCAATAACTGCGCATAGATGACAGCCTGTGAACGAGTGATCAGAATTGCTGCTGATGGCCACCTACAGCTCACAAAGTCAACACCCTTCCATCATTACCTCCACGTCAGCAGGGAGCAATAAACCAATCAAATCTCACACAGCATGAGATCACACTATTACACCATTTTTTTTGTTGCTGCCTGACAGCACCAGAAAAAAATGAAACCATATGAAGAATCTCAGTTGTCATTTAGTAAAAAGAAAAAAAGATAACATCTAAAATTCATATATTTATTACATTATACAGTTCAAGTAAAATAAAATGTACAATTCTATAGTTACAGCATATAAACAAAACAAACACAGATTCAAAAGTAAAAGTGCACTTGCAGAAGGAGACAAACTATCATGCTATGCAAATATTTTATGAAAGCAATGTGTTTTGACCATCTGTCTCTTGATGTCCTATATGATCTCATGTTTGCCCTTTCAGTGTGCTGGCTCAGTTGAGCTTAAACACATATGGTTTGTCTGGGAGAACGTATGCCAACACAGAGGCTTGAGAAATACGTTTGTTTTTGAGCTCCTCTTGGCTTGGTTTGTATGACCTGCTCTCAGACAGTGATTCAGACAGAAGCGGTGCCTTTGATTAAACAGCAGAGCAGGGGCTTTGGATTTTCTAAGCCATTAACTTGCAACCTCATTTTCCTCCAGCAGCACCACAAACCATGTTGTCAGTGTTACAAGCAGAGAGGAAACTGTGTTTCTGTGGAAATTCCCCTGTTTCTCTCTAGGGTAATACAAGGTCTGTTCTAAAGAGAAAACATCTGGGTCAGTTCAGTGGTGCAACAAAACTGACATTTTGCAGCAGAGCTGCAGAGGGAGATATTAAAGGGAAAACTTGGAATTTGACCCATACACTGAGGAAATGTGGTGTCTCAGTTATACTGAGAGGGCCACTTTGCTGGCATGGATCGGTTCTACTTTTCCTTTTAGAGGGTCAGGGTCACCAATAGTCACAAAAAAACAAAAAACAAAACAACTTCATCTTAGGCAGAAAACTGATGGGGGTGGTGTCTTCTAGGGTGAGAATGTCCCTATCAATAGAGCATGAGGGATTATTGTTCCGACTATAAAAAAAATAAAATAATACAAATCATATACTACAGCTCAAACGAGCACATATGGAAGATTTTGATTAGCATTTTAAGATGTCAAATGAGGAAATATTTATCTCTCCAGTACAGCTCCACTTGTACAATCAATGCCAATGAACAATGAAGATGATTTGAGAGTACATGGTCTAATAATAATTTTGTGTTGTCTTTTTTTCCCCCCCTCTGATATCCAGAGCTTAAAGAGAAGTGATTACTTAGAAGGTTAAAAACAGAATCCTGTCAAAGTGAACCTACAACCTGGCATGATTGTTTTTTTTAAAAAAGGTCAAACCTCAATGACGGGGCTGGTTGGGCGGCACAAAAGTTTCCCAAAGAAAACAAGCAAAAGCCAACTGTGGTTTCCTGTGACATCTTATACAGTGTGCATGTATGAATCTAAGAGATGTCATGGAGAAAAGCCCAGCAGGAGTCAAAAACATTATAATGCCAATTTATCACTATAACTGGTCATGTGAATTTAAACATGGTGTGAATCTGATAAAGCTCAATTTACAGACTTGTGGACTTTTGGTTTAAATAAAGAGCAAAAGTTCTCATTTTTGTGCTTTCAACCTGACCCACAGCCTTGCCTGTTTGGGTGTAGAATGGAGTGATGGGATCATTCCCCCATGAGAGTTTATACATATCAGTGTTGGGATTAATATGCTATGAATCCATCTGGTCTACTACGAAGGCCAACACTCTACAGTGCACTTTATTGCAACCCAAAAGTTTTTAATTTAGGACTCAAACACTATACTGGCTTGAAAACTCAAGGTCAGCCAAGATTCAACATTCACTTTAAATAAGTAGTATTACAAAAAAAATTAAAATGACAGGACAAAGTTGAAAGGATTTGCATCACGCCTGGTATAAATCGTACCCCAAAATATGTGATGTTTATCATTTATTTTCCATTACTGATCATTTATGAGAAGTATAGTTAATGATGCATGATTTAAAAAAAAATAAATAGTAAGGGATGTCTTTATGAATGCTAAAACTAGGAAGAAAAAAAAACTAATGACCCACACAAGGACAGGTTGAATGCACAAAAGAGTTTAACAATAATAATTTACAAGCAATGATATGTAAATGCTGAAAGTATTTTGGGGATTGCTAAAACCAGAATGAAAAAGCACAGAGCAAGAGAGAAAAAAAAAAAAAACAACAACAAAAAACCCCCCCAACACACAACAGTAGGGCAGCCCAAACACACAACCCTTGACTTTGTCCTTGTCTGGTAAGTAACAGAGACCATGGTGGAGGATGTCTCTTTACATTTCCACTTTGCTCACACCGAGGGGTTATGCTGTCCAAACGCAAGGGCAAAACCGACCCCCTCAGGTAAGCCGTAGAGACTCTTACCAGAGGTCAAGGGTCATAGGTTGCAGTGATCTCCACGACCCAAGGTGATCCAAGGTGTGTGGAACTGAAGAAGATGGGGAAGGACGATCACACACCAAAAAAACCTGGAGCCGAGATGTTTCAGAACAGGAAACAAAGTGAGCACCGACACGCCCTCATCAACGCTAACACAGATAAAACCTGTTAGTTTACAAGTCCCACTGGTCACATGAGTTAACAAGTTACTGACCTGTAGGGGGAGTTCTGTCTGTGTGGACCTGCGGGCTGGGGTGAGGGTGGGTCCCGACCCCTAGCAATTACACTGCTGCTTATTCTGTGTTGTGGTGCCTCTGGGCTGTCGCAGCTGCCTCAACGAAGCATCTCCATACTGAATACCTGAACCCATCCTCTCTGGGTCTAACTCGCCTTTGAGAGAAGCACAATGAGAAACATCAGTGTCACAGACATGTATGCTCTAAAAATGTCAGATCCACATGACTTCATGCGCTCAAGCTCTAAAAGCATTAAAAACAAAACATGGAAAAGTCACTAAATTCTAACAGAAAACATTCAACTCAGATACACTTCTATAACAAAGAAAATGTGTACCTGAATCTATCTTGTTGAGAATGGTGCGAGCGCACTTCAAGAAACCCTCCTCGACATTTTCACCTGTTAGCGCGCTAGTCTCTAGAAACATCAGCTCTGTGTGTGGGAGAACAAAAATACTTCTAAGAGTGGGGAAAAAATAATTTGAAATGCATCAATGTACAGATAAGTTACCATTCTCCTGAGCGAAGCGTGAAGCTTCAAGGAAGGTCACCTCTCTGTCTGCATCCAAGTCTTTCTTGTTGCCACATAGGATAATAACAATGTTGGGACTCGCCAGTGTCCGTGCATCCGTCAGCCAGTTAGTCAGTGCATTGTATGTCTCTCGACTGTAAGACATATTTTATTCATGTTATTTACCCAATTTTCTGTTTCAGTTTGTTTTCAGCATGAGGCTGTAGCTCTAGTTTCATTGTACACACTTGTCGGTTTCACTGTGCTAGAGTGTGTCAGGTGACACCATCTGTGATGGACTTCTGCTTTCCTCTACAGCCGCTACCTGACAGAGGATGCCTCTATATTACAGCCCTTGACAGTCCGCACTCCACCTCCCCTCAACAAAAGCCCATACTTTGTTAAAAGCAAACTACTGCATTCAATCCATCTTGATTTTACAACCCAGAGTTTATAAAATACACTAATATGAGTGGTCTGTCATTAAACAGCACGATTTCTGGAGGCTGTACAGGCACAATGTGACTCCTTTTGTTAGTTGCTATATGGACTTGAAGCAGTATGAACACTCAAAAATAAACTAAGCTTCCAGTTAAGTCTGTAAAATTTCATTTCAATTGTTGCCACATTTAAAATATTCAATTAATCACATGCCAATGCCCACACCAAATACAACCTTACATTTTGTTGCTTCTGGGAGTCTTAGTAAACATTTATTTTTTATTCTGGGAAAATTAAGGTACAACTGTAGTATCTACATCCCATTATCACAGCAAACAAAAAGCTCACTTTGTTAGAGAAACTTGTGAAAAGGAAGTGGGAGCACGAGGTCAGTGGTTGTTTTACCTGGTAATATCGTAGACAAGAAGTGCTCCAGCTGCTCCTCTGTAGTAGCTGCGTGTAACAGAGCTGCGGAGAAAATGGAGGGGAAAAAAAAAGGCTCCTTTAAAAGATCAGATGGTGAGATTTGACAGGAGAAACTGTCCAATCATTTTAACAATTATCATCAGTCAGACACTTCAATATCCCAGTGGAGCTGGGACTTGTGACTTTAGGTAAATTTTGAAGGTAGATACCGAAATCTCTCCTGCCCAGCAGTATCCCAGATCTGCAGTTTGACTGTCTTTCCTCCAACGTTGACCACTCTAGACCCAAACTCCACACCGATGGTGTGGTTGGAGTCCTGTTTAACTGCAGCAGGAACAAACAGAAGATAGTGTAAAAAAGGGACAACGTGAAATATACATAAAGGAGCAGGAAAACAAACGAAAAAACTACAGTGCAGCCCTTGTAATTATGCTATTATGTATTTATCCCTTGCAAAGCTAGGGATCCACTGCTATGATAGAGACTACATTTGTAACTCGGAATCTACATGTGTAATACTGGGTGTTTGGCTTGTTTAAAAGACCTCTGCTGCTGTTTTCAAATACCTCATATCCACATTATAAGCTACAGGGAGTTGCAGATTAGATTAACAGTGCCAAGTTGCCCAGCCTCTCTTTCTCTATCCACAGGGACCCCTGAGATATCTTAATCAAATTAAATGTAATCACGAGCACGACTCTGTACATGGTGGAGTGTTGACATGGTTTTTTTTTTTTTTAAACCACCCCTTTGAAACTGAATTGAAATTTCAATTTGTATTTTAAACTAATTAATGTATCATATGGAGAATTTTAACAATATAATGAGAGCATCAAGCTCGGTGTAAACTCGGCCATTGTTAGCTAGAGAAAGTCTACAGGAAGTATAATTTTTTTCCCCCCATTTAACCACACAGAAAATTTTCTCTTTCTGAAGGACAGTGTGAGGCAAAGAACTGTGGTGATTGGTTTTATTCTGGGTCGACAAATGCCCACATCATCCTGTCATTGTACTCTGACTCATACCAGTCAATGAAGAATTTTCTCCAGATCATCAGCAGACTAACGGTTTAGTCAATATGCAACTCGTGAAACTGACTACAATAATTTCGTGAATGTGTCCATTTATGTGTCTGCGCAGTATTAAACTTTAGAAATGCAGCATTTTAGAACTTACACTTGTTCTCAATGAACTGGTGGAGGAGACAGGATTTCCCCGTCCCAGCACTGCCAATCACCAGGAACTTAAACAGGAAGTCTGCAAGCACAAAAAAAGAGGTAGAGATCAATGCAATGCCAACATCAATGGAGAACCTGCTGCTCTTTGCACTTCCATCCTCAGGGACAATCCTTCCTCTTAATCCCATTGAGCTACTACTTTCATAGTATCCTGCCAAACCCAAATTAGCCTACTAATCACAAAGCGCCTAGCATGTAATCAGTTTAACTTGCCACTTACGATTCTAATTTAATACACTTGTTTGTCTGAGGTTGAAATTGAGTGTGTCTGAAGCCTTAGAAAAGCACCAACACTTAATAACACATGTCATTAGAGCAAGGTTAGAGCTTTAGCATTATTAACCACAGCTTAGGGCAACAGACTTGCACACGGGTTGAATAACCAGAGGCAGGTTTTTGCACAGATGTAAAAAGTGGGTCTTTTCTTTGAAGGGCTCAATCCAGCCAACACAAATGATCCATAATGACTTGATCCCTTGACATGCAAACCCATTTAGAGTACAGATAGCCATTGTGTGCTGTGGTCAAAGATAACACAAGGGGGTATTTGCATACTGGATGTATGCTGAATGGCAGTTCTGACCAGTATACTGGGAGATCTGATAAGGAGAGTTAGGTATGAAAAGTGGCTGCATGTGTGTGAATTTATGCTGATGAGTTATGAAAACCACGTTGCAAGGAAAGAAAAAAAGGCTTTGGAATTACCAGGATGTCAGAATTTCTTAACCACCTAAGCAGTAGCAGTAAAGGGCTGACCATGTGTTTCATGTACAGCTTGTGGGACTAGCACAACACAGTGATTGGGAGGAATTCTGCATCATTCCTTCCAAGAGAGCCGTTTCAGTTCATAAATATTTGTTTGCTCCCTTTCTAGGTCATGCTACATAATTTCAACTAGGTCAGGACTGCCGTTTGTCCATCACTCCCCAAAAATTCTTCTTTCTGAACCACTCTGTTGTTTTACTTTTGCTTTAAGTCACTGTCTGGCTGCGTTACCCAACTGCTTGAAGCTCTGGGTCATGAACTGCTCCTCTGTTCTTACACTGAGAACATTTTTTGGTATAATTTTAAATGAAATGTTCTGTTAAAGACTACAGGCCATCCAGATCCCAAGGACAGCCCAAAACCATGATGCTACCTCTACCATGCTATCATTTTTAAAGGCATGATACGGCACGCTCTGAAACAAACTGCTAACAGAAAAGTTCACTTCCTCGGTGGGATGAAACAAGACATGAAAGGTTAGTGCATAAGTGAATCAAAGTCTTTGTGTGTTAGATTAGTCAAGTCCCATCTGGCTATACTTGTGATTTACATAAAGACCAGCCTCTATGAGCAATCAGTCAGTAATCCAGGTAATTCCTAAGGCTTCACAAGCTTTATCTTGCAACTTTCAATCTCTCTTTGCTCTCTCTTAGCTCTGGCTAAGTAAGAGATAATACATAATTAAAGAGGTAGTAAATGAAATGCAAGACATGCAGAAGTGATAGTGTGCTCCTAAATATGTGAAAGCTAACCATGATGGCAAACTACAGCTTCCCTTCTGAGAACTTGTTCAGGTTGAATTTAAAGTAAATTTTCAATTTCACTTTGAGCTCAAAGGTTCTGAAAGCACAAAGCCTGGCAAGTGACTACTGGCTGCTGTTGATATCACCAGCTTCACACAAAGTCAACAGAAACAGTAAAGCAAAGAATGAGATTAATCTTTACTTTCTGGGTGACATTTAAACCAATTATGTCATTGCTCCATGAACCACCTTCATTTGCTGACACACACCTCCGCCAGCTCAGTTCATGGTGCACCTTTGTTGAAGCGGGTGTTTTCTTAAGCAACACAAGCCAGAGGTCAAAGTCTCGGTAACAGAGTAACTGCAACAAAGCGAAGGTGTCGAAACCCACTTATTTTTCTGTGTAACAGCAGTCAGCGTAACATCTCAACCACACTTCAGTGGCTGTGACAGTGCTGACAAAAATCAGAGACAGACCGCTCAGTTTTAAAAGCTTGCCCAAGCCTTTCTGCATTTTCTCAGACATCGTATACTCCTGTGTGAGATCTGGACACAACAATCAAACCATCAATAATGTCAAAAGCAGGGAGAATGAACTGCAGCACTACCCTCTCAGGCTACTTTATTCCTCACCCATCAATATTAAGTACCCCTCCACCAGGGAGGAGAACAACAATTATCTGCATTCACTTACAGTGTGATGGAGCCGTCAATATAAAAAGTAATGATGAATAAAAACTAACAGCAAAAAAAGTTAAATACAAGGTGTACTACTACAATATTTTCCTTCTCCCCCTGCTACATGTGCCAAATTCTGTAACATCAACATAAACTCATGAATGATTCTCATGTTGATATTGAAATTAATAAGTGAAAACTATGTATTTTAAAACACTTAACAGGCCCTTATTGAATTCATAATGCCTTTTTGTCTACTTCTGATCCTCCAGATGAGACAGTTGAGGAGACAGAGAGAGAGAAGGAAAAAAAATCAATAAAAGTCTTTTACAGCTCCCATTAGTGCTGGCACTCTCCCATAAATGTTGCCCACTTGGATAAAGTTTCATACGAGGAAAGAGAGAGACAGGGTACAAGTATAAACAGAGGGAGAGAGTGTATCTGGGAGTGCAACAGGAGAGGATGATGGTGTGCCATTTCATAACAAATGGCTCTGCAGTGTCAGGCTTACTGACTGACTATCAGACAGAGTACTGTTTAATGAATTTATGAGACCATGAATACATCTCTGTATCTGCTCATTATGTGAATGATCATAGATAAGTGCAGGCAGCATTCATTCTGTCAGGATTCATTTGTAACGTATCTGTGTCAAGCGCAAGAGCGGAGTTACTTTAAATAAGCATGGAAGCAGATGTATTACACCAGTGAGACACCAAGCAGCGTCTGCCCTGCAGGTAACCGATGCATGATCAACCATCGCTATCAAACTTCCTCTTACAGGCCTTGTGGCTAGCAGTTAAAAGTAAAAATATACATCAAATCGCAGCAGCCTTTCCTGTCGCAAGGTCACACAACTTGCCTGAATCTCCCCAAGTTCACGTTAACTCAACGTCTCTACACATGCTATTAATGGCTTTTGTTTAAAGTTTGGCCAACTTTTACCCGTTGATGTCTCACCATCTTTCTGCTCTCCTTATTGCCCGTGAAGCACTGCACGCTACTATCAAACGACAGGGGTGTCAGTTAATACACACGAAGAAATCCAACCAGAGCACTTTAACTGACCTACGTGTCAGCACTGAATGTTAATTATTACTGTTAAAATCCACAGACACGGTGAGGTGGCAAGTTAGCCTGTGGCTAAGCTAAGCTAATCTTACAGTTTGCTGATAGCAACGCTGCCAGTCTGTCACATTAGACCACGAACCAGTCACACATAACAGCTAGCAAGCATTAAATGACCGCCTACTCCACACAAACATACCGTATGTCTCAGACATGTTGACCCTCGCTGTACAGAGGACTCAGTCGGACTCTTTTACTGTTCTTTTAGTACTGTGACAGCCGTGTGCCCGCTGGCTTCACACCTCTTTACGGTGTTTATCTACGATGCTAGAGGTTTCCTTGATCCTTTCCCAGCTTCCTCTGCTCCGACCACAACCAGTACAGCTACGCGCTACGTCATAAGTTATCTAGTGGTGTTGCGTTCATGTGTTATTGGCCACGTTGGAATTTTAAGAGAAGAGACGAACACGCTGAAAGGACACTGCACAGAAACTGAGTGAATTTTACGAATAGACAGTTCTCATTTGTACGCTTAAACTAATGAACGAACGACTAGTACAGAAAATGATGCTCAGTTAGAGAAGCGTGAAGTCTAGCCAACTTTAACTAAGCTAAAAAGCAAAGCGCGTTGTATTAAGACAGATCAAGACCAGATTTTTCCCTGTATAGTTTTTACAGATAGTTTATTTATGAATCGCAGTGTTCCAGCAACACATTGCCATCGATTACAAACACACCACAAAATAGACACGAGGTAGATGAAACTAAATAAATAAATAATACGAGCAAAGTCGAATATAAATGTAATAAGACATGACATCGAAATATTGCTACAATATTGTACAGTATAGTGTGGAAATAAGAAGTAGAGTGAGCTTGTGCATTGCCTCTTACAGAATTAATGTCCTTTTCCTGAGCAGAGGGAAGCCATCGTATACTTTTTTGGCCATGTAGTATGTTGTACAGGATATAGGCTATATTACGGTACGTGCAACAGGAAGCCACAAGATGGCAGACAAAGATAGAGGAACTTGAGAACTGAGTTTTTAAGAGGCAGCAGAATGTAGCAAAACCCAAATAGATCCCTCTAACAACACTAACGTTTGAGTTTAACCTCAGGTGATGTGACTATTTTGATGTATTTTATAATTACTTTTGCATACTTTTTCTTATTTAAATGCTACTATAAATTAATTTTGCACTTTTTCTTCATATGTGCACTATGGAAACTGATATATTGCTCCATTAATCCCATTATCCTGACCAAAACAAACAAACAAACCAATCAATAAAAAAAGAAACAGCACACAAATACGCTATGTCAAAATATGTCTGTGATATGGGAGTTTGGCATAAGTGTGGAGTGGTTGGCAAGCAGAGAACTGCTTCCTTGTGAAGAAAATTACTTGAAGCAATCTGAGGTTTTGAAAGAATCCAGAATATCGGTTTTGTTCTTGTTCTTTGCTTATTTATTCATCACCTTACCATACCTGGATATACATACAACTCACAGCAAGCCCAGGGCCCAGGGAGTACAGGGCCGCCCAAGGGCAACAGGTGATAGATTACAGAGCCTTCCACTCTGCTACTATCTCTCCAAGTCCCTCCCTGCCTTTGTTCTTCTTTGGCAGATCCACTCATCCTCCCTGGCCTTGTTAAAAGCTCTTTTCACTAAGATTAAAGACAGAAGGAAACACAAGGCTCAACATCGTGTGGGGGCACGGATGTTTTCCTAAGGTGGGCTACAAGAAAGGCTGGCCTCAAAGGTATATAGCAGGCTGAAAGAAAAAGGGGGAGGTGGGCAGGTGGGTGTGCTTCCGTTAGGCGCTTTTCCTTTATGGGTGTCCCAATGCTCATTGTATCTTTGTCTCTCTTGTCCTTTTTCTCGTCCTTTTGTTCACTGCAGTATCATCACTAGAGTTGATATTTGCTGGGCTGCAGGACAAACAAGGTGTGTGGGGTGTTTGGGAGTTTTGACCTTGGGCTGTGCTGACGCAGTTCAGACAAATAGAAAAGTTGCCTGCTGGATTCACATGCCGTTAAGAATGCAGAAATACAAAGGGAGGGAAAAGGTGCAGAAATGAGACTTCTTCGTGCCCCAATCCAGACAGTCTCAATCCCAGATCAAAACAAATGCGTTCATTAGGGAATCCCCCATAAACCATACAACATTTACAATGTTTACAGCAAACAATGAGTCATGTTCCAGGGCATAGTTGGAGACAGGTGAGCTCTGTATTTGGCTGGCATCACTGTAAATATAAAGGTGTCTGTCACACCATGAGTCATAGCCCACACAGTAAAACAGATGGATTCTTGCCGTTTTAGAAAGAAAACAAAGGCATTAAGTTTATGAAGTAAGGGCTATTAAAACACAAGGTGTTGTAAATTGATGAAAGGTGTGAATGCATTAATGAGTGAAACACATGCAAGTATTTGTGATGACATACTTCACCTATGCAGAACTTGAAGTCTGAAAAATCTAAAGCCCAGCTGTTAAAAACATAACAGGCAGACTGTTGTGTGTGCTAGTTTGGAGAATGACTAGACCAGCTCTGCTTCCCACTAAGGGGGTGTATTTATGTGCATACCTGCTCTGCACAGTAGTCCTTGTGCAACTGTTTGTTTGCACACCAGGGCATTCACTTCAGCTTCTACTTCACGTCGCTCTGTTTAAGTCAGCAAATCCACTCAGGAGGATGAGAGCAGAAGCCCCAGGCTATCTGAATCACAGTAAGTAAAGGGAATGGGAGTGACACATTTACAGAAGAGGGCTGCAGTGTTTGAAACGAGTGAGAAGAAAAAGAGAGCATCTTTTAAAGTCAAACTGAGGGCTACACAAAAAGGAGAGTAGTCTCTCATATCATAAATATCAGCTTCCTTTTAGCTAGTCATACTTCATGTTCCTTTCATCTTCCCATCATCAAAAGAGATGTAACGCTGTGGGTCCCCTACATTCAGCTAAAAATACATAACAGCCTACAGCACTGCATTTTGAAAATGAAAATAAAACCACAATGACTAGCTTCTGTCATGCACCCTTTGTATTTGGGTTTTGCTAAGATATTTAAAAAGGCTCAATAATGCTGACTGACTCAGTGCAGTTACAAAAACAAGTGTGGATACATTGGAGATTACTAAGCACCTTTAATCTAGTTGAGTTTACTTCTGTTTTTTTTAAAGGTATGCATGCCTGCAATGTACCTAATAATAAGTTAGAATCAGCCTTCTTAGATGCCACAGCAGACAGGGGGCTGTGGACAGGTGAGTAGGAACAGAGAAACCTGAAACAATTTTGTGTTGCTGAATTCCTTCTATCGATATTGTTTGTGGAAAGAAACCTTACAAATGACATTTCGATAAAAGTTATTTTTGGGTGAAACTGCATATTTGAGTTTCCCGAATTGTTTTGCCGAACACCCGTCCATTTTTCTGTGATTAGGGCCGGCACTAGCAGTACATGGAGACTGTGTTGGAGCAGGTCTTAAACAGGTGATCGGTAACAGATGATAAATTGTATCTTTTAATGCAGGAATGTTCAACTCATCTTACATTATGGGCCCATAAAGCCCACTTTGATCTTAAGTGGGCCATACCAGTCAAATTCCCCCTTCTGTTGGTGTAAAGGCGTTTTTGTCATTTAATCCCTCAGATATTTTAATATGAGAAAAAGAAGTGCAATTCTAACAGCATGTCTCTTTTTCTACATATTAAAGACTATTTGGGCTCATGAAATAAATGTGGAAAATTGCAGAAAAAGTTCATTGCCCAGACTATCCTGTAAAATTTCTTTTCTATGGTAGATAAAAAACTGGAACCTTTCTGTCAATCTGCTTCTCAATTACTTTGATCTATTATCAAAGCTAATGCAAACAAAGCCTATGGAAATACAGTTAAAGTTCCAAAGTGAATGCCTTCCTTAACATTTTCGAAAGCAGTTTAAATGCAGTCAGACTCTTTTTTTTTTTTTTTTGCGATCGTTAGTGACGTTACAGCTTATTGGCCTTTTGAAATAAACCCGTTGTAAGGCTCTTTCCATTAATAGGCTACTGTAAGTTTGGACTAAAATAACCAAGACCTTTGAAGATTTACAGTTTGTGGCACTTGTTAGCTTAATATAAAGTTAAAGATACATTTTACTTGAAATAAGGACTGATAATTTTGCAGTTACCTATACTAAAGTCCCAGTATGATCATTATATAGACTTCATTGTAGACAACAGCTGCTGGTGGCTAATGTAATGGACATGTAAGTATGTCTGTACTATTTTTAAACTAGACTGTCTAATTTCACTCTGCAGGTGGCCATCTACATGCACTGAGGTAAGGAATGAGTGTCAAAAGAAACCAAGAATGCTTTGGAGTTCAGGGTCAAGCAAACCCAAAACAGCAACAAGCCTGGATTCTTTCAGTGACCAGTGAACTAGTTGATCATGTTACTTCAGGGCAGCTTTTGGTATAAGCTTGTTTGTACCCTTCATATAAGGTGTTTGCCACTTGTAACTGAAAGCAGACGTTTTCTGTCCGCTCGCAGCTTGTGTTGGAGGTGACTCTTCTCTTACTTTCCAAAGGTTAGTATCACTGATCCTTGCAAAAAGCCCAGATTTTGTTACTTGGACTTGCATGACTATTGTGACTCGGTCTCTGGATTTGGACCTATTTCTAATCATTTGTTCTTATGAGCTTGTTTTTGTATTTCTGGGAAAATGACGAGTCTGGAGCCGAGACGCCAAATATTAACTCTGCACACATTCAGTATTTGCATAGTACGCTAAATCCATTCCACATGAGTTGGCTGACTATGCTGTGGATTTACAATCCCTTTAATTCTGAGTAAACGAATGATGCAGAAAATAAAAACAAAAAGAAGATTTTAAAGAGTTCACAACGACTAAACTAAAACTTCTTTGAGTGTCAGAAACATAAATGTGATTCTGAAATACACTCTGTTGTCAGTTTAAGGGGTATATAATTAAAACCAATCTGTTGTTACGAGGTTCATTTCAGTTTACGTAAAATCTGTTTTAAAGAGCTGTCAGTTGGAAAGAGCGTAAGGTCATGTTGTCAAGGGTTAAGAGCACAGGCAGGATTTGCTATGTTATGGCTCTCTCAAACAGCAGCAGCTTTCGCATAAATCTTCTTCTCTCAGTGCAGAAATTCACCTCTCTTGACCTCCACACCACCCGTTTTGCTCTCCTTCCACTTTTCACACTGTCACACCCCAACCTGGAGGAACAGGAGAGGAGCAAATGGTTGTTTGTGGTCAGGTGTTTTGGGAAAGCAAAAAGGATTCATGCTGTTTCTATTTCAGTCACAACAATATTTTTTTTCATTTAAAGAAAGACATTCAAAGCTAACAACAGCTCATATTTCTCCATCTGGCTGTAGGCGTAAAACACGCAATGTAAAAAAAAAAAAAAAAAGGTTAGAAACCCCTCCCCAACAACAACAACAACAATAAAAAGACAATTCCCGCTCTCAAATACTTTATTAAAAAAATATTTAAAAGTAGTCAAACTTTTCCTTGCATAATTCAGAAATAACATTTGAAAGTAAAAGAAAGTGCTCAGTATTCCTTGGAGTGATGAGATGTTTTTTTGTTGGGGGGGAAAGAGGAATAGTGAGTGAATGTAGCATGAAAGACAACAATAAGACCCTGTTTTCCTCACCATGTTTCCTGTAGCTCAAAACATGCTTTCTTTTTGGAGGTTTACTCAGAGTTTAACATTAACATCTTATTTTTCACATGTTGCACAAATAAGCCACTGGCCAAAAGTCATTGCTGAAATCACAAAAAGGGGAGGTGGGGGGAAAACCCATTAACACATGATATTTTAATTAGCAACATGCCCTGATTTGTTCCTTGTCTTCTTCTTGGCTTCATTAAAATAAGCAGTCACAGTCACAGCGTGAGTGCCTGCTGGATGAAACTTGTTGAGGAATCTTTGCATGATGTCATTCACGATGTGTGGAATTCATACAGATCTGCTGTAAAGATCATCTTTCAAGTCCTCCAGGTAAAAAGTAAAAGAGTTGCTAGAGGTGGCATGCCTGCTCACCTCTGAACGAGACTCTCAGTGTTTTCCTTTCTTTCTATCCTGCACTGCAAACAACAAGAACCAACGTCTCTTCATATAGGAATGTTCTGCCAATGTGATCGTTACTGAAAGGTCCATAAACTGCCAAGCGTTCCGTGAACATGCCAGACTGCACGTAGCCTGCACGCGGGCCCAATTTCGCTCAATATCCTGCACCCCCCTCCCCCAAGTCCCCCACTGGATGAAGTCACCCTTGCTGCTACTGTAGTCTGTTAAATAAAACGTCATCATTAATAATTCGTCATTTTTAGGCACACATCAGATGGATGCGTAGATTATGTTCGTCAATAACTGCAAACTAATTTTATTAAACACTTTGCTAATGACCCCTCCCCAACAAACAAACAAACAACAGAAAGTCACGAGTGCCTGCGGACGTGCACAAGATTGCGATCTGGATTAGTGTGAAGCGTTCGTGGGATGCCTGAATGAGTGAAAACTCCTTTTTGGGATCGGTTTATGATAAAGTGAACTAGCACGTTATGTAGCGGATCGTCCAGGCAAACGCGCAAAGGGGGTGAAAGTGCGCAGAACAATGGCGCAGAAAAAAATGTGATGCTTGCTGAGAGTGAACGACTCTACATAGGAGAGCTCTGTCTGTAAAGAGGAGGAAATCCCCGCTACACACAAAGCCTCGATATCTATAATCTGACACTCCAAAGTGCACATGTATTATTTTCGTAGAACAAAAGCAACTTCGATAAGGTTACATACTAATTAATTACCTAATCTCTTTTTTGCCACTAGCTCACCCATCTCAGGGGTTATCTCTCACGTTCTCACACAGGCCCAGCAGTCTCATATCCCTGCCTCAGGCGCACACACATCAGCCTGCTCTCTGCACCACCCCCTTCCTCTCACATGTGTCAAAAAGCATGGGAATTTATCTCCTCCACACAGATATAATCCCTTAATTATTTGATTATGGCACTTTGTTCTGTGAAGAAAACTTGCGTTTCCTGCTCTAGCCTAGGGTTGTGTATTACCTGAAATGAATACATGTGTCAGACAAATCCCTGCCTTGAAGGTTAATTATGTAGTGAATTGTTAAATTGTTATACATCTACACATGAGGTATAAATGAAAGGAAAGACAGACATAAAGTGTCTTAGTAAATCACTACTCTTGAGCTGATGGCTCAACAATAGTTTCAGTAATTCTGCCGAAGTTACTGATTCATTCAAAGGACAATCCCTTATTCACAGTTTAATTACAGTGGTTGAGGATGATGGCTAACAGATGAGTCCTAAACCTCCACACAGGTATTCAGGGATGAGATCTGGTGCCTGTAAAAGAAATATGCATTAAATCATTCACTGAGACCTGTTTCCTATGGATTATCATCCCCAAGAGACAATTCCCATCAAAGTAAATCGCTGGACAAAAGCGATCACCAACTTTCTGTTGATTTACAGTGACCCCCCCCCTCAAGTTAAACAGAGCCAGCTCACTGTAGGGGTCAGTGGTTCAGGTTTTTCTTTAATTTATGACAAGAGTCTGTTGCTAAAACAAATCTAAAAAAACACACCCCAAAATATCCCAGGAGAACAGGTACAATGTAGGTCAATGAGTAATGAAATCCAAAAGTGTGGATGTGAAGAAGACACTCCGTCCAAGTCATGGTGTTCATTTGTATGTTCTTGCAAGTTCGTGCACGCCCTTGGCCTGTCCCGTAGCAATGTGTCAGTGAGAGAAAACACTCGCCCCAAAAGGATGATGTAAGGGGCTATGATGGATGACATCATTGACCATAACACCCATATATCCAACATGCAGAGATATGCCTGTGCACATCTTTTTTGTTTCTCAAGAGGATAGAATAATTTCACTAGTGACTCATTGCAAAAAATATTCAGGTTTGGCTATTTTTAATTAATTAATTAATTTTGCAGAGCTCAAATAATATGGATAACACTGACATACAGTGTTTGAATTGGCTGAAATTAACAAAACAAAGTGAGGTTTGATCCATTTCTTATGCAATTAGTGCAGAATGAAATGGAAAGCCTCAGTCTTTTATAAGTCTGATAATTTGCTGCTTTCAGCATGAAATATGAGTATTCTTGAATATTTAATATTATGAGCAAGTAAAAATAATAAATGAATGATTAGAAAATAACACTATTTTGATTAAACTGATTATTAGTTCCTCTACACATTATGTATAAAATTAAAGGAACTGGACTACACTCCACCACATAAGCCTGCTAATATGTCCTAATTCCACCTCACAAAATCTTCCCCTATTAGTAACAGGAGAGAGGGTCATTGACCTTACTACTTGGGTTAATCTATGGCTTGTGGGGAAACCCAAAAGGCCAGGTGTGCAACACCTGTGCTTTGGTTTGGACGCCTGTGCAGGTGAGTGTGTGTTTCACCCTTATTCCCTCGCTGGCTTCCCCCCTGCTGTCCTCCTTTAAGCTCCTCTAATTGTGTTCTCAGCCCACATCCTCTCAAAAAGCCCCAAACACAACCTCTGCTCCTCCTCATGTTGCCGTTCTCTTTATTCCACTCTTTCCTTTTTTTTGCAGAGGAATCTTTAATGTGTCAGTGTGTAGCTCGTGTATAAGACTGAATGATGTTTAATTACTTACCAAATGATAGTTCATGAAAGTTAAAGGTATATAAAAAGTGGATTTTTTAAATTCTTCACACATATAACATTATTTTGCATTCATATGCTTCACTCCAAATAAGGAGCCTCACAAGATTAAGAACCTTGCTGAGACACAGGAATTCATATTTGGGATTATTTTAACAAAACAATGAATTTCATGATTAATACCTTTTTGAAATCCAATTACTGTGGTTTTGCAGAAATGAGGAGATTTATAGAGCACTCCTATGTGTCTAAATGCTTCTTTATGTTTACAGGCTAGTCACTAACTGCCCCTGTCATCAGAGCAGTTAACTCTGGGCAATAAAACAGCACACAAAATGTGGCAGAGAAAGCAAACCAGTGAGCAAAAAGTCACAATGAACAAGTGAGATCAACCGTCACACAAGTGGTCCAAAAAACAGACTGTTAATATTTAAATATGGATTTTTACTTTTAACTGAAATGTAAATACTGCAAAATACTAAAACTATAGATACAATATCTATATTTGACCTTTGTTTATTTTATTTAGATTGAGCTTTGGTGTGTTTTTGCAACTGCTTTGACTGAGATTCACGTGCAGGACAGTCTAAACAAAATCGAAAGCATAATAACACAGGCCATCTTTCCGAGGTCAGCTAGGGATAAAAAAAATCCCCCAAACCAGAAACAAAACACCTTATTGTGGTGAGGTGGTGATGATAAGTTTATCTTTTGAGTTTGAAGGAGTCCAGCTGCAGCTCTGTCCTTACTTCCTCTCACTTGTCATTGCTACTTACCTCAAATCACAGGGTATGCACAAACAAAACTGACTCTCATTTCCAGAAGAAGCGTGGCTCTCCGTGTGTTTGCTTTAACTTTTCATCATCTAATCTCAGTCTTGTGTGCCCACTTCAAACATTAGCCGCAGACTTGTCACCTTGGTTTAATTAAAAGGGTAAACGTATCCAAACGTGTTCAACCCCCTTGCCCTCTCCCTCTGCCTTTATCCTCTCTGTCACCATTTTGCAGGATGAATTCATAAAGGCTCATTTCCTTGAAGGGTGACTTAAATTCTTCAAAGGACTCTCAATTAATAAAGTTAAATCGTTTTCCAACAGTAGGCTGTTAGAAGGCTGAGATTAGATTAGCTGGCCACACTGCACTGAGTGGCAAGCCTCCAGGGCCCTGACCGGTGGCAGAACAGGACACAATGGAGCAAAAGGATTAGCTTTTGTGGATGTGACACATTTTGAGGGGGCTCAGAAGTTCTTTTGAGCTCACCTGGGAAAGTGGCAATTTAGTCGATCCCTTCTTTAGTCACTATGACAACAACGTCCCTCTTACACACACAAGTGTAAACACGCATC
Organism: Pelmatolapia mariae; assembly: GCF_036321145.2. Lineage (NCBI taxonomy): Eukaryota > Metazoa > Chordata > Actinopteri > Cichliformes > Cichlidae > Pelmatolapia > Pelmatolapia mariae. Next base: position 22,488,910 of record NC_086239.1, read on the forward strand.
AGGGTTTAATCCACTCAATCCTGCTATGATTTTTACCACTTTGAACTACTTTCAGACACTTTTCTTAGTTTCACACGGTTAGTTTCTGATTAACCTTCTCATCTCCGGATTCAAAAGCACATCCTTTAGGCTATGACAGCTTCTTTACAGAGCACCGCCCCTCCCTTCCACTCACCCAGAGCACCTACATTCATGCCCCTTGGGGCAGAAACAAATAACCTCTCGTGGGATCTCCCCAGCAGGAAGCTTCAGCAGTGCAGAGCTGCTGATCACTTTCCCGTGTCCAGCAGCTGAAGGGATGACAACCTTTTGGTGTTTTTCTGCTTAAGGTGCGACTTTACCTTACAGTAAACAATATGAGAGCATATGGGCAACATGTGGCCTGTACCTCCCAAGATGCTTGCCTCTTCATCCCTTGTGCAAACGTTTTCAATAAAAAGCACAATTGTTCTCTCATGTAAATGTGGCATTGATTAGAAGCCAAGCAAAATTCTGCTCTGATGTTGTGATTGCAGTGGAAAGTGTGTAAGATCTTCTCTTTGATCACCACACATGTAACCAGCAACAGGAGTACACAGCACACGGGGCCAATAAATCATCAAACAACGGGGGAAAAAAAAGTCGGTCAGGTGGAAAATGTCAGATGTGGGTGGTGTTCTCAGGTGAATTTTAACTGTCAAGCATGAGGAATGAAATTAAAGTATTAGGAAAGTTTCACGATGTGCTGATGAATGATGTCGGAGAAGGCTTATTTGGAGTTTGTTTGCCTGTAGCCATGCTGAATCAGCTCTGTTCTGTTCTTGAATCAGAGCTGCAAGCGATTGCCAGCCAGGACAGGCAACCACTGTGAGCTAACTTCCTTTACTTTCTAGACACATACTGACTCATGCACACACACACACACACACACACACACACACACACACACACACACACACACACACACACACACACACACACACACACACATGCACGGCTAATTTATAGACATACATCCACACTAAAGATTGGGTTCGTTATTGCATGTGTATGTAAGTCTGCATATGTGTGTGATTGAAGCCCTTTCATTTCCTCACTAATCTCTTAATCATAGAGCCCACCTGGGGGCTGCAGCCTCTGTTTGCACAGCAGTCACTTTCCATGATGTCACTTCCCCTCTCAGAAACCCCCCACCAGACATGCACACAAATACCTAGTTCATACATACAAAACTATAAAACTGTCCTCTTGCCTACTGATATTGATTGTGGTTTTGAGATCAGAGCTAGCATTTCAAATGTAAAGATCACAGCCAGCTAGTAATTAAAATACACATAAATTCAAACTACAGAAGACAACACCATCATCACCACACGTGCGGGAAGAGAGCAGTGCGAGTGAGGAGGACCTCACATGTCTTTCTATTTTTAGATGTTTATTGTTGGATGCTTAAATAGAAACAAAGAACATAGTAGGAGAAACTCAGGAAGTTTACTTTGAGCTTCCACTCATTGTATTCTTCTCCAAGGTTTTATTGTGATGTAGCTTGACAGGACAATCCGCCACAAGAAATAAGAGACAGAGGAAGGTCTGCAGAGCCTTTTAAAGTTTAGAAACCACTTCATTCACCGATGTGTAACTAAACAAAAAAGAGCAGCCATGACAGCCATGTTTCTTAAATAAAAGGTCCGGATCTTATATGGCACTTTTCTTTTTGAGCACTCAAAATCCTTTATACAAAATTTCTTTTTCTCCCATTAACACAAGCACTTTTTTCTATGTCTAAGTTATTTCTGACATTCATTACACATAGATGGTCGGATGAATGCATCGAGAGCAATTTGGGGTTCAGCATCTTGCCCAAGGATGCTTTAGCATAAGGACTGGAGCAGCCAGGGATTCAGCTGCCACACTTCAGATTAGCGGATGACCTGCTCTACCTCATGAGCCACAGCCACACATACAGAGCAGACCTGAACTTTTCTGGAGATCAACAGAGCTGAAAATGAGAACATAAATGTCCAAATTGGCCATTAGGGGACTTTTAACAGATTTTAAACAGCCACACCACCAGCACAACTCGGTGTCCAATATCCAATTACTCCCATGTGCGAATAGGGCAGGTAACTTCTGGTAAATTCACAGCGAGAGAGTTTCCTTTGTACATCCTGCCACTGTACATCTACAGTTGGTGCCATCTTTCTCCAAAACTGGACCAAATATTTCTAATAGCGAAATTTGATCTGACATCAACTATCTTCTGCTACACAGTGGAATATCTGGGAGAATGTCTGTATCTTCCCAACACTTTCCAAAGGCAAAGTGTGAAAAAGACTCAAGAAATTTTATTTGACAAGAGTTTCTTATGAAGACTCCTTATGGAGGTTGGATTACTTTCACTATGCTGTGTTAAACTGAAGCATTTATAAACTCCAATAAAGCTGGCAGAACACGGGCAAGGTGAATTACAAGTGTACTAAGTGCACAGTAGAGTGTCATTAAAATAAGAGGTAATGTCAGACACCTGTAAACATGCTCTTAATCCAAGTTCTTTGAAATGCCTTGTTGGCATCAAAGTTCATTTAAGCATTTATTTAAAATGTTTCAAAATGATCTGCATCAGCATCTGATATGTTGTCTTTGAACCACTTTCATTTTTTAAATAATTTACATTTTACACAACATAACTTTAGCTATGTTTACTTGGTATATCTGTAATCACATAAGTGAAGGCTTATACAATATAATATCTGTAGCAAAGTTTGTGTTTGTCTGGCTATAAAACCATTTCCATACTAAACCTTTGAATAAAATTGTCCCAGTTGTCTGTGCTTGATGTACAGTATATGTGTATATAGCAGGCCTTTTCTGGACTAGTGCTAGATTGCAAAACCATTCAATACTTGAAAGTCACATTGTAAATATTTCCATGTTCGTGAGTCTTATAGCATTCCTACAAGGGTGAATTCTGCGAGCTGTTCTGCTGCTGGTGTATTTATCTATGCATGTTTTAATGTGTTTCATGATTTTAAATCCAAAACTTTCTGTCAAAGTCCACAGAATGAACCTTTTTTCAATATTTAAACAGCACAATAAAACACTGTACAGTATGTCCTCCAGAAGTTTAATTATAGCACAGCCAGGTATTGCCTGCCAGTCGGGCTTGTTATCCTTTGCTGGACAGAATCAAGGCCATCATTTCCCAAAATACACAACAATTTGCCAGTAAAATAACCAGCTTCCATAGCCTTACAAATAAATCACTTTAAGCTCCTTAGACACTGCACTGGCTAGACAGTCTCTAATAAATGCTTCAAGTTAACACACACTCAGCAACGGATCTCGGTTGCCACACACATATACAGACAGTAGACACATTTCTGCACTTAACCACATGAACAGAGACAAGTACACACACAATCTCCCCCATCATCCTCTACGGCGTCTCTCTTGATCCCCTCATCCTGTCTCCTCTGTCTCCCTTTCAACCCAAACAAGCTCACGTTTGGAGAAGAAATTGTTCAAATAAATCAAAACTGTAACCAACACCAACACAACTCCTGTGTTTCTCTGTCCCACTGACCCCAGAGCCCCATTAAGCAGTTCTAGCAGGGCCCAGAGAGGAAATAAGGCAGCCTGAACTCCTTCCTCTCTTTCTAGGCTGGCCCAGCGAGCGCATGGCAGAGCACGTTTCCCACACACTGTTGGGGTTCACCTCTGACTTCTGACCCTAAAGAGAGGGGGTTGGATTGGACTGGGGTGGGGGACCACCCAGTCAGACTCTTCGGGGGCCTCCTGGGGATGGGATGGCTGAGGGGTGTGGGGCTAAGGCTTAAGGGGACGGCATTATGGCAGGTTAGGAAAAGGGGAAGAAGATCAGAGAGACATATTAGTTGGTGGTGGAGGAGTTTGAACCCAGCGGAGGATGGGGGGCAGTGAAAGGGGGAGGGGGTGACGGGGGCTTTAAACTTTGTGAATGGGTGTTGCAGTCACTAAGTGCTTCATTATATGACTAGAGGACAGACAAAGAAAGACTAAACACTGTCATGACAGCTTGTTCTGAAGCTTTTATTTCTCTTACCACACCTGAGGGCGGAGTCTTGATTTGTGTGATTTTGTAACTCTGTATCCAAGAGATTAAAAGGCGCATTGATTGAAGTCAACTGTTGCTAGAGGATTTAGTGATAATGTCAGTGTAGGAGTGAGCATGACCGATGAAGTGAAGATAGACTGACTCTGTGCCTGCGCTGTAAATCTCTCTTTATCGCCTACTAAATAATGAGCATAGGGCGTTGCTTAGATGGGGAAGTGCATTAATAAAGCTCCAAGAGTGTGGTAGCACATCATCAGGCTTTAAAACCTCACGTTTTGCTATTGATGCACTCTGATGTCGTGGTATTTTCTCAGCATCTGAGAATTAAAATATAGTGAACGAAAGACAGCAAATATTTCATGCAAGAAACTTCACATTTCTTCCTTTTTCTCTTTGTCTTACAAATGTGATTTTCTTGAAAAGTCAGCACTGTACTTTTTAGCAAAGAGCTATTCAAGCATGAGGACAAGGTGGATTTTGGGGAGCACTATTGTAAGTGTAAATATAGATTAATACACATTTTTTTTAATTTAATGAGAGAGCAGCAGCTGCATGTGGGAATGAGTCAAAATAAATTACAATGACTGTTTATAGTAATAAAAGAATATGTCACTCCGTGTCACATGTATGCACATGACACATGATGAGGTCCAGCTGTAGGAAAAACGTATAAGCTGTGTTTTTATTAGATATTTTCAACACTTTTAAAAAACTGAATATTATGTGCTTTTTCATTTAATAGTCTTTAAAGATGCTTTTTGTCCTGGTCTTCATTTTTATTTGTTGGAGTGTGGCATGTAAGACATAACACAAACAAAGGGAACACCAGCGAAGAGAGGAAACAGGCAAATAAGGTAATAAAGAAAGAGTGACAGTGGAAGCAGAAGAACAAAGAGCGTGAACACAAAAGGGTTTGACAGGACCCGGGGAGGAATTTGCCGGCAGGTAGCACTGGGGCCCAGGAAGTAAGGAGATGTGGGAAAACATGGAGGGGGGAACAATAGCAGTGGTGTGTGTGTGTCTGAGCGTGCTCGTGTGTGTCTGTGCGGTTGAATGAGGAGGTGGGGTGCAGCAGAGCCCGGGGGTGGATCAGTTTACCCACCACCACTTACCTGCTCAGCACAACACTGATGCTGGAAGCAGGCCTCAAAGGGAGACTTATCAATGGATCCCATTCATATCAGCACAGGAATGTGTGTATGTGTGTGTGAGCATGTCTGCAAAAGACATGAGCCGTTGATTAATTGATGCAAAGATAAGCAAAAGAGGAAATCTTTGAGACTATGGTCAGTTGCACTCTAAACTGAGTATCGGTGTTTACACTTCCTGTGTGTTTTTCAAACTTCAGCTAAAACAATCCTATTATATTATTGTATCTTAAATGAGCCACTTTTTCGTCACATGTGAAAAGGTCATGTGAGGATGAACAGCTCATTATCACCTACAAAAACACCGTAGGTATGCATGCTGATGCTCATGTGCAGGACTATATATAATGTCGTTTGCCTTCACGTACATTTTGTACGTGGTTTAGCGAATTACAGAGAGCAGCAGGGATGGTTTTTTGGGGAATGAACGTAATGGGGAATTTCTTGAAGAAACAAAGAGGGTTTTGGTGAACAGTCGACACCAGAGAGATATTGTGTTTCCAATATTTTCACTGTTGTTTTAGATATCCTTATATGAAGACAGCAGGCACAATGCAAATATACCAAGTCTTTAAATCCCTCTGAACAAATGTTTTATCCCCTAGTGACCTGCTTTAATAAACTCTGTCCCACACAAAGTAAAATGGAGAGCTACAATTTCATCCTCACAACCACAAAAAAGAAAAATACATGATTTAAGATATGAAACATTTGTACATATCCCCTTTGGCTGTTTTACACTTCTATTGCATTTCATATGGTTATCTCTGCTACACAATGTTTAGCTTCAGTAACTCTGCAAATGATGGTATTTACATTCTAAACATGTGATAATCTTATCACTATGGTAGATCTCTGAAGATCTGAGGTGTCAAACATCTGGTCTGGGGGCCATAAGCTTCCTGCCAAAAGGTCCAGTTTGGCCAACTGGATGGTTTTAAAATGTGTGTAAACTGCAGTGAAGTCATTAATATATTCAGCTGTTTAACAACATGTGCTGATATTACCGGTGCAGCAGTGCAACTGTACAATATGTTAAAAGCATGTCTAGATGTTAACATTCGAAACCCTGCAGTTGTGTAGTTTGAAAAGCTCAAATTTTTTTCCTGTAAAGATCCAGTGTGATGTGTTATTTTAACTGAGCTTATTGACTGAGGCATATTGTTGAAAGTGGAGTTATTTTTCTAAAAACTGTTTTCAGACTGTTTATCATCATCTTTTTGTTCTTTTTCTTTTTTTTTTTGTTCTTTAACCTCCTAGGGACCTGGCATCCACATATGTGGACATCACATTTTGGGTTATTTAGACCAAAATACTAAATCTTGCTCTACAAGGGCCTGATATCCACTTACAAGGACATTATACTGCTACTGTTCTATCAAATTTTTAAATGAATATCCTCATATGTGGCTCTCATTTTTATTACAAACAAAAATCAGGTAAAAAAAAAAAAATCTGGAATCTGGTAATTCTTTGTTTTTACATTCATCAGGTCCCAATATGCCCAAATATCAAAGAGAAATTAAAAATGCATGCCATGAACCCTTTAACGGGTTTTCAAATGTTTTTACCTTAAGGTTTTTTTTAATCATTCCATTGTTTTTACTAGTCTGGCTCATTTAAGGTCAAACTGGTCTGTGACCAATAACCGAGAATGAGTTTGACCCCTGCTGTAGATGAAATGCTACAGTACTATATATTAAATGCTTAAAACACACAATCTCTACTAGATTTGACCATTTTCTTCCACAATTCAGGATAGATCCTAAAAACATAAAAAGGTAATAGGAAGCATCATGCAAAAAACTTGACATAACATTTGTATATGGAAAATTTGACACTTGTATTCTGTGTAATAAATACCTCAACTATGGAAATATATGCATATGGCACAAATGATAAGGCCATAACGATGTCGACACTGATGCAAATGTACATGACGGTAATTCAGACTACAAAGTGAAGGCCCAAATGCAACAGTTTTGCTGGTTTTGTGTGGAAGAACCATCTCCTTAGCTTCATCCAATACCTGAGCAGCCACGCTGAGTGCTCTTATGTCAATATAATCTGCAACATGGTTGTTAAGTCCAACACAAAACTTTCTCAGAAAGGCAGAATAATAACTATCATAACGGTTAAGAATGACGTGCTTAACAGTTATGAAGATGCATTGTCTTTTAAAATTTCCCCACTCCGTCTTTACTTTTGCTTTGGTAAATTATGACTATTCCTGGATTTAATACAGAGCATATACTCTAAAGGTGGCACATGTGGTTTTACAGATGAGAAGCTCTGAAAATCCCATTCCTATCAATGGAAAGTTGATTGAGACAAACTGAGACTATTTGCTCAGTTGTGTGTGACAAAGACAATAATGGAAACATGTGAGTCAAGAGTGACAGATGTTTGAGAGTAACCTGAGACAAGCTTTGGTTTTCACTCAAGCGACAGAAGACATGGGCCACATTGACAAAAACAAGTGACCCACAGCAGCTGTGGGACATAGCATGTGTGTGTTTTGTCATATATGTGTATATGTTATGCGTGCTGCATATATGTGTGACACATGATAGTGTACAGGGCAGATTCCTAACACAGATAACCATTTGTCAGGGGATTCCCACACTAAATGTGAGGAGGAGGAAAGATTGATCATCCTTTACTTTGAGCCTTCCTGCCCTGAATCTGTTGCAACTAGCTTGCAAAAGAATAGTCAGGGCACTTGTCTCTTCATGTGCGAAATGTCAGAAATCTGAACCAGATGATGCTTCGTGATAATAACTGCGAGGAAAATATTGAAAAGATGGCGAGTTGGGAACACTTTGGATAACGGTGACAGTAGGTGATCTTTAGTCGCAGCCACAACAATACTGATTCACCGTGTACTGATCGTGCTGGTTGACTATCAAAGCGACACACAGGCATTTGTTTCTTTCTGTCTTTTCCTGTTTGTGTGCGTCTGTAGCGGTCAGCACGTGCCTGTGTTTGATTGAAATGCAAAGCCTCTGCGTCCTGCATGAGGAGGTCACGTTGCAAACAGGAAGGTGCTGACCAAATCTTTATTTTCCAAACACGCTGCTGTGGCAGAGCAAATAATTTGCCTGCTGAGATTATTTGCTTTGAAAGGATAATGGAGACAGTGTGGCAGACGGTGGAAGAGCTGAAACAAAATGCGGTCCTAAATACTGTAACGATTTCAAACTGCGCCTTAGTTTCTCCTATTTGCACTGAATGAACTCAAACCATATTTGAACAAAGAGGTTGTTTTGGATCACATCTAGCATGTGCCAGTGTTTATGCCAAACAGACTGAAAGCTATGTGGGGCATAGGGAATATTAGAGAGCTGCTATTTAATAAACAAAAAACAGGAACACGTTTGTCTTAACGTATGAACATTTCCAAATTACCAGAGGATATTGATGTGACTTCATTTAGTAGCCACTGGGAAGATATTTCAGTTCCATAAAGAGAGACATTATCGAGCCAAAAACATTAAAAATGTGCTCAGTATTATGCATAGCACATCCTTAAATCTGAAATTCAGCATTATGACTTACATGTGGTTTAAAGCCCTGAGCTTTAGGATAAACCCCTGAGATTGGGCTTAAAGAGGCTCTCCTCTCAGCGGAGTGACATGTCCCTTTATTTGTCCCAGCAGGGGAGTGTAATCTCGCAGCATGCTCTAGCTATCATTGACTCCAGTGTCCTCCTCTCAAGGGAGCTGCTCATGAAATGCACTGGAGTAATGCTCACGAAGTAAATTATATATAAAATGTGGTTGAAATTGAGATACTTTTTTCTCTCCTCTGTTTAAACACAAGTCTGTGTGTGAGCTAATCTGCAATCTCACTGACTAGCACGTCTAAAGAAATCTCATAGGTGCTGTCACTGGAAAAAAATGTTGGAAAAAAGACAAGCTTTTGCTGTTTTAACAGCAACCAACACAGTCATCAGTCACCACTGTTTACATGAGGAATCTCCTCTTTCCTGGTTGGGTGTCTCATTTCTGTTATGTTTAGGGTAACTTTGAGTCATCATTAAATAGTGACATCACCACCAATCCCTGAGCACATCTTCACTCAGTATTAATGAGCTTAAATAAGATTTGTATTGTGTGCCCGATCAGTTGCCTGACAACGAGATTTTTAGATTCTGCTATTTGCCTGCCAAAGTTAGCAAAAGGTATGTTTGCCATTTTAACAGAGACTTTATGAAAACATTATTTTCATGCTTGAACCACACTGTCAGGTGGCATAAAGGGTTAATACGCTTTAAACCGTGGAATAATATCAAGTTATCCGATGTCTGCCAGTATGCAGTGGGGGAAATAATAATTTGATCCCCTGCTGAATTTCTAAGTTTGATGACTTATGAAGAAATGTTTAGAGGAAGACACATTAAAGTCATGGCATGACCTTGCTGGTGTCCAGATCTCAATCCAATAGAAAATCTTTGAAGGGAGCTGAAGCTTTGAGTTATCAAGCCGTAGCCACGAACCCTAAAGGATTTAAAAAGCTTGTGTAAAGAGGAGCGGGCCAAAATCCCTCCTGAGATGTATACAAACGTCTTACTGCTGTGCTTGACAATAAGGGTTTCTCCCCCAAGAACTAAGTCCTGTTTTGTTTGGGAATCAAGTACTTATTTCACACATGCAAATCCATTTGTAATTTTTGCATAATGTGTTTTTGTGAAACCTCAAAGCATGGAGATCAAACAGAGAGTCCATTCATCCATTCATTTTCTTAAACACTTATCTAGTTCAGGGTTGTGGGGGTTACGTCTAACTATGCTTGTGTTCCCTGCAGTGCGTCAGTTCCAGTATGCCGGTGTCCACACACAGAGACCTTTAACTCTATCTAGGGTCAGTTGGAATGTCGTTCTTGCTTATTGATTTATTTGACCTAAGACAAACTAAATGTCAGCAAAAAATTCTTATAAGATTGCTCTGTGGTGCCGTGTGTGTATGAGAGCGACATTAAAGAAATAAATGAACATCTGAAACCGTTCCAGAGCTGTTTTTAATACATGGTCACATGATCACACTGACACATAGGCCTTTCACATAGGCTCTTATCTATATTGCTTGAAGAGCCTCGCTCTATTCCATGGCAGAGCAAAGTTCACTAGTTTCACCATAGCAATCTTTCAAAGAGACACCGAGAGTGCGTGTGTGTGCCTAACTTCCAGTAAATGTCCCTTTCGCGGCAGCGTTTATGGCAAGCAGGTGATCTTTTTCAAAGCTGCTCTTTATCCTTAGCTGTTCTCCCTCTGACTGAGTGACTGACGTCAACGCTGCAGAAAGACTGATAAAGCTGAGGTTTAAATTTCACAGCAATTAATCCTGGAGACAGATTTTATAGCCGGCCTCTAGCAGAAGATTTACAATAACATCTCTCCACCACTCCTTTTATTCTTTTGAACACTTTTCCACACGCCTTTCTGTTTCACCTCCCTTCTCCTTATCTCTTTCCTCTGGCCCTTCTTGTGTGCTCCCTCCCCCTGTATCCTCCCATGTCTCCTTTCTATACAACCTTTTCCTCCTCCTCAAAACTTCGATATCTTGCCAAGAGTTGCACTATTGTGTCCATCATTATCTTTACTACCCCCCACCCCACACCACCACCACACACAGTTATGTCATCCCCTCTGTCTGCAGCCTCAGGCCTTCTGTCAATCACCAGGCCATAAAACAGAAGCCTTTCCATCCTGCCCACTTTCCATCAGCTCATGGACACACAAAATGTCACAATGCTGTTCTCACTGCTTTTCTACACGTTCTTTCGTGCTACTTTTTCTTAGCTATGCTTGCATGTCTAATTTCAGGTGAAGGAATGAGATTGCATTTGCATTAGACATGGTGTCTTAAATAGGCCACTGACTTTATATAACTCAGCAGCCTCATTTAGCAGCTTGTCAAGTCTGTTTATCTTACTATATTTATGTGACTGGATGTTTCTAGGGTCTGATTCACTCTGCTGTCAGTGGGGTCCGTAGCAGCTGTGAGTCCTGTTATTGGATAAATGTCTGAGTACAGTATGTACATCGCTTTGGCTTTTGTCTACATAAGTTTGTGGGTTGTGTGCCAGAGTTGCTGTCAATCAGCTCATTGTTTGCCACAGTGTGCGTGAGTGTGATGAACAGAACATTACATTGAAGCTTTAGGCGGGTTATGCAACTGGGGAGTGAGGACAGAATAATGCATAGGGGCGGACATACAGTACACTGTCTACCAAGCTGTTACATGTCAGAATAAGAGAATGTCGCCTGTTGTTTATCTGCAACTACGCTTCACAACACATCAATAAGGCCTCTTTGAGAGACAGATACACCGTGGGTCATCTGTTAACCTGCTTCTCACTCCCACTATCTGACCTCTAGACCCATGCACACTCCTATTTGTGCTCCACCTATACTGATCAAACTAATTCAAAAACCCACACTAGCTGAATATATTTTTATAAACACCATCCTACCCATGTTTTTGAGTGCTGTTTTGCTTTGCTTTGTTTTTTGGAAGGCTTGCCTGAGGATAGGTTTAGATTTACCTTAGTGATAATGAGCTATTTTGAAGGCACATAGTTATTCATGTAGATCCAGGTGGAAAAGCATACAGACACAGTGATGACAACAATGTTTAAACAGATGTTAGGCATCACTTAGACTCAAGTTTTCCATGGATTAAAGAAGCTGCAGGTCAACTTTAACTTGCCAAGTAGCAATGTGATACTTATTAAAGAGAAGATGAAAACATAAAACTTGCTTTCTGCGTTGATTAACTGCAGAAATTGGAGACTGGGAAATAAAATGTTAGAGCTCCATGTTTTTTTTTCTCTTTCTTTTTTTAGTGTGATTTTCTTTTTAATTATATCTGTCTATATATTTGCTGTCTAAGTGCCGCAGTTCAGCGGTGTGTAGTTAGATGCTAATTCCAGTATGGAGTATGGACTGACAGTCTGGAGTGAGTCTATCTATAGGCCCTCTGAGACATCTGCAGCAGCTGGGAGTGCAGTTACTGGGCAAACGTTCATTTTCTGTAACAGAAGGGTGCAAAAAATAGCAGGATGTCATAATGAGAGAGAAGAAATTTACAGAATAAGGGTGTTCTTCTCAGGGAATCATAGTAGTAGTATGACATTTGTGAAGAAGTGAACTCCATTGTTAAGGTCTGGACTGGTATAGTACTTATATAGCTCTTTTCCAGTCAAGCTGAGTGTCTGTAGTGAGATACAGAGCAAGATGGAGACCAAATAATTCTTACAATTAAGTAAACAAAAGTGTGTCTACAATGGAAGGAAATAGTTAATCTGTTAAAACACGCAGGAATATTTAATATATTCAAATTAAAGAGAACTGAAGTGGCACAGTAGGGAGAGATGGTACAGTGCTGAAGCCACACCATTTTTACAGCAACAGATCTCCCCTTGAACGGATTTTCTTCTGAATTACCATATTAAGGTTATTTGGTCTCTGAAAACAAACATTCAGAGCAATCTGGTGCCTGGAGTCTTTGGCTCACGGGAAGTACATAAAAGATATCATTATTTAAAAGTTTGCCCATGCTTACTATGAACTCTTTTGATCCAGAGTTAAGTGGGTCAATAGTGTCTGTGAAGGTTCTCAGTCATCCAGGTCACCGTAGTCTAAGAAGCTTGGAAAGAAAAGCGTCTGGACTTCTTTAAGTTTCTTGAATACGTTTCACCTCTCATCCGAGAAGCTTCTTCAGTTCTAAGAGCAATTGGTGGAGAGTCCCAGATTTTAAGCCCTATGGGAGTGTCTCTAAGGCTACGTCCACACGTACCCGGGTATTTTTGAAAACGCAGATTTTTCTATGCGTTTGCACCTTCCGTCCACACGTAAACGGCGTTTTCGGTCACTGAAAACGGAGATTTCTAAAAACGCCTGCCAGGGTGGATATTTAGTTTTCCTCAAGGAAAAACGCAGCGTTTTGAAAACGCTCTCGAAAACGCATACATTTCAAAATGGAGCTGCCCTGTCGCAGTGTGGACACTCGAAAACGCAGACTTTCTAAAACGATGATGCATTTTAGTCATGTGATGCAGTCATGTGACCAATTAAACAAAGATAGCGGAGGGCATTATACAGCAGTTGTTTTGATTGCTCTCAATTTTGACAGCCCTAAAAAAGACTAATATCAGTTTGTACATGCTCCAGATAGCTTTTCTTTAAATTCTTTAATTCTCACTCGCTTTGTGCTTGCGCAGGACTGGAACGTAAGCGTTTTCGGCCGTTTCAATGTGGACGCACAACTCTGTGAAAAAGACTGAAAAGCTAGTGTGGACGCGGTGCGTTTTCAGACGAAAACGCTGTTTTCAAATCTATCCGGGCTAGTGTGGACGTAGCCTAAGAGGGTCGTGGACCCCATATTGATGCTCTGCCTAATGACATGAGCCGAGGTGTGAAAACGGGTGTGGATCACAATCAGCCATTGTGAGACTTAGTCCCACCCTGTCATGTGATTTACTGAGGTCAAATGGTCCAGGATGTGAGTTGGCATTAAGGTGTCTGGGAAGGGATCTATAAACTGGATTATAGATGGTCATTCACAGTGGACAGAGATGGCTTCTTTCACTCCTCTTTAAAATCATCTGTCTTCTCTTTCCAAATTGTGAACACCGGCATCCTCTAAAGAGTGACTTTTGTCCTTTAGATGCAGATTGGTTACACTGGTTTCTCCAATGTAGAGGTCTGAGCATTCCTAGCTGCACAGTACAGCATACACTATAGAAACATAAAGAAGTCCAGACGGTTTTCTTTCTGAGCTCCTACAATGACCTGGATGACTGAGAACCTTCACAGACTAAGCAAAGACCATAACATCACCATATTACCAGCCAACAAGGCTGTTGTTCTAAACACATGGATTATCACACAAAAATTATGACACACCTCAGTGACAACAATACCTATGAACCATTAAAACCAGACTCCACAAGCAACTACAAAAAGAAAGTTATCAGGTGCCTTCAAGAACCTGAAATGCTCTACATATCATCGTCTACACCCAGGGGAAGCTATACCCTGTATTTGCGGACTTCCAAAGACAAAGTCAGACCCATTGTTAGTAGTTAATTCAGAACTTTCTGTTCATGTTTGTAAAAGTTTGTAAAAATTGTAACTTTGATAAATATACAAAATTTTCATCAGTATTTGAAAATATACGGGTCTAGTTATACAGTAGCTGAATCACCACTAGTTCCCACACATGCAGGCATTTATTCTCATATACATGAAAACACAGGAGTGCCTCTGAGCATGCACATATTATCCCATACATGCCTGCAGAGTGGCACACACAGAGCCCTTAGTTTTAAGACGCAATAGGTCTATATTTCAAAGGCCAAGGTCAGAACGGCCTGCACTCACCAGGAAGTTACACAGTAATGAGACCAATTAGGAGGCTGCCCAAAGGAGGTATTCAATCTCTCTTTTTCTCTGCCCCCCTCCCTTTTTGTCTCCATTCCTCTCTCAAATCCCACCAGGAATAAAGCCTCACATTGTCCTAGAAAATGATCCCCATTTTTATAAAAACCTAAAAACAATAAATGCAGATTTTTCTTTCCCTTGAATTTGACTGTTGGGTGCAGCTGTCATATGACTCTTTTCCCACAGCCAGGCAAAATGGGACCGCTTTACCCTTTCATTTTACTCACATCACACTCCCTCACAGTATACTCTGCTCTCTGGATCTGCCTCCCCTCTGTTATTCCCAGACCTCGTGTAGCTCATTCAGTCCTTCTCTCCCTTCTTGTCTCTGTGTGGTTCACTCCCCCACACACGTACACACACACACACACACACACACACACACACGTACACACACACACACACACACACAGACACGCAATATGATTCCCATGGTGGTTGGTCAGCATATGTCCACTGATAACAATGCGAGATGTTCAGCCTTGACTTGCAATGAACATCTGCTTACTCACTTTATAAACCAGTGCAGGCAGAGGTGACATGGTAAGTGAAGTGTTTTTTTAAAAAAAACTGGTTTGGTAAGGAATAACTCATCTTCAAGAAATAGGAATTCAAAAAGTAAAAAAAAACCCCTCATTAGTAAATTTATTATCTTACACATTGCACTTTTTATTGCTAACACTGATGTGTTAAAGGAGTTGAATGAGTCACTTGGGGTATACACAAAAACACACGTGAGGAATCAGCTACACTGACACTGCCAAAAAACTATCAAAATCTGCCTACTAGCACCTATAAAGTTTGCTAGTGAACGTGTTTTATCATGTTTGTTCAACCTGCATACAAACAGAAGTACAAATGGAACAGTTTGTAATTTGACAAAGGGACACATGCAGGTTATTAGTTCTTACTGTTCACTTTAACCTTTTCGTAAAAATCCCAACATATTATTAGATGACATTTGAATATTCAGTAAATATCACTTAATTTTAACTGTTTATAACACCGTAGTTACATATTTTCATTATTGACACAGTGCACATATAACATAGTCTGCATAGTATCAATCCAGTTGAGAGAAAATGCTTGCGTCAACACTATGCTTCAATGGCAGCAACTGGTGGATGATACCACTAGTTCACCTTCAATGGAGCAAAACATATGGTGAAATTAAGTGGACTGAAAATGCGGAACCTGCCAGTCGGAAGGTTGCTGGTTCAATCCCTGGCTCCTCAACTCTATGTGCAAAGTCTAGCTTCCCTCAAAGTCTAGTCTAGCTTGAGGGAAGACATTGAACCCTCAAACTGTGAGTGTGTCCGGGATGGCTAAACTTTATGCACTATTACAGCTTGGTAATAATGTGGTATTATTGGGGTAATAAGGTGGACACGAGCAAGATATTAGAAATACAAAGTATAGTAAGAATAGTAATAATGGGCCAGAAACAGGAGGTCATAATACTGAAACAAATGTATACCCATGAGGCAAAACCAATTAATAATAGTATAGTGATGTAATGGTAACAATATAATAGTATGTTAGCAATATAATGGTAATATCTCTGCGTTAGTCTTTTTATAGTGAGACTTGTGGTAATAACCCCATAATAACCAGGTAATACTGGATGATAATATAGTATTAGCATACTGTTAACATATTATAATGCTGGAATTACTCTTAGTTTATGTCCTCAACATTTTTCTTTGCTCTAAGCTAACGATAAAAACGTTGTCTTTAATGTTGTGGCTTATAACCACAAAACGGTAGCTTCTGTTTAACAACCAGAAATTGGTTGCAAAATATAAAAGTGTCTGTTTCCATCTAATTCCATGTTAATAACCTGTTAAAGATTATCTGGACACATGGGATAGTTTATGTGTAATAATCAGGAACCAGTGCTGCAAACTGCAAAACTGCTCGTTTCTATTAACTGCATGAATATAACAACCATTAATAAGGATTTTTATTTCATATTTGTGACTAAACATTAAATTTGATCATTTACCTTTTGCTGAAATGACTATAAGTTTGTGTTAAAATGATGAAGAAGAAAAATATGAGAATGCACTGATAGAAAATTACCAGGAAAGCTTCAGCTTCCTAAAATATAAAATGTGAATGAAGCCAGGGCACTACAGAACACACATACTAAGAACCAGTTAGAATGAAACTAACCTACTAAGCTGGTAATTTTTCATTTGCAAGAACAACACGTCACATTACTGAACTGTAAGAATTTAATCCCACTAAAATCCAGCTTCAGGTTTCTTACTCTCATTCTTCTAGAGGTGAAGGCAGCTTTACTGCTGACACAAACCAGACGTCATGACCCTGTTCCCAACGTGTCCAAACTCCCTCCCTGTTCTTAACATCTCAGCTCTTCCTGATGTTTTTGTTGGCTGACGCTCTGTAGACCAACAAAGAAATGAATCAGCAGGTCAAAGTGAAAAGGAATCGGACAATAACGCCCCAATCAAAAGCATCAAAGCCATTTTCTGAACTGAATAGAGAAGCTTGGATGGTGATTTGACTACCTTTCAGTGGTGCACTCTGAGAAAAGCCCTGGAAAAACAGAGAAACAAAAGCAAATGGATGATGTGGATTCACGTTGCTCTGTGGCATCACAAAAGCGAGTTTGTTCTTATAAACTTTACTGGCAGTGACTGGATACATTCATAATGTCAAGTGGAGGATGGGAATGGGTGAAGAAAGGCCAGAAGGGAGGGATTCACAGAAAAGAAAACGATGGTGTGACGTTCAGTTTAAAGGTTTTAATTCATTAAATTGTTTGGGGAGGAAAACGTAGGATTGGGTTAAATGCTGCATCAAGACAGATTTACTAATCAACTTAAACTTTCATACTCATTTTAGTCAAGCAGAACTGGATTAAAATGTGAATAGTTTACATAACTGAAATCACAAATCATACTTATTCTATCTTTTTACAATCCACAGTGGTGTTTAGATGTTTGGATGCATTTTTTGAGGTCAGCAACCAAGCAAGCTTCTGAGGTCAGCTGTCAATACTGGGCAACATCATGCTTGTCTGGTGTGAAAGATATGTTATCATTGCTTTGTAGTACTGTGAAAAGTTTCACATGAGTCACAACAGTGAAAGGGCTTTGAAGAAACATAAAGGAAGACATGTTACTTTAATGTCCATATGTTTCAGGAATATATGGGAATCAAACAATAATGGCTGTTAGCTCAAAACTGTTAGCTCACAACAGACAACACAAGTCTGTCGAAACAGATTTGTCAAGCAAATATGCAGAATTGTTTCCCTTTGCAGTCCAAGTTCTACTGACCATCTTATTTGAGCAGACCTTTGTTGTGGACAGGAAAACAGTCCACGTGTAGAGCAAAAGACTACATTTGACTCTGTTTCTGTATTGTAAACAATGAATGGTGGACACAACAGGAAGTCCACTGGCTACACTGGAAGCTCTAAAAACTAAAGCTTGGTCACTGCATGGGCTTCGTCACACATTAACTGTTATGTCACCACAGCCCTGTGACCAATTTAAACTGGTGCTTGACGTGAGCCACACTTGCTGTACTTTACACTGGGGCCCCTAGCTAACTCTCTCTCTGATTCTATACGTAACCGGGGTGTCTATTTGGATAGCTCCTTTAAGCTCGATAAGCAAGTGTCATCTGTAGTTAAATCTGGGTTTTTTCAACTGCGCCAGATTTCTAAAGCTAAGCATTATATACCACACAGGGACCTGGAAAAATTTATCCACGCTTTTGTGACCTCCAGGTTAGATTATTGCAATTCTCTCTACTGTGGTCTCCAAGCCTTCACTCTTCGAAGGCTGCAACTCGTTCAGAATGCTGCGGCTCGCCTTCTTACTGGAGCTAGAAAATTTGACCCTATTACTCCGGTTCTTGTTGATCTACACTGGTTACCAATCAAATATCGCATTGAGTTTAAAATCTTGCTACTCACTTTTAAAATCCTGAATAACATTGCGCCCAGCTACCTCACTGACCTCCTCAATCTGTACACTCCTTGTCGTGCATTAAGATCATCAGGTCAATTACTCCTGGCCCAACCAAAGTTTAGACTAAAGACCAGAGGCGATCGTGCCTTTGCTTCAGCTGCACCCAACCTTTGGAATAGCCTCCCTGCTTCTATTCGAACCTTGGACTCTATCCAATCCTTTAAATCAAGATTGAAAGCATATCTATTTGATTTGGCTTTCCTGACCAGTTAATACCCTTTTAAATCTTGTAAATTTTAAACTTTTAAATCTTTTAAATCCTTTAAATTTTTTATTAAATTTTATTAAATGTATTATTTTATTATTAATTTTACTGCTGTTTTTGTCTTCTTAGTGGATTTTGTATTTATCTAACTCTTCTGGTCTGTTAGTGCCTCTATCCTGTCTGTGCTAGTGCCCGATCTGTACCCTGTTATTGACTTATGTTGATTCTCCATATTACTGTGAAGCACTTTGGTGTGCCTTCGGGTTTTTAAATGTGCTATATAAATAAAACTGTATTGTATTGTATTGTATTTACTCCTACATAATAGGAAAAAACCTTTGCATCAGCGAAGGTAAAGTAAGAGAAGATGTCGAAACAGGGAGCAAACAAATCGTGTTTTAGTTTTTCTTTTAATGATCCCCACAACGTCTCATGTTTTCAAGATGTTCCAGCATCTCTTTCTGTATAATCTTTGAGCCACAGGGATGCTATACTGATGTATCAGTGAAATGGTGGTAATGACTGACACAGTAGTCCACCACTCAAGCCAGTTTACAAAAACTGAGATGCATGACAATCCAAAACCAAACATGATGGACACCAGCAGTTGTGACGTCACTTTTGGTACATAGTGCATTTTTGCAAAGACAAAAAGTGAGCACGAACTAGGTGTAAGTCAGTAGACAAGCTGATGGGTTACAAGACAAGTCAGCAGAGTACTTGAAATTTTTGGTTGATTAGCACTTTATAAAATATAAACATAGTGCTAAAAACAGCAGTATAACTTTTTAACTTAAAAAAAAAAAAATTCAGCTTTTAACTTAGTTAACAGCCTATGTGTGATTGAAGTTTCACCTTCATTTTTTTGAGCAGCATAATTCAAATTGGCTATATTTCTTTTTTCATCTTCTACAGGATACAGGAAATATGGCGATTATTCTATTACCACTTATCTAAACTGCTTACATCTTGTTGTCATGTGCTGCCTTCAGTCTCAGATCATTTGGGTCCAGACACTAAGTCTGGACAGTGTCTGGAGTAAAGGCCCTCCTACGGAGCTCCTCTTATAGGTCACATCCTGTCCAAAGGGGGAGAAAGAGAGGGCTCCTCTTGCCGTGGGAGGTGGTAGGCTGGAGGTCAAAGATCAGGGCTGCTTTCTCAGGTTTCAAAGCATGCTGGGGGCTGAGGTTGCAGGGTCACAGCGGTAGTTTAGCTCTAGTTAGGGCTGCTGTGTATTTGTGGGTAACAATAATGGCTTCCACAATTAAACACTAAAAACTGAAGCACTTATATCCTCTGCTGAAAGATGGTGATTGTCAGGGTAACTTTTGGTTTTGGGAGATCGTGTGGTCTGTCTATGGGGGCTCCTTACCTCCTGTGTAGTGCACCACATGCTCAAACAGTGATTTTAGTGTATGTTGTGTTGTTACTGTGAGATTACTAAGCAATCAATCATTGAGGGCAGCTCTATGTTTGACTTCAGTGGACAAACACGGTCCCAGTGTGAGCTCACTGTTGGGAATAAAAAGGCTATTAGGTCTGGAAGATTCGGGAGTGTGTGCATGAATGGTTGTTTGTGTATGTAGGGGATTATGGTAGAAAGTGGGCTGATAAATCACATTTTGTGGTTTGAAGAAGAAGAAGTGTAAAACAACAGAACGCCAGGATAAAAAATGAGAAAAATTACATAAATAAATAAATAAATCAGTGTGTTATGAAACTTGGGGGTGGAGACTTGGCAAAGAAGAAATAAAAAAAAAAGCCACTGGGAGGTCAGAGAGAGAAGAAAAGGTAAAGGTCATTCTGGTGGTCAGCAACTGAAGAATAAGGCATTGTATTTTTTTGTATTCAATGGAGAAATGAATGCATATATTCAGAAGTGGGATAAAGGGCGATTCTAGAAAGAGAGAAGAATAGGGGGTGAAAAAGGGAGTTAGTGTGGGTGCAGAAGAACAAAATAAAAGGAAGACAAGAGAAAGTCTGCCAAGACTGATGAGATTAAAGAGTGGGAGAAAAGCACAAATCAAAAAAGCTGCAAGAAAATAAAAGGGCAAAGAAGAAAAAGTACGTCAAATGTACAAGCTGAATCCTGTTGTTATCCAGTGAACTGGAAAACTGCTCCACTGTACAGGCACAGAGAAGTGGAGCGCTTCTGCAGGTGTTATCTCAGTTACTGATAAAGAGCTTTAGGCGCAGCATGCCGTGAGGTAGGGAGACTGGCCGCATAGGGAGAGAGGGACGTGCTTACATAACTGGCCCCGTAACTTCCAACAGCTGGCTTGGCCCGGGCTTGCAGCACAAAACTCTGAGTGGCTTGAGATTCAGATTTCATATGTCTATCGGTGAGTACATTAGAGCAGAGTGGGGAACAAAGTGTCCCTGGCCATGAGAGATTCTGTTTCCTGTCAGTATGCATATCCTAAGGCTGAGCGGGAGAGCATATGTGTTGATCAAACGCCAAGAACTGAGGAAAAGGCCACGTTAATTTGCTGATCCACTTATTTATTTCAAATAGTTTGGAACAAATGATGACACAAGGTAACACTTCCAAGCTCAGCACTCTTATCAATCTTTAAGAAGTTTCAACATGAAGTAAACTGTGTATCTTTGATGAACCATGAAAGATGTGTATCAGTAGCCAAGATGAAGAAATGAGAAATGAAAACTGGGGCAAAGAAAGTGATTTCATTAAATCTGCAACAGTGTTTCCACAAGATTCATTTTAAACTACAAAGACTGAAGAAACAATCAGAGCTGGAGTGACATTTGTTTTTTTAAAAAACATGCCTCATTGCCTTTCATCCTGTGACAGTCGGGTTAGACTCCAAACCCTGAATTGGATTAGAAAATGGATGGATGGAACTTGCCTTATTACCTTGTTAGGGTGAAGCGATCTCAGCTGTCATATTTAAAACAATAGCATATTTTTACTACTAACACTACCCATGCTCCGGTGTTGGTTGATCTTTTTGTGCTGCTTGCAAGCTGATATACTTAATCATGTTAGGAAGAGTAAAACAAATGTAGAAAAAAAACAATAGTCAATTCTAGCTGGTTGGCAGGCATGTATTATTCAGCTTTTGTGTTTATAATTGAGATGTTTTTGAAATTAAAATACTTTCATAAGGAGTTATAGGTGCATGAATGCTAAAAACAGGACATTTTAGCCCAGCTGTGCCCCCCAGCTTTGTGGAGTCTTTCATAAACTGTTCATGTTGAGTCTGAGACTGCAGAGGGTCCCAGTGCTGTGGAAGACATCATGCCTCGTCCCTGTCCCAGTGGCCCCCAGGATTACAGGCCTGTGGCACTGACCTCCCACATCATGAAGACCCTGGAAAGACTCATCCTGGATCAGCTCTGACCCATAGTCAGACCACATCGGGATCCCCTTCAGTTTGCTTACCAGTCCCCTCTCAGAGTTGAGGACGCCATCATCTATCTGCTCAATCGTGTCTACACCCATCTGGACCAACCGGCGAGCACTGTGAGGGTGATGCTTTTTTACTTTTCCAGTGCATTCAACACCATCAGGCCAACCCCCCCTGGTGAAAAGCTAACAGCGATGCAGGTAGATGCTTCTCTGGTGTCCTCTATTGTTGATTACCTGACAGGAAGAACACAATATGTGCGTCTTCCACATTGTGTGTCTGATAAGGTAATCAGCAACACAGGGGCACCGCAAGGGACCGTCCTCTCCCCCTTCCTCTTCACCCTCTACACCACAGACTTCAGCCACTGCACAGTCCTGTCATCTTCAGAAGTTTTCTGATGACTCTGCGGTGGTTGGATGCATCAGCAAGGGAGATGAGTCAGAGTACCGGGCTGTGGTTGACTCCTTTGTCACGTGGTGTGAGCAGAATCATCTGCAGCTCAACATGACAAAGACCAAGGAATTGATTGTGGACTTTAGGAAGACCAGGAAAACATTGACCCCTGTTTCAATCAAGGGGGTCAACGTGGACATTGTGGAGGACTATAAATACCTTGGAGTATACATAGACAATAAACTGGACTGGGTTAAAAACACCACTGCACTTTACAGGAAAGGTCAGAGTTGCCTCTATTTGCCTCTGAGGTCCTTCAACATCTGTCGGACAATGCTCAGGATTTTCGATGAGTCTTTCGTAGTCAGTGCTATTCTCTATGCTGTTGCATGCTGGAGGAGCAGGTTGAGGGTCGCAGACGCCAACAGACTCAAAAATGCCAGTAATGTTGTGGGGATGAAGCTGGATTCCCTTAAGGTGGTGTTGGAGAGGCAAATGTTGTCCAAGATAAAGACAATGTTGGATGATACCTCCCACCCACTCCATGACATGGTGGCTCGTCACAGGAACATGTTCAGTGCGAGATTGAGATTACCAAAAGGCACCACTGAACGACACAGGATATCATTCCTGCCCGTGGCCATCTCCCTGTACAACTCTTCCACCTAATACACTGTAAACACTGCAATAGTTACACCCTTTTTGCACACGCTCTTTTCTACTCTGTAATATTCCTGTCAACATTCTTGATATATATTTATAATCACCTCTGTTAATCCTTGATATGTTATTTATACTGGAGCAACTGGAACCCACATCATTTCCTTAGGGATTAATGAAGTATGCTGATTCTGATTCTGATTACTAGGTGGCTGGGTTGCTAACAACATGATGACATGATAACGAATATAGATATTTGATATAGATAAGAACCTACAGGCACCTCACATACACACAGAGATTTTGTGTATTATTAAGGTTTCTTTTGTCTCCCTCCCCTCACCCCAAACTGTTTGTGGTAGGTGCCTCACCACTCCCTGAGCCTGGTTCTACTGGTGTTTTCTTCCTGTTAAAAGGGAGTTTTTCCTTCCCACTGCCTCCAAGTCTTTGCTCACAGGGGTCGTCCTACAGTATAAAGCCCCTTGAGATGACTGTGATTTGGAAGTACATAAATAAAATTGAATTGAACTGATTTCATGCACAGATTGCTCAAGAGTTGTTTGCCATATTGGATGTAATAACAATGTGTATTCCCTAATTGGTTGGCAGTGGTTCTTGGAAGTTTGTAGCTGCTGCCTATTGCAAAGATGGTGCTGTACCAACAACCTCTTTGTGATTGCTTTGGTTGCTAGAAAGCCACAGTTGTCTCTAGTTTTTCCTGTTTGTTGCAAATATTCACAACTACTAGCCGAGCGGTACTAAAACTTAAAAATATGTGCTGGAAACTGGAAATGGAGAATACCTCAGAAAGTTGTACCTCAGAGCTGCAGCCAACATCTTTACTTGAAAGAAGAAACTCCTCCAGTTCGGCTTGAGTTGCACATTTAACAATTTCAGCTTGGCTGCTGTTAGAAAATAAGTCCATTCACACTATGACTGCAGCTATTTGCTAGACAACAAGGCAATCACAAGGAGGTTTCTGCCAACCAGTTGGGGAATATATGTTTTTCTCTAGCCACAGGTGGTTGCCAGCAGGTCACTGACCTGTAAGCCTGCATGACTGGGACTTTAGCAATAATTTTCCCAGCAACTGCAGCTGGGAATATTCATTTTTTTCTGGGTAGCCAGATGGTCACTGACAGGTCTTCAAGCCTGTATGACTGGGGCCTTTTTCTCTTGATCCTACATCATCACCATTATTGTCACATGTCCAAAATGGTCAACAGGTTAATGTGACTTGGTTAGTGGTCATGTGCCAAACAGTAGTGACATTACAATTTATCATTATGATAGGATCAAAAATACCCATGTCCCACGTGCCACACGTCCAGGGATCACCAAACAGGGTGGATTTTTCTCCCAATGACCTAGAATATCTTTTAAAATCCATCTGATATTTTAGTCTGTAAAAATACTTTTGGACTAACCAGCTAATGGGCCATTCATATGTGGAGCTAGACTGGCTAAAGAAACAAAGATTTGGTTTAAATTGGAAAAATACAAAGCTAGCACAGGTTTCCACATATTGAATCTTCTTTTGCTGGCCCGTTCCATCAACCCAACTTCCTCTCTCTGCTGCTCCCTTTAAAAATGGTCACATGATTTCCTCTTTTGTCCAGATAGACATGAGTTTTGTGGCTTTATCACTTATCACTTAACACATTTAGTGATACACATCTTTCATGTGTGGAAAAAAATGATCTTTCCTCTACACCAAAGAACACAATGGTCCTGCAGTGATGTTGACCTGTTCAGACCAGTAATAAGTCACAACGCTGGGTAAATAATTAGCTTTCATCCCAGACATTATCACTGACCACTAAATCCGTGGACTGACTTGTTTGATGTTTGTTTACTTTAGGAATAAATGTACTCTTTTGAAGATAATGTCAATCCCGCATGGACGTTTAAGAATGGTCAGTGAGGGTTTTTGAGCAATACCAGTCACTCATATGTTATCTGAGGTGTCTTTGTTCTGTGTAAATCAGTCAAAGTGAAGGCTATTGGAGTACTAAACTATAATACAACACCAAGGCCAGGGGAAACAAGGCATAAATGAGTGTGTATGCATATAGACACACAAACACACACACGCCCTGCAGTCTTATCTGTCCCATATGAGAGATCAAAGCGCCACAGGCTGCGAGCAATCACACAGAGAACAGGGAACACCAGAAAAATAAACTGATAAGCAGGTGATAGAGGCAACAGAAAAAAAGAGGAAGCACTGGATAATGTGAAATAAACAAGCCAAAGTATAGAGAGAGACAAGGAAGAACAGAGGAGAAAAATATATTCACACATGTCACGGAGTAAATGAGGTCATTATACCCATGAGCAGTTTCTACAGAGGGAACAATGCATGTCTCTGTAGTCCAATCACACAACAGAGGCAAAGTGAGCTGCAGCTGTGAGCCAATCATAACCTCTGTTAGTGACATCAGCCATTCAGCTGGAACCAAAACAGGGAATATGATCAACTCAGGAAAGAAAAAAGGCTCCTCTTTGAAATCAAAACCTTATTGAGTTAAACCCCAAATTCTATGCTCCTGTGCTCCAGTTTCATCACCACTTACTGTTCACAGGCGGGACTACTTTTCATGCCCCAGATACAATTTGACACTAAACACTGAAAGCAAGTACAGTCGAGGTGACTCGAGGCACTAAGCAAACAGCAGATGTTCACCTTACGAAGAAGCATAAAGCAAAACGTTAGTGGCTTCTGAACTCTTAAAAATATACATTTTCTACAGCTCGCCTAGTAATGTTTACCTTTGAACCTTTGAGAAAACAAGATGTTCTGACATAACTTGAGTCAACTATTAACAGCAGCCGTCAATGGAAAAAAAGCTTCTATTGTGCAGCAGGGGTGGAGATAAGAAAAAAGATATGGGGCCGCTTCTGTCATCTCATTCTATCTGAAATTGCTTAATTACATTTTGAGCTGCGTTTGGCTATAAAGTTTGAGGAATGACACTACATTACGTGCAATTACATGCTCTGACTTTTGGAATACACCACAAAATCCACATGTGACAAGCACATACACAAAGGTGTGTTTGTAAATGAGGCAATAAGCTGCATGAGGTGCCAAATTTGTTCAGTACTTCAGTACATTCACAACTCCTAGAGTCAGTTGTTTAAACATAAAATTGCAAAAATAACATAAAACCATTCATTTTTTTTATATTTTAAAGCTCAATGTCACAGCAATAATAATCTACTAAAAATAGTCTAGGCTTGAAAATCAGCTAAGGAAAGAAAGTGAGTGAAGATCTGTTCTGTGATGACTTTCCTGAAGAATTTGTTACCAAAGGACATATTTAAGGTAGCAGTTTATGGTAACTTGGATTATTCTGATGCTTTCTTGTGTGTCTAGTTATTGGTCTTCAGCCACATTGGCACTCTAATGTTATCTGTGTAGAAACCAGTGCTTTAAGCTAAATGCTAATGGAGGGCATATGGTTGAGAAAAAAAATGTGAATAACAACTAAGCGCATATTTATTACATAGTCATAGCATTCCATAGCATTAAGATTGTCAGTGTGCACTTAATTGGAAATGCACTTGATTATCTGATCATCATCAAGTTTTTGTTTTGGGAGTTTGCTGGTCTGAAGTCTTCAAGTTTGTGTTGGCACAAGGCCACAATCTTCCTAGGAGTGGATCCCCCAGCAAATTCACCCCCAGAGTAAGCTAGTGCAACGCTCAGAGAAACATAAAAAATAAATAAATAAATAAAAAATAAGAGCTACATTTCAAACTCTACAGGCCTCAGTTAGCATGTTAAATATTAAAGATGATGACAGTTTGAACGGTTGGGAATGGTTGCCATGAATAAGTCTCTACTTTTCTAGAAGGAACATGGCAAGACGACTTAGGTTTGCAAAGTTGCATCTGAACAAACCACAAGACCAAAGGATCAATGTTGATTGGACAGACAAGATCAAAGTGGAGATGTCTGGCCATAATACACAGAGTCACGTTTGGTGAAAAACACAAAAAACGCATATCCGTTGTTAAGCACAGTGGTGAAGAGGCACTGATTTGGGCTTGTTTTGCAACCACAGTACCACAGTACTCCTCTGTACAGTTGTGAAACAGGACAATGATCCCAAGTAAGCAAGAATCTACATAGAAAAGAATCAATGTGCGGCTATGGCCCAGTCCACAAACTCAATTGAAAAGTTGTGGCAGGACTTTAAGAAAACTGTAAATCTCAATGAGCTAAAGAAACATTGTGAAGAAGAACAGGCCAAAAATTCTCAAAAATGATGCGAGAGATTGATAAAGTCAAACAGAAAACAATTACCTCAAGTTATTGCTGCTGAAGGTGGTTTAACAAACTAATAAGTCAGTGGGTGAACTTAGTTCATCACAGGACTGCATAGAGTTCATCATGTGATAAACAATTTTTATATGATTGTAGTAAGGCTGCTTACAATTATGCTAATATTGAATGGCACTGAGCTAACTTTGCTAAATAGGACAGTTACCTAATTCTTCAAGTAGTAATTTTTTTTATAAAGCATTAATACTTAAGCTCTTAAATTTTGCAAGTAACTGGTCAAAATTAGTATTAGATATGAAAAAATGTTTTTATAAAGTAATAACACTCAAACAAAATCAGGAAAGCACAAATTATTACAGATCATTTTATTGGAATACCTTAAATTGTCATGGAAATCTATAAACTAAAACTCAACATGTCATCACAACCTATATGGTCTATCCACCTAGGACAATGAATTTAATCAGAACTTTAACTGTCGCTGTTGGCCATAGAGTTGTATTATTTCCTGAAATTTAATTTCAAACCATTTTAGATCTATGTCACTTCAAACCAAAAATGTCTGTCTCATATTGGTGGTAGGTCTAAAAGTGAGGAGATTTTTGCTGTCTGCTTTATAACTTTCATGACATCCCAACCTTTTTGTTCTGCTGGCTTTGCTAAAAATGAGATGAGGTTCTCATATAAAAAGCATCCAGTTTAAAACCCCAATAAGGTTGATGAAAATAATAATTATTCGCAGAGTGGACTGAAACAAGGACAGAGGATTGTACCATTGCTGACAAATTGCTGTTTAAAAAAAAGAATTTGTTGGGCTATTTTTTTAAAGTTATCCTCAGGATGTGAAAGAAGCTGGAGGCAAATACAGTGTACATGTGTAAGTGCATACATGTGCACGTCCAAACAGTTTGCCTGATACAAAGACACATGTTCTACAGACCACAGGACAGATGTTCTGAAGGCAGAGATGGGCCTCTTTATAGCAAAACACAGAGCTGTTCAAAGAGGCCCTGCTGACCCCTGGGACAGAGCGACTCAATTAGCTTCCCATAATGAGAGCGCACTGTGGGGGGTGTTTATATAAGCTTATTAAAACATAATCCTAGTTGCTGCGCCATACTGTAGCATGCCAGACAGGCCACTCCTGCAACCAAGTGTGAGCCAACAGCCGGCTGGTGGGTTCAGTTGTCAGAAATAAGGAGAAAAAAAATTAAAATATTATTCGTAAATCTATACATTAAAGCTTCAGCAAATAATTTAGATAACATTTAAAACTTCCTCTTCAACTAGAGGTACAGTGATGAGAACGTCTTTGCAGTCCTTTGTCACAATCACATAAACACCTAACACTTTTAGTCTTGTGAACATATGAGGACAAGTCACTGAAATAACTGAGGTCTAAAAATGATTTCTGTCAAGAATAATGAACTGTACTCAATCAATATCTTTTAATCGGGCCACAGACATATTGCATCGCATTACACAAGCTTGGGCAACAGTTAATCCTAAAGACAATGTACAAAGTGGACCACAGTCCACATTGTTGAACCCCTTCTCAACCCACAGACCCGATTAACATGGTTAATGTCTTTCAGTAATCCCACCCCGTGGGCTGAGCTCCAGTCATTATGCTGGCAATTGTGTGTGTGGGGTACCACAGAAATCCTTCATCAACTTAAAGACATCAGAACTGATTACTGATCTACTCTTTCATGTGGAGTCAGAGTTCAGTTGTTACCTAAATGGTTCTTAGAAGTTATGTAAGGAGGTGTGCTCACGGGGTTGTAAAGTTCAGTAACCTTTTGAGGTTGTTACAGCTGAAGGAGGCTACAGCTGACTGGGCCACCCATTTCACACCATTAGCTCACCCAGTGTTGGTTTGACAGAAAGCTGAAAGTTTCAATTTCCATGAAGAAGAGCTGCTAGCAGGAACCATTAAGTAATCATACTCTGTATTTGAGGAGTTCAATGGCATAAAAAATTTGCGCTGATTAGGCTCTTTCTGATTTTTTTTTTAAAAATGTCTAGAAGGAGTGGTTTGACAGTATAGGACAGTATACTCTCTTGCCAAGCCAGAAGAGAAGATTGTTACAACTCTCATCATCGTCTATCCAACATGATGCTGAGTTAGCACAGCTTAGCATGAAAGCAGGAAATAGCTACTCTCTACTTTACTCTGTTAGAGTTGAATAGTATACATTGCTACTAATCAAACTTAAGCGTAAAGGTAATGTTAGCATGCTAGGTTAAGTCAAAAATCTTCTGCGTCCTCTTAAACGGACCCATGCCAAACCCATGCTTTGAAGCTTTGTGGCAGAGTTTTCTTTGGTTTCAGTTTACTTTGATATTATTACTATTATGAAATTTCACAAACTCACTAGTTGCAATGTTGGCATCCTATTAAAGCATTTCATCGAGCTCTTTATAGCAACAGACTCTTGCACCAGTGTTTGTGCCTGATTTTGTACACCTGTATCAATGGGACTAAGATCTACTGAATTCAAAGAATATAAGTGCTATGGCCTATTCCTTTTATCCATATACTATAGCTCTAAAAGCTTGCTAATCTCATCTAAATTTGACTAATTCTTATATAGCATTTTTCTACTCTCACGAAGTACTCAAAGCGCTGTATACAACATCCCACATTCACTGTCTCTAAAATGAGTGCATTTCTAATGACATCCATACTCCGATGGATGCATTGGAGAGAAACTTGGGTTAGTATCTTGCCCAAGGATACTTGAAATGCAGACTGGAGGAGCCAGGGATCAAACCACCGAACTTCCGATCAGTAGGTGACCTGCTCTACCTCCTGAGCTACAGCCACCCGCTGACTAACACTGCACAGTCTCTTTCAGTTGCTAAATAAAATTAAGTATGTCCTGAAGTTTAATTAGTGTCAAAGTTTTGTCAAAAGCTTTTTTCAGGTGAACGTGGGATCATGAAAAGACAGAATAAGACACTTTGAGGTGGTCGGTGAAGAACGGGGCATTTTTGACTTTCTCATGTCTGTATGGAAAACAGGGTGAGGGGTAGATTAGACTTAGAAAATGATGGACACTGCATGCTCATATACGGCAGTTAATTGTCAATCACAAGCTAAGCCATTGTGAAGCAAACTCTGTTTTATCCTCCTTTTTAGTCATTTAAAAAATTAACAAGTTATCTTAAAAAAGACCTAAAAATTGAGACCACATAGAGTTTACTCAGGTCACTGATCTGACTTTTGCACAACTAGATGTCTCTTTGCTCCCAGAGGAATCTTGACTTGCTGATCATGAAAGCGAATACAGATTAAAGGCACTTTTGCACTGGCATGACCTTTTATTCCCAGAGGCAATGTCCATCTTTTTATACAATCTGCACTTAGACACATCACCATGGTGTTTTACAGTTGTAGTTATGGCCATGTTCCCATTAACATTTGTAGTTACCCTCTACAGATTAATAAAGGCATTCAAGAGAAACTGAGCAGCTTTTTTGGACTGAACCCAATATTTGCCATAGTGGGAGAAATCTGATTGAGCAACGAATGTTAGTTTGACTTCTTTAACCAGTGACCATGAATGGGCTCCATTGCATGCACAGATTATCAGTGAATGATAATATTTTGTGAGTTCCACATGACTTCCATAATCTTCATGGGTTTGGCTCATTGACGTAATCTTTTTGTTTACATTTTGTAACACAAATCCCCCCACATATGTTCATACTGAGCTCTTCTGGTTTACGCAGTAAAATACGTATTGACCCAAAGACAGCTTTAGGTTTAGCATTGCAGTCTAAATTAGCAGATTTGGACATTCTCACAGTGAAACTTGAGCGATGCGTAGAGCCCACTGCTATGATGTTTCCTGACTGTTAGCTTCATCATTGACCTCTCAGGATTCCCGCTGCAGACAATAACCTGTACTTCCAGCAGGCAGGTAGATATTACAGTCAAACACACAAGCCACGATGCTAAATCACAGGACATTTCACAAGACAGCTGCCTTGCTGAGACACAACAATGGGGTTTCATGCTAAAATATTGGTGGAAAGTGGAGCCGTGCTAACTATCATAATTAGACCACTTGGCATCACTCCTGCTTTAGTTTCACTCATTCTGAGGCCGGACAGCATACTCATCTGCAGCCTGCCAGACGACACAGACTCTCTTTTTAGTCACCTACCCTATCATTAGCGTTTCTAAACAAGTACAAGATACCTACCTAACCATCCTTCTCTGCCATTGTTGTAGTGTGGTGTAGACACCCAGCTATACATGGCAGGAAAGGGCTATTTTAGTCAATTATAATCATCTGATCCTGCAAAGTTAAAAGTCTTGGTTCCCGACAAAACCTCTGAGGTTTCTGAATCTTTGAGGCGTTTTCCAACAAAAATGAAGTTTTAGAGAGAACTGCTTACCTATGCAGAATAAATGACTGGTGATAGAACATGCAGCAGTTCTTCACTGTTGTTTTTTGTCAGGTTATCTCATGGTTAATGATCACTTACTGTATATTACTTTTACAGTGCTATAAGGTAATTTGAGTCAACTACATCTGGTGTAATGATTCTTAATTGAGATCCGACTGATAAGAACAGTGAAAATGCTATAAAGGGGACTAGAGAGGGGATATTTTACTTTTGAAACGATAGAGGACACACACATAGAGTTGTGTATGTTGTTCTGATCCTCATTGTGGCAAACAAATAAAACCCTGTGTGCAAACCTCTACATTTGGATTAAATTTCTCTTTTAGGACATATGAGATCCACGAAAACGTCTATTCATACTCTGTAGTAACCACTAACCTCAGAAACATTCCCCTGCCCTCTACCACGTGACCACGTAACACAGCTCCACAGAAGAGTCAACGACAAAAGCAGGTTAAATATTTCACATTTTATTTAGTTCCACTCATAAAACCCAAAGAACTTCTCTCATGGCAGAATCAGACACAAACTGAAACAATCATACGGAGCCCATTTAGAGTTGGGACAGCACAGACAAAGACCGAGTCACTTATACTGTATCTGTACAAGCAGATTTATCCTGATGACATTACAAACATCAAATGATCACTATGTAACATACATAATGGCGTGTGAGATCTCATACATCTGCTGTGTATTGCTGTTGATCAGTTATTGGCCCAGAAGGAACAGATAAATAGACAGATGAATGAAAGGCTTCTGAAAAATAAGAAGCAAACACAGAATCAGTCTCTTTGGCGATTTCACCTCATTTACTGCATAATCTCAAAAGTGGAGAGAGTTCTGTTTTATACTGACTGACAACGAAAGACCCTGTGATCATCCAAAGCAGTGAGCGGAGCAGCTAAGAGCCTTTACCTGCTTGGATCCTACTTTTGAAGAAGGATTTCCACTCTTTCACTGGTCCAAAGACCATTGCATGGCCAGAATTCAGTGATGTGCTTGAAATGTGGATAATACGACCAAGGTACAGTGGTATAACCCATGTATTGCTGCAACATTGTAACAGTAACAAAATGTTATGAAGTCGAACTGGCTTTAACATTTCGGAATCAGTCAAAGTGAAAACCGATATTGCTAAATCTTCCTTAAACCTACAGCAGAGATGTGTTCTCCAGATTGTGTTGGTTGGATGATGATGATGATGATGATGATCGGTATTTGATCTTTGCCATTAATATTTTGCAAAATCAATCTATTGGTAAAGGAGCTTAATGGCCAATTAACAGCTGTGACAAAACTACAACAGCCTGTAGCATAACATACACAATTCAAAACGGTCATATACATCCTGGAGATGTCGTCATCATTCCATAAAAAAAAATTATACTCATATACATTTGATTGTAAATTTTTAAAAGGATGAGTTAAATCTGATAAACTACAGAGTCTATTTTTAGAAGCTATTTGACTCGCAGATGCCTCTTATTTAGGAAAAAGTGCAGGGCTTGCAATGTTTAAATTTAGCTTTTAGGCGGAGCAGTTCACGTTTTGAATTCAATAAAACAAAATTGAAAGGAAAATCTGGAAAAAAATCTATCACAAGTCATGAAATCTGAGTTACAGTGTAGATCAAATGAAATAATATACTTTGATAAAGAAATGAACCAAATCATAAAAAAGAAAGAGTATATTTTTAATATGCGATATCATCACCTTAACGACCCCCAAGTCAGCTGGAATTCCTTTGGACAAGTTCTGTATGATATGCAGTCCCATGAGCCGTAACACTTTCCTGGTGCCATAATTTTTGGTTCCATGATGGTCACAGTCACATTTTACATACTGGCTCTGAAGAGCAGACAGTGGTTACAACCTTATACTGTCTCTTAGGCATCAACATAGGGTCTTTTCTGGTCAAAATAAAACCATCAAATCCCCAAACAGCCATATAGCTTAGCCAGGTGCCCCTGCTGAACTGTTGCTCCATCGAATTAAAGTCACAGTAGGTCGTTTGAGGCCGTCCATGTGAAAGTAACAAGGAGTCCTTACATCCAACTCAGCACTCCCAAATACGTCAGCAGTTCCAGTTTTACATCAGTTACAGAAATATTATCTCCTTCTCCCCTACTGGACGCACACATATTTCTTCCACCAGGACTTGGAGAGCATCTTCATCTTATCCGCTGTGCTGCGGACTTTCCTCTCCCGCCGCGCTCTCCTATCAGACTGTCGCAGTCCCACAGAGATGGCCACATCAAACACCTCCTTCAGATTCTTTTGTGTCAGTGCCGAGCACTCAACGTACGTCACAGCCCCGACTTTTTCCGCCAGCGCTCTGGCATCTTCCTCCGGCACCGGCCTCTCCCTCCTTCTTGCCAACTCGATTAGCACTTTGACGTCCTCCCGCAGGTCGCACTGCGTCCCTACGAGGATGATGGGCGTGAGGGGGCAGCGGCGGCGGATTTCGGGGACCCACTTCTCCCAGACGTTTTGAAAGGAAGCGGGGCTGACCACGCTGAAGCAGAGCAACAGGGCATCTGTCCGACTGTAGCAGAAGTGGCGGAGTTTGTCGAACTCGTCCTGATGGAGAAGAACAACGAGAGAAATTTTATTTTATATATATTTTTTTAACATATGTCTGGTTCAGAGTCTTTATTTTGATTTGAGCCACCTCCCTTCAGTCTGACCACACACGGATGCACTTGAACACACTCAGGGACTGTAACATCACATCACAGGAAAGGGAGTGGTGCCAGTAACTGTTAAATAACAAACCGTCTCGATAGTGTTTATATTGCGCTAATATTCAGAACAGACAAATCCTGCCCACACATTTATACCATTTGCAGTAAATCTCTTAAATTGACACTTTGGAGCCACACAGCTTTAACTTACATGGGCCTCCCACATCCTTGAGTACACAGATTAAGGTTGGCAGTAACTTGACTCAGACCTCTCCTTTTTTTCCGTTTAACTCCATCCTTTCCAGCACATATCTCCTAATCCTTATTTGACTAAACAATGCTGCAAGCCCGCTCTCTGCCCTTTAAAACACAATTAAAATGTGCAGAAAAAAAAATCAGTAGTTTCCACATGTGGATTTGAGGCCCAGCACATGCTGCTTTTGAGTTTGACACACACAAGGTCTGGCTGCGCTTTGCGATCTGATGACGTAGGCCCATCTGCAGAATATACACACACGTATCAACATCTCTGAGTGAGGAGCGACGTTGTTTATCAGCCCTGGAAGTGTCTGCTATCATCTTTTTCCAGACCCTCTGTGTCTTTCCATCTCTCCTCGCTCTCTCCCCTCTCATCTCAACGTTTTTGGCACACCCGACCAGTCTCTGGTTCAAGCTCTTCCCCCACCCTCGTATAGAATTGCATCACTACAGTAAGTGTTTGTAGACTTTTATCTAGTTGAATTTGCCCCAGCTTGTCTGCGTGCGGATGCGTCTGCGTGTATGTGTGTGCAGATTTAACGCCGTGAACAGCTCAGAACATGCTGTGAGGTTTTACACGTATTAGGGGTTTACTCAAATGCCTCATTCCACTTTATAGCCAAACTGTCTTTGATTCTATGCAGAACTGGCAGTGCCCTCGCAGCGGCTGTGAATGTCAAATATGCTGCTCCCAGGGCAGGGTTTGACTGTAGTGGGTTATGAAACAACCACCCAATGCCCCAGAGAAACAGAAACACTGTTTCACAACAAGTTTTTTCCAAGATTGGCCTATCAACATAATAATGAGTCAATAAATTTACCTGGCAAGCTCTGTGTGGCACAGTGTCATTCACCTTAGTAACTGACAGAAAACAGTTCACAACTAATTATAATTTTATAACCAAATGACGTTTAACCGATTATTTGTTCCATCGTTTCAGTGCCTCAAATATAGTGAGGATGACTGCAAATGTACTCAAGATTTTTTTTTTAAATGTCTTTTTAAACATTAGGAGCATGCAAGGACCCTAATATGTGCTATTAAAAACTATTCCTGCATAACTCTGCATATGACACTGCAACCAAGCAACGGCGACAAATCAACCAACATGTGAGAGTTATGTTGAGCAAAGGCCGAGAAGCATGCAGGCACTGTATGTCAATGACCTGCGTAGAGTGCGAGTGGTAATGCAATGTGTTTGTGTGCAAACTCACCTGTCCCGCAGTGTCACACAACTGTAGTCTGACTGGGCTCCCATCCACCTGAACCACAGCTGCAGATACAGAAACAGACAGAAAGAAAACAAAGTGAGTCACAGGTGACAGTATGAGTTTTAAGGCTTTGTATGTACCCCCACCTGACACTTGAGTTAATGCACACACACACAGCTACTAACCGCAACACTCTCAGCAATAAACAAAACCCTTACAGTTTAAAAAACAAAAAAGACTCCCCGCTGCCGCCTGCTCTGCTCTTCCAGCTCGCAAATGGCCTTGCTCTGTCTTGCCCACCCACTCTGCAAGTTACTGTTCAGACCGTAACACTTTACTGTCGCTCAGACCGCTCGGTGGGCTTTGTTCTGTGCTGTGTTTTGGTAGAGGCCAGTCCAAGGTTGTCTGATGGTGTGTCTATGTGTGTGTGCATGGGGGTAAAAACAAAGCAGATTTTGTTTATTTAGTGACTTTCTTCCAATAGGCCTCATTTCCAGATTGGAAAAGAGAGTGAGTCATCTCACAGTGAGTTTCATTACAGGGCCATTTATTCTTTTCAGAAAACTGAACACAACGCAGAGCAGCAGGCACATGGAAACATTTACAATAGGCCTGGAGCGTGTGGTTGGTCATACCACCTGATCAAAGGGTTTTGCTGGAACTATTCATATAGGAGGACAGCCGTCAGAACACCCTGCTTTCACAGAGGCGGGTGGGGGGGGAAGCGCGGGAGGACACAGAAGAAGGAACATAAGAGAGATGCCATTGGGTAATCATTTCCTAATACCTGACATATGATACTCCTTTGATTTTCTCATCCAAAACTCCTTATTGTCCAGTCTCCTAGCCTCCCGCTTCTCCAAGTCTCTGCCACCTGTGGCATTGTGTAACTGCTCAGAAATCAGCTTTCAAGGGAACGCTCTGATTCCAGGCATTGAAAAATGACATCACTATTAAGGGCCCCAACTGCACAATCACTCTCTGTCAGGCTAGGGAGAAAGACAATCTCTGCCTCAGAGCTACTGCAACAGATGTGCCCGTTTCAGTATAGAAGAGAGGCCTTGCGGGTCAAGGCTGACAACAATAGGCAGAGTTGTGCAATCCAAAACCCGTGAACCAGTGAACCAACCTCTGTTCTGTATGGAAGAGTTGAGCCAGCACTTGTCTAAGGGCGGTGTGTGTTCTCCAAGAGTGTTTTATGAGATTTGGGTTGGCCAAGTTGTTCCTTTTAATGCTTATCAAGAGTAATGTCAGGGAATTAGCTATGATTAATGACAAAAATTATTAAGTTTACAAGTTTTTTCACAGCCAGTCGTTTTCTTTTTAAATAAAAATGTTAGATTTTGAAAAGGAAAAATACCAAAATCTTTTTGTATATAAATCACTGTATAATCCTGCACGAAAAAGCAAAACAGCTCCTATGTTGCTCTGGAATTGTATTTCAAATGGTATGTCTAAATAACAGATGTGATCACACGTCAATAAAAGCGATCAACAGGTCACCGTGTATTTTTTTCTATTCCAACACTGTTCGGGTTCAAACACCACCTTCAAAGGATTTTTGTTTTTCTTCTCTTACATCGCAAAAGCTTCCAGGGATTAGTGAGACAGTTTGGAAAGTGGAACAGCGCCAAATGGAAACCCAGCTACACCGGGGAGGATACTTCATCCACATTAATTACCGCTGATGGAGGACAAGATAGCAGGAAACACAAAGACATCTATCAGTCCTTAACATCTGAATAATAGAGGGACACTGGGGAATACAGGCGGGGCGAAGTTGATCTCTAAAACAAGCAAGAGTTGAAAAGGTATCCTGTGGAAAATGGGTGATACTGACAGGTGGATGGAAACCAACAGATTTTTCTATAGGAGGGTTTTTTAAAGTGTCATAAGTTTTATTAAGTTTATGCACCTCATTTAAATAAACTGGACATGTTCAGCTATGACAGGTGATACACATACATGGTCTGCCTGTGCATTTGCAACATTTCTAAAATCTGGAATAATACGAATAAAATAATATGTCTGTTTACCCGAGAAGTCATCAAATGCAGTAGGGACGTATTTCGTCGGGTATCCATTCGTGGTGTAGCTGACCACCAGACTGGTTTTTCCCACCGCTCCATCGCCCAGCAGGACGCACTTCAGCAGCCGCTCCTGCGCCTGTCCTGGCCGGGTAGGTTTGGGTTTATGAGGAGGCACTGGAGGGGCCATGGTCCTACCGTAATCCATTCTGAGTGGAGGTGCCTTTCAGTCAGCCAGCTCTGCACCGCGATCTCCTCGATGGACCGGTGAAACACCCACCATAAGAACAGGTTCTTTCCTCCTTTGCAGTTTTTCTTCCCCCCAAACGGTTATGATCGCAAACGGAGCTCGTGCGTAAAACCTCTCCTCCTGTGCGCGCTGTCAAATCCAGTACGGGAAGTTGTCGTCCAGTACTGCACCGCTGAGCACTGCAGTTTTACCAGGCGAGGGAGGATCCAAAGCGTTTTTTGTGTGTGTTTTAGGATTAATTTGACTAATCCCACCTACTTTTTCTCATTGGCTCCGCCCAGCAACGTGGGAGTGTGAATCCAAGTGTTCTTTGAAGAAAAGAACATTACCCTTATTAAACTGTTTGGGGAAAATTAGAAAACAAGAGGGACGATCCTGTGTTTTTATTATTATTATCAATCTTTCCTTTCAATATATTATTGTGTAGTTTACTCGTTTAACCTGTTACACACTGCGTTGCTATGGGCTTAATGTTTGACCTCTTACAGGCATGTCCAGACGTGTCCTCGCTAGTTAAGAGGAAACCTTGATGCCCTTTTTGAACATGGATATAAAAAGTGCTGAAATTTTATACGCAGACTTCAGCCTCCTGACTTACTTTACCTTGTACTCAGTACGCTTTTCCAAGAAGGAACAGCCAGAATCTACAAGATTACTCAATCAATCAATAAATGGAAATGTTATTGTATTCTCCACGTGATCGGCCAGTTTTAAACTGTCCAATATCTAAGGTGATCCGCTTTCTTATGCTAATTTGTCAAAGACACTGGAAACCTCGAAAACTGAACCGAATGTTTTGCCTTTTGCCGCCTCCTTGTGGCTGCAGCGAGAAACTGACATACCTGAAAACAGGTAGCGTTAATACTTTTGTCTGTTTAAAAAAGCCACAGTATATGTTGAATTGATCTCTTAAGAGTTTATTTTTCCAGTGATAAAACTAGTTATTTTCAGGAATACAAAGAAAAGTGCACTAAGATAATGCAGGTCACGAGTGGTCAATTGTTTGGAAATTAAATGAAAAGGAATTAAAAGTCAGTTTTCTGTTTAGATTAATATTTTCACAGCAAATAGAAAACAAAAACTTCTGGTAATCTAGGCTTGGTATGACAACTCTATGAAAATGAAGTTTGGCTGGATTAGTAGCAGCTTTGCTAAATATGTACATAGGAATCATGACAAAACAGATTTATACATGTTAAGCTGTGTGGTTACATAAAGAAATTGCTGTCATCATTTTTCCCTTTTTAAAGAAAGGACAGATGGGTGTGTCTATGCTACTACTGTAGTTCTATGACTAAGCAGCACATGATTTCTGACACTAACTGGCCATTAGGCTTTGGTTTTTAACGGGTTACATCTATGACTGTAGCAATACTTTCTCTGTAGGATGTAAATTCACATCTATAAGGCATAACAGTCTTTGTGTGAGCTTTAAAAGCAGACACTAAAGGGAAATATGGACTTCAACTGTGGAGTATCCTGAATAATTTTATTATTCCTAAAACAGATCTACTTACAGTTCCATATAAGATACCTTGCCCTGTACAGATATAGGAATCCGGTAAGTTTTGTACACATACAAAACTCCATTATTGGGAAACAAATGGTTAGGCTGATACGAGAAGTGGTGCATTGTTGGAGGAAACAAGTTGTAAGTACTGTGAATCAGATCATGCACTGTAACCTGCGGTTAAAAAGGCACCTGCTGTATTTCACTTTCACGTTCCTTCACAAGCTTCCTCTACAACGGGAGATAAAACACTTTAAGAGCACAGAGAAGATGGGAAATCTTAGCACTTTGTCTATTGCCCATATACGCAATCATAAAACTCCTCAGCAACACTGATACCTCTGGTACTCTGCCAGTGAAGAACTTCCTCTCATAAAATTTATAATATTGTAAATTACTAAAGTCACAGAGGAGCTCAGTTATCTTTCTATTTATATCAAAGGAGGGAAAGCAGTGCCTTTCAGCTGCTCCCTTTAGGGGTCGCCACAGCGGATCTTCTGCCTCCATCTCATCCTTTCCCTAACATCCTTCTCTATCACACCAACTCCCTGTATGTCCTCCTTCACTACATCCATGAATCTTTTAGTGTAAGCAATGAAGAAAAAAAACAAAAACACACACAAAACATAAAAAGGGTGACTGATAGTGAATAAAAATGGATGCCAGCGAGGGTGAAAAGAAACACAAAATTTTGGAAAATTAAGAAATGTGACTTTAATTGCTGGGTAACATTTTTGTTTGAGCAAGCTCTATGTCAGTTACTCATATACATGCACACACGAACACAGAAACGTCCATACACACCTGCATACACACAGATAAACAGTCATGTGAATGAATATGCATGGAGAAATGTACATGTGATTTCACACACATCTTTAATTGCCAGTTTTATGCTGCCATGATCTGTGTTGACCCCTGTTTTAGTCCTCCTCGCACAAATCCCCTCAACGACTCAATTCCCTTTACTCAGGCGTGTAGCTGTCAGTGTGGGAACTTCCCTTTTATGGTCTTGTACCTCATTTTGGACTACAGCTCAATTTAAGACACTTTTTGAATTATTTTTACATGTCAAAAAGATGGTCATGCGCAATCACCTGCGCAGCAGAATCTCTTCTTCTTCGACACCAGCAGCGAGAGTCCTATCCAGGATTCATACACCATGAAACAGAATCATCTCAGCCCCATCCTCTAACCCCTATAACTTGGATACAGTTAGTGTGAAGTACCATGCGTAGTCCTCATCATCATTCATTTAAATAACCTCCCTTTCATTCCCTTCCCCAGTTTTTGGAGCTCTGTTCTGTGGAGCTCTGAGCACAGACTGCCATGTAAGACATCTGAGTGACAGTCTGTAACTCATGTAGCTTCTCTTTAAGTCGCTGTCCATGAGTGATTACTGGGTTTTGGGTTTGGCACCACCAGGAGTTGGATCAGGAGGAGGGCCACCACCCTGGACAAGTCTTTGAAGACTACAGGGGAGACACATAAGTGATAATAAGTGAAAATTAGCATCATCCACCACCATTATTTTTTGTTAAGTGTATGTTAATGTGCTGGGAGACTAGACAGGTACGTCCCACTGATAAATCCTATGTTTAAGGAACACATTCCAACATGGTTAGTCCCTTTAGCTCGTCCTACTAGCCTTATAGTAAAAATTGCTTAAATTAGATCCCTCCCTTGGTTTGTTTTAGTGGCTTGAAACCATTTTGATACGGATTACCTGCTATTTCTTCTTGTGATTGTGTGTGCGTGATACTGTTACTGCCATTAACTATATCAGCATATTATCGTGGGCTTGGAAGGCATGACTGGGAAATGGATAAACTATTTTGGTTGTAAGTGGTTCCAGTTTGGATCGACAACCAGGTTTGTTAATCCTACTTATTTTTGCGTTTGGAAAAAAAGACAGGAAAAAAGGTCAAGGACACATCTGGTTCTTTGACTAAGAAAAAAAAAGTTGATGGAACCAGGCTGTGAACGTTAAAAATTCTGAGATCCCACTGTGAGCTAAAAAGAGCTAAAAACTCATGCAACACTAACAGTGGATCTCCAAACTAACACTCTATACTTCAACATTCGGCCAATAATTAGCAGATAATGAGCAAATACACTATAACATGTTAGTTACCATTATTATTAATAGCATTATCACGCTGCAGAGCCATGGTGGATCATTCTTCTGATGAGAATCATTTGATTAACAGTTAAAAATCTGTTGCTTTTTTTCTAAACACAATCACAAATCATTCAGCATCATGTTTAGTCTCAGTCTGCTGACCAGCTGAAACAAAATGCTGTGATGTAAAGTATAATGTGTTTGCTTTATTAATTGCAGTACTGTGCAAAATCTTGAGCCTCCCTTTTCAAAAAATGTAAAGTGGGATTTGTCATTGATTTTCAGTCCAGGTCTTGTGTAATCTGGCACACCTCAGCCTTTTCTCCCTGTTTCCCTTCCTGAAGAATGACAGCCACCCTTCCCCTAAAACCATTTCTGATGTACAGTCGATGGATCAGCTGAAGGGCCAGATGCATCTTTCAGGTCCTGTTTCAGGTCTTTGCTGGATTTATTTTTTTATTCTATTAGTCATATCCTATTTATTTACCATTTAAAGCTGAATCATGACATACTCGCAAGAAATGTATAAATATATATATTTTTTAATTAAAAACAAAAATTAATGTAAGATTTATTTGCTTTTATTAATTTGACTTTGTATCATATTTGCTATATCTGGCATTATGTTTGCAATACATAGCTTAAAAATATATTGACTAATTTCTTTAGGTTTTTCTACTTTCACATCTCATGCAGACAGTTTTTAAGAACTCCTGTGTCTTCTTTTGTCCTCCACTGAAAACTTTTCAGCTAACAGCACTTTGAGAATCACCTTTTTGTGCAAAAATACTCGTTTATGTCTGTGTTTCTACAACAGGCTGCTAGAAACAAAGTGCCTAAAGATTCAGTTTTTTTCGACATGTTCAAAATGTAATTTCCTTATAGTGTTAAAAACATATCTGAGTACTGCAGCAATGAATAGATTTGGCATATTTGTTTATTTTTCTTATAGACTGCATAGTGCTATTGACTATATACTGTGTTAAACAGTGTGAATGATACTTTGTGCAGTCAGCTCTAGTGCATACTTAAAGTAAAAAGTATCTGAGATCATGAGTGCCACTGTGTTGGTGATGGCACCTTTCTGCCACAGGATGGCGTCATACTCACATGTCCTTGACGTTGTCAATGTGGGCCTGGATTTTTGCAATAACGCCATCAACCTGCTCCTGGAATATAACAGAAAAAGGGTATAAATGTTAAAGGATATGGTGGACATTAAATATCAGTGAGTGTACAAATAAAAAAATTGCTACCTGACGTCGTCTATAAAAAAGGGGCAGAGAAAAGACAGCGATCACACCTAGAAGAGAAAAAAAAAGTAGAGTTGCCAAAGTGATAAACAAAGAGTGTATCAATAGTTTTCATATGTCCAGTGATGAGATGCGTTTCTTACTGATGATGAGCAAAGTAAGGCCATTGCACAGGTCTCCCAGGTATGTCACAAGGTACATCAGAAACAGGAACTAAAAGAATAAACATAAAATAAAGAAACAGCTGCACAGACTTTAGCTTTCACCAGAAAGTTAAGCTGTTATCAAGAAACCCTCCTGCAAACCTCCATTTGGTTTTAATTTCCTTCTTCTAGAAAACAGTCCATCACACTAACACACTGCTGATTTTGCTCCACTGTATTATGTAAATAGGATACAGAATTCATTAAATTATTGTCACTGATATAATTTCTCCTTGGCAGATAAAATAAGCTTTAAATATAACCCCCACGCCCCAATATGATATGACTCTTTCCCCTCATTTTTCACAGTGGCTCTGTCACTGTACATAGGATACTGACACGGGACACCCTGTGTCAGATGGAAGGAGACTCCAGCTTATCCTGGGTGTCTCTGAGTTCATATCCCTGTGTGTCATGCCACATTCCAGCAAGGTCAGGGTTGAGAACAGGGGGTCCTGGGATTAAGGGGCTCAGTCAGCTTACGCTGACTCACCATTTATTGCAAAGGAGTTATTTCTGTCTGCTGTTAACAGCTACAGTTTCATATCTATGTAGATGTTTTACTGATACTGGTAAAACTAGAGTATTCTGCATGTTATCCCAATACTGGCAGTGAGGTTTACTAACTATATTGTAACTGACTGGTACACGTGTATAGTGAATGCTGCATCAAAAGCTCCTATCCCAGTCTAATACTACTAATT
This sequence comes from Pelmatolapia mariae, assembly GCF_036321145.2. NCBI lineage: Eukaryota > Metazoa > Chordata > Actinopteri > Cichliformes > Cichlidae > Pelmatolapia > Pelmatolapia mariae. The sequence continues at coordinate 22,533,150 of NC_086239.1, forward strand.
TCCCTAAATTTAATCAAAGGTAAGTAACTATCACACATTTTTTGTTCATATTTGATTGACCGTTTTGACCCCTCAGAGGATCCCTCAAACTTTTCTTAGACTTGTATCATTTGCATTACTCAAAAACACCCCTACATTTGAAATGACTTGAGCCTAATGATGACTGTGTCAAAAGGCTGATTAAGAATTGGCACTTTATGCATTAGCTTTCAGAGAAAGGACATAAATCTAAAGTCAAACAAGTTTTATCTAACAAACTGCAACAAAGCATTTGCCGTCACAGCAAACTATATAAATCATTAATTATGTGATGCTGGCAGATTTTTCGCTTTTGACTTGATGAATATGATTTCTCCTGCTAGCAAGGGTTTGGCCTTGCTAGCAGGAGAGGCATAGCCAAGGGTTGGATGAGAAGAGTGAGGCATTTCAATTTGATCTGAAAGGGTTCTTTATCCAAAGGGACACTTAGCCTTCAAAACAATTACCAAAAATATGTCACAGGGACTGACAGCTGCCAGCAGTGCTTTTAACTTATTTAGGAGGAGAGGCTTCAGCTTTGAGCCGGGAGAATGAGAGTAACAGTTGGCATGGCAATGACCTAACCTCCAGTGATAGAGGGATGAGGCAGGGAGGAAGATGACAGACGATGAAGCAAAATGAAGGACTACGGAGATGGAATGATATCTTGGTTAATGATGATAAAATGAAGATAAAAATGGAGAGGAGAGGTTCTGGACAAAGCGAAACAAATCACTGAAGACAGGTGATTAGGAGAGTAAATATGAAGCTGGTATACACATACACACACATCATTTTAAAAAAGTAACTTGACTAAAAAGCTTAACTTACCTTGAGGGATTCAAAAAGGTTGCCAACAAAAAAGAGTCTCTTCAGAGTGTCAACAGCTGACAGAGTCATCACAATGAGTTTCTGCATATAGAGGTCAGCCTGCTCTCCACTGAAGCTGATGTCCAAGTCCAAATAAGACCTGATAGGACAGGACAACAAAAGCAGAAGCAAGATGCTGAAAATTCAGATTTAGTCTCACATTTTTTTGCACTGCATTTATTTTTGAGTCTTTTCTGAGTCATTCCTCCTTAAAAACACAGATTCCACACAGATTCAGTTAAATCCTTTAAGCACAAATACTTGTCATAACCTTCAAAGCCTTTAAATTGCCCAATCTCTGAAATTTCCCAGGTCATCAGCAGCTATTTAAAATCCATTTTACATATAAAGCTATCATTTTATAAATAGGCATCGCAACAAGATGACTATCCTGTAAGGAAAATTCAACAAAACTGACAATATTTCAAGTATGCTTTAACAAACAGAGAAAAGAAAGGTTTCCTGAATGAAAGTTGTTATCTGAACCCCCTGGTCTTGAGCACATTCTATATTAATTTGTATAAAAACTAAAATAACAACGTTCAAGTCCCCTTCATTAAATAAAAGCACAGCATCTTACTTGAACGGATGCTCTCCATCACCCCAGCTGAGGATGTAGAGGAGTTGGTAGTAGATCCGTACTGAGATGGTGAAGCACATGATAGCCAGGGAGACTGTGGAGACCACAGTGATGATGCTGAGCTGGAACAGGGACAGCAATCCCACTACTAACCCTGTGAGCACCATGCCACTCCGCTCCGTGTCCTTCCAGTAGATCAAGTCCATCACTAAAAGGCAAGGCAGGTACGGTGTGGTCAGAAATGTACATGCTTTATCATAAGCACAAATATCATGGAAATTTGAGATTTTTACAATATTTTTTGAGATGTTCTATTTCCAGGGTGGAATGATTGTACAGCACAGAGGTGTAGAGGGGTCAAATGCATACATTCACTTAAATCTTTTATTAAATAATGCTTTGCCAGCATCTAAATGATTTATTTAAAGCGCACATTAAAATGACCAAGTTCAAGGAATTCAGTGAAGATCTAAAAAGGAGAAATGTAGGTTTAAATAAGTTTGGAAGGTCTCGCTGAGCCAATTTTAAACGAGGGCAGATTCCAAGTACAAGTTATTCAGATGTGTCACCACTTTGCCAAGGTTCAAAAGAAGATACGAACTGCCACCCTTAGAGGAAGGGAAATTGGTTATATATTCAGAAACAGTCCATTAAGCACCGAAGGTCAAGCCTGCAATGAACTGGGAACTGCTGAAACACCACCATCACTGTGCACAGCAAAGCCAGTTTTATATTGCCATTGACTGAGGTTGCTGACCAAGTCAGAAGCCCTTGCTCCAAAATTGATACCTTTAAGCTCGACTGAAATTTGTAGCTGCTCACATGGACAAACCAAATGCCTTTTGGAGAACATTTTATGGCCAGGCAAGATGAAGATTGACCTGTTTCGCCACAATCACAAGAGGTATGTTTGGAAAAGTAAAGGTGAGGCTTTCAAACAATAAACCTAACACTGTACCAACTATCAAGCATGGTGGTAGTAGCATCATGATCTGTGGCTGTTTTGTTACCAGTGGTATTGGTACACTGCAGAAAATGGATGAAATAATGAAGCATGACTACCTCTAAATTCTTCAACTTCACTGCAAAACAGCTAGATTGTTAAAACTTGGATACAATTGTCTGTTCCAACAGGACAATGATCCCATGAGTTTATTTTTGACCCAATTAAAATCAAACGTTTGCCCCTAATTCAAGCTTTGTAAAGTTTTTAAAGATTTACCCATACAATCACGCCACCCCGGAAAAAGAACAGTTTAATGAACTCAGCAAAAGCCCCAAATTACCATGACATTTATGCCCACGATGAGTGTACGTACACCTCTGACAACAACTGAAGAAAAGAAAGGTTAAAAAAAATATAGAGCCAACAGAATACGAATTAAAAAACCCAAAACAAAAACAGTGGCTGAAAAGTCCAGGCAACTGTTGACAATATATTCGATTTTGACAAAGCTGCTGTATCATTTAAACTCCTCAACATTTGGCTGAATAATACCTTTTTTATTTTTGAAGAAGCACCATTGAAAGAGCACCTGGAGCATAGGAAAAGAGATGGAAAGGGTGGCCAGAGAGGTTGAAGACATGAGGCAAACAGGGCAGCTCCGAGGACACATCAGGCTCTAGGTCCAGTTAAATTTAGCCCTCAGATGAAAGAGGGAAACAAGCAGTAGAGGGGAATTTAAATGCAGCCTTTCACAGCACCTGCTGTCAGTCGTCAGGACATCGGCAGCCCCTTCTCCACACCCTGTTAGTTTCCCTCTCTGTCACCCAGCAACAGCTGCCCTGGAGACTGAGGCGTCTGCAGAGTCATGCAGTACTACAGTGAACAACTTTGATGTACACAGTAGAATTCGTGGTTCTTCATCTTTTTTTCTCTTAACAATTTTAATGTTACAGAAAACGATTAAGTAATTAACAGTAATTAAAATTCCATCACACAGCTCATTGTAAATGCAGTGTCCCTGTGCTGTGTAATTATTGTCAGAGAGAGACCTGGTACTTTGTACTCGTCATTCAGCGAAATGCTAAGCCTCAGCATTAGAATAAAGGGAAGCCTCTTTCAATAGAGTGCACTGACAGCAGGTGGGTTATTTATAAACATCACTGCACACAATTAATACCCATGATGCCCCTGGAACACACCTGTTCATTGTGTTTGTTTGTGCTGCTGCCATTCCGGGACAGTGACACTCACATGGAGACACAGCAGGATACGTGTTTAGTGTAATAATACATAAACAGCAGTATGACATCAAAACTGGCCATGGAAGACACATTGTATTTGGCTCATCTTCACACACCTCGTACTTGTACTTTACTACTTGCTCTCTATTACTTGCTCAGGGTTTTCTAAACACACGAGTATAGAGTAAATATGCAAAAACACTGCAGGAGAGATATAGGTGACTTCCCCTTGTAATCCCCTAAAGTTGGTTTATTTCATTTATTTATTTGCAATTTCCTTCCAAACAGAACGTGACCAATTTATCAGACAAATAATATTAGCTATTTGTTGATCGATTTGCACTGGCATGTATGAGGGCTGATAAATCAAAACTTCAAAAGCAAACAGGAAATTGGAGAAACACCCTTCAACCATGTTATGAGTGTTGACATTGCATAGTTTGTCCAGCAGAGGGCACTCTGTGACTCTGTGACATGTGTTCCCTGTTGGCAACACATGCCACAAACACAACAGTCAGAGAGTAAACGAATAAATAGATAACTACACATAAAGAGAGAAAGAAAAAATTTGCACATATATTGGAATCTCGAATTTTTAAATCAACTATCGGTAACAGTATCGGTCTTAGAATCCTATATTTTCCAAAGGGCCACATGAGAAACTGGGACTGTTGTGAAGGGCTGCACCAATAAGCTTATAAAAAGATAAAATTCATGTTAACCAGAATTGAGTTCAGAGTTGCTGGTATGGCTCTCCACAACAGTCCCATTGGCTGCTTTGCAAAATGAATTGCCCACCCATGCATTAAATATTTAATCTCCACATGACAGGAAGTATTTCACTGGTTACAAGTTAGCTTAATTCTTCAGTCCACTATAGTTCACTAAGATGAAGAACTGCAGCACCTTATGGACAACTGAGCCTGGCTCCAAAAGTGAGTCAACCCCATAAACACCCAGGTTAAAATGACCACATTAAAAGTACAAATAAAGATATACAAGAAAAAAGGCACAAAATTATAATTAATCAAAGAAACAGTCACTTAACTGTCAACTAACCGGTCAAACAAAAGTAATAGGGCCGACTCGTGCTTTATGCCACCTTGGCTTGACATAATTTCATTTCAGCCCCCAAAATCCATTTCACTTGTGCCCGGTCATGTCAGCTCAATCATGTTGCCACAAAACCTCGTACTACTTTAGAATGAAATATCTCCATCTGTGCCAGCTCTTCAGTCTAAAGAGGAAACACCAAAGAGTAAGAGAACCCAGCTGACAAATATATTACAACCCATGACTGAAAGTTTATAGTCATTTGAATGGCTGGTGCTCATTTAAATCCAGGGTACTGATAAAGAGGCTACGTGGCTATATTTGAACAACTGATTAGTTTAGTGCCAAACACACCTGCAGCTGATGGAAACACCCGTCTCCAGCGAGCAGCAGGAAATCCACTCAGTTTAAACCTTCAGGACTCTGACAGACCAGCCTTCTCTAAGCCAGTCAGAAAGCTAAACAGTCCACCACTTGAATCTGCAGCTTTCCTCTGCCATCAATTTAACTGAAATGAAACAGCTCTTTGCAGGAGTTGTCCCTCAGCTCATCACACTACGCTTAGACCTATAGCTCACCTATAAAGGTGTAAAAAAAATCTATTTCCACATCAATCCAGAGCATCTCACCTTTACTGGCCATTTTGGTTGCCGCTCCAGCGTTTCCCCTCACACCCTCTGCCCCTCTCTCTCTGTGTGTACCCCTCACCCCTGTGAGCTGTTTTTGGCCACCCACTGCTCGCTCAGCAGTCCAAAGGCCTGACAGCCCAAAATAATCTCATGTGCAGCACCGCCCAGCACTCTTAGAGAATACAAGAGCTTCACCCATAAAGAGATGATTCGCAACCATTACAGTAGATCTTCTGACTTCATTAAAGATCACTCTAAAGTCAGATGAATGAATGCATTCCTTTAAACTGGGATTTTGTTTTATAGAGCCGTGTTCATATTTTAAATTGCCTGAAACAGGAGAATGGGTGTCTTTTTTCTGTTATGTCACCAGGTCCCATCTTTCTGTTTCTGCTGCTGACGAAAAAAACAGAAGAGCAATTGAAAAGCTGCATTCTTTTTCACCTTTTCTAGAGTTATAAATTCTGCTTATGATTTAATGTGACAAAACAAACAAGACAAATGCTTAAGATATCAAATGTCTAAAAACAACTAGCAGCACAAGGGCTAAAATGACTGACTAAAAGTAGCTGAATGATTTAGAAACGTTTGAGAGAACCCACTCATTTATTCATTGCCAGTTTCAATATTTGAAATTTGATACAATGCAACTAAAAGCAGTCATAAAACCAAAAGAAATATGATGTTTCAATAGATATATTTGCAGTACTTATTCAGGGGACCCTGATCTCTGTCATCAGCCTGACCGCACATTTATTAACGCTCAAACAGTCGTCTAAAATAAGACCGAGCTCCACTCTGACGGAGGATCCACTTCAAGGGTCAATTCACCACTACAATGCTAGCAAACTGCCACAAATTTGCATACATAGAAACTCCTCCCACATACTATGTGCATCTTTCTTTCTGTTGTGTTGCTGACATCAGCATGATTCTGAAAAGTCAGCCAATGCCAGCTATGGTTTGCTCACAATGAGCCAATCACTCCTTAAATCCCAAGAGAGGGTTATTACGGAGACACAATGAACAGCCAGGACTTCCAGGGGGGTGGGGAGAGGGTCAGTTATCTTTGTCTGCCTGCTCCTGAAGGTCCATGCAGAAAGTGAAACCTGATATTCTCCTTCTTTAAAGTATTGATTGAGCTCAGTGAAAGAATCTTGCTAAACAAGAGAAGAGGCAGAAGTCAGGAGAAGACAGCCATTTTTGTTCCCCTACCTGCTATGTGTGTGCATGCTGCCCAGTCCTCTGTTAGGTTAAGTGCTGAAAACCAGTGATCTCTGACCAGTTGTTCCTGAGTGTTTAGGCCAATGGCAGGCGGCGCAGATGACGCTGGGTCTCCCGGTCGCACAGATGTGAGAAGCTTGACTGAAATGGTTTCCCTGGCAACGGGAGATACTGGCTCAGCTGCTGCTGCTGGGAAAAGGAAGAATGTGTCACTATGGTAATGACATCACGTTGAATGTGCTTAACTAAACAGCAGCATCCTCAACTATATTTCGCACAAGAATGCTGATTTGTTTGATTTGACCACTATTTTTCTTTATAACATTCACCACAAACAAAATCTCTTTTACACTGACATGATCACAAGATATAAATGATATATGAGACTATTAGACTATTGAATGTAGTTTAGATTAGAGTCGTTAATTAGGTATTTTACAGTCTGTAGAACTAAAAATTACATCTGGGGTTCCACTGCTCTTCTATTTATACATGCTATTTTTTCTCATTTTAATTTTTAAGCACAATAACTTTATATGTAATGAAATGTATTCATAAAAACCCACTTTCCAGTGGGTTTACAAAACAGTTTATGGTTTTATGTGGCCTTTCGATGCCACAATTGTCTAATCATTTTGATTTGTCATCACTTCTGCCTCAGACCCACCTAACGTGAAGCTAGGTCAAGGCAAGTTCATCACTTAAGCTCTCAGTACATAAAGATTGGAAAGTCTCAGCTGGAGACAGTTAGGAGGAATTGAGAACTAACAGTAGTAAAAAAAAGTCTCTCATACTCAATAAATGTAAAATTTGGAAAGACTCCTTTACAAGAGGTTTCAAATTCAGTGTAAAAATAATATAAACTGAAGGTAAAACAGCTACTACATAATCTTTTTGTAGATCACATGAGGACTTTAAGAGACCTTTGACAAGATCATTATGCTGACTGACAAAATCAATGACAACCCAGTCCTAAACCCAGTTTTTTGTATTGTAATGTATCTTTAGTTGATCATAAGAGTTCATAGTGATTTTTGGATACAGGCTACACTTGTAAAACATCTACTCTAACGCTCAGTATGCTTAAAATTACAAGTCAGTTGTGCAAAGAGCTCATTACATTTTTTTTGGCTGAAAACCTACTGCTCGGTCAACCAAGCTAGTCATCTCTGTACTGGGGCATCCTGAGACTTCCCAGACACTACATATTTTAGAGTTTCACACTACACAGAATGAAGCAACCTCATCACATATTTCTCACTCTGAAGTATCTGTGAGGGGCTCTGTTGCAGGGATGACAGGATGGAAGGGGAATTCTCCACACTCTCGTCAACACTTTCCTCTCTTTGAACTCCTTCATCTCTCCCTTGAGGTTCTGGGTCCAGGTTTTGGGGAAAGGGCTGAATTGTAATAGTTTCAGTTTGTCTTTGTTGCTCCCTTTCCTGTCTTTCTCCAGCACTTTCTGTCCTCGTCTCAACTCTCTCATGCTCTCTGCTTTCTGACGTTTCCTCTTCTTCCTCTCTACTGAGGAACAGTTGAGGATCCCAGTCTGCATCAGGGGAGTCCAATAGTGTTTCCAGGGTGTCCGTGCGGATCAGAGGAGTGCGACTGCCTCGAGAACCAGCCCTGCGTCGATCACGGAGGAGTCTAGAGGTGCCCACTGCTTCAGCCTCGGCAATAGCGATGTACGAGAAAGTCTGCTCGAAGGAGTTCTGACGCGGTGTGCCCCAAATAGACGGAGATGAAGCCAGTCCCTCATCATCATCATCTGGATCTCCATCGCCCCCCTCATCATCGTCCGACCACTCCCTGGCCGTTTGCAGCTCATACATCTCTGACTCCTCATTTCCACCTGAACGAACAGAAAAACAAGATGGATGTGACCATAACGTACAGACTGACACACAGCAACAAAACGGAGAGAGACAAAGAAACAGGATACAAGCTGGGAAAATAACCAGTTTACAAATAATCTAAAGACACTGGGGCTACTAGTGTTATTGCAGTGTTATGCAAGGAGAGAGATTTTAGTTTTATTAAATGGAAACGTCAGATGAAAGCTCCAAGGCATCCTACTTGATATCAGGGAGAAGAAAGAGTGCGGAGTCGAAAGATGAAGCCTTCTTTGATAAGTGCAAAAACAGCTCTCCTTGCAAAATGAACAAATCAGCGTTCCTTTAGTGTAACCTGTGGATCTTCATTGCTAGCATTAGAGAAGTTGCATGACAGGTGCATTTAGGTGAACTTGCATCAGTGACGACATCAATGAGTAGACATTCTGCCACCGAATATCTCTGGGGATGTTAAGTGTCTGCTTCTTACCATCAGTGCAGGGAGGAGTGGAGTCTGGAGTGGATGCCACGGAGCCATATTCCTCTGAAAGGAAAACAGTGAAACATTTGCATGAACCCACAGGTAAAACAGAAATGTTTAAGGCAAGCTGCAGTAAATCCATTCTTTCCACCATCTCACACCGAGCTCGCAGCCTGGCAAACACTGAACGTAGGTGTTGCTTCCAATGATTAAAAACCACAAAAGAAGCATTGCAGTAACTCGCTATGAGTCACTGTTTTAAGGGTTATAAGTGAACTGTCACTGTACACATTGAAAAAGACTGGGAGGTACCCTACTCAGCAATTTCAACCTCTATGTAAAACAATAAAGCATATAACTGTGTGCATATCAACCATTTTGTAGCATATTGATTCATTTCCTTGCAGAGTTGTGCTGGCAGCAGTAAAGGCCTTCACTACATTAGACAGCCAGCATGACTTTAGCTAATAAATAAACCAGGGAGTGGAACGAAGCAGCATATTCTCGTCTGCACATGCAAATAAGCAGCCACTTTAATTTAAATGTAGAGAGGATCGTGCCCATATTCTGTCAGAAAGCTGAAATAAAAGGCAGATATGAAAGCACAACAGAAGCTTGTGGCAGCTTGAAATAACTTACATGCCAAACATGTCTGGCTGAAAAGCCCTCTCAGACACAACCAAATAAACATCTGCTATCCAACGCTAGATAACAACAACCAAACAATCTGCTTCTGCACTGCATCCGCTCCATTAAGCCATGTGTTTATGAAAGGTATGAGCAGTAGAGTGGAACAGAGAGCATGCAGGAGAGGAGGGATGGGGAGAGCTAACACATACGATGCTCATAGCAGTTAGCAGGAAAAGATACTGAGCTGGAATATAAGAGATGATGGAAAGGTGAGATAAGCAAATGCAGACGCCCCCAACACTGAAACACAAACTGAAGGACCAAAGTAGACTCACGGCAGTGGGAGAATCCTAAAACCTGGCCCATGCTCCATCAAGGCATTGCTGGGCCCATCCAGTCATCCAGTCTGGAAGCTCCCCCCTCCTCCTCCTCCTCCTCTGCTGCCGGCACTCACGTCCTGTGGACTCTCTCTCTCTCTCTCTCTCTCTTTCTCCTCCTCCCTCTGTGTCTCAGTCATCTACTGAGAGGCTTCCTCCCTCTCCTGCCTCTCGCTCAGTCACTCAACAGCCCCGCCCTGACTCACTCCACCATCCTCCCCTCTACATCTCCTCTTCCATCGCTAAGGCTGCAGCTGTAGTAGTAGTGTACGCTACAGCAAAAAGGGGGGGGGGAGGCACGAGTGTCTGTCTGCCTAAGCTTGTTGTCATCTCCCATTCACAGCTACTCTACACCCATTTATCCCCTCTATCCCCTCTCCCTCTCTCTGTCATCATGTGATCCCATCTCAGGATCTGATCGAATCAGGTTGTAAGAGAACAAAGACATTAATAATGTAAAACATAAACATAAAGCAAAGCATATGCAGAGAAGGAATCATTTCAGGTTGGGCACGATGAGCTGAATCCTCAATTACATCCCATTACTAACATGTAAGGTTTGTCAGCTTTAGTTTGTTTTAGTAATACAGATCAGATTCTGTTTTCTCATATTAAAAACACACAACTAAAACCACAGTCATAAAAGATGCAGTATATAATATACTGTAACATAGAAATTCAAGTAAAAGCTTTTAATTAGATTGGAAACAAGGCCTGGGAAACAATGAACACCAGGAGGCAGTGTTGTGCAGCTATAAAAACTGATAGTTTGGTTTAATCACTGCTGGAAAAAAATGCTGGAAAATTCATAATGCTTTTTATTCTCCCTTTCATGTAAAATTCAGCATTCGAACTACAACATAGACCCTTCATTTCAGTTCATAAAACTGTACACTGCTAATGTATCCAAACCCCAGCTCTTTTACTGAGATGTTTGAGTCATTTTTTTAATCATTCGTAAAGTAACTAAAAGCAGAAATTTAAAAAGGGAAAATATAGATTTAAACTGGATTTTTGTAATAAAAAAAGGAAACAAAAAAACTGAATAGAAGTGCAAGCTGAATGACATCATGGCAGTTACACAGCTGCCACTAGGTCAAAGCTGTGCCTCAACAAAGACAAATATATTTTCCTTTTCATAGTTTATATAAAATTTCACATATTTACTCATAAAAAAGCCAAACGTAAACTTTTTTTAAAACCTAATTTTTAGGCGATCAGTGTTGTGTAACAGCTTAAATGGGTTTTACCTGAGAATAGACCAAATTACTTAAGCCATATATTGTATTTGCATGACAGATTGATGTCCAAATGTTTGAGAGATGTCAAAAACAATTTATATTTTCTTGAATGATTTCCATAACCGGGGTAGAAAACTGACGGACTGCTTTAAACACGAAATGATTTGAGAGACAGCAGCACACTACACATGCAGCTGAAACAGTCATTATTATCCACTGTTAGCGTCACATGCAATTGAACAGTTCTACATTTATTTATGTTAAAACAAACAGTCACATCCTGAGTTATATGCCTGGCAGTTTCCATGATCAGACAAACACAAAGACCAGTGTCAGTTTATAAAAGGTTTAGTGCTACTTTTAGGTTGATGACAACAAAGATACACACATATAGACCTTAACGCTCTTAACCTCTAAACCAGGTCAGAAACCGCAAATACACAAACTAATTAGATTAAGACGCAGAGGTGTCATCTGACACATAGTCAGCAGGTTACAAGTTAGAGGGCCAGTTTACTGCATATCATCTGTCTCTTCATGTGAACAACTTCGATTTTTACTTTAGCTTATTTATATCCTCCATTTTAGCCTTAAACAGCATATCTTTTTGTTTCATATGAACATTAAAGCACTTCTTTTAGATTTCTGTCATACATCAGAGATGATGGTACACAGTCAAAAGGAGCTGGTACCATTTACCATTCTCAACATTTAAGGCAGAATGGTGGCCAATGGTTCCACAGTTTCAAAAGTCCAGTTTGAACAAATAGAATTCAACTTCACAGTGAATTTAACTCATGATTAACTCACTGGGAGTCAATATCTGAACATCCAGCTCTGTTCAAAAGTCTTGGGCCACCACACACTTTGTTAAAATTTCGCTAGGAAATGGGAAATATGTGCAATGACTTATTAAAGCATGTGCAAAAATACATGGAAATAAAGTATATAAGGCAAATACTGATTTTGTATGAATCTAATGAGCGTGAAAGTCGATATTTGTTATGATCGCCTTTATTCTGCTTGAACAGCTTGAACTCTCTTAGGCAAGCGGTCTTGTTATTCCTTCAAGTAGTCTCAAGAAATAATTTTCCAGGCTTCTCACAGGACATTCAAAGCTCTTCTTTGCCAGTTGTTCCATTCTCTGGCAAATTCAAGCTTGGGAACTGGTGAAAGCCAGTGCATGACTGCTAATGTTCTACTGTGTGCTTTTCTATCCTGGTATGCTTTTGCTGCATGGGTAATATGTTTCTATCCTGAAAGATTACACCGCTGCCCAGCTGACACTTTCCAGAGAGGAATGCATGTTGAATTAAAAATATGATGATACTTTGCTCCAACACCACTGGCTGAACAGCAGCCCCAAACCATGCAAACCTGCACCATGCTTTACAGATGACTGAAACAAAAATGTTGATAACCAACATTTTATTTTACTTTTGAAATAAAAATGTCATATTCATCACTCTAAAACACCTGTTGTCACAGATTTTCAGTCCAGTTCTTGTGTCAAGTGACATACTTCAGCCTTTCTTCCCATTTCTCTTCCTTAAGAATAACTTCTTGACAGCCTCTCTTTCACTAAGGACCAAATTTATTTGTCAGGTATTTGCTGGGTTTATACCCATTTCTTAAGTATATGACTTTCAAATACTGTTTAATCTCCTTAGATAATTTTTTAAGGTCTGCTACTTTTCACAGTTTTTTCAATTTTAAGGCCACACTGCACACCATGATGAGACATTAAGTTTTTAGCTATTATGGATCTATTTGGGAATCACCTTGTTGACATGGTAAATCGCCTGTCAAACTGTGTTATCTTTGGGAATTTTTTAAATACATTTAACAAAAGAAAAGAGGAGAAATGATGTGTTTACAGCCTGCTAGTAACAAATTGCCTCAAACTACAATTTTACAATGGTTCTAAGTTGTCTGTTTCATCCCTAGTAAGATACCTTGTTTACACTTGAATGACTCATAGCCCATTTAAGTGGGTTGACAAACAAACACATTCCTCTGAAAATGGCCAAGTATAAGGGCTGGACTGAAAAACTGTGAAAAGCAGCCAATGTCCAAAGAAATGACCTTCAAGCCTGGAGAACTACTTCTCAAGACCACTTCATGTCAATAAAGTCTGGGTCCTTGGAAGCAAAATACAAGGATATGAAGGGTGGCTCAAGACTTTTGCACAATGATATTTGCCAGTGATTTTGTTTTGTTGCAGTTGTGACCTTTTTTAAATCCACCAATTTGCCTCCTGACCAGTGTTGGGTGTAACGCGTTACTGTAATTAAATTACTTTTCCACTGAAAATGTAGAGTAACTAATTACTGTTCATTTTTAGGTATTTTAATTACAGTTACTTACAATGTACTTGCGTTACATTGTAAAATAATTAAATTCGCTGAATATCATTATTTAATTTCAATAATTTATCTTCTAAACGTAGAAGTAAACTCTGCCGCTTTAACATCGCTGTACTGCAGCTGCACGTCATTTCGCGCCAGTTTGCTGCATAGTCGTATTCTAAAGCGGAAGATATCAGACTCGGCTGAAGCTTGTGGCTGTTTTTTGAAATGGACATATTCCCGTCTCTTCACTTTTCTGAAACAAGCAGACAAGAACATTACAGTAATATGTAAGCTATGTCCTGGGGAGAAAAAACTATCGGCTGCTGTTAATAGCAGGAGTAATCTACTGAAGCGCCTGACACCAGAGCATAGACGAACACTTCTGAGTGATTCTTGTTCATCATCCATGGATAACACCGCGGCAACTCCTGCTAAGCAGCAAAACGTGATTTTACTTCAGCAGCACAGAAAGCGTCTGAAGGTGAGCTTAAAAAATGATTGCAGGCTACATTGTGGAAGAGATGCTACCGCTGCGTACTGTAGAGTCTCCGTCTTTAAAAAAATTATTTATTATTTAAAGAGTTTAATTTCTATTGTTTGTCCACTCAAGATTTATAGGGATTTTAAGAAGTATTCATTTTAATTACTTATTTAGTAATTAAGTTACTTTTCTGACACAGTAATTAGATAAGTATTTTAAATACAATATTGACTAAGTAATTAGTAATTAGTAATTAATTACTTTTTTAAAGTAACTTACCCAACACTGCTCCTGACATTTTAAAAGAAACAACCATGCCATTAAGTTTTATTTGACCCTAAACAGAGAGTAAGTGGTTGCAGAAAACCTTACGAAAAATGAAAATATCTCATTTATTAACACGGCGCTCATCTCACAGTCTGCTATGTGGCTTTTTTGAGCTCTCAGTGATTTCCCTTGTTTAACAGGAGAGCTCACTGGTCTTTATGATGAGGCACGTTCAACCTAGTGTTGTAAAGCAATATATATTTTTATCACTTCAAATTAACTTGTGTTAATAATCTAATTATTAACACAAGTTAATTTCTTGTGTGATAATCTAATCATTTACATGATTAGATTATCAAATAAAATGTGCTAGCTAGATTATGACATATACAGATGAATAAGATGAGGTTTTTTTTTCCAATAAATTAAGAACATTTATAGACTGACTTATGGACAACACTGGCAACCTCACAGGGTATTGTGATGATCCCTAAACAAATAAACAATAGGATTGATGAGTCACTCAAAAATTCTCTCTAAAGATCGTCAGAGATGTTAATCTCCCACAGACGTGCAAGACTGATCATGGGATCTGTCAGTGTTTTGCAAAATGTCCCAATTATAATCCATGCATGTGTGCAGACACAGGACTCTTGTGCCGGCTTGCTGGCCATGTGATAATCCAGCATTACCTACAGAGCCAGTACTACACAGTCAGAGGTAGAGAAAGAAAGACAGAGAGTGGGTGGGGCCAATTGAGGAGATAAATCCATGGAAATAGATGAGCCAATAGAAGTGCCAGGTTGATAAAGTGAGAGGAAAAGAAGAGAGAGAGGGAGACAAAAAAAACCCCCACAGACAGTGAGAACCAGGTCTTGACGAGGGAGGATTCTCAGCAAGAAACTCGCAGGATTTAAAAAAAAAAAAAAAAAAAAAAAAAAAATGTCCCTGGTGTTTTTAAATAGAAAACTAACGCAGTGTTTCATTTAACCGGATTTCACTGTAAAAACAATTTTAGTTTACCTGCTTCCCCTGCTTTGGGGGGAAGAGGGTTATAACCTACCTGTTGCACTGGACCTGTTGAGAAAAACACAGGGGCGGAGGAGGGGCACCCGGAGGAGACGAGGTGCCGCTAAGTCGAGCAGGAAGCTTGAGCACAGACTCCGTGGAGTGATGAGGACAGCACGCCGGGCGAGCAACGTGGAGGTTCCCTCCTTCCTCCGACAGCTGGTGAAAGAGACAGAGAAGATGGTCACCTTCTTCTTCAAAGGAGGATCCAGGGAGACAGGGCCTGGGGAGGAGGACAACTTGGATGAAGATGACGGAATACCCAGCCCGTACCTGGAGCATCCCATTTTGGAAAAGTATGTGTCTGAGGGGGGATCTCACGTGGGACTGAACTATGCTGTGGCAAGCATGCAGGGGTGGAGGGCTCAGATGGAGGATGCCCACGCCTGTATGCCCCAGCTGAGAGCAGAGTTGCGAGACTGGGGTTACTTTGCTGTTTTTGATGGACACGCAGGCACCACAGTGGCTCAGTACTGTGCCAGACACCTGCTGGATCACATCCTGGCTGCAGGTACGTGTTAACCACTGACTCTGAATCAAAATTTAAGATTTTTAGAAACTTATATTTATATCTAAACACCTTCAAAGTAGCCCCAAACATGTTCTGACTTTACTTCTTTGACAGGAAAATGCTTCCAGTCTTTTGTGGCTTTAATAATTAACATTCAGACTTGAAATGCACTCGCTGTAGTTTGCTTAGGACCAAAGCCTCTTAAAGAATAAAATAAGCAATATCATGCAAAAGAGAAGCAGTCTGGCAAGTTAAATGCTTTAACAGAACGTGTGTATTTTCAGTCCCAAAACAAATCCTTTGATAAACAGGTAAATTAAATTACTTTAGGAACACAAAATAGCTAATTAAGAGCTGATTAATAAAGGCTATAAAAGATTCAGACTTAAGGGTTACAGCACACTGTGCATTACTTAAAGTGGATTTAAAAAAAATAAAACACCACACTACACTACAGTATGCATTTTTTTTCAAATCAAAAATTCTAGATGCTTTCAGAAACACTTGAAACATCTCAGGGACTGAATTTAAACATGTAATTTCAATCCAGCAGTTCCACAGGAGAAAAAACAAAACTACATTGAGTTTTTCACGTTTGCTCACAGCTACAGTACTGCTCAGTAATGTTTGTCTCTCCAGTGCACTTTCAGTACTCTAAACTTGTTCTGTGTCGTTAAAGGTTAAATGTAAAATGTCACAAATCAAACATCTATCTTTGATTGTCCCTCTTTTCCAACAGGTGGGATTAAAACAAACGAGGATCCTGAGCAAGTAAAGGAAGGGATACGCGAAGGCTTCCTAGACATTGATCGTCATATGCACAAACTGGCTCGTCAGGACAACTGGGACAGAAGTGGCTCCACTGCAGCAGGTGTGCTGATTTCTCCGCGCCACATTTACTTTATCAACTGCGGAGACTCCCGCACTCTGCTCTGCCATGACGGCCAGGTGGTCTTCTACACCGAAGACCACAAGCCGTTCAACCCCAGAGAAAAGGAGCGGATCCAGAATGCCGGAGGCTCGGTGACCCTGCAGAGAATCAATGGCTCGCTGGCTGTTTCCAGGGCACTGGGAGACTTTGACTTCAAGGAGGTGGACTGGAGGTCGCAGACGGAGCAACTCGTGTCTCCGGAGCCAGAGGTGTACGAGCTGGAGAGGACGCCTGAAGACGAGTTCCTAATTCTAGCTTGCGATGGTGTGTGGGATGCCATTGGAAATGAAGAACTGTGTGCTTTTGTACGCAACCGTCTGCAGGTGTGCGATGACCTGAGAGAGATTTGTACCCAAGTCATTGATCTCTGCCTCTATAAGGTGAGAAATCAGGCCACAAGATCCACAGTAACAGTGAAGCACTTTGATAGTGAATAGAAGCACTCAGTCTTGCAATGTTCTAAAAGAATACACACATACATATGTACGTATGTATATATATGTATATATATATATACAATTTAAACTGAACTGCTTAATTCCCAAACACATGTGTACATACATGTGTATTATCGCGAGGTCTTATCTCAGCAGACCTTCTGTTTACTTCAAACTCAGCACACTGGACCTTTCAGTAAGACTCAGAGTTACCACAGGTGGATTTGTGAATGGCAAGCTTTACGTCAAGAGGGGGGTGGTGGTGAGGAGAGTCTCTGTGAGGAGGTTTTATGCTAACAACTTGTTACGTAAGTAGATTACTCCTGCTGGTCTTCTTAATGCTTTTTAGTTACTATCCATCTAGGCATTGTCAAGCCCTTTGCATGCTCTATAAATAGCTGTATTAAGGAATCCTGGGGACAAGATTGGAGGGAAGAAAAGCCGCACATGGTCGGGATTAGGCCTGAATGTGAGGCTGTTGACGCTGGCTCAGACACTTTATCCTGGCTATGATGGGGCGCTATTTATTTCACCTAAAAAGGCTTACTGTACCTGCTGAATAACTGCATGTTCCAGTACACACCGAGCCTCACTTCACAGACAACAGGATGATGGCAATAACACTGCAATAACTTTCCAGGATGCATTTTTCCAGAGTTACAAGCTATAATATGTAGTTTACAATGTGACATCACAGGATAAAACACTTTTAATCAGTTCAACAAATTAATTTTTAGTGATGGTGGAAGCCTCTTTAAAGTCATGTATACAACAACATATAACTGATGTACTAACTGAAAACTTTTCATAAGATTTCGATAATAATACAGAAAACAAATAGCCTGGTAACTACAGCAGTCAAATGTTGGGTTTAAAAAGCCAAAAAAAACAACATTTTTTTCCCCATGACATGGAATAAATACAAGAACCTCAGATAGCATTTAGTACATGTAACTTTCTACTCTTATTTCCATCTGCATCAAAGTGCTCTGTCTCCCTCTGCAGGGCAGCTTGGATAACATCAGCATCATCATTGTCTGCTTCCCTGGCGCCCCCCAGGTGTCACAGGAGGCACTGCAACAAGAGGCAGAGCTTGAGCAACAAATTGATATGAAAGTGGAAGGTACTGCTGATAACTTTCCTGCTGCATGCTAAAATAGATCGCTCTTAATTTCCATTTTTATAAGCAGGTCGTTTTACTCATTGACCTCCACAGAAATTATCCAGATGATGAGGTGCAGAGATGAGGACCCTGACCTTCTATATGTGATCAAATTCCTAGCAGCAGAAGAGATGCCGGGACTGCCCCCAGGAGGAGGAATCACCAGCAAGTGAGCAAACGAATCGCCACAAACACTGATCTGTTTGAAGTGAAATTAATTTTGGAGAATCAAATACCTACTCTCAGTGCTTCTACCTTTGCAGGCGAGACTGTATCATCTCAGCATACCAGAAACACATCATGGCTCTAAGGACTCAAGAGCCTATGGTAATGCATAGAAGACACGCATTAGAAATGTCACAAAAGCTGGTAGATGTATGGATATTTATCTTCTGTCACATTACAGTTGGAAAACCTTAAAGTAGGGATAACAGGCTCTAGAGAGCAGGACAATCTGAGGGCAGGATTTCTCTCGACATTAACCAAACCACAAGTTGTGGATTTCTCCCACTGAGAACGCCACATCCAGATGAACAGAATGAACTTCTGAAATATGGATTTTAAAATTAAACATATATGGTTGCAACTAGCTGTTGTTGTGACTGATCAACCTTCTAGTTTAAGTTTGAAGTATGAAGACTTGCAGGTTTACTTTCTGTGACAGTATGTTTAATGTTTTTTTGCTCAAATCCCAGTTATATTTAGTACAACCTTTCCTCCTAAAACCCAGCAATCATTTTTTGTCCTCTGTCTGGTACATAAGTCTGAGACCGTTACATCAAGCCCGTTTATGCAATCTATATGACTCCCTCTGTACTGTCAAGGGGAAATCCTGAGCTTTCTATTCTATACAACATTGTGGGGGTTGAGCTAACAGAGCACACAGACTTTCTCTTTAAAATGATGGAAATTGCAGTTTCCATATTTTCCATATTCTTTTGAAACATTTAGCAGGATTTCAGCAATGCACTGTAATTTTACCTCTTGCAAAACAAAACTTTGATTCAGTGTCTTCAGTGTCTGACCTAAGTCATTACTTCAGGAAGCAGAGAATTAAATGAACTGAGAACTGTGAAAGGGGAGTCAGAATTATTTCTGTCAGGGGATTAGGTGGAGGAAAGCCAGACATCAGAGCAGGAAGGTTAAAATCTCAGAGGAGGAAATAACAGCTTTTGAGGATCAATTCAATTTCAACTATACAGAAATTGGGTTGAAATTTTATTTTTAGGATGAAACAAGAAAACAGAATAATGCTGCCCACAACCATGAAACAGGAGCTCCTCTGATTTCATCAAACAGGAAACAGGCAACCCGGTATTATTTATAAAAAAGGAGCACACAAACAAGAGAGAGATGGACATTTCTAAAGGTGGCATTAAAACTTCTTCAGTATATCTGTGGTCACCACATGACTTCATACATAACCTATGACCCGAATTTCCCGTTTCCTAGTTTTAACCAATTCAATAAGTTGAGACAAATTTTTCAAGATTAGGGAGTCCATCAAACTAATACATGAGCTGAGGAGTCTCTGAAGTGAGAACTCTCTTAAACAGAATGTAACAAGGCTGCCATGGAAAGATGATTCCCTTCACATGATGATCCCCTTGGAGACAGACAGTGATTCAAATTCCACCACTTCAGAGGTCTAGCTTGTGCAACACTTCTTATCCATAATAAAGAAGAAGTGTTGTCATGTTACCCCTTCTCAGGCGCCCCAAAAGTTGGTATGTCCTCCATTGTAATTTTTAACCTTCTTGCACTGATGTCTGGTTCTCCTCCACCTCATCACTTGACAGCTCTGAGCACGACCCCACTTCCACAGTTCCGAGTAAAATATCTTTTGGCCTCACTCAGACATCATAGCATTCTGTGATCAAACAAGACCTATTGTCCACTTCCAGGAACAGAAGATGAAAAATAAATAAATAACAATTTTAAAATGTGTTTCCTTGAAACAGAATAATCAAAGCATTTTTTTCCCATCCAAGTCTCAGGAGGAAATAATAATAATTACAAAACAACTTAATAGAATTTCTATTTTATAGCATTACTGGGTCTGAAATAACTATGTCTTTGTCTTGTGACATTTCAGGACATTGAAGGATCAGAGGAAGACTCTAACTAAAGCCATGAAGAATCAACATCATGAAGAAAGCTTAGACACTTCTTAGATGTGGACCACACTAAGCACAATTCCTTAAGTAACTTTTTTGGGTATAGGGCATTGTTGTTTTTGGCTATAGCCACACATATTTGCTTTCTGGTCAAATCAAATTAAATATGGAGGAACAAAATGATACATCCACTGCATGTGTTTTTATTTATTTATTTGTATTTAATTCACTTGGGGTGGTGGTGGGGGGACACTTTTTATCTAAAAAATGTATATTAATGTGCAAACGTCTTGAGCACCCCCGTGGTCTTAAGCAATAGTCCTCTGGGCTTTCTGGAGATCTTTCAAAGCTTTTATTTGAACATTGGCTGCTTTTCACAGTTTTTCAGTCCAGCCCTTTCATGGCTGTTTGTTAAGCCACTTAACACTGACCTATGAATCATTCAAGCATAAAAAAGGTCGCCTAACCAAGGGAAACAGTGTTGTCACTACACACAAGAACTTAGCAAAAAACAATTTTAAAATTGTGTCATTAGGCAAAAAACCCAACAAAAAAACCCCACTCCACATAATTTCTTCGTATTTCTTTAATTGAATCTATAGAAAATACCAAAGATACCGCAGTTTGACAGGCAAAATAGTATTTTTGCAGCAATGATGTGATTCATAAAGACTTACGGCATATCTTAGCATAGAGATCTCTGTTTCTGTAAAGATTTGATGGATCTGGACAACTGTGGAGGACAAAAGAAAAAGTGGCAACACCTATAAGAAAAACTACCTACAGCAGATGAACAGTATCTGGAAGTTACGTCCTTAAGAAATAGGAAAAAGTCCTCCAGGATCTGAGAGACACATCTGGTACTTGAGTTAATCCATCTACTGTCGCCAAAGACTCATCAGAAATGGCCTCAGTGGAAGGTCGGCCCTGAAGAAGCCATTTATAGGAAAAGGCTGAGGTACGCCAAATGACACAAGAACTGGAAGGAATCAGCTCTTACAGAGTGATGAATCCAAATTTGAAATTTCTGGTTCAAATTACAACAGTATGCGTAGAATGGGTCAGGAGAGAGATACAACAGTGACTGTCAACCATTAGTAAACCACAGTGGAGGCTCTGGGGATTGTTTCAAAATTGATGGAATTATGAACACAGAAAATTACCGTCAGATTATGATTCACCCTGCAATACCATCTGGAAAGTGTATGATTGGCAACGTTTTCCTTTCTTTTAGCACAACAATGATCCCAAACACACTGCCAATGGTCAGTGGACAGAAGAACACACAGTGGATGAGTGTCAGTCATAGACTGGCCTCATGGACTCCAAGATTATTGAAGCAGTGTGGAATCATCTTGACACAGGACAAAACAAAAAGGCAGTTGAGGTCCAAAGAAGAGCTTTGAATGTCCTTCAGGTCTGCAGAACTATATCTGAACACGACTTAAAGAAATGAGAAGAACGCTTGACTAAAAAAGTTCATGTGTAAAAGAGGGTCATACCAAATGTTGACTATCAAGAATGAACTGTGTTTTTGCCTTATATCAATATTTGTATATTTGCGTGTCTCAATAAATTGTTGCACCAGCTTCGCATTTTACTAGCAAAACGCTAAGATGTGAGTAGTGACTCATGACTTGTGTACAGTACTGTACTTTATGACAGCGGGTCTGCCCATCAATTTTCTATTGCTTATCCAGGGAGTATTTAATATTATTTAACCACACAGTGCCTGGTCAGACGCTGATAGTTATCTGCTCATCATGGAAGCGTCTGTGTAATGCAGCATTGCCATGTGATAATGTATACAAGCTGCATATGAGGAAAACAAATGATCTGACATTTGTGATGGACCACAGTATCTCTCGGTAAACAATCAGTTTGCACAGTGCTGTCATGGAGCAAAGGTCACACAGATAGCAATAACTTGTTACATCAACATAAGCGTATGCCACGAGAGAAGAAAGCCAGAGCGAGAGACACAAAAGGATAAAGAATGAAGGAGAGGTTAGGAGAAAGCTGCCGGGGTGGGGGGGTAGAGGACCAAACTGGATGAAGAGGATGAGAGGTTTCTGGGAATTAGCACATCTACCTCATTACTTCTAAGATTTACAGCATTTTAGAGGGCGGGTGTGATGTGTTACGTCAATGTGAATTTCAAATTGCAGTGGAGTTATAGCCAGTGGATCTCTGTTGCACAGTTAGCTCAGTTTGCTCCATGTATACAGCTTTCAAATTATAGACAGTCACAGTTATTTTACTTTAACACTTAATATTTTATATGTCACATATAGAGTCTAAAATATAAGTGCTATCCTAACTTGGGCTTTCAAAAAAACTGTTGAATTTTCCACCTTCAGCTTCAATTTGAGCAAAGACCAAAAACTAGACTCCTTTCACCCCTCTTGTCCTCATCATCCAAAACCAAATAAACCCCCCCTAAAACTAACACATGGGGCACTTTAGGGGTCTCCTTCTGACATTCACGGGTTCATCAGAATATTTTGCGAGGGTGTGACGAGGCCCGGCACCTCTTTATTAACTCCCAGAGCAGAGCTTTTATTGGACTGTGCCTCCTTCACATCTCCTCACTCCTGACAAGTCGGATCACTGGAAATTTTCAGCTCAGGGCAGCATCCCTCAGCTTGGAACACTTGTGTGGACAAATATAACAAGAGAGAACAAAAAACAAGAAGAGGTAAAGAAGAAGAAGAAAAGCACCTGAGAGGAAGGCACAAAGAAACTACCATATATAAAATGTGAGTAATAACTGAGTTTTGTGGCATTTAAGTTCATTTAAACTGATTTAAAATGACTCTGTTGCCCCACGACAGGAAGTTAAGCAGCTGTGGGTGGTTGGAAACTTTCACCAGTTTTTTCCTTCCGGTGCTGCAATTTCCTACCTTAGCTTTCCTACCAGAGGACCACTAAATTGGCAGCTACTATTTTGACTGTCAGGGAAAGCTTGTATATATCAAGACTTTGTAGAAACTAATGAAAATGTCAGTGGATTTTTTCATTTTTCAGGCAACACTGGAATTTTTAGAAATATCACTTTTTACAGAAGTGTTTGCTTGGCTGGGATGGCCACAGCCTCGAGTGCAGAGAAGTTACAAACAAAGAGGATCGGCTTATACGTATGATCTTATAAATAAAATAAATCATCTGATCATATTTTAAAGTTACAGACTTTCTAGGAAAATCAGTTCAGAAAATCTGTTCTGTTTTTTCTAGTTTCCCGTCAGAGTTGCAACAGAGGAAGGTAAAATCCCCCCAAAACCCCCTAATATGTCACTGCCACCAAGAGCTGTCTCTCTATTACGATGCAGGGTCTTTACCTTACTATAGTAAAGTGCCTTGAAGTGACCATTGTTGTGAATTTGTGCTGCAAGAATAAAATTTTCCAGAATTCAACTAATTTTAGTTTTAGCTCATCAGAGCTGCATGCGCTGACTCAGAGCTGCTAATTCTGCCTTCCATCACTGCCAGTGAAATTAATTTAAGGGGCAGCTAAGGACAAGAGGAAACATGCCCACGAGCAATTAGGAGCACAGAGTACACGAGGGAATAAAAGTGTTGAAAAAAGACAAACTAGAATGATGTGAAATAATCAGTAAATTAAATCTTGAATAGTCCTTCCTGTGCTGTCCCCCCCTCTCCAAACGCTTAATCTTGTTTAAGAGAAAATGGACACTCGTTGTCCCTCACTGCGCCACCACTGTAAGAAAGTGGGACAACAGGACTGCGTGTCAGATTAATTGTTGCACCTGAGTCCGGCAGGTAGGTGCAGCTCATTACAAAGCTGCCTTGTGATTGTGCTCAGTGTCGCGTGGAAACAGCGAGTTACTGAAAGAGACGAACTTAGCGAATCCAAAGAAAACTTAAGCGACAGTTGGAGAGCTTCTGCGTGCTTCGGCTTGAGTGTCTAAATGTTCAGTTAAAGTGAAAATAATCCCCTTAATCTAACGGGTTGTCACCCACCTGCAGCAGCGTGAGATGCCCGTGAACGCAGGGCATGTGGGTTATGGCAGTGGGCCGTCGGGGGCCTCAGAGACATGCCCTCTGCTCATTCCGGAGCCCGACTCTCTGTGGAGGCCCATGACGAGAGAGGAGCTAGAGGCAGCTGATGGGCCTGGCTGGAGGAAAGTGCGCTGTTACCTGGTGCTGCTGTTCTGGCTCGCCTGGGTCACCATACTTGCCACTTCTATCGCCATCATAATAAAGAGCCCCCGGCCGGTTGCGACGCCCTTGAAATGGTGGCAGGAGTCTGTGTTCTATCAGCTGCAGGCCGACCAGTGGACGGAGGCGCAGACCGAGGGTTCAGAGGGCATGTGCGGTAGGACGCGCCGAAATAAAATGCTGAAATTTGGGTTTAATATTTCTATGCTTACAAAATTGACATAATGGAGAATTTAGAGGTGGGCGGATCATTTCAAATATCGATAGATTCTATTCCGACGCTGATATTGGATCGATAAGATAGATACTTTGCTTCGATCCTTTCAGTTCAATTTTAGACCACTAAATTGTGGTCAATTATTTATTTATGTTTGTTTTTTGAAAATGGAGGGGGGGGGGGGGGGGGGGGGGGACGTCAAACATGCACTACGAAAAATGTCTGAATCTTTATGTATAGCCTAAAGCACTCTTAAACTGACCCAAAGTGCTTTAAAGACAGACACATTTACATTCCAGTTCCCCATTTTCAAAATACATGAGAAGCTGAAAAATGTTTTGCTTTGACTGATTATTGTGGAAAGTGAAAATCACAGTGACTGATCAAAATTAGTTCAGAATTTACAAATTGATGATTCGTCTCAGTCATGATGCACAAGCTGCCTTTATAAGTTAAAGGCATTGGCCCCGTAATTACATGATATCTGATCTATATCAAAATTTGCAGCGTGCACAGCCTTAGATGAACCTCATTCACCATCACTTAACTACCTGCTTCCTGGCAGTCACGACAACACGAAAGCTGCAGTCATCAGTTTTTATTGAAACCATTTTTTCCATTATTTTGTCCACCGCATTTATGTTGGTAGGGCCAATAACGGCAAGATCTGCATGAAACAGAGAGCTTTTAAAACCACACAAATGTTATTGTACCCCAAAAATGTGCAAGTGTGGCTGTATTTGCACCAATTACTGCTTTTAGTTAAACAGTTTCACTATTACTGTGAGGCCAAAAGCTGCACTTGGGCTCTTCTCTGTGCTGATAACTACTTAATTTGACTGTGTGATTAATACTGTGGGCTACCACATGATTTTATCAAAGTTATGAGAGTCTGAGAAGGTGCTGTTGCTTTTGCTTTGAAAATAGAAAACATTTTTTAATCCCACATGAGCATCTATGTGCAACATGTTCTTCGATATAAATGATAAATAACAGCTCTACTGAAATAAACATGAATGCAAACCCATCACATGAGGAAACTGAATGTCATGGCATTCTGATTAAAAATAAGTAACTCTTTCTGATATGTATTTTCTTAAGCAATGCACGAGCAGCTTCCCTACCTCAGGTCTTTGGGTATAGGGGCTCTAATCCTGAAGGGTGTGTTTGATGTTGAGGTCTTTCCTTTAAACCTCACTGCCGCTGATAAAAACTTTGCTCCACTGGCTTGGATGCAACATCTGCTCAGTGAGAGCCACAAAGCAGGTGAGTAAATAACTTTTTTTTTTTTTTTTTTTGCAAATGGCATTCAGACATGGTTTTATGGGCCTTTATTACTGATTAACAGGCTTCATGCTGGTCCTGCAGGTCTCAAAACTGTGCTTGACTTGTGTAAACTGGATCTGTTGGCACTTCAGGATGTAACTGGAAACCTCTCAGCTACCACACAGGTAAAACCTGCTTTCTGATCATGCACCCAGTGATGCAGGAGTTCATAAAATATGAAATGGATATTCTTTCCACAGCGTGCACTCCACTTCTGGTTGGAAAAAGGTGTGGCAGGTTTTGTTATCTGTGACACTGATGCAGCATATTCAGAAAAGGTAAAATGATATTGACTAGTTTTGAATTTTGCTACAAGTCGTGTTATCATAGGCTCAGTTTTCCCAATTAAATGTGTACTTTTCAGACTCTGCTGGAGTGGAGACGTGTCTTTGGGGAATTCAGTAGTCCGGAGGAGGAAAGGTGTTGTTATGCATGTAAATACAGAGTTTTTTTATGTTATAAAGGAAGCTCAAGGATTGCTGGAAAAAAAAATGTTTAATTTCAGGATTATCGTGGTAAAACAGACGGCAGATGTTCTGCGTCCATTAAATGGCTCCAGTCAGGTCAACATTACACTGGTGGATATGGTCATGAGGTCCATTCTCCCTCATTCACATCACCCACTGTTTGCACAGGAAGTGGCTGGTGCTGTAGAGAGACACCTACAAACAAGAGGAGATAATATATGGCCCAGCTGGACAGTAAGATTTCTCTATAAGATTCTTGTATATTTTGATAGAAAAATGCTTATTTTACAGATTGTGCAAATGTTCCTAAAATCCTTGTACAGTTATTTTAATTTACTGCATCAAGTCATTTTTTTCCATTATAAGCAAACCTGTTATTTGTGTTATTAAATGTCAGAAAAGCTAATGCGCATATTGCTCAATCTAGTGGTATTATCTGTTTCTTATGGCGTTATTTTTGTGCCACTATTCTGAGCGCACGTAAAAAAAATTTGAGCGCACGTAAAAAAAAGTTTGCAGGTGCAAGTGTTGCATTTTGAGGAGAAATTTATTTTGAGCGAAGAAAAGCTGAATTTGAGTGAACAAAATTCATTGGCGTTATTTAGTGGCACAAAAATAACGCCATAGTTTCTGACTGAACAGCTCAACCCTAACGTTCATTTAGGCTACGTTCACACTGCAGGTGAAAGCGCATCAAATCCGACTTTTTTGACCCTATGCGACCCATATCCGATCATGGTATGACAGTGTGAACGGCACAAATCCAATATTTTCAAATCCCATCTGGGTCACTTTCGTATGTGGTACTGAATCCGATGCATATCTGATGTTTTAGAAAGCGACTGCTGTTTGAATGGTCATGTCGCATTAAATCCGTCTTTTACGTCACTGACACAAGACAGAAGCCAATTATCAGCGCCGGAGAAGACATCATGAACCCTTCCTGGCCATCCAGTGTAACTGTTGAGAAGACAATGTTGGAGAAACGTGAACATTTTAGTTGTACTGTATAATCTGCAGATTCTGACAGAAATCTGCAACTATCCTTTGAAGCACCACTCCTCTCTAAAACAGCAATAAGGATAATTATTAGGCCATATGTAAATAACAAAATAACTTTATAACTTAAAGCAAAATTGGGAAACGTAAAGACCGAAACAAGTCTTTATATTAACGGCCATCAGTCAAACAATACTGTTTGGTCTGAGTCTAAACAGAGCGCATTGTGTGTGATGTCTTCTTTTGCGCATGCGGGCCGCTTTGAAGGTTCACACTAGAGCGCGTTTGCTGTTACATTTTATTTGTAGTGTGAACAAGCAGACAAAAAAATCGGATTTGATCAAAAAATCGGAATTGAGCATTAAGACCTGCACTGTGAACGTAGCCTTAGTCAACTTTCTATGTGACAGTTTACAAGCATCAGACTACAAAGATGCGACAAAGATACCTAAAACTGCAGCTCTTATGCACTACTTTTCATTACATATTTATTGTTTCAGCTTTGGTTTGGAAAGTTAGTAGTTATATGGCCACTCTCTCCATTGTTTTAACAGGTTGGAGGCAACGCATCTCAGGAATTGAAGAAGTTACTCCTGGTGTTGACGATGACTCTGCCAGGATCACCAGCAATCCAGTATGATAAAGACATGGAGAAAACAAAGGTAAAGCCTTGTTTGAGACTTTAAATTGATTGATGAATGATTTTTAACCGCTAACGATGTCATCTGAAACATTGCAGCTTGTATTATACGTCACTGAAAATTTGCATGTCTCACAGAGAGATGGACGAGCTACTAGATACCAAACACTCAGTATGAAGCTAGCTTGTGCTCTAAAAATGTCTCAATAAGATTTGTTTTTGACTTTTTTTCACAAATGAAGTTGGAACTCTTGCAAAGCTGTTGCAGTATTTGGGGTATATTGTATTTATTTTTCTCACATTTGTCGCTATCCTCCCCTCTTCCTCAGGAAAAGGGCAAAATGAACCGTGCAGCCCTTCAGCTCTTCTCCTCCCTCAGCTTCTCCAAAACCAGAGAAGAAGCGCTTCAGTATGGCAGTTTCACCCTCCTCCCTTTCAACACCTCGTCATCCTCCAACTCCTCTCTTTCCTCTCCTTTATCTCCCCCAATTCTCGCCTTTCTGCGCTCCTGGGATTGTGTCCACTTCCTTGTTCTGCTCAACTTCGGGTTTCAGCCTCAAAGCCTGGATCCTGCCTGGGCCTCGAGCTTGCCTGATGCCGGGCTGTTTGTAGCCAGCACAGGGATGGATCGTTTTGGGTCCACATCTCTCTACAGTCTCAGACTGCAGCCCCACGAAGCCATCGTAATCAAACTTTTTGAAGCACAAAACTATTCGTAGGGTTTCTGTGGTCGGGTTTCAGTGTATCTCAAACCACAGTGATGCAGCTGTTTTAAAAAAAATTCTCATTTGTGCTCAGAAGTCACTGAAAATAAAGTCACTGTTTTGTGTTGCAATATTTGAGTGGTTCCCCTTCAACCACTGGGATCTGTAATGTATCTATAATATAGCATGACTGTATGAACTGAGATAACAAGTAAATCTTGATTTCACATCACAAAATTTTGTTTTGTGTGCGTTTAAAGAGTTAAAATGATACTCAGTTCACACTGAGTTTATATAACCTATTATAAGTGTGTTTATATCAGAAGTGAAAAAATCCTTTTTACAACAAATTTGACAGTATCCCGAGTGTTATTACTGTAACGAAAGCGTTCTCTTGTATTTTGAGTTTCCTGAATTTTTGAAACGGTCACTTAGGCGTGTGACTAAGTGTATGCTAACAAAATGATACAATAAATGCTGGATATAAG
The DNA here is from genome assembly GCF_036321145.2 of Pelmatolapia mariae. Classification (NCBI taxonomy): domain Eukaryota; kingdom Metazoa; phylum Chordata; class Actinopteri; order Cichliformes; family Cichlidae; genus Pelmatolapia; species Pelmatolapia mariae. Next base: position 22,562,617 of record NC_086239.1, read on the forward strand.
GACAGCATAAAAGATGGCAATCAAAGAAAAGAATGAACGTGACTTGCAACACAACCCTTTCTGCCACACTCAATTAGTGGTGAAGTGTGGCTGCCTGAGAAAACAAAAAACACTTGGGAATATAATCTCTCCATCTTGGGATGTTTACACTAAGTAACCACAAGGTGAAGCTGCAGTACCAGTAACTGTTCAGCTGCTCCCCCAACTCTTAAAGTCTGACAGTAAAAACTCATCAACTACAAATAAAGAGTTTCTAAAAACAGTAAACCAGTATTGATACATGGTGCTTACAAAATCAGCTGCCATCATGCAACTGCTGTCATTCACTGCTAATATGGCACTTTCTTTTCTTTTTTAAACGTTCCTCATTTTCATCTGTTTCACTCTGAATCATGTCAGATTACTTGTAATTTCAGAAATTTGTGCAGCATTTCACTTCTCAAACTTTCTTACAGCATCATTGGCATCTGGAGTGATCTCACTGGAATTTCAAATCTGCAAGTCTTTGTGTGATGCATCTGAATAAACCTATAAAGCAATTATACTTTTTTTAATTTAAGATCACATCTTTCTCAAAGACCTCCATGTTATATTCTCTCTAATACGGTTAACATAAAAATCAAAAAGTGTGTTGTACTGTTGCAACACCTTTTTTTTATGACAACATTTACTTACCACAAAAAATGATAAATGAACAGAAACACAGAAACACATATATACATACATACACACACACACACATATATATGTATATATATATATATATATATATATATATATATATACATATACATATATACACACATATACTGCATGAGGGCTTTCATGTCATATTCTTCAAACATCGGGTCTCATAGAAGACAAACAGTGCAAGTAAGGATGTTCACTTTTGCTTTGTTTTTACATGGACAAAAGAGTTTTTGACAAGATTGTAACTGTAATGAGATTTTATTTTATATGAATGAAATGTTAATGATAGAATGAATAATATTCTTTCATTCAATTCAACGGATTTACAGCTTGATGATTGAACGCTACATCCTCAAAGCAAAATGTGTGGGTGGTAATGTGTCTAACATCGAGACATGCATGACTGAGCATAAGTGAAATCAAAACGTGAATGTGGATCGAAGACAAAAATGTTTTGAAGAAAAAATTTTTTTTGTCATACTCATACATTTGCACTTGCATAAATCAAACTTACATAATCATTAAAACACACTGCTTTACAGCACAGGAATACAGTTACAGCTTTAAAGTTAAAAGTCTAATTCTCACAGTGCATTTTGCAGCAGCACGGAATTTTTAAAAGCAAAAAGCTCTTATAATGACATTCACAATCATCATAGGTAGTTTAGAGATCCGTGATAAGGAGGAAGAAAAGGAGAATGCAATGTTCAAGCAATACAGTGACATTATGAACAGGACTCCCACGGGAATGAAACCCTCTTTGAAAAAGAAGTAACCCAACTCTCAGAGATGGTTTGGAATAGTAACAACTTATACTAATCCATTTCATTTCTCAACATAAAATATTATTATTAGACTTGCAAAAAAGGCAGGTTTACCTTCACATTACTGTTTTAATGCTAAAGTAAGTGGTAAAAGGAATAGGCCATTTTTACGACAGGTTTTTTCCCCCGACAGAGCACAATTATGAAAAGCTTCTACTGTACCAACATATATACATAAACATATATTTGTATTACATTTTCACATACACTTAAACCTTATGGGTGTAAAGGGTAGAGGATGTCTTTTAGAAAACACACACATACAAACACAAACACATGAAACACAAAATAGTCAGTGTTATGAGTCAGGCAATCTTAACTCCTGAAGAAGTAAAAGGTTTACATTTCTGAAATCCATTTTTTCAGTCACAGTGGTTTTGCTCTTGGAACAGTTGATACATAAGTCTTGACAAAGATATGATTTTTTAAATGCAGAAAGGATATTTCAGGGGACTCTGATATAAACTGTAGAAGCATTTACTCTTTCTTGGAGAAAAAGGACATTACACGTGTTTACAGATTTTATTGTTACTCCCATTCTGAGGGCTCCCCTCCGCAGGAAGTTGTTATGCTTGAGACAGACAGTCTATGTTTATCCCTTAGTCGAGATAAGGTGGTCTCTACTTTGTTGCCTACTGCTTCTTTATATGAAAGTAAATACAACGTGGGCGATGCCTGAGAAAGTCTCTGAAGCCACCAGCAGAGTCTGGTCAGCACAATGCAGAGCAGAAAAATGTAGGCTTGACCCCTTGGGACCTTTCTGTAAAATTGAGAAAAACCTACTGACTTTTTGGTCTAGTGCCAACCCGTGTTTGAGATTTTTGGTCTTAAATAAAAATACACTATATAGACAAAAAACAAAAAACAAAATAGGCTTCATCTGTTAATCTTGAAATTCAGGTGCTTTCTATTCCATTGACACAAGTTTACAAAATCAATCACCTAGCCATGAAGTCTGCCTTTGCAAACACTTGTGAGAAAGCAGGTTGTCCTAAAGAGCTCACTGAATTCAAGTAAAGATACTGTAATAGGACACCATCACTGCAGCAATTAAGTTTGTAGAATTTTTTCCCTCTTAGATATTCCACAAATCAACTGCAAGTGATCTTACTGCAAGTGGAAACATTAAGTAACCGCAGCAACTCAGTCATGAAGAAGCAGGCCACGTAAAGGTACCGAGCGAGGTCGGTAATTCTCTGTAACTCTCTGCTGACTCAGAAACTTCAGAGTTCCAAACCTCTCCTGTCATTAACATCAGCATGAGAACAGTGCAATGGGAGCTTCATGGTATGTGTTTCCATTCCTGAGCAGCTCCTTTAGGTGGCCCAGTACTTGTGTCCATATCAAGTGCTTTGGTTTTTGACCAAATTTGGGTTCTTCACTGGATTCACTCATGCTCGTTCATAATAACCACTGACACATTAGTAATTAGCATTGCTAACACTGGATCTGCTAAACATTAGCATATGTTGCACATACAACAAACATTGACATCATTAGCATTCAGCTTGGATCACCCCATATGGAAAATAAATTTCCAGCCCCATTGTCTCCATTAGTAAATGTTTCCTAATATACAGAAAGTTCTATGAGACTTATATATCACACTGTGATTTAGTTCTATATTTATTCTTATGCATAATAAATTTTACTTGATTAAATTTTAATTCATATTTTTTTAAATTCATGTTTCATGACACACAAATACATTTTCAACACATAAGTTGTAGTATGAGACACACAAGTCTTTCAAGACATACAAAATATAAACATTTCCTGTAAGTTAATTTAATTTCCATATGGGGATCTCCATGGTGGCAGACTTGTTAAGGCTATTCTGGGTTATGGGCAGTGGACAGTTCAATAATAATCGTGTATATCTGTTGCACACATATGTCATCCAAATAAACCGTGTAAGCAGGCACGTTGCGTGAGCTGAATCTCATGTCATCCATGCTTTAGACACAGATAATGCATTAACAGACTTACTGACTTACTGTGCCTTAAAGAAAGGGCCGACTGATTGAAATTAAAAAAAATACTATACATTCATACATTTCCATACAACTTTCCTCAACTGCATATATTCAGATTTTACAGTATGTCATCCTTGGGCCTGACATGACTGTAAGTGTTCCTTAGTCCCAAGTCACAGTGCTGTTTTAATGGCACAACTCCCCTTGCAATGTTGAAATAACTTCCGTCCGTCAGTGGAAAGTTAACACTTAGTGCAGTCACTTTTTCCAAAGTTAAGGGAGAAATTTTAACGGCCACACGTAGATTTAAATTGTGACAGAGTCTTGTCTTTGTGCCTTCAAATACTAGGTGCAGGAATTTTGGATTCATACATTCATTTCATTTTAGAGTTTTCCTTAAAAGTTTTTTTCCATATAGAAATGTCGTCCAGCCTCCAGGCCATCACCTTGCACTGCCATGGGTTTTTGTGGGTCATCGAGGTAAATTGGAATACATGTTGGTTGGTGGAAGTGACGTGTCTGGTGGGTTGCGTTGTATGACATTGTCAAGGGGTAAAGACAGAGCGCAGTGTGCTGTCGTCTTTACGGCTCCTTTACTGAACCGGAAGCTCAGCAGAGAGCAAAGGTGGCGAAACACGGACTTGCGGCAGATGATAAAGGCCCAAGGATCAACGATGGGGTTGAACGCATAGAATCTGAAAGCTGTCAGGTTCTCTTTGTCACCGCAAAATGGATGGATCGCATTGATAAAGCCTGCAATCTGTAAAGAAAAGACAGAGAGAGCGTCAAGGTTAGATGCAATTCCTGTGATTTCCAGCTTACAAGTGTAAACGTTTCTGTACCGTCTCTTCTACAAGGCCAAGGTCAAGAGTTAGAGAGACAATTTTTGTAGAATTGTAAATTAAACAATCAAGATGTGTTTGAAGTGCAAAATTTCAACTTAATTCAAATAAAAATCTGGCATTTTTATATACAGTTCTGCATTCTCAGAAGTTCAGAATTAATGAGACAATCAAAGCAGTTTTATGGCCAGGTAAGACCTGTTCCCTTCAAAGTACTGAATTTGTATGTCATAGCTGTTCACTGTTAGTGTAAGTGCGGGAGGTCATCATTAGGCTGACAACCCCAAATAATCTGGTGCATTGCTAAAATTTTACACTGATCAGCTCACCAACACCAAAAGACCCGAAAGACCACAGAAGACAACTGAAGTGCGTGATGACAGAATTATTTCCAAGGTTAAGAAAAACAACTTCATAGCATCTAACCGAGCCAAGAACTCTCTTGAGGAGGCAGATGTATCATTGTCAAACTTTATAATAAAGAGAGCCTTCATGAATGGAAATACAGAGAGTTTACAACAAGGTGCAAACCACTGGTTACACTCAACACCAGGAAGCTCAGATTAGACTTTGCCAGAAAACATCTAAAAGAGCCGACACAGTTCTCTAAAATAATCTTTGAACGGATGAAACCAAGATGAGCTTGTACCAGAATGATGAAGACAAAAGTATGGAGAAGAAGACAAACAGTAATAAGTTATTAAACGGTAATAATGTATTTGTAAAAATATTAATACGAATTTTTGAGAGGAAACTTCTTGACAGCGGAAAGTTTTTGGCACACGATTAAAGATATTTAAAGAATAAACGTTGTCTCAACTGGATGGGGACCATTCGAAGCTTCCTCCAGCAAATAGAGCAGAGTCGTCGGCACTTTGTTGCTAAAGCCAGATGAAAACTCAGCTGCGTGTTCAGCATCAGTGTCGACGGAGATGGCAGTTCATCTTGCTGTGCAAGGCTTTAACAAATGTCAGCATCATCACACTTGGTGTAAGCGCATCTTTAAGTTTCAAATGTACAAAGTGTTCCGAAAACAGACCCACATAAGGCAGCATGTTAAAACCACATCTTTTTCCTGTATCGACCTTTATGGTATGACAGACTGGAGAAAAGCAGGCCAGACAACAGCAGCAGCTGGCTGCTTACAAAGCCAGGGCAGAGAGAGAAGCAGCAGCTGGCCCACAAAGCATCTTTGTCACCTCACTCCCATTCTCTATCAACAATTCTCCATTTCCTCCACGAAATATCCAACAAACATTCTCCTAATTAATGGCTTCTGCTGATTGACTGCTTTTCTACATCGGTGTAAATGTTTCCATGTTGCTAGGGACTGGACTGAAAACTAATAAGCAAGAAACATGAGAGAGGCCTGAGGGAGAGTCCAGACCCAGTCCAGGGACCAGTCACAAGCATGACTGCATGCTTCGCACACTTATCAGCTGGCTAAAATCAACCAAACGTGATATTTCACCTAAAGATGTCTGGGTATGCCGATGACAAACAATAAAAAAAAGACAACAGAGAATAAGAGAACAAGCACACCCAAAATAACAGCACTTATCATGTGATTTTACTGAAGGCGTTGAGCTCAACGGTATAACAACATCAAAATCCTGGAAGAGAGCCGTCATCCTGCATGTGTCAGTAGCAGTTACAGTTGAGCGTGGAATGAAATCCTCTCCAGATGTTTTTGACTTTTTAGGAAGTAAGCATGCAATTTTAAGTCGTCTAAACTTTCTTGAATTGCACAACTGATGCTGGCAGATTCTAGCGGATTTCACAGGCTTAATAAATGGCAGATAAGACACGGAGGGATTTTACGAAAACTCATCTGAGCTAGTGTGTCCTCAACTTCCTTTCACACAACAACACGTTTCCTTTTTTGCAGGCATAGACTGCAAAATTTCACAATTTACCTGCTGCCACCACTTTATTAGTAAGTTTCTCTCCTCCTTGTTACTACATTAGTAGCAACTGGTAGTAAAATAAAAAATAAAAAAACTCTAGCTTTAGTAAAAACCAGTAGCTTCCAAGATGGAGTTGGAACTCAATAAAATTATCAATGTCGACTGTGTGTAGATGAAATGCCAGCAAACTTGAAAAATAGTCTCCCGAAGTATGTAAGCAGGAAGTCACTGCAGCATCAAGAGCCGTAATAAAACTTTGAAAAATTGGGGAGCAGCTATTTAATAAACTCATCTGGAAGTATTCACAGAGTTTTGAATGTTTGTTTTGTTAGTTGAGAATTAATTTTTTTAAATTCATCGCTGCGTGAAGCGGCTGTTAACAGCTTTGTGATTGCCAACGTAGATCACGTACATTACTAGTCTTTCACTTAAAATTGGCTTTTGTTACCTAGACATCAAAGGTTACACTGATATACACGCTGAAAAATTGAAGATTACTAAATTCAAACAAACAGTTTGAATTCAAACAAACAGTTTAAATTTAGTAAACTCAAGATTTATGTATCGTGTGTGCGCGTGGAAAAGGGCCCGGGTGTACAGATGTCAGCACAATTTGGTGGCAGATACATTTTAAAAGCTCTGGAGAATCATAGAGAAAGATGTTCGTAGGAGCAATAAAGAAAATACAACAACACCCTTAACTATTTTGGCTTCTGACCTAGGAAAAGGTCTCATGCTGGCAGTAATTTCTTATTTGATTTAATGTTTCAAACAAAAATGAATCTTGGCATTAAACACACTAACAAACACAATGACAAATGCTTCTTGTGCTCAATGCAAAGTTATGGTACACTTAATTCATCACGCGGTGCTGCCAGAAACATTTCAAACAGACTCGTGTGCTCTGCTACCTTCCTCGCTATTGTTGTCTCACTCCACATTACCACCCTCACTCACGCTTCTGCTCCCTACATGCCACCCTGCCTCTTATGGTGCTCTCGGCAGGCTTTAAGCCCCGCAGAGACAAACACAAATCACGAGCCGTCCTCTCAAAGCACTACAGGCTGTGGGGCCAAAACTGATGACATGTCAGGCTCTCCTTAAACAGGAGCATATTAATGGATCTGTCTGTGCTTAAAGAGCAGGCCAGACATAGAGGGAAAGCATCATGGGGGATTATTTAGGAGAACAGAGAACCAGGGAGCTGCAGGGAAGGCGTGATGAAGACATATAATGTATCATATATGTACTGTATATAAATCTAGCCAACAAAGTGCCGTACATGTGCAGTTGCATTCATCTATCACCACCCACAGCCTTGCAAATTGTAATTACAAATACTGAATGAAACAGAACCTCGTCTCTCTTTTAGCCATGGAGATATTTTCCTTTTAACCAAATACTGAATCTTTTAAAGCAGGTAAAAATCGATGATTTTAAACATTTCACAATTATACGCAGAAAGCTTTGGAGGGCACTGTTACCAGACAAGTACCAGAGTATTATTATTATATTTCAGCTGATGGTTTCACATCCAGACTATTTTACTTTGATATTTCGACAGCCCTCGGACTTCTCAGTATGGTTTTACCTTGCCTGCATGCAGCTTTCTCAATCCTCAGTTCCTTCCCTCACCACCTCTCCTCAAGTCTTAATCCTACCCAGCAGAGATGCAAAGAGAGTGGCGCCAAGGCAACAGGCATATAACAAAATGAGGTATTTTTGCTTAGACGTCATCATTTTAAAGGGATGTGGCACAACAATCTGAATGAATGCAGAGACTCCTTTATTTACAGAACTCCCCCCAATGCCATGGTTTGTATATTCCAGCCGTGTCACGCGCTTCTTTCATGCGTCATGGGTAAAAGCACTTTAGCAGAGGATGCAACACCTGTGCACCCTCCAATATAACTCTTCCGACAAGCCTCCTCTCTCCTCTCTCTGCCAGATGCATTTTAGGAATCGAGACATCCTTCAGCATGGCATATTTAGATTGATTTCTGGGTCATGGGGTGGGTGATGAAAGACAGAGGAGATGAGGAGGCACATGGCATCATTTGCTCTGGTTTGACCGGAGATGCAGTTATCCTTTATTTAGGCCACCCGTATTTTGCTTTGGAGATTTTTTTTTTGTTTTATTTTGCTCAAATTGTTTTTTGTGGATCTCGCTTCTTTGTTCTGACAGTCTTCATGTACCTGGATCCAGGCCATCTGTTGTAAATAAGGCATGTAAGACACACATAGGTTGCATGTAAGATGGTTGATGATGGCTGCTTCATTCAGGAAACAGACCACATAATGGATTTCTACACTCTACAACCCATTACTGCCTATCGTGTTGTCCTAGTGGACTCCCTTAACTCTGTCTTCCTGATCCTGTTTCACTGCAGATTATTCTGAAACTTTAGAGGAGACAGTGCAGAGAAAACGGGGCTTTCAGAGATCATTTACAGATTGATTACAGTCTCTGAAGGAATTAAAATTTTTGGAAAATATGCGTAATTTCTTTCCTTCCTAGAGTAAGAAGAGAAGCTCAATATCAATCTCATTGGCGCCTGTTAAACCTGCAATATTTGTTTTGTTTTTTTAGTTGGAGAAAATGAACTATTAATACAAAACTGACATCGTATGTGCAGCTTATTTCATGTTTGTATTCAATATTTGTGCTTCTTTAACTTCTACAGAAAACAGCTGCTTCTTTAGTTACCTAATGCACCGCAGTGTTCGCCGCCCGGTTGCTTGCTTTTCAGGAATTTGAAGGCGTGTTGTGTAGTGTGAGGTCGCTCAGAGTTTTTCCATTAAAAAAACACAGCCTGTGTCAGTAACACTGATCATAGCTTGAGCTAGATCTGCATGAGTTTAAAGCTATGACTCCCATAATTTACAATACACGGACTCATTTAATCTGTTCTTAATACAAAAGCACTGATTTTAACAGGTTTAAGTATGGAAGTGGCTTAATGTGTACTGACGTTTGCCACAAACATTATTGTTTAACAAATTTCTGCACCTACAGTTTTGTGTTATCGTCATTTCAGAGGACATCACACTTACAGTCATTTCATGAAGACCTACTCACTATTTGCCGAATCCTAACATTTGACCTGAACCTGACCTTAAAAGTAAAAGCTTTTCACCGTAGCCATCCCCTTCAAGGGTAAGCTAGCAGTAACACAACACATGCGACCTTATTGCCTCAGGTTGATTCATTCACTTACATTTTGCTCTGAAGTGATTCAGTGACGCTCACACTGATGATATTCTGTTTCCTTCAGCTTCATAACTTGCTTACAGCTGTTAGCCTTTACAAGCAATAGTGAGTCATTTGCAGACTTTTTGGTTCACTTCATTTAAGTCTTTATGAGAAATCTAACACACCCATCCTCCATGGAATAAATTTATAGGCTTGAGCTTGATTAATGCTCTCATCTTGCTTTTTTGGAAACAAATGAATCACTTTGGGCTGTAGAGTTGGCAACAGCACAAGAGCACAATTTACCAAAGGTGCGTGAAACTTTGCTGTATTTCTGTTTTTTAGCCAAAAGGTTGCATTAGTGCAGTGACAAAGATAATCGTACAAAGATCTATAGCCATGGCATAGCATGGAGGCATCTGATTCATTCAGCACTTTAAATGAGGTGAATCATAAAAACTACTAACTACACACAGATGAGCCATGACAGAAAAATGAACGGCCTTTTTATTGTGCAACTCCCTTTAGTCGTGTTTTTCTATGCCTAACATACAACACTGGGAGAAGGGCTTCTGGGTCCTGTGGGATGCACAGCAAGGACTCTGTGTTCCTCCAACTGTTCTTGGCCAGTTTGTTTAGTATAGCTTGCATGTACGCAGTGTCCTGCTAGGGAAAGGGGGGCACATGTGCATGTAAGGTGCCATTAACACAGGATGCACTTGGTTTGGGTGGCACATGATAAAGTAACGTCCATATAAACGCCAGGACCGTACTATGTTTCGCTTCACCTTTCAGTGTTTTCTTTATTTATATTGTGGCTGAACTGTGTACATATTCGTGGCTTTATTTTTGAAAGTAATCTTTTACTTTTAGTGACATTTTTCCCTGTTTAGTTTTCTGAATTCTCACTTCTCTTCAACTTCACACATCAACGAACCTTATCTCTGTTTTCTGCCCGTATGTATTTATCAAAAGATTCATTCAAAACATGACAGCAGATTTATTTTCTCGTAACTCCGCCGGAAGGTCAGCGAAAGGTTCACCACAGCACACTGCCAGTCCCTGGTATAAAGTTTTAAAGTTCATTGATCCTTTGATCATTGGAGATTATAGGATTTCCACTAACAGCTATGCAGGAGTGTTTTCTGTGTTATTTCTCCTGAACGCCTTAAACAGAGCAGCACGAGGCTTAGTGACATAAAGGCTGTCTGAGGATGCTTATCTCTGAGGATGCTTATCTCCTGAGATCCTGAAGTTGTTCTGTTTTTGTAGTTGGTGAATCATACAGTGTGGCACTATATTAGACGTTTTTTTGTTTGTTTGTTTTGTATTTAACTAATGGAGAACTGTACCTTTCCATGATCTGTGTCTGGAAAGCCACTGAGGTGTTTTCTGACATTTGAGGTTAAGGAGAACGTACAGAGAGGAAAAATGAGTGGGTGTTTCCTGCCGACACCGTCTGCAGGATATACATCTCTGTTTCATGTACAACGGCTCAATGGTAACATTCGTTTTGCTTAGTGACTTTTTCACAGAAAACACATCTCCCTCCCAGTCTTTAGAGATTATTATTAAGCTGTTCATTTCCATGAAAGACATTTCCAGAAGACAAAAAACCATATGCTGCAATAAGTGACGGTAGTATAGTCAGTCTATATTGTTATAATCAGACATGCTTCATCAGGGGAATTACACTGTCTACACTTACGGTCCATTAGTGAGCTTCCTCTCTAAGATGTGCCCAACACTACAGTGAACTACTGCACCTGAAAACATTAAACCTTTTACGATCATCATCTATAAATGACTTCTGAGAATAACGGACTCTCTGAACACTCACGCATCTGTGGTCTTTGCAGACAGTTGAATTGACTGTCTGCAAAGACCACAGGGCAAAGTAATATTACATTTAACACACATGCCTTGATATTGCAAAAAACTGACTCCTGTTTTAAATAGTACACAATGTCTTATACATTACATGCTTTCTAAGTTCGTGGAAAACACATAAAAGTTTTAAGACAAACCTTTATTATCTCTTTAGAATTCAGGGCCAAATAAAGCTGTCACTCTGAACTCTCTCACAATTAAATCCTGTCTCCGGAGCAGGATGTGCCGAATGTGTAGGAGTTGTCGTTTGCTTAACAACTGAAAAAAAAGAGGCTGGTGTCAGAACTACACTCCTCAAACTCCCCAAAAGAGGAAGTGGAAGTAACCGTGAAACCATAAAACCCCACTTTTCAAACTGTACAGTGTAAAATATGAGGCACAGTGTTTTAGCTGGGCAAATTACAAAACCTTGAGAGTGTTACAACAGAAGAAGCTGTAGACCGACACTTTAGTTCCTCTTCATTGGAGATAAAAACGCTCATTTTCTCTGCTGTATCTGATGCTGCTGTGGTCTAAAGAGCTTGGAAAGAAAAGCGTCTGGACTTCTTTAAGTTTCTTGAAACTTAAAACTTCAAGAAACTTAAAGAAGTCCAGATGCTTTCTTTCCAAGCTCCTTAGACTACGGTGACCTGGATGACTGAGAGCCTTCACAGACATGATGCTACTGTGCTTTCGTGTGTTGTTGACAGGGTCATATATGCCCTTTGAAAACAGCAGGAGTGTATCTTTTGAAATAACTTCAAATCGAACAGAATTGCTCACAGTCAAATGTAACTGTTGTTGACTGAGGCTGTGTTTAATGTCCCTAGTGGAGCCAGTTCAGATGAATTTCATCCTGGTTGCGACATTCTTTCACAGAGAGTCATCTGGACGTCATCCATGTCCTTCTTCATACTTCATGTAAATTAACCGCACATAACCAAGCACTATGAACTAAATCCCTTGTTGCTGTTAGCAGTGAAAAACATCCACTGGAACTAATTTGCTGTTGCTTTAAAACATCAGTCCTATTTTTTTGTTTGATTTATTGATCTTTCATCCCTGTTATGGCATTTTATTAACTCTGGTGATGTGATGATATGTGACATGGTCACGTAGTCAAAGGGTGACACAACCAGCTGGGGTGGAGGTAGCCGGTGAGCGCTCTATGTTTTAAGCACTTTGTAGCTGATAAAGCCACGATTCAGACGACCTTTCAAAAAAACAGAATTATTTTATTGCTTGCCATCCCAGACTAACTTTCATATAGTTATGAATCTATACAGCAGTAAAATAAAAACAGTGGTCAAGATCCCAGGAGGTTATGATTAGCACACTGTGTTTCCACCCACAGCAGGTGACAGGTGATTTCCTCACTTTACTGCAATGCCAATAAAGTCTGTTCAGCTGACAACTGTTGCTTTTGTGTTGACTATATTTATTAGACAAACATCACTGGAAGCGACTGTGTGTTTTTATCACTTTCGCACAAGGTAAAGTCGACCTTTTTTAACTGAGGTCATTTTGATCCAGCTCATCACCTTTATTGCACAACAGTGAAAGGAGAGTGAAAGTAAAATATGCATTTTTTACATTTAAATTAGTTTGTTTCAAAATACTTTAAACGTTCTGAAGACGCAACCATAAAAGAAAGAATACATTACTTACATTAAGTCAGTCTTTTGAGCTACCATATTATAATTCTGTAAATCAAAGGCCTACTTTCTCGTCCTATATTTTGGATATTTTTTAGCACTACTAAATGAATGGATGCTGTCCACAATGAGGAGCGCGTGACATACAAAGAAGAATTCCAGGTCTTAACACGCACAGCAGGCCTTTAAATTTGGGCTTTTCCAAACTGGTTCTAACAGCAAACCAAAGCCAAATAAATCCCTCACCGTCTTTAGATGTTTTATTTTTGGGATTAGCTTTATTATTAAAGTAAAAACACTGTAATATACACCTCATTAAACTAATAGCGCAGCATATTAGCAACAATATTGCAACACTATTCTGGTTAAACACAGCCAAGAGAGTTACAACTGCATCACTATGTGGTTTTCACCACCTGTATGGTGTAGTTTTAAAGGTTGTCAAAGCGGTTTGCATAATTCATTTATTCTGCTAATGCGAGCTACAAATAACCACAAAGCACTTCCTTTATGAAGTCTGTAAGTGACTATTGCTAAGTGCTTTGTTTGCATGTTTATTTGGATCTTTGATTAAAGTTATAACTGACATCTTGATCAGAACAGCTGCAATTCAGCATGATTCCTTGTCATTGTCCATCTCTTTGTTTTTCCCACTGAGCTGCTGGGACCAAGAATCTACGTGCCAGGCTGTGTGCTGGGTGTGTGTCAGCTGAGGATCAGCAGCATAGCAGCATCAAAGGAAACCTCTCAAACAGAATATAATAACGAGGATTGAAGTCTGGATTACGGCACTATCGAAGCACACAGAACAGACTCTAAAGCAAAGCTAACTGTTACACAACTGTGAGACAGATTAACCAAATGAGACATAATGTACACAAAGAGTGAGAAGTGAAGCCAGCTAGTTGATTCCTTATGTTTTCAGTCTTTATTCCCAGATAACAGGCTCGCACTCGCACACACACACACACACACACACACACACACACACACACACACACACACACACACACACACACACACACGCGCGTTATTCATTAACTATCGATGAATAACTGTTGAATAAAAGTTTTGAATGATTCTGTCTCGGTTTCTAGTTCTGTTCTGTGTAGAAGAAACATGACAGGAAGAACAAAGTTAGATATTTTATATCACAGCTTTTTAAACTACATGCATTCATTTCAGTTTGAGTGTTACAGAAAAAAATCACAATTAAAAAAGTACCTCGCCATGTCACTTGTGTACAATTTTTTATCAACAGCAGCTTGTCTGTAATAAAAAAACCCCAGTTCCTCTAATTAGGAAGTTTAGTCTCGTTTCCATCAGTGAGGGGCACACATCTAAAACTATACAAATACACCCTATGTGGACTGGCTATTTGCCAACATGATGTATTTTTAGGATTTTGCAGGACTCTCTGGGAGAAGATGAGAGCAGAGGAAATTTCCCATCATATTCTCAAATTCGCTGCAGAAGTAAACATTAGCCAGGGCGCAGTGACCCCCAAAATTTCAAACCACCAAATCATCACTACTGTCTGGTTGCAATTATGTTGTTTAGTTAGTTTAGTCCCTGTTGTCTACATACTCTGTCTTAGATGTGTTTGAAGGCAGAAGTAAATCCACGCACAGCTGAAATGCATTTTGGAAAGAATCACAAAGAGGATTCATTGATGTCTCCCCCCACCCCTCATCCCTCAGCTCCACCTACAAACATTTTTTTAATTTATTGATATCCTAGATCAATGACTTCATTGTAATTCTCTAACTTTATGTGATATGTAGAAAGTACAGATGCTGACGTATCCTGTCTCCGTGTTGAATAGTTAGAACAATGCTCTGATTTCATTAATAGAAGAAGAAACCTTCAGCCGCTCCTTTGTGATAAGGTATCACCACAGCAGGTTAACATGTTTAGGTTGGCAGAGCTTTGCACCAGATGCCCTCATTTCTCCAGTTGGAATCAAACCAGCAATCTTGCACATGTTGAGCAAACATGTTAACCACTGCACTACCGAGCCAGCAGTTTCTGTAACAGGAAATCAGTATTACATTTTTCACTGTGACACCAGCAAAATTCTTTTGCTTTCTCATGGAGATTTTCTTTTCTCATTAAAGGACTTCAAAAGACTTCCTCATGACCCAAGCTGAGGGCACACCTGAGCACATAAAATACACACATTAATAGGATTTATTGAGATGAGGAAGGTCTTTACAAGAAATATCAGTAACCTGGTTAGTCATACATGATTCTTACTCAGCTGGACGATTAAATTAAAAGCAGGTTATGTGAGAGTCAGTCAGTTGTAGACTGTTGACCGAACTGTTAGCAGTTTTTACAGTTCACAAAGTTTTTTTCTTCCTTCCTCTCTTGGAGCCCCTCCAGTGGGCAGCGTGGCCAACTCAGGGATCACCCTAAGCAGTCATTTAGTTGGCCACGCTAAAAACCAGCCTTGCTATGATAATGGTTTTTAACTGCAGCAAGGGTTTCACCACATTATTGAACTTGAGTGTCAACTGCTTCCCTTTTCAAGTGTCCTTCAGCACATCAACAGATGCTCTGCGTATTCTGCCATTGTTATCGTCTGTTTGATATGAGGGTGTTGTATTTCGCTGCTGTGACATTGTGCCAGTTCGTTTATCTCCTGATGCTGCAGACAAGGCGGAGTATAAAACAAGAATCCTATTGTTCTCTGGAGCTGCTAACATAAGGAGACTAGACTTAGCTGCATTTACTTAAGGTAATTATCAATTGTGAAACACAGATAAGTGGTTGTGATTTGATAAGCGGATATGAAAATGGATTTGAATTAACTCTGGATGCCCAGGCGGAGATTTGTGTCTCCACCTGGGTATAAAACCGGGGGTTTTTTGCTTGTTAGGTGAACGTGTAAACCGCTACACTGTGGAGCCATTATGAAAAAGTCACATAGGTTTTCACACCTGTGTTTTTCAAATCAAAAATACCTTTTTAATTACACAATGTATGTATGTGATTACTGTATGTACCAACATATCATTTTATATCATTTGTTCTATATAAACTTTTGCCTCGTCTTGTGACTTTCCTCACAATCTGAAGCGACTACACAAGCCCTAAGGTTGAGAAACTCTAAACTTGGGTGTGGAGCACATTTCACACAACAGCGTGTGAACAATGACACTGTTGACAGAAAGGCAAATAACTGTGCACACACGTGGCAAAAAAAATAAAAAAAAGCCAACTACCCAGAGCTCTCAAAGTGAGTGTATATGCAGCAAATGGCTACATGAAAAAAGGGATGCTGGTACTTTCTCTTGTATGCACACAGGCACACCAAAGCATGACACCTTACATCTGTTTGGACCAAATGCCTATGTTCCTGATAAGGATTAGCAAGTGGAAAAGAACTGAATCCTTCCTAGAGTTGCTGATCTTTTGCTTTAATTGTCAAGGCCTCCGCCACATAGGTTTAGTGACCATGCACAGTAAGATCAGTAGGAAGAAAATTTATCAACAAATGTATATGCAATACTAACAGACTAAATACATATAGAATCATACAGTGGATCACTGGTTCCTCTACAAGACATTTTACTGTATCTACCATAAATAATAGCAAATAATTCTTGCTGGGTAATCCAGCTGTGAGTGCAACTGGTTGCCTGCCTCTCTGTATTGGCCTTGGTTAGACTGACCTGTCCAGGGTGTACTCCCACTTCTCGCCCTGTGGTAGGTGGGATAGACTCCAGCTGTATTACCATCAATTATCTTCAAAAAAAATGCTGCAGAATTAAGGGGCCTGTAATCTCAAGCATTAGCCAGAGTGCAGCGGTAGTGTGAAACTGTTACATTTCATAATGTCTTGTCCTTCCAGTTTTACCACTGAAGTATTCAATATGTAACTACAGAGAAATGTGTGGTAGACAATCTGGCTGGAAGTAGAGAGATCATTCAAAGGACAGAGAAAAAAAGTGCCATATACAGGAAATAAATGACACGCAAAAGCGCGACAATCACTGTTTTGACGTTTAGATTTGAGACAAAAAATGACTTGTATAGAAGAGTCTCTCATAGCCACAAATCCACAGTGAATTATCAGCCAGACTCAAGACAGCTGTTTTCAGCACAAAAGAAGATTCCCTGCAAGTCACCTACCCTGCACCAAACAGCAGAGCAAAAATGTCAGAAACTCGATGGTAAACAGAACTTATAGCAGCTAAAGGAACAGATTTGCTTTTACTTCAGGAGTTGGTCACAGAGATACAACTGAGGGACGCATTCAGAAACACAACATTTAATAAGTGCTTAGGCTGCTTCATACTTGTTGGATGCGCAAATAAGCAGCTATAGTTACGGCTCACTTTCTCAGAGTTGAAAGTCACAAAAAAGTCTATTAAAAAAGTATCTACTAAAGGTATTCATTAACGGTGCCAAAGCATTTCGAGCTCAATCAAGCATGCAGAGTACAGTACAAGGTTCAGTTAAGCACATAATCATCATCACTCGCAAACAATTTTTCATTTGGGGAACCAAAAACACATGAACAGATGATGACTGCTGCAGCTGCCCCCATCTGCTCCACATCTGTCTTTAGCCTCTTCCATTCATTCTATTCCTCAGCCATTAAAGACCTCTTCCACAGCTGCTCACCTCTTATTGTACTGGAGCCCAAAGCCATGTTCTCCAGCTCCCACACTTAACTGGCACATCAAAAGGTTTCTTCAGGAGATTCGTTGGCATCATTTGTTGTCCGATTTCAAAATGAGTTCAAAGGTAAGGGAAAAAGGATAAAACTACAGGTAGTATAAAGAAAAACAAGCTCAACAAGCCTGCAGTCATCTGACTACTGAAAAACAAATAAATACGTGCACATAAAATAAACATTTATAAAATAAATGTTTCCCAATAAACATTTATAAAATAAATGTTGATTGATCGGGCAATATGTGCTTAATTTTTAAGATTTTATTTTATTTTATTAGTGCCCTTTTTTTCTTGTGGGTGGTTAAACTTGAACAATATTTCCATTCTGTAATCAGAACAAGCGTTAAGTGTACAATATAGAGCGTGTTTACTAGCAGCAAAAAGAAGATGCCCCAGTGCCCACTTTTACAAAAGCAATCCAAAGTAAATAATTACACATTTTACTCTGATGAAGCAATTACAATTACTTGACTCGATATAGTTTTAACAGGACAACTACTAATCTCTTAAGGAAACTCCCCAACACTGTATAGATGTTTGCATGCGTGTATCTGCTTAAGCACAAAGGAAAGGAATCCTCTTTGTTCTTTTCACAAAGTCAGCTGCTGATTGCAAAGCATCATCTTTCCTTTTAGAGACAACACTAAACCTCACAACAGGGTTTAAATACCACAGAAACAAAAAAGGTTCTTATTTTCAACTCTGTCATAGCATTAGTACTTTTACACATGTAAGTACGACGCCCATGCTGCGTGGACTGTGCTTCTAACAACAACCTAAACACATGCAAAGGTAATGGTATCCTATGCTGATGTCACACAGAGTGCTTTCCATTCTAGTTTATGCTTCCTCCTGTCCTCGCTCCTACGTGGTGTGGAAACAGTTTTCCCATAGAGAAGATGGGGAGCGAGAAGGGTCGTGCAGGAGGTTTTAACAAGAAAACACAAGTGCATTTCTTACGGAGGTGGCACAGTGGTTAGCACAGTTGCCTCACAGCAAGAACGACCTGAGTTCAATTCTGCCATCTGGTTTTTCTGTGTGGGGTTTGCATGTTCTCCCCGTGTTTGTGTGAGATCTTTCTGGATGCTTAGCTCTTGTTCGTTCTCCAGCTAGTCGCTCAAGTTGGCAGTTTAGCAGAATTAAAGAATTCAACTGAGATTTCCAACTTTTGATTTAATTTTAGACAACCTCTGGAAGGCATTTTAACTTGAATCTTCTGGATATGTCTGGATTTGGGAAATTCCCCTCTTCATCCACACTAATTTTCTCAATCTGGATCCAGTTGGATGCAAATAGGAGTGTCCCTGAAGAAAAACATCAAAAGCCTGTTATTCTGCATATTTTCAATGGCATTCAGGCTATGACTGGGCATGTTAATGCATGTAAGAACTCCAGGCGGTTTGGAAACTATTGTTATAATATTTAGTTGTACGCTTGTTTAAGTCCTGCAGGGGAACAACGAACATTCATCTAAATGTTCTTGAACTAAAAGCAGAATATCCTGTGAAATTTGTCTTCATAACATTTTGTTAACTAATACCTCAATCTTTCTTAAATCTATGACCTCATGAATAGTTTACCAATGAAATTTTTATGTCTTTTAACAGAAGAACTTTGTGCTGCATACTGTTTCACATAGCATTTTGAAAACTTCACTCTGTGGGATTTCTCTTGCCCGGTCTGTCAAACAATCCAGATTTATGAAGCGCTGTGATGATTCTTGGAGGAATGATGCCCTGTAAATGTGTTAAAGCTGCCTGCTGTTCATCATCTTCCCAGCAATCAGCCCTCTTGCCCAGTTAGCTCACAGCTATTGGAAGCAAATTGATATTTCCATTTTTCTTTTTTCCAAATCACAGAACACACTGTGCTCCTGTCAGATTTGTATATTACTAGCCCCAGCAGAGTGATAGAGAGGCAGGGTTCAACAGGAGTTATATGAAGTCCAAAGACTTAACATTAAAGTAATTGAGGCTCTTAAATCAACGGTAACATGACGTTTCTACTGTGAACGGAATCAAAAAGATAGGTTCGTTTTTTAAACAAAATAAAAATGGAAATTTTATTTTTATTTTCTATTTCACTGCTACTTCCACTAAGCACTGTTTAATCTTTGGTCTACATTTGACAAATGTGCAAAGGAGATGCCAAACTTTATACTACGGCTGTGGGCGACTAGTCGACTAGATGTTTAAACGTTGCTTGTCTTGATGGTCCGTACTAGAAATAATATTTGGTTAAAAGTATTATTATAGAAAGGGGGAAAGTAAACAGACGATAGCAGCGCTGTTTTGCAGTACTCAGATATTAAAAAATGAGCGGCTTATACGTCGGCTTTGTCAGAATAAACTGGAATCTAACCACGCAGCCAAAGCAATGTGTAACCGCATAATGATGCTAGCAGAAACCGAGGTTCTTGCTGCTAGCACTGTTAAAGCTCGCCAAACACTGTAATTTAATCATTGTGTGTGCTAATCTCATACACGACGCACATTTCAGCTACATTTAAAACATGTTTGGTTATCAAGAAACTTGATTCATATTTCATGGAGCTCATTGGACAATGGTTAACTTTGTCCATTGAAAGTGTGCTCATTGTAAATGTTTTCTGACGCTTTTCCTTCTTTTAGACTAGCAAATTATTTTGGATCCCTACGTCATATATCAGAACGCTGATGGTTTGAAAAAGATTAAAACAAATAACTTTTTTATTTAAATAACAGAAAAGAAGGAAACAACGTTCACAGGGTGACATTTACTGTCATTCAATTTCCAACTTCCCAGCCTCTAGCCTTCCACCTTACTTAGACGGCCAATGGTGGGTAAAACTACTCAGAAGATCAATGACTGAAGAATTAGGATGACCTCATTCGAGCTGTTATTTTTTTTTTTAGATACAAATAATATTTTCAAAAGCGGCTGGCTGGAATTTATCATGGATTTTTTTTGCACTCCCTAACCACACACACAGGAATCAATACAGATCTGATGACTGAGATGGGCATATGGCATCTGCCCTAATGGAAACCTTTTATGAATAAGTTAAAACATTAGTGATTAAATCGAGCCCATGCTGCTGCTGATACAGTTGCTCACTTAAAAAAACCACAAAAACAGGAAAAACCAAAGGCCTGCCATTTGTTTTTCATTATTCACAAATGGGATAATTGGGAAAATTTCTAGCTAAAACAACTTTATTGAGCCAGGTATTGACCAGATGGGTCGCTTCAGGAGTTCCCATAGCGACACTATGAAGAGCATCGATTTGTAGGCTGGAGGAAACAGCCTTTAAAATAGAGATTACAATAGGTTAAATACTCACATGATTCTTACTGAGCTGTCAATTAATGCTTATAAACTTCAATGCCAGTATGTAACAGTCATTTTACTGTTAATTCAGCAGTATCAACTTGCATAATCCTGAGAGAACACTTTAAAACCTGTCCAGCAGCAGGAGATGATTTTTTTTTTTCATAGCTGTATTTTTAAACATTTTACAACCAACAGAGAGCATACTGGCAATAAATTTGACAATAAATCTGTAACAATGTGTCAGTATCTGCCTGAGATTAGCTCTAATTGGATAACTGAACCTAATAGTTTCCAGCTGTCTGCATCAATTGCATGGTATGAAAAGTGTCAGTGGGAGGTAATAGATAACATTAAGATCAGGGTCATAGTTTGACAAACTTGCCAAGTAATGTTTATGCGAGCCAGGCAACAGTATACTAGACATACTACTGTTATGTTCAATTGCTTTCTCAATAAAAGAGATAATGATAAAAAAAAAACTAGACATACATCGCCTTTCCTTCTTTGTCTCATAGATCATGTTTTACCACTTCTCTGTCTGCAACACTAATAGTTAATCTTGCCGTACTCAGAACCAGACCTCAGAAAAATGCAGAGAAAACATCGCTTCATTTATTAGTGTCCAAAAGCCATTCAGCGGATGCAGGATTGTGAAATGTGATCTGTAAATACAAAGTCCACAGACATTATTTATACCTGTGAGCCAAAGACCACTGAAAATAATGAATGTGTCGTGATATGATAAATATTGATATTCCCTGCCAAACTTAAATTTAAAAATGTAAGTGTTCATTTTCCAGTGCCTGCTTTTCATCTCGCCTACATCAACCCACGTGGAGTGCAAAGCCATAGAAGAAAACCTAATTCTTTAAAGTATATTCAGTTCCTCAAAAGTGATCTGAGACAACAAACACTAACCAGAAACACATGCTCAATGTTTTTATTTCTTCTTTTTTCTTTTTGCACATTGTTGTTGTAGAAGTACAAGAATTAATGACCAAATGAAGACTGTATACCTCTTATGTGAAGCAGAGAAATTGCGAATATAAATTACACTTGAACTCTACATTGTTTTCATTGCAATGAACAGATTCAGACTTCTCTGCCCACATCTGCTGTGCCTCAGGCAAACCGACCATTATTAATCATGAGCCTACATCTGTCTGGAAGCTCCGACACGACAATCAAAACCACAATGTGAACAACCATACACACACACACGTCTGCTGAGACGCTGTTGCCACATTGTCGTTCATTATATATACAACGGATATCAAGCTTATAATTTAAGCACGTTGATAGTGAAACTTAACGTTAGGCTAAATTTGACTTTTTCAAAAACAAAGCTCAATTATTTCTCAATTATAACAATTTTCTATTTTTAACTTTGAAACTGAAACACAAACTGTCTGCATGACTTTACAAAAGGAGGACCGTGTGCATGCAAGCGGTGAAGTTGGAGTTTCCTGGATTCTTACTCAGAGTGTGAACGAGTATGTATCGTCATCCCTGTCACTCTTAACCATAACTCAGGGCAAGTACAATCACATGCACCCTAAGTTAGTCAAAGCTTTAGGGCAAATGTTACCACAAACCACCAAGAAGCAGATGGTGAGAAGACGGTAAATAGCACGAGCATGACAAAATGCATTTTCAGCTTCCTGTAAACTAATTTATGAAACCGTCTGTTTAAGAATTAAAAAAAGGCTAATATACATATGACAGCACATGAATGCCTTTATAACACGATTCACACATCCTCTGTGAAAGACAGGGCCGGACCAGTCTGCCAGGGTTGTCAGGTTGTAGGCACACTCCTCTTAAACAGAGGCAGATACCGAGCTGTGAAGAAAAATGCATAACACAAACACACAAGCAGCAGTGTGCTTTGTGTGGCAAAGGCTGCACTTAGGGACACACCTTTCATTAGCAAAGCACAACCGTTAAGGAGACTTCAACAGGGCAGACAAACACATACCACAACTTACAAAAACATCAACCGTCGCCATGCCACCAAAAGCTTGCTATGTCCATAATGATTACAGAAGGAGGGAAAGGAATTCACTTTATTAGATGCACACAAAGTCAGGAAACACTGAGGCTAAAATGACCTTACTCCTGTAAACTTTGCCTTCCACCAAACAGCACCTACTGAGCACCTACCACCTACCAACACTGAAATGCCAAAATCTCCAGTTCCTCAAATCGGCACTTGAGGCTGGATCAAAAAGTGAGTCCAACCTCAGACTACAATGCAGAATACCTGGACTTTTGCAGACATAAGCATTTTTGCAGCCTGACACACTCCACCCTCTTGGCTGAATGTGTTCACTTCCTGCACCAAAAAAGGAACAAAGCAAAGACCACAAAGCTAAAAATGAGCCTTAAAAAGCGCTCGCCAATGGATGAAGTCAGGTGGCTCCATCCATCTTATTTACAGATTACATCAGATTTGTCTATCATCACTGCAGATAGTGCACAAAAACATCCACTACAGGCCAGTAATGGTGATAACAATAACTAAACCTTCTTTAACTTTCCCCTTTTTGTCTGTAAACTGCTATAACCTCTTTTCATTTCATTGTGGAGCTCTGGTCATGTTTCAGCAAACTGCATAAAAGCAATCAGTGTGTCACCTCTTCTTCAATGTGACTGTGTAGTAAAACTAAAAGGAAAAACAACATAATATCAGTAGCTTGCACAGAGGGAAGGTCAAATATAGACTTACAGTGAGCGGCAGTGAGCAGACCACAAAGATGACAGTGATGAGCGCCAGCAGCACCAGGTGATCCATCTCCTCTTCTCCCTGCCCAAACCAGGCCAGGCTCAGCCTCCTCTTTCTGCCCGTTGACCCGACCGAGCCACGGCGCAGTAAATGGCTCTTGTGCATCTTGCAAAGGGTGATAATCACTGAACCGTTGCACACGAACACTGCAAAGATCAGCAGTGCCGTGAGGGAGGAGTAGGACAGAGAGAAAGCCAAAACCAAGTTGGCCTGTTCATCCTCAGTCGCATCCATGTCAATGAAGCACCATGTCCCAGGGCAGTACTGCCTGAATTTACCGTAACCAACGAAGGGCAGTAGGCAGAAGGCCACAGAAAATAGGTAGATAAAGAGAAGGGTAAATTTAGCAAAGTTGCGGCGGATGTGTACAGAGTAGAAGTAAGGGTGGCTGATGGCCAGGCAGCGTTCCACAGCCATGGCGCACAGGATGAGCGTGGGTGCAAGGCCGAAGAAACTCATGGCAAAGCCGAAGAGGTTACACAGTCCTTTACCGCCCAGGTCTGTAAGGGACATATTGCGGGCATAACAGATGAATACAGGTGGGCTTAGAAGGGAGGTGCCCAGAAGATCTGTGAGAGCCAGGCCGGTTACCAAGATGCAGAACACAGAGGACCTGGAGCGATGCTCCTTCTGATGCACTCCCAGGATAAACAGAGCCAGGAGGTTTCCGACAACACCAAGCAGAAACATGATGATACTTGTGGCCGGTTTGCCATCACGGCCCACAATGCAGGTATGGTTACATGGTTCATTTGAAACAATGCTATTGTTCATCTTGTTGAGAAGAAAATAATAACCCCCTCAGTGTGGAATTAATAAGGAATTCCCAGACATCAATAGAAAATCTTGTCCTCTTGACAGCAACATTTGGCAAGACGTAAGACAGAGGAATCCTGTTTTGACTTAAAATATCAGAAGCCTCTTTTTCCTCCTCTGGTTGTTTCTTGTAGACAGTTTTCAAATCTTTCTGTGGACCAAAAACAAACAAAGAAAACAACGAATACATATATTTAGTTCTCATAAACATAAAACTATAATCTATGGGAAACCCTAACCACGTTTTCCTTCACAAAATACAAAACAGCCACATTTTTCTGATTCTTCTTACGTCATCACATTGACACTCTTAAAATATAATATCCAATTTTACTAAGAAATACTGACTCACCTTTTACTGGATCTGACAGAAAGCCCCCAACACATAAAAAGTACTTGAAAGTTATTTCTTCCCCTTTCGGTAAACCATTAAAGGTAGCACGAGTCTGCTCTGGTGTGCTGGGTTTAAATGTACCGCTGCTGGAAGTGTCGGAAAAACAGAATGAATTCACGGACGGAGAGGAGGACTGCTGGCGCGGCGCTTCTCCTTCTAACTTTATCTCTCTGTTGTCGCTGTGCCTCCTAACCGGTTTCGGATCGATGCAGTCTAGGCTATAGTCCCTCCCACTGCACTTGTGACTCAGATGACATCTAGAGCAACAGGACACTTTAGAGCCGATGCAAAACCGTATTTAAATCCAATAGAATTTCGGTGCTTTCTAGTGACTATTAACCCTTCCCGTTCTAAGATGGTGTAGATTTCAAGATAGTGTGCATTTGCACCGAAATATTTAGTGATTGATATATCATAAATCACGAATAAAGATGGGGGTATAACTTAACTTATCCATTGTAAACCATTTAAATAATACCTGGAGACTAGGCTGCAGGTGCTAAAGTAAACTTAACTGTGGTAGGTCTAGATATAAGAAATAGGAACAAGATACTGACAGCATATGTATTTGTAGACCACGCCCCCACCACACACACACACACACACACACACACACTTAGATTGACACACAGACTTCGTCTTGATGTGAGCTAAGAACAAAATGTTTAATCAGTCTTTTGTGTAAGTATTTGGTTTGGCAGAGTCTGACATTCATTTTTATGAAGGTGCTTTGAATAGCCTCAATCTCTGCTTGCTTACATTTCATGCAGCCTTTAGCACAAGTCCAGCGATGCAGAGTGAGAGAGAGCCAGTGCACACTGGCTGAGCATTTTGTGATGGGTGCAGCCTCACCTCTTAGGCTTGAAAGCTGTAGTTTCTGTTTTATTTGTACAGTCTGTAAAATACTGATTAGGAGAGGGCGGGGGGTAAATACAGAGGTTAATCCTTCAAGTGTGTTTGCTCTGGAAACAGTGCTTCACTTTGATTTGTCCATGTCATGTTGGTCACATATTACTACACATATTGTTCCTTACATGACACCTAGACACACTGAAACATATAAAAGGGTTTACACAGTCATTATGTTATCATTATATCTTCCTTAACTGGCCATTCTCTTGACTGATGTATGTGCAGGCTGCGCTTGGATTCCACTGAGGAGAAATGATCGGAGAGCAATACATTTAACACTAGACGCTGTTATTTCATTTTGCCACGCTGTTTTCATCAGCAAATCAAAGGAAAATAGCTGGGATGAGATGTTTGCTGAAAACATAAAAATCCTCATCCCTCATGTGCTATTACTTTAGTCCTTAATGGTTTGTTTCAGTGACACCTACAAAGGATACTAACAATAGAGTCATCACAAACAATAGCCATGAATACAAATTGCAACATAGTAATTACATTTCACTGCTCACTTTCCTCTCAGAGTAATCCTATTCACGCTTGCTTCCTGTTGCTGTTTCTGTAGCTGACCAGTCATATTCATAACAGCAAAGTGCCAAGCTTCAATTATGGATAGAGTAATGCAGATCAGATTTCTCTTTGTGTTATACTTTGTCGAGTTTTGCAGAGTTACACAGCTAATAGAGACATGCAGTTTCAGTCTTCTCAGTTTCACTTCATCTCTCCAGCATTCAAGCACTCCCTCCCTCCCTCCTTCACTCCCTCCCTCCCTACCTCCCTCACAGAGTTTACTGTTAACTACCAACTTGAGATCTGGATAGCACTTGAGTCGTTTACAGTTGCTTTGCCCATAAAGCAAACCAGGCTAGCAACTTTAAATAAACAACACACAAAGAAGCTAAAAACAAATGCAGACATACTTGCAAACATTCCTCAAACCATCAGATGAGTTTGTGAACATAGCAACTGAGGCGCCAAGATCATAACACTTGGTAAATTTACACAATTGCTTATTTAGATACATAAGCAGTTTATAATAGCTTTAGCAAAGCTTTGGTTTACAATCAAAGCTGTAGGTGTTTGCTTGTATGATCTTAATTAATGACTAGATGGATCTGGCAACTACAGTTCAGATGAAATATGTACTCAAAATAAGAAATAATGGATGGCAAAATACTGGAGAAATGAAGAATGCTGTATGACGGACAGATTAGTGAGAGGACTGTAGGTGGGTGATTGGTAGATGAATAGATAAATAGAGTAGGGGGGTGATATTTTGGATAATAAATGGGTGAGTGGGTGAATGGATAGATGCAGAAATAAGTGGTAGACAGAATGGATACTAGAAGGCTGATGATGATTATGAGTGGGAGAATAGCTGGATCAAATGATTAGATGTGTAATGACAGGAAGAATTATGGACAGCTGGATAGACAAACAGATTATTAACACTGATTGACAGGAGACCTTAGGATCAAACCACCAAGACCTCGGAGTCTATTTGATTTGAAGTTGTAAGCCAGAATTTTTGAATTCCCAGTGGTAATTTTCAAATGGAACATGCCCTCAAGTCGGATTTGCAACTTGGAAAAGTCAACGCGGCCCCACTAACCTAACTAAAGGTTCTGGCAGTGCATGTAAATATTAGTAGAACTGTAACAACTACTGTTGTGTATTTTTGACTAGTTAAATAAGCCATATGCAGTGCACTGAGCAGACTCCATCCATTACGGTGTCACAGCAGTGTTTTTAAATGTAAGAAAACCCCTAAAAAATTGTGCTGTATTGCCACTGATGAGTGAATGGCTCAACTTTGCCAAGAAGAAGAGCAAATCCTGTTTCTACTTGCTTTTCCAACTAACCTTTGACTGTCATCTGACGCAAGTATTGGTGCATCACCAGCAAGTGGTGGACCCGAAGTGCTATGTAACTCTTTTCAAGTGAACACACCCACAAAACTCTGGAAACTGATAAATTAAGCCAATCCACGACTGCATTTTTCTTGATTTGGCTGGTTGGCAAGTTTCAAAATACAAGAAACACTCCTATTTAGAAATGGTGTGCTATTAAGTGAAGTACCAAAATATATTGCTTACATTGGTCTATGAATTGTTAAAAAAAAAGGCTGAGATGAAAACAAAGTCTAGCTAAATGTTGCTTGAACAGTATTTTTCCTTTTCTTTTCTAAAGAGAATAATAGCCCATGACCCAGCTGTTTTTAAGTACAGTAGAGGCAGTGAGTGGACATGAATATAAACTGTCTTACCTGATGAGCATCTTTTTACTTTCAGTTGAATGTCAAAGCGGTTTTCCTGTAAAACAAATGACACATCTCACATCAGCTTGTGCTTTGTTTTGTGCTCAGAAAATGTCGTTTCAGAGTTAGGACAAAGGAATTTACTGATGTAAAAATTCATTTTCAGGAAGAGAGCATAAAAATCCAAACTTCATGTTTCCCTTCAGAGTGGCTGAATAATGACATTACTTTGTCTTCACCAGAATTACGAAACATGTGACGTTCAAAGATGTTTGAACTTGGTTGTTTTCATCTCTCTTTGTCTTCCTAATTGGAAGCAGGATGTTAGCGGTAAAAGATCGGGAGTTTAAAGTAGAGGTTTAGAGAAATTAGATCTCAAGAGATCTTGGAAAAGCTCCCAAAGCTGAATTAGATTATGACAAAGGTCATATTTAGCATATGGATGAATGCTGTGCACTTGTGTCTGTTGACATGTTTCAAAGGGCCAAGTAAGAGTAGAAAAAAAATGCAATACATTGGGAAAAAAAAGAAAAGATTTCTGTGCCTACACAGATTTTCCATATTTGTACGGCACTTCCTTCCTGCTGGTTCTTGTTTTATTTTAACTGAGTGATTCAGGTACTGAAGTCATGGAAATAATAATCACTAAATTATTAAATTAGCCACCACGTGTTTTCAGCTGCCCATGTCATGGTGGACTTTGTTTCTTTCTCCTTTCAAATTCACCCTTCATTTGTGTTTTTACATTCGAAAGACCGGTGACGCAAAACACACTCTAAAAAAATCTGTTAAGATCATGTTCAGTGAGCCAGATGCTGACGCAGACCGTAAAGATGTAAGCTCAAGATTGTGGAGAAGACGCTGCTGATCTAATACAGATACAAACCCATGTGCAAAATCCCAAAATACTTTGAAAGAATTTGAGCTCACAATTCATGCCAATTCTGCTCACATTTGTATTTTTCATGCTCACTTACTTTACACAAAGATGTATTGCATATTTATAACATGCTGTCCTATAAACTGACCACTCTGTTTGAGCACATCATTCATCTTTAGTCCTCAGCAAAACTGCTTTTAGTGAACCATCAATTGTAAATTCCAACAGCTAACTTAAATGAACGCTACTAATTCTGCCAAGACGAGGGAGAAAAGCTAGAATTATGTCTGAAGCTTGTTTTCGGCATCTGGTCAAGGTAAACTAAATATTAGGGGGGTTATGTATACTGTTGACTCTGTGTGGTGTAGAGGAAATCCAACTTGTGCACCCAATTCTTTGTTTTAAAAAAATATATCATTAAATACGTATTTTGTAAAGTCATTCCAACCTGGAAAATGAATGGTTCAGCCCAAAATTAATGTGACATTCATGCCAGTGACGAATGTATGAAAACACCTGACCACAACTGCAAAAGAGGAAACGAGGAAAAGAAGTGCTTTTAAAAACTTCGAACTTTCTTTTTTGTATTCTTTCCATTTTTAAATTCAATCACTTTTTATTGAACTATTTTAAGAAAATCACAGTCAACAACATTTTCCTGCCATTTAGCTACACCCAGAATTATATTGTTAGCAGTTGTGTACACAGAAACGGAAAGGGCTTCCCTGACAATAGACATGCAGCTACAATTCAAAAATAATAAGACAGGCCTGCACTGGCTTACTTTGGTTAATGCAATTCAAATCATAATAGCATATGAAGACGTCTTCACTGCTGATGGAAGCCGTTTATTGGTTGTTTTTTCTTTTTTCAAGAAGTCCCTACTGCTTTGTCTTATCTATTTGCAGGACTTGGCTTTACTTTCTGTCCATCAAATTAAAAGCTTTTCAAATAACACAGAGTTTGAAGATTTTTCTTCTCCACCACAACTAATTCCACGTGTATGGATAAATGATTTCCTTTGGGCAGAGACTCCACAAAACTCTTTTTCTTCTATGCTTTGCAAAACAGACCTTCTCCTTAATCAATTAGATCCAGCCTGAAAGACTTTATAGTGTCAGGTTTTGCATCCTGAGTGTGGAGACTTACAGGACTTGCAATAAAAATGATGTTATGGTTTCTTTTTTTTAAGCATAGTGAGACCATTGTGGTTGTAACTTCGGAGAAAGAAGGAAATTAAATACCAGAGATCATACTTAGAAAAGATCTAGGCTATTTGGCTGAAGTCTTTAGCAGCATTAGATGGAAACCGCTCCAGAAACCACAAAGCAAGAGAAAGCACTCAACCTGAAGTGAAATGTCACATAGCCCTTCTCTTGAAGATGGGAAAGGGATACTGAAACTGTAGTTTCCATATCTAGTACTTTTAACCGTGAGAAGTTTTCATTTCTTGTTTATTCTCTTTAGCTTAACAGTATCATAATCTGAAATGTATGCAAAGTCTTTATTAAAGGTTAAGACAAAGCTAACTATTATTTTGACAGACTATTTCAAAATAAACATTCAGAAGTTTTAGGGGACAAACACAACATGCATTGGAACTTTGAGCAGAAGGTCCAAGTTGGTTTAGTTTTTTTTACTAAATCATGCTGGCCTGGGAGTTTGAGAGTTCTCTGCAGTATCTCAGCTGTTCCTAATCCTGCACTCTTCTGGACAGAGAGCTCTGATGTTGTGCCTGGAATTTGCTGGAGCCACTCTTTAAGTTTTAGGGTTCCAGCTCCTAGTGCTCCAATTAACACTTGAACCACTTTGGACTTTTTTTTGGCTCTAGTTTTCTTTCACCCTCTGATAATTCTCGTGGACCTTGTGGTCTTCTGGTCCTTGTCAGTCACCACTATGTCTGGTTGGTCCCACGGGACCTTAGCCCTGTTGTTCTCAATGAGCTTTGGCGGTATCTCCCATCAGAACTTCTAATCCATTTCTGGCACAGATGTTCTTGTACATTCTCCCAGGCACTTGTTTGTACCTTTTAGTGTATCTGTCCCAACTTGCATCTTAAATACTACTACTGTGTGGTAGATAGCCTCCAGGTCACCTTTGCACACTCTGCAACTTGGGTACTGTTGGCTGTGGTAGACTCTTGACTCTATGGATCTGGTGCTTATGGCCTGTATAAAAACAGTGTGTGTGTGTGTGTGTGTGTGTGTGTTTGTGCGCACACATGCGTGCGTGTTTTGTTGACATTTTATTTGGATAACTCAATGTTTAAAACTTTTGAAATATTTTAAAATAAACTTTTAAAATATTTATTTTATCAGATTATTTTTGTGAACTTTTTAAATAAGCTTTTGCCAACGCAAAAGTGACTTGCTTTAATGAGAAGGTTCAGAAACATGAGACGTTGAATGCATATATTTGTAAGTTATGATTCATGCTGAAATTATTCTTCTCCCAAGATATTTACTGGTGGTTTCAACAGGACTTTTCTAAAGAACAGCATGACCCCTTCCATCACATGATGAAGCTATCACGTGAGGCATTCCTCCTCATAGCCTATGTGGTGAGCTTATTACTTGCACTTCTGTTTTCAGTGCAGTGATAGATATTTGGATTTAGTGGATGCAAGTTTGCATGCCCTTTAGTCTACCCCACAAACAGCATCACTGGTTTACATCTAACCAATTATGTACTGTTGTTACCTGTTCTCATCTCCAAAACAACCAAAACTGAAGGTTTAGTAAGTCTTCACTGAAGATATAAATTATTGACATTCTTTGGCAAAAAACTGTACATTGTTAACCTAGTACAACCAGAACAGAGCTGCAAAGTCATATTTTAGCTCATCCATTGCTGGATTATTGAGCACCAAAGTAATTAAAAAGACTGACTGGTGCCTATATAGGGATCTATCCATCCATTTTCTTCCGCTTATCCAGGGCCGGGTCGCGGGGGCAGCAGCCCAAGCAGAGAAGCCCAGACCTCCCTCTCTTCAGTGTGTCCTGGGACATGCCCGGAAAACCTCACTCAGGAGGCGCCCAGGAGGCATCCTTGTCAGATGCCCGAACCACCTCAACTGGCTCGATGTGGAGGAGCAGCGGCTCTACTCTGAGCCCCTCCCGAATGGCCGAACTTCTCACCCTATTTCTAAGGGAGAGGGCAGCCACCCTTCGGAGGAAGCCCATTTCCGCCGCTTGTATTCGCGATCTGGTTCTTTTGGTCAGTACCCACAGCTATATAGTGATCTATATATAAATAAATGGCATATATAAATAAATGGGCCATAAATGGTTTCTACAGAAATCACCCCTTGTAACTTAATTTTTTCAGTCTTTATCTTTTTGGGATTCAAATAAATCACTCTTTGGTTGAACAAGGTACTGACACAAACATATACACTTGAGGCATAGTTTTTAAATTTATATTTGTAAGTACATGACTTTCTTTTGAAGGATACATACCAGAAAGACAGGGTAACACTGCTGGAAAGAACATATTATAATGCACCGAAGTTTAGTTGAGGAGAGGGTACGGCTAGAGATGTGAATGAGGATCGATTTTGTCAGCAGAACTGCTAAATAACACAGGATGCTGTAATCTTAAAAACCACTCTGTGTATATTGGTCTCAGCAAGAGGATTACGCAACAGCTAGATATTTTCACTTCTTTCTTCTATTTTGAGACACTTTATATTTTAAGCCAAAGCACTGATAGTTGGTGGATAACATTAAGATACAAAAGTTAAGAATATATACAATGTGCAGGAGAAACTAAATGTGTTCAGCTTCATGCAAAACGAGATAGTGTGCCAGGCTTTGCACAGTGTTGAATTATGTCAAAACAGTAGATATGAGGAGAAAGAGGGGGATTCTTGGGAGGTCTTGGAAAGAGAGGTGTTGTGTGAAAAAAAATAAAAACAAGTTAGAACAAGTGTCCAAACACAACCCTAAAATAGATACATTATTTAGGAGTCTGCTTTACACCGTGCAATTTATATAATGCCCACTACCCCACCTCCCTCAGACACAATGACAGTGGAAAGAAATATAATGTGTTTCTCAAGCAAAGGGGTGGTTAGGTTACAGTGTACACAAGCATGGGTAGTGGGTGTGGTGCACCCAAGCAAACCCATGCACCTACAATTCACACACAACACACGCACGCATGTTTCCTCATATGCACAAACAGACCATTTCACCCTCCATCTAAAAGATTTATGTGACTAAGAATATGCTACCTTTTAATGTTCTTCAACAGAAAACATGTTTTCTCAAAAAATGATTTCATTCATCTGTTTCCAGTTAGGCTGTCTCATCTCCTTCCTGTCTTGCGCAGCGCATCTTGAGTCCAGTTGGAACGTGATGAAACACCGCCACCGTGTGGACGTGTAAAATGTTTCATGTTGTTTTATTCTGGTGACAGCGTTTGATTGATTATTTACAGTGTGTGTGCTCGACGGAAATATTCTTTACCTACAATGTAATATGTCAAAGGTATTAGGTATAGAATGACAGGGAAATCCAGAAGTTTTTGTCTAGCAGTGATGAAGTGTACTTTTAATTAAGTGCAAATTTGATGGGTGTACTTGAGTGCTTCAATTTTTTTTAATACAACTTCTACTTTAGTTTCTCTTTAGTAGAAAGTATTGTGTATTTCTGAGCATCGCCTTACTTAAAAATGTAATTGATTAGAATGTAATAAAATGAATTTAAGATCTAAGATGTTTAGATCTAATATCCTCATTAGATTTTAAAGCACTTGCTACAGGATAAATTTGATGAGCTTTACTTGCAAATGTTCCACTACTGATGGCTAAACAAGTCCAAAAACCTTTTGCTATAGCCTAATTACCAAGGATTTAATTACTGTGCTTCAGAAAATTTACTCAAGTTTCCATACAAACTGTAGTATTACGTTATAAACATATTTAATTTCAATGAAAACTACTGCATTGGAAATGTAGTGAAACATTTAGTGTATATATCTATATCTATGTATATATATCTCACTACACAGCTGCATTATGATAGATTATACAGCCTTGTGTTATTTGATTATTGGATCATAATCATTGACGCATTGTCATTTGAGCAGCACATTAAATGGCTGGTGTGTGCTGGGAGCGCTATTTTTCAGTGTACTGTGTCTTTGGTATTTATCAGATATTGTAATCTGTTTTGCTGGTACAGTTGTAATCTGTAAGTGATTACCTCTCTTTCTTTTCTCCACTTGATACAGCAGATCCAAAGTAAAATTTGTAATTCAATTATTTATAATGAATGTCTACAACCCTCACTGCAAAAGAGGCAGTGCATTGTTGATTCTCAGTGTAAACCAGCAAGCCTTTCCAGCCTAAGTTATACAACCGCAGAGGGATTACCACACCTGCCTGTCTGTAGTGCTACGGTTCTTATTGTACTGCTGAGCGTGCTCCTGTTTCCTAATTCATTTATATTATCTACTTACACTTGCACGATTAGCATGTGGACACACATCCAATCACATTCACCTGGCCCAGATAAAACGCTGTTCTATTGGCTCTTGATCTTGCCTCTCAACAAGAAAGGCTTTTTGCATTTAGACTGTGTGAGGGGTCGTGACCCTTGCTGACCTGGATTAGCACAGGCTCCTGCAGCAATCTCATGAGCTGCCAAATATAGCCTGTGCCCAGGATAGTTTCTAGAGTGAAGGCCTAGGCTGACCTGCCCTGACCCAGTCTGAGGCTATCTGGAAGAGACTCCTTTCTAACAAAGAAGCACTGGACAGGGGAGTGTATTGCAACATTATGGGAATTTGTGAACAGTTACAAGCAAGAAGAAACAAAAGGATGTCAGTTTCATTAATGACTCATTTTAGAATAAACATGTCAAGGAAATGCAGGTGAAGTAAAGCTCAGTCAATTTATTGATTTATGGAAAATATATCACATCTTTCCATACTGGACACACCTTCAGAAATTAACAGTCCAATAACCATTTACTTCCAAACATTTGACTCAAATGTAACCAATTAGTACGCCTCAAACAGAGCAGTATATTAAGTTTCACACATTGAGGAAATCACAAGATTCCCCAGCTTAAATTTAGCCAACTGTTCAAAAACCTAACACTGAAACCAACTGCACATCTAAAGCTGAAGTCGTTGCTACAAACCCATTTCATTCCCCATATGAAAGCCTCAATGAAACACATCACCCCCCACCACAAGCAGTATGTGTCAGTATACACTGAATGTATTCTGTTTAGTAAAACAGCAAGCCGACTGGAGGTTGAATCACCGGACTATAAATTGAAGATCAGACAACAACAAGGACAATAAATGAGTGAAACGTGTTGTTATAGCAGCAGCAACAGTGACATTTGGTTTCTTTTTCTTCTTTTAAAACAAAACTTTTTTTGTCCTCCATTTTTTTAAACAACCACATGGTTTATACCAAAGTGCAAATATGATGAACTGCATGTATTTTTATATTATTATATTAAGTAGAGTTTTTCTATTCTAAAGAACTACAGGTCTTGCAAGAAGGTTGAGGCTTTTTTTTTTTTTTTTTTTAAAGAGTATTATGGCACATTTCAAAACCGAAGAGAAAACATGTCACAGATCATTTACTACAACAATAGGCATTGCAAATTTAACGATACACTTATATAGATATAATTTGTGACCAAAGTTCGTCAGCAATACATTAATATTTGAGAACACATTTATAAAGCGTTACATCAATATTGCATCATCAGGATATCTGTTTGCAGAACAAATGTATCAACTGCAGTCCTCAAGTGTGTTTTCCCAATAATCATCCTGAAGCAATTCAACACACTCCTGTCTTCAATCAGTGCTGCAGGCAACGTAAAACCCACGACTCAAAACAATACAAAATAACATCCAACTGAGGAAAAAAAACAAAAAAACCATCCAGCAATTTTCAGTCCCTCGTTTTCGTCCGAACTCTTCAAGGTTATAAGAATGCTCATCTCCAGCAGAGCACCAATAAACACCCTACATTGCAACTATTTGCTCTTGCAATAATCAATGGTGACACAAATTTTTTACAGATATATAGCTATATATTTATGTATATACCTCCAGTGTGTACACAACCCGAACACTACCTCTGACAAGGTCAGAGCTTCCTTGTTGTCACGAGAGACAGTCACAGAAAGGGTGCATGCAAGAAGAGTACTCAATTCAGTATTTGGAGAGTCACCACTGGTGCAAGAGAGTCGATTTTCTTTGTTCAAGACTATCAGGTAAGAATTGAAAAGCCAACTTCTCTACATGAACCGTGGCATAGGTTCCTATCCCTCTGCCTTTTACGATGTTGCGCTTTCCTCTAAATTAATCAGGAGCAGGGTGACTCAGCAGAATCTTGGTCTGAAGTACCAGGGGCTTTGGCCCTCTTAAAGCTTGGTCCATTAACTTCTCTAGGGATTATTCTGTTCTGGTGGTGTTGATGAAACAGATACCTTAGAAGTAGCTGGATGCACTAAAGCACAATTTGCAAACGGTTTAGATAAATGATTTTTTTTGGAGGGGAGGGTAAATTTATCATTTGAGAATTGTTCTTTTTTTGGTATATTTGATCTTAGAGGACAAGCAACGTTAAAAGAAATTTCAAATTTCTCTTCACTTGGCTGTCATCATCTGGACAAACTCTGTGGAAAACAAAAAAACAGAAAGCAACATTTAAAGTTACGTAAAATAATGAACAAATAACTGTAACAGTACCGTTACCAGATGGAAAATAAATAAAATAAGTGCATACACACAAACTTGTAGATTTTCACATTTGCAGACTCACAAAAAGTATGGTGGTTAATAAACAAAATCTCACCCTCGTAGTTGACCTGACCATCTCCATCAATGTCGGCCTCGCGTATCATCTCGTCCACCTCCTCATCAGTGAGCTTCTCACCCAGGTTGGTCATGACGTGCCGAAGCTCTGCTGCACTGATGTACCCGTTACCATCCTACAGGTGGCAAAACAAAAGCAGAAAATTAGCTTGGTGTCTTCTATGTTTACAGGTAGGTATGTGTCTACAGATACCATAACGCCAGAGACAAGGCTATTCCCTTCACCTGTGATGTTGAGATCCTGATTTAGGTAGTCTATTGAGCTAAATGCTCAATATTTGTGTGTTTGGGACGCTTAATACAATAGTCCAGCTAGCAGAAAGACAAAAACGCTCCAGAATATCGCTTATGCAGACATTTTTCACTCTTTTGTCTAGCCATCATCATGGATCAAAGTCATTTCTAACAAATACAGAGGCTCTCCTTTTGCTGAATAGTCTAATTAAATATTTCCACTTTACTTCTACTTTACCTTGTCAAAGACTCTGAAGGCTTCTCTGATCTCCTCCTCACTGTCTGTATCTTTCATCTTCCTGGCCATCATTGTCAGAAACTCAGGAAAGTCAATTGTACCATTACCTTAATAAAATAAATAAATAAAACAAAACCAAATAACAAACCAGAAAAAAGAATGTTGTTATATCCGAGTAATTTACCAGAAAAACTCAAAATCAGATCAGGAAAATTAGCTTATGACAATGCAAGGTAGTTCAAAGTATAAAAGAAGAGCTTTCTGAAAAGTAATGCAACTTCAAGCTCTTGTGCATGTTAGTTTGATCTCACCATCAGCATCTACTTCATTGATCATGTCCTGCAGCTCAGCCTCTGTAGGATTCTGCCCCAGAGAGCGCATGACAGTCCCGAGCTCTTTGGTAGTAATTGTACCATCACCATCCTTATCAAACAGTGAGAATGCCTCCTTGAACTCTGTATGTTTGCAGAAAGAGAACTGTGAGTTGTAATGAAGACTGAATCCAATGAACATTCATTTTTAAAAACCTCTGATGTGGTAAAAAGAACGAAACAGGGGGGGCGGCGAATCTACACAATAGTCAGTGCATTTGCAACAGCTGGGACACTGAACAGACGACCCCTGATAAGAACAGCACAGGCTGAATACAAAGCACTGCAGCTTTAATGTAGACATGCAAGCATTTCTAGGACACCTGACTCAAAACCCTGCTGCTTCTCATTACCCAGGGTCTGATTTTATACCTAGGGAAAACAAATTGAATGCAATTATCTAGTTAATAGTATGGGACCATAATTAGCATACAATCCCATAGACCTGCACATCTTGTATAATCTCTGAGAGCCTAGTTTCTAAGGTTTGTTGGAGAAATTAGGTGTTGCTAAACCTAAAAGAAGCCAAAAAGGCTTGGTTAAGGTATGCACTCACCAGCAATCTGCTCCTCAGTCAGCTGATCAGCCTGTTGAAAAGGGAAAAAGACACTGATAAAACACTGATGCTTCAGTGTGGAAATAACCTCTTTTTCAACCCTGCCACCATTTACAATTATTAAATTGTGCATTGTATTCAAGAAATACAGTTTTTAATGGCAAGTTCAACTTATATTAGGACTAGGCAAATAAGATAAGATAGCATTTAAATCCCAGAGATGGGAAATTCACACTGTTACAACAGCAAAGTAGAGAGGGCAGTTATAAATACATAGCTGCATCATGCCTAAGAACAACAATACTATGCAAAAAACAGAACACAATATACATTATACAAGGTAGAGGAAATATACTTTAGATATAAATATATGTACATATACAGTCCTGGTCAAAAGTTTAAGACCACTTGAAAAATGGCAATAAAAAAAAAAAAAAAAAAATCATATTTGGCATCTTAACAAGGTTCCAAGTAGAGCTTCAACATGTAACAAGAAGAAATAGGAGTGAGACAAAACATTTTTTGAGCATGCAATTTATTGAAAACAATGCTTAAACTGAAACATGCTGTTTTACAGCTCATCAAAAGTTTAGGACCACATGCCTTAAAAAGGCCAAATCTGTGCAAAAATGTGGATTCATTGTCATTTTCTGTCAAGCAGAAAATGTCACACTGTCATGATGTTCTGATGGCAAAGGCAAATAAACATTCCCTTTTTGAACCCTGGTCAGGTTGTTGAACTGCATAAACAGCGTCTCTTGCAACACGTCATCGCTGCTGAGCTGGGACGCAGTAAGACAGTCATTTGGAATTTCTTAAATGATCCTGATGGTTATGGAACAAAAAAGTCAAGTGAAAGGACCCAAAAGAATTTCACCAGCACTGAGCCGGAGGATCCAATTGGCTGTCTGTCAAGACACTGGACAATCCTCGACCCAAATTAAGGCCAATACTGGTGCTGACTGCAGCCCCATAACCATCAGACAGCATCTGAGACTGAAGGGCCTCAAAAACAAAAAACGTCTTCAAAGGCCTCGTCTCCTTGAATGCCACAAAACTGACCGTTTGGACTTTGCAAGAAAGCACCAAACATGGGACATTGAAAGGTGGAAGAAAGTTTTATTCTCTGATGAGAAAAAAGTTAACCTTGATGGTCCTGATGGTTTCCAACATTACTGGCATGACAAGCAGATCCCACCTGAGATGTTTTCTACACGCCACAGTGGAGGGGGGCGCCATAATGGTCTGGGGTGCTTTTTCCTTCAGTGGAAATATGGAGCACAGGAGGTGCAGGGGCATCAAACGGCCGCCGCCTATGTCCAGATGTTGCAGAGAGCATCCCTCATGACTGAGGGCCCTCATCTGTGTGGTAACAACTGGGTTTTTCCAACAGGACAACGCTATAGCACACCATGCCTGCAGGACAAGGTACTTCTTCCAGGACAATAACATCACTCTGTTGGACCATCCTGCGTGTTCCCCTGATCTAAATTCAATTGAGAACCTTTGGGGATGGATGGCAAAGGAAATGTACAAAAATGGACAACAGTTCCAGGCAGTAGATGCCCATCATGAGGCTGTCTTCACCACTTGAAGAAATGTTCCCACTCACCTCATGGAAACGCTTGCATTAAGCATGCCACAAAGAATCTTTGAAGAGATCAACAATAATGGTGGACCTACTCATTACTGAGTTCATGTCTGGAACTTCGATTTCTGTTTTGGGGTAGTTTTCGGGTTCTTTTGGAAGGGTAGTGTGACATTTTCTACCTGACAGAAAATGACAATGAGTCCACATTTTTGCACAGATTTGGCCTTTTTAAGGCATGTGGTCCTAAATTTTTGATGAGCTGTAAAACAGCCTGTTTCAGTTTAAGCGTGGTTTTCAATAAATTGCATGCTCAAAAAATTGTTTTGTCTCACTCCTATTTCTTCTTGTTGCACACCGAAACTCTACTTGGAACCTTGTTAAGATCCAACCATGCAAAATATGATTTTTTTTGCCATTTTTCAAGTGGTCTTAAACTTGATGGGGAAAATAGCGAAATTTGATAAACAAGAAACGAAAAGAAAGACAAATGAAACAGCTGTTTCTCATATTTATGGAAAAGAAATGACTAAGCAGTAACAAATTAAATCACTTCTGGATTGATATA
Organism: Pelmatolapia mariae; assembly: GCF_036321145.2. Lineage (NCBI taxonomy): Eukaryota > Metazoa > Chordata > Actinopteri > Cichliformes > Cichlidae > Pelmatolapia > Pelmatolapia mariae. Next base: position 22,603,018 of record NC_086239.1, read on the forward strand.
AAAACCTTGAAAACAATAATTACAAAGAATTTCCAGCAGGCAAAATGGGGAACACGTGCATCAGGCTCCACTGTGTACACAGGCTCTGCCAATGCAAATGCAATTTAGACAAACTAATTCAAAACAGACTGCAGTATTTTCTGGCAGCTGGACTTGGCCATTACCTATGACCTATGACCTAGATAAAACTATGTTAATACAGCATAAAAAGCTTTACAATAAACTTAAACTGTAGATGTGTTCACATTTTCACATACAAATGTATGTATTTTAAATTAAAGAAAACATGATTATTTTACACACATTGTTTGAACTCATGTAATAATAATTGTTAATAACTAAATGAAAATATTCTGGGAATACTAGAAACAAGAGAGCTCCACCATCTTGAGATATTGTTAGCCGAGCAAACTTGCATTAAATCGGCTCAACCTAAAATCCAACACTGGAGTTTCTGCAGTCACAGTCTGACTTGGCCAGTATTCAATCAATCTGAGAAAAATTACTTAAGGTTTGTAAATGACTTATTTAATTTGTAAATGAAGACAGATTGCCAACAAGTTGCTATCAGTCTGAATGAGTCTTTGTCAACGAGCACAACCCGAGGGGACTCGACTGGCTGCCTGCAGGCTGTACTCTAGTTATATTCCAACAGAACAAGAAGATTATTGAGTGTACATTTAATAGTTAAACAGGAATGTCTAACTATAACAGTGCTTGTATGCCTGACCCCCCCAAACAACAACAAAAAAAAACTGAAGTGAGATAACTTTTTTATTGGATTAAAAAAAAATTTAACTTTGAGGAAAAAATACTCATTTGAAAAAAGAAGAAAAATTGCAGTATGTGCTAATGCAGAGTTGCACATGGTTAAAAATCACAATAATATTGTATCATGACTGAATTATTGTGATTTCTTATTGTGGGGTGTCTGCTGATTCATACAGTGTTCAATATTGTTTTGGCCACATTCACACACACAAAATAAATTAATTAATCAAACAAGGAATTTAAACTAATGTAACACAAATTCATTCTTCAAGTTCATCTGAGACATAATTGTGCGCTCCATGTGAAGCCTTATCAGGCCTGTCCAAGTCAGTCAACATGCTCACTTCAGGCTGAGAAAGTGCGATGAGGGACTGGTATAAATACTCCACAGCCCGAAATACACACGCCTGCTATAATTAGTGAGACACGAACAGGGTCGCCAATGTAGCACACTGAATATCACCGCAACTAACCACCTCCTTGAGTCTTTTAAAATAAAAATAATTAATTTAAATAAAATTAAAAAAAAATACATTATGTTAAGGCTTGGTTAAAAAAAACAAACAAAAAAATAAAACAAAAAACAGATTAAACCCTTTGAATGTGCCTTCTGCTTTGCATACTCCTTCAGGATGTTTGTTAGAAAACTGGGAAATACCTGCTGCATAAAACAGACCATTAGAGTCTGCAACAATTTAGCACTGACACTAATTCGTTGATGGGGATAAGCTGATAATGCTATATGTAATACTGCCTAAGGACTCACTGTGCATTTGCTGTTGAGCTAATGCCTCGAATAAACATGTTTTCACTGTATCCACATGCTCTTGCACCACAGACAATGGACAAATGAACTTGCTTTTTCAAAACCAAACAGATTAAAGCCAACATTTCTGTAGCAGAATGTCTGCAGTGGTGGTGGTGGTAATGCCATGCATTCAAGTCAATTTCAATGAGTCACCCATTTGAGGGGAAGGGGGGTAGGCAGAAGGGAGCATGGCAGACTGCAGAGTATCCAGTCTGCTCACTGCCAACCAATTCAGTGTTGCTGAAGCAAGCAGTGTCTGGATCAGAGCACAGCTGGAGGATTTATACAGCTGCTGTAAAAAGTACTGCTGGCTTTCAACTCATCAGTACCCTACAGAGCATGTCACATATTCTTATGTTGACAATATTTTTCTGAAGTGCAGCCAGTTAATCATATTTGCAAATGGTGTTTGAGCAGCATGTGAATAAATTGGATTTTGTAGCTGTCCAAGTTTCCTTACTTGGCAAAGACAGCAAGGGTCTCTTACAGTATGCAGATGAACAACAGACGATACATGATAAGACAAAGATATAGATATTCACATGCAAGTCTATATTAGAAGTATTTAAAATAGTTAGATCCCATCTTGGAGGGTGCACTGCGGGTCCTGACAGCCGACTGCACCAGGCATGCTTGGTTCAATGCGGGGGGAAGGGAGGCGAAAAAGGAGGGGTGGAAAAGAGGATCATTCAGCAGAAGCAGAATGCGGTTCAACGTTATGGCGCAATACGTAACGCAGGACATGGTGTCATGGTGGTATTGAATCTACTCCCAAATTGTTGCAGCGCCTGGCTGAAAGCTTTGCAATATGACAAACAAGTGTTGCTACCTGTGAGCCGTATTCTTATGTAACCCCAATCGGTGGTTGAATACGACCCCTTTTTTCTCGCTTGTTGCGCATGTCCGAGTCCGTTCAAAACACCCTGCTGATGTGGCTAACACAGATACTGCCCGTGCTGCAGCACCTTATGTGGCATGTCGAAAATGACAGTTACCCAGAGTCCCGATGTCTTTCTCGCAAGATTAACGAGATGGGTAAAGATCACATTCACACTGGACGGTCTATTTTTACACAGCACCTTCACCGGCACCACGCCCACTCTCGAGTCCAACCGAACCAATAAATAAATAAATGAATAAGTGAGCAAAAAAAACAAAAAAAAAAAACACAACAACCCAAAAAACAAATGCCACAAATATGTGTCCAAGCACGGAGACTGCAACCACATTATCAACAACTCTGCTAATCAACCGAATGAATGGTGTTATATTTGAGCATTAAACAGGCCGTTTGTGTCCTCTCACAATACGGCGTGTGTGCTGCGCATTTGGCAGACACTAATAAATAAAACGTTTCTCTTCTCTTCTATCTCGTCAGCTGTTAAGCACACATAAAACCACCGATCGAAAATTGCGATATATAGACGATAAAATGATTTAAAAAAAGAGCGTTGTATGCACGTCCGGTGTGGGATTTTTCTGCAGTCTACCAATATTAAAAATGCCATTGTGAAGGGAAGCCGGAAGACTAGAAGATATGCTTTATTGCTTTAGACCGTATGCATTTACGATTATATTACGCATTAAAGTGTCGCATGAGGACATTACGATGTAAACGATTCATAGCTAAGGCTAGCTAGCTTACGTTAGCTAGCTTACACTCACCATCGTCCCGTTGACTTTTCAAGCTCCGTGAAGATGAAAAAAAGCTCAGTTAAATGTGTTGTATTTTACTTACTTAGGGATCACTTACTCAAATAGAACAATAAAATAAAACAGGACTTTAAGTATAACAAATGCTTCGGGAAATCTGTGTAGACAGTATCCTTCTGTTGCAGCAGAGTTGCCCGGAAACCTAAACCAGCGACGTGCTGTACCACAGTTTGACAGCCGTGTATCCCTCCGCCGCTGTCTTGTACGTTTTTAGTCCCACTGAATCAACTGTCAAAATGGAAAAACAGGAGCATTATAAAGCTCGTTCTGTTGCGGTAATCATTCACTGTTTATCGCCTAATAATTATTTGACACTTAACAAAGAGCAAACCACAATTTTTGCTGCTTTACAAAATCAAACCGCGCAAAGATACTAGCCCTATTACCACGTCTCATAAACAGTCTATGGGTGAAAAGAGTGTTCCAGTGATCATACTGAACACAATACTAATGGGCTTTTTTAAAATTACAGGGCAATTTCTGTACCGCTCATTAATTTAAAAACCATTCGTGCACAAAATACTAAAATATACATTTGTGGTTGAAATTACACTTGTCCTGGGACAAAATACTCCAAAACATCATCTCAAATCCAAAATAGGTCTTCAGAACACCTTCCAAAATGGCTTTTTCTCTTGTCCAAGCTTCTTGATCAAATCAAATCGCATATACAAATTGGACAAAAGTATTAGTGTGTCTGAAGACCCCAGAAAAACTTCCAACACACAAATGAATGACTTAGCAACGCCGAGAACAGTCTAAAAGAAATCAGTCACTTAAACCACAATGCACAATTTAAAGATTATAAATATCTTTCTATAAATTTACTGACAGTGATTCAGTAACAAATGTTCCACAATTCAGACTCTCTGCCGACGACAATAACAAAGACAAAGACAGTGATGTTCCCATTTTAAAACCTGTTTTTTTCCAATTGCCAATTACAGTTTTTCTCAGTTCCTAGAATGCCTGACAATATGTATCCATCTAAATATGTGCTGCACAGAAATAGAATCTGAGGTTGCAGACCAAGAAAAATTCCACTTCTGCAGAAGAGACATCTTCAAGCTAGACTGAAGTATGTTAAGGATAACCTGGAGAAAGATTATGCATGCTAGAAAGACATCTTTTGATCAGATGAGACGAAACTAGAACTCTATGGCCATAAAGGTGTTGCTTATCTTTGAAGAAAGATGAAGAAGCATTCAACCCAAAGAACACCATTGCTACAGTGAAACATGGTAGTGGAGTATTATGATGTGGGGATGCTTCAGTGCGTGTAGAACTTGGAATCATAAAGAAAGAAGGATATGTGAAGATTTTGAAAGACAACCTTAAAAAATCTGCAGTAAAACTGGGTTTGGTTGTCGCTTTGCCTTCCAGTCTGTCTGCCAATGATCCAAAAATATGTTGTTTCTGGTGGAGAACTACCTCCAGGAGATCAAAGTGAACGTTATGGAGTGACCTGCGCAAAGACCTCACTTGAATCCTGACTGGATGGTGTACTGAGTATTGAAAAGTTGTCTTGAACAGCAAACATCAAAAATCCAAAACCAGAGGAATTCTTTCTCTGTTATGACTTTGTCTCTGTGGCAGTGCCTAAATTGAAGGACCAATAGAAGCATCAACATAAAAAAATAGCCTACAGACTGGTGCTTTTTTTGTACTGCCTCCTGGTGACAGTGCACAGCTACAACTGGTCTGCAAAGGTCTGTGTAGAAGCATGGTGTGGATGTGGGTATATTCATCTTGTTTACAATTTATGGTTGTGCACTGAGATTGCCCACTTTAAGGTGAGACTGTGTTTCTGTGTGTTTAAGATTTTTGAATGCATATGACTAGCATATATCAGACTTAGTGCCATTTCCTTATAGTTTCACTTCGGTAAGTACTGTGAAGAGTGAGAGAGCAGGCTGATCACAATGTATAGAATGGTTGGGCAGAGGGGAAAAAAACAGCTTAATTATGCATGGGTGATGACAGGCCTGCTGATTAGATCCTGTATTTAGTGAGGCTCTGCCTGTTTATACAGACATTTGTTATATGACTTTATCACTCACCCATCCAAATCATTGAGTTCAGGTGTTCAAATCACTTCTATGGCCACAGGTGTATAAAGTCAAGCACCTAAGCAGACGGTATTTACAAACATTTGTGAAAGAACGGGTGCTTAGGGTGATAGGATGCCACCTGTACAACAAATCTAGTCATGAAATTTCCATGCTATTAAATATTCTATAGTCAACTGTTAGTGGTATTAGAACAAAGTGGAAGCAATTGGGAATGACAGCAAGTCAGCCACAAATGCCATATCACAGAGCGGGGTCAGCAGATTTTGAGGTACATAATGACAAAGGTCACCAACTTTCTGCAGAGTCAATCATTAGACCTCCAAACTTCATGTGGCCTTCAGATTAGCTCAAGAACAGTGCGCAGAAAGCTTCATGGAATATGTTTCCATGGCTGAGTGATACGTGACTGTATTGTCATAGTCCTTGGTCGATAACCCAGTGTTTGTTGTTCATGGTTTTAGTTCTCTTGATGTTATGTTTTATACTTATAGCTTCTTGTTTCTGTTTCTGTACCTTCCCGGTGTTCCATGTTTGGTTACCTTTTTGTCTCTGTGTTTCATGTTTCCTCTGCGTCCAGATCTGTCATGTTTCACGTCTCAGTGTCTAGTCTGCGTCTTTGTGAATTGTGCCATGATTCCTGCTTTATTTTGATAGTCACTCTCCTGTGTGCAGTGTATCTAATTTTGCTTGTCTTATTATGTTTGCTTACTCTCTGCTGTGCTCTCCTGCTGTGTCTCATCCCCTCGTTATCCTTCAGTGTATTTAAGCCCTGTGTTTCTATCTGTCAGTGTTGTGCCCTCATAATACTGTGTGGTTTTTTCTTCTGTGCACCCTGTGGCTTTGATCCTAGTTTCTAGCTTCTCAGTGTTCAGTTATTCATTTCCAGATTCTAGTTTAGGTTTTATTTTTGCAAGTTTATTCAATGGAGTTTTCTGCTACAGCGCAATACGGCTGCCTCTTTTAGTTCACCCTTGTCTCCGAGTCCTGCGTTTTGGTCCAGTTCTGCCTGCCACACAGTCAAACCATGACATGTAATGTGCCGAGTGTAGAGTTTGATATGGTGTGAATATGATGTGGGGCTGAATGCTGCTGGGCTTGGACCCTTAGTTCCAGTGAAATGAACTCTTAATGCATCAGCATACCAAGACATTTTAAACAGTTTCATGCTCCCAATTCCTCAATTCCTAGAACATCTGACAGTATTTATCCACCTAAATATGTGCTGGGTTTCAAGTGTTCTCCTTTGAATCTCTCATCTTGTTGGTGATGACCATGTTCACAAACTCCCTCTAATGAGGCTCTATTAACAACCTTTGTCTCCACCATGTGGTTGTCTCTCAGTCCTACAGAAGAAGTACTCTCTGAAGTTTGTGAAGATGGCCAATAAGTAGTGGAATGAATTTCTTCTGACACTAATCGTTTCCTTGGACTTCTACCTCCACCATCTCCTCCTAGAATAGGAGCAGTGCGTTTTCATACCTGGGCTGTTTAGTCTGTTTAAATTGAGCTCTGGTTTAATTTTCCACTTCAGTGGGGCTTGTTTGTGAACACAGTAATCAGACTTGAGTGCAAGCCACACAACTGCACCAGGATCCTTTAGAGGAGGTGTTTTGTCTCACTTTGATTCCTCATAAACTCCTCAGCAGCTTGTTTATGGTGAGTGGTGAGAACATGATGTGACCTTGATCCTGTACATTCTCTGTTGTTTCCTGCTTCTGATTAGTCCTATGAAGGCAGCACATCTTTCAAAAGTGTGAAGCAGTGTGCTATTATGAATACATCTCTTTGAAATTCATTTGGCACTATGCTCATATAGTTTTGCTTGAAACATCCAGGGTACAGCACTTTCTTTCTAGTAAGTGGATGGAACAATTTCAAGTGTCAGTTTGTTTTTTTCACACAGTTTGGCTTACAGTTTTCATGGTGTTTTGCAACTAAACCACAGGAAAAAGGTTTAGCAATAATAGCTGTTTTTGGTGAGGCATAAGTAAGCAATCCAGTAAAACTGTAGTTTCAGCATACTGATACAGAGTACATCCTCCTAAGAAACAGCTTATTTATTTATGTCCTCTGTAATGGACAATTGTTTGGTCACTTAACAAAGAGCTGTATCTTTTGACTTATTTGAGCTACCCTCTTAGGTCCTGATGTATGACATAGAGGAAATCCTCGACTTTCCATTGATATCTCAGGTGTTTGGGTGGCCTCTTTTAACTCCAAAGGGGAAGGAAATTCCAAAAAAGGTTTAATGGGAAGATCATTTTTTCCTCGCTTCTCAGGAGGATATAGTGTATTTTCTATGTGAACATCAGTGAGGAACTTTTTAATGTGATTTACAAATACTCCAGCAGAGGGAAGCATTGCTCTAGGATTGCCTACCCACCAGCTAAAGCTGGCCTGTCACAACACTGAGAGTGACTCAGTATTCATCTCTTCGTGAAGTTTTAGACATGAAAGATTAAGTTCCAAGAACTAATGGATAGAAGAAAGCAATCATCTGCAACCAACACTACCAATCCTAACACTCAGCCTTTTCTTTGTATTTTATACCCAGTTATAGATGCCAGATAGGGTAACACAGGGTGTCACACAAACAATATCACATCAAAATACAACCACTGCTCTTCTTGTTATTAGAGTAGCAGGGATTTGGTTATTTACCCTTTTCTTAACTACACTGACTCATCAAAGGAGAATAGTGTAGGCACCACTCCCTCATCTATAAATATTGATAGGTGTTTGACATAATGGAGGTAAGTTAAGTGGGAGATCTTCAGTGAGGATGATCTTGAACTGACAGCTCAGTTAACAACAAAGCTCCCTGGGAAAAAAAATCAACCATAAAAATCTAATTATAAGCATCCCACATATATGATAGATTCCAACACAACAATAGTTTCACACCAATAGAAAAATGTGTCACAGCAATGCATCCATCAACCATTAGTTGTTGTTAGTTGTGGCCTGTGACTAAAATGAAATGAAAAGTAGCTGAATTGTTGTTGCAAAAATCAGATTGTTGGGTGCTGAAGCCCTTACTATGGCAGACAGAAACATTCTTGTGAGATTTGTGAGGCTGTAATCAGAGGGTGATCCATTTTTTCGGGGGTCCAGCTGTGTGCTTTTGGTTCAGACCAATCAGCATCCTAGCATCATGGTTAAGTTCATGTTTTAGCTGTGTCAGTGTCTTAATGGCTCATTAAATCTTTCAAGTTAGATTTTTAGTGAATGTGTTTAGTAAACTGTCTGGTCTGTCTCCTGGTTCAGTTGAAATGGCATAGTTCAATATGTCTGGAGTGGATAGAATCCTGTTTAAAAACACACCCAGACGACCTAAAGTGTCTCCAGCTATTACCGTGAGAGTCTGGTCTGGGTATTTGTCAAAAAATGTTGGCATGAGTAATTGAGGAGAATTTTGCTCATGCCTCCTTTTTTAGGCAATAAAACTACTTGGATAGGTTAATTCAAATGAATTTGGGAGGACCCGGTGAAAATCCTGTCCACTGATGAGTAAGGAAGTGGAGCATGGAAGAAGGCAGAAATGTGTTTTCTTTCCAACAGTGGGCTACTGTTAGAGTAAATTCCCTTTATACAGTAGGACTTCATCATGAGCATCTCTGACCATTCATGGCCTACCTCCCACGGCTTATAGTGTCTGGAGACTTCTTGGTAGTTCTCAGTCGCAATTTTGTGAATATGCCTGCTATCTAAGCAATGTTTGTCATCTCATTTCTTTGGGGAAATGAAAAATCAAAACAAATTATGAGCCTTGAGTTTCTTTTTACTTTGATCATAAAACAGATATAGGTCTTGATGTCTGGTGATTGGGGGTTGTGGTAAATAAAGATAGCATTTAGAACTTCAAATATTTATTTGTATTCAAAACAAATCCTTTTCATATCTCCTCTTTTCTGGGTGTCCGGCACCTATAAGGTGTGGGGCACATCCACTGCACATCCCCTGGCTCTAACTCGGGAGGTAGAGTGGGTTGTTCACCAGTTGAGTATTTGGGAAAGAAACTAAACCCGGTATTGTTTCCCATGCCTCCATCTGGGTGTTAATGGGTGATTGACAGTTATAAGCATTTAGAAAACAGAGAGAAAAACCACCCACACATCTGTGGGGGAAAAAACACAAGCCCAGGCAATGTTTCTGTAATCTTTTACTGTCCAATTTAGGTAAGTGAATTGTAGCCTCAGATTCCTTTTCTTACCTGAGAGGAGTGGTATACTATGGGTCTTGACCACTTGTGCATGCCTACATGGGCTGAGTTGCTGTGATGGTCTGATTAGTTATTTCTGTTTTGGTGATAATGAGCAGTTAAACATGTATACCCAGTCTTGAAGTGGATGACTAGTGGCTAACAAACAGACAGTATGTTTTTTTTTTTTTAAATGTTAAAATAATAATAGAGAACAGACGTGATTAAAAACAACAACAACTGGAATTATGGAATTTCCTTGCTTGTGGATACCTCCTAATTTGATTGACATTTTCCCCAGAGCTGCTCTGTGAAGGAAATTGTAGTGATGGCTGCTGTGTAGTAAACTGTGAGATACCAGCAGGCCCAGTGCCTTACACAGTGATAATGAACTGTGGCGTGTCATGAGATGTGAGGTATCTGATGAGGACATTTCGTATTATATTAAGCTGGCCCCATATATCAGCATGACAGAGTCTGGTCTGGCTGTCGATGAATTAGTTGCATATGGCAGAATTAGTAATGCTGTTGACAATGCGGGTGTGAGTGGAATTTTTATGAGAATTTTACTCTTGCTGTATTGTTTTTTTGTGTGCCGTTCTGTTAGTCTACGCTTTTTGTTGTTGTTGTTGTTTTTTGTTTTTACATTGTTCTACATCATTTAGTCACTAAAACTACTTGGATAGGTTTATTTGGGATGTATTCTGGTGTGTAGCTGAGGAGTAGCTTGTCACCAGACAACAACTTTACCACCTCACCTTTGTGTCTCTCAAAGACCTTTTCCATTGGTCTGCATGATAGTGAATAATGGCAAAAATGATGTGTTTATTCAACAGTGAGGTAATTTTAGAACAAAATCCCTTTTACAGTATGACTTTATTCATTAAAATTGTAATGAGAGAGAATAGAGAATTTAGAGAATTTAATTGTCATTTGGCCCTAAATTGCTCTTGTAGGTGCAACCTTTAAATACTCAGTTAGAATGGAGGTTTTGGTCACGTCTGCTAAAGGCAGCTGTAGCCAACACAGAGATTGAGTCTGCAGACTCTGCTGGCAGACTTTGCAGATCAGTTCTGCCAGCAGACTTTGAGCAAAGTCGATGGCCTACATCCAATGGTCTGTGGTTTCTGGAGACCTCTTAGCGGTTCTCGATCACAGCTTCAGGAAATGTGTGCTGTCTCAGCATTGGTTTCCTCAGGCAGGAAACCACAAGTGTGGAGCTGAATTATGTCTACTGAGTGGGTGTTTATGGCACATAAAAATGGCAGTTAGGAAACTCATCAAATGTTCACGTACACCTTTTTCAGTCACAACTTCCTTAAACAGTTATTTTTCATCATGACAGTATGTCAAACAAAAGAAAGTAAACCTTTTTGTTTTGCTTGTTTTTTTTGTTTTTGGACAAATGGAAAGCTGCATTATTTACACATGGGTGCAGCTGACGGCAGTAATTAGTCCTGTTATCCCTTCCAGTACTGGTCCATGGCCTGGGGGTTGGGGACCGCTGGCTTACATGATGTGCTTTGAACAAACATGGCTAAACCAACATTTCCCAGCCCTGTCATGATTGCTGGCGGCAGATCATATGTTTTAAGTGAGGACTCAAATGCAGACAACACAGCTGAGACGGAAGTGAACGAAAGCGAGACGGTTTATTTGGGGCTGATGGCATAAGGCAACAAAGTCAGAGGTAAAGAGATGAAACTGGGAGAGCTAACCTCAACATCTCACGGTGAGCGGATGGGAACTCACGCGCAGACTGAAAGTCACAGTCTCAGTCTGCGCACAGCTCTTTATTTACAGAAAACACCAATAGCTAAATATGTACAGCTGGTCCCAGAGGTCCATAAGGGTGATCCAGAGAGGGGGGAAGGGTCTCTCACACCCGCGCTCCACGACAGTAGCTCCCACTCTGAGAGACTGGGTTGGTCACAGGTCGGGGGAAACTGTTCACAGGAGAAGGGAAGTCAAAAAGAAACAGCTTATGAAGGTATATCTTAGATCTTTTCACAAAGCTAGAATCTAACACTAACGTGTCAAGCACAATCATCCAACGACGAGGAAATCTTAGCTCCGGCTTTAAATGGCATAGAAACACGATAGCTGAGTGATTGGAGACAGGTGCGTGGGCCAAAGGTGGAGGCCTGCAGTGAGATCTGCCCAGGCATGAGAGAGAGCAGTATTACAATAAATAAATGTAGCCTCGTGGGGCCGGCCTGGGATACACAGGGACCATGACAAAACACTAAACACTTTAACAAAGGAAAGGTGGATCATGGAACGTACCCACCAATGACCAAAGGGAAACGGTATGACGAGGGAAGTGGAAACACACGGGGAACACAGCTGGGATGAAAAGACATAATGACACAGGAAGAAGCAAAACTGAACACAGGACACAAGCTGTCAAAATAAACCAGGAAATAGACTAAGATGCAGACTAGACGCTTGGCTCGACCACAACTGACCAGAACAGGAAAATATTTTTTAACTTGACTAATTAAACTAAGAAGAATGGGACCACAAAAGGAATTTAATTAAATAAACTTCAAGTCATCCGGAACTGAAGCTAAGATCTGAGCACACAAAGCCATAAAGAGCCCATACAAATCATTCGAAGATAACAAAATTAAAAAGAACTACACATTGGGTCGAAAACTCAGGACCATGAGTATTGTAAGTACTAGTCACTGTTACAGAACAGTTATAGATTTTGCATTTTACATTAAGTGGAGGTTTAATTTAATCTGTTGAAAAAAGATAAAATCTCTATCATCAGTGAATTCTTTATGGCTAGCAATATGATTTAGGTGTCAGTACCAGTAAACAGGAACTCTGAGGAGAGTTGTGTAGAGATGACTGCTGTTGACCCTATGGTGTGTGCTTTGCATGCATAGAGAGGATTTCTTTCTTTCTTTCTTTTTTTTTTTAAACACTGGACCACTTTCAGAATCATTTTATCATTTGCATGATTTATAATAAGCCTTCATCTATTTTACTGTAACTGTGTCTGGTCTGTCCCCTGGTGTAGCTGAAATGCAATAGTTTATTATCTAGTCATCTGGCAGACTGTGAGTATGTCTGGAATAGATAGAATGCTGTTTAAAAACACACCCATACAACTTAAACTCTCTCCAACTATTAGCATGAGAGTCTGTATTGGCTGTTGAGAGATTTGCTGTGCATTGAAGTGTTATTTATTTTGTGGAATGTTAGCATGAGTAATTTAGGAGAATTTTACTTTTGCTTCCTTTTTAGGCAATAAAACTACTTGGATAAGTTTATTCCAAATGAATTTGTGAGGTGTAGCTTGTCACAACAGCTTTAGCAGAAACTCTCTCAAAAGACCCTGTCCACTGATGTGCAACCAAGTGGAGCATGAAAGAAGCCAAATGTGCTTTCTTTCCAACAGTGGGCTACTGTTAGAATAAATTCACTTTTACAGAAGGGCTTCATTATTTAAAGTTTTAATGGAATAAAGAAAACTGAATTGGAATGCGATATGTGTTCTGATGGATGCCCGCTATAAAATTTCAGTTACAATGGAGCTAAAATCAAGTCTGAAGAGTCAGATCTTACTGCGCTTAAGCATTGGCTGCAGAAGTTTGAGGTGTTTTCGTGTGTGTCTTTGTGATGCAGGTGCAGATAGGAGGTCGACGAGGAGCGGATGTGGATGAAGAGAAGGTCGAATGGAGACATCAGGATAGGTTCTGGAAGAAGACAGACATCATTTGGTATTCTAGCAGTATAAAAACTGTATGGCCCGAACTCACAGAAAGGTCCAGCGCTGTAACTTGTAAAGTTCAACTGCTGAAGAAAATTAAATATTTTTAAATGATAGGTATTTTTCCTGTACTTCCTTCTGAAAAATTTGAACACTACAAAAGCCTGCTTGATTCTTCTCTGGGTATTAAAGGCCTACCTTTATATGCCTGCGGCTTGTGGTTCTGAAAATCTCCCTATGGTTCTCATGCTCAGTGGTGCTAATTTTGGTCATTTAACCCTGGAGAACCCATGGGGTCAGATCCGACCCCATTGGGTTTCTAGGGAAACCATGGGGTCAAATTTGACCCCATGGGTTCTCCAGAGTTATAATCGTTATAAGGCTGAGGTGAGATTGAGGAAGTCAGCTAAGTGAAGATGAGTGACTAAATGTTTCTCCCACTGACAATAATTTGTCCAGATAAACAGAATCTACTTCCTGGAAGTCAGAAGACATTTTCAATTTCTATAAGCCAGGAACTAGTGATAAGATCTATAAACAGCAGCGAAAATGTGGATTTGTGTGGTTAGGGGAAACCTACTTTTTGGTCACTGAACTGTGACATGGCTAACCTTGGGTAGCATATACTTCAGTGGTTGATTGTTAATCTTAGAACAAGCCCAGGGATGAAATTGGGGTTCAAGTTGTGGCAGGTGTGCTTTGACTCATTCTACTTTACCATCATATAATTATCGGTTTACTGGAACAGCGTAGGGGTCATTTTCCAGGCACACATACAATCCCTGAGAGTTCCTTTGGTTTTGTGTTAGACAGGGTGGCTTGGTATTAACATCTGCCAAATCAAACATGCAGAGCCTCCCTCAATAAAAGCAGCTTTTTACCCATAACTGTAAGCATAGCATCTGCAAAAGTAATTAGTCATACATACATAAGGAAATAGATATGAGAGGATAAAAGTCGGAAGCAAGTTACACTCTAAGGCAACTGGTGAAAAATAACAGGATTTTTTCTGCCATTTAAATGTTAATCTATTACTAGTTATGTTTTTGTAGCATGAATTCCTGTGGGGAGTTCTTTATCAGTAGGACAGGCTGTAAATCTGAAAGAAAAAAACAGTTAAAAACTCTAAATTTATGCCCTCATTCATAGTTTCCAAAGATGGATTGGAGTCTTTGCTGTGCTGACTCTGGACCCCAGGTCTTATGTTTGACACCTGCTTTAAAGGTATATGGACTGTATTGTATATGGACTAACTGAAAACTCAAAGCAATAAACATTTCACAGATTATTCACCAGCTGAGTTATTCCATATACTTTCACTCTCTATTTACCTTTCACATACACCTATGGGCAATTTGCAGAATTTAATCTAACATAAATATCTTTGGACGGAGTGAGACAATTCAAGGAAAACCATGCAACCTTAGGTAGAACCTAGGTAGAAATCCAGAACTTTCATGCTAAACAGTCAATGCTAAACAGTCACGAGCAGTTCTCTATTCCCTGGTTGGCATTAGTTCATGTGTCTCTGATTCTATAGCATATAGTTTTGACTTTAGCTTCATCACAAAGGCATTTGCCAAAAACACCAGGAGCACATGCTGTGGCCTGAAATGGAAACTGTTTGTAAATGCTGTTTATGCAGAGTTTCACCTCCAATAAAAACCATTACCAGTGATTTAGAGTCAGAAAGACAGTTTTATTAGCCTGTAGTTTAGCATATTATCACACATCCACTTCAGTGTTCCCTGGCTAGAGTTCAGCACCCCCAAAAGTGGCACCCGCATGGTGCTATTTCTAAGCCCACTGTACTGAGTGCTCTCTCTCAGAGAAGACTATGTTGCAACCACTGTGAAATTTTTTAGCGTGCTTATGACTTTTTCTGTATGTATTTCTGTATTTGTGGTCTGTAATATTGTATAATAATGTACACACACACACACACACACACGCACGCGCGCGCGCGCGCGCGCGCGCGCGCGCACACACACACACACACACACACACACACACACACACACACAAGAAATGCTGCTAAGTGTTTCCTTGAACTATGACAATGACATTGAGTTAGACGTGCCGCTTTTTGATGTACTTGGCTCAGTACCGTAGGAAGTTGCCTTCCTTGTCCTTCCTTTTTTTTTTTTTTTGACTAATTTATGGCAGGATTATACTCTGACAGAAGAAGGAAGCTTTTAACCTTTGTCTGTGACTTCATATCCTTTTGCCTCAGTGACATTTAAACATCTGTCATAATAAACTAATTAACCTTCTAATTGTGTTAAGGGTCAGTTTGACCCATTCCAGTTTTTGTGTTGACCAAAGTACTGGTCATCCTTTCTTTTTCTTCATGAAAGTTTAAAAAAATAAATACATTAATATTAAACACAAATATTTTAGATGGAAAAACCCTAAATACAAAAAATATTTGTGAGAAAGAGATGAATAGGCAAATTTTATAATAAAGAAAAAGAAAGAAAAAAAGTTAGAAAAGAAACTTTGAAAGCTTAAAAATAGTACTTGTTGAGTTTTACAACTTAATTCCAGAGTGCAAATGAAAGGCATTAAAGTGTCTTTTCCCTTCCTGCTCATGCAACACCCATCCTGTGTAATTTCCTCATGGTCTTTCCCAAGCAATGAACTCAGTATAAATTCTGGGAAAAACAGAAGTGATGTATTTCTGAATGGGTCAACCATTCTATGATGTTGATGTCATAGTAAATACTGGAGCAATAAATACATTGATCTTGTTTATCTTATATAGACTATATGCCATATAATAACAAATTCACAATAAATATCAGAAAGGAGTTAAAGGTAAAGTAAGTACCTGAAGTTATTTAATAGAAATAAAAGAATGCTGTACTCATAAATATACATTCATTAGTGTGTAATTACATTTCCAACAACTTGATGTGTTCCCATAAACTTAGAATGAATATATTAAAAAGACATAGGAGCTGACAACGGTTTGTGAAAGCCGCCTTGTTGTCTTGCAATCTTGAATACAGTGGCTAAGATGGACATCAGTGTTCTGCCTAATAACATTTTATATTTGTGTGGCTAGAGGCTGGCCACATACATAGCAGTGTCAATTTAAAAATCACAACTATCTCTTTCAAAAGTATATAACATTTGTGCATGTATGTTTTCCCTTATGTCTTTCTCATCCTCCTCCAGCACTCTCCATCCTCCCTCATTTTCACCTCAAGCGGATAGGTAAGAAAACTGAATCACATTTACTGAACTCTACTGATATCTACCTTTAAATTTGTTGTCCGGTGTATGGGGTTTTTAATCACAGGACTGACTCTTCCGGTGCTCTTTAAAATGTAACTTTAATGAGTTTTGCTGCACATTTTTGTTTATAGCTTTTTTTGTAGCTGTAGTGTGTGTGAGTGCAAGAATAGTTGCACATAAGTGACAGTATGAATGCACTCACTGTTTAATTATGTTTTTTATTTGTTATGGAATAGCAAAGTAACTTGAGCCAAATCCCCCCTATCAGAGTTAGTTGCCTGTCCACTTTACATAGTCTGGTGCCAATACTGTGTGGGAGAAAACCTGAGTAGTTGAAGGATCTTGCACAAGAACCTAAAAGCATCGTCCAATTACAAGGTTTGAACAGAGAACCTTTTTACTGGCAGGAAACATCTGCCAAATCAAACATGCAGAGCCTCCCGAAACACCTCTATCACTTATATTCATGTCTTTTTATGATAGCAATATTTTATTTACTCCATAAAATACATTTTTCTTTAGGACAGCAAACACCACCAAACAAAGATCATAAGTTCCACCCACATCTCCATCTCCGAGTTAATCAAGAAAAAAAAATGCAACGGACAGGAGGAAGGAAGGAAGAAACGGCAACGGATCATTGATGCAGGAGCCAAAATGAGTCATATTTAATACTCCAAGTTAAGGCTTATAAAAACAGTTGTGTCCTGTATAAAATTTGTCCTTCGCCCCCCAAAATCCCAGTTGTATTACACCATGAAGTCATTGCATTCAGTAAATAGGGAAGTTGTTATAAAAGAAAAATTGCTGTGGGAGTTCCACATCTCTGAACTTCCCCAGTGGCATTAAGATTTTGTACACACCGGGAGATTCCACCGCCATTTATAGGAAGTCTATAAATGGAATGGAAAAACATATCTTACGGAAATGTTTGTCAATAGGTTCATGTCCTGACCCCCTCTCTAAAGTTTACCACATTAGTATAACTTTGTGGGTGGACCATTATGTTTACATTTTCACTGGTATGTAGCCCACACATATTATCACAGGAGGGCTGCTGTACATGAGCAATACCAGCAGACTTGGCGAAGCAATTCACTGGAAAGATTCAACACATTCACATGGTTTCATTCAAAACAAGATCGTCTCGCCCTTGTTTTCCCCCAGTAGTTTTCCTGAGTGCCATCGGTTCCAGGCAGCATACCTTTCTTCATTGTCACATGTAAAGGCTGGAGACTGATTTCCTTCCATGAATGCTTTACAGCAATTTGAGGTAATAAGCAACAGCAATAAAGCAAGTAATATTTGTACATTATTTTATCAGTCCACATCCTCACTACTTAGAGAACAGTTTCTCCAGTTGATAATATGTTGGTAACACATGCTTCTGAGTCTATATGTGGCTTTAACTGTATCTTACGGTCCCTGTGCATCTCAATGATCCACCTTCACTCCCCGTTGTGAGCCACAATAATACTGAATGAACCTGCTGTCTTCCAGTTGTCATAAACACACTTATAAACTGGACAATATGTGTTCTGCTAGTTTTTGCTTTTCTCTAAACTCTCTGTGCTTCCACTTTAATATTTTCCCCCTTTTCTTTCTGTAAAAGAAACCGCTTCTGTGTTTTGTAAATGTGAACATGAGGCCTACTTCCAAAAATTAAAAAAAGTATTCCCTCACTTCAGTGGCATGTCAGGTATTTTTGGTGTGTCCCTTAAAGCTGCCAGTATGCTGTTACTGGTGTTTTCCCTGTTGTGCACAGTACATTTTTATTTGCACCATATTCCAGTGGGAATTGCGGGCTTAATGGGAAAGAATCACAAGTAAAGGTTGATTCAGTGCCAGTTGCAATGTGTTTCCTCGACTTTGAGCATTTTAAATTCCCTTCCACATAGTCATTGTTAGAAAAAACACACAAGATAAGAAGATAGGGAGAGGTTGTTTATTGTTTCAAAAGTGACTTCATACATCATTCTCAGCAAAGGTCACAAGCCAACCACGCTTCTTCATATTTTGCCAGCAAAATGGGAAATAGATGCAACAGTTTGTTTAACATAGTGCAAACATAAATCGACACCCTTCCACTGATATCATTTCTGATGGGGCTTTGGTGTACAGTATATGGATCAACTGGAGGCCCAGATCCATCTCTGTGGTCCACTGTCAGCACTTTGCTATATTTTTTTTCCTGTTTCTTAAAGACATCACTTTCAAATACTGTTCACTTGCATACCTTCCAATGTGACAAGAATAATTGAAAAGAAAGGATGAGCATATCGCTTTCATGTTATGTATTATGCGGTTGTGTGATGAAGCCAAAAAAGTCATTCTTTATATTCTGATTTCTAAAGTACATGATTAAGTTTTTAAATATTAACATTATTTTAAATTGTTCCCAGATCTTTGAAGGGTGCTGTAACATTTTTGTATTATATATGCAGGTTTCATATAAAGACACATCTGTGTTTTTTAAATAAATGTCGAGCTAGTGGAAATCAGCAGTAAGGCATTTTCACATGAATTATCTCACAAACAGTGTTTTTGCCAGTCTTGTCTTGTCATCATGTCATGTCAGCAGTTTTTCTGTAATGGTGCTTGAGTGTTTATGAAACCTTTTGTATAGCTCCCACTGTTTGCACCTGTGAGTGAGTAATGCTTGTTATAAAGTTGTGCTCGGTCACAAATCCTGCATGCATTACATCATGAAGTGATTGCGATCAGCAATTACACAAAGTCTTGTAAAAGGAAACTGATGTGAGCTCAAAGCTGCTGTTGTTTCTCCAGTGACAAACACAGAAAAGGAAGGCTGCAAATTGATTCTCAGAAATGAAAATGAATTAATTTTATCTCGCTGATATGGTTGTTATCTATAGGGTTGAGTTAAATATTGACTCCCTTCTGAACTTTATAAAATCAATATGGCTTCATGGGTCCTATCTAATTAGCTTAATACAGTTGCTTACATAATATGTATATTTGTGTTGCACAGTCATGGTAAATTATCAGGACATCCTTATCTGGACATGCTGAAGATAAGCACCCTGGTTATTTATTTTGTGTCATGTGAAATATACAGTAGCCTGCATCATTTAGAACAGGGGGGTGGCTATTGTCTTTTCCAAAGGGTCAATAAATAATAAACTCTTCATCACAAAACGGTTAACTGCCTCTTTTAAGATTTTGTGGGATATGACATAACTTTCCTTGTCAGCTGCGCTCCTGGAGGTGTGTAGCTTTGTTGGTTTTGCAGTTTACCTGACCTGCTAATCACCAGACATGCATGTTTGGTTGCATAGTGATTTAAATTGTAGTCCTTGAACACAGTGACTGTGAACCACAAACTAAGCTCACAGCTTTTTTTTTTTTTACTTCTGTAAATAAACATTTTACAGTCAATGTCTTGTTAGAAATGTGGCATTTGGTATCAATCTTTCTCTTTTTTTGCATGAGCTGACATGTCTGACATGGCAGTCTGTAAGGATTCACTTGCGTGCGTCCATACATAAATAAAAGTCAAAATTTCAAAATAAAAGCATCACATCCTGCATAGCATGAAATAGTTTTCAGTTATCTTTTATTGTTTGCAAGTGACTGCACGCGAACCAGAGCGGAAGGGTTAAGAGGCTGGGTGTTGCCCACAGGCTTTAAAAAGCCCCGTTCTGTCAACAGGTACACAGTAAAATTCGCAGTGTCAAACTAACACTTAAAGAGTTAAATTTAACACTGTTTCCGAGTCTATTTGGTCCCATTCGGAATTGGTGTTAAATCAACTCTTTCTATCGTGTTAAAATTTTAGAGTAAATTTAACTCTAAATAGAGTAAAAATTTAACACTGAGTAACACCGCATAGTGTTAAATCAACTTAACACTACTAGTAGTGTCATAGTATATACTCTATCATAGTGATAAATTAACTCTATTTGAGTAAAATCCCACTGATTTTTAACACTGAATTGAGTTATTTGAAATTAACACTGGGGGTTCAAAGAACTCTGATGGGAGTTGATGTTACTCTATACTGTGTTATTCATACACTAATCTCTAGTGAAAAATTAGCTCTCATAGAGTAAAATTTGTAATTAATTTTACACCAAGTAGTGTTACTGAAACTCTTCCTGTAGTGTTACCTTTACACTCAATTCACTGTTTTGCAGCATGAAAACCTGGTTTTTAATAATGCTTTTACATATAAAACAAGCAAGCAAAAACCACAACTAGATAATACATTTAACAGCTTTATTTTTATGTCAGGCTCAAAATATAAAAACATCTCATGTAGTGTATAAAACACTTTAAAACAATGAATTTAGTTCGGCATAAAACAGCAATATGGAACGACATACAGGGAGGAATCTGAAATGCCATACTTCATTTGAAGAAGCAACACAGCTCATTTATGTTCAACACCTTCAGCACCATACTGGGATGCAGTCTGACCCTAAATGCATGATAATGGTCATCAAAACACAGGGTTTCCATCAGTTTTCCGCAGAGCAATACAATGTCATCTTTCACAACAATACTTTTGATCTTACAAAACACCGGAATCTCAGACACTACATCTGTACAGATGATAAAGTCAGGGCAGTACTCTGTACCATGTGTTATTATCCACTTAGCTGAAAACAAACTGGTAGACAACACAGCTCCAAGCAATTTCTGGACCTTCTTCCAGCTCTCCAAGTGTCACCATCTTTCCTGGTCCTAAAGCTAATCTTTCCAGGCTAAAGGACTCCCAATGCTTTATTTTATTACTATTATATTTATTTTTACTTGTGGTGTACTGTGAAGGTACGCTCTGTAAGGCTGCATCTTTAGCCTGAGCATGAATCTCAAAAAACACATACTCCATTGAGGAGACAAAACTATCCACAGTAGATTGGCTTAATCCAGCTGCCCTGAGCTGTGCAACAGCAGAGGCACACATATCCAAAGTGCTCATATTTGACCTTTTCAGATGTTGTGGGTGTTTCTTCTACATTAGTTGACATCACCTCCCCTGTAGTGCTAACTTCTTTAACTGCCACATCAGGCTGTAGATTAACATCAGTGTCAGCCTGTTGGTCAAAATAGTTAAGGTGTTTGGTATTTAAATGTTTTCTAAAGCCTGTGGTTTGGATGAACGTGTACATGTTGTGAAGCATAGTGTTGTAAGATGTGCCAAACACAAAATGTGCTTTAAACAGTTCATCAAAAGCACCAAGTGAAGAGGTAGACTTGCATGGTATGGCATTCTTGTCAAGAATAATGAAGAACCGGTGGATGTCATTCTTTTTCACCCCAACAGCCAGGAGGTAGGGTTGAGTGCTGGTAGTGATGGCATCAAGGTGCTCTTGGATATTTGTTCCAGTCTGAAAAGACAAATACAGACAGGCAATAAGAATCAAGTGTTTCTTAAACTGGTAATTCATAACATAAAAATAGAAAAGAAACACAAACCTTCTTGAAGACCACAAGGCGCCTTTCTGCTTGAGAAGCTGACACCTTTCCTGGTCTCTTCCGAACCTGACCAGATGGTGGAATCAGATGTAATAGCAATAGAACTGCTGAGAGGTCACTGTCCCAGCCTGCAAAAATTATTTGTTTTTTAATAAAGCTGAATCATCATCATCAACAACAACACATTTCAATGCATCTGCATTGACAAAATGTTTGAGTAGACCCAAAAGACAAAAAGGATAACTGTTCTGTGACAAACATTATATATGCTATGAATGTGCTAATCAAAGAAACAACAGCTCACCAATGTCAGCATTAACTTCAGTGGCATCCTCAGGAGAGTCAGTTGCCAGCAAGAGTTCTTTCAGGTCACTGGTAGAAGGAAGCTTTCTGCCTTGTTGGATAATCTTTCTTTTGAATGTTGTTGGCCACCTCTCCAGCAACCTGCCTGATACATCCTCACCAAACATCAGTACAAAATCCTGTTCAATCTGTAACAGTGATAGAGAATAGAGAATTATATCTGCTATCTACAAAATAGTAAAGTGTGTTTACATTGTCAAAGTAATGACAAATATTCACCAAGCCTTTGATATCTTTGAAATGTGGAAAAACAGACAGTATGTTGCTTCACAGCAGGAGGTCAAGGACTATGTTGTGTCGATAAACAAATGTCATCTTCTTCTTGACTGTGTCTTCATCAGCTGAATTGTTCATCAGAGAGATTGCTTCCTTGCACTCATCCTCACTCAGTAACTTCTCTGTAACAAACTGCAACTCTCGTCTGACAGTTGGTCCACCACACTGGTCTTCACTCGATGATCCATCTCCTGGTGCTAGACAATATGAAATACAGCTTTATCAAAACTAATAACAACATTTAATAACCATTATTAATAAATGTTACCTCCAGATGATAATCGCCTCCCTTTAGCAGTGCATCTCTGTATGGCTTTAATCCTCCAGGCCAAGTACCCAGTGCCACTCTCGCCATCATAATAATGTTCCTTGGAGAGTGACATGTACAGACACTGATAAATGAATAAACAAAATAAGTTATGTAACAATGAACAGTTGATAAGGACATACAACCAAAATGACGTTTAAACATTTTAAATCCTGCTAAAATGTTTAAACGTCATTTTGGTTGTATCAGCTATGAGCTACTTACATAGCCATTTTTGGAGTATGGGCCACTGAGGTAAGGGAAAAAGGTTACAATTCCTCTGGCATACATTTCTTTTACCTGTCGTGGTGGTGATGTACTGCAAGATCAAAAGGAAAAGAACTACTCAGCTTCCCTGGAATTCATAGAGATTTAAAATAATTTGAAAATGATAGTAAAAATCACAGGGCCAGAAATAAATTACCCATTTTTTTTCTGTCAAGTCAGCTACCAGTATGTTGACCAGTATGTTTTTCTTCTGGTTTCATCCACCAGGGACTTGGTCCGATTGTATTCATTTATTATATGTTCTCCACCAGGTTTGCTGGTGAGAATCGATTCCACCAACTGGAAAACACAATAAAAAAAACATTCTACATGTTGATATAACCACCACAGTTCAGAGCACTTAAACTACAAACAAAAATGACACTGTTAGAAGAATGTGGAAATCTGCGAACTCTTACTTGCTTAGCTTCTGCATCCAGCTTCTGACGTTTCCTAAAAGGACTGTCTGAAAGGATGACCGTATCCTGTGAATCTGATGAATGTGGCGATGATAACTGGGACTGCTCAGGAGACACTTCTGCAGCAGCTGTTTCCAGACCTCAAAAACAGGAGCAAAACAAATGAGTTTACATGGTCCCTCCATAGACACATTTTATAAACTCTTTTTAATAAACAATGTAATAACGATGCTAAAAAAATGACATCCAGTGAAACACACATCACTCAAACAAACCTTTTATCATATTTGATGGTTAGTACCCCAGTTGAGGGATCTGTTACTATATCCTCAAATACATCATCATCCAACTCAGTCCCTGAACTATCAAAAACTTTCACTCCTTCTGTTACAGCTGGCACACCAAACTTTGCAAATGCTGGAAACAAGCACACAAGTTTGAGTAAACAAAAAGATTACATGACATCTAATGTTTTGTAGCCTAAAATGAAGATCATTTCAAGATACTTTTTCAAAAGTGACTCAGATAAATAAAAACTAAATTATTAAGCGTCAGTAACATGCTTGATAAGTGGTAGATTAAAAGGAGTGACACTCACATTATACAGTTTTTCCACTAAATATACATTCGTAGCTAAGATGATTCCAAAACGTAGATCATTTTCAATTAATCATAAAATGCAGTTTGAAGAGACTAAATAACAAAAAGAACTTAAAGCACCTTGAACACCTTTTTTATACAATGTTGGTTTCTTACCGGCAATCAAAATTCCTTAAGGCTTGGCTCAGATACTCTAGCAAATTTCTGCACACCTCCCAGTTTTGCTTTAAGCAGCATGCTTCCTGTAGACAGTAATTTCTTATAGTCAGTGCTCTTCATTGAACTACTGTCAACAGAAAATGTGAATATTAAAACAGTCCCATAAATACCAGTAAAACAGCCTTGCAGTGTTATTTCTTACACTGTATGTTACTTTTTTTCAGTGTAACAAGGTGTTTCAGCCCTTTGGCTGTAGTTTTTAAGCCCTGTACTAAATGAGTATTTCACCTACATGAAATATATTCCTCAATACAAAAATAAAATAATTACTAGTACTTTTACCGTTTGTCTGACCTAACTTAGCACTAGGGAGTCAGTATTTTGTTCATCTTTAGTTTAACATACTGAACAGTCTGCTAACCAAAATGGAAAAAGGTAACTTGTGTCAATACCATCATTAGTTAACATCAAGTTAACTCACTACAAATAGAAACACTGTCATCTTAAGTTCAAACTACTAAAAGAAAACATTACAAACTGAATCCTGGATATTTTGAATACTTTATCAAGCTTATACTGCCTGCTGGTTGTAATCACTGTAACTGTAAAATCGCTGAAGACAGCGGAATTGAAATAAGACAATAACCTTACTGAAAACGACCTCTATATCTAGGTATCCAAAAAGAAGTGAAAGATGTAACATTAGTGTAAAATTTTAATTAGTTAATGCTTACCTTACATAATTTAAAATGTAACAATAACAAGCGAATTGCCCGTGCACCAAGGTTAGCCAAAATGCTAGTTAGCTAGCTAATGTTAATATGTAGCTCCCAATACATAGCGGATTTAATTTAATGGAATTTCAAACATGCTAGAACACAACACAATTACCACTACACACTGAAATAAATTAACAAGCCTTACAGTCTTAGCCAACACTAATTAACAACCTTATGTTAGCATACAGACAGTGTCACATTTGCTTCAGGTACAAAATGAAATATATAATAAACATGGACAAAACGAATGTAACCTTATTTTAACATGCTACTTGTGTTTAAAATGTCAAATTGTTGGTTTAATAAGTGAATATGAACAACTTACCGTGTAACTGATGTGAAGAAAATGGCCTCGTGAAAAATCCTCTCGGTTTGAAAAGGAGTCTGTGGTGGGAGGAGCTTTCTAGAGTAACATTGACACTGCGTCTTTTAACTCCGCGAATTATCACCCACACTGGGAGGCATTTTGCTCCAGCTGTCGTTATAATGACTCTATTAGAGTAAATACACTTTAACACTGCTGATTTAACACTGGGAAATTTACTGTGTATGTCTTCAATGGTAAAAAGGTGAATCCTCTGCTAAGTGTCTGTAAAGAGTTTATGGGGGCTAGAGTATCAGATATATATGCTTCAGTTAAGTGTTAAACAGGAATCAACAGCTCCCCTCTCTTTCGACAGAATAGGTTTCAATTGGAGTCTAAAAGGATGTGACAGAGTGGGTCAGGCAAGAATAAGAAGGTAAGAATGAGGCTGACCTTTCCTTCAGACTCTCTGGAGAAAGGAGGACACAGACAAGTTAAGTACACGGCTGTCAAAAACTAAGCAAACTGGTAAACAAGGCTAGGTAGCGAGAGATGTTTATAAAACTACAACATGAGTAGGATAATGGAGTGAGTCTAGAGGTGTGGGACCTGATTGACCCTAGGCACAGACGGAAGGGTAGCAGGTCAAACCGGTGGTGGGCATGGTGCAAAGGCGTCACCTGTCTTGGTCCTGGTTTTCATGAGAGAGGCTGC
Organism: Pelmatolapia mariae; assembly: GCF_036321145.2. Taxonomy (NCBI): domain Eukaryota; kingdom Metazoa; phylum Chordata; class Actinopteri; order Cichliformes; family Cichlidae; genus Pelmatolapia; species Pelmatolapia mariae. The sequence goes on from NC_086239.1 coordinate 22,629,177, forward strand.
TGTCGGGGGTTGGGGGGCTCTGGCCTTTGAAGTTGGTGAGGGCTTGACTGCCTCTCTACACCTGGCGGTGGTTGTCTGTCTGTCTGGAAGCCCTCAATCCTTCTCCTGTAGGCCTCCTTGGCTTGTTTGATGCCCCTCCTTGGGTTGGCTCTGGCAATGAACTGTCCCCCAGCCTGAAGGCTGTGTTACGAGTTCTGATCAGAGCCTGTTCTTCACTCGTCTTCCAGGGTTTCCGGTTAGGAAAAACTCAGGTGGTTTTGGTCACTGTCACATTCACTACACACCACTTAGAGTAGAAAAGGACTGTCTGTGTCTGTATGTCAGGTTGGGTATCAGACGCCACCTCTCTGGGGACATCTCAGGCCCTCCAAGGTTTGGAGGCCTATCTCCCCCCACCAGTTCCCCTGCCGGTGGCGGACGCCCTCAGACATCGGTGCGTTGGTGGTTCTTTGTGTCCGGGGATGGGCGTCCAGGTACTCACCGGCTCACTCCTTGGTGGCTGCTTATCGGGGCCTGGAGCCTGGGGCTCGCTCGGGCCACTTCGGGGGTGGGGTGCCCTCGGCCTCTCGGCCTGGGACTCGGTCACTCAGGCACAGCTGGCTGCCGGCGGAGCTCACGGGCACGTCACTGCAACCCCCCTTGGCTTCTGCTCCGCGGCTGCTGAGTGACCCCTCATCTGGGACTCTCCTCAGCTCTTTCTGGGATAGTGGCGCGGCTGCCCCCCTGTTGGTCTTCCTTGGTCTCTTGTGTTCTGGGGGCCTCTGGATGTCTGGAGTTTTGATCTCCTTCATACCTGCTTCATGCCCTGGAGGACGGGGCAGTGGCCCCCCACACCCTCTAGCAGATCATTACATGAAGGAAAAAACAAGCGCGTCCATGCTCACAGGTGTACACACAGGTGATCACACACACAAACTACACCCTTTTTGGCTCCTACCTCAAAGCACACTGTGCGCTGTCGATCTTACGTGCTGCACAATAATGTTTAATATTAAGTATTTACTGTCATATTCCCATATATCAATGTGATGTTGTTTATTCTATTACTCTCGTTTTCTTCTGCTTGTTTTCTTTTTTCTTTCTCAACAGGTGATCCAGGTGATTGATATATGTATTTTTTGTCTGCTTATTCTGTTGGTTTTTGTTTTTTGACCCGTCCCTCTTCTCAACTGTTTTTCTTTCCCTCTTTCTTTCTCCCCTTTCTTTCCCCCAGTCAAGTCTGTCCCGTATTCAGCAAATGAAAATAAAATAAACAATAAAAGGTGAATCAAATGGACCATTACGGCAAGGCTGGGATGGTCAATTTGGTAAAGTAAATCCGTTGGGCATCTTTCTTCACCTTTAGACAATAATTCTGATGGCAAAAGAGCCATCGGGACAGGCAAAAAAAAAAAAAAAAAAAAAAAGAGTAGAAAAGGACAGACAGAGTGAAGGTCTCCAGGTAGTCCTGTAAAGTCCTGTAGCTGGAGGGGAGCATGCTCCAGCCACAAGATGTACATCTACAACATATAACCCAGTGTAATGTATTAAATATAATGAGATGTTCCTAAATGGTTGAACAGCAGCATGTGACTGCAACATTACATCCCAAGGAAAAATCAGGACCTTAAATCAAGTCTGATGATGTTGTGTTTCATAGAGAATTTTAAAAAGAGCAAAAAACAAACAAACCAAAAAATGAAAAAATTATGCATTCCCTTGTATGTTTTGTCTAATTCTGTTGAATATCTACGAATATACAAATAAACAATGTGTATATAAAATGTAGTAATAGTTATGTATATATAGTCCAATAAATTGTTATATGCACATATTGTAATACAAGTACTTTTTTCATTTATTTTTTTGCTAAAGAACCTCCACTTTTGATAATCCCAACCTCAAAGTGATAACTCAGTAATAAAAAAAACACACACACATTCAATTATACTTATCTTCTTATTTATTTAAAACTTAATAATACAGGAGGTGCTATTAAATATTAAATATAAACATGCAATATAATATATAATATATATACTGTATATCATGAGCTCGTCCTGTTAGTAGCTTAAAGGTATGTTCTTCACAATTTAGCAAAGACACATACAGTACAATAAATGCCAAACATCTTCCCAAAAGTCACATATATAAAAATAACTTGGGTGAAGGTGATTAAAAGTAGGTACTTACAAAGAAACAGAAATATTGCATTTTTAGAGGGATCAGTGGGAACTGGGGTGCTTATAATAATGGTATTGTCAACTAACCATTTGACAATCACAAGCTTTATCTTTCAAATAAATCATGCTTTACAGTACATTTATACATTCAATTGTATGGTTCAAGGACATGTGCAAATAGTTGCCATTTACAATTTAGTTCAGTGCAAAAAAAGGCATAAAAATAACAGTCACAAAAATTTCAAATGACAAACAATATTAGCTGATTGCAGTTTAGCTTATGTGACCGTCAAGCTGTATGCTAACATTCTTGCATGCCTTGCTTCCTGTTACACTGATAGCTAAGGTGTTAGCTACTGTTAATTTCAAACTAACACTAGCTTGGATATCCTAGTTACTACTTTAGCTTTATCAGACTTTGAAAGATAATGGTCATATTGCATTACTGCATGTATAAGTTAACAACACTGTGCACTAACTAGCTGTGCAACAGTAGTAATTACCGAGCACACATTTTGGGATGCGTTCAAAAACAGAGCAACATGGTTTGGATGGAAATGAGCGTTGAACATTTAATGCATTACTGATAGCAACTTGTAAGTAATATCACTAATAACTAATTCTGGATTTTTTTTAATTTAAACAGTTTAAAAGTAATGCAATCCTTAATCAAGTTAATTTTTTCTATAATGCATTAATTGAGTAAACATATTTCAGTTAATGAATTAATTCAATTGAGTTACATGTTCTCCAATTATTTATTTATTATTTATTTAACAAAAAGATTAAAAAGATCACATTTTTAAACATTGTCATGTGTGCTTGCACAACAATAACTGATGGAAAAATAAAATGAGTGATAGAAATATGGCTGGTTCTTTGATTTTATGCTTACACCAGCAAAGTGCCCAAATGTTAAGCTTCAATGGTCTTTCCTTTTAGGGTAGAGTTTTTACTAATTAATGGGCATTTCTAAGGTTCAGTGTCATATTGTTAATAGACCATTATGTAAGAGAACATGCCTGTAATGAGTACTTTAACAGTACATTCTTCTGAAGATAAAAAAAACCCCCTATGCATTACTCTTAGTGTAGTACTATTTTAGAGTAAGAAACCCAACACTGAGTAAATAAAAACTGAGTACTTGTTCTAAGACAAAAACAAGAGAATAGCTAATAACTGACCATACATAGATCAGACAGTGGTGATCTAAGATGAACATTTAGACAAAATGAAATGGAGTGACTGCAGAACAGAGTCATGGTTGAAATCAGTGAAAACATTAACGTTGTTAAAGATGTAGGTCTTCCCAAGAAACAGTTTAGGTGATTTGCAGTGATCATCTATGTCCAAGATGTGATGCGAAGGCAGAGCTGTCACGTTGGCATATTTCCCATGAACCCAGAGCACATTCCTGAACACAACGCTCTTCACAGACACACTTTCCACAGTCCCAATGTACACTAAATAAAGAGATACACAAGCACATTACATTAAAAACCCATAAAAAATTTAAGAATAACATTTGTTCCAATATTGAAAATTATAGATGATATCTTACTTTCTTTGCAGAGATCACTTGTGTTTAGATTATTCAAAGATAGAAGTTTGGATCCTAAAAAACGAACATTATAGGCATATTATTGGTCAAATGCATTACCTCAACTGTGTTGTGAAGTCAAAATGACACAAAATGAAGTTTAACTTTGTGAGAGGACATTTAAGCAGACACAACAGACCATGAATCATCTTTCTCTGATCCTTTCCTGGTTCATGGATTCTTCTCAGCCTCCCAGCACAGCATGAGCACAGGGTGGTGTTGTAATAGAGGTGACCACAGCATCCAAATCCTGTCTTGACAGAGTAAAGCGCCTCTTTTTTCTGGCTTGAGCAGCAAATATCCTGGTTTTGAAAAGATATAAAATTCATTATGGTTAATGAAAGCATAATTGTTTGCAACCAGTGAGGCCACAACATTAAGTTCAGTCAGTAATTTTGGTACATTGGCTGAATTTAGCTATATTTTTTGCACATGGGTATGAAAAATGGATTTGACTTAAGTTATTCTGACTGTCAGATATACAGTAAATAGATCCAGAGTGCAGTTAAAACATAGATTTCACTATAGCCTTAGAGAAAACTGTTTAGAGGAGCTCACTGAGCCTGATATTAACAATAACTACTCCAACTTCACAACTGTTTTATGTTATAAGATCTTATGATATAATACAGTGTAAGACATGAATAGATACACAAACAACAGATCCTCAGATAACACCATTAATAAATCTACCTGTGGCTTTTGCAGGATGGATCCGCAGCACTGAGCGTCCCCTCCATGCTTGTCTAATGATGTCAGATTGTACAGTGTTCCTGCACAGCACTTCATCTGTGGGTCTTTAATGTTGTAGGCTTTGACCCCACAGCAGTGAAGGTTTTCTGATTTGGGGTGTCTGAGTGGAAAACAGAGGTAGCAGTTAGAATTAAATTAAGTACAGTGACATAAAGAAGTATGCTCATAAGAGGCTAAGTGAACCCCAAGTTGCTGCTGTTGCATTCCGAATATTAATACAAAGTACTTAGGCATAGTTAAATGAGCTGTATGAATGTCTATATTTGAGTGAATGATGCTTGTAGTAGAAAGTGCTTTGAGTGTTTGCTTGAGTAGAAAGACACTATATAAGTACCAGCCCACTTAGATCACTGCTTATGTATGTTGCTTGAAGTCAGCCTGAAAGATAACTTCCTCTCTGCTTCAAAACAGTGTTTACACAGGGTGAAGTGAAAGAAACACACTATCAGAGCAGTTTCAACACTCATTCTACACAGAATGCTTTTATACCCAGTGTTGCTGTTACTGTACAGCTACTGTAGCTGAAAACAGCCACAGTTCAACGAGTTCAGCTGATCTGGAACTAACCATAAAACAGAAACTGAGATCTGAACGTGATATTTTATACATGAATACTTCTTTCAACCCATATGAGAAATATTGAATGATGCAATAACGGTAAGGGCAACACAGTAGTGTGGTGGATAGGGTTATTGCGTCAGAGCTGGAGGGTTCTGAGAAATCCCACTGAAAACAAAAAGGACTCCCAGGAGATGAGTCATGCACACAGACAGGGTTTTTAAACATAACAATCTCAAATGGAAGTCAGAGTCAGGGACTCAGACAGGCTGACAAAGAGAAGTTGTTTGGCACAGTAACTTAAGAGGAAACAGATGAAGCAGAATTTCTGCTCCGGTAATTATGTGTGTCTATCTCAGACACCATGTCTGTTTAAAAGGATTTTGCCATGCAGATGTTTTTTTAATCCCTTAGTTCTCACAGAAGAGACAGAATAAGTTGTTCCCATGCTCCCATGTTCCCATACTGATTCTAAAAAAAAGGAGGAAATTCCAGTTTTCATCAGCAATGTTAAGTAATTAAACAAATCACACATTTTTCTGATTTGTTTGGGTGGAAAACAGAGGTACTAATTAAAATTAAATATGGACAGCGACATGAAGAAACATGCTCCTAACAGGCTAAGTTAGAGTTCTTATGTTCACTGCTGGATGCCAGCTTGAAAGATAATGTCTTTACCACAGTCTTTACACAGGCTGGGAATTAAAAGTAGAACATCTTTAGAGTTGCAGCTTTAGCTCTCTGTCAGTGTCCACGTAAAAAAAAAAAAAAAAAAAAAATCAGTCACTGAAAGACATAAGTCATGACCAGACAGGGTGTAACAATTAACAGTTAGCACCAAACCCAATAAAAGACCCAGACAGGATGTTTGAGAGAGATTCCTTGGCACAGTAGTTCAGCGCATTTTCCAAGAGGAAAAAAAGAACGTCTGCCTTTCTCAGACGGTTTCGTGCGAAATGTTTTTTTTCCCTGCTTCGCCTTTCTGGGTTTTTCTGTTCTCACTCTCTTGAGTGAGAACAGAAAATGTTTTCATACTTTCAGCCGCCCTGTTTGACAAAATGCAAACCAGCGTTATATTCCAACTGATTAAAACGACAAAGTTAAAGAACTCATTTTTCACTGGACTTTCTCAGCAATGTAAAGCAGCAACACAAACACACTCACTCTCACACACACACACACACACACAATCACCTGTGTCCGTTGCAGCAGATCTCAGTATGAGGCCAGTAAATTTCCGTCCCACAGCAGTGTTGTCCCGGGCTCCCATAAAACTAAGAACAACATAGAGTCCCTTTAGCTGGATTGTAAGGAATACACACCTCTGAACATTCCTCTCCATCATCTCTACCCTCGTACAAGGTGTCATTACAACAGAGAACTCCACGTTGTGCTGAGCCATACGCAGTCACTCCACAGCACTTGAAGAATCAGAAATAATGCAGTAAATTGCTCAACAATGCACAAACAGCCAAACCCTCTTGTTTGCACATTTAAATGCACATGGGTGAACACATAAATTTATGAGTTTTGACAAAAAGAAGATGAAATACAAAAATCAGGAAAAAAACAAAAACTTGAAAGAATTCAAACATTACACAGATCTCATTTCCACACATAGCATATCTAAAATTTTTTCGTCTTACCAGATTTATGGACCTTTTGCAGTAGTGGTAACCAAAACCAACACCGCTAGACGAGTTTAAACATCAGATTGAAAAACACCCTCACTGTATAAGAGGAGCGGGGTGGAGCTCCAAGCTCTCTCATCGAAGCTGCACAAAAACAACCTTTTTTGTCTGGGATCACTAGGTACCATTGCTGTCAGTTATTTGTGTAAAACTGAACATTGCAGCATGAGGCCCTTCATTTTTAATAACAAAAACTTTAATGAAAAATCTCGCCAAAATGCCATTAATATGTTTTTCCCTTCTGTTTTTTTAAGGAAACAGTGCTTTAGGCTTCAGCCATAATTTGAAAGCTTGATTTCATTTTCCTACAGAAAAAGAGATTAAAACTGTTGAGCTTTGCACTTTACACTGATTAGAAAAACACAAACAGCTGAGCAGGCCCAGAAAAGGAAAAGAAAACCCCAAAAAACAATTTGTACATTACTTGATCTATCCACGGCTTGCATCGAAATACGGATCCACTAAAGCAGACTTCTATACGTGGGTCATACACCCTGGCCTTGCTTTGACCTAAACAGATAGGTGTGAGGGTTGGGGTGGGTTGGGGTTAGGTGGAAAGAGGAGATAGTAGTTACAGTAAAAATAAAACATGTTGCGATTAATGATGTCTTTGAAAGATGACTTAGAGGATCTGAGGTAAATAAGACAAGCCACAATACCCTCTTTGTTGCACACAAGTTGCTTTATTCTCCCTCCTTTGCAAAATACTGACTATAAAATAAAGGAATTCGGTTGGTTTCCAAGTCTTTGTAGGAGGCATCTAGGGCTAGGTTGGTAGAATGAGCTGTCTCCACTATGCATGTCATTGGGCAAGATAGTGAACAAGATACTGAGTTACCACTGATGCATCCATGGTAGTGTGAGTGTGTCTGAATGTTAGATAAAAGTGCTTAGTCCTACATGTAAGTGACTGGGTGAAAGGGATTTATAGTAGAAAGTGTTTTGAGTGCTAAACTAGTGCAGAAAAATGCAAAAAAAAGTACCAGTATTCACGTCAAAAGAAGGATAAAGGTTAACACTACACACCCTGATGTGGGCTGTTAAGCATACCAGACATTGCTGAACAGCCCACATATTATGGAAAGACCAAACCACATGTTTTAAACCCTCCACCTCCGGGCTTAGAGCCTTTATTAATTCTCCACACTGGAATACTTAAAAAAAAGTAAGCAGGGTGAGGTGTGTGCAGCCAAATTGCTGCAAGCAGTCAAAAATGATGGAGAGGGGGGTGGACATGAAGGGAGTGTAAACCCTCAGAAGTTAATGGTGGGCTTATGGTGATTAAGATATGGTGATTTAAAAAAAACAAAAAACTTCTTCTGTGGAGTACAGTAACTGATTTAGATGCCCAGATTTTGAACAAACCAGCTGCTGCACATCCTTTTTTGGATTCAAATCCTGAGTTATCCCTTTTTTTTTCATTGCAAAGCTTTAATGTTTTTCATAGAGTGGTTCAAAAAGATGGAAGCTCTTTCAATTGTGTGGTCTGGGGAAAAATATCAAGACCATTTTCCCAAAGCAATTTAACCTTTTGCTAATATGCACAATGAAATCTTTTTCTATGTAGGGAGAAAAAAAAGTTTTTATTTGTAAGTGAACCACCCTTCTGCGCAGCTTGCATTTTCCATGATTTTGATCTTGGCAAGATGTACTGTCTGGAAAAATAAAGACACACTTCACTGTCTGAAAGTATGATGAAAAAACTACTTAAAGTCTTCAGGGGACCCTTAGAAAAAATTTGTTTTGTCTAACTTTCTAACTGTCAGAGTTATTTACACACCCAAGATAAGAATGTCAATGTGAACTTGTTTGTGAACTTCTTTTAAAACAGTACCTCTTTTTGGGCAAAAGCCATTTAACTTAAGGCCTAAAACTGTCTCTCTGACAAATTTGATTTGATGGATTTATAACAGTGTTGGCGGTTACAGTTAAATTACAACAACTCACTACTTGAACTAAAATTCAGGGTCAGTCATTGTAGTGCAGTGCTTGGTGTGGTTGCCTCACAAGAAGAAAGTGCTGGGTCCTAGTCTGCAGACTGATCAGCTGTCCAGGGGCTCATCCTGCCTCTGGGTGGAAAACAGAGCCTTGCAGCTGGGGTACGTTTCAACCCCATGATGACTCTGACTCTTTCCTGACACTAAACACACTATAATAATTATAGCTTTAAAAAAAAAAAAAAAATCACCATACAGGCATGAGGTCCATATGGAAGGTCAAGTGAGAAAAGACTGTGTATTATGCAGTACCTTATTGACTTGCATAACAACATATCAATGTTCTGTCAGGACTATTGCTGCAAGTGATTAATCGCATTGTTGTAAAAGAAACCCTTAAAGTTCTAAAGCATGGCTGTTAGTAGGAAGACTTCACATAAAGAGTTCATGTATAGATGACAATGTGTCGGATGAATTACTGAATCAAACAGCAATCATTTTATTCTACCCATAGCCATGATCTTTCCTTAGTTATACTGTTACTTCTCTGGGCCTGAGCTTATTTTTAGATAGAATGAGGCTAACTGGAAAACTGTTCTCTGGACTGATGAATCACACTTTCAGCTGCCAACATCATCCAAGCTAAACCGGGACCATTTGTCCATTTGTCACACAATTCAAAAGCCGGCTTCTAAAATGTTATTTACGGGTACCATTATAGAGGCATAGGGCCAGGGTAACTTGAAAGCGCCATTAATAATAAACATGCTTTGGAGGAACATGTGCAGATAAGATTGCATTCTTTTCAGTCTGTAACTATCATAAAAGTATGGCTGATAAACTGATACTTTCCTCAGGATCTGTCACCCAATAAAAACATCTGGCACTTTGTGGAAAACTAAAGAGGCAAAAAACTGGCTAGCACTTGAAAATGAGACTATGAAAACATGCGACTTCAAAAGCTATTTGATCTCCTAATTTCTTACAAATTGTGTAAAAAGACAAGAGGATGCAGCACAGTGGGAAACATGCCCCTCACCTAAAAATTTGGAAAAGGGTTTTTTGGTATTGACTTCACAATGAGAAAACAGGTTACAGTATAATATATAATATAGTTTCATCATCCTAGATGAAAGTTCTTTTACAACATCTTGTGGATAGAGCCTGTTAAGCTTGTTATTTTATCTCTTTATAGTTTTCCATTCTAGGGATTTTCCAAAATGAGATGCTGTCACAAAAGCAAATGATGCAATGTTCCCTTTAGGGGAAATTTATGCTGCAAATAATTTTTTGTTTTTACACGGTTGCATGTAAGATAAACATGTTTAAACTGCTCACTCAGCTCTAACTGCCTTGTTGGAGCGTGGGCTGTTCCTTATCTGATTCATCTCACTCTACAGGCCCACATAAAAACCATGGGATGATGCAATGTCACATACAATGATCAATGATAGATAGAACATCTGCAGGGAAGCTTTAAGAGTGTTCTTAGTTTTGTTTTTGTTTTTGTAGGACTATGCAGAGTTCTTGAAAACTTTCCTTGGCACACACCCACTCAAAGAAACAGCTATGGAGACGGTAATACCTGAGGCGCAGAACCAAAAAGGCTTTTGGTGTCTCTCACAGCAACGATGCGTCTTTGGATTGTAACATGTCGACCCACAGAGATTTGTGTTTGGTTCAGTGCTGTGGACAGACAAACACAGCCAAAATAAACACAAAAACCACTCCATATCACTGGTACACTACCACAGAGCAGAACAGAAAGTTTTAAAAGGTATATTTCTTTTTACCGGCTACTGGATGGCATCACACTTTACTGCGTGTACTCAGATTTCATTCAGTAAAGATTAAATCTGTGACCTCAATCCAACTGAAAAAAATTGGTGGACCAGGCTTAAAGTCAATTATGTGTCTATAAACCAACAAATTTCAATTAACTAACCCCTAATTAACCAATTCTGCCAAGAAGAGTGATCAAATTTATGCCAAAAGCTTGCTCATGGCTACCAAAAGTATGTGGTTTAGGTGCGACTTACTAAGGGACATTTAACTTAGTTGGGGTGTATTTAGACTTTTGGCACTGTGGGGATTACAGAGGATCAAAAATCGTTTCAAACTTGTGCACCCATTGTTTTTTAAATTATTAAAGGTGTGTGCTGTATAGTCACTCATGAAAAACAGCAGTTCAAAGAAATCATTTAAGCACAAATTTACTATGATATTTGTGCCAGTGATGAGTGTATGTACACTTTTGAGCACAACTGTAAATAAACTCAAATTAGAGTAGAACATTTATTACAAAGCCTGAATTCATGATAGTCAATTTTGACTAGATTAAATTTACATTTGTCTACATATGACATTATAGTAAAAATTGATATAGTAAAAACCATTTACTTACCAAAAGTGTTGGAGCTTATGTGTCTGAAAAATATAAAACATAAATGCACACATTCATATATTTGCACAAAAAAATTAAAAGAATGATATTTTATTGCAGTATGTATCTTACCAGTTGTTGAAAACCTGTAAAGATAAAGCACAAAGACTTTTGAAGTGGAAAACCAAACTAAACCAAAATAATTGCCATTAACTCATCATTTGTCATTACATTTCAACATAAATGATGAAGCTAAGAGCTAAATCTTAAATAGATTTCTAAGATTTGCATGAGACTGCATTTGACCATTTCTGACCTTCAGGTTTAGCTGACTCCTTTGCACAGCAAGATGAATTCTTCGGTTGTACCTCTAGAACACCTTCCTTATTCTCACAGCAACACTGAGTCCTGTTGTCATACTGGTTGTGACCGCAGCACCGGTGGAAACTGGAATTCCTCACCAGACTCTTCTTATTATCATTCGGACCACAATGCAGATTTCCCACATTATGCACTCCTGTGAAAACAAATCAGATACTAAAAACTATAAGACTTCTACTTCAGTCATAGCTAATTCATGTTTATCTTGTACTGTACGAGAAACACGTAAACACAATCCTTGAAATGCTGCTTTTCACAGTAAAATGATTAGATTATGATTAGCTCTATTTCATTTTAAACAATATTCTGTGGAAGTTTGTAAAAAAAAACAAAAACAGCTAACTGACACTATAGTTGCTTGGGTTTGTTGAAGCAACTATGGAAAGCTGTAGAGGCAATGACAAAGTCATCACCTCCAGTAATGAGTCTGGATTTTATTGGATTGCTGTATGACATGTCTGTGAAGGTTCTCAGTCATCCAGGTCATTGTAGTCAAATGAGTTTGCAAAGAAAAGTGTCTGGACTTCTTTAAGTTGCTTGAAGACGTTTCACCTCTCATCCGAGAAGCTTCTTCAGTTCTAAGGTCAAATGGCCGAGAGTCCCAGATTTAAACCAAGTGGGAGTATCCCCCCAAAGAGGGACAAAGGACCCCCTGGTGATCCTCTAATCACATGAGCCAAGGTGTGAAAGCGGGTGTGGGACCTAATCAGCCAGGGTTTCAGGTGAGCTCATTGTGAAACCTGGCCCCACCTTGTCATGTGAATTCCTGAGGTCAGATGGCCCAAGATGTGAGTGGGCATTAAGGCGTCTGGGGAGGGAACTCAAAACTGGATTATAGATGGCAGACAGTTGGTGTCGTAAACCACCGCCTCTGTTCAAAGATGGTCGCTCACAGTGGACATAGATGGCCTCTTTCACTCCTCTTTCAAACCATCTGTCCTCTCTGTCCAAAATGTGAACATTGGCATCCTCAAAAGAGTGACCTTTATCCTTAAGATGCAGATGGACTGCTGAGTCTTGTCCTGTGGAGGTGGCCCTTCTATGTTGTGCCATGCGCTTGTGAAGTGGCTGTTTGGTCTCTCCAATGTAGAGGTCTGGGCATTCCTCGTTGCACTGTACAGCATACACCACCAGCATACAGCCTTCGTTGTATTTGAAGTAGAAGCCTTCGTTGTATTTGAAGTATGTTGTGGCTTACCACAACATACTTCAAATACAACGAAGGCTTCTACAGACAAAAACATGGCTGTGCCATGGGCTCCCCCGTGTCACCTATTGTAGCCAACCTTTACATGGAGGAAGTAGAAAGGAAGGCTCTTGGCTCTTTCAAAGGAAGAGTACCCAGCCACTGGTACAGATATGTAGATGACACCTGGGTCAAAATCAAGACACAAGAAGTGGACTCCTTCACTACGCACATTAACGCCGTGGATAAAAACATCAAGTTCACCAGGGAAGACACAAAGGATAACTGTTTGCCTTTCCTGGACTGCGTCGTGCACATTGAAGAGAATGGCAACCTCAACATCGAAGTTTACCGGAAGCCCACACACACGGACCAGTACCTCCTCTTTGACTCCCATCACCCGCTGGAACACAAACTTGGAGTAATCAGGACCCTACACCACCGGGCAGAACATGTTCCCTCTAAGCCTGAAGGGAAAAAGAAGGAACACACACATGTAAAGGAAGCACTTAAAACATGCGGTTATCCTAACTGGGCGTTCATAAAGTCAGCAAAGAGGCACAGAAAAGAAGATCAGACACCAGCGAGGGAGGATAAGAAAGACAGACGCAACAACGTTGTCATCCCCTATGTAGCCGGTGTATCAGAGAAACTCAGGAGAGTTTTCTCCAAGCACGACATCCCAGTGTACTTCAGACCCAGCAACACACTCAGACAGAAACTGGTTCACCCGAAAGACAAAACTCCAAAACACAGACTTAACAACGTGGTGTATGCTGTACAGTGCAACGAGGAATGCCCAGACCTCTACATTGGAGAGACCAAACAGCCACTTCACAAGCGCATGGCACAACATAGAAGAGCCACCTCCACAGGACAAGACTCAGCAGTCCATCTGCATCTTAAGGACAAAGGACACTCTTTCGAGGATGCCAATGTTCACATTTTGGACAGAGAGGACAGATGGTTTGAAAGAGGAGTGAAAGAGGCCATCTATGTCCACTATGAGTGACCATCTTTGAACAGAGGCGGTGGTTTACGACACCAACTGTCTGCCATCTATAATCCAGTTTTGAGTTCCCTCCCCAGACGCCTTAATGCCCACTCACATCCTGGGCCATCTGACCTCAGGAATTCACATGACAAGCTGGGGCCAGGTTTCACAATGAGCTCACCTGAAACCCTGGCTGATTAGGTCCCACACCCGCTTTCACACCTTGGCTCATGTGATTAGAGGATCACCAGGGGGTCCTTTGTCCCTCTTTGGGGGGATACTCCCACTTGGTTTAAATCTGGGACTCTCGGCCATTTGACCCTAGAACTGAAGAAGCTTCTCGGATGAGAGGTGAAACGTCTTCAAGCAACTTAAAGAAGTCCAGACGCTTTTCTTTGCAAACTCCTTTGATTGCTGTATGACAACTATTGGAGGATCAACAACACTGTAGACATGGCAGATCTTTTTTAAAGGCAGATTTATTAATTAGTCTGTAATTCTATGATGTTTACTCAATCAAATACATTTCTCGCCACAGTCTGATATGCATTAAGACTCATATGTACAATATGACAACAAGTGCAACTGTTTTTATTGGATTCATCACACACAGCTGGCATGAAAGTGTACAAAGTAATAAGTTACCTGCGGTGGAGCTCTTGTCACAGCAAGATGAATCCTTCGGTTGTACCTCTAGAACACCTTCCTTATTCTCACAGCAACACTGAGTCCTGTTGTCATACTGGTTGTGACCGCAGCACCGGTGGAAACTGGAATTCCTCACCAGACTCTTCTTATTATCATTCGGACCACAATGCAGATTTCCCACATTATGCACTCCTGTGAAAACGAATCAGATACTAAAAACTGTAAGACTTATACTTCAATCATAGCTAATTCATGTTTATCTTGTACTGTACGAGAAACACGTAAACAAAATAATTTGCAGTACTCCTTTTCACAGTAAAATGATTATCTTATGATTAGCTCTATTTCATTTTAAACAATATTCTGTGGAGGTTTGTGAAAAACAGCTAACTGACAGCATAGTTGGCTGGGTTTGTTGAAGCAATTATGGAAAGCTGTAGAGGCAATGACAAAGTCATCACCTCCAGTAATGAGTCTGGATTTTATTGGATTGCTGTATGACAACTATTGGAGGAGCAACAACACTGTAGACATGGCAGATCTTTTTTAAAGGCAGATTTATTAATTAGTCTGTAATTCCATGATGTTTACTCAATCAAATACATTTCTCGCCACAGTCTGATATGCATTAAGACTCATATGTACAATATGACAACAAGTGCAACTGTTGTTATCGGATTCATCACCCACAGCTGGCATGTAAGTGTACAAAGTAATGAGTTACCCACAGTTGACATGTAAGTGTAAGAAGTAATGAGTTACCTGTAGTGGAGCTCTTGTCACAGCAAGATGAATCCTTCGGTTGTACCTCTAGAACACCTTCCTTATTCTCACAGCAACACTGAGTCCTGTTGTCATACTGGTTGTGACCGCAGCACCGGTGGAAACTGGAATTCCTCACCAGACTCTTCTTATTATCATTCGGACCACAATGCAGATTTCCCACATTATGCACTCCTGTGAAAACAAATCAGATACTAAAAACTGTAAGACTTATACTTCAATCATAGCTAATTCATGTTTAGCTTTGTGTTTATGTGTTTCTCGTACAGTATATCCTTACAATACTGCTTTTCACTGTAAAATGATTATCTTAAGATTAGCTCTATTTCAGTTCAAACAATATTCTGTGGAAGTTTGTAAAAAAAAAAAAAACAGCTAACTGACACTATAGTTGCTTGGGTTTGTTGAAGCAACTATGGAAAGCTGTAGAGGCAATGACAAAGTCATCACCTCCAGTAATGAGTCTGGATTTTCTTTGATTGCTATATGACAACTATTGGAGGATCAACAACACTGTAGACATGGCAGATCTTTTATAAAATATGGTATCGCTTGCACAGAGTTTTGAATTAAGGGAGAAAAATACACACAAATGTGGCAGGTTTATTAATTAGTCTGTAATTCTATGATGTTTACTCAATCGAATACATTTCTCACCACAGTCTGATGTGCATTAAGACTCATATGTACAATATGACAACAAGTGCAACTGTTTTTATTGGATTCATCACACACAGCTGGCATGAAAGTGTACAAAGTAATAAGTTACCTGTAGTGGAGCTCTTGTCACAGCAAGATGAATTCTTCGGTTGTACCTCTAGAACACCTTCCTTATTCTCACAGCAACACTGAGTCCTGTTGTCATACTGGTTGTGACCGCAGCACCGGTGGAAACTGGAATTCCTCACCAGACTCTTCTTATTATCATTCGGACCACAATGCAGATTTCCCACATTATGCACTCCTGTGAAAACGAATCAGATACTAAAAACTGTAAGACTTATACTTCAATCATAGCTAATTCATGTTTATCTTGTAGTGTACGAGAAACACGTAAACAAAATAATTTGCAGTACTCCTTTTCACAGTAAAATGATTATCTTATGATTAGCTCTATTTCATTTTAAACAATATTCTGTGGAGGTTTGTGAAAAACAGCTAACTGACAGCATAGTTGGCTGGGTTTGTTGAAGCAATTATGGAAAGCTGTAGAGGCAATGACAAAGTCATCATCTCCAGTAATGAGTCTGGATTTTATTGGATTGCTGTATGACAACTATTGGAGGATCAACAACACTGTAGACATGGCAGATCTTTTTTAAAGGCAGATTTATTAATTAGTCTGTAATTCTATGATGTTTACTCAATCAAATACATTTCTCGCCACAGTCTGATATGCATTAAGACTCATATGTACAATATGACAACAAGTGCAACTGTTGTTATCGGATTCATCACCCACAGCTGGCATGTAAGTGTACAAAGTAATAAGTTACCTGTAGTGGAGCTCTTGTCACAGCAAGATGAATTCTTCGGTTGTACCTCTAGAACACCTTCCTTATTCTCACAGCAACACTGAGTCCTGTTGTCATACTGGTTGTGACCGCAGCACCCGTGGAAACTGGAATTCCTCACCAGACTCTTCTTATTATCATTCGGACCACAATGCAGATTTTCCACATTATGCACTCCTGTGAAAACGAATCAGATACTAAAAACTGTAAGACTTATACTTCAATCATAGCTAATTCATGTTTAGCTTTGTGTTTATGTGTTTCTCGTACAGTATATCCTTACAATACTGCTTTTCACTGTAAAATGATTATCTTAAGATTAGCTCTATTTCAGTTCAAACAATATTCTGTGGAAGTTTGTAAAAAAAACAAAAAACAGCTAACTGACACTACAGTTGCTTGGGTTTGTTGAAGCAACTATGGAAAGCTGTAGAGGCAATGACAAAGTCATCACCTCCAGTAATGAGTCTGGATTTTCTTTGATTGCTATATGACAACTATTGGAGGATCAACAACACTGTAGACATGGCAGATCTTTTATAAAATATGGTATCGCTTGTACAGAGTTTTGAATTAAGGGAGGAAAAATACACACAAATGTGGCAGGTTTATTAATTAGTCTGTAATTCTATGATGTTTACTCAATCGAATACATTTCTCACCACAGTCTGATGTGCATTAAGACTCATATGTACAATATGACAACAAGTGCAACTGTTGTTATCGGATTCATCACACACAGCTGGCATGTAAGTGTACAAAGTAATAAGTTACCTGCGGTGGAGCTCTTGTCACAGCAAGATGAATTCTTCGGTTGTACCTCTAGAACACCTTCCTTATTCTCACAGCAACACTGAGTCCTGTTGTCATACTGGTTGTGACCGCAGCACTGGTGGAAACTGGAATTTCCCACCAGAATTGTCTTTTTATCACTTGCACCGCAACACAATTGCTTGTCCTTGGCAAAAGCCTCTGTGGAGAATAAACATGGAAATTCTTAACTCTTTGGCCTCAACCATAACTAAGCTGATAAGCCTCTACAACATTCTGCCAATGTTGATTAGATTTTTTCCACTTGTATATTGTTCTACTGAAGAACGAGGGATCCTTCTACACAACATTACCGTATGTTCAAATGAACATCTAGAAGCAAAAATCCATTTTCTTTTGTTTCCACTGTTTCTCCTTACTTACATAAAATAAGTAAGTTTTGCAGTGGAAAATCACAACTCTCAAGAAGTCCTATTTTTTGTTTGTAACATTGTCTGTTTTTGAATTTTGCCTTTTAATTATATACTATATGGTTAATATGATGTTTTTCATCAGTGTGTCTGCTCACCTTTACCGCAACATTCAGCCATTGGTCCAGGTTTTGCAGTGATGGTTGACTGACAACATATTTCACTGACAGGGTTGTAGGGCTTCAGCCCACAGCAGTTGGACACCTTTTCACTCAGACCCTGAGTAACATTGGCTGTAAAATAAAGACCCAAACACTAGAACCAGTGTAATAGCTGAAAGTGTCATGTTAAGTGTTAAATGGCCCACAGCTGTTCAAAAAAAGAAATGTTGCAATAGCTCTGAATAAATGGAAACATCTAACTTAGTGATAGCAGATGAACACATACAGATGCGTGCAATGAATCCAGACATCCCATCATTACTTTATTGTTCTTTTTCTGTTCATTTGCACTCTGACAAAAAGCATGCTAATTTACAATAACAACAACAAGCATCCAAAAAGTTCAAACATAGCTATCCATAACTGGGTAATGATTTTAGTATTACAGTATCTGCCATGATTTTTTTTTTTTACCAGAGTAGGGGGTGTATACAGTCAACTTCCAGTTTATTCAATAAATTAAATTCTGTATTAAAAACAAATTTTAGTCTAAAGCAGTACAATTCAACTGCTTCATAAACTGCAGCCTCCAAAATAGCCAGAAAGGTCGTTTTTGTGCTCTTTAACTTATTTTCTATTTAGATTTTTAATTTAGGTGCTTTTCTTTATTGGCCAGTTACAAAGTCAAGATTTCAGTTTCAGTTTAGCTAGGTTTCAAGTTCTTTACCTCTGAGAGTGTTTCCGTCTTGTACTTTGCAACAGGTTGCTTTTTCAGGATTGTAAGGTTCCTTTCCACAACAAGACAGACTTGCCCCTGGGTAAAGTTTGTTTCCACAGCAAGCAGCTTCTTGGGTGTCATACTTTGTCCCATTGCAGTCTTTTCTGAAAAGCACAGATAACCAAAGCCTATTATCAAAGACCGTCATTTCCATAGACTTAACAGTGCATATAGAAAATTGTTATTTTACACAGTCAAACCTAGGGAGATTACTCCCTTTACCCTTTGTACTAATGCCCTCTATTGGACAACTATGAAAATACACTAAAAAGTAGCAACAGGAGCATACCCATAAGCTGTTTATAGAATTTTTAACACCTCCACCCTTGCTGTGCTGACACAAAATTTATCTGAATAGGTGACATTTTAAAACCTCCCTCTACTCCAAATGTCAAAAACTGGAAGGTACTTCTTAAAATCCCAGCTCAAAGTCGAAGTTCCTCAGAACTTTTTTTTACATTAACTTGTCTTAGTATGTCTTCCATCACATCTTTCCAACTGGTTTAAATGTAGAAGCTCATGGGTACTGGTTTAGCTCTCTGGGATGAGCAGATGAGCAGGTGACCACTTGACGTATGGCTAGGAGCGGCCAGCCCAGGTTTGAATCTGACCCATGCCCCTTTACCATACATCTTCCTCACTCTTCTAATAAGGCAGTTTAAACTTGGTTATTTCCATTATAGCTTACAGGACATTTATACTTCTGATACATACAATTTAAAGCTTAATGATTAAAAACAAAAAGGTTTATGTATTCTCAACTGATTCTTTGAAGATGTGAAACAGACTACCCCATCATCTTGTAGTAGAAAGTGCTTTAGGTGCTCATATTGAGTAGAAAGGCACTATAGAAGTATCAGTCCATTTACCATTTTCCATTAACTCTGCCTCCTGGATGTCAACCTCCTGTGTTCTTTTAGGCACCACTGTCTCCTTTTCTAGGCACCACATCAAAGTGGGTCTCATTACCATTTTGTAAACCTTCCCTTTCACTCTTGCTGCTATTCTTCTGTCCCAAATCACACCTGACATTCATCCCACTTCCACCACGAACCTGTCACTCCTACCACACACCATTGTCTCACTGTTTCCATAGATCGAATTCATCAGCCTCATATCTTTCTCTGTCATTCCTGATTTCTTCATACAGTATCACATTTCCTCTCTTGGCACCTTGGCACTCCACCAACACTCTCAAAGCTTACATTGCTTTCATAGTGTTAGTACAAGGACACCTCTCTATTTTTCTCACATTCCTCCACAGGTATGCCATCTGAACCAATTGCCTTTCATTCTTCAGCCTCTTCATTGCGGTCTTCTCTTTCTCCTTACTAATCCATTCAAAGTTCAAGGTTCCTTTATTTGTCATTGTAAAATACAATATACGAGGTAATTTACTGTACTACTGCTTAAAAAGATGGCACTCCCTATAGTATAAATAAAAGTTCAATTCAATTCAATTTTATTTATATAGCGCCAAATCACAACCTCAGCTTACCACAAGGCACTTTGCATTGTAAGGTAAAAACCCTACAATAATAAAGAGAAAATAAAGAAAACCCAACAATGATATGACACCCTGTGAGCAAGCACTTTGGTGACAGTGGGAAGGAAAAGTTTCCCACTGATTAAATGCAGAGTAGTGTACAAACAAATATTGTGTGTGAAAAAGATCAGTGAAGAATAAACACGCCGTGCATCATGGGAATCCCCCATCAGCCTACACCTACTGTAACATAACTATGACTATGTCTACACTAGCCCGGATAAATTTGAAAATGGTGTATACGGCTGAAAACACTCCACACTATCGTTTTCATTTGTTTTCACAAAGTTATTCATCCACATTGAAACAGGCGAAAACACTTCTGTTCCAGTACTGCGCATGCGTGAAACGCAAGACGATTTGACCTGCCTCATTTCTGTCAGTCATTTATTTATTTTCTGGCTCTTTGAAACGTCGCGGCAAAATGTTGAGGAAAAGCACCGAGTGTTTCAAATGGACTTACAATGAGGTGGAGTTGTTGCTGCGAGCAACACAAAAGTACAAAGTTGCAAAAGTGAGCGAGAATTAAAGAATTTGAAGAAAAGCTATCTGAAGCATGTACAAACTGATATTAATCTTTAGTCTTAGTGTGGACGGAAGGCCAAAACGGAGACAAAAAGATGCGTTTAGTGTGGACATGGCCTAAGGGAGAGTTCAGGGTCACCTGAACCAGCCCTAACTATATGTTTCCTCAAAAAGGAAAGTTTTAAGGAAAAGTTAAGGAAAGTTAAGTTCTCTGCCTTTTAATCTTAAAGGTAGAGAGGGAGTCTGTCTACAGAATCCAAACTGGAAGCGTGTTCCACAGAAGAGGGGCCTGAAAGCTGAAGGCTCTGCCTCCCATTATACAATATCTCACAAAAATGAGTACACCCCTCACATTTTTGTAAATATACAAATATATCTTTCCATGCGACAACACGGAAGATATGGCACTTTGATACAATATCAAGTAGTCAGTGTACAGCTTGTATAACAGTGTAAATTTGCTGTCACCTAAAAATAACTCAACATACAGCCACTAATGACTAAATTGCTGGCAACAAAAGTGATTACACCCCTAAGTGAAAATGTCCAAGCTGTCCTCATAGTGTCAATATTTTGTGTGGCCACCATTATTTTCCTGGTGGATGTTAGAGACCTTTTGATCCTCCATCTTCCCTTTGAGGATTTCCCACGGATGCTCAGTAGAGTTTAAGTTTAAGAAAAATGCTTGGCCAGTTAACTACCTTGCTAAATTTGTTTAGCAAGGCAGCGGTCTTTTGGAGGTGTTTTGGGGGTTGTTATCATGTTGGAATACTGTCCTATGGCCCAGTTTCTGAAGGGAGGGGATCATGCTCTGCTTCAGTATGTCACAGTACATGTTGACATTCATGGTTCCCTCAATTAACTATAGCTCCCCAGTGCCAGCAGCACTCATGCAGCCCCAAACAATGACATCCCACCACCATGCTTGACTGCAGGCAAGACACTCTTGTCTTTGTACTCCTCACCTAGTTGCCACCACACAGCCGTGATACTATCTGAACCAAATAATGCTATCTTGGTCTCATCAGACCACAAGTAATCCAGGTCCTTATTCTGCTTGTCTTCATCAAACTGTTTGCGGGCTTTCCTGTGCATTATCTTTAGAAGAGGCTTCCTTCTGGGACAATAGCCATTTGATGCAGTGTGTGGTGTATTGTCTGAGCACTGACAGGCTGACCCTCCACACTTTCAACCTCTGCAGCAATGCTGGCAGCACTCATACATCTATTTTCCACAACTTCTGGATATGACGTCGAGCATGTGCACTCAACTTCTTTGGTCGACCATGGCGAGGTTTGTTCTGAGTGGAACCTGTCCTGTTAAACTGCTGTATGGTCTTGGCCACCGTGCAGCAGCTCAGTTTTAGGGTGTTGGCAATATTCTTCTAGCCTAGGCCATCTTTATGTAGAGTAACAATTCTTTTTTTCAGATCCTCAGAGAATTCTTTGCCATGATGCGCCATGTTAAACTTGCAGTGACCAGTATGAGTGAGTGTGAGAGCAGTAACACCAAATTCAAACACACCTGTTCTCCATTTGCACCAGGGGCCTTGTAGCACTAATGAGTCACATAACACCAGGGAGGGAAAATGGCCAATTGGGCACAATTTGGACATTTTCACTTAGGGGTGTACTCACTTTTGTTGCCAGTGGTTTAGGCAATGATGGCTGTGTGCTGAATTATTTAGAGAGGCAGCAAATTTACACTGTTAGACAAGCTGTACACTGACTACTTTACATTGTATCAAAGTGTCTGTCACGATCCTGGGTCCTTTGACCCAGCGTTTTGAGTTTTAGTTTATGTTCATGTTTATGTTTAAACCCTTTAGGTTTTCTAAGTTCATTTTTTATCATGCCCAGGTTGTTATAGTTCTTTGTTATTAGATTCCCCTTGCGTCTTCCAACCCCTGTTAAGTCTCCCTTGCCCTTCATGTGTTTCATGTCTGTGTCTTACGTTGTCAAGTTCAGGTTGTCATGTCTGCGTCTTATGTTTCCTGTTTTATTTTGAAGAGGTCTTGTGTTCCTGTGTCCATCGTGTTTAGTTTTACTTTTCCACTGTGACGTCGTTTGTTCATGTGTGTCAGCTGTTTCCCCATGTGTTCCCACTTCTCTCATTAGCCTCCTGTGTGTATTTAGTCTGTGCCTTCTCATTCAGTCTTTGTCGGATTGTCTGCGTTGTTCCCATGCTATGTTCTGCGTTCAGGTTTTTTTATATATCCTCATCACATTGCACTGTTTAGAGTTTGTTTATTTTTTCTATTTGCCAGGGTTTTTCATGGTTCATGTTTCCTTTCTAGTTTACCCAGTTTAGGTTATTGCTTAGTTTGCATTGTTTTCGCCCTTTTATTTTGTACTGTTCTGTCTGCTTCAATAAACAGCTCATCATCAGTTAAGTTTGAGTTTTAGAATGTCTGCACCTGGGTCCACTCCTCACACTCCATGCAGTTTGCCTCGGCAGACTGTGACAGTGTCATGTCTTCAATCTTGTCCCATAAAAAGGTATAACGAAATATTTACAAAAATGTGAGGAGTGTACTCACTTTATTCAAATACTGTACTTTTAAATACTCCAGGATCCACATGTAAACCTACAGTCTTCTCTACTGGAGTGATATGGTACTACTGAATTAGATTCTGAATCAAACAGGGAGTCAATGAAAATAACCCAGTATAGGAGAAATAGTCCCTGTCAGTACTCTTGCTGCAGCATTCTGGATCAATTGAAAGCACTTCAGGGAGTTGTTGAGATAAGTTGATAATAATGAATGACAGTAGTCAAGCCTAGAAGTGATAAATGCATGAAGTAGCTTTTCAGCATCACTCTGATGTTCTTGTTTCTCTCTCCCTCCCTCTCCTCTGCCTGGGTGGAACTCCTTGCGAGTTCCCGCCTCTTGTCTACAAACCTGCAAATAATCACTCACCCACTGCTCGTTATACTTCCTCTCCAGCTACTACTTAAGACGACAGCTCAGTATTTGTCATTCCTGGATCGTTGCACGATACTCGTCAGTGTAGCCCCAGCTCTTTGCTGTTTATTCTTGTCTCTGCTGTTTTCCTAACTTCTAACTGTGCTCTCTTGTATATAGATCTTCCTGGACCTGTTTATCCCTGGAGTGTGTTCATGAGCGCAAGTGTTTTACGAGTGGCGTGTGTGGTCGAACAGGAGTGTGGAGTGTTTCCTTCCCCCTCCCTGGATTCCCTGGAGCCCCCTTTCCCCTTGCATCTTTGTATATAGCACCTGGTGACATTGTAAATAAACTGTTTATCTTCTGTGTCAACAGAGTCCTGCGCTTGAGTCCACTTATTCACTGTGGCAGACACCATATTTCTAAGATTTTTGGGGTCAAGTACAATAATGCCCACTTTATCTGAATTTAGAAGTCATGTCTTTATCTCTTCAAGACATTCCTGCAGTTTAAGTAATTGGTGTGTGTTATCTGGCTTCATGGATAGACAAAGTTGGGTATCATCTGCATAGCAGTGAAAATGTATGCTATGCCTTCTAATGACACTGCCGAAGGGAAACGATATGGATCAAACCACTGCAGCGCAGCACCTTTCATACCTACAGTGTCAGTAATTCAAAGTGCCTGGATATGCTTTAAACATAAAATAAATGTTATACCTTTTACTTTATTTAGTTGACTTTATAGCAGCAGTCACAGTGATGACAGACTTTGAGTGAAAACTGTTCAAAAGCCCAGTGGTGTGTGTTTTTCATGTCCTGCACTTCCTGATTCAACACTTCTCCATCCTTCCACTTTTGACTCTCATGAGCTTTTCAGAATACGCCTTCCACCCTTTCAGCAGACTGTCTTTACTCATTGTACATTTCTATCTCTAGCCTTAGTCACACAAACTTGTTACAGATTTTTCCAGGTCAAAAGTCTCTGTCTAGCAAATCAATAGAAATTATTTTCTCATTTCTTAGTGTGCAACTTAACATATAGCTCACTATAAGCCTTGTCCTCTGCTTTTGTCACCTCTCTCTTTGGTCTACCTAGCCCAATACTCCCGTCTACCATCCAGATCTATGGTCCTGGGTCTGGGACCCAGGTTTTTGACTTTATATTGGGAATTTTTGACTCTTTGCTTCTATTAAGATGATTTGGGTTTGAGTTTTAGTTTTCCTAATGTCTTTGAGTTTATGCATATGTTCCCCAGTCGTGTCCTTGTGTTTCATCTCCCTTTTCTGTTCCAATGTTCCCCTCTTTGTGTTGTCTGTCACGTGTCTCCATGTCACACCTACCCACCACTTCCTTATCACCTAGGTTCCCTTCACACATGTTGACTGAAGTCTATTCCAGTCACCAGTCCCTCACTCCTGGAGACACGCTGTTCCATTTCATTCAACTTACTGCAGAATTCCTCTTTTCTAACTTACATCTAAATTCTGGGTCATTGGCACTGCCTACAATCACAATTACTCACGATCCTGCCTTACATTCTCTCTGTCTCCACAACACTATTGTCATGATCTTTGCCCAAAACCTTTGACCCAACCCTACCAACTTATCCGGAGTTGGCACTGCACTCATCTTTGCCGCCGCCCTCGCAAACACCATCATCTGCACAATCACATAACCACTCTGCCTCAACTGTAATACAATTGTTCTAACGCTAAAATTGCGAGGAGCCGTATCTATACAATGAGTTCTCTGTAGTCTATAACCAAACGCTTGACCTTTGAGCAGCCGCCAGAAATTAAAAAACACATTACGCATACACAAAGCGAGTGAAGAAGCAGTGACTCACCCACAGTCGTTTCCGGAGGCTGCATTTGCTCCTGCGGCAGAAACTGTCAACAAGCACAAGTTGAAAATGATGAGTTACTAAAAACTTGGGCTAAAATTGAATAGCATTAGGAATATTGATTGTCTACGGTAGACGTGCAAAGAACCACAGGTTAAAAAAAACAAAAAACAAAAACAAAAAAGACTGACGGTAAAACAGTGGTCTCTATTTTCAGTGATTTAATCGAAGAATTTGAACATCTCTGGAGGCGGTTATAGATTTGTCCCGGGCATTTACAACTTATAATACGCCCTCAAGTTTGAATGTACTATTTAAAGGTCTACATGCACGAGAGGCTCTTAATTCACATTTGCAGATGCCTATGCACCTTTTGAACTATTTCTGTAAATATTCTTGCAAAACACACACAAATGTTTGGGAAGCACAAACAAATCCTTTTGCTCCAATAATATTCCCCAATACCACTCGTTAACTATACAAGATATATATGATTCTACAGTCTGACGTCCCTGAAGAAACCACGAGAGTGCCCCGGGGTGTCTTCAAAGCGAAGAATCGGTCTGCCGCCTACGCCCGGACGTCACGCATCTGATGCTATCACCTTTCCCATTCTTTTTCCCACAACGCCACAGTATATTATTGAAAGATGAAAAAAGATGAAAAAACAACAAGACACACACCACAAGACGTTAGCTGATTTATATATACCTGTTCATATGTTTGTGTTCCAGGTGTTGCATGTTGTTTGTTTGTTGATAGAGGTGAGGCAGTTGGTGATACATTGTGCATTTCTATTTACGCTATCCCTTTATTACCCCCCCCCCCCCCCTTTTTTTTTCTGCCTGTCATATATATATATATATATATATATATATATATATATATATATATATATATATATATATATATATATATATATATATACTACTGTTATTAATTGTAATACTGGCAGTGGGAAGTGGGAAAAAAATACCTTGCCTCCAAGCATTATTACATATGACATGACGCACGGTCTCTCTCTCTCAAAACTTCCACAAACAGCGCACCAGCAGTCGGAATCATATCAGTTGTGTCAAGCAAGTGGCCCTATACACGGAGCCTCACAACTCAAAAAGAACTAATAAATAAATCAATGTCACTTACCACAATCAGTAGAGAATCCAAAAATCAGCCAAGCTAAAGGAACAGGTGGAGAACCATCATTATATAGCCTTAAAAATACTCAAATTATATCTATTTCAGCAAAGGTACGAAATAACCTACCAAACCCGAGAGTCTGAAGCAGGTACATCTCTAATCCTTTTAGGAGAATGTGTCTTCCCATTGAGTCTGAGAGGCAAACATATGCGGCTAAATAGTCTAATTAGCCCCACCTCCCACGTAATAACGCCTAAAAATATGTCATTTATAACCAGAGGGTCAAGGTAGCGGGCGCACACAACCAGAGCGCTTGATAACATGGTATGCAAACCAAGAAGCTCCGCAGCAATATAAGACTTGTAACATGCAGTTGTTAAAGTATGCAGCTGCTCTAGACAATATAGATTCCAATTTTAAACACACCGCACTCAGGTGTGCACTGACTATTTCTATACCTGAAATAGATTCCACTGAGATGAAGATTTATTAAGCGCAACCTGGCTTTCCTGTCCTGTTGGTGGGTTCAATTTTTAGATAGTCCAGATCTGATGGTGAACACTTTTATCTCTGTCTGTTACTGCAGCATTTTACTTTGATGTAGTTCCCAAGTCATCCATGGGAGTTAGTTTGTGAAAATTCAGTTTTTCATTCAGCTTGATACAAGTTTTAGATGATGAAATCTTCTTATAAGTGACGACAGGCTGTTTGAAAAGTGATCGTCTTTGAAAGACATCGTTAACATGTCACACAGGTAGACAATATGGTTCAGCCCACATCGTCGTATGCTGGCGAGAGCTACCCAAATGCTGCTAGTTCCCATCTGTTTGTCATGAGGAGCGCTGCGCCTCTACATGTAGTCCTTCTGATAATAGGATCCTTATTTTAACTTACATACCGTACATATTCCAATCCCCGAGGAAAATATTGCTGAATCAATTTAGAAAGTAAAAAAAAGAAAAACAAAAAGAAAAAAGAGAAAAAGACAGAAAAAAACAGTTGAAGTAAAGGTCCTTCATTCCATGTAATCCAGCTGCAGTGATAGCACTGTAGACAGGGAGGGACAGGAAAACAAAAAGATCATCAAGGACGTGAATTCGACTCCATCCCAGGCCACTCGTCCAGTAGATTATTTTACCGCTGACTTTAAAGGCTGATTAGGCTTGACTTGTGCTGTAAAAACTCACTAATAAATCATGTCGAACATACACTCCAAGCTCAAATCTTCGTGTGTGTGTGTGTGTGTGTGTGTGTGTGTGTGTGTTTTATGTTCTCTCGACTCACCTGCTTCATGACTCCTGACTTACTTTGCAGCGTTTAGCTCCATCTTGGCTTGGAGATGACGCTTCCGTTTACTTCCAAGCGTCCGTTTAACCGGTAACTCGTCGAATTATTATCTCCAGAATATCAGGTAGAAAGTTTTGTATGTTGGCAAAAGACTCATTTACCTGTCTGTGCAGGTGGTGCGCCACATTAAGCAATCGTTGTTGACAGATCCCTCATCTCACAATCGGGAACAAAAGAGATTTCTGTTTTTTCTTTTCCTTTTTTTATGTATAAATATAAAAAATATTTATTTATGTTGGTAGATAGCACATGGTTAATGGGTTTATGAGTATTGAGTGGGTTATATATAAAATACAGGAATTGCCCGTTTTGCAAGTATATTTATGACTCTGCGTCATTGTACCTATGTGTTCCACATTATGAACAATCCAGTGTCCTTTTTGGCATCTTAAAATGTATTTATAGAATTGTGATGAGATATGTTTGACAGACTATAAGCATACATTTACTACCATTTAAATACGTGAAAGTTCTTGGCACAAGATCACTTGTATAACACCTGTATTCTGTGGTTTTTTTGTGCGTTCGCTTTTGATCTAGGGTACTTCATGTTGTATGCTGAACTTGTTTGTCTGGTTTTCCTTCGATGTAGTCTACTAAAGCCAGTTTTCAGTGAAGCAAATTTTCTTTGGTGGCAGGATCTAAAAAGAGGTTGTATGGGAGAATCATCTGTTAACACGATTTAGAAAACATTCGGTCTGACATGTCATTCTGTGCTTGATTGGGTGTGACTCAGAATGGTCGGAGACAGAAGAATGTATTTCTAACAGATATTATTAGTGTTTATTTACATCTTCATTTTATTCTTGACATACATTATGTTCACGGGCAATCAAACTATTATGTTTTAGCGTTAGGTATGAGACCCAGAAGCAAAGTTTAGGCAGGCAAGGGGTGGGGGAGCTTCGGGGGAGGGGGGTTCCTGTGTCGTTTGGTGCAAGGACGGCCTGCTTGCGCATTCCCGTTGAACTGACATGGTTATGTTTCGGTGTTTTGCAGGTGAGCACAGGTGATGTAAGTAAAGTGATGTTCAAGGAATGTACTGTCATAAAATTACATATCGCTGTTGTTTGCAGTGTAAATGATTTACCTTGAATGAGTTTGCGTGAAACACAATACAAATCAGAGTAGCATACACTGAGTTAATTCGCATACAGACGACAAACCTGTAAATCAATGATGTGTATTTTAAACGTTGGCACATTTATATTTGATATACTGTTAGGGTTACTGCTGGTCTCACAGCGAATAGTTGTCTAACAAATAGCACATGCATGGTGATCTCATGATGACTTGACAAAACACACTGTAACGGGTCCTGACGGGAGCACGCGGCTGAGGATCTGGAGGAGTTGGCATATGGAGGACCAAACGAGTCACACAGATTAAACTAAAGAATTATGTGCTTATATAGTAAATTGTGCAATAAAATATGCATGTGTAAATTCATTTATGAATTCATTTTTTAAATTATTTTATTAGCTGATGTAGCGGACAAACAGTGTAACTCCCTCCAAGTTGAAAAACAGACATAAGGCATTCTTGATATTTGCTGGCATTTATTGGACACATGTGCCACCAAAGATGCCGTGAGAACTGTACAAACAACATAAAATAATCAATTTTCACAGTAAGGCGTTCTCATAGAGAATAAATAATAAAGTATATTTTTCAACAATATGAAAACATTCACAATTTGACTGTAGCTGTCGCACTGGAATGTGTTAATAAGGTGATTGTAATTTTCAAATTTGGATGTTTAAGCTGGTTCCTATGTTGTGTTGTCGCCACCTACTGGTGGACCCGAGTATGGCGCTTTGTGGTGCGCATGCTTTGGGCCAGTAGCGGTTTTTGATATGGGCGACATGGGCGGTTGCCCAGGGCGGCATCGTGGTGGGAGGCGGCATCACGGGCATCGGCAAAAAAAAAAGAAATTGCTCGTACTCATGCTGCCCCGACGTCATTGAGAATGGCATAGGCACCGATCGGTTTTATATCGCCCATTTGCTGGGAGTAAGGGTGCCCTCCGTTTGCGAGGTGCGCCTGCTGCTTGCGGCACAGGCAGGAGAGGGCGGGGCGGCGGGGGATTCTCTGGCTGGCTGGAGCAACATCTAGATGGAGTGTTCGCCCAGGGCGCCAAACAGGCTAGGACCGCCACTGCTTTGGACGCATGTCCATCAAGCGCACATGTTGCCAGACTCTGAAGACTCGAGCCAGAAAGAGAAGGCTGGCTTGTGTGCAAGGTGAAAATATGGACGATATGGACTGCAGTATGGACTTTCAGTAGAAAGGCGCACAGGGTATTGTAACCCCTATAGACATGGTTACTAGTTTTTGCCTTGTATTTTTATTTCCGACACCCCTTGAACACACTTTGATTTTCTGTAGTTCAGTGAATGCAACAAAAGCACGCTGCTGCATTAAGCTAGACAAAAGGCCGGAGAACAGCACAGCAATCTGGTGTATTATATTAATTTTCTAGAGTAACAACAGCAATGCTCGGGGGAGAGAGGTTTGGAGTTCAGTGGGGCGTTTGAAAAGTCGAGAGGATGTACGGCAGGTTGTTCGGTGTCTCGGTTTGGGAGTGGAAGTGTGCAGTGTGGCTGTTGTAGGTAGTGTGAGTTTGGGTATAAGGTGTGTTTGGTTGGTGGTTTGGTGTGTGAGTGAGGTAAGTAGGAGAGTTGGCCGAAGGCCTGTACGGTCCGGTAACTGTCTCCTCCAGACTTCTTCTCATAGACCAGGGTAGGAGGTGGAAGTAAAGGAGTTATTGTGGGAGTACCATTGAATGTAAATATGAAAGAACTGGTGGAGAATTTAAGGTCCAGAGAAAGTAGAAACAGAAACTGTGGTGGTGGAATTTGACACGAAAGAGGTACCAAAAGAGGTCTTCTTTGCATTAATAAGATTCAGTGTGAGGGAGTTTGTGCCTAAACCAATGAGGTGTTTCAATTGCCAAGAATTTGGGCATATTGCCAAAGTGTGTAAAGGGAAGAGGAGATGTGCTCGATGTTCTGGAGATCATGAGTATGGGAAGTGTGGTGTGGGAGTAAAACCTAAATGCTGTAATTGTGGAGAGGAACACAGTGTTGCTTTTTGGGGATGTGAAGTATTGAGGCAGCAGACAGTTATTCAAAAAACGAGGGTACTGCAGAGAGTGACATATGCAGAGGCATGTAAAATGGTGGAGCAAGAGAGACAGATTGGGAAACACAGGGTAGAGGAGAAACAAGTAATGGAGAAGGTTATGGAAATGGTTGAAATGAAAATAGAAGAAGAGAAGAAGAAGATGGTGACATTCATTGCAGGGGTAATAAATGCAACCTCAGATGTGAAGTCCAAGACGGAGAGGATCCAGATTATTGTGAAGGCAGCATGTCATAGTTTAGACATGAAGAATATCAGGTGGGAGGATATAAGAGGTGAACTAAGTAGTCAGGCGAGTCAAGAGGGATAATGTGGTGGTTAGTTCTTATAACCATATTAATCTTACAGTGGAATGCAAGGAGTCTCTTGTCAAATGGTCAAGATTTTAAACAGTTTATATACGATCAGACAGATAAACCTGACATAATTTGTATCCAGGAAACATGGTCGAAGCCTTTTTTGGATTTTAGAGTGTATGGGTATATTGCTGTTAGATATGATAGGGAAGAAGGAAATGGTGGTGGGTGTCTTACGTTGATTAAGGAAGGTATTCCATACAAGATAGGTGAAAGGGGAGGGGATCTGGAGTATGTAGTAATTAAGGTTTGGATAGGAGGGAAGGTGATTATGGTTGTTAATTTTTACAATCCTTGTAAAAAGTTAGAGTTAAATAAGCTGGAGGACATGGACATGAGAGGAAATATTATATGGTGTGGGGATTTTAATGCTCACCATTCATTATGGGAGAGTGAGAAAACAGACTACAATGGGGAAGTGTTAGAGGAATTTCTGGACAATAAAAATCTTGTATGTTTGAATGATGGGAAGAAGACACGAATTGATATTAGCTCTGGTAGGGAATCCATATTAGACTTAACTTTTACTTCTAGTTCTTTGGCCCCATTGTGTGAATGGCAAGTAAACAATAAGTCATTTGGTGCATTTAATGCACTTTAGAACAACACGCAGCAACACTACACATGAGCGGGAGGAGGGAGGTATGGGGTCTTCACACACCCCCGTTCTCTACTAGCCATCGGGGCGGGGGGCTGGGAGGAGGTGTTGGCTGTCCGATTGGCCTCCCTGCTGCCGCGGAGCCTGGGGCGGTCTGCTTGCCTCCACCCCGGGGGAAAGGGTCACATCTCTTGGGTCTGGGTGCCGTTTCCCCCTCTGGGGGTGAGGGTACCTGGACCCGGGGTATAGAGTATGTTTGGGGAGTGTGATTGTGTGTACATGTCCATGTATGTCTATCCCTACGTTGGGTGAGTGCTGAGTGTTTGTATATGTGTGCATGAGGGTGGGAAAGCATGTCTGTGTCTGTGTGTGCCTGTTTGTTAGACTCCACCTCTCTGGGAACACCCAGGCCCTCCAAAGTGTGGAGGCCTATCTCCCCTCACCACACTCCCTGCCGGTAACTGATGCCCTCAGGGGTCGGTGCATTGGTGGTTCTTGGTGTCCGGGGCTGGGCGCTCAGGTATACACCAGCTCACTCCCGGTGGCTACTTGGCGGGGCCTGGTGCCTGTCGCTCGGTCAGGCCTCTTCCGGGGCAAAGGGGGCCCTCGGGCCTCCGGCCTCGGGGCCTGCGACTCGGTTCACTCTGGCACAGCTGGCTGCCGGCAGAGCCGGCGGGCACGCCAGTGCAGCCCCCTCTGGCTTCTGCTCCGTGGCTACTGGGTGACCCCTCGTCTGGGGATCTCCTCAGCCCTTCCCAGGAGGGTGGCACGGATGCCCCTCCGGTGGTACTCCTTGGGCTCTC
Source organism: Pelmatolapia mariae (assembly GCF_036321145.2). Taxonomy (NCBI): domain Eukaryota; kingdom Metazoa; phylum Chordata; class Actinopteri; order Cichliformes; family Cichlidae; genus Pelmatolapia; species Pelmatolapia mariae. The sequence goes on from NC_086239.1 coordinate 22,662,097, forward strand.
GCACTCTGGGGCCTCTGGATGTCTGGAGCCTGGATGTCCTCCATGCCTGCTTCATGCCCTGGGGGACGGGGCTATGGCCCTCCACACCCTCTAGCAGACCGTTACATGGGGAAACCTTTTGTATACAAGCGCACTGATCCACACAGGTGTGCACACGGGTGTTCACTGTTCGTAGACATAAACTACACCTTTCTTAGCTGCTACTTTAAAGCACATTGTGCGCTGTCTGTCCTGCGTGCTGCACAACCACATTCAATATTTCGTTTTTACTGCTGTTCACACTTAGCTAGATTAACGTGATGGTGTTGTGTTTAGTATGTTGCTTTGTTTGTTTGTTTTTTTGCTTGTTTTCTCTTCTTTTTCTCTCAACAGGTGATCCAGGAGATTTTTTTTTTCTTTGTCTTTGTAAGTGCCCTTTCTCACTGTCCCTCTTCCCTTCTGTTTTTCTTTTCCTTCCTCTCTTTCTTTCTCCCTTTCCTATCCCCCAGTCATGTCTGTCCCATCTGTAACAACTGAAAATAAAATAAATAATAACAACAAAGTTTGATCAAATGGACCAATACGGCAATGCCATGATGATCCATTTGGCAAAATAAATCCATTTGGTATCCTTGTTGGTCTTCAGACAACAATTCTGACGGCTAAAGATCCAAATGGGACAGACAAAAAAAAAAAAAAAAAAAAAAAGTCATTTGGTAGTGATCATTATCTGGTTGTGAATAAAATAAGGATTGGTCAAATACAGGTACCTGAAACATTAGGAGGGAAGTGGGTGTTTGGGAAGGCGAATTGGGGGAAGTTTAGTAAGGTTTGTGAGAGGCAGCTTTTACAAGTTCAAATTCATTTGAGTGTTGAAAGTATGAATCAAGAAATCAGTCAAAGTATTCTAAGCGCTGCTAAGGAGGCTATTCCAAAGACAACAAGGAAAGTTAGGAGGAGAGCAGTTCCATGGTGGAATGATCAATGTAAGTTAGTAGTTAGAGAAACAAATAGAGCATTTAAGTTGGTCAAACGGTCTCATAATTTTCAACATTAATTGACTACAAAAAAGCACAGGCAAAAGTCAGAAGTACAATAAGAAGAACAAAGAGAACGTACTGGAGAGATTTCTGTAATACAATTGGTAGTAATACTCAAATAGGGGAAGTGTGGGGGATGATCAGGAAAATGGGGGGAGACAGAAGAGACTGGAGTTATCCAATTCTTGATAAGAATGATCAAGTAGCTGTAACTGATGGGGAAAAAGCTGATTTATTGGCAAGTACTTTTGTTGATATACATAGTGGGAGAAATTTGTCAGATGAAAGTAAATGAGGAAGAGAGAGGACTAAAGAAAGAAATCTTGAAGCTTTAGGGAGGAAGGACAGTACTGCAGATGTCATGAGTTGTCCCTTTTCTATGGGAGAACTGAAAAGAGCTCTGGGCAGAGCCAGGAATAGTGCTCCAGGGAAGGATGAGATATGTTATGTTATGTTGAAACATCTAAGTGATGAAGCATTAAATAAATTGCTAATGTTGTTTAATAAGGTATGGGAAGTAGGGCGTCTCCCACGTCAATGGAAAGAAGCACTAATTATACCAATAAAGAAACCAGGGAAAGACCATAGTGATCCTGGAAATTATAGGCCCATTGCTCTGACTTCCAATATGTGTAAACTGATGGAAAGGATGGTGAATGAGAGATTGGTACAATTTTTAGAGTCAAGAAATATATTAGCACCCTATCAGAGTGGTTTTCGTAGAGGAAGAGGGACGATGGATCCTGTCTTATGTTTGGAAGATGATATCAGGAAAGCGCAAGTTAATTAAGAGGTGGTAGTTGCTGTCTTCTTTGATGTAGAAAAGGCATATGATATGCTTTGGAGAGAGGGTCTACTGATTAAGTTACATGAAGCAGGGATAGGAGGAAGTATGTTTAATTGGGTATTTGATTTTTTATGTGACAGAACAATTCAAGTTAAAATAGGGTCACATGTTTCTGAGCCATGTAAAACAGAAAATGGAACTCTTCAGGGAAGTGTAGTTAGCCCAACGGTTTTCTCACTTATGATCAATGATATTTTTAAAGATGTGTCTGATAGTTATGGTAAATCACTTTTTGCTGATGATGGAGCATTATGGGTGAGGGGGAAGAATGTTGACCATCTCATCAGGAAACTTCAAGAGGGGATAGGTAAAGTAGAAAAGTGGGGTGTAGACTGGGGTTTTAAATTTTCTGTTGAGAAAACTAAAGTAATGTTTTTCACAAATAAGAAAATTGGGGGAAATAAACTGTTATACTTGTATGGGAAAGAGTTAGAAAGGGTGGATTGTTTTTGTTTTTTGGGTGTGGTTTTTGATAAGAGATTAACTTGGAAAAATCACATAGAGCATGTGTTTGAGGTGTTTAGCAGGACTGACATGGGGTGCTAATTTTGATGCACTTAAAAGTATTTATATCACATTAATTCAATCAAGATTAGATTATAGGTGTGAGGTATATGGGTCAGCGGCTAAAACTTCCCTAAAGAAGCTGGATGTAATTCAAGCTCGAGCACTGAGACTGTGCCTAGGGGCAGTTAAAACAACACCAATATGTGTTCTACAAGTGGAATCAGGAGAAATGCCACAATATATTAGAAGGCAACAGCTGCTGGTTAACTATTGGATAAATTTGAAAGGTCATGACGAAAACCATCCTGTTAAGAAAGTGTTAGGGAATTGTTGGGAAAGAGGAAAGGTTTTTAAAAATAGTTTTGGGTGGATTGGGGATGATAGAGCGAGAACTTTTAAAGTGTATGACAAAGACTTCAGTCAGACAGTGTTGAGGCCTTTACGACCCATATGGACATTGAAATACATTAAAGTAGACAGATCATTAACAGATACTAAGAAGAGGAAAGTGACCACAGATATTTGTCAAAAATTTTATAACAGATTGGAGAGCAAATACAGTGACTTTTTACAGGTGTATACAGATGGGTCAAAAGATCCCAAAACTGAAGCAACTAGTGTAGCAGTGGTAATTCCGGAGTTAAATATCAAGATTGCAAAAAGAACGTCAAATCTTCTGAGTATATATGCAGTTGAGTTATATGCCATGCTGCTGGCTCTAGAATGGGTGGAAGACAGCAGAATTTTGAAAGTACTAATATGTAGTGATTCATTGTCAGCAGTATTAAGTATTGAACAAGGAAACACAAGTACCCATCAGCAAATTTTGTATGACGTTCTTTTTGCTCATCATAGATTGTCTGACCAAAATAAACATGTAGTAATAATGTGGACTCCGGCTCATGTAGGTATTTTGGGTAATGAAAGAGCAGATAGGTTGGCCAAAGCAGCTGTTAAAAAAGTCGATATAGATGTACAGATACCACTGTCAGAATCTGAAGGGAAAAGTATAGTTTGGACAGAAAGTAAGAACTTCTGGGGGGATAATGATGGGATAATGAAACAAAAGAGAAACATTTATATAGGGTGCAAAACACAATAGAAGTTAAGAGGAGTAGTGGGTTAAAGAGACAGGAGGAGGTTATTATAAGTAGAATACGAACAGGCCACTGCTTTTTAAATGGTACTCTTTTTAGGATAGGGAAACATCCGACTGAGTTGTGTGATGGGTGCAATGCTATGGAAACGGTTGAGCATGTGCTTCTTTGTTGCAGGAAGTATGCAACAGGAGGGTGATGAGGGTTGAAATGAGTGGTGGAAGGGAACTTACGTTTGCGCAAGTGGTTAATAAGTTAAGTCATGGTGAAGGGAAAGGGGTGGTTTTTCGTTTTTTGAGAAATACCGGTCTCATCAAGAGGATCTGAGGATTCAGGAGTGAAGTAAGATTGAAAGCCAGGAGATGGCAGTAATGCAACATTTTTTGGATGCAAGCTGCCGTTAAACATGAAAGAAGAAGAAGAAGAATCTAGACAAAACGGAGCAAGACACCAGAGCAATTAACAAGCTACACAGTGAGTCTTTCGATATAAAATAAGTGTTAAAAAGTATCTTTAACAGTCTCTAACTTAAAGTTATGTACTTTTCAGAGCCGTTTATGTGTTTTGCTCTTGACCAAACCAGGTGGAGCGTGTGTTTGTTTCTTGGGAACTCCGATGAGTTACTAAAAATGATAAGTTAGCAGGAAAACCTATGCTAATTTTACACTTGGAAACTACTGCAACAGTGTGAATTCTGTATTGTCTAAAAAAGCTAAAACCAGTCGGAGTACTTGAACTGTGTGTGAAATGGAGTGTTGTATTTTATTTTATTGTCTATTTGATTAAGCACCTTCACAAATGCACAAAACTAATACAAGATGCACTTTTCTTTTAGCTATAAATGTTATTCAGTGCTTTTCTGCACTTTGTCATTTCAGTTATGGGTTAATTCGTGTAAATAAGTTGTTTAAAACTAATTAAGTTACAAACATTTCATGATTTGATTACATATGCCTTAAAAAGGGGGTATATAAATATATTTGATTGTAATGCTGTAAAGCAATACAAATTGAATTCATAGAAACAGAACAATGTTAAAACAACAGTGTACTTGATTTTGAAAACTTTATGAGATCTCATTTTATTTAGAAAAAACTGTTAAGAACCATTTTGTTCATTGCTCTATACTGTATGTGCAGACTGGTTTTTTGTGATCCTGGATCTGATTCCGAAGTGGTTCTGGATATGGATGGCGAGCCAGACCCTGTGAAAACTCTTGGCAAATCCAAAAGCAGTGTGGCCAGCTGTTCTGGATGCAGGAGTAGATCTACAGTCTGAATTACTAAAAATCGCAGGATTTCAGATAAGCAAGAGAAAACCACTTACTCCATACGGATTGTTCTCTGAAAAACTATTGAACTCACGATATCCTGTTTATCAGGAGTCAGGTCTAAAGACTACTCATTATATTTTATTTGGTTGTTTTTTCAAAAGAGCGCTCTTCTCTGTTGGTCTTCTCTGTTAATTTTCTATGTTGTTTACATTGGTTATTGCACCATTGTAACATTGTAATAAATCTGCCGGCTGTTCAACACTCAATTCTCTCAAATTTATTTTACTCCTCTCGAATCTAGTCTATAAGCCTAGCCTAACTATACTAAGCAGGTGTTAAAGTATGTTAAAGGTGAAAATATGGACGATATGGACTGCAATTGCTCATGAAGGTTCAGTAGAAAGGCGCAAGCGGTATGTTTGCGCATGTACTTTGTGTGTACGTTTTATTTGAGTTGTAATTTTTATTCTGCTGACATAATATCTGTGTTTTTCATTGATCATTTCACCATAGTTTTTCACGGTGTTTGCTGGTGAAGAGAAGTAAAATACTGGTTAAACATCAGTTGGAGCATGGCCCTTTATTCTACTCTGAACATGAAACAAGAATAACCTTCAGGAGCAGTTATAGTGAAAAACGTGGCCAGTTATGGAGCGAGCAGCCAGAGCCCTGCACGCCATGCTTCCAGGACAGCAGCCCACGTGGAAGAGTATACTGTGAGTTCTTACATCAGAGAAATGTCTGAACTGCATTGGCCCACTCTGGGTGAATTAAAGCGGATCAAGGCATCATTTTGGAATTGTGCAGTTTTGCAGTGAATCACAATGCCATAAGGATACCAGGTTAGAACGTATCATTGACTTTGCAAAAAGGAGAACTAAGAAAAAGCTAAAAGGAAAATTGTATGGTGCAGATATTGTACATTTATTAATTTATTGAACGTTTATTACTGTGCTAATGTTTGATATTTAAGGTAGTGTACTCTGGTTAAGTTTCCTTTTATTGTTCTAAATTGTTGGTTCAAAACATTGTAGTGGAGCAGAGTACACAAGAAACTCATGTCCTAGAGCAAATACTTATAGCTTTAGAAGATGAAAAGGCACAGTTAGAAAAGAAATTAGAAACTGAACTTGAAGATGCAGAAAGACAAGAAGCTGAAGCACGCATAGGAGAAATTCATGCAGACCTTGAAATACACAAATTAGGGCTGGTTCAGCCATCATCTAAACTTGAGACAGAGGTGAGACGCTCAGAGCGTCAAAGACAACTAACGGAAAAAATGCATGAGTTTTAAACAGAGAGATACAAGCAAAGAAAGAAAGTTTATGTCAACATATTTAAACTTTAAGGCAGAAATTCAGCTCACTAGGTCCAAACTTGAAGAAGAATATTCTAAAACAGAATTAGCTGAAAGGATCAAGTCAGTAGAAAAATGTGAGAGTGACAGCAAGATTATGTTGCTTTACGTGCAATGACTACACCATCTCAGTATATGAGAAGAAAGATGGATAGCTGTACTTCAGTTTCTGTTGAGATGATGATACTTCTGAAAAGGCGCTATGCAGATGTTGACAAGGAGTTTGATGCAGGAGCTGTAAAAGAATCACTCCTTCAGTTACTCCAAAGAGAAAGTGCAGAATCAATTTATGGCTCAACTGCGTCTAGAGCTGGAAGAAATAGCCAGCACAGCCATAGTCAGCAAGGAAGTCATGTATCTGCAAGGAAAGCAGAGGGAGCAGCATGACTGGCATTGAAGCAAGCTGAAATAAACAGAGAAATGGAAATATCTGACCGGAGAAAGGAGATATTAGTTCAACAAGAGCAACAAAAATGTTGGAAAATCAAAGCGATCTTGAGGTCATTGAGGCGGAACACAATGTATATGCTGAAGAGGAATCAAGAGTGAATGCTGAAATAAGAAATTGTGAAGTAAAGAGTACTTTGTCTTTAAGTCAGCTTCCTAAACCACTTAGCAGTCCTCCATGCACCCAAGTTCCTCAGAGCACTCCACCTCCTCACTCTGAAGGTAAATTCATCCAGACCTCACAAAGTGTTCACGCCCCTCACTGTGATACTCAAGTGGTGCCAAAAGAAAGTGAGCTCTCTCTGGTGCAGGCGTTAAAAGAGTCCTTAGCAATGTCTAGACTTCCAGTACCAGAGCCATTTACATTTACAGGAGACCAACTGAAATTTGTTGAGTCGAGCACTTGCTTTAAGGAGCTTATCGAGACTAGCTGCACAGATTCAGCCCATAAGCTGTTCTCCTTGAAGAAATACATTGGTGGAGAAGTTCTCTGTGTTTTAGAAGGGACATTTTATCAAAGTGACTGAGGAAGCTTACAAACAAGCTTGTGATGCTATGAACAAACGCTATGGACACCCAAGGCTCTTTAGTTTTCCCCTAAAGAGCCTTTAGGGGAAAACTAAGCAGTTGGCCAAAGATTGGACCAAGGGAGTCACTTAAATTAGGAGAGTTTAGTGATTTCCTCATTTCCTGTAAGAATGCTATGCCCCACGTCCAAGGCCTCAAGGTTTTAGATGATTCTGAAGAAAATCAGAAAATATTGCTGAAACTTCCTGATTGGGCCACAACCCGCTGGAATTGTTATGTCACAAAATTACTGGATGAAGAAAAGGCATATCCAGGGTTTGCAGAATTTGCAACTTTGAGGCGCATATAGCATGTAATTCAGTTTCTTCTCTTTTTGCCTTAAAGAACACATTTGAAAAACCTGAGAAAGAACAAAAATGTCTGAAAGCCAGTGTCCTAGTGACATCAGCAAATGTGTCTAAAGATGTGACGGCCACAACTATGGTACAGAGCAACAGAAAATCAAAACCCAACCCTTCCTCAACTCAGAACAAACGGCAACTTGAATGTATCTGCTGCAAGCAAAATCATTTTATCTATAAATGTGAAAAGTTTACAGCAATGCCGCTTGAAGAAAAGAAACAGTTCATTAGGGACAACAATATGTGCTTTGCTTGTCTTCGAGTTGGTCACATTTCCAAAAACTGTCGACAGAGAGCAACATGTAATGTCTGCAGATGAAGCCACCCTTCTCCTCTCCATGAAGATCCTCCACAGGGAGATGAGCCTGAAACGCCATTAGAAGAGGAAAATGCAGCCACCGTATCATGCACTGTGAGAGTGGGCAACAATGATTGCACTTCAATGATCGTTCCAGTGTGGTTTTCTTCATCAGCGAAGAAACAAGACATTGGTTTATGCTCTGCTAGACACCCAAAGCAGCAACACATTTGTTGACCAAGATATTCGTGAAAAAATACAGGCAAGCACAGAACCAGTGAAGCTAAAGCTGACAACGATGACTGACAGGTGTTCGATTGTGCCCAGTCAAAGAGTGGATGGACTGAGAGTAAGAGGGTACAACTCAGAAAAGTACATTGACTTGCCACCAACTTACACTCAAGACTACATTCCATTGGAGAAAAACAGTATTCCAACTCGAGAGACAGCAAAAAAGTGGCCCCATCTACTCAGCATTGCAAATGAAATGCCAGATCTCTTGGACTGTCCTATAGCTCTTCTCATTGGTTACGACTGTGCAAGAGCTCTAAATCCAAGGGATGTCATACCAGGAAATGATTATGGTCCCTATGCAATTAAAACTGACTTAGGCTGGAGTATCTTGGGAGCCAATAAGCCATGGAAAGGTTCGATGGAAGCAACAGCAATCTGTCATCGTGTCACAGTAAAGGAGCTGCCATCTGTCACACCTGCTTCTTTAATTAAAGCACTTGAAAATGACTTTCTGGACACAAACCCTAAAGAAGGGAGTGTATCTCAAGAGGACATTGAGTTTCTAGAGATGCTGAATGACAACATTCACTACAATGAGGAAGGCCATTTAGAAATGCCTCTACCTTTTAGAGAACGCCCACAGCTTCCGAATAACAAGCAGCTTGCAATGGTTCGCCTGAAACTGTTATGCTGAGTGAACGGACTCTATGGCAGAACACACAGAAGCGCAGAAAATGCAGGAAGTGCTCTTTATTTACAGTGTCCAACTTATTTACACGGGATGGGATATGTATGCTGATAAATAAACAGAGGGAAACCAGGGAAGGGGGCTGACACGCATTCGGAGGGAAAGGGGTAACCCGCACACGCAGGGTGGATCTATGAAAAAACGAAACTTTAGGGAAGGATGCCGAACAACCGGTAAGAAACGGCAATAAATATGGGGAGAGTTGGAGAGCTCACTTGTCACACTGGCTGTACAGGCTCGGGCGAGGATTCCCGGGATGTGAAAGAAACGCTGAGATCGATCTCCGTAGGGATCCCGGAAATGCGGCTTCACAAACAGCTGACAGGTAAGCGGGTGATGGATCCGGCTGAGGATACAGGACAACAGGTCAGCAAACAAAATCCAAGACATAGGTTGGCCGTAATGCACACCGCTGAGAATTAACAGACAAGTTACCACTCGGGGAGGTGGCAATACTCCGACACCAGACGTCTGTCGTGCTGCTCCTAAATAACGCTCCATCAAATGACGTCTGATGTACCGCCGGTGTGTCAGCATCCTGTGACACACTGCTCCGCCTACCTGTGCTGAAAACAGAAGCAGACCCCGTGACACCACACCAGAGAAACCCCACCAACTCCTAATAGAAACGTTTGAAAGGAATAATGGATAAGAACCCAAAGTACAAGGAAGATTGCATGAAGTTCATGAACAGTGTCTTTGAAGATGGTGATGCAGAGGAAGCAGATGGCACATCAACAGGTAGTAACACATGGTACATTCCGAACCATGGCGTGTATCATCCCAGGAAGCCAGAAAAAATTTGAGTTGTTTTCGATTGCTCTGCTAAACACGAAGGCACCTCTTTAAATGATCACTTACTCACAGGCCCAGACTTGATTAATGCTCTGGCAGGGGTTTTGTGCAGATTTCGAGAGCATCAAATTGCAATTATGTGTGATGTGGAAAAAATGTTTCACCGCTTCCATGTCAACCCAGAGGATCGGGACTTCTTAAGGTTTCTGTGGTGGAAGGATGGGAATACAGATACTGAGCCTAAGGATATATCGCATGCGAGTGCACATTTTTGGAGCAGCATCATCACCGGGATGTGCCAACTAATAAGAAGGTCACGAACATTATCCCAGAAATAGAACAAGCCAGTATTGCCAAAGATGTAAACCTGAACTACTCTGTAATTCAAATACAAAGTGTGCTGGGAGTAAAATGGAACATTGAGGCTGACATGTGCTCATTCAGTGTAGCCCTCAAAGAAAGGCCAGCCACATGCCGAGGAATTCTAGCAACAGTTGCTAGTGTGTATGATCCGTTAGGATTTCTCTCACCCTACATTTTGACAGGAAAACAAGTACTCCAGGAAATGTGCAAACGTGGAGTTAGATGGGATGATCCTGTTCCCCCGGCATTAGAGATCAAATGGAAAGCATGGCTCTGTGACTTGGAGAATTTAAAAAAAGATTGAAATACCAATATGCCTTGTGCCTGAGAACTTCAGTAAGGTAAAAAAAAAAAATTGAGCTGCATCATTTTTCTGATGGCAGCAGCAGTGGCTATGGACAATGTTCATACATCATCACATTGTTGCTGATGAGAAAGTGCATTGTGCACTAGTCATGGGTAAAGCCAGAGTGGCACCCACAAGAATAGTCACTATCCCACGCCTTGAGCTCACTGCAGCTGCAGTTTCTGCAGCTGTAACTAACTTCCTCAGTGCAGAGCTTGAGCGGAAAATTGACAAGGAGTTTTTCTGGACAGATTCTAAAGTGACGCTTGGATGCATATGTCTTCGTGGTGAATCAAGTTCAGAAAATAAGAGACTCTACTGATCCAAAGCAATGGTTTTATATATAGAATCTGATAAAAATCCAGCTGATCACGCGTCTAGGGGCCTCAAGGTGGCAGATCTGCTAAGCTTGAATTGGCTCACTGGACCTAAATTCCTATGGGAGAGGGAAATTGTCACAAACCAACATTCCCCGGATTTTCTCGTTGGGGACCCTGAAGTAAAGGTCCTTAAGACAAATGCCCTTGAAGAAGACAGCTTTCTTGAGAGGTTCTCAAGATTTTCTGATTGGGATAAAAGTTCTTAACGTTGTGGCAAGAATTAAAAGACTTGCAAGGAGAGATAAGTCAGGACCCATTAGTGTAGAAGAAAGACAAATGGCTGCTTTTGTAATCTTCCAGGCAGCACAGAGGGAACCCTTTAAGGAAGAACTCAAATGGTTCAGTCAAAACTCAGCTGGACTATCAAAGACTCATAAAATGTATCAACTCGATCCTATTTTGGTAGACAACTTGTTTAGGGTTGGAGGACAGTTGAGAAAGTCCCTAGCATCATTTGCACTGAAGCATCCAGTAATCCTTCCAAAGGAAGGCATTGTCACACAACTCATTCTTGACCACTGTCACAAGAAAACAAAACACCAAGGCTGAGGCCAAACTCTGAACAAACTCAGGGAAAGTGGCTATTGGATCATAGGTGGCAGTAAGGTAGTGGCCAAATACATTAAAGGTTGTGTCGATTGTAAAAAAGTGCAGGGACTGAAGGACAATGCATGGCTGACTTGGCATTTGACAGAGTGGATCCTTCACCCCCATTCACCTACACTGGACTTGATGTTTCCGGCCCCTTCTATACGAAACAAGGTCGAAAGGAATATAAGAGATATGGCCCACTGTTTACGTGTTTAAGCTCGAGAGCCGTACACATTGAGATGTTGTAGGATCTCTCCACTGACGCATTTATAAATGCTTTAAGATGCTTCATAGCAATCAGAGGCAAAGTCAGACAGATTCGTTCTGACCAAATTTTGTCGGAGCTCGGAACGAATTCAAGAAGGGTCTGTTGGAATTAGACAAGGAGATGATTTCTACTTATCTAGCTAAAAACCAGTGTGACTTTCAAATGAATGTTCCTGAAGCTAGTCACAGAGGAGGCGTTTGGGAACGACAGATCCGGACTTTTAGGAATGTCACGACTTCTGTCCTAGCACAAGCTACAGGAAGGTTAGATGACACCTCATTGAGAACTTTCTTCTACGAAGCCATGTCAATTTTGATCCATCGTCCACTCACTACAGATACGATCCACGACCCCAACAGTGCTGAGCCTTTGACGCCTAATCATTTGCTCACAATGAAAGAGTCTGTGCCACTTCCACCTCCTGGTAGATTTGTTAGAGAAGATTTGTATCCCAGGAAGAGGTATCAGAGGGTGCAATATTTAACAGAGTTGTTCTGGAGCAGGTGGCGCAATGAATACCTAACCAGCATTAGCTTAAGACAACGATGGCATAGTCCTAAACGAAATGTACAGGTTGGAGATGTAGTGATTTTAAAGGAGGACAGTATTCCAAGAAATGAGTGGAAATTGGCAAGGGTGGTTGAAGCCAATGAAGGTGATGATGGTTTAGTGCAGAAGGTTAAGATCCAAATAGGGCAAAAGGATCTGGGAAAGAAAGGTGAATGTTTGAAACAACTCTCTTTTCTTGAGAGACCAGTTCAGAGACTAGTGGTACTAGTTAAAGAGTCTAAACTACAGTGAAGTAGTACAAGGGTTAAGGACACAAATATGTGATCTATATGTTTAAGGAGGAAGTGATTTTATTTTCTTTGTAACATAAGTTAATGTTTGATTGTCAATTTATTAAAAATTACAGGATTTAGTTTTGTTTAACATGTAAATAGAAATCCTTTGTAATTTTAGTGGCAGTGTATCTGTCGCATTGGAGTGTGTTCATAAGGTGATTGTAATGTTCAAATTCGGATGTTTAAGATGGTTCCTATGTTGTGTTGTTGCCACTGACTGGTGGACCTGAGTATGGTGCTTTGTGGTGCGCATGCTTTGGGTGCATGTCCATTAAGTCCACATGTCCCCAGAGTCTGAAGACTCGAACCAGAAAGAAAAGGCTGGCTTGTGTGCAAGGTGAAAATATGGACGATATGGACTGCAATTGCTCATGAAGGTTCAGTAGAAAGGCGCAAGCGGTATGTTTGCGCATGTACTTTGTGTGTACGTTTTATTTGAGTTGTAACTTTTATTTTGCTGACATAATATCTGTGTTTTTCATTGATCATTTCACCATATTCTTTCACGGTGTTTGCTGGTGAAGAGAAGTAAAATACTGGTTAAACATCAGTTGGAGCATGGCCCTTTATTCTACTCTGAACATGAAACAAGAATAACCTTCAGGAGCAGTTTTATTGACCTTTACAAAATGTCAACACATTCTGTATTACATGTAAGTAAGATAAACTCAACAGTTCTGTCACAAATAAACATCTTATTTTTCTACCAACACATAAAATACAAATTGCATATCTCATTGGTCGCATGAACTTGAAGGGGTTACTGAAAACACATCTTGCACTGCACACTCTTTACCCACAGCTGGAAAACTTCACTGCATGTCTCCAAATCTCTACGACTGACTGTGGAAAGAAAGCATACTGCCCTCTAATGAGTGTGGCATGTAACTGAAAATATCGTCAACCCTAAACAACAGATTGAACACTGGTTCTTAAAACAGTTAAATTACCTTAAACCGGATAACTGCTGCAACCACTAACAGAGTCAAGTACAACTTTTACAACAGAGTAATAGCCCTAGTCAATGCTAACAGCTGACCTGATTGGCTACCTCCCTGCACTTTATGGGGGGGCAAACATTCACTCATTCTTTTATTTATTTATTAAATCGTTCATTTTTTGCTCATAACTTTCTTGCACTTGCACAAAGTCTTGTTTTTATGTTCACTGTACTTAGTGTTACTTTTCATCATCACCATGATGTTCATTAGTGTCAGCTGTTTTCCCATGTGTTTCCACTTCCCCTGATCACCTCCTGTGTGTATTTTGTCTGTGTGTTTTTATTCTGTGTGTTTTCATTCTGTCTTTGTCTGGTTGTCTGTGTTACCACCCTCCATGTCTCGTTACAGATATCATAGTAGTTATCATAGTATCATAGTTGTTGTCTTAGTTGAAGTCATAGTTGCAGTCACAATTTTCTCAGTTTACTCATTGTTACCATAGTTTAGTTTTCCAAGTATATGTTTTGGTTTTCCCTGATTCTGCCTTGTTTCATGTTTTTGAGTATCAGCCCCAAATTAAAGGCTCGCTTTTGGTTCAAGTTTAATTATGCCTCCTCGCCTGTTTCCGCACTTGGATCCACTCTTTAAACACACTGGTGCACCGTGCTGTGACAAGTACTTTGAGTTTGATTCCATAAAAATTGACAAAAACATGTACACTCTGCATTGGAAGAAAACTTATTTCTATGGCGAAAAATTAAACTTCAAATCTGAGCAAGCACAGGAATGTGAAATTCACAGAGAAACCCCTGGATGCCCCCATTGACATGACCGCTGCTGCACTGGGCAAAGCTCAGATGGCCCCACTCCTGCTAAACAGGTGAAAATAGACTTAAGAGCAACAGGACTTAGTGCCGCTGAATCTTTGATTTTATTTATTTTTTGCTGTGTTTTACTTGCATCTGTTTGAAAGAGTAAGTGTAAACACAAAATGTTATTTTATTTTATATGATGTAATATGCAGAAAATAGGTTTAAATGTTAAACAAATTTCTTCACGTCAAAGACTGTTGCATATCATTTAATTTTTAAATATAAAGTTAAAAGATTAAAACTAATAAAACAAGTTTCAAAAGAGACTTTTTTATTTGATTCAATTTTATATGATTGATTATGCAGAAAAAATAGAATTGGGCTGGAAGGTCTATTGCTTTATAACATTGTAGCATCCTCAAGGATTGATGTAGGCACGATGTAAAGTTATAAAACATGCTTTATTCTGGTCTTGACAACCAGATAGAACTGCTCATAGAAGAAAACAATTTAAAAAATCACATCAAAATGCATTCTTTTACTTTGTGTCAATCAATCAAAAAGTCATGAATCACTGAATTCTCTGTGTTTTCATTCTGTGTGTTTCAGAAAATAAAATATTTAAAGTACACAAATCCTCCGGGAGGAGCTAAAGAGACCTTTATGGCCTTAGGATCTTCGTCTCTATCTTCTTTCTCACTTAATTCTTCTGTTTATCTAATTCCAAACATTACTTTCTCCATTTAACTTCGGTCTTCTAAACATCCATTCACTGACGAATAAGGGACCTCTCATCCAAGACCTCCTATCTGACTGTAAGTTGGACTGTTTCTGTTTAACTGAAACCTGGCAACAACCTTATGACTTTTCTCAACTGAATAAATCCACTCCTCTGGGGTTTGTTTACTTTTCGAAACCTTGCTACTCTGGTCATGGGGGTAGTCTCGCAATCATTTTTCGCCAGCACTTGAAGGTCCTGCCAGTTAACGTTGATAGATTTAGTTCTCTAAACTGCCTTACATGTGAGCTGACTGGACCTATTCCCACCATCATGAACTGTAAAGGGATGAACTGTATGATATACCAAAGTATGATATACCAAAAACATAATGGGCCTTAAAGAGTTCATCAAGGGCTCCTACTGAACCTGTCACTTTACATGGAAGTGCATGCTTGTCAATCACAATGAAGAAGGCATGAATGCTGCTTCTTGTGGGTCCCTGAGCATGAAGGTAGGGCTGACTGCTTCGGGGGATGTTGTCTAGATCAGCGGTCCCCAACCTTTTTTGCCTCACGGACCAGTTTATGCCCGACAATATTTTCACGGACCGGCCTTTAAGGTGTCGCGGATAAATACAACAAAATAAAACTAGTACCGGTACTGAAAAAAAGAAGATTTATTCATAACACACGTGAAAAGACCCAGGAAAACCGAGTTAACGATAAAAACGATAACAAAATAACGCTGTAAACCGATAAAAACCCTGAAAACCATACATTTCAAACCTGAGCCTCAACTCTCGCGGCCCAGTACCAAACGACTCACGGACCGGTACCGGTCCGAGGCCCAGGGGTTGGGGACCGCTGGTCTAGATGCTGCTGTACGCTGGTTCTAGCCTACCTACAACAACACATTAAACAGCAGTATTTAGTGACTATCCTCTAACAGTAGATTAGATCACATCACTGTGATCTTTTGATCACTACATAAAAATGGAGGTGATGGAACGTATATTTTAAACAGGACACCTTTAGGAATTTGAGGTTATTGACAGCTTGACAGGCAGACATCTTTCCTGGTCTCTTTCGCCCTTGTGCAGATGGTGGTAGCAGATGTAGCAGCAGCAATATAGCAGACATGTCACTGTCCTAGCCTACAGACGAACAAACAAAGAATTATTCCAAAAATACATTCAAATAATAGTATTACCTATATAACAATAAATATAACTATAAACAATGGCCAATAAAAACAGTCACAGTCATGCCATTCTGAACTTCAGTAGCTGACTCAGCATTGCACATCAACTCCAAGAGCTCTGAGGTGGGTACAAGTCCATGACTTTCCTTTACAACCTATGCTTTGAGATTGATGACCGACCTCTCCAAGAATTTGTTGGCAATGACCTCACCAAACAGGAGTCTGAAATCTTGTTCTAATTATAATGCAAAAATACAGACCATGGAGAGGTATAATCAGTGACAATGCAACCTGCATGGAATATTTCAGTGATTCAACAAATGAAGATGTCTTACCAGTCCTGGTGTGTCCAGAAACCGCATCAGGACTATTAAGATATCTGCTGCATTCTTGTCATCGTTGACCACTGAATGCCGATAAATGAAGGTACCAGATTGGACAGATTCCGGACCTCTATTCCACCCCTGATGATCTGTTGTTATATTATAATAATTGTTTACTCAATGTCCTTGATTCTCTGGCTCCTGTAAAAACTCACTCTTTTTCCTTCGCTTGCTCTGCTCCCTGGTTTACCTCTAACCTCCGAGCACTGAAGGCCAAAGATCGGCAGCTAAAGCGTAGATACAAGAAATCTGGTTTAACTGTTGACGCAGAAATCTATAAATATCATGTACTCCAATATAAAGACTCCATCAACCAGGCTAAACAAAGCTTCTACTCTGGTATTATCACTTCTTGTGAGGGTAACTCCAGGACTACGTTTTCACTTCTCAACAAACTTCTTTAGCCCCCCAACACTTTACCACCACACTTCTATTCTTCTGAAACCTGTAACTCCTTGATGCTGTTCTTCACTACAAAAATTAATAACATTCACAGCAACTCAGTTCAAATGCTGTCTACCCCCTCTCCAGAACCTTTTCTCCATTTTGAGCCCTTTTCCATCTTTCATCTTTCTGATTTATCTGATATTACTGAGATCATATGTAAATCTCGTTAACGCACTAACTGCGCTGACGCATTGACGCCGTGCAGCCCTCGCACGGGGCAATCCACATTAACTTGCTAACAGAGATTTGCTGTGTTAATGTAGTTATGGCGTTAACGTCATTTTAACAAGATTAACGCTGACAGCACTAATGTAAATCAAAGCCCGCCACATGTCATCTCGATCCTATGCCTACAAGGCTTGTGAAATCCTGCCTCTCTTCCTTACTCCCACTCATCTCTGCTATCATTCACTCTTGACTCACAAACGGCATCGTTCCCTCCTTACTCAAGATTGCTTCAGTCACTCCAGTACTGAAAAAACCCTCCTTAGATCCTAACAACTTTAAAAACCTCGGTCCGATTTCTAATCTACCTTTCATTTCTAAAATACTTGAAATAGTAGTTGCAGCTCAACTTCATTCACACCTGCTTAATAATAACATCTATGAGAGATTTCAGTCTGGTTTTCGCTCATGTCACAGTACAGAAACTACTTTACTTAAATTCACTAATGATCTTTCTCAACATTCTCATCCTTATGGATCTGAGCTCAGCCTTCTACACCATCTCTCACTCCATCCTTCTAAGTAGACGTTCCTCTCTTGGTATCTCCGACACACCCCTAGCCTGGTTCAAATCATATCTCCTTGATCGCTCCCAGTTTATTCAACTCAGAAATCCTGGTTCAGCTCTAATTTCCTTAAGCGTAATGAGCAATGTTCCCTCTAAGCTGCGCACCTGCGCAATTGCGCACTGCTGGCACGGTCTCTGTGCACAGAAAATCTGTGTTGCGCACAGAAAAAAAATCTAACCTGATTTGAAATTAAAATAAATACGTTAACAATTCTGTTTTGCAGTGTTAGTATGTAAGTGACTGGCTGCTCCAGTATAGGATTAGAACGATGCCACCTTATCCCATAGTCCAACCAATGATGTGATTCACATTCGTATATACGCAGCTAATCAACGTGGTTGACAGGCTATGACAGCGTCCTTATGTGCCGACACCGGTGTTTTAGCTAGCAAAGCGGCGTGGCTGATGTGGAGTGAAGCCACGTTAATGACAACGTGTACAACCATTGGAGATGTGAGCAGGACAGACGGAACAATTGACGGAAAAAGTGTGGACTTTATACCAGTTTTTAAATTGTGTTGATAGGCCACGTAAAACCAGAGTTATGATAAAAAATATATATATATATGCAATGTTTGTTTTTTTTTTTCCTATCGTTGTTTATATTTACTGCGGGAAGAAACAGTAAAAACGGCGTTTTATAAGGAAAACGCTCGAAAGCACTCTCCGCCTGTGAGCAAAAACAGCTCCCCTCCCAACCCCCCTAGCCTTTCCTATTGGTGGAAAAATGTACCATGTGGACCAATCACAAAATGATATGGCAACACGCCATTTAGTTGTTTAGGAAGGGGGAAGTTTTAGGAGTGACGG
This sequence comes from Pelmatolapia mariae, assembly GCF_036321145.2. Lineage (NCBI taxonomy): Eukaryota > Metazoa > Chordata > Actinopteri > Cichliformes > Cichlidae > Pelmatolapia > Pelmatolapia mariae. The sequence continues at coordinate 22,680,549 of NC_086239.1, forward strand.
CGGTGTTTTGAGATGTGAGAGATTTGCGACGTTTAGCACAAATCTTGTGTAGTTAGTGTGTAGTGTAGTCAATAGTTTTCTTGTGTGTGTCAGAACAATGAGGCGACTGCTGAATGTTACAGGTGTTACAGGAGTGATACATCTCCTGTTGTCAGGCCTGCAGGTATCAGGCTGTTGTTCTCCTTTATCTCATAGTGGACAGAAATTATTTTTTGGAGTGGCACAAATAATTTGTGTGGCATCAAATTTGATGCAGAACAGCTGATTGTTCTGTAAATATTTTTGAAATGTTTATTTAAAAAACCGCCTTGGCTACATTTTTAGGTAAATAGCTGCAAGAAACTTTGTTGTTTGCAAAACTCAGTTACTTTTTTGAAGAAGTAACTATATAATTAATTGCCCAACATTGGTCATTATATACTGTATTTTGCAGACAGAGAGTTACAGGACTCTCTCCCAGACCACAGACTCATACTCATAATACAAGTCAGCTTTATAAAAAAAAAAGAAGAAAGAAAGAAAGTTGTATTTTCAAAATTGGAGTTCAAGTTATTTTTACTTCCAATAGTGTTAACATACTACACAGGTCATGAAGATTTTTTTTAAATTTTTATTGTAAGTGGGCTACAGCAATTAATTAAAAGCAGTCTAACATAAATGTAAATGCTGTAATTTGATTATTTTAATCAACCATGTAACTTGGATGGATTCGATGCTGGCGTGACCACAGTGCACACATCTGCTGTTGTTCACAGTGGTCCAAGTGTCCGCTCAGGGAGTTTGTGTGTTCGCTCAGACACATGAAAAATTAGAGGGAACATTGGTCCTGTGCTGGCCCATGTGTGGATTACTTCTGCGGTATGTGGGCCATGTGTAAGTTGTGTGCAGCCACGGGCCAGTTACAGACACACTGCTGGCCCTGTGCTGGCCCAGAAAAGTTTCAGCCCTGGCCCCAGATGTCAGCCTAATGTGTGCCTTAATCAAGCCATGTAATAACAACATGTGCCGGAACATAATAGTGCAAAAGTAACATGATGAAACTCTTTTCAGACAGTGAATGGACTGATTCTTATATAGCCCTTTTTTCTACTCTCTCTATACAACATGCCACATTCACCCAGTCTCTCTAAACTGAGTGCTTCCTAACTACATTCATACACATTTACACTCTTGACATGCAAACTGGAGGAGACAGGGATCGAATCCAATGACTGTAGAAAACATGGACAACGCGGCAGCACCTCCTCCCATTGTACAAAAATGAAGCTTCTGGAGGCTGCCATCTTGCATTTTTGGAGCCAGAGTCTGTGACTGCGTCACGCTCCTGCCCACACACCCGCTGGACGTGCCCGCAAACACGTCCCCCTACACTTTTTACGTAGCCCGGCTGCTCCAGTCTATCTGCTGATGGGTTTACCCCGACTGACGACTCGTTCAATTAAGGTAAATACAACCACGTCACTATTATAAAAAAGACACACAGCTTATTATCTTATAGTTCTACAAATTCTAAAATCACTCTGCTCTTAATTCGTTTGCTAGATTAGCTGTTAGCATATGAACTGTGTTTGAGGCTTGTTGCTAGCTAGTTAGCGATGCTACACACCTGTTACTCTATATCAATCACCTGGATCACCTGTTGAGAAAAAAAAAAGAGAAAACAAGCAGAAGAAAAAAAAGAGCAACATAATAAACAACATCACGATGATCTATGGGAATATAACAGTAAATACTAAATATTAAACATTATTGTGCACGTAAGATTGACAGCGCACAGTGTGCTTTGAGGTAGCAGCCAAAAAGGGTGTAGTTTGTGTGTGTGAGCACCCGTGTGTACACCTGTGAGCATGAGCGTGCTTGTATTTAAAAGGTTCCTTCATGTAATGATCTGTTAGAGGGTGTGGGGAGCCACAGCCCCGTCCTCCAGGGCATGAAGCCAGCTGTGCCAGAGTGACCGAGCCCCAGGCCGAGAGGCTGAGGGCACCCCACCCCCGAAGTGGCCCGAGCGAGCCCCAGGCTCCGACAAGCAGCCACCAAGGAGTGAGCCGGTGTGTACCTGGACGCCCATCCCCGGACACAAAGAACCACCAATGCACCGATGTCTGAGGGCGTCTGCCACTGGCAGGGGATTTTTTTTTTCTGTCTGTGTTATTGAATGATTCAGCACTCCTTAGTTTTTGTTATCCATTTTTAGACAGCGATGAGACCAGCTGCACACTCCACAGAGGCCCAGAGTTACTGTTAATATCAAAAATATAATGCTGTCCTTTGAGATTTTAATATTTAAGACTGTGAGTGTAATGGATCTAAAACTGTTTAAATCTTCAGAGCACTCTACAGTCTGGTAACATGGAAACTTTAAAAACAGCAGCAGAAGGTTTCAGTAGTGTATTGTAATTTGTTCTCTTCATTTAATAATAGAGTCCATATTATATCAACAGCTACATTCACCCTGGGGGGAAACTATTATTGAGACCATCAGGACCAAGCTGGGTTTCCTGGGTCCAGAGGTTTGGAGAAACTTCTTCCCTTTCTTTCATCACAGCTGTCCTGTGCCAGAAGTTCTGTTGAGCCACTGAGAGAGGCATCATTTCAGAAAGACTGAAGTTCATGGCATTGATCAAGGAGGACCTCATTATCTTCACCAGCAGCTCCCTCACAGTGAAATCTTCAGAGCTCCACTGTAGGACCGCCCCAGAAGATGGATAAACCCAGCATTTCATGAACACTGTGATGGAGACCTTTGGTTTGTGTAATGTTATAAATACTTGGATAATCCTCAGAGGCTCTGGACTTAATATTTAAAAATAACACACTATCGGCAAAAAACTGTGAAAGAATTCCAGATCACCAGTTTGTAGTTCAACATACAAGTGACGACCTTTGACCTTCATCAGGTGTTATTTAATTGTGCCAGAGAAAATCTCATGTGCTCTTCATGCAGCTGAGTACATCAAGTGTTTAAAACAGAAGCTGTGCAGGTCTGAGATCAGCAGCTTTCTGAAACACCAAACTGAGGTCCTGTTAATGCTGATATATAGTGGCACAGTTACAGGGGTGATTAATCCTTTTGTTTTTGTCTTTAACTTTATCAATAAAACAGCTGCAGCTTTCACTACAGCACATGTGGTACTTACCCCTTTGTACTGTTTTCATCATTTTTTTTTTGCTGTCAACATGTGAACATGTTGGATGATCTGTCTGCTGTCACTGGGTGGTGCTGAGGTCTGAATCTGAGGGCAGCTCATGTAATCACATACACAACAGAACCATCATAAACTCAAATATAAAGTTTATCTCTCAAATCTGAAATAAAACTGATCCTTCTCTGTCCTCACACACTCAGGATCTGAAGTTCTTCTCTTAGATTGTTTCAGTTCTACAGTTTAATCCATAGTTACCGATTAATGAGGAGTTACTGAAGTACAAGCTTAAAAAAATGGTGTTACTGTCTTTACAGATGTGGCAAGAGACTGAAAAAATGCTGCTGTTTGCACATATTTAATAATCAGCTCTGCATAGGAGCTGAAGCCTGTTGCTCTTACACTATAATACTTGTAATATTATAGTGGAGACTGGACCGCCAGGCTCCAGGTGAAGGCACAGCCATGAAGTCGTCCACTAGACAGTCCCAGATGGCCGTCGCTACCTGGGGGGTGATCTGGCACACCGTGGACACACCGACTCTGAAACTGAACTTCATGGTCCTGAAGGAGTCCCCGACGCGGGACAGCAGGTCCTCAAACTGGCCGAGTGAAAGACAGTGATATCGCTGTCATCGCCGTCATTGAGGCGCAGCTCCTGGAGCAAGTGGTGAAACTCACCAAACTGCTCACGCCTCTGGAGGACCGGACCCAGGTACTGCGAGGACGTCCTTAACGCCGCTGCTCTGCTCTCCACAGTAAATATAGAAGGGAGACTCTCTCTTCAAACGCTAGCTCGACAGCTGCCATCTAGCAAAGATACCGTCTGGCACAACCTCCTCCCACATCCCTCCCACATTTCCGGTTCACGCGCGTCAAAATATGCAATTTTGAGGCGCGATGGATTTCTGTTGGACACGCGTCCAGGTGCGAATGTGCACGCGTCAAATTAGGGGCGTTTGGGGCGTTTTCGCTCGCGCCTATCGCATTCGGTGTGAACACACCGTAAGAGCCTTGGTGTCATCCTAGACAGTTCACTATTCTTTAAATCTCACATCAATAATCTCACCCGTTCTGCCTATTTCCATCTATGCAACATTAACAGATTACGTCTTTCTCTTTCCACCCAGTCTACGTCCATTCTAGTCCACAGTCTCGTTACCTCCCGTATTGACTATTGTAATTCTCTCTTGCATGGTCTCCCACAAAAATCCCTCCAGAAGCTTCAACTGGTTCAAAACTCTGCTGCCTACATTATTACCAGGACCCCTCCTACCAGCACATCACCCCTGTTCTACAGGAACTTCACTGGCTCCCTGTGAAATTACAGATAATATACAAGCTTCTTCTGCTCACCTTCAAGGCCCTTCATAACCTCACTCCTCCCTCCCTTTCTGACCTGTTAAGAACTATCTCTTCTGCCTGCTCACTTCTATCCTCATCTTCTATCCAGCTTGCTGTGCCTTCTTTCCACCTCACCATCATGGGAAGCAGAGCTTTCAGCTGCTCTGCTCCCAAACTGTGGAACTCTTTACCCCCAGATATAAGAAACATTGATTCTCTCGCCCAGTTTAAATCTCAACTCAAAACCCATCTATTCAAATCTGCATATTCACTGTGAAACTATTGTTTGTTTATTTTACTTTGTCCTTTTGTTTTCTTATTTTTCTTCGTTGTCATTGTTCTATAATGTGTTTTATTCTATTGTCAAGTGTCCTTGGGTGTCTTGAAAGGCGCTTTCAAATAAAAATTTATTATTATTATTATTATCATTATTATTGTTATTATTATTATTATTATGCTAACTGCTAACTGGGAACTGCAGCATGCAGACAATAGAGGTGGCCGGATCAATCCAAATATCGATAGGATCGATACTAGTACGATTGGACTGATACTTTGCTTTTATCCTTCAAGTTCAGTATGTAGCCTGCTGAAATCTGTTAATTATTTCTTTGGAAAAAATAAACCTCAAACATGCACTGTGAAAAATGTCCAACCCTTTTTGTGTGCTTTAGAGACAGAAAAATCTACATTGCAGGTCTCCAAAAAATTGTTTCAAAACACATGAAAAGCTGAAAGTTGTGTTTTGTTGTTTAACTCAGTGGTTCCCAAACTTTTTTGCTAAGCCCCCCTTTGTTTTACAAGAAAATCCACCCCCCAGCACAAACACATCCTCCAATACAACACTCATATTTTGTTTGCAGTCTTCATTGTACACCTCAAACCTTTTGTAAACAATTGAAAAAATAAAAGTAAACTGCAATAAATTGCAGGTAGCAATGAAATAAACTACTACTTCTTTTAAATTACAGAAAAACAAATCATCTTTATGGTGTAATTATTATACGTGTAGTTATTTTTTTACTGGGTAAAATCAACAATGTGGAATACTGTTTGTCCATCATATGGACAGCCCAGTGCGTGCTCCCGATGCTGGAGAATCAAATTCTGTCGGGGCTTACTACCTTAGCACTATGGTAGAGTAGCACTCATCACTGATTTCTACAATCAATTGGATTCCGTTTTAATTCGATGCAATTTTGACTTAGTCAGAAATATTATAATTCTGATCATTTATCAGTACTGATACTTATGTGACTTCATCAGAGGTTTAGGTTCACAGCAGATGTCTTTGTGTCAAAATAACTGAGGATTAAACACAGAAAAACATGAAGGAAATTTTCCTGGACTGGCTTTTTATAGCAAATAATAAAACCATGAATCAACATATGAACATTACCTGATGCTGCTTAAGTGAAGCAGAGCAAAGTTACAGGTATTTTATGAGAGACACAGCTAAGCGTTTTGTAATTCGGTATAATTTTAAAAAGTTTAAATTTCTTTGTTATTGAACAGCAGAAATTAGGCTTTCTTTAGATGGAAAAGAAGTGTGCTTGAAGTACACTGAGAGAGAGAAAGAGCTGTGCAGGAAATGTAATTTTATCATGGTGGAAGCAAAACAGCCAAAGTAAGAGGGAATTAATGACAATGTTCATCAAATGTGAAGTGTAGTTTGGATCTCCTTTTGCTGCTGGTTCAGTCAATTTTGGTCAGAACTTTCAGCACCTATGGCGTCTCCGTGTGAGGTGAGAAAGCCGACATCTCACAGATTCTGATACGTCAGGTCCGCGCTTTGTGTTTGCGTCGTTGTGCAGAATCCGTTTACCTGCTCTCCTTTGCTGTTTTAGCTGTTTGGTGGTTTTTGAAATTGTTTTGTGACCTTTAACCTAAGATCCTGGCGTTTCTGGCAAAATATGTTTATATTTAAAAATCAATTCAGGATTTAATGAATCAATATCTTTTTTTTAAAGATAAAAACGATTTTAATCGGAAATTTGATTACTGAAACCCACCCCTACTTGGCACCACCACTGTACAGATGACGCCAAAGGCAAGATACGCTTCATCATATTTTCTAGTCTTTGGCTTGGAAGAAAGTTAGTTTAGAAGCATATTTGGTGATGCTTCATCTCCTGCTTTGCATTTGTGTTGGAGCCCCTTAAAAAAAAAACCTGTCCATTATGCTAGCAGTGTCTTTTTTTTAATTAATACCGTGCCTCCCCTGCAATGGCTCTGCGCCCCCCGATTTGGGAACCACTGTGTTAACTAATTATTTTGGAAAGTAACAACAACAGTAATATATTGGTGATTAAAATACAGTGGCTTGCAAAAGTATTCGGCCCTCTTGAACTTTTCCACATTTTGTCACATTACAGCCACAAACATGAATCAATTTTATTGGAATTCCACGTGAAAGACCAATACAAAGTGGTGTACATGTGAGAAGTGGAACGAAAATCATACATGATTCCAAACATTTTTTACAAATAAACAACTGCAAAGTGGGTTGTGCGTAATTATTCAGCCCCCTGAGTCAATACTTTGTAGAACCACCTTTTGCTGCAATTACAGCTGCCAGTCTTTTAGGGTATGTCTCTACCAGCTTTGCACATCTAGAGACTGAAATCCTTGCCCATTCTTCTTTGCCAAACAGCTCCAGCTCAGTCAGATTAGATGGACAGCATTTGTGAACAGCAGTTTTCAGATCTTGCCACAGATTCTCGATTGGATTTAGATCTGGACTTTGACTGGGCCATTCTAACACATGGATATGTTTTATTTTAAACCATTCCATTTGTTGCCCTGGCTTTATGTTTAGGGTCGTTGTCCTGCTGGAAGGTGAACCTCCGCCCCAGTCTCAAGTCTTTTGCAGACTCCAAGAGGTTTTCTTCCAAGATTGCCCTGTATTTGGCTCCATCCATCTTCCCATCAACTCTGACCAGCTTCCCTGTCCCTGCTGAAGAGAAGCACCCCCAGAGCATGATGCTACCACCACATTTGACAGTGGGGATTGGTGTGTTCAGAGTGATGTGCAGTGTTAGTTTTCTGCCACACATAGCGTTTTGCATTTTGGCCAAAAAGTTCCATTTTGGTCTCATCTGACCAGAGCACCTTCTTCCACATGTTTGCTGTGTCCCCCACATGGCTTGTGGCAAACTGCAAACGGGATTTCTTATGGTTTTCTGTTAACAATGGCTTTCTTCTTGCCACTCTTCCATAAAGGCCAACTTTGTGCAGTGCACGACTAATAGTTGTCCTACGGACAGATTCCCCCACCTGAGCTGTAGATCTCTGCAGCTCGTCCAGAGTCACCATGGGCCTCTTGGCTGCATTTCTGATCAGTGCTCTCCTTGTTCGGCCTGTGAGTTTAGGTGGACGGCCTTGTCTTGGTAGGTTTACAGTTGTGCCATACGCCTTACATTTCTGAATGAACAGTGCTCCGTGGGATGTTCAAGGCTTGGGAAATCTTTTTGTAGCTTAAGCCTGCTTTAAATTTCTCAATAACTTTATCCCTGACCTGTCTGGTGTGTTCTTTGGACTTCATGGTGTTGTTGCTCCCAACGTTCTCTTAGACAACCTCTGAGGCCGTCACAGAGCAGCTGTATTTGTACTGGCATTAGATTACACACAGGTGCACTCTATTTAGTCATTAGCACTCATCAGGCAATGTCGATGGGCAACTGACTGGACTCAGACCAAAGGGGGCTGAATAATTACGCACACCCCACTTTGCAGTTATTTATTTGTAAAAAATGTTTGGAATCATGTATGATTTTCCTTTCACTTCTCACGTGTACACCACTTTGTATTGGTCTTTCACGTGGAATTCCAATAAAATTGATTCATGTTTGTGGCTGTAATGTGACAAAATGTGGGAAAGTTCAAGGGGGCCGAATACTTTTGCAAACCACTGTATGTTCAGAAGATTGCAGATTGAGAATTCACCTCATAAGTCATGGCACACTACTCTCCTGATATTAGCTGCCTGAATAACTTAAAATTATTGGTACTGATATCACCAATACTGGCCATGTATTGACTTGGTATTGGATCAATATCAAAATTTGTAGTGTGGCACAGCGCTACTGTGAATCCACATCACTAGCAGACACCATGTGCGTTAGCAAATAAAAGGGTCGGGTGGAGACCCAAACTGCAAACAACCGTAGCCTCCACAGTTCACCACCAGATGGTGAAAAAGTGCAAGATCCGGACATACAGCTCAATGAAGCATTAAATGCAAAAGACCATTACAAACATAATTAGGTTGTGTGTCATGTTTTTAAAAAGTAACTAAGTAATAAAGTACTACTTTTGAAAATGGGTAATCAGTAAAGTAACAGGATTACTTTCTTAGAAAAGTAATCAGTAATTAGTAACTAATTACCATTTTCAAGTAACTTGACCAACACTGGTTGTGTTTTGTTGTGTTTAGTGCCCACGTGGGACAGTTTCCAATTTTGTTGTGCTATTGTATCAGGTATGACTGTACAGTGACAATAAAGAGTTATCTTATCTCATCTTATTTAAACATTACTAAAGTAATTTATTATTTAATAGTTTAACATAAAAACGCTATTTATAAATTAATATTTCAAAAACAAATGATGAATGCATTAAATATTTCAAATCAAAAATTCATTTCACAAAAAAGAATTAATTTATTTTAAAAAATACAATGTAAAAAGGGAAAAAAGTAAATGTATTAAAAAATCAAATGTTTATTTCTGACTTAAAATGGCGATTCTGATTTGAAAATCAATTTCCTCACTGGATTTCCTTTCCTGTTAGCTCATGGATTAGCTATTATGTTAGCAAATGTATTAGCTTTTCGGTTAACTACTGGATTAGCTAACAGATTAACTTTTGGATTAGCGTTCTCATTTCCAAAATCCAGAAGCAATGCAAATTAGCCAAGCGGTGCAATGTAATGAGCACTCTGATTGGTAAGACTAAGCAAGCTGTCTGAGTGGATTTTGCTACACTGCTGTTTGTGCCAATAGCTTTGCACTGCTATGAAGTGTGCACGTGCTTGTACAAAAGTAGGGTGACCAACCGTCCTCTTTTCCTCGGACATGTCCACATTTCACGTTCTGTCCGGGCGTCCGGGGGGGATTTTCGAGATTGATAAAAATGTCCGGGTTTTCCTGTATTCCGACAGAGAACCCATGTGTGTGACGTCATCCCTGAACTGCTGCGTTGTGAGCGCTTGTTCTGCGCTCACAGACGGAACTGACAGCGCGCAGCAACGTACCTGATGATGTTTAAAAGATCCCAAAGCACAAGTGCATCTTTTCAGACGAACTGCAAAAGAAATTTCCCTCGTACGAGGGAAAAATCACCATCGGCCAGCTGGCAGCTGGTAACTGTGTAGGGGCGAGTCTAGCAAAGTTTTGCCAGGAGGCCAGGTTAAGCATTAACAGGGAAAGGGGGGCACAAAGAAATACTTTCCTTTCTTATTCTCATTTAAAATGTCTAGCTTTTAATAAATAATTATCTGAATCTTACAACCAAAGTTTTTATCTGATATAAAATGTATAGAAATCATACATAAACCAACAAGACAGTGTACATCACTGTCACAACAGCATTTGTTTTCATTCAAAGGCTTTATGGCTTTTCCTATAATACCTGGTGGGCCGGTCTCTAGTCAAAATGCCCTGGTCAATTTTTTGTCCCAGTCCATACCAACCCAGTACTGGTAATTTTTCTTATGCAGATGAGGCATTATTTCTGTACCATTATTTAATTCCAGAGGTTTTTAAGTTATTTTTTTTGCACTTGTTGACTTGTAAAAGCCTATATGACATATTTTATTTCACAATTCATTAACCGCACAGAGAAGGCATTGTTTAAATATGTCAAATATGTTTCTTTAAGCAAGTTCTTCATGACTGAGCTAAGTGTCCTCTTTTTTTGGAAATCAAAATATGGTCACCCTAACAAAAGGCCTCAGGATTTACACGCTGCCCAACACAGATGTATGAAGAATGAAGGGACTCAGCAGTGAAATGGAAAGCTGAACATCAGAGTGTGCACCTGTGGACAGCCTGGAGACCAGTTGAAAGTAACATGCTAACATGGCTAACGCTTCCATCACCCCATGTACCCCCATTCTTTTAAGATCATGTTAGCTTATGTAAATATTACTTTCCAACAGTACAAGCTAGCTACCATTTTTTGTAAACTAATGTGCTCTTCACAAATAGATCTTCAAGTAGCTCAGACTAAGAACCAGCACTGAGCCCTGTTACATTTATGCACAGCCTACAGCCTTTTAACTCATGATTAAAATGATGTCTGTAAACACATCAGAACCTAGTCCCTGCGAGCAGGCGAGGGAATCGGCCCGGACCAGAGGCGCCCCATGCCCCGGCCCAGTGACAGGGAAGTGTCCAATCTGGCAGTCACCCGCGCATCCAGTGGTGCTGGTGACGAGGTGGTTCAGGGGGTTGCCTGCGCCTCCAGCGGCAGTCCTGGAGCTGATTCGGTGGCCACCCATGTGGAAAGCAGCGGCGGCGCAGCAGGCGTGGAAGTGAGCCAAGCAGCTGGGCAGGTGGCCAGCACGCAGGACCAGGCAGCGTGCCGGCCTCTGTTGGAAGAGAGGCCAGACTGGACAGCACGCCGCCCTTGGGCGTGGCAAGACGCCCGCGCACCTCAACCTCTGTCTCCCGCTTGGCAGGTCAGGTTTTAAACCACCGAGCAGTGTTGCCAACTCCTCAGTAAGGAAAATCGCTATTGGCTGTCCTAAAAGTCACTAGAAGTCGCCAAATGACGTCATCGCCTAATTTGCATAATTGGTCATGCTAATATAATTGTAACCTACGTTGTTGGAGAGAGAAATAACATCGTGGAAGAGACATAAAGTGAGTAAAAAATGTCTTAAATGCATTTAGAATTTATCCAGAACTACTTTTAGCAATTGTCTTTTAATGTCACAATTCCAACCCTGATTCTTTATCCGGGCTTGGACTGGCAAAAGTGACCCAAAATTGGCACTCTAGTGGAGTTACTTTGTGTGTGTGTGTGTGTGTTTATTAGTAGTTTTAAACCTTGTGATTCACAAAACAGCATAACAGTAAAAGAAGAACTGACTGCGTTACAGTCAGTGCGGGAGCAGCGGCTTCGCTCATGCGCGATTCATTTGCAGTTTGGATGCATAAGTGTGAACATCTCCTGCCTTGATAGCAGCTGGGGGAGGACTATTCTCCGCCTGTGAGCGCTTTGGCACGGGTGAGGTGCCCACAGCAACGCCGCTGCTTGTTGAGAGTAAGAGTGATACGCGTTTTCACGTCAAAAAGTTGCCAGATGTGTCACTAGTCGCTTTTTAGAAAAAAAGTCGCTAAGGGGGTCTGAAAACTCGCGAAATATAGCGACAGAGTCGCAAAGTTGGCAACACTGCCGGCGAGGTACCTGCAGCCGCATCGCAGACCATGCCCCGCCACAATAATGAAGCATTTTTTAATTTAATTATAAACTTTGTCCTAATTATGTCCTAGGTTTTTACTATTTACGAATAAAAAAGGAATCGTCACAAAAAACACTTAAGGTCATGAAAATTAATTGAGATTTAGCAATTCAATGACGCATCCACCTTCTTTATTGAAAAGTATCGGTATCGGTATTGGTATCGGCGGTACTGGCCCGTATTTACTTGTTATCGGGCGGGGGTGCCTACTGGGGTCAGCAGGGGAGCTGGCCCCAAGGAGGGGCTGCTTGCCCCTCCCTTCCTTTCCTCCCCATCCCCGACCGCCTCCCTCTTCCCACTCCACCACACCCACCTACACAAGCAGGGCCTTGGGGTGCAGGGGAGACATACCTCTCCCTGTCCCCTTCTGGTCGCCTGCGCCTCAATTTTATTCCATAACTTAGACATCCGCATTACTCGCACTCTCATAACACATACATATAGGGCCTTGGGGGTGGGCACGTTACATGGCGTCCAGAGGACGGTTTGTGTATTCAACCTCCCCTCTAGCGCTGATGCCTATCTCTCAATTTTAAATGCATGTAGACATTGAGCGTTCTTAGAAGGGGCCATGGTAACACCTGCTGCTCTCTGGCAGCAGCACCATGCCCTCCTGTGTTTTAAATCCTTTTCTTTATTAGCGATCGGGGCGGAGGGGTTGGGAGGAGGTGTTGGCTGTCCGATTGGGGTCTGGGATGCGGGGCATCCTTGCTGCTGCGGAACATGTTTGGGGAGTATGATTGTGTGTACAGTGTCCATTTGTGTCTGTCTTTACATTGGGTGAGTGCTGAGCATTTTTATATGTGTGCATGAGGGTGGGAATGCACATTTGTGTCTGTGTGTGCCTGTTTGTCTGTCTATGGGGGTGTCCAAATTCATGGGCTGCATCCTCCTGAGGACGCATTTGTAGGACGATTACGTCACAGCAACGCGACGAAGGCTGTCCAAATTCATAGACTCCTCCGAATGCAGCTGACAAATGCGTCCTCCTTTTCCCCGAATTTGAAGGATGGGTCGGATATATCCTTCGTGGTTCACCATATCCCAGAATTCATAGCGCGGCCCAGCCAATTCCAGTTTGTGAGAACATCACAAGCCTGATACCTGCAGGCCTGACAACAGGAGATGTATCACTCCTGTGACACCTGTAACATTCAGTAGTCGCCTCATTGTTCTGACGCACACAAGAAAACTATTGACTACACTACACACTAACTACACAAGATTTGTGCTAAACGTCGCAAATCTCTCACATCTCAAAACACCGCCGTCACTCCTAAAACTTCCCCCTTCCTAAACATCTAAATGCCATGTTGCCATATCATTTTTTGATTGGTCGACATGGTACATTTTTCCACCAATAGGAAAGGGTGGGGGGTTTTTTGTTTTGTTTTTGCCTGTGAGCAAAAACAAAACCAAGCATTTTTTTTCGAGCGTTTACCTTCCTTTTTTTCCCCTTTCTTTCGATTTTTACCGTTTCTTCCCGCAGTAAATATAAACAATGATAGTATTCAGGAAAAAAACAAACATTGCATATATTTTTATCATATCTCTGGTTTTACGTGGCCTATCAACATAATTTAAAAACTGGTATAAAGTCCACACTTTTTCCGTCAATTGTTCCGTCTGTCCTGCTCACATCTCCACATTGTCATTAACGTGGCTTCACTCCACATTAGTGATGGGATTTCCGGCTCTTTTTAGAGAACCGGCTCTTTCGGCTCGGCTCACTAAAAAGAGCCAGCTCTTTCGGCTCCGAACCGGCTCTTCAGGTTGTTTTGTTGCTTTAATTAATTAATTATTAACAATAATATAAAATTATGCACAAAAGGAATTACTAATGTAAAAAAAAAAGTGGTTTTATTTATATATGTTTATATATAAATATATGTGGTGGCCCCTAGAGACAAAGCACGTACAAATTCCAAAGCACGTACAAACTCCAAAACACATTACTAGCTTTAACTGAACTTCCAAAACAGAACTACCTAGATCACTTAAATTACACAATTGAAAGCATATGTGTATGGTTTGTGTATTTATACACAAGCACTCATATATATATTTAAATAATTAAAAAAAAAAAGTTCATTTACCTGTTACTACCACACACCATATCCGGTCGTTGGTACTTGCTGGCTTGTGTAGCAACTAGGTAACAAAGCTCAACACTGCGCCTAGCATTCTGGAGCACTTCTGTTGTCTTTTGTACGTGCTTCGGAGTTTGTACGTGCTTCGGAGTTTGTACGTGTTTTGGAGTTTGTACGTGCTTCTGAGTTTTTACGTGTTTTGGAGTTTGTTTGTGCTTCTGAGTTTTTACGTGTTTTGGAGTTTGTACGTGCTTTGTCTCTAGGAGCCACCGTAAATATACTTTTATTTATCCACTCCACATAAAATGTAATAAATAAATCATATAATACAAAAACCAACTAGTCACAGTTCAACTTTTAACTATTTAAATTTTCAGCTTTTTCCTTTTAAACAAATTTAAAATGAAACAACACAAAACACTGCAAACCACAACACAATTAAATATAAATTACAATATGAAAACAAATAGAAGATGCATATTCTCTGTCATATGGGCCTGCATGAATAAACTTTATGAATCCTTTATCATCCGCAACTGAAAATAGTTGTGGATGATTACCTTTCTAATGTGACGTTGTTGTCCCTGGCTCTCTTTCTCTCTCTTTCCCTCCCGCTCTGTTCCTGTGCTACTGCAAGTGTAACTACCGCCCCTCCCCCCTCTGCCCAGCGCAAAGCACAAGGCTCGCATGCGGAGTGAAGCGGAAAAAAAGTGAGCGAGAGAGCGGGTGAGAGAAAGAAAAAAAAAAAAACGGCTCGCGATAAGGAGCCGGTTCGCGTCGTTCATGTCAAAGATCCGGTTCTAAGAGCCATTTCGTTCGCAACCGACACATCACTACTCCACATCAGCCATGCCGCTTTGCTAGCTAAAACACCGGTGTCGGCACATAAGGATGCTGTCATAGCGTGTCGACATTGATTAGCTGCGTATATATGAATGTGAATCGCATCATTGGCTGGACTATGGGATAAGGTGGCATCGTTCTAATCCGATACTGGAGCAGCCAGTCACTTACTGACTAACACTGCAAAACAGAATTGTTAAAGTTTTCATTTTAATTTCAATTCAGGTTAGATTTTCTATCTGTGTGCAACACAGATTTTCTGTGCGCAGAGACCGTGCCAGCAGTGCGCAATTGTGCACGTGCGCAGCTTAGCGGGAACATTGGTGTCCGGTATCGGAGATGTGTCCAAATACAGGGGCTGCATCCTTCGGAGGCTGCATTTGTAGGCCGATTACGTTACAGCGACGGGACGAAGCCTGTCCAAATTCAAAGACGCCTCCAAATGTGGTCGAAAAATGTGTCCTTCATTTCCCCAGATGTGAAGGATGGGTCGGGCGTATGGCCCAACCTATCCCAGGATTCATAGCGCGGCCCAGCCAATTCCAGTTTCCAACAATGGCGGCAGCTACTAAGTTTTAATATTAATCTTATTACTCTTTCTGGGTCACAAAATAAACCTTTAACATATTTTCAGGCAAGAAGGTAGCTGTGTAAACTTCAAATATCTGCTTTTTATCAAGACATCACTTTTTTTTCAAAAGTGCTCCGAGGTTTTTTTGAGACGTCTGTTACCCACCAGCTCGATAGCTAGCTGGGGTTCAAAGCTCACTAGCTCCGGTGAGAACACTGAACTCCCGGCACATCATTTTCAAACCCCCCGCGATTTTTTGCTACTCAGGTAAACATGATATACAAGTCACTTAGATAAATTAAAAATGTTATTGTTTGGCTTTTTTCTGTGTTTTATTTATTCCTGAGTAAATCGGTTTGGCTGAGATTGAAGTTTTTACACAGCTGAATAAACATCAAACAGAAAACTGATTAAACAGAAGTGTGAGATGGTAGAGATTTTATGCCAATGTCCTGTTAAAGTTTAGGGAGTAAAGAACAGACGACTGAGTTTATTAAATCACCGAGACAATCTGCAAATTTCATTAAAAGTTTAATAAACTATCTACTTGTCTTTATTTTTAGTTAGCACATACCTTAAACACTTCAAGCTGTAAGCTAATGATAGTTAATATAAGAGCAGACGCATGCTGGTACAATAAGCTGTACGTTTTATGTGGATGCATGATCTGATTAGTCGACTAATCGCAAAAATAATCGGTGACTAATCGACTATCAAAATAATCGTTTGTGGCAGCCCTACTGTAGGAGTCATTTTGATTGCGACGTGTGTCACCAAAAGCACCCAGGGGCTCTTCATATAGAGCAAAAAGATCCAGGTGCATCCTCAGAACAAACTCAACAGATGACAAACTCTGATGTCAACTTCTCAACTGCAACCACTCAGACATGTGGGCATATTGGGGCTGGTCAAGAGGTTGATGCAGTTTTTTCTATTGTTGCAGTCCGAGTTAAAAGCCAAGAGAGCAGTAAAATTGTGCAAACGTATGCATTTCTGGATCCTGGAATTTCAGGTACATTCTGTACCAAAACCCTGGGAAAAAGACTAAATCTGAAGGGTAAAAAGACCATTTTCCTTCTGAGAACAATGAGTCAAAATAGGATTGCTAGTGCACAAGTTCTGTCTGGTCTGGAAGTGTGTGGTTTGGAAGCAAATGATTTCATGGTGTTGGCAGATGTTTTGACTCAAAAGACCATGCCCGTTTCTACGGTTAATATTCCCCAGCAAGGGAATATTGATCAGTGGCCTCATCTGAAACCTGTTAAACTTCACAACATTGATGCAGATGTGGAGCTACTGATAGGCACTGATGCTCCCAACGTTTTCGAGCCATGGAAGGTGATAAACAGTGTAGAGGGTGGACCTTATGCTGTAAAAACCAAAGCTGGCTGGGTCATAAATGGTCCCCTGCGCACTGGAAGTAACAGCGGAAATAAAAACAACTGCACTGCTGTAACAGCCAATAGGATTTCTGTTGAACATCTTAAAGAAATGCTGATTAAACAGTACAATCATGACTTTAATGAAAGATCATCAGAGGAGCAGACTGAAACATTCAGAGAGGATCGGTGTTTAATGGATATTGTTAGTAGCTCAATATAACTTATTGGAAATTATTATCACATTGATTTGGCTTTCAGGAGAGAAAGTCCCAGCTTGCCAAACCTTTGTGTCACGGAGCAGCGTCTTCAGAGTCTCAGAGTGAGATTTGAAAAGGATGCTCGCTATAAGGATGAATACAGTGCATGTGTAAACAACATGCTTGAACAAGGATATGCTGAATTTGTGCCTGCAGATGAGTTGCAAAAAAGTGATGGAAACGTGTGGTGCATTCCTCATCATGGAGTGTATCATCCCACAAAGAGCAAGTTGAGAGTTGTATTTGACTGTGGAACAACTTATAAAGGGGCAACACTGAACAGTCAGCTTCTGCAGGGACCTGATCTTACAAACTCGCTGGTTGGAGTTCTGATCAGATTTAGACAAGAGCCTGTTGCACTAATGGCTGACATTGATGCTATGTTTCACCAAGTTTATGTCTTAGAAAAACACGTCAGCTTTCTCCAGAAGAGCCTATGGTGGCAACATGGTGACATTACAAGGCCTGCACAGGAGTACAGGATTAAAGTGCATTTGTTTAGAGCAGTATCTTCATCAAGCTGTGCAAATTATGCTCTACAGAGAAGTGCAGATGATAATGCACAACAGTTTCCAGCTGAAGGAGGATTTAAGTTTTCAAAATGGATCAGCAACAGTCGCACAGTGCTTATGTCAATCCCAGAGGAAAGGACAGCAAAGGAAATCAAGGATCACAGATCAACTACCAATTGAGAGAGCACTGGGTTTACAGTGGTGCATAGAAACAGACAAGTTCCAGTTCAGAACCTCTCTGCAGGACCATCCAACAAGCAGAAGGGGCATTTTGTCAGCTCACTGTATGATGCTTTGGGAGTCTTATCTCCCTTCAGTATGCCAGCTAAACTGTTGCTACAAGAGCTTTGCCGACAAAATTTGAAGTGGGATGAAGTTACTCCCCACTCTCTCTCTCTCAGCGTTGGCGTGATTGGCTGGAGGATCTTGAGCTGATTTCAAAGTGGAACGCTGCATTAAACCACATTGCTTTGGAAGACCAGATAAGGCACAACTTCATCATTTTTCTGATGCAAGTCAAGATGGTTATGGAACAGTGTCATATTTAAAATTGGAAAAAAATAACTTCTCACATGTTGCCTTTAATCTGGGAAAGGCTAGAGTCGCTCCTCTTAAGCAAACTACAATTCACAGGCTGGAATTGATGGCTGCAGTTCTTGCAGTTCGATTGAACATGCTTCTGCAAAAAGAGTTGCAGGTAAAGTTGAAAAAATACGTTTTTTGGACTGATAGTACAACAGTACTGAAGTACATCTCCAATAAACCTGAAGATTTAATACTTTTGCTGCAAACAGAATTTCTGTCATTTGAGAAGCAATGGAGAATCAGTGGAGATATGTTTCTTCCAAGGAGAATCCTGCAGATGATGCATCCAGAGGCATGAGACCTGGGGATTTCCTTAAATGTAGGAAATGGATAAATGGGCCAGGCTTTCTCTACAAGCCCGAGGTGGAGTGGTCTAAACTGGATGTGAATTGCAGTGTAATTTCTGCAGATGACCCAGAGGTCAAAAAGGACCTTACAGTGTCATTGTGAAGGAATCACAAAATCCAACAAATTGTCTTATTCATTACTTCTCGTCTTGGGCAAAACATTTCTGTAGCCTGGTTTTAAAAGCTGAAAGAGACCTTGATGTTGCTAGGGCAGAAG
This sequence comes from Pelmatolapia mariae, assembly GCF_036321145.2. Taxonomy (NCBI): domain Eukaryota; kingdom Metazoa; phylum Chordata; class Actinopteri; order Cichliformes; family Cichlidae; genus Pelmatolapia; species Pelmatolapia mariae. The sequence goes on from NC_086239.1 coordinate 22,699,308, forward strand.
ATGAAAAAGTTGGTTGCTGCAGATCTGAATAAGAATGATCGGGAAGTCAGAAGCAAGAAGTGGAGACAAGAATGGAAAGTTTTAAGACCACTCTGAAGAACAGAAATCTGACTCCATAAGATTTAGCAGAGCCAGAACAAGCTATTATTAAGTATGCACAACAACAAAAATTTACAACTGAAATGCCTTTAATCAGCAATGGCTTCAAAGCAGTCTCCAAGGTAAATTCTCTCTATAAGCTCGACCCAGTATTGGATGCTTAGAGTGGGTGGCCGATTGAATAAAGCAGACATGCCTATAGAAGCAAAGCATCCTGCAATTTTGACAAAAGATATGCATGTGTAAACATTGATTTTATGCCATATCCATTAAAAGTTGGGACATGCAGGAAGAGCGCACATGCTGTCAAAACTGAGACAAAATTACTGTATAGTAAAGACAAATTCTGCTGCCAGGAAAATCATCTCTCATTGTACAGTGTGTAGATGCAACAGAGGAAAGTTTGTTGAACAAAAGATGGCAGATCTCCACGAAGAGAGAGTCCTGCCAGACACAGCTCCATTCACAAATGTTGGAGTGGACTATTTTGGACCTAAAAGAGGACAAAGTCTCCTTAAAAGGTATGGAGTTCTTTTTACTTGTTTGACTAGTCATGCAGTACATCTGGAGATTGGACATACACTTAATACAGACTTTATAAATCCTGTCTAAATGCTGTGCGGAGGTTCATCTGTAGACGAGGCCCAGTTTCGACCATAAGGTTTGATAATGCTACAAATTTTGTTGGTGCAAATCAAGAGTTGAAAGAGAGTTTGACTGAGCTGAACCATGCTAAAATTCAAAATGCTTTTGTACAGGATGGCATCAAGTGGAACTTTAATGTCCCAGCAGCCTCTCACCGTGGTGTGTGGGAGCGTCTAACGAATGATGTGTCTGATGTGTTTACAGACGTCATTTTAATCATGAGTTTAAAGGCAGTAGGTTGCAGCCATTGTTCTAGCATTGTGTATAGATGTAACAGGGCTCAGTGCTTGTTCTTAGTCTGAGCTACTTCAGGCATTATTTGTGAAGAGCACATTAGCTTAGAAAAAAACTAACTAGCTTGTACTCTTGGGACATAATATTTTCATACGCTAACATGATCTTAAAAGAGCGAGGTGGGTGGGCTACACACAATGATGCTAGTATTAGTGTTAGCATTTAAAAAGATAAAAACAAATAAAAATTGATTGGTGTCTGAAATACTCTGGCTCTTATACAACTACACAACTCAAAGAGGGGTGTGCTGAAGCCAAAATCCCAAGTGGAAATCTCACAATCTCACAGAACCATTTCTTTCAGTGGTTCATTGAAGAACCTTGAAATGGCACAACACCACTACTAATAAATGTCACATATTAGTCATTTAAACAGTAATAATTAAATATCTTTACTATACTATAAATAAATACATATACAGACCCTTTCAAAAAATTTTGAATATCATGGAAAAATTTATTTATTACCATAATTCCATTCAAAATGTTAAACTTACATATATATATAGATTCAGGGCCCACAACTTAAACTATTTCAAGTACTGTACATAATTTGGGCTTCCTGCTCATAAAACCCATGAAAACATCATGATCAAAAAATTAGAATACTGTCAAGACATCACCATTTACTTCTCAGTTTTTGCAGGAAAAAAAAAGAAAGAAATTAGGATCACATCAAATCAATCAAAATGTGGTACTTTCAAAATGATATGTCAATCTTCAATACTTGGTCGGGAATCCCTTTACCTTAATCACTGTCTCGATGTGCTGTGGCATTGAGGCAATCAGCCTGTGGCATTGCCTGGGAGTTATGGAAGCCCAGATTTCCTTGATGCTTGCTGTCAGCTCTTCTTTGTTTTTGGGTCTGGTGGACCATTTTCCTCTTGATAATACGCCATAGATTCTCAATGGGGGTTAGGTTGGCTGGCCAGTAAAGCACTGTGATGGCATGGCCATCAAACCAGGTTTTTGTGCTTCTGGCGGTATGGGCAGGGGGCAGGTCCTGCTGGAAGATTAAATCTGCATCTCCATACAGATCCCCAGCAGAAGGAATCATGAAGTCCTCTAAAACATTCTGGTCGACTGTTGTGGTGACCTTGGATTTAAGAAAGAAGAATTTACCAACACCTGCACCGGACATTGCACCCCAAATCATGACTGACTGTGGATATTTCACACTGGACCTCAAGCAGCTTGGGTTCTGTTCCTCACCCATCTTCCTCCAAACCCTTGGACCTTGATTCCTGAATGAAAGGCACACTTTACTTTCATTGGAAAAGAGGACCTTTGACCACTGGCCAACAGTCCAGTCCATCTTCTCCTTGGTCCAGTTGAGTCGCTTCCAACGCTGGCTCATTCCACTCTTTCTGGATCTCTGCCAGATTCTTGAATCTTCTGTCTGATAATACGCTGAAGGCCACGGTCATCTGTAGGTTGTCTGTGTTAAAACACTCACGTTCTTTGTAAATTTTCCTAAATTTCACTAAAATCTGTTAAGGTTTCAGGAGCACAGAGATCTGGCCTAAAAAATTGTCGTAAAATGTTAGGATCATTACATATTAATTGTAAAACTTTTAGAAGTGGAATATACTGAAAAGTGCGCTGTTTCCCAGTAAAAGGATCTATTCCCAGGATACATTCAACAGATTCAATCAAGTTTAATTTCTCAACACAGTATCTGTCTAGTTGATATGTGTTGCTGACTGCACTGAAGCAATGTTCTACCAAACTACTGTCATCAATATAATGACGGCTTGATATATTAAAATTAAGAGTCTGCAAACATTGATTAAATATCTCCCTATAGTTTTCAATAAAATACTTGAAAAGTGATTCTACTTCATTAAGAACAAATGTTTGAACTTTTCTATTTACAATGCTTTTCTCTTGAAGATTCAAAGAAAACAATGCCAATTGGTTTCTCACAGTCTCTGTAAAGTTCTCTATAAGTTCACTCAGAACTAGTTCAGATGACCCGGGAGATTCAACAGTTTCCTGGATGACAGGGTCACAGTCTGGGGCAGACTCTAATCCTTGTTTCTGATATTTTTGTTTCTTCCTTATGTGATTTTTCAAAGATTTCACAGACAAGAACTTTCTGGGACAATCTTCTAGTCCGCAGATAATGAAGAATCCACATTCACTTTCATGGTATATCTGTTGATGTTTCAACTATTTTTCATTTGTTGGTTTTCTTGTGGGGCACCATGGACACTGATATGGCACATCCATAGAAATGCTTACCTACAAAGACCTGTTGAAAATCTGCCAATTAATTTTCCTCAAACCAAAGAGATACTTCTCCAACAGTCCACTGCTGAGCCATGGTTTGATAAAACAAAACAAAACCCACATTACATTGATTTATTCTGTGACATCAAAAACTTTTTTTTTTCATTCATTCATTTTCCAAGCCTTCCAAGTCCTGGAGTGTATCCCAGCTGTCTTTTCGGGTGAGAGGCGGGGAACCCTGGACAGGTCGACAGTACATCATACAGACATGTATGTCTTTGGATCGTGGGAGAAAACCACAGTACCCAGAGGAAACCCACGCAGACACATGGAGAACATGCAAACTCCACACAGAAAGGGAATCAAACCTCAAAAGTAATGCCTTGAAGCAGAAAATAGTAATACTTTATTATAATTTAAAACTAAAGTACATTATTTGAATGTGTCTAATATCCCCCGAATGGATTGTTAATTAATTCACTTACCATGTTCATAAACGTCTTAATAATAAATTCCGTATTCTGTTACCACATTATTTGTGATCAGTGGGGGTGGGGGGTGGGGTCTTTAGGTTTTGGCCCCCACCTCTGCCACCAGTATATTTTTAAGCAAGTATTTCTAAATTTTATTTGAATATTCAGTTTCCTACCATCTGCTCTTAAAGGGTAATCTCCAGGTAACCTGCCCTCCCCCTTCGACACACACACAAATAAAACACAGTATCATTCAAACCCTCATTATAGTGAATAAAATTTATGCCATTTTTCACCATCAAACTTAGATAGCTAAGGATGAGGAACCTTTTGTTCTTTAAAGAACCATTTGTAATACCTGAAGAACCAACCACAAAATAAAAAGGTTCTTTGACGTATGATGGTTCTTTAAAGAACCATAAAGACATTTGAATAACCATTTAAGAACCATAATTTTTGTGACTCAGCGTTTGGGGTTTTCCTGTGTTTTTTTCATTTTCTATTATGATCGATGTACAAGTTGTCTTTACTAGTCTTAAGTTTATTTCCATAGTGTCTGGTTATCCTATTTTAAGTTTCTTATGGTCCCTGTTTAGTTCCTTGATTATTTAGTCATTTCCCCTTGTGTCGTTGCCCTCTGTGTCTCCCTCTCTGTGTCTGTGTTTATGTGTTTGTATGAGTTCTTGTGCGTTGTTTCCTCTCCTTGTTTTATTCCATAATGTTTCCCCAGCCTGTCATGTCTGCTCTCTCTCTCAATCGTGTTAGTGATGTGTCGGTCGCGAACGAAATGGCTCTTAGAGCCGGCTCTTTGAAGTGAACGACACGAGCCGGCTCCTTATTGGGAGCTGTGGGGGTTTTTTTTCTTTCTCTCACCCTCTCTCACACTTTTTTGCGCTGGGCAGAGGGGGGAGGGGTATGGGATCAGAACAATGCCACCTTGAAATGAAACCGAAAAAAATATTGAAACTGAAAAAATATATTGTAACTGAAATAAATGTACAGAAAAATCTTGTATTGAAACTGAAAAAAAAATGATAGTGAAAAACAATTAATTGAAACTGTAATTTTTTTGTTTTCGCTTACAATTTTTTTTTTCAGTTTCAATCCATTTTTTTCAGTTTCAATCCATTTTTCAGTATCAATCCATTTTTCAGTTTCAATCTGCTGGCACTGTTTTGGCGTCCGGGGGCACGCTGGGGGGGGGGGGATTCCGACCCGCATGTATTTGCATATATTATAGAGGCCAGAAGTGCTGACCAAGCTGCCATCTTTCTCTCTTCCCGTCTTTCAATGGCTGCTTCAATTTCAGCTTGACCCTCTAAACCGCAGGTAAGTAATTATTTTTTGTCATCTTTCCTTGCTGTCCCACTGGACTGAACATTAGTTTAGTTTTTTTAGCTTCATCTGGTGAAGTTGTGGTAAAATGCTGGTATTAGCGTATTCATCGTAGCAAACTAGCCTGAAGCTAATATTTGCTAAATTTAGGGATACCCGTGTCTCTTTAGGAGTTGGAGGCCGGTGTTTTAGGCGCGGCACAAGATCGCATCAACGTAACGTAATACATGCACCGGCGTTACGTATTTAAAATACAAAATATGAGTAAATGTATCCAATACAGTTACCGTTTAATAGATGATATTCAGAATACAGTTACTTTGTTGAAATAAATGGATTACATGGCAGTATTTTCCTGTTTCATATGTTAGGCTATGGTCTCTCTATTTTTGGTAATTCCATGCCGGTGGAAACCCAAACAAAACACGCAATAAGGGGCTCTAATACCTGTCTCTCTATCTCGCGGCCCATGTCACCCCTACTTACGGCGTAAGTAGGGGTGACATGGGGAAGAAATATTTTTAAAAATTATTATACAAAATTATTTAATATGAAGGCAAAAGGCAGAGTGTTACAGGCAATGCCCTAATGCATGTAATGCATCTTCCCTTTATTTCATTACAGCTGTCCTGTGCCAGATGTTCTGTTTACCCACAGTGAGAGGCATCATTTCAGAAACACCAGGAAGACTGAAACTCATCACAGGGATCAAGCAGGGCTCGTGATCTTCACCAGCAGCTCCCTCACAAGAGGGATAATCATTAAACTATCTATACTTGATAAAAAGCTATGTATTGTAAGTGTATATGGTCCAAATGTTGATGATCCCTCATTCTTTCACAGTTTTTTCAGTGCACTCTCTGAACACCTAGATGGCACACTTGTTCTTGGAGGTGACCTCAACCTTGGACTAAATGAAGAAATGGATAGGCTCAATACAGCAGGAACTCAGCGTAATTGGCAGTCCACAAATATAATCAAACAGTATATGAGCGACTTTGGTATTTGCGATGCATGGCGCTCCCTTCACCCCAACAGTAAGGAATACACTTTTTTCTCACATGTTCATCACTCCTACTCTCGTCTGGATTATTATTTGGTCAGCAGCTCACTGCTGAGTGACATCTCAGACACTGAGATTCACCCTATAGCTGTCAGCGATCATGCTCCTGTATCTTTAACACTAATGCACAAGAATAACACTATACCAAGTAAAAACTGGAGATTTAATACATCACTACTTAAAGATGAAGACTTTATTAAATATTTTAAAAAAGAGTGGACTTCATATTTAGACTATAATGACACTCCCGGAACATTAGCTTCTGTTCTATGGGAAGCAGGGAAAGCTGTGATGAGAGGTAAAATAATTTCTTTCTCATCACATAAAAAGAAAGAAGAAAACAAAAATATTCAGGAATTAGAAAAAACCATCAAATCCCTAGAAGAAGCCTACGTGTCCCACCAAGATCAGGAAACATTGAACAAAATATGCAAAACAAAACTAGAATTAAATGAGATAATTGATAAAAAAACAAAATTCTTAGTACAAAGACTACGCTTACAAAATTATGAACATGGTAATAAATCTGGTCAATTTCTAGCAAACCAGCTAAAAATAAATAAAGAAAAAACAACTTTATGTGCTGTTCAAGATTCATCTGGGAACACAGTATATGACCCGAAACAAATAAACAACATTTTCAGAGATTTCTATAAAACGTTGTATTCACCACAAATAAACCCATCTAAAAGGGAAATTGATCAGTTTTTGGACAACATAACTCTTCCAAAATTACTAGAAACTCAATCAATGGCACTGGATTCACCACTGACGCCAGGTGAACTCCAGGAAGCCCTGATAAGTATGCCCAATAATAAGGCTGCAGGTCCAGACGGCTTTCCTGCAGAATTCTACAAAGAATTCTGGACGATTCTAGCACCAGTTTTTTACAGAACGTTGTTGGAAATCAAAGAAAAGGGCAGACTTCCATCAAATATGAATTCTGCAAATATTAATCTCCTGCTAAAACCAGGCAAAGGCCCTGTATATCCCTCAAGCTATCGTCCAATATCCCTTATTAATGTAGACCTTAAAATAATCTGCAAAGCTCTCTCGAAGAGATTAGAGAAAATAACCCCCCTCTTAATTCATCCTGACCAAACTGGTTTCATAAAAGGTAGGCACTCATCAACAAATACACGTAGATTACTTAATTTGATAGACTACTCATACAGTAAAAACATCGAAACTACAATATTTTCTTTAGATGCAGAAAAAGCATTTGACAGAGTTAACTGGAAATTTCTATTTGCAACTTTACACAAATTTGGTTTTGGATCCTCTTTCATTAGCTGGTTAAAAATATTATACAATTCCCCAACAGCTTGTGTCAAAACAAATGACCAGACATCCTCCAGCTTCTGTCTCCTGAGGGGCACCAGGCAGGGATGCCCACTCTCCCCTTCACTGTTTGCAATTTTTATCGAACCACTAGCAGCAGCAATTAGACAGAATTCAGTAATTAAGGGCATAAAATGCAAGAACGTGGAACATAAAACCAGCCTTTATGCGGATGATGTGCTACTTTTTCTCCAAAACTCACAAACCAATATCTCTGGGGTGATTGAATTGATAAACTCTTTTGCAAGAATATCAGATTACTCAATTAATTGGTCAAAATCTACAGTCCTTCCGATTAATTGTTCCTTCTATAATTCTTCTTCTACACCACTGCAATTAGGAAATGTAAAATATTTAGGTATTAATGTTTCTCCCAAGCTTGCAGATCTAACTAAATTAAACCATATCCCACTTTTAAAGAAGGTAGAAGGCGATCTGGCTAGATGGAAATGTCTACCCATATCACTCATGGGAAGGGTTGCCACTATAAAAATGATGGTCTTACCAAAAATAAATTATTTATTTTCAATGATCCCAACTAAACCGTCACAAGATTGGTTCAGATCTCTAGATTCATATATGTCCAAATTACTTTGGAAAGATAAACCCCCACGTATAAGCTTAAAAACACTACAGAAGACCAAGGATAAAGGAGGATTAGAACTACCTAACCTAACTTTCAGCACTACTTCTTAGCCAACAGGCTTCAGTTTATCTCAGGATGGCTAAAACATACCCTCTTAGATGAACCTTGGCTAGATGTAGAACAAGCACTTTGCAATATTCTAGAGATTTCAGACCTACCATTTACCAGCTCAAATATCCAACGACATGAATGCTTCAAAAGCATCAGCATCAGCTCTTCTCTGACAGCATGGTGGGAGTTTCTTAAATTGACGGAGTCTTCATTAATCCCATGCAAACGTACACCTATCTGGAACAACCCTGACATATTACAAAACAATAATATGATAAACTTTCCAGATTGGAGTGGTAAAGGAATCAAATACTTAGAACATATATTAGAAGGAACAGAATTTATTCCATTTGACAGACTAGTTACACAATATGGGATCAAGAAGAAAAGATTTTTAGAATATCAACAAATTAAATCCATAGTAAAAACGAGATTTAAACCGGGTCAAGTTGAACTACAAACACCACCAAGTGTGGCACAATTTCTTACTCTTAAAACCCCAAAATTACTCTTCAAACTATAAAGAATGCTTTCTAAAACAGATGAATCAATATCACTTCCTATTGCAAAATGGGAAGCGGATTTATCAGTTAACTTAGACCAAAACTTCTGGTCCCCAGTATGCTTAAAAACCTTTCAATTAATTAGAAATCCCAGTCTTCAATTAATTCAATACAAAATACTACATAGAGTGCACTATACAGGTCATCGGATGTTCAAGATGGGCTTTACGTCTACCAAGAACTGCTCACACTGCCAAACCAATTCACCGGACAATTATATCCACGCTCTTTGGTTCTGTCCACCAGTTCAGAAGTTTTGGTGCGAGATATGTGAAGACTTATCGAAGTGTCTGAATTGTAACATTCCAACTTCCCCTTTAGTGTGTTTGTTGGGCAGCTTAGATAATGTCACTACGGAAAAGAATATAGCCCACATGGTTTTCACTGCCCTATGCATAGCCAAGAAAACAGTCCTCATCAACTGAAAAAATAAAAATAATCTTAATTCTAACCAATATAGAAATTATCTATTAGATTACATTAGTCTTGATACAGCCTCTGCCACCACATCAGATCAATTGCTCTGGGCTCCGTTGATCAGCTCCATCACCTAGTGGGGGTGGGGGGTCATAGTTTGGTCCCACCTTCGCTGTTGTGATTGGTGTGGGGGTAGGGACAGGCTTGGGGCGTCGGGGGATTCCCCAGGAGAATCTTCCTTGGAGGGCTCAACCCGGGGTTGCGGTCATGTCCTATTAAGGGCTCTGTTGGCTCTTAGGTGACGGTTTCCTCGTGGCTGCATGCAGCGGGGCTAGGGGAGGGTCTGTGCTGACGGACGTGGGTTACTGACCTGGTAGCCTGGCTGCCCCTGGGTGGGTCCGGGACGGGCGTGAGGTTCTGGGGGTGCTCCGTCTGGGCTGGGGCCCTGGCTGGGCCTTGGGGGCTTGGGTCCCGGTTGGTGTGTTGCCAGGGTTGTGGGCGGGTGGGTGTATGGGGGCCCAGCCCTGGCGCAGGGTTCCGCCAGCTCATTGAGCCACCTGGGGGGCTCTTCAACTGGTGGGGGAGGCTGTTACATCTTGCAGGAGGTCTCCTCTCTTCAGGAACTCACTCTGCAGGAGGGGGAGATATAGGAGAGGTGGAGGAAGATCTCAGCCTGGGCGTCTATTGTCTTGTGTAGTCTGGAAGATGAGTGGATGACGGGGACGGGGTGGGTGCAGTTTTCTCTGTGGTGGGGTCGGGTGGGCTGTCCTGGGCTCTGTGGGGCCGGGCGGCACTGCTGCACTAGGCCCCGGTCCGGATGGACCTGGGCCCCCCTTTCCCTGGCGGGTTGCAGAGTATGGGGGTGCCTACTGGGGTCAGCGGGGGAGCTGGCCCCAGGGAGGGGTCACTTGCCCCTCCCTTACTTCTAGTGATGGGTCGGTCGCGAACGAAATGGCTCTTAGAGGCGGATCTTTGACGTGAACGACGCGAACCGGCTCCTTATCGCGAGCCGTGTTTTTTTTTTTCTCTCTCTCTCTCTCTTTCTCTCACCCTCTCTCTCGCACTTTTTTTCTGCTTCACTCCGCACGCGAGCCTTGTGCTTGCGCTGGGAAGAGGGGGGTGGGGCGGTAGTTACAGTCGCAGTAGCACAGGAACAGAGCGAGAGGGAGAGACAGAGAAAGAGAGCCAGGAACAACAACGTCACATTAGAAAGGTAGAGTAATCATCCACAACTATTTTCAGTTGCGGATGATAAATGATACAGAAAGTTTATTCATGCAGGCCCATATGACAGAGAATGTGCATCTTCTTTTTGTTTTCATATTTTAATTTATATTTAATTGTGTTGTGGTTTGCAGTGTTTTGTGTTGTTTCACTTTAAGTTTGTTTAAAGGGAAAAAGCTGAAAATTTAAATAGTTACAACTTGAAATGTGAATAGTTGGTTTTTGTATTATATGACGGGGACTCACACACACAAACTACACCCTTTTTGGCTCCTACCTCAAAGCACACTGTGCGCTGTCGATCTTACGTGCTGCACAATAATGTTTAATATTTAGTTTTTACTGTTACATTCCCATAGATCATCGTGATGTTGTTTATTATGTTGCTCTTTTTTTTCTGCTTGTTTTCTCTTTTTTCTTTCTCAACAGGTGATCCAGGTGATTGATATATGTATTTTTTGTCTGCTTATTTTGTTGGCTTTTGTTTTTTGCCCTTTATCCCTGTCCCTCTTCCCCACTGGTTTTCTTTCCCTTTCTTTCTTCCCTTTCTTTTCCCCAGTCAAGTCTGTCCCGTATTTAGCAAGTGAAAATAAAATAAAATAAACAATAAAAGGTGAATCAAATAGACCATTACGGCAAGGCTGGGATGGTCCATTTGGTAAAGTAAATCCGTTGGGCATCTTTCTTTGCCTTTAGACAATAATTCTGATGGCAAAAGAGCCAAACGGGACAGGCGCAAAAAAAAAGAAAAAGATAAACCCAGCATTTCATGAACACTGTGGCTGTGTCCCAATTCAGGGTCTGCACACTTGAAGTAAACGCACTACGCGTACTACGTACGGTGCGTACTATAAGTACGAGAAGTGCAGAAGTGAGAGGCTTGTGAAATGGGACGGTCTAGCCTTCGTCACGCTGAAACGCGAGAAACGTTTCATACAGCTTTGTGTGACAGAAATGAAGGAGAAAAACCGTTTTGTTGGTCATTCATTTTTGTCATGACATCACTTTGATTAGTTGAGTATCTGAGGCTGAGACCACAGGACTGTAAAACATGATAGTCGGGCTTCATTTCTGTACTGAACAGTCATTTTAAGATTAGTTAGTAAATAACAATTAGCTAATGTTGTTCATGAGACTAAAATCATCTCACTGTGGTAATGTAAATATAATATGGCCAATATTACATGTATTGTCAGATTATTATGATATATATATATATATACACATATATATATTACAGCAGAAAGCTTGAACTCTGGGTCAAAGATTCAAGTTGCAGTTATTTATATTTCCTATCACCTTAAATCTTCACTCAAAGACAAGTATCTTTGACAGTGTATATATAGATGTATTATGCATAAGAGACAAATATTGTTCATCTAATATGTTGGCATTATTACATTTGGCTCAATGCTTACATACATGTGTAAAAAGGAAAATGTACGAGCTGTGAAAACTGTTTCTGATACAATGAAGAGTAGACTGATATATTAAATATTCCTTTATTGGGTGAGAAAATCAGACTATGTCATAACTGCTTTAAGTCATACAGAATAGATATCAGAACCTTAAACAGGCTGACTTCTGCTAAGTGGGTCAAACTGGGAAGAAAGTAAACAAATACATAACATCCTTATAGAATATGATGTAACACTATAGATCAACTTACCTCAGAATATATAAAGCATATAAACAATTACAGCAATATGATGCAACAAACACAGCAGTACTACTAATCCAAATACTCAAAGCTTCATAGAACTGAAACAAACATTTATTTTCAGGTCCATTCTGTTGCTGATACATACTTTAGGTTTCTGAACATTAAACTTGTTGCTGCCTTTCATAGTGTGTAACTTGAAGGCCCTGAGTACTTTCTCCACACTGAAAACACTGGAATGATAACATTATTTTAACATCACCTAATAAGACTGATTCAGGACAGACAATTAGTTATTCTAAACTTTTCTAGCAGTCCTTCACAAACAGTCTGTCTATTCTCTCCATCTGTCAGCTGCTGCTGGCTCTTCCTCCTCCTCTTCCTCACACTGCTGAGTTTCTCCTGGTGGATCATCAGGGGTGCAAAGCCTCAGATGATGTGCAACAGTGGGTCCCTCAGTCTGTCCTCACTCTGGACACTTACAGTTGTCACACATGGAAATCAAATGTGTGATAAGCTGCAGGATTCAAACACAAGTGTAACTTATAAATACATGTTCATACTTTTATTCCACAATCAGAGAGAAAGAAAAAGAGAGACAGTGCAGGACAGACAGACAGGTGACAGTCTCAGGTGTATACACTGCTACAGAACAGCACAAGAGAAGGAGGATTTAGTGTTTGTGTTATGACGAGTGCTAAACAAGAAGAGTTCCCAGATGGTACAGTGGACACATGTGTGACTCCTGTGATTAAAGCATCTTTCTTTCAGCTTAACGAGTGAACCGTCAGCTCGTTCAAACACACGTTAAAGTCCGTTTGGCTCGACACCACCGAACAGAGCCAGCAATATAACATAGCTAACATTAACAGTGCAGTGAATCCTGCTTGTGCCGTGATACTCTGCAAACCGAGCAGCATCACTGACTTTCAGCTTGTTGTGTTTGTGGATATATGACTGACTTTAATTATCCATAAAATCATCACATTCTCTGTAAGATAAGGTCGACAATATATATATATATTTAGAAGTAAAGGCTTTAAAACCAAGTTAACACTGAAAGTACAAGCATCATTAATGTCACATAACTTTGCCGACATGTGGCCAACAGTAATGTTTTAATGTTCTTCGTTATTAAACATTGGCACATAAATAAGTGACATGATATTCAGTACTTACTTTTGACAGTTCACTCTTCGGCCGCTCCCTTCTGCCGTCTGCCGTCTTTTGCGGCAAAATTATCCACACCCACCACCGCGCTATGAATTGTGAGATATATGGGACCACGAAGCGTGCACCGGACCACACTTGATATTTGGGGAAATCGACAGCGCATTTGGAGTATGCATTTGAAGTACACTTCGAATTGGGACAGCCGTCGTCGCGTGGCGGTGACATAATCGCACTCAAAATGCGTACTTCAAGCATGCAGTCTCTTAATTGGGACACAGCCTGTGATGGAGACCTTTGCTTTGTGTAATGTTAGAAGTACTCAGATAATCCTCAGAGGGTCTGGACTTTTACATAATATAATATCTTTAAGTCCTGTAGAAAGTTAAATATATGTTGTGCTCTCTGGTTACTCTGGTATGAATGACTCTGAATTACTTTATGATAAATAACACACTATTGATAAAAAAAAGTGAAATAATTCCAGATCACAAGTTTTTAGTTCAAAATCCAAGTGACAACCTTTGACTTTAATCAGGTTTTATTTAATTGTGTCAGAGAAAACATCATGTGCTCTTCATGTAGCTGAGTACATTCAGTGTTTAAAACAGAAGTTGTGCAGGTCTGAGATCAGCAGTTTTCTGAAACACCAAACTAAGGTACTGTTAATGCTGATGTATAGTGACACAGTTACATGAGTGATTAATCCTTTTGACTTTTTGTATTTAAATTTATCAATAAAACAGCTGCAGCTTTCACTGACAGCACATGTGGTACTTTAACCTTTGTACTGTTTTCATCACTTAATTTTGGAGTTATTACAAAGAGTGAAGATATAGGATGATTTGTCTGCTGTCACTGGGTGGTGCTGAGGTCTGAATCTGATGACAGCTCCTGTAATCACAAAGTCACAGAGTGATGTGCAGTGTTAGTTTTCCCCCACACATAGCGTTTTGCATTTTGGCCAAAAAGTTCCATTTTGGTCTCATCTGACCAGAGCACCTTCTTCCACATGTTTGCTGTGTCCCCCACATGGCTTGTGGCAAACTGCAAACGGGACTTCTTATGGTTTTCTGTTAACAATGGCTTTCTTCTTGCAACTCTTCCATAAAGGCCAACTTTGTGCAGTGCACGACTAATAGTTGTCCTATGGACAGATTCCCCCACCTGAGCTGTAGATCTCTGGAGCTCGTCCAGAGTCACCATGGGCCTCTTGGCTGCATTTCTGATCAGCGCTCTCCTTGTTCGGCCTGTGAGTTTAGGTGGACGGCCTTGTCTTGGTAGGTTTACAGTTGTGCCATACTCCTTACATTTCTGAATGATCGCTTGAACAGTGCTCCGTGGGATGTTCAAGGCTTGGGAAATCTTTTTGTAGCCTAAGACTGCTTTAAATTTCTCAATAACTTTATCCCTGACCTGTCTGGTGTGTTCTTTGGACTTCATGGTGTTTATTGGCGACTGTCAAGCCTTTGAGTCGCCGAGCAGCTGAATAGGGGAATAATGTTGACGCGCCCGCTGATCAAAACGTAAGTCAAAGTTCCAGGTTAAAAACTCCTTTATTTGTTATCAAAACCTTAAAATCCATAGAAAAACAGTGATCAAAAAAAACATTCTAAGCTTGAGCGGTCAGCAAAAGTCGACTTCCCCCATCACCCACTCATTCACAAAAATTCCCTCGGGCGTGAACAGGTGATATAGCAATCACTATTACTATCACCGACACCACGTGACCCAAAGCTACGCCTATCCACAACAGTGTTGTTGCTCCCAATATTCTCTTAGACAACCTCTGAGGCCGTCACAGAGCAGCTGTATTCGTACTGACATTAGATTACACAAAGGTGCACTCTATTTAGTCATTAGCACTCATCAGGCAATGTCTATGGGCAACTGACTGCACTCAGACCAAAGGGGGCTGAATAATTACGCACACCCCACTTTGCAGTTATTTATTTATAAAAAATGTTTGGAATCATGTATGATTTTCGTTCCACTTCTCACGTGTACACCACTTTGTATTGGTCTTTCACGTGGAATTCCAATAAAATTGATTCATGTTTGTGGCTGTAATGTGACAAAATGTGGAAGGTTCAAGAGGGCCGAATACTTTTGCAATCCACTGTATATATATTATGGTGACCCAGACACATCTTAACGTGCATTTAATACAATTAAAATAGAACAGTCAATCCTATCAAAGCTATCAGTGCACAAACCTATAGCAGTAACACATAAGAATACAACATTTACTGCTGCACACTGAGGTAATACAGTTTTGTTTTATTTATTTGTTTACCCCTGTAATTATGCATGGTTTGTTAGACATTCCACATTATGTTGATATGTGGGCTACACTTACCCTGACATTATTAATGGGAGAAGTGACTTTTTTTTTTCTGAACAATAGTGGCAAGATGTCAGTGCAATCCGAAGGCAATGGCGAAGCGTGTTGTCAGTCAGTGAACAACGAAAGCTGCTTTTTATTGAGTTCATGTGTGAAAAGCTTGATTCACATGTGTATGTTGACCCAAACATACTGAGGATGACAACTGCTACTTTCTTAATGTTAGGGAACTATTGTGTATTGACATCAGTCCAAAACTTTGCACGTCTGTTAGTGCGAAAATCCTGTGCCATGGCTAAGGATGACTGCATGTCAACAAGTTCCAGTATGAACTTCCCCTCGTCAGTGGAAGGAACCACTTCCTTTGCTCTGACGGACAAGTCGCCTTCTGTTGAAACACTAAATGGGTCTCTGGCAAAACTCATCACCTCTGTGGGTAAAGCAAGTCCATCTAGTCGATCACATCTGTGACTTGTGTCGGTGATGAGATGCATTTGCGGAGTGTTGGAAAATGCAGCAACCGGCCTGTGCTCAAATCAGTTTCGAAAAGGTTCAGCTTGACTTGGAATGCGCGTATCTGTTCCGCAAGTTCAGTGACAGTTTTGCCTCTGCCTTGTAGTCCCACATTGAGGTCATTCAGGTGTTTGAATATGTCATTTAGAAAGCAGACACTGGCCATGAAGCTGTTGTCCATTATGCGATTCAAGAACGTTTCTGCTTTTTTTTGCCTGCTGTTGCAGAGGAAAGTTGTGATCTCCTCTTTGAGATCACAGAAACGCTCCAGTGCCCTGCCTTTGGACAGCCAGCTGACATCATTGTGCAATAGCAGGTCATGGTGCTCAGCAGACATTTCTGAGCGCAGCATGCGGAATAAGGGGTGCTGGAGGCTTGATGTTGAGCGAATAAAGTTAATTGTAGCCATCACGCCATCCATTGTCGTTTTGAGCTCAGCGCTTAGTTTTTCGCACAACACAGTCTGATGAACAATGCAGTGTAAGGTTCTCATCTGAGGTGAAACAGCCAACCACCGTGCTGCCAGACCACTCACTTTTCCTGCCATGGATGGAGCCCCATCCGTCACAAGCATACAGACACGTTGCATATCCAGACCATTATCCTCGAAAAAAACTGAAATCTTCTCAAACATTATTTCGCCAGTTGTGTGTCCCTCTAGTGGCAGTAAGCCGAGCAGTTCCTCTCGGAAGCATTTGCCACTAAAAAAAAACGGACATATAGGCACAACTGTGCATTATCAGTTCTGTCTGTGGACTCATACTGCTATAGACATTACATCAGTTTTCTTCAGGTCATCTAACAGCATTTCAAACACGTCAGAAGCCAGAACTTCAATCCTACGAATATTTGAACTGTCTGACAGGGGTACGTTTTCAATAGCAGATGTCACACTCACTTTAATTTTTTCGTCGTTTATCACCTCATCCACCACGGCCAGCATGCACTCTTTCAGAATCTGTGAAAGGTCTTTTCTTCTTCACCAAGATCCAGCAAACACAAAGGGAAGCTGCTGCAGCTCTCTCTTGGGCTGCACATGACCTCACCATGGTAGTACAACTGCGGTTGTACTTGTGGATTGTAAATTTTTCATTTTTTCTTAACATAGTCATTACTTTTAACAGCTGATACTGGCCTTGATTCCTTTTCTTTTGCAAAAATAGAATGTTAAGTGCCTATTTCATTCTGACAACACTCAAGAAACTGATTATGGTTTGCTAGTGATTTACAAACATTTTTAAAATTTAAGTTAGAAGCCCACTGTTTAAAATAGCAGTGCTTTGCCTCAAAGCGCATGCACATACTCCTTATTAAAAGTCTAAGGGATAAGATTTGACTTGATTTGTTCGTCAATCATACTTCTCAGTTGCAATACAGTTGGTAAAGAAATGATGGGAGCAAGAACTATTAGAACTCTGTCTCAATTAACTTTCTAATAAATACAACATGCTCATTGTCCACAGCATACAAAAGAAAAGGTAGATTTTTTTAAAAGAAATAACATCTGTCCACAAGACTGTTTCAATATCTTGTCTTTAGCTGCTACAGTGCCAAAGCTAATAGTACATGCTTTATCCTGTATTTCAAGAGGTGAGTAAGGAAAATTTTGAATGTCTGAAACTTGTCTAACTCCAACTGTCCTGAGAGAATTAGGTGTTTTAAAACAAATTTAACTTCCAACACCTTCAAAAATAACATGCATTATGTCCTGGGGAGTTTGTTTGATCAGGTCAAATGCAAAAAGATCAACTAGTCTTCTTCTCTTAAACCAATAAGTAGTTTTGAGATGCTTTCAATGAATCTGTGCTTGCTTTATCTATTTCAAAACTCTGCCTGATGTGTTTTTCCAAAGTTCTTTGAAAAACTTCTTTTCCTCATAAACTTGTGAGACTTAATCAGAGGTGTAAGTGTCACAGCAGACGTCTTTGTGTCAAAGTAACTGAGGATAAAGCACAGAAAAACATGAAGGAGATTTTCCTGGCCTGGCTTTTTATAGCAGATAACCACATTAAAAATATTCTGCAGTAGATCAAAAACTATAATCAACAACATTACTATATGCTGCTGAAGTGAAGCAGAGCAAAGTTACAGAGTTTTTATTAGCGACACAGCTAAGCATTTTGCAATTTGGTATAATTTTAAAAAGTTTAAATTTCTTTGGTATTGAACAGCCGAAATTACGCTTTCTTGTCGCAGGTCATTTGGAAAAAAAAAAACAGTACACTGAGAGAGAGAGAGAGCTGTGCAGGAAGTGTGATTTTATCGTGGGAGAAGCAAAACAGCAAAGGTAAGAGGGAACTAATGACGATATTTATAAAATATGAAGCGTAGTTTGGATCTTCTTTTGCTGCTGGTTCAGTGAATTTTGGTCAGAGAGTGACAAAACCTGCAGCATCAGAATCCGTGAGGTGTCAGCTTTCAGCCTCGATGGCGTGTCCGTGTACATGCCGTCGGGTGAGAAAGCCAACATCTCACAGATTCTGATGCGTGGGGTCCACGCTTTGCCTTACTGTGGAAACCGTTTATCTGCTCTCATTTGCTGTTTTAGCTGTTTGGTGGTTGTTAAAATTAAAGCTTTAACCTGAGATTGAAAATCATTTCAGGACTTAATGAATTGATATCGCGTTATTGAAGCTAAAATCGATTTTAATCGGAAAATCGATAATTGAAACCCAGCCCTAGTGCCTACATTTGCTATACGCAAAACCAACCCCTTCTTTAAAGCCAGCAATCTCATGCTGGGCTAGCGTGTCTCCGGCTATATAACAACATCAAACAATTCAATTTCACCATTTGACATTTCAGTCCTTACACCATTGTAATGTAAAACAGCACGGTTTATTACAGGTTCGACTTTAAAAGGGGGAACCCTTCTTAATCGGGAAGAGCAGTAGTGGAGCCAGAAACAATAGGAAATTTTAAATTTGCATTTTTTTTTTTATATTTATTTCGCACATAAAACACAATAAAATACCCTGGCCAGGGACAACAACAAAGTCCACTAAAACCTAAAACTAGAAGTCCCTAAATGGACTAAATGGTCCGTTAAAATAGCGAAGACAGCAGCGTCCTCCCGACGTCTTATCTCCATCAGGCCTCACCGGCCGGCACTGAGGGACAGGAGGAAAATGGCAGTCACTCTTCTTTTAATGACCGGAACGCCTTTTAATCATTAGTTGGGCGAGACTTACCCTGCAAGGGCAGAGCTCCGAAGTCGGCCCACTGCTATCCTAGGCCCAAGCGCGCGTCAGGGGTCTCGCCCCTCACCTGACATCCGGCGTACTTCTGCCTGTCCCCCAGCTGCGAATCTCCCACACCGCTGCAGAATATCCCCAGTTGCCTCTCTGCAGCCCACTCGCCAGCGCCTGCAAGCCTGTTGCCGTTGCCAGTTGAGCTCTCCTCAGGAATGTCCTCCGACCTTCACTGGGGGGACAGGAGCTCCCAGTGGTAGCACCAGCTGTGCTTGGTCCAGGAGACAGGTGGTGTTATCCCCACAGGCTGCCAGCAATAAGGGCATGCTGCTCGCGGGTGTCACTGCAGGCTGGCCACTCGTGGTCCTGGAGCCTGCAGCATCGGCTCTGACAGCTTCCCGCCAGTGGGCGGGGGTGTTAAGCGCCATCCGGTAAGCCCAACAGATCTCCCCCTGGGTGACATGCTACAGCCTGGGTGTCTTCTCTCTTCTTCAGTCATGCTCCATTCACCGCTTTCTTCCTCAGCTCCTCTTCTTCTTTGAGAATAGTGGCCATCCTCTTGGAATCCCACTTCTGACACCTATGTAGCAAGTTGAGGAATCTTAACAACAAAGAACCCACACAGAGATTGAGCTTGTTGTTTCACCCCAAGCAAAAAGGGGAAGCTCTTTATTGAACACTTCTGCTGTACTACACTGTGCTTAATAACCCCACACCTGAACTCACTCATGGTACAACATTCTTTACATCAAATAATAACTGTTGGTGAATTTAAAATGCAGCATCAACAAACAGTTAAGAGAACAGTTAAGAGTCACGTAACAATAAACAAACATCTTAAACGGCAATGCATATTCCCAAGGCATGATGGGAGATAACTAGGTGCGCCCAACACCCCAAATTATTGTTTATACTTGCACCCACGTAGCCGGGATGGAGTGATCCTTGCCTGAGCATCGTGCTGTTTGTTTAGTGATATTTGTACCTACCCAGATGACTCATTGTCCTTTGAGCCTGGTGTTCGGTGTCCTTTTAGGTTTTTGTGATTTTTAATGTGTTTTGTTTTGTTTTTATTACAGTGAACTGAGGACACACCAGTAGCTGTGGGACCTTCAGTGGTGGGTCATTTTCCACACTTTCTTTGTTGTACAGCACCTGGGGTGTAGACTTGAATGTGATTTTCTTTTGGTCCTCAGCTACTGGTAAGTCCAGTTCAGTGTATGGTTTTATTTAATTTAGGACACTGTTACAGAATAGGCTGTGCCACAGTCAGCTTTAGCTTTATTCCTTGTTTTTATTTTTACAAATATAATTAAAGACATATTAATATTGGAGCCAATTTGCCTCAGTTGTGCATCTTTGAACCTGTGTAATCATTTCTGGTCTTCAAAAGACTATATTTCCTGGGTGAAATTCCCTTAGGTGGCATTTTCATAACCCCTTTGACTACTTTATCACATATGCATTTATTATTTTATTTAATTTTCAAGAAAATTATTCTCATGGCACTATTTCTGGCTAATAGATTTTTTACAGTGCCGCAAACACTCTGTGTTGTGTCTGTTTTGTCTGTCTTGTCTTGTCTGTAACTGTATTAACCACTTATAATTCCTACGAGATAATCCTGGTGATTTACAATCCAACCACAGAGCGTTTGACGAGAAATATGGAGACGGTATAATATAGTGAGATCTCATTACACTCTTGATTAAAAATTGAGAAAAGGAGCAAAAGTAATACAGGACCAAATACTAGGCGTTAGACATGGCTAAATTGGTTATTAGAAATCACACTACATTTTATTTAGGTAGTTTAACACATAGTGTGACCAGGCTGTCAACAACCTGAGGTTACTGTGCTTTAGGTAAAGATCCACCAGCGATATTTCCACAGTGCTGGTTGTTTTTGTAGTAATAGTTGGTAAAAACTGAAACACCAAATTTTTTTTATCCTAAACAAACAAATGTCATACATTATTCATTCTTTTCCCACTACAATATCTAAAGTTGAGTGAGATAATTATTACACCAATCTGTACAAACGACTCCAAAACATGAAGTCTCCAAGGCAGAGCAGGGCTTCATGCCGCAATGAGGCAGGCCCAGGAAGAGTAACTATACCACACCTCTTGAGAACAATGGAAAACTCAAATGCAGCTGTGCAATGACATTGTTCTGCTGCAAGTATAACTTTTGGACATGTAAAACTTCAAACTTGCAAAGAGACCACAGTTGCCCCATTAAGAGATATTTCTCAGTCCACAGTGGATTTTACTATCACTCTTTTCAATGCCCTCCCATCTCTTTTTCCTTCACCAACTACACCACCAAAGTGGCTGGAAAATGCCAGTGAGGCTCTCCTTCATATCCTCTAGATGAGAACATCTGTTAGCAATACAAGCCACTGTAACTTGTACTCCATTTAATTGTACTATTTTGCATTTTCATATTTAATAAGAGTGGCTTCAAAGTTCAATTCAACAGGGATTAAATTGCTCCGTATTCCAGATTTCTTAATTGTCATTCAAAAACTACTCCAGAGAGGCAGCACATTGCAGTTGGGATACAAGTAGAAGCAGTAGAAATATATTTTTATAAAGACCCTCAAAAACTTGAATCAGTAACAGAGTTTTTAAAAAAGTTGTAAAAAAATAAAATAAAATAAAAAAGCACAAATAGACACAATGAATACATTTAAAAAATGTAACATTTATGTAAGTCAAATATTTTATATTAATGTTTGTATATTAATTTCACACATATGTTTCCCACAGCAACAATGCTGGGAAATCATTCCTTCCCAGGAATCATTCCTTCCCAGGCATGATTTTTGGGAATAGGACATTTAACCAAACTTTTCAGTTCATTGACCACTGAAGGGAACATTGGCTGGGAGTTCCTTCATCATGATTATGCAAATTCTCATGACCAGTGGGCTGGTTTCAATCATTTTGCAAATGTACTGTTTATAAGATTGGGGAAACCTGCAGTCAGCTGAGACTGAAGAAGTCACTTGGATGATTGACGAAACATTTCTCCCACTGAAAATGCTACGTCCAGATGAACAGAATCAACTTTGGGAGATTTAATTTAAAAGCACCTTTCAAAACACCCAAGGACAGCAAATCGTACAGCAAATAAAACAGACATAAAAACATGAAATATACACAATAATAAGAGTAGCAGAAAGTTTAAGATCATGGATAAGTTATATGGAGTAGGCAATTTTAAACAGGTGGGTTTTGAGGTTGGACTTAAAAAGAGGGAATGCAGTGATGTTTCTGAGGTCAGGGGGTAAGGAATTCCAAAGTCAAGGGGCAGAGCGACTAAAAGCCCTGCCCCCCATAAAAACAAGACGAGAGGAAGGAACAGAAAGAGAAAAGGAAGAGGATGATCTGAGGCACCAGGAAGGGATGGCAATCTGAACCAAGTCAGAGAGTGTCAGAATGAATGGCCTTAAATGTATAGAGGAGTATTTTACAATTAATACGACATTTGACCGGGAGCCAGTGAAGCTAGAGGGAGTCCTAGTGATAATACGGGCGACTGAGTTCTGGACACGTTGAAGCTTATTGATGTGTTTTTGTGTAAGGCCAAATAAGAGTGAATTACAGCAGTTGATCCGAGAGGTAACAAGGCTATGAATGAGAATGGCAGTGGCATGTGGAGTGAGGAAGGGGCGGAGGCGATTAATGTTACGGAGATGGAAATACGCTGAGCGAGTGACATTATTGATGTGTGAATTAGGGGTCAAAATTATATAATTATATTATAATTATGTATTATATAATTATATCAAATTATATAATTTGACAGTGTTTTTAACATGAAACATAAAACAGGAGTAGTGCCACTGGTGAAGTGATCTAACAACAACGCTTCAGGTGACTGTTACAGGCGATTGATACTTTTACATTAAATCTACCCCATAGATACGTCATAGCCACAGACCCCTCTGAAACCCTGTGACATGATCTACACTGTAACCTATGGTGTTACTTTATGTGCATCTTCCTGGAATTGTAACTACATATTGTGTTGATGGAATCTGTTGCAAATGAGCTGTTCAGTACTAATGATTCATCATAGCCATTCCCACCTACTTTTCACCACAGCTTTCAAATATATCAGTGAGAGAGTCATAGTCTCAATATAAGGACTTGCAGATATCAGAAGATTCTTGAAGGAAGATTGCTAAAACCATTAGAAAGGATGAGAAGGGATGTGCACAATAATTGAAAAAACTTTTTTTAATTTCTTCGTGCATTCCCTCACATCACAAATATCTTTTTTTTCAGGGAAGATGAAGAAAAAAAATGACCACAAAGAGTGGGAACCCAGCAGTGAAAAAAATCCCACCATTTTATTTGGTTCTATTGTCCTTGGCCCTACATACACCAGAACATGACTACAAGGTAATTGACTAGGCATGAGCGTCAGTAATTTGGGCTGTGATGGTGTTGTGATCACTACAAAGAGTCACTGCATGAAAATGAAAGCAGTAATTTCTTTGTCCTGGGTTTGTATTAGAAATGTGCAGGCAAGTTATAATTTTATGTGCTGACATCAACTGAATGTCTGCTGAGTTCAGTGTCTACCTTAGCTTTTGTTTAAAGGAGTAAACATAAGCTTCTATAGTAATTTTATACATACCAGACAAGCATGGATCACCAAGTCCTTGTGCACATACTGAACGAAAACTGCAAGACTGACGGGCAGATTCTGCAGGTCTTTCCTTCCTACTGCTGTCAGACTCCACAACAAAGACTTTACAGATGACAAAACACACACATCCACACATGTGTAATAACACTAAGTGCAATTCTCTTTTTCCTGATAATATAGTATTTTATTCTATTGCATATAGCATCTTATTCTTATTATCTTATTCTATGCCAGTATTTGTATTAATTTTTGCTACTAAAACTTTGCACTGTCGACTTTCTGCTGTGACACAACAAATTTCCCACATGTGGGAATAATAAAGGTTATCATATCATATCTTATCTTATCTTTTTTTTTTAGTTTTTTCAAAACTATTTCTGGAACATAACAAAGCTTCAGGAATGCCCTTGCCTAAACACCAACCTCAGCCATATTACAAATTTGTAGACTAAGCTTAAGACCAGTTCCCAGAAACTTGCTGCTGACTAACAAAACCATCTGGTCAAAGTACAGTTTGCTAAAAGACATTTAACCAAATATTAGTGGAAGTCTGTATATACTTTTGACACTGTATATACACTTTTATTGTATACTTTTAATTTTCTTTGCAGATTACATAAAATCAAAAGTATATCAATTCAAACTTGGGCATCCAATATTTTTTTAAAGCCATTGCAAATGGGGTTTTTTAAATTATTATTTTATTTTTATTAGTTTTTAAGCCTGTTCTATCTGCGTGCAATGTGCCAAACATGTTTGCTTTTCAAAGATGAGCTCTATAATTTTTTTATAGGCTCCTCTTGTTCATGTTTTACTTTCATCTGTTTATTTATTCATTTCCATTCGTATCACTTCCAACTTTATGTTGTTAGAAGAAAAACAATAGAAGAAAAACATACAAAGAAAATAGAAAACAACCAGCACTTGGAACTGCCTGTTACCTCTGGTTCTCACACTTTGACTGGTGTAAACATTTGACCACCACTGTACACACCTAAAAATTAAGTGCAGGATATAAACAAAACTAAGCTGCAATGATAGCAAAGCTGTGACTTGTAATACATTTTAAATAACCTTTAAGCAGTTGCACAATGAGTGATGTCTACTGGCAGATATGACAAGATCATTGACAATTGTGAATCAGAAGAAGAATGCATATTTCAGTGTGCCGCACACTGACCTTCAGTATTTTTTTTTAACCAAATTGCAGTATAGCTAGACGCAGTGCTTTGACGTGCTACTTTGCTTCTCTATGTCTTTCTTGTTGCTTATTGCTGTGATCATAACAACTCTCCTTTTTAAGAGTACTTAAGGCCAGAGAAAGGTCAAACTCAAAGTAAACTTTATTGTCATCTCTGCTAGTGCCAGAGAGCTTTGCATGTAGTGAGTTGTGTGTGTGTATGGAGCTCTGTGCTCTGTGGAGAGGAGTGTGTTTTAGTGACTAACCCTTTTTTGACTTACTTTTCAGTTTATTGACTAATGCCTGGGTTTGTTGTTTTTCTTCTTTAAAAGGTGATAGCGGTTTGTCTGTCTCTTTTAGTTTAGTTAGTAATAGAAACATTAATAAAACCCTTTAATTAAACCATTTTGCCTCCCTGTCTCCTTTTTCAATGTGGACATTTTTTGTTACTTTCCCCTCATCGTTGGCGTTGGCAACCTGAGTGCGGCTCTTTCATCCTTATACTAAGGCTCCGGGTGGCTTGGGAAAATATATTACAAGTATTTAATTGAAGTGTATTTGATTTGTGTTTGTTCTTTTATAAAAATTGTAGTTTTAAATTGGGAGATTACTGTGATCTAGAAATATTAAAATAAAATTATATTTTATTATTTTTTGTTGCTCAAAATAAGTGTCACACTTTACATCAGAAGGCCACTGTTGTTCAGAATCACAACTGGAGGGATATTGAGAACCCAAGACCGGACAAACTCGTATTTGAAACATGGAATGCCATCTCCGACACATAAACATGAAGAAATGTGCAGTTGGAGTCATGTTGATCTTCTGATCCAAGTATGTATGTGAGCAGCTATTCTCCACCGTGAACTATGTTTAAAAACAAACATCACTCACGCCTCACAGACGACAGCTTACAGTCCTGCGTAAAGATGAAAGTGACTTCGTACAGCCCTGATTTGCAGACGCTGTGTGCAGAGGTTCAGGAGCAGACGTAACATTAACCAGGTAGAATATATATTTATGCAGATATTTTGCAAATATTTATTCTTCATTGTTTAGTGGCATAGTGCTTTTTTCCAGTTCATTTTTAAAATTCAGGTCATTGCTCTGCTACATACTGCAAAAGCCCAAAGGCGATATAAGGATGATGGCTCACAACAGTTTTTGTTTGCTACATGGATCATTTAAGTATAGCTTTTTAATTGTTTTTCTTTTTTGTTATTATTTATTAAAAGTACAAAATGTGTTTATTTCATGAATAAAATTCAATTTTCTCTGTGGCTATAGAGTATACTATGTACACTATAGTTGTTTATACAAAGTGTAAAGGTAAAAAAAAAACAATATATAGTGTTATCTTCATTTTAGATGTCAAAAAGTGTTTGCTACTCCCAGTGGGGTTTTTTTTTTTTTTTTTCGTGGAAACCGGGTCCAAATGGCTCTTTGGGTGTTAAAGGTTGGCGACCCCTGTTTTAGGGGATAGTATTAATCATGTTGGCCCAGGCATCAGCACTCAGGATGGGCACCGCAAACAAATACAGTTGAAATATAAGGACCCTGACAACACTAAAAAACTGAGCTACACTGTAATGATTACTATTACTTTTATATTATTGCTTTTTATCAATTGTGGTAATGAACAACTCTCAACTGAAAACAAAACTGAAACCTTAAAATATGCATAAAGAACTGCCAAGCAAAGAACGAATTTTGGAGTGCCAGTTTGTTAAGCTCTTCCAGTATGGATAAAGGAATCGATGACTGCAGGGCTTTTTCAGATGTTTCTATGCTTATTTTGACATTGCACTTGACACACAGAAGTCTTTCACATCTGTTTTGTGCCACACCTTTTTAGCACGTCTCAGCCTGCACTGGCATTCTTCATATGATGGAGTCATTGTAGCAGGGTGTGATCCAAACAGAGGGTTCAAAGGCAGCAGAGGGGAGGTAATAGTGAAGGGAGCCAACACCCACCAGATAGCCAAGCACTGTTTTACTGGTACTGCTGACGTTCCTGGGCCTGGAGCAAATTCTCCCATCATAACCTCCCCAATATTTGTAGCTTTGCTCTCAGGTCTTTTGAATTTCATTTTTAGTTATGGGCTTTTATTTTTTTATTTTATTTTTTTAAATTAAGTCTAATACCCCCTGCGGCTTCCTGCTAAACAATAACTCAAAGGGGAAAAAATCCAGTGGAGTTCCTGGGGCACCTCCCACACTGCAAACAACAGATGGTCTAGAGCAGGGGTCCCCAATCCCAGTCCACGAGGGCCGGTGTCCCTGCAGGTTTTAGATCTCACCCTGGGTCAACACACCTGAATCACATGATTAGTTCATCACCAGGCCTCTGGAGAACTTCAAGACATGTTGAGAAGGTAATTTATCCATTTAAATCAGCTGTGATGGATCAAGGACACATCTAAAACCTGCAGGGACACGAATTAACTTAGAAATCATGGGCTTTAATTAAAGTCTTATTCAGCGCCTCCACCACCCCACCAGTCTCAGAGTGGTAGGCATTTGGCAGAACATATTTAATACTTAGTAATGCATAGAGTTTTTTTTAGTATGCAAGACAAAAAGGATGTGCCCTGTTTAGTCATTAACTCTTTTGGGATGCTGATTCGGGAGATGACCTCAAAGAGCACCTAAGACGCACTCTTTGCAGAAATGTTGCACTCCTTCAGGGTATCATACTGTATAATCCACCAGAACCAATACAAAGTGACATCCACATGTACTCTTTTGAAATGGCCTAATGAGGTCCAGTGCCAGTGCACTCAAAAGGGTGTCCTTTACACCCTTTTGTAAAGGGCACAAAGGCACTCTCAGAATGCCACATCCGGGCAGGATGTGGACCATGGGTGGACATTTGCGCGGATGCCTGGCTAATAGAATTGAGACATTATTTGTTCCAGAGTTTTTTCATAGTCCATGTGACCTATCAGGATGTAATGAGCGGCCTGGAAAATCTTTTCCTGATGATCTGTCCTTAAATATCACAAAATGTTGACTCCTCTAGTAGAATTGGCGTGGTCTCCCGTGAAGGCCCGGCCATTTTCTCTTCCCCAGAGTCAGTGTCAGACGACCTCACGTCAACACTGAGTGCAGCACAGACATCACATGTCCCTACCAGTTGTGAACGCACTCCTATATATTGTCCCATTAACCTCCTAAACCAGGGCTAATTCGCTCCCAGAATCAGGTGGTGTGTCAGGTTGGAGTGAATGTGGAATACTGTCATATATTCTGTAAAAAAATGGTTTTTATTGTCGGGGAGAATTACTCTGTTACGGAGTAATTCTCTGATAGCGCAAGCAAAGGGCCACCAGAGACAGCCAGATCCTTCCCCAGAGGTGTCCAATCTCGGAATTACCCCCTGTCTCCTTTATCTCTCTCTACCATTTTTTTTCCAAACTGCTCATCAGCTACCTCAGACATTTGCTGTTACATGTAGTGAGTTAGTTTCCATGTAATAAGATGCGTGTGTGTTGTTGTGCAAGCTTCACCAGTTCATCACAAAACGGAAACGGAGCAGTCTGTCTCAATTCATACGCATACAGCACCAGATCTGAGTCATATCATATTTAAACATTTGCATCACAACATTCTTTGATCCCACACAAAAAGCAGCCTTCATTTATTCTCCTTTCATTCTTCTCCCTTTTCTTATATGCTGCTCTTCCTTTCCCAAATCCTGTAGTAGTTCGTTTTTGTAAATTCTCAGCTGTGATGTGGGCAGTTTTGATTCAGTTTTTTGTTTCCTCACTTTACAATTTAAACTCAATGGGTGGAAAATCTCAAACTCAGACAATCTTTCCAAGTCCAATTGCACGCAGTGTTTGTGTGCATATGTTTATAATCAGGTCCCAGTGCTTTCATGCTTTCATATTAATGTCGATGCAGTTGCTCTGGAAGTGTATTATGTTGGCTGGGGAGGTTGGGTGTTTTTTTCAGGGTCACAGTAGGGTGTGGGTGAAGATGTGTAATATTTATCCTAATCTGTCCTTGGATGTAGGCCTGATCATTTTGATGGCTCTGCGCTCCTCTCTGTGCTCGTGGAGGAGGTTCATCCAGGTGCGGGCTTACCTGTTTCTGACACACTGAGACATTTGGTAAATGGTAAATGGACTGGTTCTTATATAGTGCTTTTCTACTCTTCTGAGCACTCAAAGCGCTCTATACAACTTGAGCATTCACCCATTCACACCCATTCACACAAGCACATTTTTCCTAGGTGCTTTCTAACTGACATTCACACACATTCATACTCTGATGGATGCATCGGGGAGCAATTTGGGGTTAGTATCTTGCCCAAGGATATTTGGCATGCAGACCAGGAACCATCAACCTTCCGATCAGTAGAAGACCTGCTCTACCACCTGAGCTACAGCCACCCCACATTTGATCGGTATCATTTTTCATCTCTGTCTGTCAGCACATTCTTTCCCTAATTCTTTCTTTGTCCTGTCAAAAGAAAAGAAATCTTTTAAATCTTCATTAAATGAACTTTATGTGTAAGTTCAATAAGGAAGAATTATGGTCTCACATCTGTCTGCTCCCAGGTGCTGCCGGCTAAATCTAAGCTTTATCACTCATGCTTTTCCATGATGTTAAGCTGTTTGTTTCATCGCTGGTCTAGTCTAGTCACCTTCTTCTAGCCTTTTCTGTGCCAATAAGCATTCATGCCTCATACTTAAAGCTGTGGATCTATCATTCTCATTCACAGTTGACTGACCTATCTCCTCCCCATCCCTACCTCTCATCACTCAAGCTCCATTCAAGCCACCTTCATCTGTACAACTGGCGTCTAGGCTCCGTTGTGTCCTGCTCTAATCCCTCTCAAAGCTGAGGTTCTGTTCCACAAGTTGGCTGATGATACTCCAGCATGTGCAGAGACGATATCCAATGTTGTTCCAACCAGTCATGCTGACCATAACCAATCTCATGACAATCAGACCGCAATTTACGGGAAGCCTCGTGTGAGGAAGACTTACCTGAAACAGAAAGAGACTTACCTGGAAATGAGAAACCTGAAAAGGGAAGAGACTTACCTTCTACTGATCACCCTGGCATGGAGGGTGAACAAATCCTACTTCCCTCAGACATGTTAGGGAGTGATGAGGAAGGAGAGGACTTGATATTTGAAAGAGAAACAGTAAACAAATGAGAGATGAACAAACAAACAAAGACATTCGTGTCCGAAGATCTGAAAGAAGTCGTCAGCCACCAAAAAGGCTAGACTACCCTGAATTGGGAAATCCCCTTTTCACAGTGGTCAGATCATTACTTCAGGGTTTAACCACAGCTTTCATTGACCCTTTAAATGCTAACGCTGAATTATTGTTCTTAGATGATGCAGTTCGAAGTAGACATGCAAAGGGACTTGCATAAATTCAAGAGGGGAGGGTGTAAACCAGTTCCTAAAACCATCTTTAAGAAAAAAAAAAGAAAGAAAAAAAAGTCAAACATTCATGTTCATTGTTTCTGTTCTTACTGTCCTTATTTAATGACAGTGAAACAAAATCAATATATTTAATAAAACATAAAAGTGAATTATATGGTGACTATAGTTCCTGAATATTTGAAGCCTTGTGGAAAATCATTAATCTTACTGCAGGTTACAAACAAGTATTGAACCTTGATACTGTGAAATTTAAATAATGATACTGAGTTTTGAACCTTGACATTTGAATGTTCTACAACTTGACTAAATTGATGATAGCTGATCTGAACAGTAGTTACTGCAGTGTGACATTACTTTAGTTTGTGGGAGTTATTCTTAAAATGGTTGTGACATATATTTGACCATGGTTTATAGATCAGGTTTTTATATGGGACGAATCCAAGGACCAGTTCAGTGATTCCAGATCCCAGAGTGTTCCAGTGTTCACTGGATGAGGAGCCAATCCCAGATTCTAGGAGATGATATACATATGAATGCACACCCATTTGCACACTGATGGACAGCAATCCTCTACTGTACAATTAGTGCGGTGGGACAGACAATCGCACACACACACACTTCTCATTGGACGGACTCTGTTGCGATACACCCGTTTGTCATGGGCCCCACCGGTACCATTTGGACTTTAAAGACTAATTCTTTACTTGTGCACAATTTAACTTTTTCTTTTATTTTGCTACTTTGGGGGCAATTTTATATACTTCAAATCTTTGTTAAACATGTTGTGATTCTGTGTTGTTTACAAAATTCTCTTGAAAAGGCTTAAATTCACTAAAGTACTTTTAAGCCACACAACTGTGTTTTGTCTGGTTTCTCTGTTATTCATGTACCAGAGCTCCAAGAGTTTGTCCTTATTCTTCTGATACTAGCCCAAATTACTCTTCACCTTGGTTATTATCCATTGGTACTGTATATAAACAGTGCTCCATTTGTTTTTCATAAATTTGACTTTTGAACTATTTTTGGTTATACTTAAATTGAGCCAGCTTTCTGTTTTGGACTTTGAGCTCCCCATATTAGGTCCTGGCAATATTCACTTTTAATTTCAGAGACCCAATCTCTAGATTCTCAGTGACAACCAATGTCTGTTGTAAATTCAGCCCCAGTTACTAATCACTTATGTCACTTATGCAGCCCAAACTTACTGTTTACAGAACTTTTCTTAGAACGATGGACCCTCTTACTAAAGACAGAACAATTTCAGATTCTTTAAATTAAATAAGTTGTCCTTGGAAATCTACCATACAATCAGAAATTCCAGTTGGCCTCAGCCGTTTTCCACTCTGGATTCTTTATCATTTAAAATTTTATCTGTGACTGTCTGCTCTTAGTTGTCCTGCACTTGTATCCTGAATAATTTGCTTGGAGTTCATCAAAATTAACTTTTGCAAAGTGATCAATACAGCACAAACAGGCTCGGTACCAGCACTGTCAAATAGGCAAAATAGTAACAGCTCCCTTATACCCATTGTGTGGAATCTTTGTCTATTCAGCTGTAGCAAGCTAAATTCCCACAGTCATGTAGGCATGATAATGAAGACACAGAGTGGGTCATGACCTTGAACACAGTTTACCATTAGTTGTTTTCAAGTCTTCACACTTATTCTTTTTTCAAGTTACAGCTACATATCAACAGTACACTGAGGTTTGATTAGTTGAAACACAAATTTTCCATTATTGATTTTCCATATTTTCAGGTTGTCCTTTGTTTTTGTAGTTTTCCTTTAGATGTTTTACTGCCTGTCTGTGTTCTCCATGACAAATTTGCCTTCATGTGTTTTGTTACCTTTTGCTTTAATTTGTGAACATGCTAATCTTGTATGCATTACAAGATTACAGGCAGGCACCCTGTTTCTGTCCAACCAATCAGAGAGCTCCTTACATCCCACGGTGTGGCTAATTTGCATTGCAGGCAGGAATTTTAAATGAAGTTGCTAATCCAAATGTTACTCCCTGAGCTAATCGTTTTCGTAATGAGGTTTTTAAAAAACATTTTGAAAATCACTTTTCTAATGTGGAATTCAAAAATGAATTTACAAATGCAGAATTGATTTTACAATTTATTATTTAAGCACAGAATTCTTTATTTTGATGCGCGTGTCTCTTGTGGTCCTCCAAAGTTGACATCCTGTGGTTAAAAGAATAAAACAAAATAAAACTGACCAGTCAGATGAGAGAAGCACTGCCTGAATGTGATTAGCCAGGAGTATAGCAAGCACTCTTTGTCTCTACAACAGCTATCACTGTACACTTTCATTTTAGTGAATGAAATAGCAATAATAATTTTACTAAACTGCAGCAATTTAACATTAAATTACACCAGAAGCAAACACAAAAATGAGCTTCAGAACAAAAAGAAATTAAAAAAAATGGCTCTCCATGTAGAAAGCTACCTAAATCTTCCTTTTGGCAAGGGTCACTGAGCTACTCTAAGATGACACATTTTTCATTCTTTGTTGTTGTACTGAAGACTGAAATCCTGTATATCTGTGTGTGCAGTGTTTGTTATGGCAGTGTTGGGTAAGTTACTTTAAATAAGTAACTTAGTTACATTACTAGTTACTTCTATCAAAAATAACTCAGTTACTTCAAGTTACTCGTTACTTTCAAAGTAACTAGTTACTAGGGAAAGTAACTTTGGTTCTACTTAGAATTCTCTTATTAATGTGTTGGTTTCCTAACTGGATACCCAGCAAGGATGCCAGTCTTCTAGCTTGCTAGCATGTTAGTACTATCCTGTCACCAGTGCACTGTGCCACCAACCAACAGAAAGGAAAAAAATAATGTGCATATTTCCACGAGAGAAATCCCACGCCTGGACCGTCGTCGATTGCCGCCATGATTCTAGCCTACGTCACAGCGTCATGTGTGCTTTTTACGTCCAACACGGAAACTGCAGTCGTTGTGCTTTTGATTGTACTCGGAAATTCTGCCTTCTGAGTAGGAAGATGTAGGTAATGCCAGACTGCAGATGAGCTGCATACAAGGCTGGACTGGGACAAAAAATCGGCCCGGGCATTTTGACTAGAGACTGGTCCACCATTATAGGAAAAACCAAAAAGCCTTTGGAGAAAACAAACGCTGTTGTGACAGTGATGTACACTGTCTTGTTGGTATATAGGTATCAATCTAATAAACTTAAACCTACACCATCCTCCCTATTCTGGTACTCTAAACAGTACTTAGCCGAAACCCAAAGACTGCTTGGTCAAGTTAACCTCCTGAACTATCTACAACACATGGTGGAAACCTGAAATTACGACAGAGAAGATGAGAAGAGGTAAGACATGATCATTACTGAATATTAAAAACAATAAATGATAGATTTAGTGACTATTTATTTACCACATCAATTAACAGAATGGCAGGGCAAAATATTTTTCCTAACATGGCAACCTTTAAAAAGTGAAAGGAGACAGAAAAACAGGTGAGAAAGAATAAAACTTAATTGACTTTTTGATGTCATTTTACACACAGTACTGGTACAGAATCTAGAAAATGTGGGAAATGCTGGCATCATATACAGTACTTACTTCTGAAGAAATAATGATGGGACCCTGAAAAATAATTACTATGTACAATAATGGATTTCTATACATTTTACATCAGATGAAAACATTTGTTGTAAGATTCAGACAATTTTGTTTTAAAAGCTAGACATTTTAAATAAGAATAAGAAAGAAAAGTATTTCTTTGATGGCGCCCTTTCCCTGTTAATGCCCTACCTGGCCCCCTGGCAAAACTTTGCTAGACCCGCCCCTGCACAGTTACCAGCTGTCAGCTACTTAGAAAAGGTTCCTGGTGTTATTTGTCTCTCAGAAACAGTTCATAACTTCCCTTCAACTCATTCATGTCACCTAAAAGGTAAACCTGTTTCTCCATCACCAGTTCAGCTCTGATGATTCAGTAAGGACATCTCCTGGTTTCATCTTCATGTTTCCCTCTCACCACATATCCAAACCGATATCATGACCAGCAGCTTTTACAGCTGTGGCTCCAACAAACATCAGCTGATACTAGAAGGTAACATTAAATAAATTCTAACAACAGCTTATCAAGCTTAAATGTGCTGCTGTTGTTTAACGCGACCTCCCCTGGGTTCTTCTTTCTGGCGCAAAGTGTGCGATAAACAAACAAGAGAGACGGGACTCGCGACAGAAAAGCCGATCAGCTGATCATTGATCAGTTTCATGATTGAAGTAGCAAGAGGAGAGGGAGGGAAGAGAGAATGAGAGAAGAAGAAACAGCTGTGCAGCGTAAAGACACAGAATAACTCCACCTTTGCGTCTTTTTCCATTGTAGCTGAAGTACGGGACAAATCGCATTCCTTTTCACCTCCATACGAAATGTGTAATATTTTTTCTGAATACGAGATGATTCTGTTTTTCAGGGGATGGTTGGCAACTCTACTAACTAACCTTATAAATTAAATAAAGTTCAACATCACTAACATCATAGCACCCGCCCAGCAGTATAGAAACTCCGTCATGCTAACTAGTATGCAGAACAAGTTATTGTGACTGATTGTAAAAAGTTAGCACAAGGAAAATAAATTACACCTAAACTTGGTTTATATCTGAGCCAGAGAGACTGCAGGTCATAACTTCTTACCTGAAGTTCAGTTCACCTGACACTCGGACCTGCGGCCGCCTCGGGTCTCTCCTCCTCCTGCCTCCCCTTTCCCTCATCCACCTGCTGGCCTCTGTTGAAGCTCCACCATAGCCACCAGCAAACAATTGAGTTATTTTCACACATCTGACAGCTTCTGGTCAATCCACCACCTTTCATTGTTTATACCATTATGAAAAAAAACAAAACAAAAAAACATTGGCCCATAAAAACTAAAAATCATCATCGGCCCACCGAGTCAAGCTCTGGCTGCATATGTGTTTAGTAGTAATTTGTTTTTATATATAGGGCTAGCAAAACAACCATTTTCGAAGGCATTGCCATATTGGAATCCCGACTTCTCTGACGAGGCTAACCAGAATGCTCTTTACTTGAGTGTGACATTGTCACGGTCTGTGTGGCAGACCGTGGGGGGTGTGAGGAATGAGGACCCAGTCGCGGTGCTCTGTGTGTAAACAGTGCGTTTATTTACAGTGGTAAGGAAAACAATTGTTAATCCTCTGTGCACTCCCGACTCCCGTGACGTGTCCCTCTCCCAGTGTCAGTGTCCCCGCTCCTTGGTGTCTGAGCACCCCGTGCTCGCTCGTCCTCTTGTCTCCCTGCTTCTCCTGGGGATATGACAAACAGACAGCCATAAGACACACACACACAATGCGGGAGGACAATCTGACTGACTGGCCGGGAGACTAACGTCAAGTCACGCAATGATCCCGCGTCGGAGAGAGCTCCACCGCACTCTCAAGTAGCTCCTCCAACGAGGCCTGATCAGCTGCAGGTGTGACATGGTCTTCAGGTGTGGCCAATCACCTGCCAGGGCCACACCCACATACACACACACACATATGCAGGGAGAACGAGGGACAGCAATACAAAATACATACATTATAATATAAGTCCAAAACTGCTCAGGGTCCCTGGGTCACTCAGACCCAGGACCCTGACAGACATCATTCCTAGGTCCGTGTTCCTATTTCCGAGGTAAGTCGAATGCAACACTCGAAGTAACGAATAACGACCCTATCTAAATCCCAGTAACGATTAACACATTCCTGATTTTGGCATAATAACTAGTTACTGTGCTCGTTACCACAATAATAACGTAGTTAGTGTAACGCGTTACGTAATAACGTGTTAGTCCCTACACTGGTTATAGGTTAGCTAGCTAACCTGGTTATAGGTTAGCTAGCTAACCTAAAACAACAGTCAGCTAGCTAACAGTGTTTTTTGACTGTTAGCTAGTCCCTTGAAATAGAGAAAATGATCACTCTGCAGAGCAGTCACAGGCCCAGGGCTCTGATCTAGAAAGCTCTAACTTTGTTAACCCTGATATGTTTTTTTCTATTATTTGTCATCTTTTTTTTGCATCTTAAACACTGGGTTAGTTCCAAGTAAGGAGGGCAACTACCTAACTCAAGACTTACATTAAACTAAATTAATTCTTGTCAGTTGTTCTGGAATTAAAAACTCAAAATACTATAAAAAAAAGGTAGATACACCTATGTTATCAATTTCTGAAGTTATTCCTTTACAAGATTTTCAGAAAACTTGACCTCTGACCAGATTCAAACCCATTCAAGTGTTTAAGTAGATGCACCTGTGGTATCAATTTTTAAATCAGAGATGAGTTCCTTCTTTGGCTATCGCATTCACAAGATAATCAGAAAAGCTGACCTCTGACCTGGACCTTGAGGTTGAGGTAACTGAGATTTGAACTCCTCAAAGATTTTTAGTAGATACACGTTTGGCAGACCTGGGCATTTTACAGCCTGCTGGCCACATCCAGTCCCTTCACCCTTCAGTCTGGTCCACCACACTAAAGACTAGTTCATGCCATGCATGAACCATGCCATGCTCTGCTTCTTTTGTTTTTGAAAGTGTGACTTATCTATGGACACGTGCAGGTGAATGCTTTTCGTCTGTCATGTCAGACATGCCAGCTCATGTGAAAAAAAGAAAAGGTTGATACCGAATGACGCATTTCTAACAAGGCATGGACTGCAATATACCCATATGGAAAAGACATATATAAATCTTATAATGTTTGCATCTGTCTTGTGTTAAACTTGTATGAAAAGCATACAAGAGTGAAAACAGAGATAAGATCCCTTGAAAAATTATATAAATGAAACTTGTATGTTTTGGATACAACACGTTTGAGTTTAAGGAAGTTGGTGACAGGACTAAGTACGACAAAGTGGTTGAAAAGTTTGATGCACACTGTTCACCACAGAAGAACACAGTATATGAAAGGTATGTTTTCCGATCTCGGATGCAGCAACCAGAAGAGACTTTTGATTGCTTTGTGACTGATTTGAAGCTAAAGGCACAGTCATGTGATTTTGGAGAGCTGAAGGATTCTATGGTTCGTGATCAAATTGTGTATGGGATCCATGATAAACGGACTAGAGAACGGCTGCTCAGAGATTCCAAACTGACTCTAGATGAGGCAGAAAGACTGTGTCATGCAAGTGAGTTAGCCCTGCAGCATGCAAAGACATTTAATGAGACAAGCATCACTGCAGTGCATGATAGTGCAAAGGTAGCTGTGGTTAAAAAGAAAATGAGGAAGAATATGTCACAAAAGTCCAGCACAGATGATACAGTGTACTCCTGTAAGCGATGTGGTAACAGACATGAACCGAGACAGTGTCCAGCTTATGGCAAAAGATGTTTGAAATGCGATGGAAAAAATCATTTTGCCAAACAATGTCTGTCGAAAGCCAAACCCAGATCAGTGCATGTAGTTGAAGAGACTGACTTAAGCGAGACTTTCTTTGTGGGCATGGTGTCACTTGAGGATGTAAAAAGTGAGCATAACGTATCAGAAGACAGTGAGCGACACTCAGATTATGAAGACACGTGGATTGTTTCACTCCCAATACAAGGAACTTTGGTGGCACTAAGGATTGATACAGGTGCACAGACAAACCTAATCAGCATGACAGAGATCAATGCTATGAAACCAAAGCCCAAAATAATAAAGAAAAGAGTACCTCTAAAAGACTACAATGGGAAGAATATTGAGAGCAGTGGTCAATGCAGACTTAAAGTGACAATAAAACATAAAGATTATGATGTATTGTTTAATGTTGTTCCAGAAGGTCGTGAATCACTGCTGGGTGGCGTGACATCCCAAAGATTAAACCTAGTAGAAAGAGTCTATCACGTCAACTGTGCAGAAGCAGCAAGTGGACAGCGAGGAGCAGTTGACTCCATTGTACAGCATTATGAGGATGTCTTCAAAGGTTTGGGATGTCTACCATGCACTTACAGTATCCAGCTGAAAGAGGATGCAAAGCCAGTGATCCACTCACCACGTAGAGTCCCAGCTCCACTGAAGGACCGTTTAAAGAAAGAACTGGACAGGATGTCACAGTTGCAGGTCATTACAAAGGTGGAAGAACCAACTGAGTGGGTAAACTCAATGGTGTGTGTGGATAAAAGGAATAAAAACAATGATTTGAGAATATGCATGAACCCTGGCGATTTAAATCAAGCCATAAAACGTGAGCACTACCAGATACCAAAGCGTGAAGAGATTGCAAGTGAAATGGCAGGCGCCAAATACTTCTCAAAGCTAGATGCAGCACAGGGTTTTTGGCAAATAAAGCTAGATGAGAAAAGTTCAAAATACTGTACTTTCAATACACCTTTTGGCAGGTACAGATTCCTCAGAATGCCATTTGGCATAATTTCAGCATCTGAGATTTTTCATCGTGCCATGGACAACATGTTAGAGGGATTACAAGGTGTTCGCTGTTATGTTGATGATGTGGTTATTTGGGGCTCCACCCTACAAGAACATAATGAAAGACTGGTGAAGGTGCTGCAACGGGTGAGGGAGAATGGATTAAAGCTAAATCGTGACAAGTGTCATTTTTGTGTAAAGGAAATAACATTTTTAGGAGATAAATTCTCTGCTGGAGGTATTGAGCCAGATGAAAGAAAACTAAAAGCCATCGCAACAATGCCATGCCCAACAGATAAGAGAGGTGTGCTCAGAGTGATGGGAATGATAAACTTTGTTGGAAAATTCATACCTAACTTGTCAGTGAGAACATCAGCTCTAAGGGAGTTACTTCGTGATTCCATAGAATTTAAATGGACAGCGAGGCATGAACAAGAATGGAACGATTTAAAAACCACACTGTCAACGCGCCCAGTGCTTGCATATTATGATCCAACTAAGAGTCTGAAAATCTCAACAGATGCCTCAAAGGATGGGCTTGGGGCTGTTTTACTTCAAGCTGAAGAGGGGAGCTGGAAACCAGTTGCTTATGCTTCTAGATCCATGACTGAGTCTGAAACCAGATATGCTCAGATTGAGAAAGAATGCCTTGGGCTGGCATATGGACTTGATATTTTTCACTGTTATGTTTATGGTCTTCCTACCTTTACAGTTGAGACAGATCATCGTCCTCTTGTGTCAATCATTAAGAAAAATCTGAATGAGATGTCGCCGAGGATTCAACGTCTCATGATGAAACTGCAGAGGTACAGCTTTGACTTGATATACACACCAGGCAAGCATTTAGCTTTAGCAGATGCACTGTCGGGAGCATTACAGGTGTGTCACGCAAGCTCCACTGAGAAAGAAGTAGACGATCATGTTAATATGATAGTGGAGTCTCTGCCAGTGTCTGACTCAAAGATAAAACAAGTATGTGAGGAGACAGCTGCAGACAGGGAGCTGCAAACGGTGATGGGCAATATCCAAGGAGACTGGCCCAAAGGGTCTTGTTCAAAGTATTATCATGTTAGATCAGAGCTCAATGTGGTAAATGGACTGCTGTTGAGAGGCAATAGGATTGTGATACCACATAGTCTGAGAAAGCTGATACTTCAAAGAATACATGAGGGACACCTGGGAATAGAAAAGTGTAAAAGGAGGGCTAGAGACACTGTGTACTGGCCTGGTATTAATAAAGACATTGAGACCATGATCGGAAAGTGTGAAACATGTAACAAGTTTCAGAGCAGACAGGCAAGAGAACCCATGATGATTCCTGATCTTCCTACAGCGCCATGGAGGAAAGTAGGAACAGATTTATTTCATTTTAATGGGAAAGACTATCTGTTGGTGACAGATTATTACTCTAACTTTCCTGAGATTGCTCTGCTTACAAGTACAACTGCTAGTAATGTGATCACACATGTGAAGTCTATCTTTTCCAGGCATGGAATACCAGAAACTGTCATTAGTGACAATGGTCCTTGCTATAATTGCAAAGAATGGCAGAATTTTGCAAGAGAATATGGCTTTAAACATGTCACTTCAAGTCCTCAACATCCACAGGCAAATGGCAAGGCTGAAAAAGGAGTGCATATCATCAAGCAGCTTCTGAAGAAGGCTACAGACAGTCAATCAGATCCTTATTTAGCTCTGCTGAGCTACAGGACTGCTCCTCTTGACTGTGGTTTATCCCCTGCAGAATTGCTGATGAATCGTAAGCTACACACAACTTTGCCCTGCTATGCAGAAAGCAAGCAGAGTGAAGAAATTATAAAAAAGCAAGAGCATCTGAAGTGGAAACAAAAACAGCAATACGACAAGGGAACAAGAGCACTTGGATTGCTTGCAAAGGATGATGTAGTGAGAATCCAAGATTAGAATGCATGGAGCAGGAAAGCCATTGTTCTTCAGGAAGCAGGTCCGAGATCATATGACGTAAGAACTGAAGAAGGTCATGTGTTCAGAAGGAACCGTCGCAACTTACAGAAGACTAAAGAGACATTTCAGGAGGAACAATGTGGTGAGGAAGATGAAAATGTTTATGTGTCACATGCAGAGACAGTGTCTGATTTGAAACCACTGGATGGACATGAGTATGCGGAGAAAAGTGAAGTGGTTTCAGAACCTGTATTGAGGAGGTCAGAGCGTAAGGTCAAAAGACCAGTTAGGCTTAATCTGTAAAGCTAAAACTGGATTTGTTTTTATCTTATATTCTGATGGTGTTGAAAAAAACAATTGAAAAATATTAATGTAAAACAATTATGTGTATATGTTAGTTTATAAGACCTATGTTGTATATAATTCAGAGGAAAGGGGATGTGTTGATATGTAGGTGTTCATGTAATGATAAGGTTTACCAGCAGGGGGCGCTGTATTTAAGAAAGCTCATGAATGCCTCCAGGGGAGCACATAAAAGAAGACTGGTCTGTGGTGTGACAGGAATGGTGTCAATAAAATGTTTGGAGCAGAAGCTCGCAAGGCATAAGTGGATGCTGTGTTATTTTTGAACAAGCGCTACGAAGACAACACAGTGACTTTCTCCAGTAGGCAGAGGGATGTGGCTGCTTCAGTCACCACCACCATGGGAAGGCAGTGGAGGTAGTTGAGGAGTACAAATACCTGGGAACCATCTTTGACAACCTGCTGAAATTCTCTGCCAACACTGAGGAGATTCTCAGGAGGTGCCACCAACGGCTATACCTCCTTAGGAAACTCAACTCCTTTGGAGTCAGCACACCCATCATGATGACTTTTTACTATGCCTTCCTGGAAAGCATCATGACCTTCTTCATTATCTGCTGGTTCCGCTCCCTCAGCCTTCAGAACAGGAACAGACTGCAGCAGACTGCATCAGTGTGCTCTAAAATCATTGGCCTGCCTGTCAGACCTCTGGCACAGGTTTTCAGTCTACAGGCCCTTAGAAAGGCAGCCAAAAACATCAATGACCCCTCTCACATTTCAATGGCTCCCCTCTGGCCGACGCCTCCGCTGTATTTCCTGCAGGACTGAGAAAAGGAAAACCACCTTTTCCCCAAAGCCTTTTTAACTCCAGCCAATAAGACTATCTCACACACCCATAAAGGTAAACTACACTCTTTTTATACTGCCAACACTTTACTGACTTACAGTTATTTATTCACCTTTCACTCAATTTAATTTTAAAACTGTGTAATTTTAAAACTGTGTATATACTGTATATTTTGTGTATTTATTATCTCACTCTTATTGCCTGTTTATACCCTGTCCTTATCTTCAACGTCATGCTGCTCTGTTGTATCTTAATTGCCCCTTGGTGATAAATAAAGTCTTTCTGATTCTGATTCTGATATAATTTAAATCACTCAGTGACCAGACTTGCAGAAAAATACAAGAACTTGTCTTTTGAATAGCCGCTCAAGGAGTCAGATGCTTTGCTAGCTAAACTGCAAAACCAACAAGAATTTTTTTTTACAAAACTACACACATCCAGGTTTGCAGCTAGCAAGTTATGTCATATCCCACAAAATCTTAAAAGAGGAATTGAACCATCTTCTGATGGAAAGTTTATTAAAAAGTGCTAGGTGGATTCTGAAGTGCTAACATGTCCAGATAAATCAGTGCACTTGTTGAAGCCCAAAACAGACTTTAGTTTTCGCACTGAATGAGGAAAAATAAACCTAAAGACTTCTTTATCACTTCTTTTATTAAGTTGATTAAATACTTACATTTTCAAAACAACTATTAATTTCTTAAGTTGTGTGTTAACTAAAAAGAAATACTGATATAATTATTGTTTTTCCGTTCATATCTTGTATTTTCGACTATATCCTTAGTCTTTTGATTACCAATAGCATAATTAAAATCACTAAATATATTAGTGCTGTCAAAATTAGCGCTTTAACGCAAATTAATCCGCCATCACGGTGAATGCAATTAAAATTTTTAACGCATTTAACGCATCTGGAGTGCAGAATGACTCAAAATCCCTGAAATGTTTCTGTCAACGCATTTTGGGCAGTTTGTCCAAGTAGAGTTACCTTCACACATGCAAATGGGCAGTTGATCTGAAAGTGACGGGCAGCTGAACCAATCAACTCAGTATGGAAGATGATAAACACACACTGGCCCTCTCGATGGGAAATTTGAGTATTAAAAAAAATAATAAGACAGAACAATCAACTGACACGTTGTGCAAGAAAGAATTTTCTTTTCACCGAAGCACTTCCAGCTTAAAATATCACACTGACGCGAAGCATGCGTTAGTCGGGGATGCTGCTAGCAATTTGGCTAATGCGTCACCCAGCTTGCGACAAACCACTCACGGAGCATCAGGGACTCAGTAAGTCTACCTCGGACATATTGACTGACACAATTGCCAAGTGGATTGCAACAAACTACTTAATTTCGTTGAGAACACATGCTTTACATAGCGTTGGTTTCTCGTTTCAAGGACTTGAAGTGCCTCCCCAAGAGTGACAGAGAGAGAGTGGATAAATGTTTACAGAGTTTTTTGTTAACATGAATGTTTAAGATGTTCAACAAACATGTTAAGGGCGTATATTTTTCTTTTTTTCTTGAGTCCGTTCGCTCATGCAAAATGAAATGCGATTAATATAGAATAAAGATAATTGATATTTAATCGTGATTAATCAGTATTAATCCACAGTAACCCTGTGATGAATTGGATCAAACGTTTTAATTGTTTGACAGCACTAATATATATTATATATTACTGTATACTTACCTATTAGTAAATATGTTTTTTTTTTTAGTTGTATTTCACAGGAGAGAACCTGTGCTAAAAGATTGAAGGAAACTGTTCAAATTCTCTTTGAATTTCTGCATACATTCTTTGTGTTTATTCTCCATTTACTTCATTGTATTACAAGCTTAAATATAAAGTTGAAAAAATGTATTTACAGCCAAGCTATTGATCAACTAATTGCGATTAATTACAGAAAATTGTGAGATTAACTAGTTAATTTTTTTAGTCTATTGACAGCACTGAAATATATAATTTACTGCACTTTCCAGTTCTCGCTTCGTTCTTGAGTTATCACATTCACAAACTTGAGTATCCTCATCACCGGTCCATCCAGCAGGGAACAACAATACCCCATGAACTTTTTACGGCTGAAAGCCTGGCCTATAACCCTCTTTTAAATCATTACTGGGTTTTTATTTATTTTTTTGTCAAAGTGCAAATAATCACTGTTTGACAAATTTTCAATGGACTGATTACAATTAGTAGACTGCATTTGCTTTCTGCCATTCCCCCAGCTGCATAATAAAATTTCCACTGGGAAAGATTTTATTTCTCACAGCTGTTTAAGTCATTTCCTGTTGCTGGTCAGTAAGATACTGTGCCTCCCACACATTGGGTGGCACATTAATCAAGGATAGCTGGAAGTTTACAGTACACAACTTTTTTGTGATAAATAAGGGATCTGGAACCGTTTTAACAAGAATTTGTCCTAAACATAGGAGGAAAGTGCCTATTTAAAAATGCATGTGTTTGGCCATTTGATGTTATACAGTCCCAAAAAGTGTAATGTTCTCTTCTTTTTCCCTTCCACCCACTCATTTGCTGCCTGTTCTGGAGCCTGATTGTGCCAGAGGTTTCTTCCT
Organism: Pelmatolapia mariae; assembly: GCF_036321145.2. Lineage (NCBI taxonomy): Eukaryota > Metazoa > Chordata > Actinopteri > Cichliformes > Cichlidae > Pelmatolapia > Pelmatolapia mariae. Next base: position 22,743,848 of record NC_086239.1, read on the forward strand.
GCCAAGAACTAACTCACTGAGCATCTTGTGATCAGCAGTATGATGACATTCTGAGGCAGCTGTAGCAGACTTAGGAGCAGTGGGGCGAAAAGTAAGGTAGTGGGAACCTCAGGAAAGAACACATAATGTCATTTACAAATAGGAAGGTTGGTGGTTCTATCCCTGGCTGTTCCAGTCTGTATGTCAAATCTCCTTAGGCAAGATACTAACCCCGTGTTGGATGGATCGGTGGGTGTGAGTGTCAGATAGAAAGTACTTACACAGAAAAATAGAATAGATCAAAGTGCTTGTGTGAATAGGAAAATGTAGCAAGTTGTTTTGAGAGCTCTTCCTGAACAATCAAAGTCCAATAATATTAAGAAAAGTCCTATACAAGCACCATTCCTCTTTCTGTAGAACCAAAAAGTATTTCCTTTGAATCTTTAGCTGTCGCCGCCTCTCCAGTTGTCACTTGGTGTTCGGTCTCTCTGCGGTAGAGTATCGCTTCCTGTTCCAACACATAGTGGTGTTTTAGTGTAGCTTATCTGCATAGCAAATTAATTAAAAACTTTTAGATATCTTCTTATTTCATTATAATCTTCACAATAATTTTCACATGCTTCATCCGAAGCACACTCTGTGTACTCACTCGCTAATTTATAGCCAAAGTATTCACTCACTGTGTCTTTATTGTTTCGCTAGCTTAGCTTAGTTCGTAGCCGACTCGCTAGCAGCATGGCCTCTTCATCTGTCCCTCCTGCACTTTCCTGCCCATTGTGTCAGATATTTAGTTACTCCTCGGCCTCCTTTAGCAGTAATGATACTTGTAATAAATGTAGTCTATTTGCAGCTCTGGAGGCCAGGATCACTGAATTGGACACTCAGTCTGTCAAGACCAAGACAGACTTTTAATTCATTTGAAAGCCTGATGCTTAGCCTTGTACACCCCAGCTGGAAAACTCAAAAACCAGTCTTATTTGTAATCATCTGTTGTTCACCTGGGCGTTACACAGAGTTTCTGATTTTTCAGACTTTTTATCTGATTTAGTGCTCAGCTCAGATAAATAGTGACACGGTTTTGTTGACGGACTCAGGCGCAGACCAGGAGACCTTTGCAAATGCTGACAGTCAGTTTATTTACAGTGATTTCACCAGGTGATAATATATACAAAGTGTTCGGGAGAGGGGTTCGGAGCTCCAGGGTCCGAGGGGAAGGGGAAGGGGCCAAAAACACACTCCACTCTCTCAACAACAATCCCACTCCTTTTCCTCCAACGTTCCTCTCGCTCACTCACTCGCTCAAAGATACAGGGACAGGTCCAGGGAGAATCTACACACACACAGAAAAATCTGATTAGTTCAAGATCGCAAGAAGACTTACAGACTCAGACTGATCACAGAAGAACTAACGCTGCACTCAGAAAAATTATGGTTCTTAAATGGTTCTTCAGATGTCTTCATGGTTCTTTAAAGAACCATCATACGTCAAAGAACCTTTTTATTTTGTAGATGGTTCTTCAGCTATTACAGATGGTTGTTTAAAGAACAAAAGGTTCTTCATCCTTAGCTATCTAAGTTTGATGGTGTAAAATGGCATAAATATTTATTCACTATTATGAGGTTGTGAATTATACTGTGTGTTTTGTTTGTGTGCATGTGTGTGCAAAGGGGGAGGGTCGGGTTACCCTTTAAGAGCAGATTATAGGAAACTGAATATTCAAATAAAAGTTAGAAATACTTGCTTAAAAATATACTGGTGGCAGGGATGGGGGCCAAAGCCTAAAGACCCTACCCCCAACACCCCTAACCCCGCAAACCCATTGATCACAAATAATGTGGTAATAGAATATGGAATTTATATGGACTATGGAATTTATTATTAAGAAGTTTATGAATATGATGAGTAGTAGTAGTAGACACAATTCACACATTCAAATACTGTACTTTAGCTTTAAATTTTAATAAAGTATTAATAATTTCTGCTTCAAGGCATTACTTTTGAGATTATTATATATATTAGAAAATATAGCATAATGATAATACTAGTTATTGTAAACTTTACAAACCACCCAGCAGTATGTAAAGTCAAATTATAAAATACAAGTAAATAATAATTGCACAACAGAATGTCAGTGTAATGAACACACTTACTTAGTTTCAAATCAAATCAAATCACTTTTATTGTCACATCACATGTGCAGGTACACTGGTACAGTACATGTGAGTGAAATTCTTGTGTGCGAGCTTCACAAGCAACAGAGTTGTGCAAAATACAATAATGTAAAACAAGCAAAATATAAAAATGGCTAATCTAAAAAGTAATAAATATATGTACAATATGTAAAGGTATATACATTACTGAATGTGTATACTAAATATGTTTTTCTACGTGTGTGTGTTTGAGTGTGTATATAGTATGTATATACATGTTTTACAAATGAAATAAAGTAAACAATAAAATAAGATATATAAAATATACAGAGGTTGGTATGTGCAAAACAGTGGTATTTATATACAGTATGGAGTGCATAATGTTGAAGTTCCAGTAGTGAGGGTGAGGTGTCTATGAAGTGTTCAGCAGTCTGATGGCCTGATGGAAAAAGCTGTCTCTCAGTCTGCTGGTACGGGACCGGATGCTGCAGAACCTCCTTCCTGATGGTAGTAGTCTGAACAGTTTATGGCTGGGGTGACTGGAGTCCTTGATGATCCTCCCCGCTTTCCTCAGGCACCGCTTCCTGTAGATGTCTTGGAGGGAGGGAAGCTCACCTCCAATTATCCGTTCAGCACACCGCACTACTCTCTGGAGAGCTTTGCGGTTGTGAGCGGTGCTGTTGCCGTACCAGGTGGTGATGCATCCAGTGAGGATGCTCTCAATGGCACAGCGATAGAAGGTCCTGAGGATGCGGGGGCTCATGCCGAATCTTTTCAGTCTCCTGAGAAAGAAGAGGCGCTGCTGCGCCTTCTTCACTGTTTTGTTTATGTGTACTGACCACGTAAGATCCTCAGCCAGATGTACACCAAGGAAGCGGAAGCTGCTCACCCTCTCCACAGCGGCGCCGTTGATGGTAATGGGGGTGTGTACTCCTCTGCACCTCCGGAAGTCCACTATCAACTCCTTTGTCTTTGCGACGTTGAGGGTGAGATGGTTGTCTTGACACCAGTGGGTCAGGGCGCTGACCTCCTCCCTGTAGGCCGTCTCATCACCGTTGGTAATAAGACCCACCACTGTAGTGTCGTCCGCAAACTTCACAATGATGTTGGAGTTTCTAGTGGCCGTGCAGTCGTAGGTGTAGAGTGAGTACAGGAGAGGGCTCAGTACACACCCCTGTGGAGCACCAGTGTTCAGTGTTGTGGGGGATGAGGTGGTGCTGCCCAGTCTGACCACTTGGCGTCTGTCAGACAGGAAGTTAAGGATCCAGCTGCCGAGGGAGCTGCTCAGTCCTAGATCCTGCAGTTTCCTGTCCAGCTTCGAGGGAACGATGGTGTTGAATGCTGAGCTGTAATCTACAAACAGCATTCTCACATACGTGTCTCTCTTCTCCAGGTGTGACAGGGCAGCATGGAGTGTCAGGGCTATGGCATCATCAGTGGACCTGTTGTGGCGGTATGCGAACTGTAGAGGGTCCAGTGAGTCGGGTAGTGCAGAGCAGATGAAGTCCCTGACCAGCTTCTCGAAGCATTTGCTCACGATGGGGGTCAGGGCTACGGGTCGCCAGTCGTTCAATGAGGAGATGGTGGAGGATTTGGGTACAGGGACGATGGTGGCCATTTTGAAGCAGGCTGGGACTACAGACAGAGAGAGGGAAAGGTTGAAGATGTGTGTAAACACTCCAGCCAGCTGAGCCGCGCATGACTTGAGGACGCGGCCGGGAATCCCGTCCGGACCAGTAGCTTTGCGTGCGTTCACCCTCCTGAAGCACTTCCGCACATCCTCCTCAGACACAGTGTGCGCACTGACGTCATCCGCGGTGCGCACACTGTCCGGTCTCGTGGTGTTCGCTGTGTCGAATCTAGCGTAGAATACGTTTAGATCCTCACACAGAGAGGCCGTGGTCTGCGGTGTGCTGGTTTTCCCTCTAAAGTCTGTGATTGTGTTTAGTCCCTGCCACATACTCCGAGGGTTGTCAAACTGTTGCTCCACCTTGTCCCTGTACTCACGTTTGGCTGCTTTGATCGTCTTCCGGAGTTGGTAATGTGCGTGTTTGTAGTCCGATGTGTTCGCGGAGGCAAAAGCGGTGCTCCGTGCCGCCAGTGCTGTGCGAACATCTCCGTTAATCCAGGGTTTTTGATTTGGGAAGGATTTAACTGTTCTGGATGGGACGACATCTTCCACGCATTTTCTGATAAATCCGCAGACTGAGTCTGTGTACTCATCAATGTCTTTAGCAGCCACGTGAAACATTTCCCAGTCCGCGTGATCAAAACAGTCCCGCAGCGTAGACTCCGATTGGTCCGACCAACGGTGCACCGCCCTCAGGGTTGGAGCTTCCTGTTTCAGCTTCTGCCTGTAGGCGGGCAGGAGCAGGATGGAGCGGTGATCTGATTGGCCGAATGGGGCGCGGGGGAGGGCTTTGTATGCATCCCGGAAAGAGGTGTAGCAGTGGTCAAGAAGCCGGTCTCCACGAGTGCTGAAATGGATGTGTTTGATAGGTTCGTAGCTTGAATCCATTCGCTGGAACGTTGAAGGCAATGTAATTACACAGCAAGCAAGACACGAGTAGGCAAGTTCTTTATGTTTCACGTGCACGGGAGAGAACTGGACAGGCGCCGTTCCTTCGCTTGACCCCAGTTGCTCTCGTCCGCTCCCCCGTAACACTGCTCTTTTATTGTGGTTCCATGAATATACATAGGGTCATTAACATATGACATCTTATATAGGTATACATGTGAACAAAGAATACCCTGTGTGTGTGTGTGTGTGTGTGTGTGTGTGTGTGTGTGTGTGTGTGTGTGTGTGTAATGTGACTCCCCAAAGCTGGTGCCAGGAGTCTAGCTGTCCATCTAAACAAAAGGCTCTTATACTTAACCAGATATACGTGTGTTTGCTATACCATATATCAGCAAGAGAAGATACCCCTCTCCTAGGAGGAGTGTGATCTATACCAGAACACTCTAAAGAGGAGTGGACGCACTCCCCTCTTCATGCTACACAGAGTTGTTACAGACCTCCTAGGATGAGACATTCTTTCACTCTACAAATGATTATATACTTCTAAGCATATATGAGTAAATATTTCTAAGCATAAATGGCAATAAACAATACAAATCTAACATTTCCCCCCTTTTGACAATTATGCTAGAAAAGTACCCAGTTATGAATACGTCGTGTCTGACAGTGTCAATGCAAACATTTTTATACTCAGCATATGTCAATGTACACAGTTTGGCAAATGTATTAGCAGTTATCCAATTTTTCATTGATCTCATTCAATGGTAAACTGCATCCTACAGGTGAACAAATGAATTGTTAATGCTCAAAAGAGAAATTAACATTTTCAAAAACACTCCAGCCTGGTGGTGCTCCTCTACAAGACATGTAAGTCACACGTCTCTCCACAGGGTGGTTTTGTAGCGTGTCATAAATGTCTCTTCCAATTGTTTCCATCACTGTCCATAGGACCAGAGTCCAAATGTATGTAGAATAGACATTCAAACCAGTTGAGTTTGTTGTTTGTCAACGTGGGTCTCAGCTATCTTGAAAGCTGCACACCTCTTCAGCACTCTAGTTTTATGGCCTCTGCCAACCCCCATTACCTCACTTCAGTCCTCTGTCCTGTGGGGGATATTTATGACTCCTCCATTGTCCATTCTCTCTGCAGGAAAAACCCTCTGTGGAAAGGGTGCTGGATCCAGTTATCTTACTGCTGTTATGATCCCAGCACTCTTCAGTGTGCCATCGTATGCACAGTACAGTGACACAGCATTAGGTGATGTTCATAGGAGACTGCTGTCATCACGACCATAGCTTCTAGTTCCTGTGCTTTTCACAGAATCATGATGCCATCCTTGGACTCCGCCTGCGCTGTCGATGGAGCTTGGCACGCTCCCCTTATCCTTCAGGTGCCCGTCCGTTGTCCACAATCTCCTCTGTTGGCCTCTTGAAAGCCCCCTTGGCACAACTCTCATTCCAACGCAGCTTCGTGGTCCTTGCTGTGGCTCCAAAGTCTGATCTCATGATGGGCCCCAAACAGCTCGACCTTTGACCTCAACCACTGCCTTGGCTGTCAGCTATGCCTGGAATGGGTTCACTTCTCACTGGGCCTCAGAAGATTTCTCAGGAGATTCCTTTCAGCAATACTCTGACTGCTGCACCTGTATTTCCTTGCTAGGAGGAAGAACTTCTATTTGGAAAGCATGTAAACCATCATCACACCACATACTTTAGTTCAGTGAGCTTCACTTATGGACCATTAAAGCCTCATCTGAACATGGCTGTACCACTTGCATAGGTTTAATACCTGTAAATGAACTGTTAATCACACAAAAATCCTAAAAACATAGTTTAGAAAACATAAAAAAGATAGTTTCATGTAACTCTGTAATTCTGGACCCCTCCTCTTGATGCATGGACACTCCCGTGAGTCAACTCATCAAACCTAGATTCCTGTCTGAAAGAAAAAAAGTTAGCTAGATCATGTCCCAGGCAACATCAGGGCGTCTCCCCCTTTGGAGCAGCACCACCCCGGACCTATAACCCTGCAATAAAAGATGTTAGTGTGTTTTGAAAACCTGGCTCCGCCAGGAGCCTGCATACACACCATCATGGCCTGGAAAACAAGATCTAGAAGTAAAATCAACCTTCACACTTATAAACAATTGTATAATACGACTAATAAAGCATTCAGCATCAGCAGGACAAGTATCACGTGCAGGTTTTCTCAAATCAGTAAACTGCAATTATTGGCATAATTCGCCTCAGACATGGATCATCCCATGTACTCAGTTAACATTAATGTAATCGGTGACTTCCCTTAAGCAAAGTCACTCCATGTATTTAACACTAGGAGCTCAGTAGTGGCCAGCTAATGAGCCCCATATTAAACTACTCCATAAACACTGCATCTCTTATTTGCTTTCTCATGTTACTTGTCCGTCTCTGCTGAATCCTCTACATGCACTCTTAGAAAAAACAAACATTAGCAACACACATGGATAATCCTGGAGGTCAGGCACAAATTGACAGGGTCCAGAGGTGCTGTAAAAAGACCATAAAGTTCTCACATGTTATTCACATCGTCAAAGTAACCTTTAACATTTTCCCAACAACATAGTGTAACTGCATCACCAACTCATAACACAGTTTTCTTCATACATGAACCCAGAAATCCTTTAGTAGGAAAACATCAACCAGCTATACTGGTATGAATCACATGATCAACTCACATGAAGAACTGTAATGCTGTAGAAATGTTAGCGCTGCGCAGGTGTATACACACTTTTTCACAGTTACCTCTGTGAGCAACACAAGGTAGTGAATAACAAACCCATGGTGAATTCACAGACACAGAAAATTTTAAACTAAAAGGTTAAATTTGCAGAGTTCACATAGTCATGTGACCCAAGTTTCCTCCTGTGGTCTCCTTCTGCTCCTGCAATAGAGTCACACACAGAGATGCATCCACACATTTGTCAGGTGGGGGTTAACTTCACAAAATGGTGTTAAATCAGTCAGTCTCGTCAGCTTTTGTCAGCTGTTGTCAATCAGTCAGTTTAATTTCTCTTACTCATTTGTCATTCACTCATTCATGCATTCATTCATTCTTTGCTAAAAGTGGAACCCATCGACGCATTCTGTTTCCACCCTCAGCAAAATGACGTCATTTCAAAAAGAAAAGAATTTAGACTGGATTTTCTCGTTGAATCCTTTTGGACAGGAACTTATTTTTTAATTGTCCCAGATAAGTGACTTTCTCCTGAGCCCATTTTAATGTGGAGAAACTCACTTGCAACAATTTTCTCGACGACATGTTGTATAGCGTTTCTGTTCTAATCGTGCAGATCTGCTCAAACAGAGATTATCAAACAAAACTTTCAGTGCACTGTGAAAGTATCAAAATAAAAAGGCCTCGTTCAGTCATGACACATGCTCCTCATCTCAGGAGGGTAAATCATACCATTAGCATGATTTAACATACCATCATACTAATTGGCAGGCTCAACTTCACAACAAAAGAAAAATCATCAGCTAGATAAATTCAAAACCAACCCAACCATTAGCCGCACAACACACAACATAAGCCTCATGTCTCATTAGCTATGAATTTTAATCCCCAGGACTGTACTTTTTACTCATTTAGGCCACAAATTTTATTTACTTTTCCTTTTTTCCCCTTCATCATAAAACATGTGACATGTTGTCATGCATTTCACAAAAGAAGTGTGTTCTTATGTGTTCAGAGTTGTGTATCTGGGTGCAGGATTCATTCACACATCACAACAGGAAACTCAGTGTTTGTAGAGTCTCCACTCTAACAAACTCCAACACATCTCATTCACTCGTGCTAGAATTCAATCACCTTTCCTTAATCTAAGAACAATCAACAAATTTGCATATCAGCTATTAACCCACTAAGATGACAGGACAACAGAAATGCATGTTCAAAATATTATCACAAAAATAGAATTTCCCTCATACAGTAAAATATTTTGTGCTGCATCAATCAGGCAGAAAGCATCTCCCAATTTACTATATTAACAACTAAATTTATTGTCTGATCACTGGTTGGTCAAACCAGAATCTTGTTTCCCACAAAAATTAAACTGTTGTCCTGCAACCTGGAGAGTTAACTGTCAGCATTGGATAAATTCAGCATTTGATAACAAGTGTCTGCTAAATTGGCACAATTTTAACACTGATGAAAGATAACAAGCTGATTTTCATCGCATGTGTGTTATTAGGCAGGTTTAATCAATGTGTCTGGAGCTGCATCTCCAGCAGGGCATGTTCTTAAAGCTGCCTTTCCTACACACTCCTCTGCTTTTAATTGATCATTTTTAACTAATGTGCTATGAGTCCACTGGTCTTTCATCACATGAAGTGACTTGGACAAGATGATAAACAGACTCACATGCTCAAGATGCTGTCTAATCTTCATGGACTCTCTTTTGGTTGTGTTAGTAGGGTTAATGCATGTTCTGCTTGTGTGTGTGATTTTGTATATGTTTCTTTTTGCAGTGTTTCAGACTCTTTCACAGTTTTCCAACGTAAGCAGTCAGTATTATTTTCCCCAGATTTTCTAACCAAATTTTTGATTTCCCACATTACACACCAGCATTCCTCTGTGTTCTCACCTACTGCTCTCACTCTGTTGTCCTCTCCCACTTGAACATTCCAACAGCCGGCAGTTCTTCTTCAGCTTTGTCCAGTATTCTTCACTGTCTCTTCTTGCCATTTTCTCCAAAGGTGGCAAATGTCAAACTCCCAACAGTCTCCTCAGTTCTCCTCAAACGTTCTTTTCACAGTGAAGTTGCAGCTTGTTGGAAACACAGTGCCATTCATCAATCAGTCAGGATGATGGTTTGCTCTTCTTCTCCACTGCTATTTGTCCACACTGCTGCTGCTTGCTGGGACTCTTTGCTCAGGACTTTGCTGTCTCTTTATCTGCCATGTTATTGCTCTTTGGAACTGCATTCCTTGTCTTCAGGGAGGAGTGAGAGCTCGCTTGTGAGGATAAGGAACACATGGTGCTGTACATAAGTTAGCCAAAAATTGGCCTGAATGTTTCCAATGATCTTAAACTATAACTTTATTCCGACTGCTGCATGTGGAAAATCGATCCAGGTCTGCTTTTCATCTGAAAGTGACAAAACTAAGACATTTTCATTATTATCATCACTGCTTAACCGACACACAGAACTCTCTCTCTGTCTTTCGTGAACTCTCCTTTCTTAAAAGCAGAAAATGAGATTGTAGTTGTTCTTGGCTGATAAACACATAGCCTTTTTCCTATGATTATTTTTTTTCATCTACAATGTAAATTTTGTCTGGTCCTTACTCTACACTTTTTTTTTTTTTGCATAGTGACCTGCAGAATCACTAATTGGAGGCTTAAAAGTTACTTTTACACAGCGTGCACACACACTGCGACGTCAGACACATTCACACTCACTTTTTTCATCTGCATAAATAAAACATACGGCTGATGACATGTGCCATGGTGATCCATAAGTATGATCACAAGTTTATTTAATTATTTTTCAACCCAACAAAGCAAATAAACAAAAACATGATGCTGATGCTATGAACACTCTACACACATGAATCAAGATCCAGGAAAACTGCTGCGCATCTGAAAGAAGAAGCTGAACTCAAGGATACGCTACATACTCGAGTTATCATAGTTCTCTTCCCCTCTATTTGATGAGTTCTCAGCCAGCTCCTGATCTGATAATGTGTAGCTTGCTCATCAGCTCAGAAGAGACAGCAACGCAACCTCACACAGTGGTTGCGTGCTTTGCCCACAGTGGCAAAGACTTACACATATTAATTTCAGTTTCTCCATCATGTAGTTTTAGCCGTTTTATACAGGGTTCAGCATATTAGTTGTTTTCATAGGTGTGCTCTATATCTGAACAATGGCTCATATTAGAATGACAGTCTTTCACACAGGTCAAGTGCCTCTATGCACGTCATTAGTTTAAATATTTACCTGTTTTACTTCATCTCATATGGCATTGTACTGAATTTGAGCAACCTTAAACTTAATGCAGATTACTATTAACAACTGGTTAAAGTAATGGTCTGGAGCACAGGCTGTTGTTGATCAGGGCAATCTAAAGAATCATCTAAACATTTTGTGTCAGCACGGGGTGGGTGAAAGCCATTCACCAGAGCATATCTTAACTGCTGCTGATGTGGGGTGGCCTTCTCCACACGCTCTTCAAGGCTGCTGTATTTTCTGAAAACTTCCAACATTTGAGATTCTCCCGCAACCAATTTACGCTCATGACAGTTATGAGAATATAAATACCTCGCACTGTTGGGAGTAAATTCTTGCAAAAATGTGTTGTCTTCCTGTGAGGCAGTCTTACTTGCTCGGGAACCCATGATAACAACAACAACCACGCCTGCTCCGCAGCATTCATACAAACACAACAAATATCCTCTCTCACAAACAACAAAAATTAGGCCTATTTTCTCAACGCAGTCTCACACAGTGGCTGCGCGCTTTGCCGCACTCAGTGGCAAAGACTTACATAACAGTGATCACGCGCTTTAACGCACACAGTGATGAAGACTTTCAACTCAGTCTCACATAGTGAATGCGTGCTTTGCCGCACTCAGTGGCAAAGACTTTCAACGCAACCGCACACAGTGGATGCGTGCTTTGCCGCACTCAGTGGCAAAGACTTGAAACTTACTCGGCTTTGCTTAGGGTGTAATATCAGCCTCGGATCCCGCCGATCGTCATTCATCAAAGAGAGAAAACAGACAGCTAATCCACCGGCCCGATGACAAATTCTCACGTTTCGCTGACGTCAGGGTTCTCTCCTTGGTGAATGCCAACTCCAGGGATCCGGCATCGAAGGACCAATTAATGATAGGTTCGTAGCTTGAACCCATTCGCTGGAACGTTGAAGGCAATGTAATTACACAGCAAGCAAGACACGAGTAGGCAAGTTCTTTATGTTTCACGTGCACGGGAGAGAACTGGACAGGCGCCGTTCCTTCGCTTGACCCCAGTTGCTCTCGTCCGCTCCCCCGTAACACTGCTCTTTTATTGTGGTTCCATGAATATACATAGGGTCATTAACATATGACATCTTATATAGGTATACATGTGAACAAAGAATACCCTGTGTGTGTGTGTGTGTGTGTGTGTGTGTGTGTGTGTGTGTGTGTGTAATGTGACTCCCCAAAGCTGGTGCCAGGAGTCTAGCTGTCCATCTAAACAAAAGGCTCTTATACTTAACCAGATATACGTGTGTTTGCTATACCATATATCAGCAAGAGAAGATACCCCTCTCCTAGGAGGAGTGTGATCTATACCAGAACACTCTAAAGAGGAGTGGACGCACTCCCCTCTTCATGCTACACAGAGTTGTTACAGACCTCCTAGGATGAGACATTCTTTCACTCTACAAATGATTATATACTTCTAAGCATATATGAGTAAATATTTCTAAGCATAAATGGCAATAAACAATACAAATCTAACAGTGTTGGTGTAGTTTTTGTGAGACTTTCTTCAGGTTACCCTTATTAAAGTCCCTGGTCGTGATAAACGCCGCCTCTGGGTGTGCGGTTTCCTCACTGCTGATCGCGCTGTACAGTTCCCTGAGTGCTCGGTCAGTGTCGGCTTGTGGGGGAATGTAAACAGCCGTAATAATCACTGCTGTGAATTCCCTCGGTAGCCAGAATGGCCGGCACTTAATCATCAGGTACTCCAGGTCCGGTGAGCAGAAAGATTTGACCGGGTGCACGTTCGCATAATCACACCAGCTGTTGTTGATCATGAAACATACACCACCGCCTCTGCTTTTCCCAGTAAGCTCCTGTGACCTAGTTTTGACAAAGCACACTGCTTAGGTAAATGCTCTGAGTACTTGTTCATCACTGAGCAATTTGTTAATATGTGTTTCGAGCCAAATAAATGAGAGAGAGAGAGAGAGAGAGAGAGAGAGAGAGAGAGACGTTAGAACACGTCAAACTATGGCAACCTCCCGAAAGAGGGGGGGGGGGGTCAATCGTTGGGATGCGCATGTGCAGAGAGATCAGGCCTTGAACTTTCTAAGGGAAAAAACTATTTCTCACAGACGGATAACAGTCTTCAGTACCTGCTGGTCTTTGAAGCTCTGGATTGTGGGACTGTTGGAAAAGGTAAAACATTTTCATTAAAACCTTTTTACTGTTTTGTTTTTGTTACTAGGTCATTGTAGCTTGCTGTTAATGTTGTGCTAACAGTAACGGTTAGCTATGTTAGATACGTTAGCCGTTGACGTTCACGCAATTTAGTATCGGTATACAGAACTGTTTTCCTAACAAAACCACTGTTATAATTAAGTGAAGGTGCTCCCAACTATTTTGAACCTTTGGCTTCTAAAATATGTGGTTCAATTGCGTGCTGCGTACAGAACGTAATGTCAGCTAGACCGATATTAAAATTTATAATATTGTTAAAGTCACTAATATGGCGCCTGAAGCCTGTTTTGACATGAGCTCTGTGTCTGCTCTAGAAACTCAGAAATTCAGTAGAGCTGAGCCTTACATTAAATACTCACATGAGCCTGTACTGAATTCTGTAAGAGCTGTATAAAATACAGCAATGCATAAGTGTTTTGAATGAATAGAAATGTGACACATGAGAAGGTGTGTCTTTGACTGTTCCTGTATAACTTATTTTCGGACTAGTTGACAAGTTATGCTCCGGTCATTGATGTTACCAAGATGGATGTCCTTTTGTAATATAGTAAAATTTTCTTTGTACATTTCATTTATCCACCATCGTACATTAAGCCAAGAAGAGGCCATTATACTAACAAGAGGTATCAACACTGGGCCAAAGTTCAGCACGTGGTTGAAGTTTGTAATCCAGCCAGGGTGTAAATATCACTCAGCAGCCAGAGCTGAAGCAGGTAGCATCAACACATAAATCTACTCTACCCGGCTTAAATCACAAGAGCACCTCTGACCAAAAACCTGATTTTTCTCGTTTGCACAAATTAATTCAGATTCACTAATTCTGTTCACAGCTCCAACAAAATGAGGAAGAGGAGGGAGAAACACAATTAGATTTAATTACAATTGGATGGAAGTCGAGGACAAGGAGAAGGAAGCTTAGGATGAGGAGGAAGAGAAGCAGCAGAAGCATCTTTAGGGATCCCTATGATGTCATTGAGGTTTGTTTCATTAATATTGTCCTCTCACAAAGAAAGATGACTTGTTTTAGTTCACCTACTTCCTGTATTAAATAGTTATTTGCAAAACGTTGTGGAAAACCACAGAGCAGGCACGTATAGGGCATCTGCAGGTAAATGAACATCAAATCTCTCAGACTAAAAATCTGTATTATACTTTTAGTCTTAAAAACACATGTTGTATATTTATCACCCTTATGATAAAACCCATGTCAGTCATTGGTTTATGGACTTTGTATTTAGAAGCCTCAACATTTGTTTTATTGCTATTGCTATGGTTTTTTTTGTGAGCCTTTTGGGACCATATTAGGATGAGGGATCCGAATCTGTAGCCGTGCACACTACTGTGTCATTTAGCATGTATACATAAGATTTGTACAGCAGATCCAAGTTGTGCCTTGAAAACAGGAAAGTCGTCTGCATAGAGGAGAACTTTAATAGCAGGCTTGTACAAAGTGAGGCTTTGTGCTCACATTTGCTGCAAACACTCGTTTTAATTCTGTTACCCTGTTTTGATGCAGAATTCACTTGAAATCACATAAGAACGGGACTTTTTTTATAATGTGTTCTTGTGAATTACTTGTGTATTGCATACATTTGATTTGACTTTCTGCAAGACAACAGTCGTCCGCTGGCTTAAAAGGTTTTCCAAATACCTCCACGTGATCAAGCCTGGATTTAGAAAAGAACAGCAAAAAAATCTGCACCTCCTGCTTCACATGCAATTTATGTTTGTGTGTTCAGAGGTAGCGGCGAGAGGCGGGACCTCGACTCATCCAGCTGGAGAGCCTGATCAGGAGGCGTCGAACATTAACTCTGCTCTTCCAGGGCACCCTGTAGACTCGGCTGCTGGCAACAGCGAGGGAGTGTGGCTGCTGCTGGGATGACGTGAGCGCCAAACAGGAGTCCATCATGTAAAAGATTCCACCCACCACTTTAATCACACTCTAGATCTTGTTTTAACATTTGGCATAGAGACTGAACATTTAACAGTGTTTCTTGAAAACCCTCTCTTGTCTAATCATTTCCTGATCACATTTAAATTTACGATAATTGATTACACAGCAGTGGGGAGTAGATTTCATCACAGTATGTCTTTCTGAAAGTGCTGTAACTAAGTTTAAGAATATAATCCACCCAATGTTAGCATCTTCAAAGCCCTGTACCAACACAGAGCAGAGCAGCTACCTGAATGCTACTCCAACAGAGGTCGATTATCTTGTTAATACTTTTGCCTCCTACCTATGTATGACACTGGATACTGTAGTTTTTTAAATTCATTTTTAACAAGTTTTTGTTTAAAAACATCTGTTAAAACCCCCCTAAACCTAAAAACCAAATAATCGTAAAGCATGTCAAAGGTCTGCGACCTAGTGTTTGTGTTTTTCTGGTTTAATTTATACTTTAATATTATTTATGGTTCAGTTTCCTTGTTTTTTCTAGTTTAGACAGTTGTATTTCTAGTTCTGAGTTTCTTGTTTCATTTAGTCTGTTTCCCTTTGTGTGCCTCAACATGCACGAGAGACAAGACAGGCTACATGTGACGTTCTCCCTGGTTATTCATTTGTCTCCCAGTCGTTTCTCTTGCTCCATCTGCTCCGCTTGTTAGGTTAGTCCATGTCTTCGTGTGTGTCTTATGTTTCCTGTTTTACTTTGACAGTTTCACATCCTTCCTCCCTTGTCGTAATGTTTGATGTCTCCCAGCTGTGTTCTGTGTTTCTGCTTTCCTTATTAACCCTCTGTATATTTAAGTTTTTTGTCTTCCTGTGCTCGTTGTCATGTCGTCCTATGTTGCTGTGTGTTTCCTCCGTGCTACTTGTTTCCTAGTTGGCTTCTAGTTCCTGTTTCCTTGTCTCCCAGTTCTGAGTTCCTTGTTTTTAGTTTTCAGTTTGGGGCTTTTGTTTACCCTTCAGTAATTGTTTCAGTTTTTGTCACAGAAAATAAAAGCTGACAGAATAATAGAATTTGATTAAAAAACAAAACAAAAACATATTCACTTTACAATTATTATTTTCACTACTTGTTGTTTTAGTATAGCAAATGCACACATAGCAAGTTTAGCAAAGGGAGCACATTAGAATTAGGAAGCTTCTACCTTATTCACAAGGAGTAACCACAGCAGACAGCACCACATATTTGATTTATCAGAATTTTTTTTTAATACCAAATGCCTTTCCTGACAAACTACTAAAGGGATTTGTATCTTCTGCTGTTGTCAAACCAGGAACCTTTCAAACCTTTTTAAGTTAACATGCTAGCAATACAACTAGAGTGCATAGACTCCTTGGGTGGCAGCAACTTGGTGTGTGGTTTATTTCTTAAGCTTCTCTTTTCACATGTCAGGCCAGATCAAGGGAATTTCCTTTTAAACTTACTGGGTGTAGACAGTAAGGACCCAGGACACAGACAGCTGTAGTGAGAATTGTTTTGTTTTTCCTTAGTGTTTGGCTGAGTTTGCAGGTGGTGACTTTCCAACTGTCACCATCCACACTCTCTCCAGATCCCAGCGTCACTGAAATGGGGGAGTCAAGCTGCAGACTGTACCTCCACCACAGGGTTTTCCCAGAACCAGAGGGGGAAAAAATGCTAACTACCACAATAGGTACAACTGGGACTGAAAACCCTGGCTGGGCATTTCTTTATTTTTATTTTTACTTGCAGATCATTACCAAAGCAGAACCAGATTGATGCTAAAGCAACGGGAATGTGGATTTTGTTAGTGATGCTGTGGATGATGTTGCAGTAGAGTCTATAAGAAGAGAGATTGTAATCATTTTTACACATTCATTTCATCTTTATTGTGTGCTAGTTTGTGAAAACTATAGTTGGCAAAACTAAACTCATCAAAGTGGATGCATCAAAATACAAAAAACAGTCAGAGATCACTGCTATGCTATGCTATGTTATTACATCTCAGGGGTAATCAGAGATTAACATGATCAAAGTCATTAGGGCACAGCAGCATTTATTGGACATTAGAATTGTTGGAGGTTATTAAATCTCAGGACCAGAGGTCACCACCATGCTTGGGCACTAATCCTCACCAATAGTTATCAAAAACCAGCAGTATCAAGTTCAATTCACCTGAGCAGCAGGAGGTCACCACTGTGATGGACATTGAGCCTCTTGTGCACTTGGTGTTGTCTAATCCAAGGAAAGACGGGAACAGGAAATGTGAAGCTGGGGAAAGAAATACATTTTCAGTGCGCAAAGAAGAGAGAAGCTGAGTCAGTGGAAAATGGTATGCAGGGGAAGTGGTGAGGTTTCATTTCCCTCCGCTGGTGGAGGATGTGGTCCTCCAAGACAGATTCTTTTTTTCTTTTTTGTTATCTCTTCCAACCTCTGTTTTGTATTGTTAATTGCATTAATCAGGTTGGTTCTGCCAAGTTCATGAGAACATTGGATGGTGATTATTGGTCATACCGTCTAAGAGGGCACACAAAATTAATTATTAATTAATACTATTAATACAGCATTGGGGTAAAGACATTCTTCGTCTTTCTTTAAGCTGTGTTATGGTTTTTATGCCCATCAGTTTGAAAAAGTATGCTTGGCTCCAAGTGACATAAGTTTTGCGTCAGATGGTCAGCACAGCTAATCTATAATCCACCAGGTTTCCTGTCCGATTATTTTAGTTCCCTTTCATCTCCAGTCTGCCCTAGTTTCATCTCTGGTTCTTGCCCCCACCATCTCCTGTGGAAATCAGTCTTGTCTCCATATTTGTTTACCTTCTGTCTCACCAGTCGTGTTCTCTTGTCGGTCCCTCTGTGCCCTGTCTCGATAGTTTGTCTTATTTCCCCAATAAGTCATGTTTCCATGTTTATTTTCCCTTTTGTCTGTGTCAAGTTTGTGCATCTCAATCTCTGTCTCAGTGTTAGTTTCCTGTTTTATTGTGATACCCCCTTGTCTCAGGTGCATTATGTTTAATTTTGCTTCCTGTGTCTCGTCAGTTAGATTCTGTTTAGCTGTGTTCCCTAGGTGTGTCCTTGCTTCCCTGATTCCCTGATGTGTATATGTTGTCTGGGTATCTCTCCGTTCTTTGTCAAATCAACATAATTCATTCCCCGAGGTTATGTGCTCTGTGTTCATGGTGCCTTGACTTGTTTTTAGTCCTAGGTCCTGATTCTGGCCATGCTCCTTCATAGTTTTGTTCCTAATTCCCAATTTTGTTCCTAAGTTGATGAATTTCAGCAATAAAGCTGTGTTGGAGGTCATGTCAGCCTGCACGTGGGACGATCTTTCTGCTTCCACACAACCACCCCGTGACAATTTTAATCTTTGGAGCCTCGCTGGAATAATGCATGAGAGACAGTAAACCAGAGGGTGAACATGAAAACTTCAGGTAGGCCCCAGCCTGGATCTAAGCCCAGGACCTTCTTGCCGCAAATCAATAAACACACACAAACAGTAAAAGGCAGAAAGTTCAGACATTGTCATCTTAAATGAAAGAACCCATGAATACTAAGGAATAGTTGTTTGAAGAGTCATCCCATCATGGTTTGTATACCCAATGCAGGCGCATTGGGGTTGGTATCTTGCCCAAGGATATTTGGCATGCAGCCAGGAGGCAGCCTGGGATCAAACCACCAACCTTCTGATTAGTGGCTGACCTGCTTTGCCACCTGAGCTACAGCCACCCCATTTGTTTATTTTTTTTTATTTAGGACAGTGCATGTAAATGAACATACATGTTAAAGAAATTACATGAATGTAAACATACCAGATTATAGCCAAGGGCTAATTTCCATCTGTTGTCCATAAAACATAAAAAATAGACATATAAATTTAGACATGAAATAGACATGAAATTTCCCCTTGTGGGACTAATAAAGGTATATCGAATCAAATAATAATTCATAAAAAATTCATACATAATAAAAACTCCATCACCAAACTCACACATACATACCATTCTATTCCCAAATAAAACATTAAAACTATACAACTTATACATGATCACACACTTGATTTGTCCATAACCAGTTTTTAACCTGCGCCTTAAACAAGTTGAATGTTGAGCATTCTCTAATGCATTGAGGAAGACTGTTCCATAGATGGCCACCCTGGACAGAAAGGACGTTCTGCCCAAATGCTGTCCGTCTGTGGGGCATAAACAAGTAAACTCCTCGGGTTGTAGCTCGAGTGGTCCTGTCTAAGCATTCTTTACGCCTGATGAACTCCTTTAGTGGTGGTGGAGCAAGGGAGTGTAAGAATTTATATATTAAATACACTCTTTTAAATTTCACTAAGTTATTGAAGTTCAGTAATTTATGTTTTTTTAACACATGACAGTGGTGGTGGGAAGTCGTTTTTTTGTCAAGTAGTTTTAAACTTCTTTTATAAATGTTTTCAGTAGTTTTAAGTGTTGTTGGACAAGCAAGTGATCAGGACGTCAAACAATAGTCTATATGAGAGATGATCATTGAGTAAAAATAAGTTTTTGCAACATTCATATTTAAATTACTACGTATATGATTAAAATTTCGATTATTAAATTTAAGTACCTGGGACATTTAATCACCACTTTGACTATTGTTGTTTGATTGATTGATTGATTGATTGATAATACTTTATAATGAGGGAAATTGTTTTAAAGGCTGCCAGACGATCTGGCACCATCATAAGCACCCCTTCCGACCATACATAGAGTACAAACATAACATTGGGAAGACAGGTCAGAGAGGTATGAAAAAAACAATGGAAATACACAATACATGAGGAAAGAGGAGGAGAAAAAAAGAAGTCCTCCCAGACTGAGCTCCTAGAGGAGAGCAGTTTGAGAACAGAAAAAAAAACACCTCAGCACAGAAAGCACATAAATCTTCACATCTCACAATGTAAAAGCACATGACTTGCAACAGGGTGGGGGAGGAGAGTCAGGAGTTAACCCATGTAGACAGCAGCCCGGTCCTGCTGCCAGTCCTCCGGTGCTGGACAGATCCGCCTGCCAACTTAGGGTGTGCGTAAGCGTTTGGAGGCATTGGGAGGGGGTGAGTGTACGTCTGTGTCAGTGTACATGAGAGATTTGCGTGTGTGTGTGTGTATCATGTGTATAACTTGAGAGAAAGTGTCATTTCACACGGTTAAGCAACAGTCAACAGTCCTCCAGCTGATGCAGGTGACCTTGAAGGATAGGAGCAGATAGTTAAGACACAGTCCTGTTATCAATGAGAATTGTTGTTCTGGCCAGTCTTGGCCTTGGGTAGCCACATGAAGGACATGGTTATTTGGCTTGGAATAAACAACATCATTCCAATTTCGCAGTTGGTCTAAATGTCCGTCACTGGTCATCAGGTCTCTCAGTTCCCGTTGCAGAGCCGTGAGCTTCGCCAAGATCTTATCAATATTGCGTTCAATAAAGACAGTCTGAGTAGGGGTGGGCGGTATAAATGGTATATGGTAGAGACAATATGAATTTGGCCAACAGTAGAGATTTCGACTATAGCGCTCTGCCGCATGTTGATGGTATCATCAAGCTGCGCCTGTTTTGGTCTAAAGCATAGCAGGGGCTTCAAGCAATATCACCTGCAAATTATGCCGGGCGACAGTAATAGCAAAGATACGAAGCACGTTTTGGAATATGAGGATAACCTCATAAATAAATTATTTAATTTATTGATTGAATCACCAATGTGACTATTGTTGTTTCAGCCCTATTGACAATAATAATTTAATTGAAATTACCATATTCACACGTGTAAACTTTGTTGTTCTCCTAATGAAGGGAGGGAGTATGTAATTGGTTCTGTTTGTTTGACGGTCTGTTTGTTACCCGTCTAGCGTCCACAGTTTTCAAGATCTCATTTTCAAATTTTGTGTGGTGATTGTTATCAGTTATTAAATTCAGTTCTTTTTAATTCTTTTAGCGGCAAAGAAAGACTGGGCTCAGAGGGGTCAAAACTCAAAAAATGATCTTTATTTTACATTTCCGGAAATGGAGAACTGCAGAGACGAGCACGCATCCACAGCTCTGAAAAATCACAAGGTGAATGTGTATATGTATAGTTCTGCTACGTCACACCCTAAGTTTCGATCAAAACAACTCCTTATATGGTACCAGAATATATATTTATTTCTTAACACAGTATATAGCAAATCAAAATGATTTAATTTAGGTAAAAAAAATGGATGAAGGTCAAGGTAACACCAAATCTTAAAATTGTTAACATTTTATATAACCCACGATGATCCGTAAAAACACAACAATTTTTATATATCATCCTCAAAATACACAATAATATTACAAGCTTTTCGTGGACATGAGTAAGTATGTTGCCTAAACATATGACATTGACCTTCATTGACCCAAGGTCAAAG